>NC_133459.1:84927500-86290000 GCF_048565385.1 Saimiri boliviensis
ATGAGTTTTCACCGTGTTGGCCAGGATGGTCTTGATCTCTTGCCCTCATGATCCACCTACCTTGGCCTCCCGAAGTGCTGGGATTACAGGCTTGAGCCACCATGCCTGGCCAGTTTCTTCCAGTTTTAAAGATTTCATGGTTCTCATCTCTCTGCTTCTGTCTATTAATCACGATGTCTGTGTTCGAGATACCTTGGCAGGGAAGTCACAGTGGCTGGTACTCTTAGTGATATTGCCAAAAGGATCTTATATTTTCTATGAGAAATTCATGCTACAAAGTAATGATGGGAATATATCTGTAAAGTCTTTTACCTGTTCTTTTAGTCCTCTAACTTTCCTCTTTATCTCTTTTTACTTATGCATTCCGTCAATAAATATTCGCTAGGCACTTGCTAGCATCAAGAACTGTTCTGGGCACAGCTGTGAATAAGATAGAAATCGTTCTTGTCTTATGGAGCTTACATGCGAGTTGGGGAGGTACAGTAAACACCTCAGTAAAGAAAAGAACCAAATAATTTTAGATAGTAATACTTTCTGTGAAGGCACTAGAACTTATTTGGGGGTGTTACTTTGGTTAGTGATCAGGGAAGAATCCTCTGACAAAGTGACTTTGAACTGAAACTTGAGCAATATGAAGAGCTGACACAAGAGATCTCCAGGCAGAGGGCACAACTGGAGGGCACAGTTAGGCTGGAACAGTGTGGTTTGTTTTGGGGAAGAGAGAGAAGGCCATTGTGACTGCAGCAAAATGAAAAAGGCAGAGCGTTATATGGGAGGAAGTTGGAAGGATGGGCAGGGGCCAGATTTAGTAAGGTTTTCTAGGGGGTAAGCCCTTTGGATTTTACTCTAAGTGTGAATTGGAGTTTGTAGAAGCAAAACGATGTGATCTGATTTGTGCTTTTAAAATTTCACTCTGCAGTCCATGCCAGTCATCTGTTTGATGGTTTCCAAGAGGGGGTTTCAGGATACCTTGGCCACGCTGGCTAATGGTACTAGGTCAGGCCGCTGAGCTGCAGAGGGAGGAGTGTTGGCCTGGAGGAGGAGGCAACAGCTAAGCAAGAAGAATGCTCAAGAATTAGGAAGATGACGAGGAAGCGTGGCTAATGTGTAATGACCTGCAAACACTGACTCTGGATGAAACACCGGGGCAAGGGTGGACGAAATGAAACTGGAGAGAAGACAGGGTCAGACCAGAAAAACAGTCTTGTCAACTGAGCTGAGGAGATTGGACCTAATCCTAAAGGCAATAGGTTTCTGATGACACAATCAGATTTCTGCTTTAGCTGCTATGTGGATGATGATTAAAGCGGGCAAACTAGGAGCAGAAAGACAAGCTAGGATTGTGACAAGAATTGGGGAAGAGACGGTGGTGGCTTGGAGCAAGGTGGGAGCAGTGCAGATGAGGAAATTTAGTTGGGTCTGAGAGTGGATGAGGATATGACTTAGAGAGTAACTGTATGTGGGAAGCGAAGGAGAGTGAGGTTTGGGAGGTGCAGACTTCTCTGACCCTCATGCTTTGAACACCAGAGGTGAAGGAGGGTTCTGGGGCCTCAAGTGAAGCAATCTCTTTTGGTCCTTCTGTCCCTGGTAAATACTCCCAGGCTGTAGCCAGTGTTACTGGACCTTGAGGAAAGGGCTGAGAAAAGAAAGTAGGGGCGTTTTCCTGAAGGAGATAGAGTAAGACAATTTTCCAGTATTTGTGTTTGCAGTGCAAGAATTTACAGTTAAATCTACCTAGCTGCTGTTTTCCAGTGACTAAATCCGGTTCTTTTCCAAGAATCATCATTAATAGCCCTAATCTAACAGCAATGTTTAAAAGAAAGACTTTTACTTTTGTTGTCTCCGAAACCTCAAGTCCAGCATCACTGTGCACCTGCTCTCTGCCAAGCCCTGGAGAGGCAAAGAGGAGCCAGGAACTGCATAGAAAATCTCCCAGAAAAGAAATACCATTTGACCCAGCAATCCCATTACTGGGTATATGCCCAAATCATTCTGTTATAAAGATACATGCATGCGTATGTTCACTGCAGCAGTATTTCACAATAGCAAAGACATGGAATCAACCCAAATGCCCGTCAATGATATCAACGATAGACTGGATAAAGAAACTGTGGCATATACACACACACACACACACACACACACACACACACACACACACACCATGGAATATTATGCAGCCATGAAAAAGAAAGAGATCATGTCCTTTGCAAGGATATGGATGAAGCTGGAAGCCATTATCCTCAGCGAACTAATGCAGGAACAGAAAACCAAACACTGCATGTTCTCACATGTAAGTGGGAGCCGAACAATGAGAACACATGGACATAGGGAGGGAACAACACACCCTGGGGCCTGCAGGGGAGCGTGGGGCTGGGAGGAAGCATCAGGATAAATAGATAATGCATGCTGCGCTTAATACCCAGATGATGGGTTGATAGGTGCAGCAAACCACCGTGGCACACGTTTACCTATATAACAAACCCGTACATTCTGCACATGTATCCTGGAACTTAAAATAAAAAGTAAAATGTTAAAAAAAAAAAAAGAAAAAGAGAATCTCTTGGAAAAGTGCTGTTTTGCCAATAACCTCCTTCCCATCCTCCCTCTCCTGTCCCCCCACAGCATCTTGTCACCTTTCTTCTTAATAGTTTTTGAAAAGTTAACAGAGTGAAAAAAACAAGGTTTAGGCACATATCATGAAGAAAGCATATAAATATATATCTTGCAGCTTCAGCAACTTGAGTTCATCTCAATTTTCTTCAAGTCAAGGAAACAAAAAACAAAAGCAAAACAGAAGCATTTCTCAGGCCAACCCTCCATCTTGTTTTGAGAGCAGTGTCTCTGATTCTGGAGTTCAGAGCCTACAAATGAATGTACGAGAGTGGAGCTCTTTGACATTCATTGCTTATGGTCTTCTTAAGATCTCCATCTTTTTCAATGCATGGCCAGCAAAACTAGAAAATACTTAAGGCAAGTTTTTTTGTTTTGTTTTTGTTTTTAGCCTTCGTATAAGCCATAACCTAGTGTTCTAGGGCAGAGTTTTAGAAATAGACCTCATTTTAAATCCCAAATCTGCCATGACCCAGCAGCTGTTTGACATCGTGGGTAGTGTTACTAAACCTGTCTCAGCCTCTAAAATGGGGATAACTATGGTACCTACCTCATAAGGGAGTATTTAATGGTTAAGAGTACAGACTCTGGGAGCCGGACTGTCTCAATTCCTACCTTATTTCGGCCACTTACCAGGTGGCCTTATGCCATTACTTCACCTCTCTGACCTGTGTTCCTCATCTGCAGAATGGACATAAGCATGAGGCCTGCTTCATTGGGTTGTTATGAGGATTGTAAGGCATTTATAACCCACTCGTAGGAAGGGGTTCTCCCAAGAAGTGGGCCCCTAGGGAAGCACTATTCACATATCAAGTACTTTTCTAGTATTTGCTAAATAAATAAAAAGGACATTTGAGAAGATTAAATAAGAAAAGATATAAAGCCAAATGGCTACCTTAGAGTAGCCATTTTGATTGAGGTCTGCAACCCCGGTCTGACTCTGACCTCAGCCTGTCTCAGGACTGGGCACATGGTCAGTGTTAGGCGGGTATTCATTGCTGAGACTCTAATCAACTCCAAGTGCCTCTGGGTCTTCAGGTTCATCTTCTTTCTTTGCAAGTGTAAGCTGGTACTGATTTCAGAGCTTGTGAGGGGAGATGTGATTTTCCTTATTTACTAACATTTATTTGAACTGGTGTCTGGGACACCCAAAATATGTTATGAATCAGTCAGAGGATAACAAGATCTTCAGTACTGTACAGATTACTCACTAATTTGACATTTGGGGAATTTTTGCAAAATGTTAGGGAACATTTGACAAGATGCAAATTGCTATATCCATAAAGTACATTTGACTCTGAGGATGGGTGGCACTCTCCCCTGATGTGGTTACATCCATTCCTAGCACCAGCTGTTGCATTTTGAAAAAGTAGCTTGTTTTATTTTCCCTCCTTAAAAGAGACAGTGCTGGAATTTCGCTCTGAAAACATTTATCGAGCAAAAATTCATTGAGCACCTACTATGTATCAGGTGTCTTGTGTCATTTAATATTCACAATAATCCTGTGAGCTAGATACCATTAGCATCTCTATTTTTCCACTGAGGAGTCTGGGATTCAGAGAGGTTAAGCAACTTGCTTAATGACACACAGCTCTGAAATTCCTAAGCTAGAATTTGAATCTGGGTTCAAATCTCCAAAGTCTGAATTTCAATCCAGCAGCCTGTCTCTCACACCACTGGAGAGCATCATCATGTTCTGACTGGGTACTCCTACAATTAAGAGGGATGGAAGAGAGAGAAATGTCTTGGTAAGTCTTAGTTTTAAACAACTGAGCAGGAACTGTGGCCATAAATATTAATACTTGTTCTACACTGTCTTATACCGAGACCAGAATTCGTTGGTAATCTAGTGCTTTGAAGAGCTTTCTCTCATTGTGACATTGTTTTCAAAGACAAACAATGAAGACTGTATTATGGGAACAATAGCTGCCCACCCAGGCCTCCATCCTCGAGACATTGTTTTTACTCTTGCATTATTTTTGGCACTGTACCATCTCACTGAGGCTTACCATACCCTGTGAGGCAGATTTTCTCCTGGCTTCATATAGGTTCTGGGAGAACCAAGGGGCATATGTGTAGGATCTGGGTGTGAGAAGTATGGGATGCCGATATTATAGCAAAAGGGCTCTTGGGAACACTCTGGTTCCTGGGGGGTGGGTCTTGGGGGAACCCAGAGGTGTGGAGCAGCTATCCCAAGCAGAGGCTCTTAGAAAGGGACTACACACATCAAAAGCGCAAATAAACACCTCCTTGCTCCAAAGCCATACTCTTCACTTACCATTTTAAATGAAAGAAAAATATATTTTGCAAGAGGTAAGAAACTCCTAGAGTTTTCATTAGTTTCTTTCATTGTTCTCCACTATATTTGTAGGTATGTGAGGCCTGCCTAAATGAATGGTCAGTTTCTCAAGACAGAAATAGAATGCTCTATACCTTGTGTTCGTCCCAAACTGCCTTGTAGTATTGTGTTTGTGGTAAGTGCTTAATAATTGCTTGTTGAAATGAAAGTGACCCCTGGAACAAATCTATCCAATGAATTTTAATTTGTTAGTACTTTAAGTATTGATAGTGACTAAGTTCTTTCTTTCCTACTTAGGAGCACTTAGAATAGTTATTTTTTTAAAAAAAAATAATGCTGTAAAAAATGACATAGAGATATATTTCCAATATCTGGAGCAAAAAAGGTAGAACAAAAATTCCCCACCTTTTTGACTATGGAATTCCTTTTTTTTTTTAAGCATACTTTAAGTTGTGGGGTACATGTGCAGAATGTGCAGGTTTGTTACATAGGTATACACGTGCCATGGTTGTTTGCGGCATCCACCAACCCATCATCTACATTAGTATTTCTTCTAATGCTCCTCTAGACCCCCATCCCCAACAGGCCCTGGTGTGTGATGTTCCTCTCCCTCTGTCCATGTGTTCTCATTGTTCAACTCCCACTTATGGGTGAGAACATGTGGTGTTTGGTTTTCTGTTCCTGTGTTAGTTTGTTGAGAATGATGGTTTTCAGCCTCATCCATGTCCCTACAAAGGACACGAACTCATCCTTTTTTATGGCTGCATAGTATTCCATGGTGTATATATGCCACATTTTCTTTATCCTGTCTATCATTGATGGGTATTTGGGTTGGTTCCAAGTCTTTGCTGTTGTGAACAGTGCTGCAAAAAACATATGTAGGCATGTGACTTTACAGTGGAATGATTTGTAATCCTTTGGGTATATACCTAGTAATAGGATTGCTGGGTCAAATGGTATTTCTGGTTCTAGATCCTGGAGGAATCGCCACACTGTCTTCCACAATGGTTGAACTAATTTACACTCCCAACAGTGTAAAAGTGTTCCTACTTCTCCACATCCTCTCCAGCATCTGTTGTTTCCTGACTTTTTAATGATCACTATTCTAACTGATGTGAGATGATATCTTATCGTGGTTTTGATTTGCATTTCTCTAATGACCAGTGACGATGAGCTTTTCTTCATATGTTTGTTCACTGCATGAATGTCTTTTGAGAAGCGTCTGTTCATATCCTTTGCCCACTTTTTGATGGCGTTGTTTTTCTTGTAAATTTGTCTAAGTTCCTTGTAGATTCTGGATATTAGCTCTGTGTCAGATGGATAGATTGCAAAAATTTTCTCCCATTCTGTAGGTTGCCTGTTCATTCTGATAGTTTGTTTTGCTGTGCAGAAGCTCTTTAGTTTACTTAGATCCCATTTGTCAGTTTTGGCTTTTGTTGTCATTGCTTTTGGTGTTTTAGTCATGAAGTCTTTGCCCATGCCTGTGTCCCTGAATAGTATTGCCTAGGTTTTCTTCTAGGATTTTTATGGTTTTAGGTCTTACATTTAACTCTTTAATCCATCGTGAGTTAATTTTTGTTTAAGGTGTAAGGAAGAGGTCCAGTTTCAGTTTTCTGCATATGGCTAGCCAGTTTTCCCAACCCCATTTATTAAACAGGGAATCCTTTCCCCATTGCTTGTTTTTGTCAGGTTTGTCGAAGATCAGATGGTTGTAGCTGTGTGGTGTTATTTCTGGGTCTCCATTCTGTTCCATTGGTCTGTATATCTGGTTTGGTACCAGTCCCATGCTGTTTTGGTTTCTGTAGCCTTATAGTACAGTATGAAGTCAGGTAGTGTGATGCCTCCAGCTTTGTTCTTTTTGCTTAGGATTGTCCTGGCTATACATTCTCTTTTTTGGTTCCATATGAAATTTAAAGTAGTTTTTTCTAATTCTGTGAAGAAAGTCAATGGTAGCTTGATGGGAATAGCACTGAATCTGTAAATTACTTTGGGGAGTATGACCATTTTCATGATATTGATTCTTCCTATCCATGAGCATGGAATGTTTTTCATTTGTTTGTGCCCCCTCTTATTTCCTTGAGCAGTGCTTTGTAGTTCTCCTTGAAGAGGTCCTTCACATCCCTTGTAAGTCATATTCCTAGGTATTTTCTTCTCTTTTTAGCAATTGTGAATGGGAGCGCACTCATGATTTGGCTCTCTGTCTATTGTAGAATGCTTGTGATTTTTGCACATTGATTTTGTATTCTGAGACTTTGCTGAAGTTGCTTATCAACTTAAGGAGATTTTGGGCTGAGATGATGGAGTTTTCTAAATACACAGTCATGTCATCTGCAAACAGAGACGATTTGACTTTGTCTCTTCCTATTTGAATGCCCTTTATTTCTTTCTCTTGCCTGATTGATGGCCCTGGCCAGAACTACTGATACTATGTTGAATAGCAGTGGTGAGAGAGGGCATCCTGGTCTTGTGCCAGTTTTCAAAGGGAATCCTTCTAACTTTTGCCCATTCAGTATGATATTGGTTGTGGGTTTGTCATAAATAGCTCTTATTATTTTGAGATACGTTCCATCAATACCTAGTTTATGGAGAGTTTTTAGCATAAAGGGGGGCTGAATTTTCTTGAAGGCCTTCTCTGCATCTATTGAGGTAATCATGTGCTTATTGTCATTGATTCTGTTTTACATTTATTGATTTGCATATATTGAACCAGCCTTGCATCCCAGAGATGAAGCTGAGTTGATTGTGGTGGATAAGCTTTTTGATATGCTGCTAGATTCAGTTTGCCAGTGTTTTATTGAAGATTTTCGCATCAATTGTTCGTCAGGGATATTGGCCTGAAATTTTCTTTTTTTGTTGCGTCTCTGCCAGGTTTTGGTATCGGGATGATGCTGGCCTCATAATCTTAGCAGTTGTAACTCTATTAAGAGTGCTAATTTCAAACGCAAACTGGTGGATAGATGGGTTTATTTTTCTGGGACTTAATTACTCTAGAAGTGGTCCAAGTGAAGCTGGCCTTGTTTGAAGTCTCTTTGTACACTGTCCAAATGATCTTCTAAACGTCCTCTTCAGAGGAAAGGAGACCGCATGGGCTAGTGAGTCTAGTGCTGCCTGGTTATCTGTAGGCCTTGGTACTAAGTCTGGATTTGTTTCTAATTGACCGGTTAAGCCGATTCAGGTCTCTGGAGCACTATGAACTCATCTGTAAGATGGGGAAATTGAATGAGAGATGACCTCTCAACCCTTTCCAGACTTTATATTCTTCAGATCCCTGATAGTCTGAAGGTACAAGGTACCACCAAGCTTCTCATGATGCCCAGACACTGCCCGTACCAACTGGCTCTCCAAGGGTTATGCTCAAAATATTGCTTTGGGGCTTTCCGGAGAAGGGGCTTTCGTTTTTGGTGTGCTGTTATTAACCTTTTTCCAAGCTCTACTTTCCAACTGTAGGTTGACTCATCAGAGTTGAACATGGACTGTTTGGATTTTTGCCCACGCTGTTCTCTGAGCCTGATAGCACATTCATTACTCCCTGCCCATAGTTTCTGCTAAATGACCTCGTTAGTGCTCTAATTACATGTTGCTCTTCAGAAAGTTGGGGGTGGTGGATGAGTTAAGAAAACTTGAGTACTGAGATGGAGTACATTGTAAACACACTGAATGACACCTACCCTTCCCTGGCCTGATTAGCTGTGGGGAGTTGGAAGGGAAGTGTTATGCTTTTCCTCTTCTCTTCCTTTTTCAGTACATATCAAAAGATAATAATAACACATACCAAATGTGTTGGTAGTAGTTGGTAATACATGAATTTGAAAGCTGGATGGTGATATTTTTACAACTTAATTTATGTGGAACCAGAGAATTAAAACACACACACACACAGAAAACCAAAACAACCTGGAGGAGAGTGAAATGAAAACAAATGTTTTTTTGAGCACCTACCATGTGCTCATGGAGATTTTTGTTTGTCTTGCCAACAACCCTATGGGCTAGTTATTATACTAGTACTGATGAAGAAGTAGGGTCAGAGAGGCTTAAGTATTTTCCAAGGTGACAAAACAGTATGTGGCAGCATTGGGAACTGAACACAGGTGTGTCTGATTTCAAATCTCAGTATTCCATTCTACCTCTCCGTTCATTCATGTATTCATTTAACAAATATACTCTGACCTCTATTCTATGACTAAATATAATCTCAGAGTTTCTGTACTACTATTTCAGAGTTAATTCTACAAATTCCTCAGATGAATCTAAACTTGTAGCCATGTATACTTCCCTTGTGATTTTCTCTGTCCATTTAGTTTTCTTATACTTCTGCCTTGGAGATCAGATCACAGATCTGAGATGCAGGACCCTGAGGGGCTTATTTAAAGATTACGCTGAGCAAACTTCTTATTTTTCCATTAAGAAAACATGTTCAAAGACTCATTGAAGTGGTAAACTAGGGCCTGTTCTTTTCACTATACTATTTAACAGGGATGCCAAGAGCAGAGTAGAATTTACTTGGGGCACAGAGAAAGGATGATTGTGTGTCATAACAAACATGAAGACTTTCAAATGCTTAATGGGACAGATGTGTGCACATGACAAGAGGTTTTATGCTCATCACACATGGAGACTGATTAGCAAGTGACTATAACTTAAGCCTGTTAGTTGCAAAACCACAAGGGTCAAATTTTAGTGAAAGAGAACTTGTCTTCCAGACTGGGTATCTTAAGTGTGTGTTATTTTGTTTGTTTGTTTCTGAGGCTTCCTGTTGGGTGATGTTAAGGTGAACTAGTAGAGCTAAATCTTTTACTTGTCCCTCCCAAATTCTCTCAGCCACATTTTTCTAAAAGTGGCAAATGCAGTATGTTGAGTGATGAGAGATGTTCACACTTAGGACAGAATAAATGAGGTGATAGTAATGTTAACAGGATGCAGCTTTAAACATGTGATGAACTTTCTGAAAACATGGATTGTTACCCATCTGATTACTAATTAGTATTTCCACATAGAAATCGGAATTTTGCAAACCAAGCATCTTAAAAAATGTGAATATTGTTTGTTTGACAGACTGTCACAACACGTGTGCAGGCTTAATGTATTAGTTTATTCTGTAGCAATCAAGTTATTATTATAACTATAAGAAAATGAGGAAAATGAGACTTTTCACAGTCAAATCATCCATTGGAAATAAACTTTAAAAAACCCCCAAAGAAAAAAAACTTTGAGCTATACCCTCGATCTATAGTATGTTTACTGAATTGGGGGTGGGAAACAGCAGGAAACCATTATTGCATGTGATCATAGTTGTAATGATTCAACTAGAACATAATAAACCTGTAATATGTATGCCTTGAAATAAATTATAGGTCCCATAGTAAAAAGCAACTTCTTATTCAACATTTATCAATTGGGAGAACTGCTACTTTCTTCTGCATTAAGTCATTAAGCTGGATGTTTCACCACAGAATAACTTTTGGAAGAATTATTTAAACCTTCTAAAGTAATTCACTTGCATTCCTCTTCTATTTTTAATAACCAAAAACATACCCAGGAGATGCAAATATACCTCTAGAATTTTTGAATGACTGGACAAAGCAGTGTTAAAAATTCAACAGCACTAATTACTAGCTGAGCAGTATAAAAACCCCTGAATAAATGTCAGCCTAGGAGATAAGCTCTTATCTTAATCTAATGACTCCACAGACTTAATTTGTCAGGCCAGCCTAGTTGATGAAAAACAGGTTTCTATTCTCCAGTGTTAGCAGGAACATCTTTCCAAATCTTTGAAGTTGGATGGTAATACCATCAGTGTCATCCCGTAAAAATCTTGTGACCAAGCCAATTTAATTCCTATTGTCCTGTTACACTAATTAAAGTTGTTCCAACCCTCTTGGACAAACATCTAAAAGTGAAGGCAGTGTATTTCTAGATTTGCTATATTTTGAACTAACCCTCAAGTCCCCATGTTTTTCTCATAGTATTGGATCATCCGGGACCATCTATCTTCTTTTGAGAAAGATTTCCAGAGAAATCCATTAATTCAGAGGAATTTGTTAAGTGAGGCGGGCAGAGGTGGGGTGTAGCAGAGTGGTTGCAAGTATGGACTCTGAGACAGTAAAGGCCTGGGGAAATTTTTGCCCTGTCATTTGCAAGCTGCGTAACTTTGGGTAAACATTCTAAACTTTCCTAATCTCAGTTTAATCATCTGTAAAATAGGGGATAATTATAGATATTGTGAGGGTTAAATAATATAATCCCTGTTAAGAATTTAGAGTGCCTGAGCCTTAAACGGTTATTCATTCAATAATTCATTCGTTCATTCAACCAACAAATATATACTGAGTACTGACAAGTCTATAAGACATGCTAGGTGTTACAGGACATAAGAAGAACCAAAAGGCAAGGTCCTTTGCCTTTGTAGGACTTTGAATAAACTTGCTGCTTGAGAAAGCCCAAGCCTGATGTAATGATCTGATCTCACCACAACTGGGATAGGATTGCCACAGATTTATCAGGACTTTCCTCCTAAACTCCATTGTGAACCCTGTGGCTGGCTTTTCAGTAAAATGGCGATGTAAATTTCCATCTCCAAAGTCTATTGAGGTCATGAAATATATGGGGGACAGCCAGATGTTGGTGGCCTTTCAGTTCCTTGTCTCTCATTCCTGTGACCCAGAATCACACGCATGCTACTCATGGTACAAACATATCGAGTGAGTTCTCCCCTCTAGTTTCATCCTAGTCTCCTCAGTCAATGTAATGTCCCTCCCAGCTGTCCGTACCCCCTCTGCTCATTCCCCTCCTGATGACTCCAGCTGCACCTTCTTGATGCTATGCTTTTTTGTTTTTTTTTTTTTGAGACGGAGTTTTGCTCTTGTTACCAGGCTGGAGTGCAATGGCGCGATCTCGGCGCACCGCAACCTCCGCCTCCTGGGCTCAGGCAGTTCTCCTGCCTCAGCCTCCTGAGTAGCTGGGATTACAGGCACGCGCCACCATGCCCAGCTAGTTTTTTGTATTTTTAGTAGAGACGGGGTTTCACCATGTTGACCAGGATGGTCTCGATCTCTTGACCTCGTGATCCACCCGCCTCGGCCTCCCAAAGTGCTGGGATTACAGGCTTGAGCCACCGCGCCCGGCGATGCTATGTTTTATTGCATGGCACTTGAAGATATTTGTTGATCTTTGTTTCTCTGATTTCTTATTGTAATAGAATGTGATGACACATTTTCTTTTAAACCTCTTGAAATTCATGTATATACTTAAAAAGTGGCATGTACCTGTAGTCCTAGCTACTTGGGAGACTTGAACCAGCGGGGACAAATCTAGCAGGAGAATCGCTTGAACCAGCTTGAACCAGACGAAGGTTGCAGTGGGCTGAGATAGCGTCACTGCGCTCCAGCCTGGGCAACCGAGTGTTACTCTGTCTTAAAAAAAGTATATACTGAAAGGCTATATTAGGAATCTCACTAGGTGTTTGGATACCCAAATATGTAAGATGCAGCCCCTACCCTTTGGGAACTTGGCAGTGTGAGGTATATCCTGTGACAGAGATGCCTAGAGTTCAGGGGGAGCGGATTGGGGAGTGGGAAGTGGGGCATTTGACTCAGACTGGGCACTCTGAAAAGGTTCTCTGGAGGAGAGGAATAGGGCTTACCTCTGAAAACTCAGTAACAGGTCCACTGGGGAAAGGTGTAGGGAAAGGATTGCAGGTTGAGAAATCAGCGTGTGCACATGGAAGAAAGGGGTTCAGTAGAAGAGTCAAGGGCCTGGGTGGCAGTGTGCTGGGAGATGAGGTGAAAATGAAGGATCATAAAGGCTTATGTGATGAGGAGTTAGAATTCCATCCTGCAAGCAGCAGGATTCACTGATACATTTTAAGGCTGTTAATTGTCATTAACATGTGTCTTGGGCCCAGGAGGCAGTTTGTGTCTGTGTTTTGGGGTTTCTTCTCACCATTTCCATGACCTCTGATTACATTACCTTCCATGCAGCTCTCAGCCATTCCCTCTCTTTCTGGTCTCCTGTCTGTCCTGCTACATCCAGAGCTGCTTCTGCTTTGAAAACTCCAGCAGCAGCTTCCCATCCCTAGTCACCATCTCTTACTCTCCACCTTGTCCTTTCCTTCTGTCCTGCAAAGGCTGCTCCCACCAAGCCTCAGAGTCACAGTTATTCCTTGCCCCTGTCTACTCTCCTGGTCCTCTTGCCCTTTCTGGGCTTTATTTCCCACCTTACCTGGCAGGATCCCATGGCGGTTTCTCCTACCGCCTTGTTAATCCCATCCCACCCCCAATCTTTAACTTCATTTGTTCCCTTCACTGGCTGGAGGGAGTGGAACAACTTTGGCTATTAATTCCACTTACTGTTTATGGTGTCCAGTTTTAAGCTGAGTTCTCAGTACTGCCCTTTTCCTCAATTCTAGTGGACTTCCATTCATATTCCTTACTGACACACTGTTTTAGGCTATTACTGTTTGTAAGAGACAGGTTTGGTGGCCATGCTTAATGTGCTCTGGGAACTGTCCTCTATGTAGCTACATTATTCAGTGTGTAACCCACCTCTGCCCCAACCCTGACACACAGATATTTGGACAAAAGATGGACACTTGATGCCCAAATCCCAGTGAGGCAATCTAGTAACTGACCATTGGCCAATCAGATTCTCTCTTGACAATTTGTTCGTCTGTCAGTCAGTTACATAGTCTGCCTATTACTTGAGTTACCTTCAATGGGTCTATTACTTTTGACTCAAAATGGTTGGCAAGATCACCCCATATCTGAAGTCTCAACCCTACACCTACCCCCCTCACTCTCTCCATTAGATTTTAGGAAAAAAACAGGCTCTCTAACCAGAAGCCCCACCGTTTTTTCCTGACTCTTATATTTCTTGATAGTTAACCTTGTCTCAGAGACTTGCACCTGGTTTCTTTCTCAAAATAAAATGATAATTTATCTACATTTGTTAAGACTTGTTATTGACATTTCATTTTATGCTTTCTATTTATTATGTTTTTCTTTTATTTTGTTTTCCTCCTTTCTTGCTATTTTAGGGTTGAATTTTTTGTTTGTTTGAGACAGAGTCTTGATCTTGTTGCTCAGACTAGAGTGCAGTGGCACGATCTCGACTCACCTCAACCTCTGCCTCCTGGGTTCAAGCGATTCTCCTGTCTCGGCCTCCCAAGTAGCTGGGATTACAGGTGCTCGCCACCACAACCAACACATTTTTCAGTAGAGACATGGTTTCACCATGTTGGCCAGGCTGGTCTCAACCTCCTAACCTCAGGTGATTTGCTGGCCTCTGTCTCCCAAAGTGCTGGGATTACAGGCGTGAGCCACCTAGCCCAGCCTTGATTGAGTTTTGTTTATTCTTTCTTCTCCCATTTGTTTGGAACGTAGGCTTATGATTTCTGTTCTTTTAATAACTTTTCCTAGACTTTTAACACACATTTAAATCTACATTTTTCTCTCCAAGCTTAAAAGTATCTCTATCATTCTCTAGCTAGAAGCATTAACTTCCACCTGAATGAACTTCCATCACTCCTATGCTAGAATTATCTAGTATTAGCATTCTTCCTTGTTTCTAAGTATAGAAATCACTTGTATTATTATTTATAATTAATACTTATTTATATTTGCTAACATGTTTTACAAAATTTTCCCCATACATTTGATTCTTTCTTCAAGGGTATATATTTTTCCTTACTAAATACATATTAAGTAGGGTTTTTTTTTTTTTTTTGGTTCTGTTTTTAAAGAAAGATTAATGGTAAATAATATTTTTGAATCCAGCCTGTTGAATGGTAGTTTGTAGAGAATTTCAAACCCAGTGTTTTTTCTTGGCACTATTATTCTACAGACTTAAGAAATTTTTTCTTGAATTTCTAAAATGTTTATTGTAGGTTCAGGGATACATGTGCAGGTTTGTTATATCGATAAATATGTGTCATGGGGGTTTGTTGTACAGATCATTTTGTCACCCAGGTACTAAGCCTAGTGCCCAATAGTTATTTTTTTTATTTCTCTCCCTCTTCCCATCCCCGACTAGCGTCTGTTGTTCCCTTCCTTGTGTCCATGCATTCTCATCATTATCTCCTACTTAGAACTAAGAACATGCAGCATTGGTTTTCTGCTCCTCTGTGAGTTTGTTAAGGATGATGGCCTGTAGCTCCATCCATGTTCCCACAAAAGACATAATCTCTTTCTTTTCAATGGCTGTACAGTAGTATTTCATGGTGTACATGTACCACATTTTCTTTATCCACCCTGTCATTGATGGGCATTTAGGTTGATTTCATATCTTTGCTATTGTGAATAGTGCTGCAATGAACATTTTCATGCTTGTGTCTTTATGGTAGAATGATTTATATTTCTCTGGGTATATATCCAGTAATGGCATTGCTAGGTCTAATGGTAGTTCTGCTTTTAGCTCCTCGAGGAGTCACCACACTGCTTTCCACAATGGTTGAAGTAATTTACACTCCTACCAACAGTGTGTAAGTGTTCCCTTTTCTCTACAACCTCACTAGCATCTGCTTTTCTTTTTTGGACAGGATCTCACTCTGTCACCCAGGCTGGAGTACAGTGGCATGATCTCAGCTCACTGCAACCTCCATCTCCTGGGTTCAAGCGATTCTCCTACCTCAGCCTCCCAAGTAGCTGGGATTACAGGTGCATGCCACCACACCTGGATAATTTTTGTATTTTTAGTAAAGACAAGGTCTCACCATGTTGGCCAGGCTGGTCTCGAAATACTGATCTCAAACGATCTGCCCATCTCAGCTTCCCAAAGTGCTGGGATTACAGGGATGAGCTGTCACATCCAGCACATCTGCTATTTTTTGACTTTTTAGTAATAGCCATTTTGATTGGTATGAGATGGTATCTCTTTGTGGTTTTGATTTGTATTTCTCCAATCATCAGTGATATGGAGCTTTTTTACATATGCTAGTTAGCTGCATGTGTGTCTTCTTTTGAAAATTGTTCATGTTCTTTGCCCACCTTTTAATGGGGTTGTTTGTTTTTCTCTTGTACTTTTGTTTAAGTTTCTTAGAAATGCTGGATATTAGACCTTTGCCAGATGCATAGTTTGCAAATATTTTCTCCCATTTTGTAGGTTGTCTGTTTACTCTGTTGATAGTTTCTTTTACTATGCAGAGCTCTTAAGTTTAAACAGATCACATTTGTCAGTTTTTGCTTTTGTTGTGATTGCGTTTTGTATCCTTGTCATGAAATCTTTGCCCGTTCCTGTGTCCAGAATGGTATTGCCTAGGTTGTCTTCTAGGGTTTTTATGATTTTGGGTTTTACATTTAAGTCTTTAATCCATCTTGAGTTGATTTTTGTATATAGTGTAAGGAAGAGGTCCAAATTCAGTCTTTTCCATATGGCTAGTCAATTATCCCAGCACCATTTATTGAATAGGGAGTTATTTCCCCATTGCTTGTTTTTGTCAGCTTTGCCAAAGATTAGATGTTTGTAGGTGTGTGGTCTTATTTCTGGGCCCTGTTTTATGTTCCCTTGATCTATGTATCTGTATTTGTACCAGTACCAAGCTGTTTTAATTATTGTTGACTTGTAGTATAGTTTGAAGTCAGGTAACATGATGCCCCTACCTTTGTTCTTTTTGCTTAGGATTGCCTTGGCTATTCACACTCTTTTTTGGTTCCATGTGAATTTTAAAATAGTTTTTTCTATTTCCCTGAAAAATGCAGTTGGTAGTTTGATAGGAATAGCATTGAATTTGTAAATTGCTTTGGCCAGTTTAATGATATTGATTCTTCCTATCTATGAGCATGGAATGTTTTCCATTTGTGTCAGCTCTGATTTCTTTTAGCAGTGTTTTGTAGTTCTCATTGTAGAGATCTATAACCTCCCTGGTTATCTGTATTCCTAGGTATTTTATCCTTTCTGCAGTAATTGTGAATGAGATTGTGTTTCTGATTTGACTCTCGGCTTAGGTTTTGCTGGTGTATAGAAATGCTAGTAATTTTTGTATCCTGAAACTTTGCTGAAGTTGTTTATCAGCCGAAGGAGATTTTGGGCCAAGAATATTGTGTTTTATAAATATAGAATCATGTCATCTGCAAACAGGGACCGTTTGACTTCCTACAGGGATGCTCTTTATTTCCTTCTCTTGCCTGCCTACTCTAGCCAGGACTTCTTGTACTATGTTGAATAGGAGTGGTAAGAGAAAGCATCCTTTTCTTGTGCCCATTTTCAAGAGGAATGCTTCTAGCTTTTGCCCATTGAGTATGATGTTAGCTGTAGGTTAATCATAGATGGCTTTTATTATTTTGAGGCATGTTCCTTCCATACCCAGTTTGTTGAGAGTTTTTAACATGAAGGGATGTTGAATTTTATTAAAAGCCTTTCTGCATCTACTGAGATAATCATGTATTGTCTTTAGTTCTGTTTATGTGATGAATCACATTTATTGATTTGCGTATGTTAAACCAACCTTGCATCCTAGGGATGAAGCCTACTTGATCATGGTGGATTAGCTTTCTGATGTGCTGCTGGATTCAGTTTGCAAGTATTTTGTTGAGGATTTTTGCATAAATGTTCATCAAGGATATTGGCCTGAAATTTTCTTTTTTTGTTGTGTCTCTGCCGGGTTTTGATATCAGGATGATGCTGGCCTCATAGAATGAGTTGGGAAGGAGTCTCTCCTCCTCAAATTTTTGGAATGATTTCAATAAGAATGGTATCAGGTCTTCTTTGTACATCTGGTAGAATTTGGCTATGAATCCAACTGATTCTGGGCATTTTTTTTTTTTTTTTGGCCTGTAGGCTATTTATTACTGATTCAATTTTGGAGCTTGTTATTGGTCTGCTCAAGGAATCAATTTCTTCCTGATTCAGTCTTGGGAAGATATATGTGTCCGGGAATGTATTAATCTCTTCTAGGTTTTCTAGTTTGTGTGCATAGAGGTGTTCATAGTAGTTTTTGATGGTTTTTGTTTCTGTGACAAATGGTAACATCCCCTTTGCCATTTTTAATTATTTGTATATTCTCTCTTTTCTTCTTTATTAGTCTTGCTAGCAGCTAGGCTAATCTTATTAACTTTTTCAAAAAACAAACTCCTGGATTTGTTGATCTTTTGAATAGTTTTTTTGTGTCTTGATTTCCTTCACTTCAACTCTGATTTTGGTTATTTCTTGTCTTCTGCTAGCTTTGGGGTTGGTTTTCATTTGCTTCTCTAATTCCTTCAGCTGTGATATTAGGTTGTTAATTTGAGATCTTTCTAAATTTTTTATGTGGGCATTTAGTGCTATGAATTTTCCTCTTTACACTGCCTTAGCTGTGTCCCAGAGATTCTGGTATATTATATCTTTGATATTGTTAGTTTTAAATAACTTCTTGATTTCTGCCTTAATTCCATTATTTACCCAAAAGTCATTCAGGAGCATGTTGTTTAATTTCCATGTGATTGCATGTTTTTGAGTGATTTTTTTGTCTTCTGTTTTTATTGCAATGTGTTCTGAGAATGTGTTTGGTATGACTTTGGTGCTTTTGCATTTGCTAAGGATTGTTTAATGTCCAATTATGTAGTTTACTTTAGAGTGTGTGCCATGTGACAACAATAATATATAGTCTGTTATTTTGGGATGGAGAGTTCTGTAGAGGTGTATCAGAGCCATTTGGTCCAATGTTGAGTTTAGGTTCTAAATATCTTTGTTAATTTTTTGCCTTGATAATCTGTCTAATACTGTTAATGGAGTGTTGCAGTCTCCCGTTATTATTTTGTGGGAATCTAAGTTTCTTTGTAGGTCTGTAAGAACTTGCTTTATAAATCTGGGTGCTCTTGTATTGGGTGGATATATTTAGAATACTAAGGTCTTCTTGTTGAATTGAACTTTCTACCATTATGTAATACCCTTCTTTGTCTTTTTTGATTTTGGTTGGTTTAACATTTGTTTTGTCTGAAATTAGGATTGCAATTCCTATTTTTTTCCTGATTTCCATTTGCTTGGTAGATTTTTCTGTATTTCTCTATTTGGACCTTGTGGGTGTCATTATCTGTGAGATGGTTCTCCTGAAGATAGCATACCATTGGGTCTTGCTTTTTTTAATCTAGCTTGACCATTTATATTCTAGCATTTAGCCCATTTATATTCAAGGTTAGTATGGAGATGTGTGGATTTGATCCTGTCATCGTGTTGTTAGCTGGTTATTATGCCAGCTTGCTTGTGAGGTTGTTTTATAGTGTCACTGGTTTGTGTACTTAAGTGTATTTATGTATTGGATGGTAACAGTCTTTCTATATTTAGTGTTCCTTTCATGATCTCTTACAAGGCATGTATGGTGGTAACAAACTCCCTCGACATTTGCTGGTAACAAAGTCCCTCAACATTTGCTTATCTGAAAAATATCTTATTTTTCCTTCACTTAGGAGCTTAGTTTGGCTTGATATGAAATTCTTGGTTGAAGAGTTTTCTGTTTAAGAATGTTGAATATCGGCCCCCAATCTCTTTTGTCTTGTAGGGTTTCTGTTGGGAGGTCTGCTGTTAGCCTGATGCGGTTTCCATTGTCGGTGACCTGCCCTTTTTCTCTAGCTGCCTTTAACATCTGTCTTTCATTTTGACTTTGGAAAATCAGGTGATTATGTATCTTGGAGATGATCTTCTTGGGTAGAATCTTGCAGGGTCTCTCTGTATTTCCTGAATTTGACTCTTGGCCTCTCTAGCAAAGTTGGGGAAATTTTCATGGACAATATCCTGAAATACTTTTTTCAAGTTATTTGCTTTCTCCTTGTAGATTTCTTATTGCCATTTTTGTTGCTAGTGAGAACTCTGCTGTCAATATGATGGTCATTCTCTTATAGATTGACTTTTTTCTCTTTTTTCTCTGACTCTTTGATTTTGATATTGTGCTCTTTCACTACAGTGTATCTAGATGTAGATTTTTAAAGCTTTGCCCTTCTTGGCACTTGATGAGCTTTCTCAGTCTCAGAATTCATGAATCTCTTCAGTTTTGAAAAATTCCCAGCTACTCTCACACACCCTGACCTTCAACATTCTCTCTAGTCTATGCTTATGAAACTATTGCCAAATATATGTTGGAACTTCTCTTTGTCTGAACTTTTCCTTCTTTTTTTCTTCAGCTTTTTATCTTTTTTGGTAGCTTTTGGGTGATTTTTTCATTTCTTCCTACCACTTCATTTTAAACCTATCTATTACATTTTTTATAAGTAGTTTACATTTTAAAGATGTTTTCATTTTCTTATTTCCTGGTCTTTTATAAATGTTATTTCTTCTTTTATTTCTTTGAAGATGTAAAAAACTATATATATAAATTATTATTATTATTATTATTTTGAGACACATTCTCACTCTGTCACCAGGCTGGAGTGGTGTCATCTCAGCTCACTGCAACCTCTGTCTCCTGCGTTCAAGTGACTCTCCTGCCTCAGCCTCCTGAGTAGCTGGGACTACAGGTATGTGCCACCATGCCCAGCTAATTTTTGTATTTTTAGTGGAGACAGGGTTTCACCATATTGGCAGGATTGTCTTGATCTCTTGACCTTGTGATCCATCCACTTTGGCCTCCCAAAGTGCTAGGATTACAGGCAAGAGCCATCGTGCCTGGTCAAAAACCATTCATTTTACTGTTCTTTTTATATTGTCCAAGTATCTCTATTTTCTTGGGTTTAACTTCAATTTTCTGCTTTATTGGTACTTTCTCCTTGATACGGAATTTTAAAAATATACTTTGTAATTTTGTTTGTGAACTCATCTTTTAATTTTATTGGGTTGTGATTTCCTCCTTATGGGAATGTTTTTATGGTTGCTCCTGCCCGAGCTCTACAGTCATGGCTTTGTTGGGTCTATCATCCTACAGAAATGATGCAGTTCTAGGCCCTTCCCCTGAATGTAGTATGGACTCAAGTGCTAGTCTAGTATGGGAACTCAGTGCTTGCTCTTGTTTATGGGTAGGTGACTTCTTTTTTGCTGTGATATAAATATTTTGGCAACCATTAATGGCTACAATGCACTATCCTGACTTCTAGCTTCATATGGGTAGTTTGAAGCCATGTTATGTGTTGAATATTCAGCTTAGGTTTCATTTACCTGGTTTTCCATCTCTTTTTTTTCTTTTTGAATATATCCTCTTAGGGATATATTGGAATGGTTTTTGTTTGTTTGTTTGTTATGGAGTATGTTCTTATTTTTGAACATGAGTATAATGTTTTAAGAATTCTTGCATTTTTTAACTTTGCTAGTGTATGATCTTAATATGACTTTTTAAAATTTATACTTTGCTCTTGAAAATTTACATTCACTGTACTTATACATTACTTTTTACTTCCTTATTTACAATGTCTTAATATTTTTATGCTTATATTTTATTCTGTAATATAGCTGTTTTATTATTCATTTAACTTTTACTTTCACAAAAACAATATTTCAAAAGTCATCTAGTACTAAAAAGCTTATAATGAACTAGAATAGTTATCCTTCTCTCCCTGAATCCTCTACCCTAGTGAAAGCCACTCACAATTTGTCTCTTTCCCAGGATGTTTAACTTCATATTTTGAATAATAGCTGACACTACTTACTGTGTAATAGTCATTGTTCTAAGTACTCTAATTCATGTAATATAAATAATGTGATTATTTATTAACTGACACATTTTCATAATATCTTATTGCATTTTTACTGGAACAGATAAAAATTTAACTCCTCCATGTTCTCTTCTTCTCCTTTTACTTATCTGTTTAAATAAAACAATTTCAGTTTGTTATGCACATGCAGACTTATGCCAAATAGTTCGTCACAACTGTGTTTTCTTCCTTGTAGGGCCTTTTATTTCTCCTGGAATGCACAATTGCCTCATTTATTTTTAGTCTGTAAAAAAATTTTTAACTTTTTTTTTAAGATGGGGTCTTACTCTGTTGCTCAGGCTGGACTTGAAATCCTGAACTCACGAGATCTTCCTGCCTCAGCCTCCCAAGTAGCCAGGACAATAGGTGCATGCCACCATGCCCAGTGCCTACTTCATTTTTTATGCCTCTTAAAATATATGATTAATTTTTCAAATGTTATAATATTTCTACTATATCCCAATTTTAAAAATTTGCCCGTGGACTCATACAGAGCAGCTCCGACTTTTCTAGAGAACTTCTCCAAGAAATGCTCCTCTCCTGCTCCAATAGAGACTTTTTCCTTCCTGGGAAATTGAACAGATAATCATTACATATTACCTTTGCCTCTCTCCTACTCTGTTTTCTGAATTATATATCTTCATTTTTCTTGTATTTCTTGTTTTGTTGAGGCATACATTCTAATAACTCTTTAAAACATTATAATGTTTTAGTTTTTGCATGGACTGATAAGCTGGGAATAGAACTATAGATTGGAATCATTTTCATTTAAAGTTTTGATGACATCACTCTGCTTTATAAATGAGTCTGATGCCAACTGGGTTGGTTTCTTTGTAAGAAATCTAATTTTCCCCACCTGGAAGTTTTTAACATCTGCACCTTAATTTTTTATCCCTGGTATTCTGAACTTCTACAGTAATGTACTTTGGGGTGTGTGTATGTGTGTTTGGCAAGATGGACACAGCAGTGGAGGGAAGGGTGGCTTGGGAAGATTAGTGCTGGTGTCATTAGTGTTTTGCTTCCTGGGGCTGCATTCAAATTTCATGTTAATTGTTTAATCCTCATCCATTAACATGGTTCTTTCAAATTTTTTGGACTTGTTTTATGGCCTAGCATGTGTTTTATCTTAGTGAACATACTATTGTACTGGAAGTTGTTGGACATAGGAGTCTATAAATACCAATTAGGTTCAGTTACTCAGATTCTCTATGTATTCACTGATTTAAAAATATCTAGTTCTTCTATGAATTGTTGAGAGTGGAGTGTTTAAATTTCCCAGTATGACTGTAGAATTTCTCCCTTTAATTCTGTCAATTTTTGCTTCACGTATTTTGAGGCTCTGTTACTTTTCATATAATTACCATTGTTATGTCTTCTTGATAAATTTACTCTTTAATCATTACAAAATATATATGCTCATCTTCGGTAATACTCTTTGCCTTAGGGTCTGCTTTATCTGTTATTATAGCCACTTCAGCCTTTCTGTAGCTTACTGTTTGTATTATATATCTTTTTTCATCCATGTACTTTTAACCTATGAGAAAGGCTTAAATACATGAAAAGGGGGAGGAGACATTCAAGGTGAAGGGGATAGCATAAACAAAGACTTAGAGATAGAGGTGAGCTAGATGTCTTTGCAAGACAGGCATGGCTGGACCTGAGGCTTCCTATAGGAATTTGAGACTAGGTTATGGATAGTGGCCATTTAACATCAAAGCTAAATGGTGGAATTATAAAGAAGCAATTGGGACATTGTCCTGTAATCCTGCAAGAGCTGAAGAGGAGACATTCATGGCTTTTTCAGCAGGAAAGGGTAATGGTGAGATAATGCCAAATCATAATACTGTGTAGGGTGAGTAGTGTGATGTTTGTTATGCCCCGGTCTTCTGCATATATGTATAGTAGACTGTGAACAGGAATCAGGAAATCGGCAAGGGAAACAAGTTTTTTAAAGAAAATTTTGAAGGTTCTCAGATTTTAATTGTACTGAATTCAATTTCAGGGTTTGCATATAGAAGCAGGAAATTGCAAGAAGAAACAAACAATGAGCTAGAGAGAAGTCCAAGAGATTGGAAGGGCATCCAAATGGTGTGGAAAATGGAGAGGGAACAATTTCAGGTCAACATGCAGTCATCCTTGCCTCTGCAAGGGTGGGTGGCAACTTTAGAAGTAGGCAGTAATTTAGTTAGAGTCAGCACTCGAAATTAGGGATGGACCAGCTGCTTGTCAGTTGACACCGTTCCTGTTCCATTTTCTTATATGTACCACTTCCTCCCCTGTTGAGCTCATCATGCTATTTTTTTCTCTCTCTTTGAGGACCATCTTCCCTACTCCTTGAAAAAGAACATTCACTTATGCCTTAAATTATGGCAAAGTCTCGTACCTGTTTACCAGGCTTTAAAATGGTTAAGATTGATTTTTTTTTCTATTTTCTTGAATTGTGCTAACTCCTCGTTCTTCAAGGAAAGCAATTTTACCAAGAAAAAATTATTACTGACAAGTTCCAAAAAGGAACTGCAATACAGTGTTGAAAAAAAATTAAACCCATTTAGTAAACAGACCTAACATATTCAAATGAAGACGCTCTAGTTTTCTGTTCCACCAGAGTCTTTGCTACACATATATGTGAAAGTGATTCTGTTTCCCACCTTGGTTTGTGAACTTTGCTAAAGCATTTCTGTGTTTTCACGAGTAGCCAGTCCCTCTTGACTGGAGCCTGAGAAAGCCAGCCTCACTCTCTGGACCTGTAACTTCAGCAAACCGCTTGGGCTGCCAGGCGCACTGGAGATCCTGTGGGTGCAAATCCTCAGAGAACAAGAGCAAGATAATCAGTCCAAGGAGACAGTTAATTTTAGTACAAAAGAGGTTAGATGTGATTTATTTCCAACCCCAGTGAACCAAGAGAGCTAACAATCATCAGAACAAAACACAGAACCATCAGATAGTCCACATTGAAATGGCTTGTGTCAGCTGAGATCTGTCTTGTCATTAGCAAGGGAGGCGTGTTTCAGGTGGCTCAGAAACGCCGGGGAGAACATTTTCAGGTTGTCTTTACAGGCAAAGGGGGTTGAATCATCAGAGTTCGAGAAATGGGTTTAGAGACAGGAAAGAGAATAGGAGAAGAAAAGCAGGAGAGAGACGACAGAAGGGTTTTTATAGGAATATCATAGGTCATTCGTCGTTTCCTTCATCATCATTGTCTTCAGAAAGCAGAATGCTAGGACAGGATCCATAAGACTTATGCTGCCTCTTACTCATCTCTTTTCAACTGCTGCAGAAAAATCCCCTCCATGGCTCTGCTTGTGATGGAGCGGAATTCAGCGTGCCCATTGCCAAGCTCAGCAGCACTTCCTAACAGCATCTCCACTTAGGCAGGTGTACCATTTTGTACTTGAGCGGTGTGTTACCCTGCATTTGAGCAGAAGGCGAGGGCCTGTCGAAGGCTGTTGCACATGGTCTCCTTGTGGATTTATTCAACTTTGCAAAAATCTTAAACAGCTCCTTTTCCTGTTCCTGGGACACTCACGTTGCATTGGAATCCCAGGGTTTGGAGGAAGACCTATAAAAATGCTATTGACAGCAGAGTGAGGGCTCAAACAGGGATGCACAAAGTCTTAGATTCTTATGCTAACAAGGGAAAAAGCCTTAGACCCTCTCTGTTCTTCTTTCAGGGACCTTACTTACCAGAACATCTTTGGGTCTTGATTCCTGTCCCCTCTGTTTGGTCACCCTGTCCTCTCAGCAGTCACTACATCATGCGCATACTTCTGTTATTGCCTTTATGTATGACACATTATACAGCCCTCATTTTCCATGGACTGAAACAATGGCTTAATTATCTGTGAATCTCTTAGACCTGGATCGGTACTGGGTATTTATATATTGAGTGAGTAAGTGACTGAATAAAGGAAAGAATGTCATTTATATTGAGCAAATAGTAATTAAATGGAGAGTGAAGCTGTCTACATCTATCCCTGGCAAATAAGATGGGAAACATTATGAGACTCTTGTATTTGTCAGAGGAAAAACAGAAAACAACATCTTTCATTGTGCTTAAAGAGGAAAAGACTCTGAGGGTATTGCTCAGGCTACTCGAATGGGATCCAGGGCTGGAGAGGTGTTAAGATCTAGGCTCCTGTGTGTCTGTGCAGTGCATATTTGAAAGCAAAGGTTCATATCTCACTTTCTACCTCCAATTCCCTTTCCTGACTTTTCCTTATTGCTTATATGGACAGAGATCATAAGGCATTCTAACTGACCTCAGTTCAAATAGTCTGTCCTGTTATCAGCTCAAGGGCCCAATTGTAGGGTTCAAAAAAAGCATCTCCACTTCCTTAGTTTTCCTTTAAATGTGTGTGTATGAGCTTAGATTGGCTGGGCTACATGCCTAAAAGGGAAAATGACTTTAAAAAAATGTCCCAAGGTGTGTTTGTCAAACAGTAGAGCAAACAACTACATTTGATAGTGGTTGTAAAGGAACTGGATTTTTCCCAGTAGTCCCAGTATCATAGTAACTTCTTTCTAGAGCACCTTAGACTTCCGTGGTTGCCAGAGAACGGTCATGCAGAGGTCTGCCAGGAGTGCCTGTCTTGCACTGCATTCTGTGAAAGCCTCAACATGCATCCCTGCACCCTCTCTGACCTGCTCATTTTTATGGCTACAGAGCTGGGAAGCAAAGCTGGCGTCATGTGGGGAGTTTCCATGTGCAAATGTCCACATCCTTCATTCATGTCCTTCAAGGGTTTCCTTTCATATTTTCTGATTGTGTTTCTGAGTACATGGTGTCAACAGCTCTCAGAAATGTTAAGTTTTCTATTTATCCTCAGGCCAGGAAAAGGCACAGATCACTGCAGTGTAAAATTACCAGTGGTTTTGACAGTGACCTGGAAGAACTATGGAATGAAGAAATTTAGCCTTGAGAGCTGAGGTTCAGCCCCAGGCCCATCTTAACCAAGAAGTTCTGCTCAATTATACAGGTCACAAGAAGTTCTGCTAGTCTTGAAAATACTGAACTCATCAAACTTAAGTTCGGTGTTGTTGACACATCTTGATGAATGGCCAGTCTTGGACAACAACTACCGTATTTACTTGTTTATTTTCTCCTTTGTTCCATTTCTACTCAACTTTAATTTTGAAAATTAATTCAGACTTTTAAAATTTGCTTTTTATTTCTTTTGCAGGGGCTTTCCAAGTCAGCACAAACTCTTCTGAAGGTTTGAAAAACTAGGTGAAATAGTAAAAAATGGCCATATTTGCTGAAAACAAAGAAAGAGGATTTATTTCTCTGGAACTGTTCTGACCAAGTGTTTAGAGAGCAGATGTCATAATGGTTAAGAGCTCAGGCTTTAGAGCTGGACCTTCTGGGTTGAACCCCAACTCTGCCACTTCCCTTCTATGAATCTGTGGGCAAGTTACCCTCTGTGTGCCTCAGTTTTATCATTTGCAAAATAGAGTTGGGAGCCCTGATACCTATTTCTTTTTTTTTTTTTTTTTTTTTTGAGACGGAGTTTTGCTCTTGTTGCCCAGGCTGGAGTGCAATGGCGCGATCTCGGCTCACCGCAACCTCCGCCTCCTGGGTTCAGGCAATTCTCCTGCCTCAGCCTCCTGAGTAGCTGAGATTACAGGCACGCGTCACCATGCCCAGCTAATTTTTTGTATTTTTAGTAGAGACAGGGTTTCACCATGTTGACCAGGATGGTCTCGATCTCTTGACCTCGTGATCCACCCGCCTCGGCCTCCCAAAGTGCTGGGATTACAGGCTTGAGCCACCGCGCCTGGCCGATACCTACTTCTTAAGGGTGTTGTGAGTTATTAGGTGTAAAGCAATTAGAACGAGGTCTGGCACGTAGAAGGTTCTCAATAAATATTAGCTACTCTATTAGTCAGCTTGGGCTTATAATGAAATACCATAGACTGAGTGGCCTGAACAACAGAAATTTATTTTCTGCCAGTTCTGGAGGCTGAAACTGTGAAATCAGGGCACCAACATAGTTAGGTTCTAGTGAGGGCTCTCTTCTTGGCTTGCAGATGGCCACTTTCTTCCTGTGTCCTCTCATGGTAGAGAGATCTTTCTCTTTTTTTCTCATAAGATCACCAACCCTATAAGATTTAGACTTCCTCTGCCTTAGGATGACCTCATTCAACCTTAAGTAAATCATAAAAGCCCTATCTCCAAATATAGCTACACTGGGGGTTAGATTTTAACATATGAATTTTGGAAAGACACAATTCAGTCCATAACAGCTACTATTTTTAATTAGCTCATAACTTAGAACTGTTGCAGATGTCTTGTGAATGTAGAATCACGAAGTTACTCTGGGCAGTATAGAAATATGTACTTAAAAAGGGAATTGTGCGAATAAATGGGGGATAGCTCAAGATAGTTGTGTTTTAATTAGAAGACAATTCTCATGTGTTTCCTTAGTCTATCAAGCTACCATCCTAGTCAGAGCCCTTAAAAACGATCTTGAGGCTTCTCTTTCTTCTGCTCTTAGCTTGCACTAACCTTGGTGACTAGTTACTTTCTGAATGTGGTTTATTACCTTACTTTTGTGGGCCATTTTAGCTTCTCCAGATATAATTGAGGCACTGATGACTTGTTTTCTAACTGCAGGAGATATGCATGAAGGTCTCAAAAACTCCACTGACTTTCCTTAGGAGGGTGGGAGTCCCAGAATCCAAAACACAATTCTAAAATTTTTCTCACAAAATACTTCCTTAATTTTCTCTTTCTGGGCCCTTTTATATCTTCATTGTGAGTGACAGATTTCAAGGATTATGCAACTGGTTCTTCTATGTTTCTCTTTTTGGAAATTCTGCATATGGTCTAGCACTTCCTTTGGAATGCAGCATCAATTGTATCTTGGTACATCAGTCAAAACTTCCAATTTAACATCCTGTTACATTTAGAAATGCATCCTTCGTATCTCGTCATGGTACACTGGATACAGAACATTTCTAACTCTCCAAGCCTCGATGTTGAGCCAATAGAGTTAGGGATAGGTAAGAAAGGAAGCTAACCTTTACTGAGTTTAAGTAATTTGTTTATTTCATATCACTAAAAACTACAGAGCCAAAATTGCTCTCTAGGTCTGATGTTCTAAAACCCAGGGTCGTTTGCTATATGACAAAGCACTCGTGCAAAACCTATCCATGGAAACACTTCCTTACACCCTTTCATCTTTAACCTTTCTTGGTTATATTCATCAGTCTCTTAAAATATGGTCAGATATTTTTGAGTTTTTGGTAAATCAAAAAAAAAAAAACATAAAAAATAAAGTCATTCTCTTTGCTCCTGATATAGCCTCTTTTTTCTACCTCATAAATAAGGAAAGGGTAACCTCTACTTTTATAGCCTTTGAGGGCTTTTTATAAAACTATAAAATTAGTGACTTTGGCATTGCCCCAAGAGGATGTGTTTATTAACTTGGTTATAAATACTTGAACTCCACACTCTAAATTTAATTTGTCAGATAAGAGAATATTATGTTAACATGCATTTATGATTTATTACTTCCCTAATATCAATGTGAGTTTCAGAAACTAAAACCTGGCTTTTATTTTCTAACTCCTAACAGGGAAGACAGAAAGAAGTGGGTCTTTCTGTTAAAATCCTTAAAGCCAGCTTTAATCCATATTTAGCCACATACCTATGAAACTGGGAGCACTAAGGAAAAATGGAAACTTCTAAAAGATCCTATAGAGGAAAAAAAATGGTTACCTCCTAGGGAATCAGAATCAGAATAGCTTTTGACTTCTCATTAGCAACATTGGATGCTAGAAGACAATGGAACAATGCCTTCAAAGTTCTGAGGAAAAATAATTATACCATAGAACTCTATTCCCAGCCAAACCCCCGGCCAAGTAGAGAGGAAAAAGCACATAAAATATGGCATAAATTATAGTTTATAATTCTGAAAAAAAAAAAATTGAAGGTGAACTCCAGCAAAATAGAAACACCGTGAAAGAGGAAGGCAAGGATACCAGGAATAGTAGGTCTAACTTAGAAGGGCAGAGAGAAAAGTTTCTGGATGACTGCTGAGTAGCAGCAGAAGAGTGTGCTGTCTAGGTGGGAGTAGAACTTAGGAGGCGCCTGGGTGGATGGATGCTCAGGCAGGAGACCTGGTCTGTGAGTGAAAACATTTATGTAAGCATAGAACCTCTGTTTTTAGGATTGTATATTATTTTTTAGCATTAATCTTTAGACAAATCCACAGAAGGCTTAATTAGGGTTACAGAAAAGACCATAAATGCTATCCATTTTGACAATGTAAATGTATAAGCAGGGTTGACAGATACTGGTATGTGAAATGGGGGCATGGAGGAAGAGTGAAAGATAGAGACAACAGTATTCTTTTTTTTTTGAGACGGAGTTTTGCTCTTGTTACCCAGGCTGGAGTGCAATGGCGCGATCTCGGCTCACCGCAACCTCCGCCTCCTGGGTTCAGGCAATTCTCCTGCCTCGGCCTCCTGAGTAGCTGGGATTACAGGCACGCACCACCATGCCCAGCTAATTTTTTGTATTTTTAGTAGAGACGGGGTTTCACCATGTTGACCAGGTTAGTCTCAATCTCTCGACCTTGTGATCCACCCGCCTCGGCCTCCCAAAGTGCTGGGATTACAGGCTTGAACCACCGTGCCCGGCCAAGACAACAGTATTCTTATCTAACATATACAAAGATGCCGAAACAAGAAAAAAGCATTGGATATATTATTTGGTATTATAAAGGTAACCAATAAGACAGCCTAAGCTGTAAGTCTTAGTGACTGGGAAGAGGAAAATAAAGTGGAAGGAGGAAATGTAAGATAATTAAATATTATTCAGAGCAGGGAGTAATAGTGAATAGTTATTGTTTAAAGTTGGTAGAAAGAGAAATAGTGATATAACCCTGGGTTGGAGTTAAAAAGGCAAGTGCCAGAAAATCACAAAACAGGTAAACAAAAATTCTTAAAAATGATTAACTGTGGGAGGGAGCTGGGCATGGGGAGAAAATAGGCAGGAGATTGTGACATTTTATTATAAGTCCTTATTCTATTTTTTTTAAAGACTGTGTCTTGCTATATTGCCCAGTCTGAACTCCTGGACTCAAGGGATCCTCCCATCTCAATCTCCCTAGTAGCTGCGATTATAGGTGTACCACCATGCCCAGCCTATAAGCCCTTATTTGAAATCTGAAATACTCCAAAATCTAAAACTTTTTTTGTTTTTTGAGATAGGGTTTGTTGCCCAGGCAGAGTGCAGTGGCACAGTCATGGCTCACTGCAGCCTGGATCTCCTGGGCTCCAGCCATCTCCACACCTCAGCCTCCTGAGTAGCTTAGACTACAGGCGCACACCAAAAGTGTCTGGCTAATTTTTATTTTAGTTTAGTTTTTGTAGAGATGGGGGTTTCAGTATGTTGCCCAAGCTGGTCTCAAATTCCTGGGCTTGGGCCATCTTCCTGCCTCTGTCTCAGAAAGTGCTGCGATTACAGCATTAGACACTGCACCCAGCCCCAAATCTGAAAATTTTTGAGCACTGACATGACACCACATGTGGAAAATCCTACACCCAAGTTTAGCTGGTGGATTGGTCAAAATGCAGGTGCACAACAAGTAGTTTATTCGACATTCCCAAGAGAAAAATAAAGTTATCTTTGTACTATGTACAGAAGATGTGTATGAAACATAAATGAATTTCTTGTTTAGATTTGGGTCTCATCCCCAAAATATATCATTATGTGTATGCAGATATTCCAAAATTTGAAAAAATTTGAAATCTGGAATACCTCTAGTGCCACACATTTCAGATAAGGGATACTCAACTTGTCTATATATAGTACATAGACAGTCCCCAACTTACGGTTGTTCAATTCACAATTGTTTGCCTTTACAGTGGTTGTATTGAGATATTAAATGCATTTTAGACTTACAATGATTTTATTGGGATGTAGCCCCATCCTAAGTCTAGGATCATCTGTATATATGTTTTATTTTTACTAAATAGCCCATTTTAGTATGTTGGCTGTTCAAGCATTTCAGTCTGTCCTGATGATGACAGTAGATTGTAATCAAAGAAAACTGGTTGCCTGCAGGCAGATGCAGATCAGAATAAAGGTGGGGTTCGGTGCTTGTCAGAAAGACCTTCTCAGCTAGAGATCAGAATGGACTGCATTTTTCAGGGCTGTGTTCTACATATTACGGATATGTAAATTAGCTTCTCTATCAATTAACACAGACACAGAAGTTCAAAGAGGCAAAATCTGGAGCAGCAGGTGAACAAGAAGGGGCATAGCTTGGAGCAAACCAGGGGCTACAAGAAGATGGCTTGTAGTTATCACAGTGCTGAGCAGGAGATGTAAGCCAGAAATATTTACCAGCTGGTTAGTCTAGCCTTAAAGGCTACGGACTGTGGGCCAGGCTAGACAGAAACAATCTGGGTTAATCTACTCAATTTAAATCCAGGCGGTGGGGGAAATAGATACTTTTATATTCCTCTCTACTCAACTATAAACTTTTGGTTCTCATGCATCATTTTCATTTTGCCTTCTTGCTCCACGTACCAGTGATTTTACCAATTGCTCTTGTAATTGACTTTGCTACTGGAAGAAACTCTTAGAATGTTGGAATTTGTCTGTTACACACTTTGCCCCAAAGAATGTGTCAGTCAAGACTAAAGCAATAGTCTCAGGGCAGACAGCCAACCTACATCTGATGACAACATTGCAGTAGAGTAGTCACAATATGCTGACTTCTGAGCAAGCCCGTGGCACTACCCTGGAAGGTCCAAGCAAGGTACCTGCCTCATAGTTCGACCATTGAGTGGAAAGTACTTCCCCTTTGTCCTTTCTGTTTATTCACAAGCGGGTAAAATGGATTTCTGAGTCTCCTAGCCTAAAGCAAGTTTTGGCTTGATGACTTTTATGGGCATTTATGTTTACTTTGTAAAAGTGTAAGCAACAATAAGAGTTATAGTAATACGAGGGAGTGGGAGGTTAGTGGTTGTTTAAATCTTTTTAAAAAGAATGCATTTGCAAGAGCCTAATGTTTATGAGTGGCTAGGACATTCAGAGAACATAAAGTGCTTTTAGGGTGTGTTGAGATGGGGAGTTTTCAAATGAGCCCAGAGTTTCCGAGTTCCTTGAAGCCATTCTGAGACTTTCCTTGAAAGAACACTTGCCCCTGTAAACATGTTCACTGTGTGTCTGTTCCATCATTGTAAGACTTGTTCTAACATTATATCAGGAAATGGAATTCTTGGGCCCCGAAATAATAGAGAAGTGAGTCACTGGATTAGAAGGTTACTTATCCAGATGAATTGGTGGGAAATTAGTTTTGTGGTCTGTTTGGTTTGGTAATAAAAGGAAGTACATTTCTCCAATCAATAAAGTTCCTGGTTCTTTAAAAATTTCTCTCAAATCCTTGGTAGAACGTACTTAAGACTATACGAACTTGTCATTTTCTAGCTGGGGAAGATGGTTCCTTAGAAAAGATCTTATTTGTCACCACCCCATGGACACTTTTTTGAATTCTTCATTTTAAGGGCCTTGGAAACCATTTCATGATGCATCACCATATGAATACATAATGTTTCCTACATACTGAGTACTTTTCCATCATTCTGGGGGCCAAGAGGTGGCAGTTAAAGACAGGCTGGGAACTGCTATCAATCATCATGGCGGCCTGAGCTTCAGAAGGGCTCTATGTTCATCTCCTCTGATTTTTCTTCTCTTACCTCTGTTGGGAGCTCATCTGCAGAAATCCTTCTGTGCCCTTCAGTAGACTTGGCATCAAGCAAGACTGAGGTTTTCCAGCTCTCCAGTGGCAAAGACCTGGGCTGTCACTGGGGAGGCTGCACCTGGACTGGACCCGTTTGTACTGATGGCACTGGGTCCTGCACTGTCTGTGCAGCCCTAAAAATAGCTCTCAATTAACATTGCATTTCAAGAATTGGAAAATTTCCCAGAAGTCCATTCTTTCTTCCTTTTCTATTTCATTACATTTTGCAGTAATAATACACAAGCCTGCAGAAAACATGACGGGTAATGAAAAAATGTAATTAATATAAGCAGTGTAAAGCATGTTTTTTTTTTCTCTGTTGTCCTTGCAGAAAATTGCTGCTTTAAACCAAGCAGGATATGAAAATGCATAAACCCCCCCACTAATCTGCTGTGGTTTGTAAATATCTTATGCAAAACAGTTAAGTCAACTGTCAGAATTTTTTTTTTTTTTAACATTAAGCCACATATTCTTGTAAAATTTGTTTCCCCTGCAGGACAAATGGAGTGATTTGGATAACTCTTTGTCAGGTGGGAGAAATGGCAGTGATGGTAAAGTTTTTCAACCATAAACCTAAAAGCCAAAAGAACCACCTTTTTGGATGGCTGCTCTGTCCATTGGTTTCATCTGAGTGGCATTGTAGTGCCTCCTCTAAGTACACTCAGTTCTGGTATAGTACTTGCAAAAAGTAAAGTTCATATTACTATTTCATACCACCACACCATATCCCATTAATTGAAATAAAGTGATTCAGAAGCCAAGAGGCTGTGGTGTATGCCAACATGCCTGAGACCATTTTGGTTGACTTATTTGAACCACCAGTAATTATCTATAGGTGTTTGACTAAGAAGTCACAACAGAATTTCAAAGTGGAAATAGAGAGCATTGTTCTGAAAGCATCTTCCAAGGCCAGGGCTTATGGTTTGTTTGCATTTGTTCTTTTCTTTGTCCTTTAAAAAAAAAACAAAACCTACAGTTGATATACCTTATGGATCATTGTTAATTTCTATCTTGTCCTGGGTTCTAAAGGTTTTCCACGGCTTGGATGTGTGTGAACTTTCAGATTTTGCTCGTGTGGAAACTTGTGGCCTTGTCACCACTGGTTCACTAGGCTCCCTCGTGAAGGTAGGGTTCCCCCAGCTGAAAAGCGGTGCCTCTCTCCTGTGGCCTTCTGAGTAGCCGTTTGGAGTCCCAGATGTAAGAAATGAAATAATCCACGCTCAGACAGTCACAGAGTGCCCATCTGGCACATAGAAACCTTGTGAGATAGAAGCACACAGGCGTGAGCTCACGTTTGCTGTGGCATTTCATAAACAGAGCTGCAGCCTGCTAGAGAAAGACTTTGGGGTGATAACAATCACTTTCCACTCCGCTCCCTTTTGCCTGCTCCCTTCAAAACATGCACAAACACACACACACACAGAGGACCTTGGCTTTTTTAAAACATAGGGGCCAGGGAGAAAAAAAAAAATAGAGGACCATCCTCAAATAGGTAACTTTTTTTGCAGAGGGTCTGAAGAAGAAATTTCCATTAACAGCTCAATCCCTCCCTACCATCTCTCCGGCCTGTACGCACAGGCAATGGTGTGACATGTGACCAGTCAACTCTTAGTTAACTCATTCCTTGTACATCACCTTTAAAATAAGGAAATGTAACAGTGGGAGGGATTACATAAATCACACACTACTGCACTGCTTTCTAGTCCTGAAACCAGATTCACAGGAGAGCCTAATAAATGACCTCAACACTTCCTCTTTGGCTTCCTTTTATGTATTTGTGCCAAAGTAGGAGCAACAGAAGCCCGACCAAGTGGGTGTTGATCAGAAAACACCTCGAGATGAGTGTGTTCATGTGTGAATGCAGAAGGGTGACCATCCCTACAAATGCTTGCAAGTGACATTCAACCCCAAGTTATAATTAAAGAGCAAGGCAGATGTGTAAACTAAGCCTGCTGGGGCAGGGTGTAATTGTTATATCAGATCCCCATTACTCTATGGCTCTAACTCTATTATTTTTAAAAAACACAGATTTCTAAGAAATGTAGTACCCAGCAAAAAGAGTGAGACCTCTAAAGTAACAGGTGACTGTGGACACTGGGAAGAAGTCCAGTGCCAAGCATGGGCCTTCAGTGAAAGACTGGATAAGTCATGTTCTTATTTGTATTATTCTTGCATTAAAACGAAGAATAAAATCACCTTAGACATTTCACTTGATGTTGTTCTGAACTATAATAAAAAAAAATCAGGTTGCATGATCCTCCCGAAATATCACATTCACTCTCTCAGCAGGTCCAGTCTTGCAAGGGAGGCATTTTCAAAGCAACCAGAGTTTTTGGCCCCGGAGCAGAGAATGATCACCATAACACAGGCAGCGTCCATCCCTGGCCCCTGCTGACCAAATGGCATGCAGGAGAAATGAGGTGGCTGGAAGATTATCTCTGTGGAATAAAGCTTCCTGGACTCCCGAACCTTTGGGAGGAAGAAGCCAATGGCTCTCTCCTTGGGGAACTTGCTCACTCCTCTCTGGCACCCCTCCTGCCTTTCCAGAGAATGGGGTCTGCTTGTTTGCAAATCCAGAGTACCAAGTGGGTAGCACAATGCGATGTTTGTAAATATGATAAACCATTACAATATTACAGCTTTTCATTTGGAAAGCCATTTAGGCAAGAAATGATTACTGACCCATGATATGTAAATGATGGAAATGCAGAAATTAGTATTTGGGTCAACTCATGTATTTTTCAACCATGAAATGAAAATCTCAGTGTTCACATTCCAATTCATACATGAAAGCATCACAGTGCTATTAGTTGACTATTGTGTTAATTTATTATTGTCTTAGTTAATGTTTTCAGAGCCACCGTGAAGTTCTACCTCTACTTTCAATGCACTAATATTGTGGCTAAAAGAGGGGCGCATGTTCCTCTGGGCCAGTGGGTTTCCTGAGGGAATTCCATGTTAGCTGAGAAGAAAGAAAGTGATTTTGAAGGAAGATAAGGGAATCTCCACCCCAAATATTTCAAATATGGGATCAGTCTATCCCTCCCTTGTTTTGGGTTCACAAAATCTACAAGAATGTATTAGACACTTTTACTACTGTGACAAGTTCCTAGGTGCCCTTGGGGACACACAAGAATCCAAAAGAGACCTTGGTCTTCAAGGTTAAAGCAAAAGAGACTCACCATGAAAATGGCACAAAAACTCAAAGGGAAAGAATTTAGGAGGGCTTTCTGGAGGAGGCCGTATTAAAACTGGTTCTGAAGGGCTGTTAAGGCTTGAATAGGCAAAAGGATGGAAAAAAGTCATCTTAGGTGGAAAGCAAGAGAAAAGATTCCAAAAATGGAGTAGATGCCACGTGTACAGAGATCTCACCTTACAGAAACAGAAGGTGGGTGCAGCAGACTTTAGCAGGTTGCAACTAAACCCACATGCCATGCATCTTGGAGATCCCTCAGAGTTCCTTCCCAGAGAGAACCAGAACAAGTGATATGAAACAACATAGATCATATAGATCATATAGACATGCAGCAGTCCTGGGGCTGAGAGAGACTGAGGCAGGAAGGCAAGTGGAGAGGGAGAAAGAGCAGTCTAAAGGTCGGGGAAAGAGAGTCTGGAGTGGGGCTGTCTTGCGTTTGTGCATGTGCATTAGGAGGGATGGAATGGAAAGGGTGGGTCTGAGAGACAGGAAAAGAAGTGTTAGAGATGAGTCTAACTGTATGCAGAGGGATAGATCTACTGTCAACCCTTAAATTCCATGGGTTTAAAGAGCAAAATGAGGATATGACACAGAGAGTAAGTGGAGTAAGGAAATGCTGATGATTTTGCTTTTTAATCTAATTAATTGGCTAGAGGGAACCTTTAGTACTTCCACTGTGCTACCAAAACGCCTCTTCCTGTAACCTCAGTACAGAACAAGATTGGGTAGTACTGAGATCTTTGGGTCATCCAACCTTGACCTTGAGTTGTGATCTGGGTTGTGCCAGCACCTTCACGAAGGGCACTTACTCAAACCCTTTACTCAGGGTGTGAAGGTCAGAAGAGATGCTCCGCCTTCAATAGGTTCTGAATGCAGGACGGGACAGTTTTTAATAGGTAGATTAGACCAGTAGTTCTCAATGGAGGTACTCTTGCCTGCTACAGAGTGTTTTGGGATTTTCTGACAGCACTTTTCATATGCCACAAAACCATGTGGGAGCCAGAGATGTTGGACTTCTGCTATTCCCAGGACAGTCCTACTCAGAGAAAAATTGTGCAGCATCCCACAGAGCTTTTGAATGCACTGCCAGGCCTTCCTGTAGGTGAAGCTGTTTCTGATGATCTTTGCCTATAACCTAACTCCGATTGGCATATTTTGCTGCCCAATTTTAACACACACTAAAATTTCCGTGAATTTACATCTACCTTGTAAACTAGGGGAATATTCTGTTTTGTTTGAACTTTGCCAAGAATTAGACACTGAGAAAATCACATCACTGGCAGCAATGCTGCTCTGATACTTGAGTGGCATTTGTGGCTGTGATTTCACAAATAGATACAAGCATTTGACAACTTCATCATGCCTTTCATAGGTACATATTTAATTATGTATTTTTTAATGAATTCATTTCCTTTTGTTTCTCTTACATATTGCATTTTGGTCATTATATTGATCTTTTAAAAATATGTGTGTGGGTAATTTGCTATTATAGTGTCACATGTTCAGGATACTAAAGGGGGGATTATAAATATTACAAAAAGGAAATGTTGGGTCTGATGGGTGAGAATCACAGAGTTAGAAACACAGGAAACTTATATATAACCTACTACGTGTTGTGACCATCTTTTATCTTATTTTTAATGCTCGATTGACCAGCGTGTCTTTACAGAACTCCTCTGATAAGCCTACAGTGGTTTAAGCACCATACCGGTATACTGAAGACAGAAAGACGTGTGAGTCAGAGTCTCTTCCAAGTTTCAGACCTGTGTTGGCTTCCCAGAGGCCGGAGTAACCCAGAAGAGAATGATTAAGGCATGACATTCTGGGAGTTACACTCCTGGTACATAATTGTGACTATGACACAAAATGAGGTGGTGGGTGCAGCATCTCACATCGCTTTTGAATGTACTGCCAGGCTTTCATGTAGGTGAACCTGTTTATAAGGATCTATGAACCTAACAGTGAGAGGCTGAGAGCAAACACCTGGAAGGTCAGGCAGGTAGGAGACTGTCAGTAGCAAGAGCAGGTGGGTGCAAATTCTGTAGCCTCCAGCACCAGGCTGGGATGAGAGATGGGGCTCCATCCCCTGTGGAGGGACAAGGCAGAAGCAAAGCCTGGACTCAAATCACCAAGATTGGGGCCCAGAAACGAAGAAAGCTGAAAGTTAGTACCCGAAACATAGGTAAAGCAGGGATCTTGGGCTCAAGGTAGCAGGTCAGGACTCAGAGGGGCTGACGTCCAGGGCAGACAAGCCCCAGACCATGTTGGGTCATGGCGTAAGAGTTACAGTGGCTTAATATGTTTCGCTGAAAGAACAGATAGATTTCTGTGCCAGGTTTTAAAGAGGAAGCCAGGTGTGGAGTCTGGGAGCCACACTTGATCTGACACTCAGGCAGTTCGTCATCTAATTGGAAGAACCAAAGTATGAATACATAACAAATGAGTCACCTGAGCCATTGTTAACCGAACGTGGGGCAATATTTCAAGAGTATCTGAAAGCTTTACATTATGCATTGCCTGGCTTGGTCCAAGGAGGGCATGAGGTTCCAGGACACAAAAGAGTCCTCTGGGTTGGAGTGGTTTCTGAAGGTTTCATGGAAGGGCAAAGGCTTAAGCTCACCCTTGAAGAGTGGATGAATGGATAACTGCATTAATTCAGGCACTCATTCATTCACCAAATACTTAGGAGTCCCTGCAGTGAGATAGATGCCAAGAATAAAGAGGCGAACAATAGGGACACTGACGTTGGCTGCATAGAAATTACAGGCTCACGTAGGTTTCAGAGAGGCAAATGTGCAAGCTGTGATGGGCAGCTTTTAGCTGGGGACTGGAGGAAGTATGTAAGGCCAGTGAGGCGCACCTGGGCCAGCTTCTAAGGAAGTGTTCTTCCTGCTAATCTGGGCTGCTGCCAGGCCCAGCATTAACTGTGCATACTTTCTACCTGCTTTAAGGCTTAATCCTAAAGAAAACTGAAAACACTATTAACATAAACTCTTTGAGCTAGAAGGTGGCAAATACTTTCTGTAAAGGCCCAGATATTAAACACTATAGGCTTTGCAGGTGTGTCATGAAATACCATTTTTGTTTTGATTGTTTTCAACCATCTAAAAATGTAAAACTCATGTTTAGCTTACCGGCCACATTTGGCTTGCAGGCTGCAGTTTGCTGACCCTGGCCTAGGCCAATACAATTACTTTTGTTCATAGACCAAGATGTTCAAGTGCATTGGTGGATGGTAGTAAGTACTATTTATTATAAGTAACATTTGTAGAACAAGAAACATTGTCCAATGCTTTTCATGTTTATAAATATATATATTTACATACATCCCGCTTGGCCCCCAAAACAATAGAATTGGAGTAGATAAGCCATATAACGTCAATGTCTTTATTCCTCATTTCAGAGATAAATAGGTTGAAGCTCAGAAAAGTTCACATGTCACATTAAGTCACAGAGCCACAAAAGCCACTGGGTCTCAGATCCAGTGATTCCAGAGCATGTCCTCGATTGACAGCTACTTCGAACTGGCCATACAGCCAAGCATTCACAACTTTTACGGGATGCTTTAGTGTCGATGAAATTAGAGGCTTACACTTAAAAAAACAAACAAATATTGGATATGGTCTGAATTATTGTCAGTGATATCATGAGAGAAGGATTGAGTAGACTCTTCTATATCCAGGCACTGGTCTAAGTGCTGGGAACACATCATTAAATTGAATAGACACAACTCTTCTTTCATTAATAGTTTGCTTTCTAATGAAAATTATTCTAATGATAATGGCACAACAGTAGAAGTAGCAGCTACGTAAATGCCATGTATTGTGTTTGGAGTTATAAATGTCTTATCACTAATCCTCAAAATAGTGCTGAAGTGGGTCTTATTCTCATTTTATAAATGCATTAGTAACAATAGCTAACATATGGAACTTACTCTATACTCTCTATACTTGGAAGGAGCTGTGCAGAGGAGATAAGGGAGCAGGCAGGTAGCCAAGGAGGATTTGAACTCAGGCTTATACACCCTAGAGTCTAAGGCCTCTCCACCTGGTGCTGAAGCAAAACCCTAGGCCATGGCCAGTTGACTGCATCAACTCACCTCCACTTGTCCATGCCTGGTGGATTTCAATAAGACGTAGTGTTCCTTCATTTTAGTAGTCTGTCATTTATGAGCTACGGCAGCCAGAGAGCACTTATTCATTAGTGCTTTACACAGTGATGATTGCTGAGATGGCACTTCCGGAGTCATATAATGCTATTTTCTAAAGCTTATAACTCTGAAGTAATTGCCTCATGGATTACAGTTTCATCCATGTTCCTCTTGTCATAGGTGTAGTGGGGGGAAACACTGCCGTTGACGTGTCGTTGGGCAATTTTGAGGCATAGGCATCTACCTTACGGTTTCAGGGGACACTGAGTTTAATTTAAAACTTAGAAAAGAAAGAAGATGGGAGTGATGTGCTGGGTGAAATTCTTCCCTTCCTTTGCTACGCTCATTCTCTTTTTACCTGCGCCATTCAAAGTGAGGCCGCTGATGGATACCACTCTCTAGGACTCTTAACATTATTATTTAACTGGCATGAATGTAGCAAAATTCAAGGTTCAGAATCAAATGACCTTTCTTCAGCTTCTCAACTTATTGTGGCACAGGTGCACAAAGGAGGTTTTGTAAGCGCCCTTTTCTTTAGGAAATTACCGAAGCTTAAGCGTGGAAGGGGACCCTGGCAGGCTTAATTTTGAACTTCCCAAATTTTCTGTGATTAAGACTTTGGCAGAAAATAGATTCTTTTTTGTATGTTAAAAAGAAATACTGAATAACGTGTAAATGGGTTTTTCTTATAAATACATTTATCTGAAGAACTTCATCATTGCATAAATTACTTCTTCAAAATTAATTTCTATTTTTTTAAGAGATGAAACCCATGTTTTCAATGTACCATTAGGAAAGCTCAGTGATCACATATAATAACAATATATTAAAAGCCATACAGAAAAGAACCTATTTTTTAAAACCCATAACTCAACAGACTAAAAAAATGACAGACTAGCCATTCATGCAAATTAGCTAACTCACATTTATCAGAGAAAATATTTCATAGCATTAACAGCACTGTCATTTAAGAAAAATTAAATGGGGCCCAGAACCACACATTTATTTTTACTGCGTTCATTATTCATTTGCATGCTTCTTTCCTCTCTTTAAAAAAAAAAGTATGTAAGTTTTGAATTCAAAGTTCAGTGGAGGAAGAAGCAGATGATTTTCTCATTTTAGTGACCCTGTGGTTAGCAGCAATAAAGCAACAGGAACAAATCTGGCTTGAAATGTGTCCAAACCCACATCTCCCAGTGTGCACAAAAGGCAAAAAAGTAAGATGTGCAGCGGATATTAACATGAGTAATCTTGGAAATCTAAATATTAAACATATGTCAAAGATTATCAAATACACATCCACATGTCTTATAGAGATGTCTTTCATCTGAGAAGCTCCAACCCATTTCAATGTGCATAGGCTATTTTCTAGCCCTGAAGGCCTCATCAAAGCTTGGCATATCCAGCAACTACAGCACAGTTTTTTAGATGGGTCCTTATGAGGTAATAACTCCTTAGCTCCCACATTTTCCTGAAAGACAGTCTTATTAATTTCTGCCCCCACCCAGAGATGTTATTTTAAGTTCAAGTTGATTAAGTAATTTGCCCAGTAAGCTGTGCAACTGGAGAAATTTCCTGTGGTCTTTGAGTTGTGTTCTGATGTTGAGGTCGCTTGAACCCATATTCGACTCCATCTTATCCTAGCACTCCAGAGAAGAATCTTCCAGACGAGACACTGAGGAGTCGTATTGTCTTAGCTCCTGGGCACTGTGTGAAGGCTGTGACTTAATTCCTCCTATCCATTAGTAAAATATGCTTATAATACTTGGCATCTTCTTCCCTGTAAACTGTGTTCTTCGGAGTAATTGAAGATATATTTTGGAAGTACTTACAGGTCCTCCTAAAAGGGTGTAATATTATAATAGGAAGCCAGTCCCCCCCCCTTTTTTGAATATTGGCCATTGAATAATATTATTTTATAAAATATCTTAGCTCAATCTGTCCTTACTTTTTATTCGCCTCAGTTTTGTCATCTGCGAATTGCAAAAGACGAGCTGACTCTCAATATTTCACAATGAGATCATGTATATGAGAAGAATTTGTAAACTCTACAGCTTTATACAAATGTAGAAAGGCACATGTTCCAGAAAGAGGCCCCAGCCCCAAGTGATAACTGATGCACTGAAATCCAATTTTGTTTCCACATTTGTCCTTCCTTGGCAAATGTCACAGCTTTGTGTAATTTTTAGAGTCTTCATTATTAGCTGACTGTGTTGTCCTGTGCAGACAGGCTGTGAAGCAGAAACCAGTTTACAGTACTTGCCTTTGTGTTACTGCCCTCTCGGGGAGTCTGGCATGTAGTAGGGTCTCAACAAATGTGTGCTGAATTGAACTGAATTGTGCAGAGAATATGAGGACTTGAAGTGAATGAGACAGCTGAATGCAAGATCAACTACTAGCTTGGTTGACCCTCTCCAGCGAGAAAGGGTTCCAGGAGGACCATCTACAGGACTCCTAGCAATCCAGAGAAGAACATAGCAGAGGAGACACTGAGAAGTTGTATTGTCTTAGCTCCAGGTCTCCAGGGAGACAGGTCACTCGAGGACTAGGAAAAGGACCCAGCCATTCTCTATAGCAGGGCAGTGTTCAGAGCAATTGTAATGGGTAGAGTGCTGCAATCTTTCCCCTTCTCTCTCCTGTCGGCTGAGGGGAGAAGTTGTTCTCCTGGGTGGCTTTTCTTCTGATGCCCTCTCTCACCTTCTCTTCCATCTTTTACCGTTTGGAGGAAGGAGAAATGCTGAGCCTTTTGTTATTTGTTGCTTATAGGCTTTTTCTCACTCTGTGAAAGCTTAGATTCTTTGGGGCAATAGCATGGATTCCCTAGCTCTCTTCTTTAGGGAATGCACAGGGGCTAGAAAAGGCGGTCTGCAGATCATGTCACATGGTGAGGGTTGGGGAGAAAGGAGAAAGGATGGCATTTTAGGGCAATACGTCAGCACATTCTTTTGGGAGGAAGATTTGCTTACTGACTTTGTCCTTAAAGCAAAGCATCTGTTTTGGTCATTAAAGTAAAACATCTTGGATGATAAAAAAAATATTGCCCTATTAATTCATTTTAACCTATATATTCTCCTAGACCCCATTTTGAGAAATAATCAAGAAAAATATATCCTCCAGTAATTTTACTTGTTTTGTCAATGTGTTCCCAAATAAGATGACTTGATTCTCCCTAACCCATTTGATTACCTTCTTTCCTGCCCTCACTGCCTTTGAAATAGAAACTACTGTTACCAGCTAAAGAATCTCAAAACAGAACACGCTCTTCTGTTACCCGATCAAAGGGTTAAGCTAGAGGTGTGGTTTACTTGCTATCCTCTGAGTCATGGAGGGTATAGATATACTCATCATTGTCTTTTCTGTTCCTGACTACTTATCTTTCTTTCATCTTCATCTTTATCTGTAACCTATATCTCAGACGCTGAGTATGCAAGATTCTCAGTCCCTCAAAGCATCATCTACCCTGGGTAGAGACACAAACAGATCTGGGGCTGCAGCTGTTGCCTGAGTCTTCTCCCTCTGGACTAAAGGAACTGTGTTCTGCAAGAAAAGCCTAAATGCAAAAATCACATTTTAGCTGCTCCATAATAATTTTCTTTTCATCCTTTTTCCAGTCACTTTCTCAAAAACACATAGTAAGCTTTGCTTTTGGTTCTAAGCTATAAGGAAGAAAGAAAGAAGAGAGGAACGACAGAAGATCTTGATGTGGGTCATTGAGGTAGAGCATTAGTCTTTAGCTGATTCAGGTGAGACTATCAAAAACTAATGAAAGTTGCTGAATGTGATGACAGCTCAGCAGTCAAACACTTGTACACTTTCTTATCTCTATTTTAGGGTAAAATGTTAGACGAAGAAAGAGAATGTGCCTAGCATGAAACTCTGGTGACTTACAAGGTCACTTTTTCAGAGAATGGAGTATATTTAAATGAAAGCATTTATAAAACATTTATTTGAATATATCACATTCAACCCTTGACTCATCAAAGCCCTAAAGTCTGTTTATACTGAATAACTCTTTAAAACAAGTCACTTGTCATTGAATACATCCAGACATATATTTACTGACATCAGCCAAAATAGTAAACTGTAGCCAACTGGAAAGTTGAAATGTTCATTACTAGTTTATTAAAAATGTGTTTGATTCTTTAGAGACACTATATGAAGAATATCATGGCAAGTGACAGGCATACATATTTTTGCTTATGGCTTCATTACTGTAATTCAAGTAGCACTGACCCTTGAACAACATGGAGTTGAATTGTGTAAGTCCACTGAAATGCAGGTATTTTTCAACAAAAATTACAAGGAGTGTGACTGCCTCTCCTGTTTCCCCTTCCACCACCTCTACCTCTTCCACCTCTGCCATCCCTGAGATAGCAAGACCAACTCCTTTTCCTCCTTCTCCTCCTCCTCAGCTGATGCAATGGGAAGATGTTGAGGATGAAGACCTTTATGACGATCCACTTTCACTTAATGAATAGTGATATGGTTCGTCTCTGTCTCCACCCAAATTTCACCTTTTATTGTAATTATCCCCACCTTTCATAGGAGGGACCCAGTGGGAGGTGGTCAAATCACTGAGGCGGGTTTTTCCTGTGCTATTCTCATGTTAGTGAATAAATCTCACTAGATCTGATATAGTTCCCCTGCACATGCCCTCTCTTGCTTGCTGCCATGTAAGACGTCCCTTTGCTCTTCCTTCTTCTCCCACCATGATTGTGAGGCCTCCCCAGCCATGTGGAATTGAGTCCATTAAACCTTTTTCCTTTATAAATTACCCAGCCTCAGGTATGTCTTTATTAGCAGCATGAGAGCAGATGAATACAAATAGTACATATATTTTGTATTCTTTATTATTTTCTTCCTTTTTTTCTCTAGCTTACTTCATTGTAAGAGCACATATATAATACATATAACATACAAAATATATGTTAATCAACTGTTTATGATACTGGTAAGGCATCAATCTGGTCAATGGTAGGCTATTAGTATTTCAGTTTTTGTTTGGAGAGTCAAAACTTATACTCAACTCTTGGCCAGGCACAGTGGCTCGTGCCTGCAATCCTAGCACTTTGGGAGGCTGAGGTTGGGCAGATCACCTGAGTTCAGGAGTTTGAGATGAGCCTAGCCAACATGGGGAAACCGTGTCTCTACTAAAAATATAAAAATTAGCTAGGTTTGGTGGCGCATTCCCATAATCCCAGCTACTTGGGAGGCTGAGTCAGGAGAATTGCTTGAACTCAGGAAGCAGAAGTTGCAGTGAGCTGAGATTTTGCCACTGTACTCCAGCCTGGGTGACAGAGCAAGATGCTGTCTCAGAAAATAAAAAAAGTCATACCCAATTTTCAACTGTGTATGGAGGGGTCAGCACCCCTAATCCTTGTGTTGTTCAAAGGTATGTAATTATATTTCAAAACTGTTATTCAGAACCAATAAGAAGCCATCGTTGGATCTGATCTTTAGAATCTTTGAAGTTGGAAAGAATATTAAAGATCATCTAGTCCAGTGTTTTCCACACTCCCCTGATGATACTAGTAATTCCTGGTTCTTATTCCATTCCTATTGAATTTGAATCTCTAGGGGTAGGGACTGGGAAACTATTTGTTTAAATAATGTGATATTTTTATCATCAGGGCAGTTGTAAATAATTTTTTTAATTTTTAAATTATTTAAATAAAAATAAATTATATAAATAGAGATGGAGCCTTACTTTGTTACCCATCTTGAACTCCTGGGCTCAAGTGACCCACCCGCCTCAGCCTCCCAAAGTGCTGGGATTACAGGCGTGAGCCACCGATACTCAGCCTCGTATATCCTAGATATCAGAATTATCTGCAGAGGTTGATAAAAATACAGAAGGCTGGGTCATGGACATCATGTCCTTAGATTCTAATTCCATTTTATGCATCTGCATTTTTAACGAGCTCCACAGGCAATGCCAAAACAGGTTTGGGAATCAGTGATCTAGTTTGATTTCTCACATGTGAGTAATCTCTTCCAAAACATTCTGCTTAAACATTTGAACTCAAAAGGCAGGCGATTTCATTGTTGGGGGATGCCTAATTTTAGATATTACTTCCATTTATTGGACCAAAGTATGACTTCCTGTAACCTCTACCTTCTGGCCTCAGTTTATCTTCCAGAGCAACAGAATAATTCTTTCAAATGTGTAGCTTGCAGATGGTGCTAGTAAATGTCAAATCTGTTCCCCTGTTTCTACATAATTGTTGTACAACAGACCTTATACGTGACCTACTCCTTCACATGTTATTAATCCGTAAATCGTCTCTTTTCATACACAACATCTCCACTTTTAAAAGCACTTTTTATGATGTCTATATTCATAGACTCCTCATTACCTGACAGCAGATAAGCTGCAACATCCGTATTAAAATTAATCTATTCCACAAATGTTATTGAGCACCCACTATATGTCAAACTCTACTTTAGACACAAGGGTTACCACAATGACCAGAACTGATCCCAGGATGCCAGATGGGCTCTTGGTGAATCTGCTGGGAATACAGTTCTGACTGGGCTCCAGCAGTGCAGCCCATGACTTTAGTGGCTGTTTTGAAAGCCGTGTCAAACTGTTAGTTTACTCTGGGTTAGAATTTAACTAAAATCTCAGAACTTCATATAAGTTACTGTTATTATTACTATTACTACCACAAGTATTATAGACAATAACTTTTATACAAGGATATATAGTTTACAAAGTTATTTCTACATTCCTAATTCTCACAACATCTCTGTGAACTTGTATTATTATTTCTAGGTTATGGATGGTGTTATAGTCAGTTTGGACGGCTATAACAAAGTGCCATAGACTGGATGGCTTATAAACAATGGAAGTTGATTTCTCACAGTTCTGGATGCTGGAAGTCCCAGAAACAAGCATGGATGGGTTCTGGTGAAGACCCTCTTCCATATTGCAGGCTGCCAACTTCTCACTGGATTCTCCATGGCAGAAAGGAAGTGAGCTAGCTCTCTGGTCTTTTCTCATAAGGACACTAATCTCATTCATGAGTGCTCTAGCTTTATGACCTAATTACGTCCCAAAGGCTCCACCTCCTAATATAATCACATTGGGGATTAGATGTCAACATACATATTTGCGTGGGGGAGACTACACAAATATTTAGCCTATAAAGACAGAGAAACGAAGGCTCAAGTAAGTTTACAGTAATGCTTGAAATTACATATCTATGTCAGCCAAGCTAGGACTTGAACGTAGGCCTTTGACTCCAAATCTGAGCATTTTCTATTGCCTCACAATGCCATAATAAGCCAGGGGCCCTGCTTGGACTTCAGCAAGTGGGACAAATTTGGCTAAACATTACTTTTTCCTCATTTAATTATATATGATTACATTTGAACCTTTATTCTAGCCTCTTAAAATCTTTATAAATTCTTGGTGGATCTATTAGTATATTGGCTGTCCTTGCCTTCAATTGGTATCATGTAGTCTCTGTGTCATTATCCAAGTTATTCCAAACTTTGAACAGGACGCAGCCAAAGAGAGAATCCATTGGCATATCGCTGCAACCTTTCTCTGGACTAACATTAACCAGTAATGAACACATTGGGGACCATTTTTCAGCCAGCTAGGATTTTATGTACCTGTGCCATCATTTTGCTCACGAGTCCCAATCTTGACATTCAGAGAGATCATGAAAGCCTTCGTTAAGGGTCTACTGAAGATGCATTATGTCTACAGAATTCTCCCAATCCACCAAAGAGAAAATGGTCACCTTTTAGCTGAGTGGACAATTTTAACTGTTCCACAAATCAAGTTACCTCATCATTCAAAATAAAACAACTCAAGGTATTCTTTCATGTCTTAGAAAAGTCCTGTGAGTGCAACCATCCTTTAAGATCCAGCTCAGATGTCACCTTCTCTAGGAAGACTTTTTCGATCCCCTAGACACATTCAGCAACATTCATTGCTCTGTCCCAGCATGATGGTCATGCTGACCTAGCACTTCCCACATTACCTGCTGTTATTTGCCTCCTTTTCACCCCCAATATTTCAACTTCTGAGGGCAAAAACTGCTTTTTGTTCACCTTTGAAATCTTCTGCCATATATAGTCTAGTGATTGGTGCATATAAGAAATTCACAATAAATATTTGCTGAATGTGTGATTGAATACATATATGATTGGGACATAAAGTTCCCTTGTAACATTTTTACAAGATAAAGAATATGAACAAGAATCACATTTCTTTTGGACTTTGACATTTCTTATTGAGGATACCTAAAAACAATGGACAGAGCCTGATCAAAAAAGTCCGACATTTGTCCAATGTCTCATAAAGAAGAAATAATCCTTTGGCCTGCTAGAGTGATTGTAGTTTTAAGATTAATCTTAACTCTATTTGTAGCCTATAAAACAAAACTAATTGCAGAATTCAAAGCTTTAGAGCATTCTTAGGTGGCTTGATGGGAAAGCATTGAAATAAATACAAACATTTAGATAAAACAACCATTTTAATAGTATTAACTCTGCCAATTAATGATAATGGAAGAGCCGTCCAATTAGCTAAATCGCTAATAGTTTTATCAAGCAGAGGTTGGTAATTTAAAGCAAACAAATTCTTTCTAATTTTATCCACTTGCACACCAAGATATTTAAAGGATAACAGGGGATCCAATAAAGAGTATTGCTCAAGAAGAGCTATATTTAAATCTCCTAATGGCTATAACACAGAGTTACCCCAATTAGTCAGAAAATCCAAGCAGTCAGTAAATTCTCTCAAGCTTCCACAATTTGGGGTAAAAATAAATGAGATACAAGGAAGGTGCTACTTACAATCATTAGCATTATTATTGAGGTACATTTGGAAGATGGAGAGTGCCCTGAGACAGTCAGGGGTATAAATTTAACTCATCAAATGCAGCAATTGTGAGCGCTCTGCACTCATGCTCAGCTTCACACTGGAACATTTCTGAGCAGTTTTCTTATAAGTAACTGCTCAATACTCCTACTCCGTGCAGAAGGTCAGGGAGAAGTTGATTCCACACCAAGTTTGGGACTGGGACTGCACCTGTCAAACCTCCACAGAGGCACGTAATTGGATAATTCAAGATCTTCTTAGGACAAAAGTGATGTTACAGTACCAGTTTCTTACAATACCTGTATTCTCAAGAGAACAGACTTTCAAAAACATCTGTGTTATCTGGATATGTCGACTTCGTCAGTAGGGACACGGTCAGTTAAGGACAAATAGCAAATGATCAACTAAAAAAAAAAACCTCATGTCCTTCTGCTTGGGTATAAGATAACCTTAGAATTTTCAGAACTAATGATGCTGTTAACCCCACATTAGAGTACTGCCAACCAAACCACTATGCTTAGATGGACAAATGTTAGAGAGAAACGAACATAATGAAGAGCCCTTCCAAAGCGTTATCTTTGCCAGTTCTAGCAGGTAGAAAGTATTATTTGACTGTAACTTCCTTTTATTGAGCTACTTACTAGGAGCCAAGCCCTGTGTCAATATCTTTATATTCCTTATTTCATTAAGCTTCCCATCAATAAAGTGAGCATTTATCTATGTTGTATAGATGACTTTACTGAGGCTTATAGGTTAAGTAGCTTGCACGCAGCTATTAGTTTGGGAGCCAGGATTCAGCCTTGGGGCTCTCTCACTACAAAGACCTTGCTTTACCTGGATCCTGTCCTGCCATCCTGGTTCTGCCGTCTGGCATGTTGTCAGTGTTCAGTGTCTGTTGCAGGAGGATGATGGTCTCCATGTGTTCCAGTGGTACAGAGAACAAATACCCTATGGATAGCCCTGTGGGGTAAATAAAGAATGAACTGGGCCCAGCTGGGCATTTGCATCAAAGTGCCTCACCAGCGTTCCCAGCTGCTCTGGCAGAGTGCCCAGGCTTGCCCCAGAGCCCAAACAGAATGCTCTTTGAGATGCCTCTGGTTTTCATTTTCCAAACCTTGCCACACACAACAAGTGGGCCTGGGGCTGGCCTCAGAGTCCCCACCCTGCCTCACTTCTTTTGGGGGTTGGGGGAGGGGTTATAGAAAGGAAAAGAATTGGTGACACTGGTATCTTGGTATCAAGAACTAACTTTTCTCCAAACTGTTAAAGGTCTTGTCAAATCCATTCACAGAGTCGAATATCAACAAGGATCCTTAGATGAAAGGTTGTCAGTGACATAAACCACATGGAACTTGTGTTGACCACAAAATAAGAGCAAAGGTGTATTTCTTATTTTCGTGTTTACCAAAAAATGCAATCAAAGGTTAATGGAAAGAGTTGAATGTAATTCAGTTTCAGGACTAAGAGCAGGATGGGCTGAGAGAACACTTCCTAACCCAGACACCCAAGCAGGCAGGCCAGCCTAAGCAATGCCTGGTTAGCGTTAGGAAACAATCTTCATTTCTCTCCCTTTACACTGTCTGCTGTTTGGTTTAGGCAGTTTCAAATATTTTCCTTCTTAGGGAGACAATCTTAGAGGTGTGACAATATCTGCTCCAGAGCTCAGATACAAGCCCTGCCACTTGGCTCTGAGAGCACGGACTGGCCATTTAGCCACTTTTCAGGGACAATCTCATGGAAAAAAGCACCTGGCAGGTCATAGATATTCAATGAGCAGGGGATTTTTTTGCTTTCTTTCTGATTCCACTTTTTAGTAGAACTTTTCTAGTACTTTCTTTACCACTGGCAGAACAGTGTAAGTGGTAGGATAATTTTGTCCTCAGTAGAAGTGGTACTTTGGTTTGAGAAAGAATGGGGGTGGGGAGAACAGCCAAAAAATACTAGTCATTATCATTTTGGCCTCTTGGTTGGTCCGTGGAGATTTTCACAGTAAATTCTACCCACTATCAGCTGGTGTGAAGGGAAAATACTAGGCCAGGAGTCAGGATCCTTGGGCTTCTTCCCACCTGAGTATGGTAGGGTCGATTTCCTGAGAAACAGACTTGGTGACGGAGGTTTCCTTGCAGGTGGTTTACTGGGGGAGCAACACCTATGAGGTGTTGAGAGAAGCAGGCTTGGAGAGAGGGAGAAGATGAGCTGTGATGTCACTATAGCAAAGGCCTCAGCCGATCCCACAGGGAGCTCTGCAGCTGGGTGGCCTTTATAACTGTCTGGAATGGAGGCAGGGGGATGGGCCTTTGAACATTGCATTGATCAGTCACTCCATGTAGCCTGCTCTTGGGGAGACACCATAATCCTAGCTGAGGCCGGTTCCTTCCTCTGAAGCACTTCCTGCAGAGGGTCTCAGCTGTGAGCCATCAGCTGGCAGCACGTCTCACAGCTAGGAAAATGAGTACCTTCGTCCTGAAGGGAGGAGGGGTCTGGGCAGTGCATCAAGCATCCCCTATTGCTACCAGATGGGTAAGGCACCTCACTCCTTTGGTCCTCACTACTCTGAAATAGAACGATCCTTTCAACCAATACCTATGGATACCTACTTTGAGCGTATTGTTTCCTTCGCATAGAATGTCTTCCCTTCGCTCAGAACTCCCCGAGATGTTAATATATCACAATTCTGATAAAATGCCAGTTTCTCTAAAGAGTCACCTTTAACTATAAGGTACAATTAAGATGCTGTCTTCCTTATGTCTGTGCCATCAAAGCATTTCATACAAACTTCTCCTAGGACTTATCTCACTGTATTAAAATTACTGTCGACAGAAAATTCTATCTTATTTATACCTATATATTTCTCTTTTCTCCTCCAGCACAAAACTTTGGTGACCAAGTCATTATTTAAAGTCATTTTCATTTCATATGAGCATAGTTGATACTGTCTTTCTTTTGGTGTTTGCATAATTCTTTTTTTCGTCTTTTCACTTTAAATTTTTCCGTTTTTATATTTTAGACACGTCTCCTACAAATGACATTTAATTCAACTTAACTTTATTATTATCCATTCTGACAATTTTGTATTTAAACTGTAGCACTTAGACCATTTACACCCAGTTGAATCACTGATGTATTTAGGTTAAAAAAAAAAACCAACCTTTTTTTTTTGAGACAGAGTCTTGTTTTTTTGCCCAGGCTGGAGTGCAGTGGAACACTACAACCTCCACCTCCTGCGTTCAAGCAATTTTTGTCCCTTGCTGGGAATACAAGCACCTGCCACCATGCCCAGCTAATTTTTTTTTTTTTTTTTTTTTTTTTTGCATTTTTAGTAGAGATAGGGTTTCACCATGTTGACCAGGCTGGTCTTGAACTCCCGACCTCAAGTGATCTTTCTGCCTTGGCCTCCCAAAGTGCAGAGATTATAGGTGTGAGCCATCACGCCCAGCTGCAGCTGATTTCTTGTATTTTTAGTAGAGACAGGGTTTCCCTGTGTTGGCCAGGATGGTCTTGGACTCCTGGCCTTAAGTGATCTGCTCACCTGGGCCTCTCTGAGTTCTGGGATTACAAGTGTGGGCTGCCACGTGCAGCCAAAAGACAGCCATCTTATTCTGTGCTTTTAATTTGGTCCATCAGATCTATGCTTCTTTTTTTCACCTTTCTTGCATTTCTTTTGAACGGATTATTTTTTCTTACCATCTATTTTTTCCCTTTCTGTTGGTTTAAAAATAATGTACTCTTTTTCTATTCTTTGAGCAGTGGCTCTCTGGCTCTAGAAATCACAACATTCACCCTTTCCTTAGTAAAGTTTATTTATTTATTCATTTTAACTTAAAGACAGGGTCTCACTTTTGGCCCAGGCTGGAATGCAGTGATGCAGTCACAGCTCACCACACCCTCAACTTCCCCGGTTTAAGCGATCCTCTCACCTCAGCCTCCCCAGTAACTGGGACTACAGGCACACACCACCACACCTGAATAGTTTCATTTATGTTTTCTAGCAATGAGGTCTCACTATGTTGCCCAGGCTACTCTCAGACTTTGAGCCTCAAGTAATCCTGCCACCCTAGCCTCCCAAAGTGCTGGGTTTACAGGTGTGAGCTACCATGCCTGGCCTAAAGTCTAATGTTAATCAGTACTTTCACTGTTCTTCTGGAATGAGTATAAGGACATTAGAATAAATTTTTTTTTGATATGGAATTTCGCTCTTGTCTCCCAGGCTGGAGTGCAATGGTGCAACCTCGGCTCACTGCAACCTCCACCTATCGGATTCAAGTGATTCTCCTTCCTCAGCCTCCTGAGTAGCTGGGATTACAGGCACGCACCACCACACCCAACTAATTTTTGTATTTTCACTAGGGACAAGATGAGGGAGGTGGATCACCTGAAGTCAGGAGTTCAGGACCTTACAATAATTTAACAGAACTTCCCTTTCTCCCCAGTTTAGAGCTGGCAACATGTAGTTGCTATAAATTTTAATTCTGTAAATTTTAAAACTCTGGAAGACACACATATTACAGCTTTTAAGGTCAATATTTATGTTTACCTACATATTTACCATTTTTAAAGTTCTTAATCCTCTCTGTGTCTCTGATTTTTTGGCCTAAGTCAGTTGGTTATAAATTCTCTCAATTCTTGTTATTCCAAAAATGTCTGTATTTTACTTTCATGCTTGAAGGATATTTTGCTGGCTATAAAGTCCTATGATAGTCTTCATTTTCTGTAAGAACATTGACATTATATTCCCATTTTTCCTTTGTTTTTTGTTTTTGTGCTTTAGTAATTTAAATTTAAGTCTTTTTTTCTATCTGTTTTAAAGGTTTTTCACTTGTTTTGGTTGTTGCTTTCTGCAATATCACAGGATGAATTTGGTGTAGATTTCTTTTTTCTTTATCCTGTATAGAATTCTTACGTTTTGTGAATCAGTCCTCCAAAATTCTCAGCCATTTAGCCATAAAAATTTAAATATTGCTTTTGCTCCATTTCTCTTTTAAAACTGCAATTAAATATATGTTAGACTTCTTCAGGATGTCCTCCCTCTTTCTTATCCTCTCTGATATATTTTCTTTGAGATAGTTTTGTCTCTTTGTGCTATAATATGGAAAGTGTATTCTGACTTATTTTTCTGTTCAATAATTCTCTCTTCAGCTATGTCTAATATGCCATTAAACTCATTCAATTAATTCATAATTTGTTATTATATTTCCCATTTTCAAAATTGTGTAACTTCCCCCCTCAGTTTCTTTCTGAAATTTTGAAGATTTTCTTTTTTTTTTTTTTTTTTAAGGTTTGGTAGGCATAGTTGTTTTATAGTTGGTATCTAATAATTCTACTATATAAAGTATTTGTTGATCTGTTTCTACTATCTTCTTGTTTTGACTGGTTCTTGCCCATGGCATCTTGTTTCCTATACGTTTTGTTTTCCTTGTGTGCTATGCAATGTATTTTAGGAATACTTTGAGACATAAAATGATAGTGCCTCTTACAAGAGAGTATTTTAATTTGTTTCTGCCAGGATTCTAGAGATGCTATTAATGCAGGACTATCTTCATCCAAGTTAAAGTCTTCAGGTTCCCTAAGAGAGCCAAATGATGAGAAGCTAGGCTTCAAGACTTTTGAAGGGCTAGTTTAATTCTGGTTTACCCTTACCCTTAAGTGATAACCTTACTACGTTCTACCTACAGTGGCAGGTGGTTTATCTGAATCTTAAACTTCAGTGGGCCCTGCGCCCTGAAAGACCCTCACCTGCCCTAAGCAAATGCAATTTCACAGTTATTTCTTTGAGATAGGCAAATGTCATTAGAGTCAAACAGATTTGAATATAGGAGTTTCATTTTTTTTATATATTTTGACTGGGCGATTTCTTATTTGATTAACTCTTTGGTGCTTTTGGAAGGTGTGGATTTTAAAATATATATTAAAAAATAGATTTCCCCAATTTTATTTCACTTTTTCTCAGCAGAGAGATTCCTCTGAGATAACTAATCTACCACTATAGGAAATAATAGAAATCTATTTTTATATTTCAGTCTTTGGCACAGTCTGGTCATTCAATATTTGTTAAACAATGACACTATGAATGGCCATAGGCATTGGAACCAAGCCATAGAAGCTATGGTTTCTTTCTTCAAGGAACGTATCATTTAGTAAGTGAAGAAAAAAACACAAATAAAACTTAAATAATGACTATACTTTCTTAGTAGAAGTGTAACTTAATATGCATTTTTTGAGAAAAAATTTGGCAATGCTTATCAAAATTAAATATACTCTTTGGATAAATTCCACATCTAAGAACTTATCTGACATATACTCCACATATACTTGGACAGGTGCTTAAAGATGGGTATATGAGTACTTTTCATTGATAACAGCATGTTTGTAATACAAAAGACAAAATGATCTAAATATCTACTGGGATGAGACTGATGAAATAAATTATGATATATTATAATGTAATGAAATAGTGTGTAGCCATTAAAAAGAATGAGAGAAGGTTAACATGTATTGATATGAAATAATTTGCATGAGATATTGAAGTGAAAACAAAGAAATAAACAAGAAGCTTGATAGGATAGTTGACCCTAGAACAATTGGTCATTAGGGACACTTACCCCTCAACACAGATGAAAATTTGCATATGACTTTTGACTCCTCCAGAACAATTAATAGCCTGCTATGGATTGGAAGCCTTACTCATAACATACACAGTCAACTAACATATATTTTGTATGTTATCTGTATTATATACTATATTCTTAAAGTAAGTTAAAATGTTATTAAGAAGCCATAAAGAAGAGAAAATACATATACCATTCATTAAGTAAAAGTGGATCATCACAAAGGTTGTCATTCTCATCATGTTTATATTGAATAGGCTGAGGAGGAGGAAGAGGAGAAGTTGGTCTTGTGGTCTTGGAGGGGGTGGCAGAGGTAGAAAAGAATGCATGTATAGGTGGACCCATGCAGTTCAAACCCATGTTGTTCAGGGGTCAATCGTATACATAATATGCTGCACACCTGCAGGCACACATGTATACACTTGCTTAGAAGTTCATAGAGTATCTCTGAAAGGCTACCAGAGGAACTGCTGACAGTAGCTATAGGCTGGGCACAGTGGCTCACAGCTGTAATCCTAGCACTTTGGGAGTCCGAGGTGGGTAGATTGCTTAAGCCCAGGAGTTCACAACCAGCCTGGGCAACATGGTGAAGTCCTGTCTCTACAAAAATATAGAAAAAGTTAGATGGACATGGTGGTGCACAGCTGTAGTCCCAGCTACTCAGGAGGTTGAGGTGAGAGGATCGCTTGAGTCCAGGAAGTCGAGGCTGCAGTGAGCCATGATCACGCCACTGCACTCCAGCCTGGGCAAGAGTGAGACCTTTTCTCAAAAAACCAAAACTAAATGAAAATAAAAAACACAGGGGTCATATCTGAGGAGAAGAACCAGGACTTGGAGTAAAAGAATAGGAAGTAAACTTTTCCCTGGGAGTTTTGTGTTTTATATTTATTTTTTCCATGTACATTTTTAAAACCATTACATTAAAATAGAAAAGTGTGAGAACAGTAGTGTATTAGAAGGCATACTATATTGGTAGTCAGTTGACCTAAGAAGTAGCTTGATTTTGTTATGAAGTCCCATGATCTTTCTAAAACTCAGTGTCCTGTTCTGTGAAATGTGGACACTGACTATCTCCAAGGCCTTTTTCAATTTTAGCATTCCCTGATTCCATTGACTAACACAGAGATACTTTTTTTGCAGAAGTGCTTTGGTCAGGCAGTGTCTTTGAAGATAATTTGGCAAATGAAAGGCCTGGTATTGGATGAAAGTGCTGGCTGCTGGGAATGCTACCCCTCCTTTTGGTTCTCTTTCAAGTATTACACTGTGCTTTCGCTGAGACAATAAACTGAAATAACTGATTTGTTTAGCTTCACAGTTTGAAACTGTGATTTTTAATATAACCTCACATTTGAAATATTTTAGGCCTGTTTTTCTTTAGGATCGGATAGGCTTAAATCTGTGACAGATTGACCGAATCTCATTACCCCCTATTTACTGTACAACGAAAGCTTATTTCCTAAGTGTTTCCACATTTTATGCTCACATAGATCTAAGTGGCCAAAACATTTAATTAAATGGACTATTCATACCATCTTATTTCCTGGCTGGTCATTGATGTCAATGATAACAGTGGCATTCATCCCATGACTATGAATCTGAATCTTAAAAAAAAAAAGAGAGAGAGGGAATAATTATTTAAATCTGAACTATGCTCAGACTAGTGATTTAAAAGCTTTTTTTAATTATAAAAGTAATTTAAGTTCATTTTCAAAGGTTCAAACAATACAAAAGTATATAAAGTAAGAATTGAAAGTCTCTTTGCTGCTCTAATCTCACTCTTCAGAGGTGATCACTGTTCAGCATGGCATATATCCTCTTAGGTACAATCACACACACACACATACACACACAGAATTCGTATTTATAATAATGGGATTATACTGAACAGGCTGTTTTACTATTTGTTTTTGTACTCAGCGATCTGTTGTTCTTGGGGTACACACAGCTCTACCTCACTCTTTAAAGGGCTATAAACCATTCAGTCACACTGATGTACCATCATTTATTTACATATTTTCTCAGTGTTGGACATCTAGAGTTAGTTTCCATTTATGTGTTGTGAGAAGCCATGCTGCATTGAACTTAGACATTTGGCTAGAAGTTTTATAGAATGTTTTCCTTGAATTAAGATTCTAGGTTACATGGCACTTCCTATGTGCCAGGCACCAGTGTAAACACTTTACAAATATCAACTTTTAAAATTCCCATGACAACTCCATGAGTTATAGGTACTATTATTATCTCAGTTTTGCAGATGATAAGCTTAAGCTCAGAGAGGTTAAGCAACTTGTTTGAGGTCTCATGGTTCTAATTGGTAGGTACAGCATTGGAACCCAGGATCTCTGAATGCAGAGTCTGTTCTTAACTCATATGCATTCTGCTGCCTCACAGGATAGGTATATTTGGAAGCTTGACAGATACTGCTAAGTTGTCTCTGAAAAAGGTTCTATCAATTTCTATTTCCACAAACTATTTGAGTGTTCACCCATTTTCCCATTTCATTACCAAACCTTATGTTCTCACTTTTTAGAACTATTTGACAATTTGTGGTTGGAAAAATAGTATTGCATTATTATTTTAAGTTACAAATTAATGTACTATTAACATTTGTGATACTTAACTTTTATTAGACCTGTACTACAATAAAATACATAAAAGAATTCTTCATCATTTCCACATTATCATCCCAGAGCCTGAAGCCCACACACAGCTTCCTCAGGAAATGCTGACAACATGGTGTACACATGGCTTCCATGTTTGTAGTGGTTCCAAAGTTTGCTTTTGAGTTTAATTTCTTTCTTTCTTTCGTTTATTGGCTAAACTTCTCCCACAGGACCCGGGTGAGCAGAAGTCTTTTCAGAATTATAGCCTGGACTATTTCTTGAGCAATTTGGAACTAATTTCTAAAGCAGTTCCTCAGATTCACACAACATAGTTTGTGAGGGGGTATGCCCAGAGCAGGTAGGAAAGGCAAAACAGCATTTTGACACTGAGGAATTTAGCAGAAAGATCTGACCCAACAAGTAAAAACTCTTTTAAAGGTTCAGTCAAGTTTATTCCCATCACATTCCTTTGACATGCCCAACAGGCACATGTTTTGTTGATGAAAATTATTTTCAATCTCATTGATGTTTTGTTTGGCAAGAATAATTTCTTTGAGCAATTTCTTATTAATCATCTATAGTTTTACACTTCTGACAGTGTTATCACCAGTGCTTTCAGTAACTGCATATTTACAAAACAACCAAACTTGAACCTGTATTCAGTTTTAATCTGTTTCTTGGGAATGTAATTTGGAAAAAAAATTACCAATGTATTTACAACCAAATTTCAGATCTTCAACATTACAGAGGGTAAGAAGTGTGAACACAATGGAATTCTTTTATCATCCTTATTTTGTGAGATCTAATTACTGTATACTCACCTTTCCAATCATATCGCATTAGCTTTCCCCCTGTCTTTGTGGCTTGTAGTTTTCTGTCTCCAGGGGCATGGTTTGCATTGTGGTGATCCAGATATGAATAAGGCAACACCCAGTGTCTTAATGGGGTCCTGCCTTCCAAACAAATAATTCGCTGTGGCTCTAAGATTGTATCTTTCTGCATATGCCAACTTAATCTCTTTTAGCCAAACCACCTTCTACGTTGGCCTAATAAAAATACCTTCAGGGCTGGATGAAGGTGTTTGGCATGTATTTTTTGCCGTGGTGGGGGTGACATTGGGCAGAGCTCCCTCCCTGGCTGTGAGCAGCTTGTGGGTCCCCAGGGAATATTTCACTGGGCTTCAGCTTAAACATTGTTTATACATGGCCATCGATTTCCTTTATCAAAAGCTGCCAATCCAGTGGAATTAGCCACACCTGCCAAGCACTTCCACCCCTCCCCAGCCAAGTGGTAAGCACAGGAGATGAACTGGTGGTGGGAGAAAAGAGCCATCCTCACAGTCTAGGGCAGTGGGATCACCAGGGAACTTGGTAGAAATGCAATTCCCTGGCCCCACCCTACGTCTCTGGTTGATTTGGGTATAGGCCATAAAGTTTAAGAACTGCTGCTCTAGCTTAATACATCAGAATCTTAAACTTTATTATTTATTTCTATGTTTGTATGTCCCTCTCTTTCCCTTATACATTTTTTTTCGAGGTTTTGCTTTCTAAATGTCTTTGAGCTGTCTTGTTGATGTGGGTGCTGACTAGTGGTGTGCTGGCAAAGGTTTAATAACAGTCTCCAGAGTGAGGGGACTTGAAGTAGAGCCTTCAGGGGCAGTGTGAGGGGTGCTGATTTCAAGCAACCCATCTGGTATTACTGAACATGAAGTTGGGAAGAGATGTGCATAATTGAAGTGGATGAGAGCCAGTCCAGCACCCTGTGGAGAGGTACCAATAATTCTGTAGGTATTTGCTCAAATTTAACTCAATGGGGATTTAGATTGGGTTTAGATTGAGTCATTATTTGCAGGTCATTTGTTGAATCATTGAATACTTTTGGTTGTTAAGGTGACTGAAATACTCAGTTGATATCCTTTAAGATCACTGAAAATATTTAAAACCAGCTTACATAGGGCATTTTGGAAATGCCACATACGTAATAAATTAAAATCCACAACTATATTTGTCTTTCCTATGCATGTCTTGTCAAAATTAGTTTTTGGTGGACTGTAAGGCCTAAAACAGCATGGATCTTGTTTTGCTCTCCATTCTATTCTCATGCTTATACTCAGCGTTGTTTTAAAAAAGTTTGTTGACCGGGCGCGGTGGCTCAAGCCTGTAATCCCAGCACTTTGGGAGGCTGAGGCGGGTGGATCACGAGCTCAAGAGATTGAAACCAACCTGGTCAACATGGTGAAACCCCGTCTCTACTACAAAAAAAATACAAAAAATTAGCTGGGCATGGTGGCACGTGCCTGTAATCCCAGCTACTCAGGAGGCTGAGGCAGGAGAATTGCCTGAACCCAGGAGGTGGAGGTTGCAGTGACCCAAGATCACGCCATTGCACTCCAGCCTGGGTAACGAGCAAAACTCTGTCTCAAAAAAAAAAACAAACCAAAACCAAAAACAAAAAAAGTTTGTTGATGTAATAAATGTGTAGCTGTCTGCTAGTACTGCCATAATAAAATACCACAGACTAGGTGGCTTAAACAACATTTATTTCCTCATAATTTTGGGGGCTAGAAGTCCAAGATCAAGCTTATCTGCAGGTTTGGTTTCCTCTGGGGCCTTTTGCCTTGGCTTGTGGATGGCCATCTGCCACCTGGGTCTTCACAGTCTTCCCTCTGTACATGTCTGTGTCCAAATTTCCTCTTATAAGGACACCAGTGGTATCAGTCTGTTCTCATGCTGCTAATAAGGACATACCTGAGACATGGTAATTTATAAAGGAAGGAGGTTTAATGGACTCACAGTTCCACATGGCTGGGGAGGCCTCACACTGTGGTGGAAGGCAAGGAGGAGCAAAGTCATGCCTTACATGGATGGCAGCAGGCAAGAGAAGAAAATGAGAACTAAGCAAAAGGAGTTTCCCCTTATAAAACTGCTAGATGTTGTGAGACTTATTTACTGCCACAAGAACAGTATGAGTCCAGGGGTGGTGGTTCATGCCTGTAATCCCAACACTTTGGAAGGCCAAGGCGTGTGGATCACTTGAGGTCAGGAGTTCAAAACCAGCCTGGCCAACATAGTGGAATTCCATTTCTACTAAAGTATAAAAATTAGCTGGGCATGGTGGCATATGCCTGCAATCCCAGCTACTCAGGAGGCTGAAGCAGGAGAATTGCTTGAGCCCGGGAGGTGGAGGTTGCAGTGAGCTGAGATGGTACCACTGCACTCCAGTGTGGGTGACACAGTGAGACTCAGTCTCAAAAAAAAAAAAAAAAAGAAGCATATGAGGTAAACCACCCCATGATTCAATTATCTCTCACCAGGTCCCTCCCACAACATGTGGGAATTATGGGAACTACATTTCAAGATGAGATTTGGGTGGGGACACAGCCAAACCATATCACCATATTGGATTAGGGCCCATCCTAATAACGTCATCTTAATGTATTACTTCTTTAAAGACTTTATCTCCTCATACCATTATATTCTGAGGTACTGGGGTTAGGACTTCAACATATGAATTTGATGGAAGGGGAGACATAATTCAGCCCATTATAGTAATGAGCAAATCTTCTATATTTTAAGGCTCTAATAGCATAAGGAGAAAACAAAACATCAATTGTGAATTAGAAGTGTGTTATACATGTACATTTATATTTATTTACTTTGATATGATAACTTGTATCGATACAACGTTATCTAAGGAGTGACAAACTAATATTTTATAAACTGCAAAAATGTCTCTTCCATCTCTCCCCTCATCTCATACTGCCTTATTTTTGATGCTTGAGGTTTTATTCCTGCCAAATGAGTTAGAAGAGTGGAAGAGATGGAAATGTAGTTTGCATATACAGAAAAATTAAATATTGAAATGTGTGCATACATACTATATAACAAAATATATGTATGTTGTGCTGTAAGAATAAAATGTGGAAACTTTATCCCAGCACATACTTTCATTTTAAGAAAAATATCACTGGGGAGGTTCAACAACAAAAGTCTGATCTTCTCACATTTCTTAGATTATTTTTTGATCTGCTGACTATGAGAACTACAGAGAAATTCAAAGTGTGGAAAGTTTATAGAGCCTTTGGGGTATCATTTCCTTGGGAAGGAGTACGCTCCAGAGAAGATAGAACTTTCTGGGTTGAGACATAGCTCCACTTTAGTCTTCACTCTGACTAACTATGAAGAGGGTATCGTGACACCTGACTTCAGGTCAGCCTCTTGCTTTTTCCTTATTACCACTCTGTCATCTTAAATCCTGTGGTAACATGAGTGAATCATTATACAATATTTTTGATTTTACACTATAGTTTTTTTTTTTCTTTCTTTCTTTTTTTTTTTAGGGTAGGTGTTTTTCGTTTCTCTTTTTGGGATTACTATCAGACTTTTAAAAATTATTTATTTTATTGCTTTTTAAGTTGGGGTTCTCTTTTTGATAAGTCAGCTTTCCTTTAGAGATCCCTAGAATAATTTCAACATGCCTTGAGGACATATGTTGTTATAATATAAGAGCATGACTAGGTGGTTACTGGCCACCAGCCTAGCACAGTGAGGCATGCTGTTATTACACAATTACACACATCCTGGTGTGTGTCTTGTTACGTAATTGTAATTCAAAGATGCTGCTGAAAGCAATTACATAAGTCCTGTTCATTTCACTGGGAATCGAACCGGCAGAAGTAAAGCAGAGCCAAGCTCTTAGGAATCGAGGGCAGCCATTCTTTCTTTCTTTATTTTTGAGACAGGGTCTCACTCTGTCCCCCAGGCTGAAGCGCCGTGGTGCAATGTCAGGTGACTGCAACCTCTGCCCCTGGGACTCAAGTGATCTTCCCATCTCTGCCTCCCAAGTAGCTGGAACCACAGGCATGCACCACCATGCCCAGTTACTTTTTTTATTTTTGGTAGAGATGGGGTCTTACCATGTTGCCCAGTCTGGTCTCAAACTCCTGAGCTCAAGGAATCCACCCGCCTCGGCCTTCCAAAGTGCTAGGATTACAGGTGTGTAATCCCACTAAGCCCAGCCAGGCAGGCATTCTTCAGATGGTATGTCACATCTCTTGATAGAAGATTAGGTGACCATTCTCAGGGAATTGAATTGGCACCTTTTGACCTTCTTATTCAACACCTTTTTTCCCAGGCAGCAGGCAACAGTAGCAGCACCTGTAATTTGTGGTTTTATATTTACTTTTAAGGTTTTTAATAAAGTAAAATGGAGTGATACAGTGATGATATTCTCTGCCTCTCTAGGAGGACTTTGAATTCTTATTCCGTGTGTCCAGGGGTGTGGCACATCTTGAGGAAATAAAATAAAGCTTACGTCTCCAAGTATAATAGAAAGCTAGAGGACAGGGCAAGAAGAGTGGCTTCTATCACTCAGTGCAGCTCTCAGAGTCAGAGATAGCCACAGCCACTGGTTATACACATTGGGATTCCCTAGTGTCAGACTCTTCATGAAGGCTCTCTTCTGATGAAGGTTTTTGGGTGGGTGTGCACTTCTGTAGAGGAGCTGGAAACTGCCAGGTAGTATAGGAATTTTTCAACCTGCTCTATGGAGATTGTCCAGTTGAGGATGCATTTGTGTGGCTTCTCCTAAAACTTATCTAGAAGCCATATAACAGGAGTCAACACTCATTTGTTTTTTAATGAATGACTTGAGAAAGCAAGCTGTTTCCTCTTTCCTCTTTTTCCAGTTTCTCCTCAAATCTCAAGGGAGCTTTGAATATCACTGAGTTATGTGGCAGGTTAGTGTCAAGTGAAATTACAAGAATTTGGTATGGAAAGAGCAGGCTGTCTTCCTATGTGATAAGGAGTCCCTAGATACCAGTGCCTTCTCTTGAGAATGCAGCTAAGCATACCCACCAATGCGCCTCTGTGCAGGGGATATCCCAAGTCACTGAAAAGAGAAAGCAAAGCATGGAACCAGCTATTGATTCTGTAATTTTATTGTGAAAACTTGGTACCAGTGTGATAGTAGATCATAAGTTTCTTGAGGACAAGGAGTATGCCATTAATTTTGTATCACCAAAGCCAAGCCCAGGATTTCATATATAGGAGATCTTTAAAATACGGTGCCTGCAGTGGTTAATTTTATGTGCAACTTGGCTAGGACCTTGTACCCAGATATTTCGTCAAAGATGTCTGGATATTGCTGCAAAGGTATTTTTTAGAAGAGATTAACATTTAAATCATAGACTGAGTAAAGCAGCTTACCCTCTGTGATGGTTAATATTATGTGCCATAATGTGAATGGACCTCATCCAATCAGTTGAAGGTCATAAGGAAAAGGCTGACCTCCGCTGACAAAGAGGGAACTCTGCCGGCAGACTGCCTTTGGACTCAAACTGCAACATCAGCTCTTCCCCGAGTCTCTAGCCTTCCTGCCTACCCTGCAGATTTTGGACTTGCCAGCCTCCATGATTGCATGAGCCAATTCCTTATGAATGAATGAATGAATGAATGAATGAATGCCTTCAACATCTTTGCTTTACTCTGATGGTCTCTCCTACCCCCACAATTCCAATAAAGTGAGAAAAACTACTTTGCCAAGTCAAACCTTTGGATCTTTGCCCTAAAATCCCAGAGTCTTCCCTTTAAATAGAAAGTGAAAGCCCTGATACTGACAAGGATAAGACAGGGGAAAGAGAATTTGGGAGGGAAGGGAGGAGAAGAACCCACCAACCCCCTCAAAGTCTTTGATTTTATATTTACTGTTACTATCCAATGTAAAAACCATTGGCTTGATTTAAATGTCTTTGTTGGTTTCCCAAGCCCCATCACCACCACCACCACCAGCTCGCCCTGCCAAGGCCCGAGAGGCTGAAGACCACTTTTCAGCCTGATGTGATTTCTAACAGCTGAGATATTAAAACACTGAAAAACGGGGTTTATAATGGAAATGCTGACAGACTATTAACTATAGCAGCACTGCTCTAATAAATGGAATGGCCTGTCATAATCTCTAGTTCATAAATATGCAAATACAAGACTGGGGATTTGCTCCAAAGGATGTCTCTATAATTTTAACTGACCTTTACTGATACCAAATGAGCCTGTTGCTTCTGTTTTTGTACATTGGATATAAAGTACAGGAAATCCAGCCGCCTGTCGGCCTAAAGTATATAAAGTTTAAACTGCCAGCTACTAAACTCTGGGCTCAGATTCCATTTCTCTTCACATTCACACTCTTTATTGACATTTTCATTTTTTTTTTCCCAGGGGGTGGAAGCTGAGTTGGGGGGAAATCAAACATTGTTCATCCCCTTCCCCCCAACATTACTTCCACATGTCGCAGAGCCTGCCCAGCCAAAATTCATGGACTGCCTCAAGGACAAGCAGGCCATCTACACTGAATTATAAATTTGAGTTTTATCCAGTTTTCTGCTTTTGGACCAAATGGGCAGCAAATCCCGTGACTTCATATTTAATAACCTAGATGTCATTTGTCCTGTGTCTTTCAGCACAGAGTAAAGAATTGGATGGCTAGCAGTTTTGCAGATTTTTTCCCCCTAATTATTTTAAGCTATTCAGCCTGGTATCCGAACTATTGATGCAGAGCCAAATTGCCAGCAGGGGAGAGATCTGTCCAATCCAGGAGCTAAATGAGTCACTGAGAGTCAATCTGTTTTTCCCTTGCTGCTGGGGTTTCCTCCGGCCCTGGCCTCTCTCTCTGCTCCAGTCACACACAGAGCTGCAGGCTCGGCCCTCGTTGGCTCCCATCACCTCCCATTCCCCTCCTCAGCCCTGCTTGCTGCAGCTGTTGATGGGCTCTGACCGGCTGGCTGCGGAGATTCAGGGCCTCAGTCACACTGTAGTTGATAGAAAATGAAGACATCTTTGCCTTGTTGTATCTGCTTCTGAAGTAGCACCTCAGGTATCCGGAGAGTAAGGCCCACGAGCAGTGTGTTGTTGTGGTGCAACGCCAGTTCATCACTTCTCGCCGTCGTTTTCAGAGTGCTCTTCTACTTTTCCTAAGTCCAAGTGGAGTCCTTGGAGCCAGAATCCTGCATGTGGTCATAAAATAATAAAAATCTGGCCAGGCGCGGTGGCTCAAGCCTGTAATACCAGCACTTTGGGAGGCCGAGATGGGTAGATCACGAGGTCAAGAGATCGAGACCATCCTGGTCAACGTGGTGAAACCTCATCTCTACTAAAAATACAAAAAATTAGCTGGGCATGGTGGCACGTGCCTGTAATCCCAGCTACTCAGGAGGCTGAGGCAGGAGAATTGCCTGAACCCAGGAGGCGGAGGTTGCGGTGAGCCGAGATCGCGCCATTGCACTCCAGCCTGGGTAACAAGAGCGAAACTCCATCTCAAAAATAAATAAATAAATAAATAAATAAATATTAATAATAAAGGTCTGTGGATATGCTGGAGGTAATGGCAGGGCAGAATGCCACCAACATGAGCCAGCCGTGCTGGAGTGGTCACTCTTCAAGCATTGGAGAAAAACTCACAGTATGTCAAATAACATATATATATATATATATATATATATATATACACACATATTTCCAGTTGAAACATTTTATTTCTAACAACATTTACTTAAAAACAAAATTCTTGCATTCTTCATAGAGGGTCAGTATTCAATTACACAAAAATATGTGGACAATTTAAGAGCTGTATATAAGATTAAGACTACTGGTATTTCATGGTAAATGATTAAATTAGCTAACACAGTTATATCCTGAACTTTGCCATTAGGACTGACATTTTTTGTTCAATGTGCGTTGAGGATTGTGGGTAATCCAACTGGTATGAGCTTTTTCTCTTTGAAACTCAAACAGAATTAAGGAACAGTAGTCTCTGCAAATGGAATATGGAGTTTGAGAACAGCCACAAAAATATTCTCTTGTAGTAAGCTGAACTGCCCTAGGAGTACTCAGGAATTAGAGAACTCAGGAATCAGAGAATTAGAAAACTTGAGAAATGAGGGGGCATGGATAGAAGGGAGAGCAAGATTGATTAATTGATTTACTATAATTTTTGAATAGAAGTCTCTGGGAAAATAAGACAAAACAAGCAGGGTTGCTTCTTTTTCACAGTGAAGGACCAGAGGGGTGAAAGATTTGTTCCCCTGGGAGGCAAGTTCTATTTCCGCATTTCTGACTGCGTATTCCATATTTATGCTGATTTCTGGTCTCCCTTTTCTTAGCTAGCCAGGTGGCAAGGGCAGTTGGAGAAAAAAGGCAGATTTATGAAACAGAAAAATTGTTCACTGAAATCACACTTGGATTTGTGAATCACCGCTTTTTGTTTTGTTTTGTTTTGTTTTTCCTGTGGTCACTCCTGTGATGAGGTCAACTGCTTCAATCCTTTAGGTTTTATAGAGGGGTTTCTGGATTCCAGGAGTCCCAGAAGGTTCAGGGAGCACTCCCACATTTTAGCCAGAAGTAATTAACTAAAAAATAATGGCCCCACTTTCTCTTTTCACATTTGAACCACAGATCATCTAATACCAAGCTTGAGACACCAGATTTCGGATCATTAGTACAAAGCATCTTCCACAGGAGGCAATAAAATGTCGCTTTATATAACTCGACTGTAGTTACACTGCTTTCAGAAAGCAGGAATTTCCCTGAAAAGAAATTTACATGAAAACAGTCCCATTGTTTGAGAACTTATGCAAATGTTGCACAAAAGGGTTTGATAGTGATTTAAAAAACTTAAATCTTTATCATTGCTACAAAGATATCCTGAGAAACTTGGTTACCTCTAAAGAATTCCAATGCACTTATTTTTAAAAATGTCTACAATATAGAATTGTTTTAAAAATTTTTTCCTAAACTCCAAACTTCTTCCTTAGCTTCAAAGTCTTGTATAATGAATATCCTACAGAGAGCCTAGTGCATATTGGTTTAACCCTTACTAGGATCACTCATTACTAGTTAAGAAAATTGAAGATAACAACCATAACGACAAGTATTTTGAACAATGTAAAATGTTTCTCCTGTGGGTGTAGCTCTTAGGGACCGCATGGGGATACATACCCCTCAGTGCTCAATCAGCAGAAGATGAAGCGCTAAGTGTCTCAATCCATGTTGATTGCCTCTAAACTCCCAGTGTTAGGAATCTGGATGTGTCCATTACTGCATGTTCAAACAATGAACCTCCTGCACCAGGAATCTGATTTCTGTAGAAAGGCATTAAGGGACTGGGTGAGGAATAGGGTGTCAACCAAACGTTGTGATATTTTCCTTTGATTTTCACTTTCTTTAAATTCTTTTGCATTTACTACCTAGTGACCATCTGGCATTGGTACCCTCAGTTTCTTTTCTTCTGCTTTTCCTCCTAATTCAGTGTGGAAGATGATCAAAGTATGAAGTTTCTTCTACCCCAGAGGTTGGCATTTCTGCAGGCACAAATGAGCTTGGTTTTCAAGCAACAGTCTTTGAACACAAGGAATTCCTTTAATGATCATGCCAGACTATATAGACTTTGGAATCAGACTCTTTGAATTCCAGCTCTGCCATTTACCAACTTTGACACTTTGGGCAAGTCATTTTGGCCTCTTTAAGCCTCAGTTTCCTTTTCTGTAAATAGGAATAATGATAACTAACAATAATAATAATAATCCTGTCTCATCAGTTGAAAATAAACTCAGCTGAAACTGCTATTTGTATACTGTCAACATATATGTGTGTGTGAGTATATATTTATTTTATATAGGTACTGTTATACTGTACACAGTATGATGTAAATAATAAAATGCAAAAAATGAAAATTAAGATTACAAAATAAGCAAAAATAAATAATATAATATTTTTATCCAATCCTGCACAAATACTGGGAGCATGACCTCCACTTTGGAGAACCGTAATGCATGCAGTGTGTTTAGCAGGCTGCATAGCACAAAGTAGTACTCAGGATGTGTTAGGTTATTACTTATGTTCATGCCTAAGGAAAAGTTTAATTGGTGAACCTTCAGTCATTCTTCAATGGAGGATATTCTGTTTCATTTTGGCTTCTTTTTGGACATGACTTTGCTCTGATACAAGTAGCAGAGAATGGCTAGTAGCAGAGTTGTAAGTCAAACTCTTTCAACATGGAAGAAACTCATTGCATAGTTCTGGCCAGCATTTTTTTTTTTTCTGCTCAGGTATGCTCTACATTCACAATTATTTTCCACAAGGTTTCTTGTTCGAAGGAGGATTGGTGGCTTCCCTTCCTTCAGACAAACAATGAAGATAACACAGTGGTGTCCCCTAGTGTGAGTCTGGGGTGACATTGCCTTCCTCAGAAATGAAAACTTTATCATAAGAATCATGAAAATGGGGAAAATGGAAAAATGGGGACAGATTAAAAATTGGAGGAAAATAGAAAAATCTCTGTTCTTGTTTTCTAATTGTTTTTTAATGAAATTGGTACCGCCCTTTGGCATTAACTAACATATGCAGTAGGTAAGTCACATTGATTTTTGAATTTTATGGTTGTAGTATGGAGTATAAATCTAGACATTTGTATAAATATTCTTGGTAGAGATGCTTCTAATTTTACATTCATTTATTTGTTATTCCTAAGCATTGGTATATATGCTTAGCATTTATATATATGTCGGACACTGGGCTACTTTGAGTGTGAATTTATCTTCTGAACAAAGAGAAGCAAACCAAGGGGACTGTTTAACAGTACCTATATAAAATAAATATATACTCACACACACATATATGTTGACAGTATACAAATAAATAAATGATGGAGCTCAAAATCCTACTCAGGAACCCAGGATTTGTTAGAAAATTAAATGTGAACCAAGTAGTAATTGACATCACATTTAAAAATTAGTATGAGGCCGGGCGCGGTGGCTCAAGCCTGTAATCCCAGCACTTTGGGAGGCCGAGGTGGGTGGATCACGAGGTCGAGAGATCGAGACCATCCTGGTCAACATGGTGAAACCCCGTCTCTACTAAAAATATAAAAAATTAGCTGGGCATGGTGGCTCGTGCCTGTAATCCCAGCTACTCAGGAGGCTGAGGCAGGAGAATTGCCTGAACCCAGGAGGCGGGGGTTGTGGTGAGCCGAGATCGCGCCATTGCACTCCAGCCTGGGTAACGAGCGAAACTCCGTCTCAAAAAAAAAAAAAAAAAAAAAAAAATTAGTATGAACCTTTCTTTTTGGAAAATCTTTTCTTTTTTTTCCTCTTCTTTTTTTTTGAAACAGGGTCTTGCCCTACTGCTCAGGCTGGAGTGCAGTGGTACCATCATAGCTCACTGCAGCCTCAACCTCTTGGGCTCAAGTGATCTTCCCATCTCAGCCCCCTGAGTAGCTGGGACTACAGGCACATGCCACCATGCCCTCCTAATTTTAAAATTTTATTATCTTCTGTAGAGATGGAATCTCACTGTGTTGCTCAAGCTGGTCTTGAACTCCTGGGCTCAAGTGATCCTCTCACCTTGGCCTCCCAAAGTGTTGGAATTATAGGCATGAGCCACCATACCTGGCCTTGGAAATTCTTTTATAACCAAAAATGCAAAAGCTTGGCAGAATTTTAAAATATTTTAAAAATTAAGGAATTAAAGGCAGAATAGAAATTTGCATTAATCTTGGCACAAGTATTCAGTGTTTTAATTCTGTTTTTGTCATTCTGGATCCACTGGGTGTCCAGGCTTAGAGATTTTCTTTATGTTCAGCCTTTTCTGTTGGCTTCACTCTTCTTGAAGCATAAAATCTTAATGTAGGCAATGGTGGTGTGCACGTGTTTGCATACTTTTTTTGTTCTTCTCTTATTTCTGCACACAGAGAAGACCACATTTCCTGGTACTTAGGAGACTTGAGATTGCACTAGCTAATGGTCTGTAAAGTGAAGTGGGATGAAGTTCATTCCGGGCCTACGACTAGAAGAATGCTATGAGGTCCTCTTTGTCTTCTACAGTAGGGACAGGATCAGATGGTGTAATTACCTTGAACCCGGGTCCCTGAGGAACTGCCTGGAGTTGTGCCTGGTGCCTGAGTAGCCCTAGGAGTAGAATAGCTCACTAACTTGTGATGATCATGTAGTGAAACAAAATATAAACCTTTGTTCTGATGATCCACTGGGGTTTTAGGGTTAATTTGTTACCTCCACATAACCTAGTCTATTCTGAGAGTTGTAGGGTTTTTATGTTTTTGTTTTTCCTAGAAAAAGCAGAGCAGTCTAGATCTTTCTCTAAAAATGTTCTGCTCTGAGAAACTGTGAGCAAAGTACCAAGATTTAAAGTCATCAGGGGACTGAAGTGAGAACAACTTATGAAAAGATCAAGAAAAAATACTCAAATATTTGGAATAAATATACATGGCCTGCTGGTCAGGTGTGCACATTGGAGAGTAACACTGCATGGTAATTCTGTAAGGGATTCATCTAGGGAATTTGAACTGTGACAAGACTTTACCTCTATGAAAAATGAGGAAGAGTGCCAATTCAGGCTTTTAAAAGTGAGAAATAAAGGTAACTTTTTGGCTGGGCACTTGGCTCACGCCTGTAATCCCAACACTTTGGGAGGCCAAAGTGCATCGATGCATCATGAGGTCAGGAGTTCGAGACCAGCCTCACCAATATGGTGAAACCCTGTCTCTACTAAAAATACAAAAATTAGCCAGGCATGGTAGCACACACCTGTAATCCCAGCTACTCAGGAAACTGAGGCAGAAGAGTCGCTTGAACTCGGATGGTGGAGATTGTAGTGAGCTGACGTTGCACCGCGGCACTCCATCCTAGGCAACAGAGCGAAACTCTGTCTCAAAAAAAAAAAAAAGGTAACTTTTTAGTATGAGGTTTTCAGAACTTGAAAATAAAGAATTTGTACCACGAATTTCTCTAGGAATGATGATCACTTAGGTCTCTGAGAAAAAGGTCCAGAAGAGTGAACCACAATTGGAAGCAAATAGAACTTATCAACACAAAAAAGTCCAGAGGGAAAATGACATTTTGGGCAAGAGCTCTCAAGTGTGCACCAAGTGTAACATTTTTCATCATAGAGCCAATCTGGCATTATACAGGATGAAATCATTTTCTTATATTGCTAACTAAGAGATGTCATAGAATAAAGTCCTCCGAGTAGAGTGACTATAATCAATATTCTCAGTTTGAAAGATTGTGACATTTCTGAGTCCCCTAATGGCCTGGAAGTGATGGTTGCATGGCGGGCTCTAAGGCTGACTTGTTGATCTGTGAGGCGCTTTAAAATGTACTTTTAAGGCTGCTTTCTCCCTAATCTTAAACACTTGACCTTTGAGTCTGATATTCTTCAGTATTATTAGATTAGATGATTAGTTATTAAATATACTGTCTCCAGTAAATAGGTAATTGTGTAATGTAATGGCCCTCAGCTTTTCCAGGCCATGTTCCCATGACATTTAGAGTCAGAACACTAAGTCCTTTTGTTGAAGGAATCTTTAACCCTTTCTGTGGGTTGAAGAATGTACAGGGACTTCCCTAAGTCTCACATTCAAGCTGACTGACAAAGTGCAGTAAAAAATATAGAGTGCCACATGTTTTTGAGAGCCATAGAATTCAAAGATCACAGAACTTTTATCACATTTATGCCCCCATAATAAGAATGAGTAATATATATACCAAGACTTTCCCTGTGACAAGCTGGGTGTGATGAACACAATCTAGATCTTTCCTGGGCTTTATGTTGGATGTTTGAGAAAAGCTTAAGCACTGTTTTGCAACCAGAAACACGCAGATGTTAAAGCTTTCGATGTCTCTATTGCTTCTTGCCAAATTTTGCCTGGCATGAAGGGGTGGGAATGAAGAGGGGAAGAAGAATAGAGGGAGGGACAGGATCTAGCATGTTTTCCTTTTTTAATATGTGTGAAGCACAGTGCTAGGCATTTTACATATACAGATTCATTTAATTGTCCCCTAAATAGAAATAAAGTTTGTGGTATTAGTCCTCATTTTGCATGTAAGGAATCTGAGGCTCAGAAAAGATAAAGTCCCAACAGCCAGGGTAATTTAATTAGAATTTGAACTTGACTTCGAAGTTCTTATTCTTTCCAATGTCTTACAATGTGTTTATTTTATTAAGCACCTATTACATATAGATAAGGTATTACTCATGTTGGCAAAAAAGGTAAGATGCTCAGGAAAATCTAGGAATGAATATCCATATGCTATTTTTTTTTTTAAATTCAGTGTGTCTACTATGTTTTTGGTAGCACTATAAGGAATACCAAAAGAAGTGCTAAGACACAGTGATCTCTCCTTAAATTAGAAGTTTTCACCTATCTGAGAAGGCAAGGCATCATCTATCAAAAAATTCCTAAATTGGGTGCTATGAATGATAAGTCTACAAGTTCCTAAAGGTAGAGGTAAGCATGGTATGGAGATGACTACTGAAGCCTGTGATACTATGATCTTGTAAAATAGCCAAGATTTGGATAGAAAGGGCACTTCAGGTACGTGGCATGGGAAGCTATGAACTGATGTATGACGGTTTTGCAGAAAGAAGACCAGCCTGGCTGGGGAGGAAGAGCTGACTGCTCTGATTGCCTTTCCAGTCCTAGTCTGGACTAGTCCTCTGTGCTCCTCTCTCATTGCCTTTACCAAACCCAGGTAATTAACCACATGTGATGCATGTGTGTCCATCTTCTCCTGGGAACTCCTGGGGAATAGGCACTGCCACCTATTCACCTTTTTATTCCCAGTGCTTAAAGCAGTCCATGGAGCCCATTAGGTGCTCCATAAATAATTGTGAAGTAGATGGATGTAAAGACGGATATAGATGAAAGGATGAGTAGTGGATGATACACTCAGGAAAAAAAAAGGGAGCCAAATTGATACAGAGGCAGGAGAAATGTTGAGCCAGATATGACAGTAAAAAGTTCTTGATTGAGTGTGTAAACAAATACAAATAATATTTATGAGTGGGTTAGAATGATGAAAGACTAGGAGAACTGAGGTGATAAGAGCATGCACCAGTGAAAGCAAGAATGAGGAATAATGAAGAATTGAAGTCAGGTAGTACAGAGCAACCAGGGGCTTTAATTAGAGCCCTGATGGAAGGGAGAAAAGAGGATAGGGGTCCTCTAGGAAGAAATGTGGGGTGCAGGGAGAAGGATATAGTTTTAGGAAGTAATAAGCACACTTCTAGTCACATTGAAAATTTTTAAAATGAGCTTAAATGATTATGCTGAGCATCAAGTGCTAAGAGGGGCATTCAGGGTGACTTTAAGTACTTTGGAAAATATATGGAAAGAGGCCAGGACTCAAGATGTGGAGGGCTGGACAGATTCAAGATTCTCCCTGTTGTTAGAGTCCAGATGTGTCTGGCGGTGAACAATTGCCTCACCAACTCCTGGAGATTATGGATTCTGCCTGGAAGCTATAAAAAGTTTGAGGTATGAAATGATCCACATGACTTCATTCACCATGAGATTTCCTAAGGCCTTGGTGTGGGATTTCAATCTCCCATTAATCAAATTAAATTAATTTTTGAAGCCTCTTGACTGATGGTGAGTGAATCCCAGACAAAGGCATCCCAATGGGCTACCAGTGCATCAGATTTCTACCCTGCTTGACTTGACCGCGTGTGCATGCACAGACACACACACATGCACACATACACACATGCACATGCTCATACACACACACATGCATACACACATGCACATACACACACACGTACACACACACACAATTAAGGTTAGGGTTGGGACAAAGAGAAAGGCACACACAACACATACATTTCTATCTGTTCTGAATTTCTAGCCGTTATAGATGGTCTTACATTGCCAAAGGATTCTTGCAGTCTGCATTCAGCCAAAACAAGGCTAGTCTTCTTAACATAGCGCACCACACCCATGTAGAGACAAGACACATTAACCACAGGACGCTCAACTCTCCTGAAGCCGTGAGCCAAGCCCACATCATGACTCAGAACTTCCAGACTTCAGTCATTTCTCCTGCCCATGAAGGCATTCCTTTTTTGAACTGGAAACAGACTCATAAATAAACACCTCCTTCTTCAGTGCCCCCAAACAACTTGATGGACAGAGAACTCTGTATTTTATAGGAAATGTTTGCAGATTTTTATGGTCAGTTTCCAAAAATAAAAGCGCAAACACTTCTCCTCACATTTATTTGTTATGATAGCTACTGGTCCAAGTAGGAATACATATCATCCTGCAGGTAGAGAATGCACCGGGATCGGATCTTACTCATTTTCATAAACACCATGGAGCACAGTTAGCTCAGAATCCTACAGAGTCCACTTGGCTTATTTATAGAGCTCAGACCCACACTGGTGCATCAGGGTAGTTTAAGGTTTGGGGAACAGGTTCCCCTCCTGACAAATAGCATAATTAGGCATAATGTCTTAAGCGAACATATTAGCTCGGGCTTTTAACAGTGTGCAAGCCTCAGCTTCCGCAATAACAACCTAATCTTGTGTGGGAGCCATCCCAGGCTTCACTTGAACACAGGCACTGTTGTCCACCCGCAGATAAAGCTTGGAATGGTTTTATTTATATCGTCCTTGTTAGTCATGCAATCCGTGTGCAAACAAAACAACATTATTCTTATCTCCTTGGAAAGTTTAATTCATTAGGCAATTAAAAACCGGTGCAGAAGAAGGGCCAGGCACCCAGAATAGGCTCTTCCTAGCACAGCACACCCTGAAAGAGCAGTTTGTGGGAGCAACTTTCACCAATAACAGCATCGTGACATTTGCTGAATTGTTGCACCGCCTTGTTTTTAATAAATAGTTTAGCCATGCAAGGATTATGCCACTGTAATTAAATAAGATAACGTAGCCAACAGTCTCTTCAAAAGTACCCTGTCGGAACCTGCTCTCCTCAGGCCCTCGCCAGAGCCCATTCCTGCTGCCTGCTCCCTGCCCCCTCCCTTATCTGGCTTGTTTTTAGGGAAGGTTGCCTCTGGGTCAGGTTCCTGTTGTTGTGACAAAGACTTCTTAGTAGGAGGAATGGCCCTAGACGGTGGTTAAGGTCTACAGATTGAGTGAGTCCTGTTTGGAACAGGGATGGGCCTTACAGTATTCTTTGTCGTCTTAAGGTCAGGGAACGTAAGAATAGCAAACCTGGACTACTCTGTCAAAAAGTTGAGCTCAGTCGGGCCTGACGGGTGCTCCTGTAGTCCCAGCTACTCTGTAGGCTGTGGTGGGAGGATTGGTTGAGCCCAGAAGTTCAAGTCCAGGTTGTGCAACATAGCAACACCTCGTCTCAAAAAAAAAAAAGAGTCATGTTCAATGCAAGATGTTAATAATAGAGGAAACTGTGGGAGTAGGCGTAGGGTAGGGAGAGGGTCTATGTTAGGCATCCCCAAACTTTTTACACAGGGGGCCAGTTCACTGTCCCTCAGACCGTTGGAGGGCCGCCACATACTGTGCTCCTCTCACTGACCACCAATGAAAGAGGTGCCCCTTCCTGAAGTGCGGCGGGGGGCTGGATAAATGGCCTCAGGGGGCTGCATGTGGCCCGCGGGCCATAGTTTGGGGACGCCTGGTCTATAGGAACTCTGTACTTTCTGCCCAACTTTCCGGTAAACCTAAAACAACTCTAAAAGGTAGTCTATTATTAAAAACAAAAGCAAGTCAGGCTCATCCATGGCTCTGAGATGTGAGAAGTCAAGATTTATTTTTAAAAGACTTTTCTTCTTCTCCATAAGAAGTTGAACACAGGGAAACACTGAAATTTGGAGGGCTACACCCAGGACAGGGAATTAGAAACCAAACGGTCCCCTGGCTGCCTTCATCGGTGGCTTTCCATTCGTGTGGAAAGTGAGACTTGACCCAACCAAGGGGACCTCTAGGTTTTGCACACTTGAGCTCTATCTGACCTGGAATAAACAATACATCTGCTCTTTAGTTTGGCATTGCATGGGTCAACTTGTTACTTAAATATTTTACTTTCAACTGCTTAACTTTATATAGGTTAGCCTCAGTATTTTTGAAAAATTTTTTTGCTAAAAACAAGAAACAATTTTGGAAACATATTACATCTAAAACAAATAAGGTTAATGTAGAATAATACATCTTAGGGCTAGTGGGGACATCAGTTATCATTTTGTACAAATTTTGCCTCCTGTTAAATAGGCATGAAAGAGTTAAATCATGCAGACCAGCAAGGCAGGTAGTAGAAGTTTTTAAATCCCAGCTGCTGCCCCTGGGGGTAAGAGGAAGAGATATTTGATAGTCCAAAGCAGAAAGTAAATATAGGGTAAATTACTTCCACGTAATTGGGGAGATTATTTCAAGTAGATTGCAACTTGGAAATGGATGGCTTCTTTTCAAAACCTAGGGTGACCTGTAAATCTCCCATCCTGGTTTCAAGGTGGCACCAAAGGAAGGAGCAAGTCATGGCTTTCAATGGCAGCTATCGCTGATGTATTTTGTGAAGTCAAAGCTAACATCTTTAATATTTTCCTTATTCAGATTCGTGCAGTAGTTGATAGGAACAGAGACAGAGCGACACAGAAATGTGGCCAACAGAAAGATACTACCTTAAAAGTCTGAACTGTAAACCTTGGTAGACGGAAAACAGAAAACTCTTTGCAATGAATATAATTGCCCTTGTTCTAAGAAACAGTCAATTTGATTTGAAATGGGGTGGAAAAGCTTGGGAAGGAATCTGTGTGAGACACCCAAAATAATTACTATACATTTTTCCATATAATGGGCCAATTTCCCCATTCTTTGGTTTTCGTGCTCCCTTTTATAGTCAATATGACTGTGTACCAATCCTATTTCCAAGTGGTAGTCTATTCAATATCTGTCTTCTTCTCTTTATTTTTCAGATAGGGTCTCATTCTGTCACACAGTATGGAATGCAGTGGCACAATTATAGGTCACTTCAGCCTCAAATGCCAGGACTCAAGCAATCCTCCCACCTCTGCCTCCTATTTAGGACTACAGGCCATGTGCCATCATCACACCCAGATAATTTTTAATTTTAAAATTTTTTGTAGAGATAGGGTTCTTGCTATGTCACCCAGGCTGGTCTTGAACACCTGGCCTTAAGTGATCCTCCAGCCTTGGTCTCTCAAAGCTCTGGGATTACAGATGTGAGCCACTGCACATGGCTCTGTCTCCCCTTCTTACGTGTGGTGGCTCTAGAACAAGAGAAGCCTTGTTGAGATTTGTGGCTGCCCCCCACCTGTCACCTCTCTGACTTTGGGCAAGTTGTCTGGCCTCTCTCAGCCTTTATTTTCTTTTTGTGAAATGGGGATAATAATAGTACTTGCCTCACAGGCAAAATGTTGTGAGAACTAAATGAGAAAATGCATGTAAAGCACTTGGCACTTAGTTCTTTTTATGATTATGATGATAATCACACATAATAAATTATTTCTCACATGACATGCTGTTTAGCCTATTCACTGTTCTATTTTTCCTGAAGTCAGTTCAGTGTGTAGCATCCAGAATTGAACAAAACACTCCAGATGCGACCTGATAGTGCAAAGTAAACTATCATCTCCTTCATTCTAAGTTTTATGTTTTTATTAATGCAGTCTAAAGGTTGGATGTTAGTTGTTTTATGAATTTTCTTTTTTTTGCAGAGATGGGGAATGACTACCTCCAGTTAATCTGCTGAGTAAAAGCTCTCCTCTTGTGTGCTGTGCCTTAGTATTTAGTTTTGGACACTAGTGCACGATCTTAAATTTATCCCATTACATGTGATTTCTTTAGTGTTAGTTCCTTTTTCAAACCTGTATAAGCCATTCATTCATTTTAGAAAGTCAAACATATTTAACATGAGCCAGCACAGTGCCAGTTATTTGCCATGTTCTGAGATTTTAAACATTCATTGGCATTTTGAGTATGATTTCTATACCTTCATCTGAATTGTTGTGTAACATGTTTGGATAACACAGAGCTAAGGGCACAGGCTAAGAAATATCTTTAGAAACTTTCCACTAGGCTCCCCAGCCCCTTAGGGCACCATCATTTAAATATTATGATTTCATCTTGTATGGTATCATTTGGTACAAATTATTTTCCAACTTCACCAGCAAGAAATCTTGAGACTTTCTCAGAATTCTTGTTCAAGTCAAGATTAACTATACCTTTCTAGTCACCTAATTCAATATTCCTATCAAAATAAGATTAATCTGATGTAATTCTTTTTTTAAGTGAAATTAGGCTGGCTTGTTTTCTAATGGGCTCAGAGAACATACTCCCATTCCAGAATTTTGAAGAATTTAAGTGCAAACACAACACAGCGCCTAAAGCATGTCAGCTGCCCGTTTCTGATGCTTGTCCTACCACACGTAGCACGGCAAAGACAGGAGTCAGAGGTTGGGAAGTTTAGCTAGGTGAAAAAGTCTGCCCTAGGGCATGCCCTTCCTACTTCTGGACAGCAGCTGCTTTACATTTTATTTTACCTAGTTTTTTATTTTTATAAATATTTCTCCCTTCCTGGGTTACTTGTGGTCAAGGGAGATGGACTTACTCATCTCTTGTTATTCTAATCAGTGCATGACACATCATAGCTGATCCTCGATTACTTTTTAAGTTAATGTACTCAAGGTTTATTTGTCAATTGAATGCCTAACCTATTATAGTTAAGAAGAGAGAATACTACCCGCTTTCAGTCCAAGTGTATGGCAAATTAGAGATGCCTAGAAACTTTTAGAAAGGCATTAGAAAAATGCCTCCTTAAACTGTATGAAACTCCTGTGATTAGCAGTGGAGTCTAATGAATGAGAAGCAGTACAATGGCTTTCTCAAAATATTGGGAAATTTGTGACCTTTTTTTTCCTTTATCATTCCTAGGGTTTTAGAAAGCTGGATTGTAGCAGGGCATTGTATGTTAAAAAATCATTGTCCCATTCTGATCATTGCAAAGTTTTTTTTTGTTCCTTAAATTTGTTCACGGTAAGAGACTGCAGATTCCTTCTGTGGACTCCTTGAGGGTAAGTATTATCTCTCGATATTTTTATCTCCAGTGTCTGGCCCAATGCTTGGCGGTGAGAGGAACTCAATAAATGTTTGTTGGATAAATAAGTAATATTTGTGAAAGTGTTTTGTAGACTATGAAACTTTGCACAAATGAAAGATCACAAGGACGATTGTTTAGGAAGCCCAGAAATGGAAGTGGAACACTTGATGTAACACACACACATGCACATTACACACATTTTCTCTTTGAATAGTGGTTGTATTTGCTTTTTAGTGGAACACTGGACTACTTTTAAACATTGAAATCAAAACATACATGCCCACTTTTTATTAGCAGTTGCTCCATTTACTCTTCCAGCTTGCCTGGAAAACATCTATTTGTATACTTGGTGTCCCTGTCCTTGGTTACCCCCAGCCTTTGCCTTCTCACCCATCTTTAGTCTGCCTTGGTCTACATATGGTCTTGATGTAGATGTTCAACTGTTAGACTGTCAGGCTTTCAAGGATGCATTTTAAGAAATCAGTTTCTTTGAAAGCACTTGAACCAGAAGTCAAATGGCATGATGTAAACCAATAGTTTTTCAGTGAAGAAGTGAAAACCCTCAATAATTACAAATAAGGAATCTAACCTATTGACACCAATTTGGTTACACTGTATTACGAGAGAGCAGGCTACTTTTATTCTACTGATCAGATTACAAGTATACTTAGTAAAGACAAATAGTATAGGCATAAGAGTTTACCTTAAAATGTCACCTGATATTAGCTGTCCCTCACTGATTCAAGTAATTTCGTTTATTTGGGTAGATCTGGCTGTCGGTGGAGAACCCTAGACTACATGGGGCCATAGGCATGATCTGGAGACACAGCAAGTGAGTCCAGCATGTCAAGGGAAGATGACAATGAATGGAAAAAGTGGGTCTTGCTACTTTTTCAGTAACAGTGACTAGGAATGTGTATGAAGAGGTTGAAATTCTAAAAGTTCCCATAAATGTCTCAGTTTCCTACTTAGGGCTTCAGGCCTTTGGAGACATCTTCCAGATATGATCTTTGTCTGTTTTCCTTATTCTTGTGAACTGAGTATAAATGAAGGTGGGTTGGGTGGGGTGGGTGGGCCTTGGAGGCCTTCCATTTCATCTGAGCTAGATGTGCCAGGAGAAGGCCCCAGAGAAGCTCAGGCAGTTCCACCTATGCCAGCTCCTGCACAGCTCAGCAGGACTTGCCCCTGATTGCACTGTGCGGCTTTTATCCTTCTGGGCAATTGGCAAATCCAAAATTCCTAGGTCGAGGGGTTTAAGGTGGCACTATGGGGAAGAGGAAGGATCAAGGGCTTGTCTTGAAGCTGCTTTGCCTAATGAACACCAAGTTTTTATTTAGCTTGAGTGCTTATTTTGACATATCTTGGAATTAAGTACATGGACATTTTGGAGAGGAACACTAAGGAAACTCCAAGTCACCCCTAGGTACTGCCAATAGGATCCAAATGTGGTAAACACCGCAAAGCCTCCATAGTGTTGTATGAAGCATGGAATCCCTCTTCTGAGGGTCTGAATTTACCTTCCAGGAAATGTTTTTCAAAGCATTGTCCCACTGAACCGTGCACTCACAAGTAAGAATGGGGAAGGCCTCTAGTGAAGGAGAGCCTTCATCTGTAATAAGCATCTTGGACAGAACTAATGCATAGTAAAGTTTGAAACCACTAACCACTGGAAAAAGCTCAAAACCTTGTATCCTTCTGATATATGGAATTTCTTTTTTTCTTTTTTCTTTTTTTTTGAGACGGAGTTTCGCTCTCGTTACCCAGGCTGGAGTGCAATGGCGCGATCTCGGCTCACCGCAACCTCTGCCTCCTGGGTTCAGGCAATTCTCCTGTCTCAGCCTCCTGAGTAGCTGGGATTACAGGCACGCACCACCATGCCCAGCTAATTTTTTGTATTTTTTAGTAGAGACAGGGTTTCACCATGTTGACCAGGATGGTCTCGATCTCTTGACCTCGTGATCCACCCGCCTCGGCCTCCCAGAGTGCTGGGATTACAGGCTTGAGCCACCGCGCCTGGCCGAATTTCTTAATTTTTTATTCCTTTTTATCTCCCAGTTGGAGTATTTTGGAATATGAACACCTCCACTGGATTACTTTCCCCATTATGACTAGGAAGTCTGTATCTTTCTGAGTGAATCAAATTATCAAAGGTCATCCCTTAAAGCCTTTCACGTTGCATCTAATGAGGAACTCACTTACATATATAGCACACAGTATTGGCAGTCACCTTGGGCAAAAGAAAAACATGACAATAATATTAACACCACATATTTGAATAATGATCTATAATTCACAGTTAAATAAATTAAATTGCATGGTTAAATTCATAGCAAGTTCATAGTTAAATCATGTCTCATCAGTTTTTACAATGTGCTGTCAGGATAAGGCCATATTATTTCTATTTTGCTGATGAGGACTTCGAGATTCAGAGAAGGCAATGTCGTACCTTGGGTCAGCTGACTAGGGTACACAGAGGAATTGGCCCTCAAGTCAGATCTTCTTCTAATCTAGTCCACCGATGCTAACTCATGCCCTCAGATGGCCTCCCGAGTGGCTTTCAGGCAGATTTGTTGATGTCAAATCGCCTGAGTCTGACATTTGTTGTCCCTTTGGGAAAATCTCCACTTAGATTGGCATGGAAATCTACTTGTTAAGTGAAAGTTTTCTCCTGGGAAAGATGCTTCTGAGTTGGTCTTGCTCCACCCTTACCTGCCAGCTTTACCCTAGGCCTCAACATTCTTGAGACAGGGCACATCCTCTTCTACCTTGCTTGCCATTGTATTGCTCATATCAGGGAGGGCGTGACTCTACGATTTCACAAAAATTCTTTTTCTCATATCTGATTATGCCATGTTTATTGTAGACATGCTATCATATTTTCTACTTCTTTGTTTTAATCATCTTTATTTAATCCCTGTGAGTTCATATTCCTTCATTAATGTCATCAAATTAAAAGAGGAAAAGGGATTTTGGAGGCTTATGCTGGATTAACCCAAAGACAGGCATGATAGTGGTCCACCCAGCCTCTGCTGTGGCCTTCCTGTGGCAGCGACACACTACTAGCGAATGCAGCCTGTAATAACTTAGACCCCTCTCGTCATCACGTAAGTCTTCCTTTTGTTCAGTTGAAAATTCCAGCTTTTACTTTCCTCACATTGGTCCTTGTTTTGCAACATGGATGTCTTGTTCCTTTTTCACATGAAATTTTTTTCAAATATATGAACCAGTCATCATGTAGCATTAAAATTATAGAACTGGAAGTTGTCATGTTCTGAACCGTGTCTCCCAGATTCATGTGTTGAGTTCCCAACCCCCAGTGCCTCAGAATGCGACTGTATTTGGAAACAGGGTCTGCATTAGTTCATTTTCACACTGCTGTAAAGACATACCTGAGACTGGATAATTTATGAAGAAAAGAGGTTTAATTTATTCACAGTTCTGCAGGCCGTACAGGAAACATGGCCAGGGAGGCTTTAGAAAACTTATAATCATGGTGGAAGGTTAAAGAGAAGCAGACACATCTTCACGTGGCTGGCAGGAGAGAGAGAGAGCAAAGGGGGAGGTGCTACATACTTTCAAACAACCAGATCTTGTGAGAACTCTATCATGGGGAGAACTCTAGCAAGGGGAAAGCTGACCCCTATGATTCAGTCACCTCCCACCAGGCCCCTCCTCCAACACTTGGAATTACAATTAGATGTGAGATTTGGGTGGGAACCTAGAGCCAAACCGCTTCATTCTGCCCTTCCCAAATCTCATGTCCTTCTCACATTTCAAAACACAATAATGCCTTCCCAACAGTTCCCCAAAGTCTTAACTCATTCTATCATTAACTCAAAAGTCCAAATCCAAATTATCATCTGAGATAAGGTAAGTCCTTTCCACCCAAGAGCCTGCTAAATCAAAAACGAGTTAGTTACTTCCTAGATACAATGCAGGGTATAGGCCTTGGGTAAATGCTCTCATTCCAAAAGGGAGAAATCAGTCAAAACATAGGTGATACAGACCCTATGCAAGACTGAAACCCAGCAAGGCAGTCATTAAATGTTAAAGCTCCAAAATAATGGAGCTTAAAGCTGTTGGCGGATTTACCATTCTCAGTCTGGAGGATAGTGGCCCTCTCCTCGCAGCTCCACTAGGCCGTTCTCCAGTGGGAACTTTGTGTGGAGGTGCCAAGCCTGTATTTCCTCTCCATACTGTACCAGTAGAGGCTCTCCATGAAGGCTCTGCCCCTGCAGCAGTCTTCTGCCTGGACATTCAGGCATCTCCATACGTCTTCTGACATCTGGGTGGAGGCTCCCAAGCCTCAGTTCTTGCCCTTTGTGCACCCACAGGCTTAACACCACTTGGAAGCCATGAGGCTTGCAATCTGCACCCTCTGGAGCAGTGGTCTGAGACATATCTGGGGCCATTTGAGCCATGGGTAGAGCTAGAACAGCTGGGATGCAGGAAACCATGTCCTGAGACTTCACAGAGTAGCAGCGCCCTGGACCTGACCTAAAAAACCATTTAACCCTCCTATACTTCTAGGCCTGTGATGGGAGGGGTGGCTGCAAAGGTCTTTGAAATGCCTTGGAGGCATTTCCCCGTTGTCTTGTAGCGTTTGGCTCCTCTTTTTTTTTTTTTTTTTTTTTGAGACAGAGTTTCGCTCTTGTTGCCCAGGCTGGAGTGCAATGGCGCGATCTCGGCTCACCGCAACCTCCGCCTCCTGGGTTCAGGCAATTCTCCTGCCTCAGCCTCCTGAGTAGCTGAGATTACAGGCACACGCCACCATGCCCAGCTAATTTTTAGTATTTTTAGTAGAGACGGGGTTTCACCATGTTGACCAGGATGGTCTCGATCTCTTGACCTCGTGATCCACCCGCCTCGGCCTCCCAAAGTGCTGGGATTACTTGCAAATTTCTGCAGTTGACTTGAATTTCTCCCCCAGAAAATGGGTTTTTCTTTTCTACCACATGACTAGGGTATAAATTTTTCCAAAGTTTTATGTTCTGCTTACCTTTTAAATGTAAGTTCCAATATCAAATTATCTCTTTGTGCATGCATATGAGTATATGCTATTAGACGTAGCCAGGCCACTTCTTCAATACTTTGCTGCTTAGAAATTTCTTCTGCCCGATACCCTAAATCATCTCTTTCAAGTTCAAAGTTCCACAGATCTCTAGCACAGGGGCACAATACCACTAGTCTCTTTGCTAAAGCATAGCAAGAGTGACCTTTATTTCAGTTCCCAATAAATTCCTATCTCCATTTGAAACCAGACTGTCCATCTCTGTCCATATTACTATTGGCATTTTTGTGAAAACCATTCCACAAGTCTCTAGGGAGTTCCAAACCTTTCCTCATCTTCGTGTCTTCTTCTGAGCCCTCCAAATGGCTCCAGCCTTTGTCCACTACTCAGTTCCAAAGCTGCTTCCACATTTTCAGGATTCATTATAGTAATACCCCACGACTTGGTACAAATTTTCTGTATTAGTCCTTTCTCACACTGCTATAGAGACATACCTGAGACTGGGTAATTTCTGAAGAAAAGATGTTTAATGGACTCACCATTCTGCAGGCTGTACCAGAAGCACAGCTGAGGAGGCCTTAAGAAACTTAGAATCATGGCAGAAGGCAAAGGGGAAGTAGATAACATCTTTACATCACTGGTAGAAGAGAGAAAGAAACAGAGAGAGAGAGAGAGAGAGAGAGAGAGAGAGAGAGAGCGCAAAGGGGGAGGTGCTACACACTTTCAAATAACCAGATCTGGTGAGAACTCTTATCATGAGAACAGGAAGGGGGAAGTCTGCCCCCATGATTCAATCACCTCCCACCAGGCCCCTCTCCTTCAACACTGGGAATTACAATTCCACATGAGATTTGGATGGGGAAACTGAGCCAAACCACATTAGGTAGGGTCTTTAAGAGGTCATACGTTAAAATGAAGTTATTAGTGTGGGCCATCACTCTACAGGACTGATGTCCTTGTAAAAAGAGGAAGAGACACCGGAAGTGCTAGCGCAGAGGAAAGCTCCTGTAAGGACACAGGGTAAAGACAGCCATCTACAAGCCAGGGAGAGAGGCCTCAGAAGAAACCAAAGCCATAGATACCTTCTCTTGGACTTTTAGCTTCCAAAGCTGTGAGAAAATACATTTCTGTTGTTTAAGCCACCCAGTCGGTCTGTGGTACTTTGTTATGGCTGCCCTAGCAGACGAATTCAGAAGTCAAAAGTATATGGCTTTGAAGCCACAAGGAAGGTGAGATTATCTGGCCAGAGATCCAAGGTGAAAGGGGTGGAGAACTATGCGGTAAATCACTTCACAGAGTGGGTGTAGGAAGAAGGGCCTGTGAATAACACAGAGAAGAATCAAGACAGAGCAGAGTTAAAGATGACAAGGGAAGACAGAGTTCTTTGCTTCTTTTATTTTGGGTTCACATCTCTTAAGCCTGTGTTCACTTTGTCAGGGTCATCCTCAGCATTTATACTCTCTCTCCTTTTGTGCGCCCCGTGGACCAAGTTAAGAAAGTGTAGGTTTCAAATCGGAAGATTGGTGACCACAAAATTCAAAGGCAATTGAAAGGGTTTATATTAGCATCATTGAATCAAGGGTCAATCTCAAAATTTACTTGAGGAATTTTTCAAAGTGCACATTTGTTTGATATACACTATGAAAATTTATTTTACTAAAGATTTGTTGTGGGGTACTATCATATATTTTGAAAACAAACAAACAAGCAAACACAAAAATGTTCCCCAAACCCACAGATTCCCCAGGTGCTTCTGATGTACACGTTGATGGAAATAAACTAATCCAGATGAAAAGACAAATGAATTTTTTTCTACATGCCTGGAAATGATGCTGGATGATGATAGATTTCAAACTTCATGGAAAACTGAAATTTCCCCCTTTTGTAGGGGGGATGTTTTGTTAATTTAGCATATACAACCTATGTTTTCTATTTGTATTACTTATAATAATAATTTATTTTTATTTTTATTTTTCAGAGATGAGGTCTTGTTGCTCAGACTGGAGTGTAGTGGTGCCATAGCTCACAGTAACCTTGAATTTCTGGCCTACTGGCATATACCACCATACCTGGCTAATTGTTTCTTATTTTTTGTAGCAACAGGGTCTTACTATGTTGCCCAGGCTAGTCTCAACTCCTGACCTCAAGTGATCCTCCCACCTTAGCCTCCCAAAGAGCTAGGATTACAAGCATGAGCCACCATTCCCAGCCTAGTTTTGTTTGTTTGTTTGTTTTTTGTTTTTTTGTTTTTTTTTTTTTGACACGGAGCCTTGCTCTGTTGCCTGGGCTGGAGTGCAGTGGTGTCATCTCTGCTCACTTCATCCTCCCAGGTTCAAGCAATTCTCCTGCCTTATCCCTCAGGTAGCTGGATCTACAGGCACCTGCCACCACACCTAGCTAATTTTTGTTTTTTTAGTAGAGACAGGGTTTCACCATGTTGGCCAGCTTAATCTTGAACTCCTGACCTCATGATATGTCCACTTTGGCCTCCCAAAGTGCTAGGATTACAGGTGTGAGCCACCATGCCCAGCCCATCAGCCTACTTCTAATGATAATTTTGAAAATGACAGTTGACCTGGTAGCCTTTGGGGATGTTTATCTTTCTCCTCCCAGCAATTGCCTTCCTTGGCCAACAGGCACTGCTCCTCTCTCATGTGTCAGAAAATCAGTCTGAAACTAGCTATCAACGCGTATAATAGTCTATCATGTTGACCATCACATCGTTTTTTGTGACTTGAGAGAACTCCCCTGTTTTCTCAAATCTCTATCTACTGAGAATTAGGAACCATTTCTATACAATAAAGAACTATTGCTCACCAGAAAGTATATTCTATTTTCCTGTGGAAGAAAACTTATGACACTAAACTTGATAAAAAGCCATCATTTTCACAAGCTCAAATAAAACCAGTCTTCTCCATCTCCCCTCCCACCTCTGTTGGCTCAAGTATGATCAACTGAAGGAGACCACAGTGCAAAGGAGGTATTGGGCTTTAGGCTGAAGCAAATCTAGGCTAACCAGAGTTAATCAAATTCTTTACTAAAAAAAAGAACTGTGCCACTTTAACTTAGGTGTTTCAGAGAAACTCTTAACACATTTTAAAAAATCCATTTCTTGAATTTTTCAAAAAACTACTGCTTCTTTCTTTTTGGGTAGGTGAGGAGGCAATAGGGTCTTGAGAATCACCAGGACAGCCAGACTCTATTAGTTGACTTTCAGGTGAATTCATTAGGTTCTGAGTAGAGAGGCAGACTACTGTACACTATGCCTAAAACATCACAGTGGAAAGGAGTGTGTGTGTTTGCTGGGGGTGGAGGTGCCTGGTCCTGAGATTTATCAAGCCTGCCTTATGGGTACTGACTTGACTGGTTCATCTACTTTAGGGATGATGAGAATATACTCCCCTGTCCCAAATTATATTTTATCCAGGTGCCTGGTGTCTGACATTCCATCTGTAATGGTTCGTTTCTTTGGCTTGCTTTCCTGCTTTTAAAATGAATGTTCTCTTGTTTGTGCAAAATACTATTTTAAGAAGGCAGATACACTAATGTAGGAAACTACTCTGTCTTCCAATGGTTAAAAAAGACTAGTGGAGCTACAGGAAGCTTGAAAGTTCATTAATGGACATGAAGGGAGGCTTCCAAAAAGGTGACGGGAAGGGGAAGGGCCACAGACACAGATTTTGTCTACTTGGAAATTTTGAATGGGATTGATCCTGTCCACCCAGTAATAGTTAAAAATGAAACAAACACAAAACAAGGTTTTTGAGTGCTGATTGAATCCAAGTGTACTATTTCAGTAGTGGAACTGGACAAGACTTATAAAGCTGGCATAGGGAAAGGTGATTAGCATTGCAACCATAATGTAAATCATGACATTTATTTGGGCACAGAAGCCAGATCATTAATGTTTGAGAAGCACCTTTCAAAACTCAATTGTAGAGGGCAGAAAATGGTGTTGGCTTTTCACACTATTTCTCTCTTTTTGAGATAAGTCAGAGCGTTATGAAGCATTAAAAGATCATTTTGTTCTCACATTCAATTTCCTTCTTTTCACTTAGAGAAAACCTTTTAGGCCAAAGACCATTGGAAGTGGCCCTGATTCCTCCTTTTTTTTTTTTTTTTTTTCTCGAGACGGAGTCTTGCACTGTCACTCAGGCTATAGTGCAATGGCACGATCTTGGCTCACTGCACTCTCCGCCTCCTGGGTTCAAGAAATTCTCCTGCCTCAGCCTCCTGAGTAGCTGGGACTACAGGCATGTGCCACCACACCCAGCTAATATTTTTTTATTTTTAGTAGAGACAGGGTTTCACGTGTTGGCCAGGATGGTCTTGATCTCCTGACCTCGTGATCCACCCACCTCAGCCTCCCAAAGTGCTGGGATTACAGGTGTGAGCCACAGCGCCCAGCCAGTTCCTTCACGTTTATGTTTAACTCACTGGCCCCTGTTTCTGCTGGACCTGCATTTCAATCCACTGTGTTTCAGGAGGGAAGTGATTCTGGTGACCTCGCTGTAAGGAGACAGGAGCCTCTGGTAAGTTCCAAACTGCCATCCTGTTCTACATAAGCAGGGTTCTTTGCTTTGGCAAAGGAAGCAGTGTTGTTGTAGGTCAACAGTCAAAGTGTCCTGGAAGTTGTTAAGTGCATGGGGCATTCTAACCACTGCTGCTGCTGGAGAGACGAGGCTGTCGCCTGTATCTCACCTTCAGAAGGTGGCCCTGAGTAAGCTCTGCCGGTAGAGTCCTGTTGTCTGAGAAGGGTACAGGGCCTGAGGACATGCTGGGATTTCTTTCTCATGCTGCTGCTGAGGACACAGAGAAGGGTGTTCTGGCCAAATTAGCCAGTTATTGGTTCCCCAGATAACTTTAGTTTTAGACACCGGATTTGACTTTGTAAGTGAGTGGGAGGCTGTTTTCTCTGACTGTTTTTGCATCTTGGCTTTCATGTCACTACATGAACATTCAGCCCACAAATTTCTGTTATCTAATCAGGTGCATCAGTCCGTGGTGGAGATGAGAGGGGAGGAACACCCCTCTGACTCAGATTTTGCACAAACAAAATTCAGTCTTGTTAGCAATGGCAGGAAGAGCACCCACAGCTGCTCAGATCAGATCTTTCCCTGACAATCTGCAGGGCAGTGCAAGTGGGTGAGGAGTTTTTATGGCAAGATAAGCAATGCAAGGGCCCCAATTTGGTATACTAAATAAAATTAAAATGTCAATATTTACACATGACCTTCAAGGCTCTTACACTCTTGCTTTCTTAGTATTCAGTACAGACTGCATTTTCTTTAGTCCGTTACCAACAGCTTGGAAATTCAGTTAGAGGACATAACCCAAATGTTCTCCAAATGTTGCTTCCAAATGGTCATCTTGAAAAGTGCTGTTTTAAGGCATGCAACCTTTCTGCACCGAGAGAGGGCTGTCGCTCTGCCTACCCAACTGCAGGGGAATTATCCGAAGATTAAAACCACTGATGATAAAGATAGTGCCACACAGTATATTTTAATTTGCTGATAACGAAAGCATAAGAGGCCTCTTTACAGGCTTCTTGAAGCCTTACTATTGTGTATTGCACATTCAACTCCGGCTTGTGTGCTGACACAAACAAATAAACGCGATCATAACGGTTGAAATGTAGTTAGAAACACAATTGAGAACATCTGTATTGTAAGCAGAAATAAATTAGAAATACTGAAGTGTTTTGTAGCTGTGAAAACGAAGGCATAAAAAAATAACCCACAGTACCTGGATTAAGCGGTTATAAATAATGTATAAAGCAAAAATCTCATTACCCCCTGTGTAAACTCCCCCCAATGAAATATATTTTATGAATGTAGTAACACTGTAATAACCAAAGCATTTGTTTTTCCCCACAAACTTTCCATTTCGTAACTGTGAGATTGTTTGGATTTACAAGTTCGGGCCACAACATCCCTGAGTTTACCGGTTTTGGTCTCTTCCTCATGACCTTCGGCTCCAGGATGCCGCGCAGCCCCGCACTGCACTATTTATCAGAATGTTGCTCTGCGAACTTGCAAGTTTCCGCAAATAGAGCTACATAAAAACAAACAGAGGCGAAACACAAATCCCCTCAGCCCTGGAGGAAAAGGCCTTGAAGCTCTTCCAGTGCAGAGGCCACACAGAGGACATGTTGCTACCTGCGCACATCAGCCACACCTGGGGCGCCTCCGGGAGTCCAGGCTGCTGGCGATGGAATCCATCCTGTTGCTGATGTTACTTAAGTAAAATAGTAGCTGCTAGCTGAACTATGGGGCAGTTTGAGGGATGGCAAGAAATTTTCTCCTGGATGCCATCTTCAGCGTACCCGGGAATCAGAGAAAACGCAGTTCTTCCTATGCCATCTCACTCCTGCAGCCTGGGGTCCCTCTTCGGTTTCTGGTTTTTGTTTTTGTTTTTTTTTTCTGTCATAAGCACACAGTCAGGCTCTGGGACATCCATGGGACCAGCAGCGTGCTGAAAGGTGAAGCATGAGTCTAAAGTCTTGTTAGTTATGAAATCCAGCTCTCTTGGATTAGGCAAGGGGAAACCCCATCTTTAGGATATACTAGGGCGAGAAGTAAAGTGTAGACAGCTGGCTCAGTGAAATTTTGTGTGCAATGGGAGCCATCCTATGACTAATTGTCTCCTATCTCAGAGGCCTCATGATTATTTTTGAGCTTTAACCAATGAATTAATGTAGGTTCTGTATGGCTCTATTAACGTCTTTGGAATGGTGCCTGAGTGAACCATAGCTATCCATACAGATAACGACCTGAATCCAGGGTCAGTGCCTGATCAGGTGCTGCTCTTACCTGCATGACTTGTTCAGTTCTTGCCCAGTCCCATTGGGATAGCGGTGGTAGCTAAGCAGAGTGACCTCATTACATTCTCCTCTAATATAAAGTCACACGTTGACTCCTTTTTGGACTCATAGTCAGAAACTTGTCATTTTTCCTCATTTTGGTATGCAGCTATTGCACGGTGGGAGAAATATGACTGGATAACGAGTCAAAAGACTTGGTCTTATGTTCCTTCTCCCCCCCTCATTGCCTGGGTGTCTTTGGACCAGTCAATCTTTGGACCTCAGTTATCTGGAAAACAGGGACACTACTACTTTATATATTTTTTCTATTAATGGGACCTAGATAAGGTAATGCAAATAAAGGGCCTTTTAAAATATATTGAATGGCATGATCTTAGGATTACTGAAAGGAAATAGCTATTCTACTTACATTACAATGTGGTTTGAAGATCAAATTCAATAAAATATGTGAAGAGGGCTTTGAAAAGTAAAAAGAGCTAAGCAATGGAAAATACATCACTGCACTTGAATGTAATTAATGGCTGGTGTCATGTCAGCTGGATTAACTGTGGTCACTACTTCTCATATGCCCATTTGCTAGAGTAGCTCAGTTCTCTGGACTATGAAAAAGGGCACAGAAGCTACAGATATGAGATCTGGTACTATCTTTACCACTACCTTTTTACTGCGAGCACCTCAATCGTTTTGAGATATTCATCTCATTTATTTTACTTTGACTACGCAAAAACAACAGTTACCTCCTAATATGGTCGTTGGGAAAACATAACTGAAATGGATTCAGAAAATAGCTTTTAAGAACAAAGTTACGTGAAGGACATAAATTGTGCATGAACTCTTTCAGCAATGAATAGGCACATCTCCACATACCCCAGGATCTTAAGCTGATAATGTAACAACAAGAACCTATTGAATCAGGACAAGGTGATGGTTCTGCTCCTGTGGCAATCTAGGTCTCAGAATCTGGTATGCAGGCAGGGTGTAAAGAGCAGATTGCATTTTCAGGAGAAAGGTTAAGCTTGAATGTTTTGGACAGGAGGTGGTTAGATGCATTTTTAAAAAGTCCTTGAATTTACCTGATGATTTTTGTGTCCTTGTGATGGTTGTAGCCCATTCCAGGATATGAATAAATTTAGCAACACAAAGGAGGTCATTTAAAAATCTTTCCCTCAGATGCTCCACTTCCTCTTCCTTCTAGCTTTCTTGTCTTCTTCACTAATTTGACAAACTGCAAGGCTGCCCTTTTGATCACTGGCAGCTTAAGAATAGTGATAAGTGGTTTTTGAAAATGTTTTGAAACTTTTATAGTAGAGTGGTGGGAAGATGGAAGTTGCTGGAAAACCCTTAATGGAAGTTAAGAGATCCATTTTATTTATTTATTTGTTTTTGATTTCAAAACAATATTTTATTTAGAATGAATTTTAGACTTTAAGAAATTGCAAAATACTAGAAAGTATTCCTTTAATCTCTCACCCTGCTTCCACTTACGTTGAATCTCACTCAAGTTTTTTTTTTTTTTTTGAATTTTTAGTAAGACGGGGTTTCACTATATTGATCAGGCTGGTCTTGAACTCCTGACATTGTGATCTGCCTGTCTTGGCCTCCCAAAGTGCTGGGATTACAGGCATGAGTCACCATGCCCGGCAATTATGATCTTGATGTAATTATCAAGAATAGGAAATTGACATTGGTGCAATATTATTAACTAAGCTATAGACATTATCTGATATTCACTAATTTTCCTGCAAATATCATTTTTCTCCCATCCAAGTACTAACCAGGCCCAACCCTGCTTAGCTTCAGGGTGATATGGCTGTGGACGCAAATATCATTTTTCTGTCTCAGGATCCTAGCTAGGACCCCACATTATATTGAGTTGTTATTTCTCCCTAGTTGACTCCAATCTGTGACAGTTCCCTAGTCTTTCCTTGTCCTTTATAACTTTGGCAATTTTTGAAGGATACTGATTGTTACCAGTGAAAGGTATGCGAGTTACCTGCAGCAAATCCATACAGGTCTGCACCAACTTCAGTTCTTGCCTCTCAGAAGAAAGAATTGACAGAGAGGCATAAGGCAGAAAAAGACCAAGGCAACTTTCAGAGCAGGAGTGGAAGTTTATTAAAAAGGCTTTCGAACAGGAAACAAAAGCAAGTATGCTTGGAAGAGACCCAAGTGGGCATGTGAAGGTCAAGTGTGGTGTTTAACCTTGATCCTAGGACTTTATAGGCTAGCCTAATCCCCCTGATTCTTCCCTTAAAGTGGGCTGCCTGCCTGCACAGTGCCCTGCCTACCCTTGGAAGATAAGCACATGCACTGTGTTTAGGAAGTTGTATGCATGCCCATCGGAGGCTTTCTTCCCTTTTCTTGTGGCGTGCCCTGGAAGGTCATCCTCTGCCATTTTGTCTCCTAATGCTCATGCCCAGGAAGTTGTGTTTCCCTGGTACCTACATTCAGTCAACACTGGAGTGCAACAGGTGTGGATCATCAGTAAATGGTCTCTCACTGGTGCTGGCTGCCAATTTATCACTTTTAGAGAGGCAATGTGATAATTGCCAAACCATCACCTGACATTTTTAGTGGGTGGAGGAAGAGCCCTCTCCTGCCCTGCTTATGCCTGTCTACCTATAACACTGATTACTAATTTGGTAGAATGTCCTTCACTTTAGGTTTGTCTAATGCTTTGTCACGATTAGAGAGAGGTTATGCCATTTTGGCAAGAATACTGCAGAAATGATACTATATCCCTTTCAGCACATCATGCCAAGGGATTCATGATGTTGATATGTCTTATTGATGATGATACTTACTTTGAGCACTCCATTAGGTTGATGTCTGCTGGTTTCTTCACTATGAAACCACCTTCGCAAAAATTATAACAGTGAGAAAATTATCACAGTGAGAAAATTATCACAGTGAAAGGGTTGTGATCTAACTAACCCCCATCTTGCTTTTAACCTCCAAAATGCCGTACTCATTTCTGGGCTTAGGCCAAGTTAACTTTGGGAGAAATTTAGTTTATAGTGTAAAAGATTATAGCCCTTCTGTAAAACTAAACCACCTTTGTAAAGCTGATTAAAGATCACCAGGTTAGGAAGATAAGAGGAACCTGAATTCTGTTAACATGTAGATACAGATGATTACCAACCATTATTCCAGAGGTCACAAGATTTGCAACTTCCTAATTACTCCTACAGATAACATCACTATTGTAGAACCTAAGATTGACCTTTTGAGATGACTTTTCAGACTTCTGCATTTCTGAAAATGGATGGCTCCACCCAGACCCACCAACTGGTCCTGTGGCGCCACCCAGAAGTGGCCTTAGCAGCTTATGAGGACCATTTTCCACACCCCTACGATTGCACCCTCAATCAGTCAGTAGCACCCATTCCCTAGCCACCCCACCTCTCCTAAACTATCTTTGAAATACCGTAGTCTCCAGATTTTTATGGTGGCTAATTTGCATAATAATAAAACTCTGGTCTTCTGTTCAGCCAGTTCTATATATGTAAAACTTTCTCTATTGTAATTTCCCTGTCTTGATAAAATGGCTTTCTCTAGGCAATGGGCAGGAGGAACCCATTGGGTGGTTACAACTATAAGGTTATTGTATTTCTCTTTGTAGCTGATAAATATTTTGAGGGAGATACTTTGAGTTTATTTAAATCCTGTTTATTCTTGATTTTTTTTGTGAAGGATCAGATACCTGTGTTTTTTTTTTTTTTTTTTTAGACGGAGTTTCGCTCTTGTTACCCAGGCTGGAGTGCAATGGCGTGATCTCGGCTCACCACAACCTCCGCCTCCTGGGTTCAGGCAATTCTCCTGCCTCAGCCTCCTGAGTAGCTGGGATTACAGGCACGTGCCACCATGCCCAGCTAATTTTTTGTATTTTTAGTAGAGACGGGGTTTCACCATGTTGACCAGGGTGGTCTCGATCTCTTGACCTCGTGATCCACCCGCCTCGGCCTCCCAAAGTGCTGGGATCACAGGCTTGAGCCACCGCACCCGGCCTTGTTTTCTTATATCTGATTTCTTACACAAAGAATCACATTACCCAAAATCACACCTTTTGGGTTTTGGATTTTGTTGTTGTTTTTCCCCGTTCCTTAAAATGTTGTGGAAAGCACCCTATATCAACTCTAGAGACTTTTCTATGTATATGTAGTACTCCATGTTATTATACAAGCTTATTCAAGCACAATTCCACGTATGGGCATTTAAATTGTTTCCAGTGTTTTACAATTATAAACAATACATAGAGTAAGTTTCTGCATACGCATTTTTGTATTGTCAGAGATATATAACCTAAAAGTGGGATTGCTAGGTGAAAAGGAAAATGCATGTGCACTTTGGTTAGATACTGCCTAGTATCCCTCCAAAAAAGTTGTACCAACTTGGATTTCCATCAGGGAAAGTGTCCATTTCCCCATAACTTCACCAACAAGCCTTACTAATAGAATGCATTCCCATATCTGTTTTACTTTTGCCAGTTCAATAAATGAGAAAGGGATTTCCTTAATTATTAGTGAGTTTAAGCATTTTCTGCATGTTTAAAAGCCATTTTGAATCTTTTTCTCTTTTTTTTTTTTTTTTCAAATGAATTATCTGTTTCTGGGTTTTCCTCATTTTTACCTCAGGATTTTGTATTTCAGTTTTTAAACTTTTTTATGTATAAGGAATATTAGCCCTTTTTCTCTAGTGTATGTTTCAAATATTTCTCCCATTATGTTAGTTGTTTTTTGATTTTGTTTATGGTGGTTTTTGTCATGCAAAAAATGCAGTCAAATTTGTTAATCTTTTAAAAAATTGCCCCTGGATTTTAAATCATGATTAGAAAACCTTTTCCTTACAAATGCTAAATAATAATGTAGCATTAGTTTGTATACTATGTGGTTTTAGTTTTTATATTTACATCTCTAATCCGCTTGGAGTTTATTCTGCTAACCGTATGTTTTACCCTAGTGATTTGAGATGCCATTTCTGTCATATATTAAGTTTCCATATGTATTTTGGTCTAATTCTAGACTATTCTCTTTCATGGACTTGTCCATTTCTCTATTTATGTTCTAGTACCACACTGTTTTAATTATCCAGGCTTTATCAAATGTTTTAATTTCTGCCTAAGCACCACAGCTTTTCTTTTTCAGTGTTTTTCTACCTCGTTCTTTTTTTTTTTTTTTTTTTTTTTTGAGACAGTCTCACTCCGTCACCAGGCTAGAGTGCAGAAGCATGACCTCCACTCACTGCAACCTCTGCATCTGGGGTTCAAGCAATTTTCCTGCCTCAGTCTCCTGAGTAGATGGGACTATAGGCATGTGCCACTATGCCCAGCTAATTTTTGTATTGTTTAGTAGAGACAGGGTTTCACCATATTGGCCAGGCTGGTCTTGAACTCCTGACCTTGTGATCCGCCTGCCTCACCCTCCCAAAGTGCTGGGATTATAGGCATGAGCCACTGCGCCCAGCCTACTACCTCATTCTTGTATGTTGCATTTTTTCATATGAACTTTAGTATCAAAATCTCTAACTCCAGAAAATAGCCTGTTAATATTTCAATGGAATTTTATTACATTTATATATTAGCTTAGGGAGAACAGGTATTTTCATATTGCTATAATTCTGTCCAAGAATAGGGGATGCCTTTCCTTTTATTCAAGTTTTCATTACTATTTGGAGTGTTTTGACATTTTCCATGTATAGGTTTTCATATCTCGAGTTACATTTATTTATAAATACTTACTATATTTTGATGACATTTAAATGGTATTTTCTCTACCATTATGTCCCCTGTTTATTGTTTGTTTATATGAAGGCTATGGATTTTTATGTTAATTTTATCTCCTTCAGTAAATTCTTATATAGTTTGATTTAGTTTTATTATTTGACTCTCTGGGATTTTCCATATATATTATTATATCATCTGCAAGTATAGATAGTTTTACTACTCATTTAGTTACTCTTAGGCCTTTCATTGGTTTCTCTTACCTAATTGCACTGGCTAATATCTCTAACAGTAGCAGAGATAGTCGAAATTTATGTCTTGCTTCTGATGTTAATAGAAACATTTCTATTGCTTCTGCATTAAATAAAATAGTGACTTTCCAGGTCACAAGTAGGTGTGAGATAAATGACTGAATTATTTTTAGTTTCTGATAAGCCTTTCCAAAGGAGGCAAACAGAATACTCACCTATCTCAGTGAGTAGAGGATGACTTTAAATAGAAAGGGAGGCATATTTTCCCTGAGCAGTTTCCAGCTTGAATTTTCCCTTCAGCTTAGTGATTTTGGGAACCCAAGATATTTTCCTTTCATAGGACCAATCATCATGTTGAGCAAGTATCCATCGATCTCTACATATGGGAGTTGTTTAACAATAAATATGTGTTAAATTTTGTCAAATGCTTTCTCATCATTTTTTTGGTCTATGGAGATGATTTTGTATATTTTTTCCTTTAGACATTATTATGTGTAGTGGGATGAATAATGGCTACCCATAGACATTGGGTTTTAATCCTGGGAACTTGTAAATGTTACCTTATGTGATAAATTTTTTGCAGATGTAATTAAATTAAGGATCTTGAAATGAGAAAATTATCCTGGATTAGCTATGTGGGCCCTGAATCCCATCACAAATGTTCTTATAGGAGGATAATAGAGTGAGATTAGACAAACACACAGAGGAGAAAGTGGTATGAATATGGCGACAGAGATTGCAGCGATGTAGACTCAAGCCAAGGAATGTTAGAAGCCACTAGAAGCTAAAAGAGGCTATCTTCCAGAGCCTGTGGAGAGAGCATGGTCCTGTCAACACTTTATTTATTTATTCATTTGGTCAGTTACTTTGGACAGAGTCTCCCTCTGTCACTTAAGCTGGAGAACACTGGTACAATCACACTCATTGCAACCTCAACCTCTTGGGTTTAAGCAGTCCTCCTTCCTCAACCCCCTAAATAGCTGGAACTACAGAGGCATGTCACCATGCCTGGGTACTTTTTAAAATTTTTTGTAGAGATGGGAGTCTCATTATTGTGCGACCCGCAGAGACCCTTCCCGAAATAATTTAATTCAAGGTACCGTTGGGCCGAGTCCAGGTTTATTGGGGTCTGCGGGCAACTCAGGCGGGAGAGGGAAGAGCTGCACCGAATGGCTGAAGACATAGGTTTATATCGGGAAGGTGACGGAGTTTAGGCGGAGGTGTTAGCTGCTGGTTGGTGGAAGGGAGAGCAGAGGAGGGTTTTCTGTGTGCCAGAAGGGGATTGGTCACCTCTTGGTGGGCTTAGGTTTGAATTTTATTGGCTGTCTTGTTTCTAGGCAGACTACTGCAACTGCCAAGGGGTGGGGGATGGGGGTTGGCTTTAGGTTTGGCGGGTTAAGGCTGAGCAGTGATTGGCCGCCCTGTGCTACCAGGCAGAATAGGGTCTGCAGGCGGACTCCAGGAAGTGAGGGACAAAATGGAGGACTGTGGGTTTTTCTACCAAACAACTATGTTGCTGAGGCTTGTCTTGAACTCTTGGGCTCAAGTGTTCCTCCTGCCTCAGCCTCCAAAAGTGCTAGTATTAAAGGCATGAGCCATCATGCCCAGCCCCTGTCAGCACCTTGATTTCAGACTTTTCACCTCCAGAACTGTGACAAAATAAAATTTTGTTGTTTTAAACCATGCTTCATGGTAATTCATTACAATGGCCATAGAAAAATAATAGAGGTTTTGGTACAAGGAAGTGGGATGCTGCTGTAACAAATACCTAAAATCTGGAAATGGCTTTGAAATTGGATAATAGAGGCTGAAGCAGTTTTCAGGTACCTGATAGAAAAATCCTAGATTGTCTTAAAGAGACTGTTGGTAGAAATAGGAAGATAAAGCACACCAGCTGAGGACTCAGAAGAAAATGAAGAGCACGTTATTGGATACTGGAGGAAAGATGATATTTGTCATACAGTGACAGAAAAAGTCAGCTGAACTGTGACCCATGGTTGTGTGCAAAGCAGAACTTGAAAGAAATGAACTTGGATATTTACTTGAGGAGATTTCCAAACAAGATATTGAAGGTGCAGCCTCGTCTCTTCTTGTTGTTTATAGTAAAATGCCAGAGGAAAGAGAAAAATTGAGGAAAGAATGGTTAAACAAAAACAAACCAGCACCTGATGATTTGGGAAATTCTCTGAATTGCAGTCAAGATTGCAAATGATGCTAGAAAGAGAAGTTCACTGTTAGGAAGTGTGATCTGGAGAGAAGTCCAAAGGTGTGGCTAGACAATCTCTTGTTAGTGTTGAAGAGATTTAGGTGTATGAGTTGTGGATTCACTCAAAAATCTCAGCAGAGTCCAGGAATAGAGATGGTATTATTCAGAAAAGTTCCATGAAGGACCCTCTTGTCTAATGGTGCGAATATCTATAATGCACACAGAAAACCCACATGTGTTTTGAAAATATTATAGTGGTAGAAGCACTCCCAGCTTGGACTACAAATGACAAGGGTAGAAGGAAATTAAAGAAGCTTGTTGGACTCAAAATATTATATAGGCAGGAAACAAGCTGATAAAACTACCTAGGTGTAAGGATATGCTAACTCTCAGGAAAAATGACTCTGAAGCTGAAGCTGAATCTACAGGCACAGTGGCTGGATCCATGGTTGTAGAGGGCACAGCAGTGGGTGCAGCGGGTAGGTCCTTGGGCCACAAAGAATTATCCTCAAGCCTTAAAACCTAATAGATTTCTTCCTGCTGTACTTCAAAATTGCTTTGGGGTTGTGACCACTTTCTTCTATTTTCTCTTTGAATGAGAATATCTGTATTATCTTATGTTTACTCTACCACTATATTTGAAAGCAGATGAGTTGTTTTCTAGTTTCATGATGGAGAGGAATTTTGCCCCAGATAGTTTATACCTAGAGTCCCACATATACCTGATTTACATAATGAGATTTGTCATTTTTGATCTGATGACATTTTGGACTGAAGTTGAGGCCATGATAGGTTGAGAGCTTTGTGGACTTTAGAATGGGAAGAAATGTATTTTGCATGTGAAAATATTTGCATATTTTCCAGAGTGGAATGTGGCAGGCTGATAATGGCCCTCAAAGATAGATCTACCTTGGTACTCCTTGAAACCCATGAGTATTACCTTCTTTGGACAAAAAGGTCCTTGAAGATGTAATTAAGTTATAGATTTTGAGATGAGATTATCCTGAATTATCTGGGTGGGCCCTGAGTGCCATCACAAGTGTATATCTAAGAGATGGCAGAAAAAGACTAGGTAGATACACACATAGAAGAGAATGTAATATGAAGATGGAGTCAGAATCTAGAGTGAAATGGTGATGAGACAAGCAATGTATCTTGGTCTATTTTGCATTGCTATTACAGAATATTTGAGACTGGATCATCTATAAAGAAAAGAGGTTTCTTTAGCTCATGATTCTGGTGGGTAGAAAGTCCAAGAGCATGGCACTGATATATCTGCTCAGTTTCTGGTGCGGGCAATGTGCTTCATCAAGACATGGTGGATAAACAGAAAGTGAGCAGGAACATCAAAGAAAAACCAAACAGAAAGAAGAATCTTACTTTATAACAACTCACTCTCTGGGGAATGAATCCATTCCCATGAGAGTAATAACTCATTCCTACAAGATGGTATTAATCTATTCATGAGAGATCTGCCTCCTTCTCCTTGACCCAAACATCTTCCACTAGACTCCACTTCCTACTGCCTCACTGGCAATTAAACTCCAACTTGAGTTTTGGTGGAAACAAAACTCAAACCAAAGTAGAAGGTGAAAGAATATGATAGACACCAGAAACTAGAAGAGGGAATAAACTGATTCTGTCCTGTAGCTTCCAGAGGGAACAGGGCCTTGGTGGTACCTTGATTTTGTATTTCTGGCCTCCAAAACTGTGAGAGAACACATTTCTGTTGTTTTAAGCCATCAAGTTTGTGGTAATTTGTTACTGGCTATAGGAAACTAATACATGATAATGTATGATATTAATGGATCACCTATTAATGGGTCACCTAATAATGGATCACTTAATCAGACTTGCATTCCTACCATAATTCTCAATCGTGTATTTTTATCTTAATGTATGTTGGATTACATTTGCTAACATTTTGTTTAGAATGTTTGCATTTATATTTATGAATGATGTTCTGTAGTATTATTTCTTGATATTTTCTTTATCTGTTTTGGTATGAGTATTATATTTGTTTCATAAGGAGGATTAGAAAGTTTTCCTTTATTTTGAATGCTCTTTATATAGCATTAGAACTAGCTGGTATTTAAAGGTTTAGTAGTATCCTCTTATGAAATCACCTGTGCTTAGTGATGTTTTTGTAGGGAAATTTCTCAATAGCTTTTCTGTTTCTTATATGGAAATTTTTCTGATTTGTAACCCTAATGAGGTCAATATGTATTTTTCTAGAAAATTACTATTTTATCTTGGTTTTTAAATGTATTTGCATAGAAGTCTGAAAATTAGACTCTTACGATTTTAAGAATTTATTCTCCTTCAATGATGTTTTATTTTCCTATCTTTTTTTATATATGTGTACATTTTCCCCTTTCTGGATCAGTTGGCTAGTGGTTTATCTATTTTGTTAACTTTTTCACAAAATCAGGATTTTGATCTTTTAACATCTGCTTAAGCCCTATACAGCAATATAGGTATATTGACTTTTTTCCCTTCTCCTGCAGTATTTGCACTTTATCACAATACACAATAGCTGTATTTTAGTCTTTCACCTTCATTCCTTTGTTTTAGTATTATACATACATGTATATATATTTAAATACGCACTGTCAGTCCTTTATTTGATGTTTTCCCAGGTATTATTTAGTTGAGTGAAACTCATTTTTAGTGATTCTTCAAGAACAGTTTATGGGTATAGAATTCCATAAATTCCTATATATTGAAAATTGTTGTTGGATACTTGAAGGATAGCTTGGCTGCACAGAAACTGCTTTGTTCACAACTTCTTTCATTGGGCTTTTAAAAAATGTTATTCTATTGTTGCCTTCTTTGTATGTTGGTTTTAAAAACTCTGTTTCCAGTTGAATTTGTTTGTCAACATAAATTATTCGTTCTTTTTGCCTGGAGGTCCTGAGGATTTTATCTTTGTTTTTGAAATCTAGTAGTTTACTAGGATATGTATCAGTTTTGATCATTCTAGGTTAATATTTGATCATTCTGGGTTAATATTTCCAGGTGTCAACTAAGGCTTTTCAAAGTATAGACTCAGTCCTTTTCAATTGCTTGGATTACAATTTTAAAGAATAGTTGTGGCCTTTTTTCTTCTTCTTCTTTAAGGAATGCAATAATCTGAATTTTTCTGCTTTGCTTGTCTTCTATTTCCACCATTTTCTCTCTGATCCTCTTTATATCTTCCTGTATGTTATTTTCATTCTCTTGGTTGTTTCCTGGCCTTTCTTCACGGTTCCTTATTAAATTTCTTTCGAGTCAGTTTTCCCTTGGGTATGCCATAATTCCTCCTTTATTTCTGAGGAAATATTGTCTTTTCCTTTGACTTCTTTCCTTTTTTTTTTTTTCATTCCTCCCTGCTTTTTGTCCATTTCTGTTGTTAGTATTTAAATTTCTAATTTGAGGTGGTTTTTCATAGCCACAAATGCTTGTTAGGATATATTTAATTCAGTTTGGAGTATAAACTTAACGTTTTCTTCTACTTCATGTTAATGTTTCACACAGGTGATTTGTGTGAAAATTCATTCTGCAATTGTCCTTTTTGGATTTGACTTTTCTGTTACTCAAAAACACATTGTCATATTGGAGTATTTTACATGATCTTGGTTAAATGGCACCCTTTTCTGTTAGTCTAGTGAAATTCTGGTATTTAAGCAGGTTTTCGTTTGTTTTGGTGTTAGTGGAGGAATTGTGAGTCCTCCAATTTTGTTGATCTATTTTTTTCTTGCAGGAATCTACATTTTTCATTTCTTTCTGCTTTACTAACCAATTTCTAAAGGGCCAAAATGTATATGAACAGGTGCTCAAAATGACTAATCAGAAGGGAAATGCAAATTAAAACCACTATGAGATAATCACCTCACATCCATAAGGATGGTGGCTACTATCACAAAGAGAACAGATAACAAATGTTGGTGAGCATGTGGAGAAAAGAAAACCCCAGTACACTGTTGGTGGGAATGTAGATTGGTACAGCCATTTTGGAAAACAGTATGGATGTTTCTAGAGAAATTAAATATAGAACTGCCATATGACACAGCAATCACTTTTCTGGGTATATACCCAAAAGAGATGAAATCATCGCCTCATAAAGATATCTCCACTCTCAAGCTCTCTGCAGCATTATTCGCAATAGCCAAGACACAGAAACAGCCTGAATGCCCATCAAAGGATGAATGGATAAAGAAAATGTGATAAAATATTATATTGCTTTAAAAAAGGTGCTATTGCCATTTGCCAAAACATCAGTGGACTTGAAGGACACTATGCTAAGTGAAATAAGGCAGACACAGAAAGAAAAACGTTGCATGATCTCACTTAAATGTAGAATATTTATTAAAAAGAGCACACAAAGATAGAGGATAAAATAGTGGTTACTGCTGGTGGAGGGCAGAGGACACAAAGTAGCAGACTCAGGATGAACGAGTCTAGAGCTCTAATGTGCAACATAAGGTCTAAAGTTAATAAAATTATGCCATATTCACAATTTTTGTTAAATAAATATATTTTAGCTGCTCCTATAAAAAACAAAAAAGTAACTATGTAAGATGATGGATGTGTTAATCTACTTCACTATAGTAATCATTGTACATCAATATGTATCCTATAACGTCATGTGGTAAATCTCAAACATAAACAATAAAACTTACTTTTTTTTTTTTAAAGAACCTTTCTTTCTTCTTTTTCATTTTTTTCTCTTTCTCCATGTCCCAGACGCTATGTGTTCGGAGGACTGTCTCTTTAAATCATGCTTACTCAATTCAAAAGGGGACTGTCTGTCCCTTTTAATTGTGTGCCTGGCCCTTTAAGTGCCTGCCTTTTACAAGGCACACACTTTGAAATTCCACTCCTGAAGTCCTGCTCTATGGAAGCTTTCTGGTGGCCTCTCCAACTCTCTCTGAAGTCCTCTTGCCTGTGTCCCTCCTCTGTCTTCCTAGCAATTTTTATTGGTGGGCCTTTGCTTGTAGCAAAGCTCTGTAAGTGGAGAAAGAGAGGATTTGTTTCTTTTTTCTTTTTACTCACTTAAAAAAAATACACTTGGCATTCTCTCCAAGTAATGTAGAGTGTGGTTTTGCATAGCACTTTCATAATTCTGAAGCAATTTTGTATTGTTTGGTAGGGTGCAGTGGGGCCGGGATGGGGGTGGCGGGCTGGGAGATTACTTACTACACACCTGTTACTGTCTTCAGCTGCTTGAAAGTCTCCAAAGAATGTATGTTTATATGTTAAAGGAGCAATCTCATCTATTGCAGTGGCTTTACTTATCACCTATACAACTGATGGTTTTCATCTATGGATTTGAAACCTCACCTTTTTTGTGAGCCTCAGATCCATATATCCAACTATAAGCACACAATCTCAAACTCACCATGTTCAGAATTCAATATTTTTCTTTCCCCACAAGCCTGATCTACCCTTTCCCCTCATACACATTCTGTTTCTTGCTGATAAGTTGCCTTCGCCACTCAGGGACACAAGTCAGAAATTTGCGAGTCATCTATAGTCATCTGTCTCTCTCACCCACACATCTAATTGGTACTTAATAAATGGTATTGGATAAATGTCCTTATAATTTCTGGAAGAAGATGAAAAAGAAACAGATTTCCATCCCTTGACATCACCTGGCCTAAGGTTAGACAGGGTGTTCTTTGCTACTCAGATGTAAATCTTGCAAGTGATGGAAGTAACAGCACAGAATGCTTATAATTTAAAAAGGCATTTATCGGAATGATAAACTTCTTACTAGAGTCTAAGATCTTGGAGGCAGGTACTATGTCTCATTCACCAGATAATCTTTCACAAGTGACAGAAAGCCTAATAAAGGTCATTAAGGAATTTTAACTAAATAAATAATCAAATAAATGTATCACCTGTGAAAAAGAAAAAGAAAAAGTGATCAGAAAGATCATTGAATGTAAGCACACCAACTCCAAATCCTATGAGCATTAAGAATGGTACAAAAGTGAGTGATGTGGCCACTCAGGAACTTGGGTAAACTGAGAGTTCAAAAGGGGGCTTCTTCCTCATTATTCGTGCATGCACCTGGGGAAGCCTGTGGACCCATCTCAAAATAATGCTTTAAAATGCATATCACAGAATACGTGTAATTACCAAAGGAAACCAATTACATTGAAATATAATTATCAAACTATTAAAAAACACACAAATGTGTGATAAAGTAATATGTGTGCTTCCTTATTAATGCATTAAATAACAAGATATAGCAGACTAATAACTAGCATATTTTCAAGTAGCAGTGAATATAAGCGATTTTTCAAAACATCTGAAAGCAGTGTAATATGACACAAAAATATTTGTGATTTCTGTTGGTGATACAGTTAAGGCACTGCTAATACCATAGTAGTTTCTTGTCTATATTCATAATTGAATAAAATGCTAAATTCCAGTTAGACATTGGTAAAAATAAAGATACGATATAGTTTTTCCCATCTAAGTTCACAGCCATCTGAATTCCATTCACTCATTCCCATCCTTCCATAATCTCCAGGTTAAGAGTCCCTGGTTAGAAGGTACAACTGCTACTCGAAGCTCTGATTACAGCCATACAGAACTGGGAGCTCAGAGGCCTGTGAGTTTTTAGATTTTTTGTGACCTCAAAACTAAGCCCTGAGGTTCATCATGTTACATTCTCTCTTTAAGAGTTGCCCTTATAAAAAACAACAACAACAAGAAACGATAGAATGTGAGAGTTGAGTCGTCCCTTGACAGGTAGAAAAGTCTGTTTTGCCCAGGACAAAATGAACTTGCATTTTGTAAAGTTAAAGGTAATACTTAAGCCGGGCGCGGTGGCTCAAGCCTGTAATCCCAGCACTTTGGGAGGCCGAGGCGGGTGGATCACGAGGTCGAGAGATCGAGACCATCCTGGTCAACATGGTGAAACCCCGTCTCTACTAAAAATACAAAAAATTAGCTGGGCATGGTGGCACGTACCTGTAATCCCAGCTACTCAGGAGGCTGAGGCAGGAGAATTGCTTGAACCCAGGAGGCGGAGGTGATTGCGGTGAGCCGAGATCGCGCCATTGCACTCCAGCCTGGGTAACAAGAGCGAAACTCCGTCCCCAAAAAAAAAAAAAAAAAGGTAATACCTATGAGCCATCTCCTCCAACACCAGTCTGAAGAAGCTCTCAGAGGCCTGGGTCATGACAGAGCAGAGTGTGGAAGGTGATGGAAGAGGGCGGGAAGCTGGAAAACAAATTTTATAACCTGTAGATAATTAAAAAAAAAAAAAGGGTAAAAACTTCCCACTGGTTGATAGAAAATGTCACAAACACAAAAACATGATAAAGCTGGGTTTGAGTCGTTGGTGCCTTCCCTTCATGATTAATGATTGGTCTAAAATAGGATGGGTAAGGGAAAGTGAAGTTCCTCTTGAAGTGGCTTTAAAAATGCCACAGCTTAAAAAAATTATTGTAACATCAATTTAAGAAAAAAAAAAAAAAAACTCTACTAAAATGTAAAGGTCAAGAAAGATTTGGGTGTTTTTAAATGCTGTCTTGAAGAAATTCTTATAAAGGTTAAGATGTCATGTAGTTTCAGAGTTATGGGCATGGGGGGAGTCCAGCGCAAAAGCAGCACTACCTCGGGGCCCTTGGTGACTGTGACCCACGCTGACAGTGGGCAGGGGGCAGCTGGCGGATCACAGTGTGCCACTCTCAGAGACTTTAAAGAAATGGGAACATGTCACTTCCAGAGCTGACTACCCGCAGGCCTTAAGATAATCTGCCCCTCATACTCCCAAACGGCAAGGTGTCTCCTGCTGCCAAGAGCAGCACTCAACACAGCACTTAAAATCACCCAGGTGAGGGAATTCTGAGCGCCTGCTGTTTCTCTTGCCTGCTCTCACTGTGCCCTGAGCTACTCAATTCTTCAGCAGAAGTTTCGACAGATTTATGGAGGATGGGAAAATCCCCTGACTTCCACATGTAAGGAGTTCTGGAGACATTGTGGAGGTTTCCATGACTGCACATCTGAGTGCTCTGGGAAAAGATGTTCACTTGGTCTCAGGTGTTCTAGTTGAAAGCTCCTATCAGACCCTAAGGAACAGTCTCTTGGTCAACGCAGTTCTTCCCCGGGAATACGGAGTAGAGTGCCTACACACCAGTGCCTCTGAGCAGGACTTCACCCTGCGGGGCCTGGGGTGCTTGGCAAAGCCTACCTTGCAGGACATCAGGAAGTGATTCTCAAAGTGCTGTCTGAGTGGCTTATTGAGTCTGAACTCCACCGTCAGAATTGGTCATTTGGGTTAACTTCGGATTTTTTGTTAAATATTGAGCCTATTCTTGCTGCTCAAACTGCTTCCCCTAGCATGGGTGGAATGCTTTCTTATGCCTCTCTTCTGGTGCCAGAGCCAGCTCAGTTACCCTGACACTTCCTGCGATCACTGCTTAGTCTTGTTTCTGATTATACTAATGTTATATTCCATTCATTTGGCTCTGAAAAGATACTCTTGTCTTCTTCTGTTTTTTTTTTTTTTTTTTTTTTCTTTGTAGCTCCAGCTCAAAGGAATCGTCTGTATTATTATAGTCGGCCCTCTTTATACCAGTGTTCTGCATCTACAGAAAATACTGTTTTCGATCTGTGGTTGGCTAAACTTGCAGGCATGAAAGGCCAACTCTACTACTACATTTTATATAAGGGGCTTGAGCATTTGAGAATTTTGTTATGGAAGATAAAATCCTGGATGTCCTTGAACTGGTCCCCCTCAGATACTGAGGGATAACTGTATTTAATAAAGCCAATCTTTCCAATTAGATTTTCAAATCCATTGAGGGCAGAGGCCCAGCCTATTTATTGTGTTCTAGCCTTCATCTCAGGGCACTAGATCTAGAATGGGGCCCAATCAACTTTTTTTTGTTTTTTTCCTGACGCAGAGAGTCTCACTACGTCACCTAGGCTGGAATGCAGTGGTGTGATCTCGGCTCACTGCAACCTCTGCCTCCTGGGTTCTCCTGGGTTCAAGCAATTCTTGTATCACAGCCTCCTGAGTAGCTAGAATTGTAAGCGGGCACCATCATGCCTGGCTAATTTTGTATTTTTTAGTAGAGACAGGATTTCACCGTGTTGGCTAGGCTGGTCTCTAACTCCTCAAGTAATCCACCCACCTCAGTCTCCCAAAGTGCTGGGATTATAGGCATAAGACACTGTGCCAGGCCCCAATAAACTTTTAAAGGTATGTATTAATAGTATTGTCATCCATTGTTGGTGGTTCTGTGTACTGATGCTTTCCAGATGCTGGGCATTTCACACACCTTGGCTTACATGCTCTTCACGATTATCCTGTGCAGTTCCTCTTATCCCCATCCTGAGAGAAGATCAAGGCCCAGGGACCACAGGGGATTCGGCAAGAGTAGGCTCCGTATTTAACAAAAGTCACCGGGCTAGGGCAGGGCCAGGCCAGATTTGAATTCAGATGATTGGCACTATCTATGCTCTTTTCATTAATATTATGGGAATGAGTGTTCCCTTTGCTGCCTGCTGAGAACACCTCAAATAAGGGTGCTAGGAGGAGAAGGCTGGCTTGGGAGAAGGCACTGAATATATCATATCATGAAAGTGTTTATTTCTGTGCATCTCGGCTTCTCGATCTCTGAAATGGGAGTGGTTATCCCTAACTCACTGGGGATCCAAAGAAACCCAACAGACTAGTAGAGTTCAGGGGGTATCAAAGAAGGAAAACACCCTGCCTGTGGATGCTGACCTCAGGGGCGGTTCTGGGAGCTGGGGTCCTTAGATGCTCCTGTGGAGGAGGTTTTGTTGACAGCCAACCCACTGCAGGGCTGTGCTATTTTTCTTTTCTTTTTTTCCCCCTCTGTTCCTTGTTTCTGATTTTTTTTTTTTTTTTTAAAGGAACAGAGACTTCTTTAGGCTAGCTCTCATACCTGGAGGAGCCCACAGAGGTCTATCTCTCACTTTATGATATCAGAAAGAGCAGCTTTATACCTCACCCTCAGAGCACAAAAGCTGGAAATTGCTCCTTTTTGAAACTATTCATGAGAAAATTCACACTAAGGGGGTCTGGGTTACTTCTTTGACACCTACCACAAGAACTTTGGCTTTTTCAAAAATCCAAAAAACAAAACCAAACCCTCCAAACTGATGATATTCTGGCTTCAGGAAGAAGTGGACCTAATGTGATTCTTCTCTCAATCAATAGTCAATGAGGGATTTTAATTCAGGAACACAATTAACATGATTACTGTGACCCCTATGGAGTCATTGCATTTTATTGCTCATTGCATGAACTGGATTTCCATATTTAGGAAGGAAAGCAAATAATATCAGACATCTTGTGTAGCTATATAAAATTCTTTCCTAACTATGTAGTGCTTTTCTAAGGATCCTTTTTGACTAAGTGATTCAACCTCATATCAAAATGCTTTACAGATATATATTCATCCCCCCAATTAAAAGAAATATTAAGTAAAAGGAAGCAAAGTGAAAATAGTCAATGTTTCTATCAGAGCTGACTATGCATATATCTTCTTTGAGCTGGCCACAAAGAGAGATTCTCACCATTTGAGCAATTCTTACCATTAGAGCAATTTATTTGGGATAAGGCATTGTCTCTAGAAGAAATTTATTAAAAATACGGGTTATGTGGGCCTAGTAACACAATTCCCACAATAACCATTATTCTAGCTGCATGAATTACTTTATCAGATTAATTAGCTGTCACCTATCAGACAATATGGCTCTGAGGAAATAAGACATATTTTAATGGACATCATTGTCTGAAATATGAAGCAGTTCTATGAGACTGGCTGGCTTGCTTGGGGGCCCTGTGCTGGGGGTCTGGGAGGCAAGAAGACCAAAAGTCACTGAATAAAGAGAAGCAGCAGAGGAGCGAGAAGTGAGGGAAGCAGCAAAATCCAACTTCTAGTCTCTTCACAATTTTGCCTCATGTCACTCCAGTCTTGTTTAAGTGTTTTGATATACAAATGACCAATATGGTCTCTTTTCTTTGGCCCATGCCTCCAAAATATAAGTTACTTGTACCGAAATTAAAAGTGAAATGACTCCCCTGCCCATTCCTTTCAGAAATGTTCATTGGTATCTTGTTCTTTTCTCTGGGTAGCTGAGCAGAATTTCCCAGCTCACTTTGCCTAAATGGGGTCAAGCAACTGAGGGCTGGAGACAGAGTGTGGCCATAAAACACCCCACACCTACTTCCGACTTCTATCTTCCCTCTTTCCTCCCCTGAATGCCCAGAAGCCAGGGACTGCAAGACACAAGAAAGATGAAGGAAGCCCTTGCCAGTGGAAGCCTGGGTCTCTGTGTTACCACTTGGAGAAGAGCCACCCAGGATTGTGTTTGTCTTAGTCCGTTTGTGCTGCTGTAACAACTTGGATAATTTATATGGAACAGAAGTTTATTTCTTACAATTCTGGAGGGTGGAAAGTCCAAGATCCAGGTGCTGGCAGGATCAGTGTCAAGGGCTGCTCTCAGCTGCCTTGTTGCTGCATCTTTGGGAGGGATAGAGTACTGTGTCCTCACATGACAGGAGAGATGAAAGGAAAAGGAAATGAACCAATACTCAAGCCCTTTAAAGGTGCCCTAATCCCATCCATGAAGCCCTGACCTCGTGAATTAATCACTTTTTTTTTTTTCTTTTTCTTGAGATGGAATCTCTCACTCTGTCACTCAGGCTGTAGCACAGTGGTGCAATCTTGGCTCACTGTAACCTCTGCCTCCTGGGTTCATGCGATCCCCCCACCTCAGCCTCCTGAGTAGTTGGGATGACAGGTGCCCACCATGACACCTGGCTAATTTTTGTATTTTTAGTAGAGACCAAGTTTCACTATGTTGGCCAGGTTGGTCTTGAACTCCTGACCTCAAGTGATCCTCTTGCCTTGGGCTCCCAAAGTGTTGGGATTATAGGTGTGAGCCACCATGACTGGCTTTAATCACCTCTTAAAGGACCCACCTCTTCATGGTATCCCATGGGCAGTTAAATTTCAGCATATGACTTTTGGGGACACATTCAGACCCTAGTAGTGGCTGGCCAGGAACACCACCTTGGTCTTGGCATTTGTGAAAAACAGAACTTGATTGTGCTAAGCCATTGAGATCCAGGGGTCTTTTTATTGCATCCTACAGTGTGATTTTCCTCTACTACTACAACTTGCCATCTATATTGGTGTTTGTCATCACTCTATTGCAAGATACTTAAATCTTTTGGGCAAAACAGGACTTTAAAATGATTTTTAAAAAACAATAGGATATATATAAGTAGCTTTAGTTTGCTAAGGACTTTCTATCAGGCACTTTAAGTACTTTGCATTCTTATTTAATCTTCATAACAATCTTTGGGGGTAGATTTACTATCCCCATTTTCCTGATGAGAAAACAGAAAGTTTATTAAAGAACGTGCTTCAGTCAGACTGCTAATGAGTGATGGCATTGCGATAGTGATCCAGCCAATTGCGTTCACACTGAGCTCCTTACGATTCTATTCTTATGGTTACTCAGGGAAAACAGGACGAGACTGCGGAACGACACGGCAAGATCACACCATGAACTGAGAAAAGTCCTGGCCTTAAGAGGAAAAAAATTATCATATCTCTCTGCTCACAAAATAGTTGAGGGAACATTTCCTTTATCTCCATTCCACACCTAAAAAATATGGAATTGATTTTCTGTGATTTCCCTTTTCTGCCCTCCATTGAAAGCCTTGATTATGCCCCAATTTTCTGCAAGGAGAAAATTCTTACTGCTGAGTTGTACATTCTGCAGATGAGGAGGTTATAACTAGGTTTCAACTGTGGAACGTTTATTCCTCCATTGATACATGCGTGTAGCTCCCATCAGGGGAACACTTTCCTTAGAGGAAAAAAATACTTAGTTTCTGTAGAAGCAAAATGAGGAAAAAGGTGGACAATATGTGTGGTAAAAACAAGCACTCTAAAGGGCGAGGGAAAAGAAAGAATGAAGCTAAGTACATGTAGTTTATTGGTTGTTGTTGCAGATAGGGAATGTTGAATTTCAAGTTTTCTTTTTTAAGCAGAGATTGCAGAGTTTTGCCTGACTGATCGCTATCATTACTGCTGTGGCAGGAATTCAACGAGAGAATGCATGTGGAAGGGGCTCGTAAGCGAATGGCGCACCTCACACGGAAGATTCTATGATTATAGCCTTTCTTATTAGGATGGTGCAAAAGTAATCATGGTTTTTACCATTAAAAGTAATGTAGAAACTCTGCATTGTGATAAGATGTGGCGAAGTATGTGGTGGCTTAGAACATAGGCTATGGAGGCCGAGTCTGGGATTCATATTTTGGTACTGCCTTTACTAGCTGTGCAACAATTTGGTCAAGTTACCTAAACTTTCTGAGCTCCAGATTCCTTCTTTGTCAAAGGGAGATAATGTTATCTTCCTCATTGTGTTTTGAGAATGACACAAGATAATAAGCATCTGTGAAAGGTTACTTGTTTTGAGGATGATGATGATGATATTAACTCAGACAGGAAAAACAAGGAAACAAGGGAGTCAATAATAAAAACGTATCGTTACTTACATGCTTATATTATATAAGTTAGCATCAGTTTTATGGATTGGAAGGATAAAAACAAACTCTCTCAAACAAAATCCTGGAGAGATTTGATTTGGCTAAGCAGGGACTCAGATAGCAGGTAGATAAGGCTCCCTGCAGGAGTTGCGACTTGACTGGCAGGCGGGTAGAAGGAAACCACAAGTGAATCCAGTCATTTTGCATGAGGTTCAGCGAAACTTCAGATTTGGTTCAGGTCTCAGGAAGCGCCTGCTCGTCACAGAGGGAGTGAGGTTTCCCGCAGCGCTTGGCTGGGAGTAGAAGCAGGCAAGTAGGGGAAGTCAGGGCTCATTGCAGGTCTGAGAGAAACAGAGAAGGACAACGAACACAGTCTCAGGAGAGCCGCTGGAGGTTTAGGGAGGTCCCAGATCATCCTGGGCTTTCCCTGTAGGCCCGTCCTTCATGTTCCAGTTACTGGATCCCCATTCTACTCTGGGAACCCATCATAATTATTAAATTTCAGAAAAAAAGTTTCCCTGTTGTTTATTCTGGAAGTTGTCTTATCCTTTCAATATTCTACAAGTTTCCCACCAGTCTACTAAAAGAATATCACTTCTCTGAGGAACAGAATGGTCTGTCTCTGATACTAAAAGTAAGATGTTTGTTTTTGAAGCAACATAGATTCAAATAGGGATAACAATTCTTTGTGGAAAATAAATGCATCTTTATATTTACTTGAGTAAACAGAAAAAAATAGCTCAATTGAAATGATTTCCCACCTGCCAAACGAGACAGTTCTCTTTTGTAAGCCCTGTTCCATGTACGAGGGTGGTCAAAGCATAAGGCCGCATGAAGGGAATAGTGATGAATTGAGTGAGTGCGAGCCACTGTGCCTGCCGACAGCCCACCCGCTCCATTATATTCCATCTCGGGGAGAAAGTCACTCCGCAACCTGGACTAACAGTCTCAGCTGCTTGGCAGGTGTTAGTTCTCTTCTTAAAGAGCCATGTTTTTCCTGGGAGTTAATTTGTGGCCATTTCATGTTGGTTGAATTGGGCCTAAAGTCAAAGCAAAACTTTGGAGAAGCTGTGGTGCATCCCAGGCTAAACCAGAACTATTTATTGCATCTTCTGTTTGTCCTGCAGAGCAGCTGCGATTTTCCACTAAAAGTCTCCGCTTGTATCCTGGGAGGTGGATTGTGAGAACCTGTGGCTTTTTTTCCCATGGCTGTCTTTGGAGGTCTGGCCAGACTGATCCACCAATGCACCACAGGACCAGCCACAGACAGAACGCTGCAAGACATGGAGTTTGCCTTTTACAGCCCCACATCTGTACTATTTTCACCTTTCTCAATCCCTAGGGCTTCCCAGACCTACCCAGGGGCTTCTGGCTATGGCACCTGGCTCCTTCGCTATGGCACTAAACCTAGGCCCACCTTGACTTTTTAAAAATGTATCAACAATCACCGCCACAATTGCCATGTATTGGCCCTTCGTTCTGTGCCTGACGTTATGCCACATGTGTTCATATTTTTCTTGGTGACTATGTGAGCTCAACAGCTACAAGAAGTGATTACACATGCAGTGAATACCATTGGTGCCCTTTCTGTCTCCCTGCCTACCCTAGCAGGTCTCGTGCAGGCTGGTTGGCATGACAGCTGTGTCCCTTTGCCTGAAGGGGTGCCCTGGCCTCCTAAGAAGATGGTAAATCGAGGGCTGAGCTAGAGGTGCTCAATCTAGGAGCGATCTTCAACCTTTGAGGGGTAGGAATTTCTGGGAAAATTTCTTGACTTCCTATTCCCCATGGTGGGATAATTCTGAGGTAGGTTCCCAGGTCTCCCAGCGGGTCTTCAAAAAGATTGACAGCAGTGGCCTACTGGTAATCTCATAGCAGCCCCTTTGATTAATTTGTCTCCTGTCCCTCCTGTCTCACTTACCGATACCCTCTTCTTGCTCCCTGGGATTTCTGCCCAAACTTGTTCTCAATCCTTTGTCATGATTTGTTCTTGAAGAAATCTCCACCAAGACACTAAGCAATTGTCCTCCCAGAACAGGAGAGACAGAGAGCTTCGGGAGGCTGACGAACATGAGGACGTGTAGCTGGTGAATGGCCAGCAGGACTTGAATCAGGACCATCCCTTATTATTACATTCTTTTGTTTGCATCAGTCATTCTGGGCATATTTTTTCTAGTTAGTTAATTAAATTAATTAATATGTAGCTTTTTTGAAAATGATTTAAGCCTTTAGAACATATCCTAATACTTCCTTCTTCTACCAAATCTATTTGTCCCGTGTCTAGTTCCATTGAGACTCAGGATTTAGCCAACAATATAATTAGATATGAATATAATAAATTAATTAATATTGCATATCTGAAAGTGCCTAAATGTAGTATGCCTCTAGCGGTATTCATACTTTACACTAGACTTTTCCAATTGCAGTGCCATAACTTAAAGGAAGAACTCTATGTTAGCAGAATTTCGGGCATCTAAGTAGTCAGGGAAACCCCCTCTTCATGCTCTCCAATGGACTTTTCCTGAGCCCCTTATACATCTTTCCATTTGCTAACTCTAAATGCTGACACCGTTGCTTTATCTCATCATCAGTGGAATTCCTCTTGAATTGGAAGGCAAAGTTCAACCCTGAATGTATGCTGGCCTGCCTCCTTCTCAGTGACAAAAACACGCAATTCTCTCTTCTTTACCTCTCTGGCTCATCAGGGGACATGAAGAAACTGTTTATGTGCCTTGGTTTCTCAGCCTGTAAAAGAAAGATAACACTTGCTCCAACATGCTTTTCAGAGGGTGGCGTGAAGATAAATGTGATAACGTCTACAAAGTTCTCCGAATTCTTGGGATAAAAGGTGCTATGTAAATGGAACACAGCTCTGTTATGATTAAAGTTTAATGCAGCAGCTCTCAGGCCCATACAGGCAGTGCAGTCTGGCTGGAAGGTAGGAGAGCTGAGTTGGCCCCTCTAATTACTGTCCCCATGGATTCACCATCCAGCAGTCTCATCTTAGAAATGCCCATCCTTTCTGCTCATTCAATCTGGTTTTTTTTTTACAAGAGGCCAGTTACATAGTTACATTTTGCCCTTCACGTTCTTCGGCTATGGGGATCAAGTTTTAGAAAACACATATGTACAAACATACATTGCCACCTAATTAATGACCCAATTCCTGGTTGACCTGAGGACTATATCAGTAATTAGATATTTAGCTATAAATTCTGTGCTGAAAACAATATTCTTGACCCTCTACATGTTTGTGTGTGGCCTGATACACAATCATGCATCACCCATTTCCTTTTCTTTTCTCTTTTTCTTTTTTTTTTGAGATGGAGTCTCGCACTGTTGCCCAGGCTAGAGTGCAATGTCTTGATCTTTGCTCACCGCAACCTCCATCTCGTGGGTTCAAGTGATTCTCCTGCTTCAGGCTCCCAAACAGCTGAGATTACAGGCACGTGCCACCATGCCTGGCTAATTTTTTGTATTTCTAGTAGAAACGGGATTCATTGTGTTAGCCAGGCTGGTATCAAACTCCTGACCTCGTGATTCGCCTGCCTCGGTCTCCCAAAGTGCTGGGATTACAGGCGTGAGCCACCATGCCCAGCCCAAGCATCACCCATTTTCAAAACAACAAGCTATGCAATTTTCCTTTTTGTGACGGAATGGGAACTACTGGATTTCTCAGTAAAAGCAAAACGAAACAACCATAGAAAAATATCACCTTCTCCTTCTCAAAATAATTGTTTCAGTTTATGCTCCTAACTCCATAAAAATGTGGTTTAGCTTTTGAAGTTTTTATTAATATTTATAATGTCCTTTTGGTGCCCTTGAACCTCACAGAAATAGAGCCCTGATATGAATACCTATCTTCAAGGTGGATTGTGGTATACCTAAGCTCAGCCATAAACTTTGAAATTTATATGTATATATATATTTGACTTTGCTTTGTTTCTCTTATTTCTTGATGTAAAAGTTTATTTTATTTTATTTTATTTTTTTTGAGATGGAGTTTCGCTCTTGTTACCCAGGCTGGAGTGCAATGGCGCGATCTCGGCTCACCGCAACCTCCGCCTCCTGGGTTCAGGCAATTCTCCTGAGTAGCTGGGATTACAGGCACGTGCCACCATGCCCAGCTAATTTTTTGTATTTTTAGTAGAGACGGGGTTTTACCATGTTGACCAGGATGGTCTCGATCTCTCGACCTCGTGATCCACCCGCCTCGGCCTCCCAAAGTGCTGGGATTACAGGCGTGAGCCACCGCGCTCGGCCAAGTTTATATTTTTTAAATACTTTTTAAAATGCAAATTTTAATAGCTTATATTTTCTTTTCTTTTCTTTTTTCTTTTCTTTTTTTTTTTTTTTTGAGACGGAGTTTCACTCTTGTTTCCCAGGCGGGAGTGCAATGGCGCGATCTCGGCTCACCACAACCTCCGCCTCCTGGGTTCAGGCAGTTCTCCTGCCTCAGCCTCCTGAGTAGCTGGGATTACAGGCACGTGCCACCATGCCCAGCTAATTTTTTTTGTGTGTGTGTGTTTTTAGTAGAGACGGGGTTTCACCATGTTGACCAGGATGGTCTCGATCTCTCGACCTCGTGATCCACCCGCCTCGGCCTCCCAAAGTGCTGGGATTACAGGCATGAGCCACCGCGCTCGGCCAAGTTTATATTTTTTAAATACTTTTTAAAATGCAAATTTTAATAGCTTACATTTTCTTTTCTTTCTTTTTTCTTTTCTTGTTTTTTTTTTTTTTTGAAACGGAGTTTCACTCTTGTTACCCAGGCTGGAGTGCAATGGCACAATCTTGGCTCACCGCAACCTCCGCCTCCTGGGTTCAAGCAATTCTCCTGCCTCAGCCTCCTGAGCAGCTGGGATTACAGGCACTCACCACCATGCCCAGCTAATTTTTGTATTTTTAGTAGAGACGGGGTTTCACCATGTTGACCAGGATGGTCTCGATCTCTTGACCTCGTGATCCACCCGCCTCGGCCTCCCAAAGTGCTGGGATTATAGGCGTGAGCCACCGCGCCCAGCTATATTTTATTTTCAAAAGTAATGCATGCATGTAAAAATATACTGACATGGATATAGAAATGAAGGGAAAAAAATCTTTTCTTCCAGACAGGTTTCTAAAATCCTATTGCCAAGAACTGAATCATGCACTTTAAGTCCTTTTAAATTAGGGCCTTGTTAGTTTGAGGGATTGAAATTGTCTTAAGAAGCTACTAACAAGTCATATTTCTTTATTTCTAAATATCGAAGTAAAAAAAAACATGAAAGATTTCAAAAATACAGAAAACCATAGGAAATTATAATTACCCATAAGCCAACTGCTGAAAGGTAATCAAGTTTTAACATTTTAGCGTACTTCTTTCAAAATTGTCCTCTGCCAATGCGGTAGAGATGGTACAATGGTGCCCTTACTCCCTCCATATTATGTTGTGACAGTTTTCTAATGTGAAGAAATATTTTGTCATTGGGCATCATGGCTCATTTCTGTAATCCCAGCACTTTGGGAGGCCGAGGCGCGAGGATCACTTGAGGTCAGGTGTTCAAGACCAACCTGGCCAACATGGTGAAACCTTGTCTCTATTAAAAATATGAAAATAACCTAGGTATGGTGGCATCCACCTCTAATCCCAACTACTTGGAAGCCTGAAGCCACCCTCACTCCTTCCTTCCAAAGGCAGAGCAACTCCTCTGGCTGCTGAGATGGGAAAGGGGTGAGTTCAGTCACTCTACACCGCAATCCTGCGAAGCCCTGAGGCTTTGTGGTTCATCTCCTTGGAATGGCTGGTTGGGCCCCACCATGTGGCCAGCTTCTCTGTCTGACAAGACTCAGTTATTCTGGCATGTTCTTGCTCCTGCAGAGGGTAACCCTGCAGTTGAGGATGGAAGGGTTTAATTCTGAAGGAAAAGTGGTAGGCTCGTGGCCTCAGGTTCAGCTGCTTCTCTAATGCAAGTGAGTCAGCCTTTAGGATTAGAGATAGATGTTCATCAGCTGGGTTCCTGTGTTTGTCTCTCAACTTGCTCCTAACACAGATGAGGGGAGATGGTAAATCAAGAGAAAAAAATGTAATTATTAATAGTTATAGCCTTATACCTCAACTAATATTACCATAGCTAATATTTATTTAATACTTATTCTGGATCAAGCTACACTTTCTCATAGAATTCCCCCAACAATCCTGTGAGGCCATGGTATTATTGCTACCATTTTACAGATGATGGAACTGAGGCATGATGAAAGCTTCTCGCAAGTGAGGGAGCTGGGATTTGCTCCCATGCTCCTAGCCACTTCACTCTATCATCCTTCATCTATTCTACATCATAAATAACACAAACTTTTTTGTATATCACTTGCCACTTGACTTGTGAACTCTACCTGATGCTGTCTTCCATAGTGGAATATGTCTGTTATTTTAAAATAATTATTGAATGTCTTTTAATATCATTTATAATAACTTTGGGGATATACAAGTTTTTATTTATATGCAGTTAAATCTATTCTTATTTCCCTTTATGACTTAGTCCATCTCAATTTTGTGTTTCAGAAGTCTTTGCCAACCAAATAAACAGATTTTCACCTATATTTTACTTTAGATTCTATGGTTTATTTTAAAAGTATAACTTTTACCATCCAGAAATTATTTGGTATAAGAGAACTATTCTAAGTTCTTTGTTTTCTTTTGAGGGGGAAAAAAAAAAAACCAGTTGACTCAATACCATCGTTTCTTCACGGATTTTCAAAGAGGTTTCTGGTTTCTGTTTTTCTCCATTGCATTACCTGCTGATTGTTCTGTAATCTCACTCTGTTTTCATTTGTTTGTTGAAGTTTTTACTGTAGCTTTATGACATATTTTAATATTTAGAAGGATGAATCTCACCTTGTTACTCTTATTTTTAGAAACTTATGTGATATTCTTCCATATATATTTAAAAATTATTTTACCAAATCTCTGCCCTAAAAACTTAGTGGGAATATAGTTAGAATCTAGTTATATCTGCAACTTAATTTGGAAATATCAAACATCTTTGCAGAATTCCTTTCTTTCCATCTAGGAACATGTAATTTATTTATTCTTAAATATTTTCTCTTGAGCATCTCAGGTGCTGAATTTGTCCTCATAAATGTGGCATTCTTTCTTGTTCAGGTTATTTCTATTATTTGTGTTTTTTTGGAGGCTATTAAGAATATATTCTTATATAAATAGTTGTTATGATTTCACATTGTTTGAAACAACTGGTTATTGTTGGGATATGGAAAATTTTTTAAAAGTATTTTTAATTAGTTTATGGTTTCCTTATTGACCTCATTATCCTCCTGACTTGGCTGTGCATAAATATATCATATAAAATAATGGTTCTCACTGCTTAAAATTTTTACATGTTTCATTTTTATTTTATCAACTGGAACTCCCAGAATAATATTAAATAATAACAGTTGTGATGGACATTCTTATTTTGTTTAAATTTTAATGGAAATGCCTACACGTTCTCACTGTAAAACATGATAGTTCTTGTTGTTTTACAATAGGTATTTAAATAAGGCCGGGCGCGGTGGCTCAAGCCTGTAATCCCAGCACTTTGGGAGGCCGAGGCGGGTGGATCACGAGGTCAATAGATCGAGACCATCCTGGTCAACATGGTGAAACCCCATCTCTACTAAAAATACAAAAAATTAGCTGGGCATGGTGGTGTGTGCCTGTAATCCCAGCTACTCAGGAGGCTGAGGCAGGAGAATTGCCTGAACCCAGGAGGTGGAGGTTGCAGTGAGCCGAGATCACACCATGCACTCCAGCCTGAAAAACAAGAGCGAAACTCCATCTCAAAAAAAAAAAAAAAAAAAAAAATAGAATAGGTATTTAAATAAATAATATATCTATTTATAAAAATGTTTCTTTTTAAACAACTGGGATTAGATGTTGAACTTTATTGTATTATTTTTCTTTGTCTTATTATCTTTTCAAGCATTAAACCATCCTTGCATTTTAAGAATAGTATTTAATGATATATTGGGAGACAATTCTCCGTAAGTCTCTCACGTTTCTGTACTTCTTGTGAGCAGAGGCACTGACTGCTCTTTGTTTGGAAGTATGTTTTCAAAGATAGAGGTTTTCCCTCCATAATAAAGGGCAAGTTTGCTTACAGACTTTAAAATATTGGCTGAACTTGAAGTTCACACACAGAATATGTCTCTAAATTGGCAAACGATTTATGTGCGTTTACCTGCTGGCTTGCATAATCCTTAATTTTTAGAAATGGTGACACTGGACTGTGCCTACATAACCTTCAGCCCTTTACTCATGGTATCACTGGTCATTTAATAAATATATGTGTGCTATGATGGTCTGGGTGATACTCATGCTTTAAAATATGACCCATATTTTTTCTGGCTGGTGACATCCCTTCTACACTGACTTCAGGTAGGTTTGACAGTGGTAAATAACTATAATTCAGTTCTTCACGTAGGTATTACTGTGTTTGTCTTTGGACTCTCTTCAATTCATTTTGCCCTCATGTTCAATTTTATTGCCTGTTCAGAATCATGCCATGATCCCAGCTCAGTAAATCTATCTACTAGGACACAAGTTTTGTGTTTGTATACTGATCATGTATTTGGGGCTTATTGATCATGCTTGTTCTTGACTTTGGTCAAGTTGAATGTTATTAGGGATGCCACTACTAAGTAGGTTAATTTTATTGCTTTCTAGACTTTTACTCAGGTTTTAAAAAGGATGCCATGATGACAGCATTCTTTTTTCTACAGGAAAATAATCTGTAAATACGTTTTTCCACCTATACACTATGTAATAATATGTGGCCAAGAAAGTCAAATTGGCACATTACAGCTCTTCCTTGTCAATGAACTTACTCCATGAAACAGGTTGTGAGGCAGGCTTCAGTCATCCTCATGGTTTCAGGGCATGGTTATTTTGCCAACCCTGCAAAGTGGTCTGAAGCAGTGATTCCCAAGCCTAACTTCTCTCCTGGAAAAGGCTGGGAAGTATTCACAAAATATAGACCTTCCAGCTCCAACCTGGTTAACTAAGTCAGATTCCCAAGGTTCCCAGAATGTGAGCTTTGAAACAGCTCTTTAAACAATAGCAGTGTTGTTGGATAGTGAGAACTGCTCTAGAGCAGGCGTCCCCAAACTACTGCCCGCGGCCGCATGCGGCCCCCTGAGGCCGTTTATCTGGTACCCCGCTGCACTTCAGGAAGGGGCACCTCTTTCACTGGTGGTCAGTGAGAGGAGCACAGTACGTGGTGACCCTCCAACGGTCTGAGGGACAGTGAACTGGCCCCCTGTGTAAAAAGTTTGGGGACGCCTGCTAGAGGCTCTTGAATTCTGCGTGTATATATGTGCATATGTGTCAGAGGCATTAAATAGTAACATCTCAGAATCAGAAGGTACCCTTCAAGCTCATGTCTCACTTTATGGGGATGATGTAGAGGTATTTGTAGGTTAAGGTATGTGTCTAGTGCACATAACTTGTCAGTGGAGAATTGTGAAAAGCAAAGGAAAACAAAAGCCAAGTGTCCTGATTCTTAGTCCAGACTCATTTTTTCTAAATTAAGCTGTCTTTGATATTTTCGTAAAGTGCTACCATTTATAAGTTCAATAATTTCCCCAAGAGAGGTTAAATATAAGTTAAATGTCTTTTTCTCCTGAGCATTAAAGCATAAAATAGAATTTTAAAAGCAATTGGTTAACTCAACAATTCAGCTTCACCACATTAGTAGCTGACAAATGTTAACTGATTATTGAAAAAGTCATTTGTGGCACAGGTTGACATAAACTGGTGTATTGAGAGAGGCAAAAGAATGGTGTGTAATTAGCACAGGTTTTGGAATTATAGGTCTGGGATCGAATCCTGACTTAACTATGTGATTCTAGGCAATCCTAGACCTCAGTTTCTGAATCTGTAAGATACGTATATGTATAATATCTTCCTTTTATAGTTAGGTTAAGTGAAACAGTACATGAATAGTGCCTGGCACATAGTAACTACTAATAATTAATCTTATGTTTATTAAATTCCAGCCACTTGACAGATTATTAAAACTCACACCAACCCCACACATGAGTGTTGTAAGTATTCCCATCTTAAAATGAGAACTTGAGACTCAACTTATGTTCAGTCACCTGTCTGCGATCATGGAAGTATTAGGAAATTGAGACTGAAGCTCTGCCCATCTTAAATTTCTCAGATTTCCATCTACTGTGGTGTCTTTCAGTAACTAACAGCTGTCATTATTATCCTCATCCTCACCCAGAAGCCAGTATAATTCAGTGGCCAGGCACATGACTCAGGTTTGAAGTCCAAGGAGTTGGATGTTTCTTTCCTTTCAATAAATGGCAGCCACGTGACCTTGAAGTGGCCTCCTCAATTTCCCTGTTCCTTGGTTTCCTCATTTGTAAGATGAGGATGATAATCTAGTTTATAGGGTTGTTGTGAGGATATCCAGTAAGCTCTCAATACTTCTGTTGCTTTTTACATACTAGTCAGTTTAGCATGCTAAATGAGAATGGATTCTGGGTCTTGTCTTGCCCATGTTTTAGAAACTTCTACTAAAGGTTTTGTTTTTTAGCAGTTTCCCAGAATCTCAGGTGTGAGTGCAGTAAAGGTGTTGGCTGAAGGTAGATAGAAGCAAACATTAGTTACACCTTCAAGATTTCTCCAGTTAGAGTTTGGTTTTTCCTCTAGCAGGTGGTAAACCCTCTCCAGTTCTGTGTTCCTGAAATCCCTGAAGCTCCATATATTGAAGGGAAAATGGGCCAAAATGTGAACTGGATTTCACCACTCCTCTTGTGATGTGCTTGGCAAACATGCTCACAGAGACATGTTCTGCAGAATGGAGCCCAACTCCAAAGAGGCATTGATAGGGGAAGATGATGCAGAGATGACTGCGTGATGTGATAGCTGAGATACTGGACCATTCATTGCTTACTGTCCATTCAAATGAAACGCTTTAGAGTTAAGAACAGACACTGCTAGTGCTACCAAGAGATAATTTTTTGTATGCACGTGTGCTCGTGTTTTTATATGCTTTTAGCTTTCTTTTTGATACTAAATATAGGAAAAGACCTTTCAAAGACTATACATGCTGACTTTCTGAGAGGGAAGAACTATCATTAAAAACATAAAACATCACATTATATTTGAGTTCAGTAACCTGAAGTTCAGCAAGTTTTCCAGTCTCAGCTTTCCTAACAAGAAACAATGCACGTATCTACTTCTGTGCTTTCATAACACTGTATTCTTTGCTACAGAATAAAGTATTTTAACACTCCTTTATCTCTCTCCTTTATGCACACTGTTGTTTCTCATCATGCAGCAAGATGAGCAGAACCACAGCCCTGGGGTAGTTTCCATTTCCAGCTAGCTGTTTTCTGCATCCTCCCACCTCCCTCAAGAGTTACGTGCTTGATTGAATTAACTAATAGCAGTTGTGCTTTACTTATCTGAGTTAAAATATATGTGTTACATGTCAACGTTGTGCTAAAATGTGTCATTGCAGTTTTATTAAACAAGCATTGCTTTAATTTAGTACTGAAGAAAGTCTACATTTATTGGACAGCAATTTTCTACCTGCATTTAAATACCTGAGTATGTAGAAGAATCAGATACGTGATTAGCTAAACTTACAAAGTTGATAGAAACTAGGTGATTAAATTGCATAAAACCCTTCCTTTTACTTAAATTTCTATACAAGTAACGTCTTACATTTGCTTAGTGAGAAGCGCTTTTCAGATGCTTTTGACATATATTATTTCATTTGTTGACATATTATTTCATATGTTCCTTTAAAAATTCTTGTGAACTAAGGGGAGAGTGACTATTGTCTGCATGTTTTATGGATAAGAAAAAGAGAAAGCATCCTTAACACATTTGAAATGCAGTTACCTTCACAAAAAGGTAACTCATCATCACCTCTTTAGAAAGCACAATGCAATGTGGAAAGTATGACTACCTCTATTTACTCCTATGCACATATAGTTTGTGTCCTGATTATCTCTTGCTATGTAACAGATTATCCTAAAACTTAGTGGCTTAAAACATCATTTTATTATGTCTCACTATTTTTTTGGTCAATAGTTTGAATAGGGCTTAGCCGGGGTGATTCCTTTGTTCCATGTGGAATCAGCAGAGATAACTTGATGATACCCAGCTGCCACATGAGCTGGTCTGGAGATTCCAAGATGGCTTTGTTTACAAATTTAGTGATGGGGATGGCTGAAAAACTGGTCTTGGCTGGGAATGGCAACTCAAGTGCCTACATGTAGCCTTTCCGACATGATATTAGGGTAGTCAAGGACTCAGTGTTCCAAAAGAACTTAAGTGGAAGTTGTTGGTTCTTGGCCTGGATCCAACAACTGGCCCCGCGTCACTGTGGCCATTTTCTGTTGATGATGGCAAATCATGGAGCCCACCCAGATCTGACGGAATATCTCCCCTACTTCTTAATGGAAGGGGTATCAGAGAATTTGTGCCAACCTTTAATCTGTCACAGCACACATTTTGGCCATTGATTATGTTTCTTGCCTGTGCAAAAATACATTCACCCTTTCTAAAAAAAAACCCAGACTCTCAACTCATGCTGGCATCAGGACACAGGCAGCATCAGGATCAGGCTCAAGATGCAGGATCTTAGGCCGGGCACGGTGGCTCAAGCCTGTAATCCCAGCACTTGGGAGGCTGAGGTGGGTGGATCACGAGGTCAAGAGATCGAGACCATCCTGGTCAACATGGTGAAACCCCGTCTCTACTAAAAATACAAAAAATTAGCTTGGCATGGTGGCACGTGCCTGTAAACCCAGCTACTCAGGAGGCTGAGGCAGGAGAATTGCCTGAACCCAGGAGGCGGAGGTTGCGGTGAGCCGAGATCACACCATTGCACTCCAGCCTGGGTAACAAGAGCGAAACTCCTTCTCAAGAAAAAAAAAAAAAAGATGCAGGATCTTGTCATCCAAATCAGGTCCACATATGGATGAGACCCTTCAGGTATGTTTCTTCAGGTATGGTTCCTCTTGACCTGTAAACTAAAAAAACACATTATTTGCTCCTCCATCCCCAATACACAATGTTGAGATGAAGGTAAGAAAAATGCAGTTGGCATTCTCATTCAAAAATGGAACGAAAAGCACAAAGCAGTCCCTAGTCTGCAGCATTTCAAAAATCTTACTGGTTACATGTCCACATTCTTTGATTACATTTCAGTCCTGCTTTCTAGGAATTACACAATAATATGGCAAAGTAGTATAACTAATTATTTAACTACAATAATTAAACATTTCATTTTAAGCTTACCTTTTTCTATACAATATCAAAATGATTTGTTTTATAACAAATCATTTGGCACTTTTGGCATTCCTATCAGAGATCCAAACCCAGCCAAATCTGTCAGTTCATTAGGTATATATTCTATTGTCTAGATCACAACGGGCAACAGTATTGTCAACATTTCTGCCACTTCATAACCAGGGTCACTTTTTCTTCAACCTCCGATAGTAATTCCTGTACTATGTTCTTCTAAGTTTTCACTGGAAGTCTCTTTCAGGTTCTTCTGTTCTCATTAACAGTGTCCTCAAGATCTTTGCAGTGTTTGCTCGTTGTCTGGTTCCAAAACCATGGCCACACGTTTTAGATAGAGTTATGGTAGCACTCCACTTTCAGTTATCCAATTCTGTTATTATCTACTGCAGCACAGCAAATTACTCTAAAACTTAAGGGCTAAAAATAACAATCATTTTACTATATCAGGACCTGTTGTTCAGGCATTTGGGCATGGCTCAGCTGGGTGATTCTTCCACTCCATTTCAAATTGACTGAGGACACTCAATGGTTTTCAGCTGGTGGGTGTGCTTGTCAGAAGGGTCAGGATGTCTTTCCTCAAGTGACTGCCACTGGCTGGAAGGTGGGGTTCAGCTGGGTTTGTTGACTGGAGTATCTAAGCACGGCCTCTCTAGTAGGATGAATTTAGGGTAGTAGAACTTCTTACATAGCGATTAAGGGTTTCCAGAGAGAGTGTTCCAAGAGACAGAAAGTGGAAGCTGCCAGTTTCATAGGGCTTAGACCTGGAATCTGGACTGTCTTCACTTCTGCTGTGGCTTTACTGGCCAAACAGTCACAGAGGCCACCCAGATTCAAGTTCATAGGATATAGACCCTGTTTCTCTGTGGGAACAGAATCAAAACTTTTTAGTATGAAAGAAAATAATGTTTAGTTTTTCATCTTGAATAACTTACTAATGCTTACAAGGCCTACTGACTCAATGAACTAACTCAGGTTTAGGAATTAGACGTTTGAGCTTCTGGTTCCATGTCTTCCATGGCTTGGCTGTGCTTGAACTGAGGTAAATAATCTTCAGGCTTTAGTTTATATCATAGGCAAAACAGAGATGATGATGATGATATCTGTTGGCACTTACTGGTTCAGGGAGATGTTGTGCCTCTTTTTTTTTTTTTATAAAATCAGTATTCAAAAAGTATTCTCTAAAGTGCTCTGGGAAGTAGAATAATAAATTGCCATGACAAATTGGACCATTACAAATTCACTACATATTTTTTTATGAAGAGAGAAAATTGGGTGTCAATATTGTGTAACATCAGCAGGGATACATAGGCACTCTCGTACTCACAGAAGTCTCACACTCCAAACACACAAACCTGTGCCATAGCATATGCTTCCTCTGTCTTTCCTGTATGCCAAGCAATGTATGTTTTCTCACTGAATCTTTGCCCTACGTTTTTGAAGAGTTAGGTGCCATTATTAACATGTTAATCATGTTTTCTGAAACTTTTTTTTTTTCCTGGAGTTTGAATTCTAACACCTTTTTTGCATATTGGTACATAATACATCTTAAAGAATCTCATGAAACCTTTAGTAGAGTCTGTAGGGGTTTTGTTTAAATTCTGTGGAAATCATCCCTTTTTCTTTTTATACAAATATTCTTGAAAATGAGATGAAAGCAGATTTATGAAGATATCAAGATGACATAAAGAAGATGAGACACAAAATAAAAGCAGGCATTAGCAGAATCAAGTTTTACTTATGGAAGCCAGAAGGAAGTTGGTGTGGTTGGTACTGTGGGAGGAGAGATGGGCTGGGAGCCAGGGCACCTGGCCCTGCTGTGCCATTAGCTAGGAGTTAGGTGTGCAACCTCAGAAAGTTTATTTCATTCTCTAGGTCAAAGTTTTCTTTTGTGTCATATGAGAGTATTAAACTAGATTAACTCTAAAGCCATCTCAACTTTAATATTCTCTTATTATTCCAAGTAAAGGGGATGAAACACTAAATCAGCATTTCCAGGCATTGAGAAGGTGATTTGCAAACACATTTCATTTATTCCTTCAACAAGTCTTTGTTGAGCTTCATATGTGCCAGGCCTTATTCTAGGTATTTGGGGTACAAATGGCAAATTCCCTTCCCTCATGGAGCTTACATTCCAGGTTTGGGGATACAGACAATAAATAATCTAAGTAAGTCAAACTATGATATGTTAGACAATCATAAATGCTTAGCAGAAGATAAGGTGGGGAAGGTGGGTAGAGCATGCTAGGTGGGGTTTGCAACATCCGATAGGCTGAGAAGACTTCTCTGAGTGAAGATCTGAAGGAAGTAATGAGCCATCATGACTTTGCTTCCTAGTTCATGGAGAGAATGAAAACATTTTCAGGGAAAGGAAACAGCAAATGTAAAGGTGCTGACATCAAAGCATGTCTGATATTCTCAAGAATTAACAAGGAAGCCAGGATAGCTGGAATGGATGGAATAAATGAGGAGCAGGGTAGCAGGAGGCATCAGAGGAAAGATTCTGGAAGATGTTGAGCAGAGAGTGGTATTTGGCATGGTTTAATGAAATAACTTTTTTTTTTTTTGAGATGGAGTCTTGCACTGTTGCCCAGGCTAGGGTGCAGTGGCATGATCTTGACTCACTGCAACCTCCGCCTTTTCAGTTCAAGTGATTCTCCTGCCTCAGCCTCCATAGTAGCTGGGCTTACAGGCACCCACCACCGTGCCAGGTTAATTTTTTGTAGTTTTAGTAGAGACAAATTTTCACTATGTTGACCAGGCTGGTCTCAAACTCCTGACCTCGTGATCCGCCCGCCTCGACCTCCCAAAGTGCTGGGATTCAGGTGTAAGCCACTGTGCCCAGCCTTAATGAGATAACTTTATTGCTATGTAGAGAATAGATTAGAAAATGTCAAGGATGGAAAGAGGAGAACCATTAGGATGCTACTGCACTCACCCAGGCAAAAGATGAGGGTGGCTCAGACTATAATGGCAGCAGTAGAAGCAATGAGAAGTGATGGGATTCTGATGTGTTTTGAATGTAAAACCAATAGGATTTGTTGGATGGTTAGAACAGCGGTATGAAAAAAGAATACTCCAGGAAACTGCAAGGGGTTTAGACTTGAACTAAGAGTTGCTACTTGCTGAGTTGGGTAAGATTGTGAGAGAAGCAGTTTTGGTGATGCTGCTGTAGGCTATTAGAAATTTAGTTTAGACGTACCAACTATTAGATGCCTGTTAGGTATCCATTCCATGCATGTATCATGTCTTGTAAAGACATGAGTATGGGTTTCAGGGGAGAGAGTCGGATTGAAAGTACAAATTTATTACAGCTATGAGATTGGATGAGCTTTCCAATGGAGTAAGCATAGATTAAAAAAAAAAAAAAGGCAAGGTTCAACAACTGAGCCTGGGGAGTAAAACTGCAGAGATGAGAAGCAGCATCGAGGGAAACGAAAATAAGTGACTAGACAAGTAGTAATAAAACTGAACAAGCAGAGAGTCTGGAAGGACTTTCCTCCAGGGGAGGAAAAAAAGCGTTTCAAAGAGGAGAGAATGATTGTGTCCAATGCTACTAATTGGTTACATAAGATGAGGACTGAGAAATGACCAGTGGCTTAGCAAAGCAGGGGCTTTGGTACTTTGAACAGAGCAGTGTCTGCAGAGAGGTGCAGGTGAAAGCCTGACTAGAGTGAGGTCCAGAAAGAACAAGAGGAGAGACATTGGAGACAGAGGGTATAGACACTCTTTCAGAAAAAGAATGTTGCTATTAAGGAAATGTGAGAAAGGGGAATTGCTAATGGGAGTTGGAGTAAAAAGAATCTTTAAAAAATATGAGAAAACAACATGTTTGAATGTTGGTGAGAGTGATCAAATAGAGGAAAAAATAGGTCATGTAGAAGAAATAAAAGAAAATTACTGAAACAGTATCCTTCAGTAGATGAGTGAAATAAGATCTAGTGACAAGCTGAGGGGTTGGTTTTGACTAGGAACGTGGCTAGGAAGAAAGGCTGTGCAGATGGGCACAGATGCAGGAGGAGAGGAGGTGGTGCTGGAGGCTGAGTGGGGTTTGCTTTTGATTGCTGTTATTTTCTCGGTGAACTAGGAAACAAAATCATCAGGTTGGGGTGAGGATGACACAGGCGTTTAGAGGTTTAAGAAGGGAGGAGTAGGCATGAAACGGTTTTCCAGGGGAGTAGGAGAGTTAATGGACTAGGGAAATATTGTATGTTTGCTGGAGAGTATTAAGGACACATCTGAGGTGAATACAGAACTCTTTGGTCTCGCCAAGTCATCTACGGCCCGTCCTTTTCAACTGGTGTTTTTAGAGCAAGATATTCCTTGCAGCACCAACTGAGAGGAGAGGAAAGCCTGGAAGTGAATAAATGTCCTAAGCTGCAACTGTTGTAACATAGCCACTTGTTCTAGAACACCACTAATATTTCCCTGGGAAATATTGAGATTTATTTCCCTTACTCCCATCTTTCCTCCTTTTTTTTTTTTCTGGTCCCCTTCCTTATTTGTGTTAACATACAGCTAGAGTGGTCGTGTATGGGTTTCAGGGAGCAGACCCACCTCCTGTACCTGATGGGTTTGTTTTACTGTTGTATTGGATAGCTTTTTCTATGTTATACCCTGGTAACAAACAGTTGCCATTTCTCAGTGGCTTACAACCATGTGGATTTATTTCTCTCTCTTGTTATATGTTGGCTGTAGGTCAGTTGCAGCTCTACATATCTTCATTCTGAAATTGATTTCCTGTTTAGGTCATGCTATTTGTTGGGCAGAGGGAGAAGAGCAATTGTGGAGCCACAGGATGGCTCTCAGCTTCTACTAGGAAGTGGTAATTGTCGCTTTTGCTCACATTTCATTGGCCAAAGCGAGTCACATGACCAAGCTTAATGTCAATGGGATGGCAAAGTATAAGCTTCTTTTAGGAAGGAGAACTCATAATTTAACAATCATATAATTAGCTGCAACTTTTTCCATGTGTGGTAGGAAAAAATCCTTGAGCAAGACAGTGGGGCAAATGACCTCTTCCCACCTATGACCAGCATTGAGCCCTCAGGAGTAACCCCCAAGGTGACTTGACACTTGGTATGAATTTCTGGGTGCAATTTTATGTCTGGCCCTGTGGACTAGATTATTTCGCTTTAGAATTTAGAAACTATCTTACCTTCAGGGAGGCAGGTCATGTATTTAATCACATACATTTTAGGTTTTATATTATAATAATAAAAGCAACTATGCCAAATTTTACAAAATACATTTTATAGGCTAAAAGATAGAGGCTCATCCAGCTCTGTCTTTGGAGACCTTCTTAAGTTCTACATACTCAAGATCAATTTTACAATAATATAAATATGATAGGAGACAGAGCTCTGCTTGCAACTCAGTAAAATAAAAATTCAGAGATGGTAGAAAATTCTATGTCTATTCTTGGTCTAGCAGGAGAAATTTTATAGCTTGAGAAGGAGCTGGGGTATTTCTCTAAGGTGCTGTGTAACCAAGTCTTGGACTCATGACTCACCACTTCTCATACCAAGTATGGTGCCCTGCAAAATGCCATGGGGTGTTCTGAGTAATTGCCTCGCCGTGGGTGATAGAGATGAGAAACTCAAGACCAGCAATGAAAGTATCGTGACTGACACAAATTCCTAGTATGTTGGCTTAAGTATCTTCATGTTTCTTCTGTTAACACAGAAGAGACCAGGGTCTGCTGCTGTGTTCTTTAGTTTCATTTTAGTGAGACTTTTCCTCTTTGTTTATGAATATGGGATTCTGACCACTGACAAAGGACATTCCAAGAACTTAGCCAGAGCCCAAATTGTACACTGCTGTGGGAATTTCTCCTCATAGACGTGTCCAACAACTGCTCTGGAGAAAATGCTCAGGTGATGCATTCCCAGTGGTAGCTCAGTTCCCATCAACTCACCACTGGTGCCCTCATTAGGGTGTTTTTCTTTCTTCAGGTATTTGTTTTCAGTCCATCTTCACCTCCCACCACAGTGAATTTAGTGTCCGTGAAGGGACTGGGAAGCTCTCCCCTGAGACTACCCTGGGTTTATTTTTAGCACAGGCAGTTTGGAAAAATTACTTTCCCTTGCTGACTGGGACTGTCTTTGACAGCACCAGTACTGTCTCTACTCTGACACAGAATTCTGCACTTCCCACATTGGATTGAGAATGAATGGGTAATCCATGCCTTCATTTTAGAGATGGAGGAATCACATTACTATGGGGATAAAAGACTTGCCACGAGTTACCCTGACACCCAATTGAAAGAGCTTTTCTTTGGTCCGTTGGTCTCAGATTTGTAAGATGTTTAACAGTGTAAAAACTGCAAGTTAGTCTGACTAAATTGGACAGATTGCAGGTAAAAACCCCGCTCCCTAAATCCCAATTGATCCCCTGAGCCATCTGTACTCCCTAAAAGTGTTATTATTACTTTCAAGCTACATGCTCAAAAATTATTTCCCTTGGGAACACACACCTAACCCAGACAAAAACATTACTACTTTTTTCTACTCATTCAATACCTTTTGTCTCAGCTATCTTGTTTCTTTCTTCCTACCTTATGTTTCATTCAACATTATATTCACATGCTATGATCTCCCCAGTCCCCTGTAGACTATTAGGTTGAACCACATGAAATTGCCAATATTCAGCTGGTTTTGACCAATAAAGGTGGTAACTTCATATAATTCAAGCAAACCCTATTAGAAAGAGGTAATAAATTGTGAAAATTCTCATGCAGAACAATGCAAGTTATTGACCAAGTTAACTACAGCTCCATAATATGGAATTGAGTTGGATGTGTATCCAAGCTCTAATACAATCTGTTGTAAAATGCAGGCTAATTAGCATATTCAATGAGAATTTAATATTTGGAATATTAAAAGAGAATTTCAACTTCTGATAGGGAAAAATTTTATAACTAAGGTGCACTCGTGTATGTTAATGTGCCAAGATTTTCTGTGTACTATGGCTGTGACCACCACTCAGCATATGCAACTTGCTCAGGTCTTTGAAAGCCAACTCTACATACTTCCTCTCCCCCACCACCGCCAATTCCCTCCTCTCTCTGTCTCTAGTCTCTCATGGTCAGACTCCTGAAAAGAGCAGTCTACACTCACTTCTACATTCTGTTTCTTACTCATCCTATAGCTCACTGTAATCTGGTTTCTGTTCCCAACACTCCACTAAAAAAATTTCTGCCAAGGTCACTAATGAACTTTGATTGACAAATTCAATGGAAATGCTTCTGTCTTTATCTTTCTTAACTTCCTCGTTGCATTTGACAGAATGTACCAAGATTTGCTTCTTAATATTTCATCTCTTTCCTTGACTTGCATGATCTCTTTCTTTTGATTTATGGATATTTTCCCCAAACCAGATTTTCAGCCTTTTGAGGGCATAGGATTTGTGTCTTACTCAGCTGTGTATCCCAGGGCCTAGTGTAGTATAGCCTCTGCAAAGTGCTTATCTATATTTGTTGAATGCATGAGAAATAATGAACTAGTGAAATGACAGCACTTTGTTAATCATTAGTCATTGCAAATATTTAGTTTCTCTTTGGTTTAATCCTTATTTCTAGCAACTTCTCTACCTGACTCACTGCTATACATATTTTTAATAATGTATAGCTGTCAGGGTGCCACATTCTTCCTGTTTTCATCTCAGAAATCCTGCTCGATAGTCACAGGCAAGGCAGGTAAGATTAAAATCTCTACTGGTTCCTTTTCACATGGCTTCCTCTAATTCTGAGCAGTTATAATACGCTGGGCCATCACTCACGAATTTTAGTAAACTCCTAGAAAAAACAGATCTCTGTACCTTTTTATTCTTTTCCTCCCCAAAATCTATCACTTGGAGATCCAATAAAGTGTATCCAACAAAAGGCTGCTGGTTGCTTGCTTGACATATGACCCGAAAAACGGGGTGTCCTAGCACAAGACTCAAGGAAAACAAAAGAAACGCATCAATAGAAAATGTGATACACACACACACACGGTTTATGCAAGTTTAATTTCTGTTGTTTTGGTTGGAAAACAGCTGCAGGTGTCCTCTAATTATAACCCCATTTTCACAAATATCAACTGTCATATTTAATCTGTTATATTCACCATATAGCCTACTGTTGCGGCACATTTCTTTCATTACAAATTTAGTAGCAGAGTTTCAAATGCTCAAACTAACATTCAGGCTAGTCAATTAATGCATTATTTACAAGTTAAATGTTATTAAAAACAGGTTCTTAATTTGCTAATGATTTACTAGACCCAAGGCAATATTCCAGTGTTTTTTGTTGTTGTTGCTGTTGTTGAAAATGGAAGAACATTTGGAACAGTTGGGATGGGAGGAATGTCAGGGATATTTTGGCCTCTTATCCATTTCTGAATTTCTTTTCTGCATTCTTCTTTCTTGTGTGCTGTGTTTGATGCCTATATTAACCAGTTGCAGCATGGTTGAGAAGAAAGACTTACGAAAAACAAGACCAGCATAAATACTATTGTGAGAGGTGTTTTAAAAAATCAGCAGGCAGGTTGGAATGACTAAATACACATGTTCCCCATACAATTGGGCATGTTTTGATTTACAGTCCCATTCCAGCAGCACAACAGGTTAAGAAGGTTAGAAGTCAAGGAAATTAAATGTTATTGGCATTCCACTGTTGTCAGGCTGCGCACACGGAATATATGTCTTTTCAAATACACTTGGAAAACGTTTATAGTTTCTGAGGTTCTAGGGCCTCAGAATCATCCCAACAATCTGAATTTTGTTCTTGGTTTTAGTTTTCTTCCTCTTTTTTGTTTAACCTAGATCATGTTCTAAATCCATACCTTTCACGTTCCATAATTCCATGGCACACTGCTTATTTATGAGAGATAATATGGGGGTACAGCTCTTTAATGAAAAATAATTCAAGTTCCATGAAGCCAGTTACCTCATCTTCATGCTTTTCCCTCCAGCTGTTTCATTGGCCTAGAAATCCATTTCTCCTCCCCACTTTCTCTTATAAATTATAAAAAACCTAAGCTTCTTAAAAAAATCTTGTTAAATTTAAGTGTAGCTCACATCAGTCATTCACTTCTCTGAATTCTATTTATTTAATTTTTTGTTTATATTAGATCATATAAATTTAAGATATACAACATGACATTTTGATATATGCATGTATAGAGGAATGATTACTACAGTCAAGTAAGTTAACATATTCACCATCTCATATAATTACCTTTCTTTTTTTACAGTACTAGTACCTAAAATCTATTCTCTTAGCAAATTTCCAGTATACAATGTAATGTTACTGACTATGGTCCTCATATTGCTGATTGCCTTCTCTAAATTCTTGTAACTTTTCACCAAAAAGTGTCATGTAGTCACTCACTAAAATTTATACTGCACTGTATTTTCCTTGCATGTAATTGTTTCTCTAAAGGACAAGCTATAGAGTCAGAAAGATCTGCTATGAATTGATGGTGTTACATAGGCCAAGCTATTTCTTTTCTCTATGTCTGAACTTTTCTCATCTCTTAAATGGAAATAAAAACTTGTATTGACTAGTTGTAACAACTTGTGAGATCATATGTGTGAAGAGCCTGGTTAAATGGTAGCAGCCTGATATATGGTAGCTCCTGTTGCCATAATGAAATAAGACGCTATGTATAAATTGCCAGGTATAGGCCCTGGCTCATGTTTGGCACTCAATAAAACTTAATTCCCTTGTATACAATGAATACATCACAAGCATTTTTTGTTTTCATTTTCACTCAGATTAAATTTTCTCAAGGGCAAGGACTAATTTTTTATTCAAACTTTTCAGCTTGTGTAAATTAATGTTCCATCCTCCATATTATGGGAGGTATTCTGCACATCTCTCAGGAAATCCAGAAAGAATTGAGTGCCTACTACCCATATCAGCAACCCAGGTAAGGCACTTTTTTGTTGGTTCTTCTTTGTTTCTCATCTTTTTTTGTTTGTTTGTTTTTTTGAGATGGAGTTTCGCTCTTGTTACCCAGGCTGGAGTGCAATGGCGTGATCTCGGCTCACCACAACCTCCGCCTCCTGGGTTCAGGCAATTCTCCTGCCTCAGCCTTCTGAGTAGCTGGGATTACAGGCACATGCCACCATGCCCAGCTGATTTTTTGTATTTTTAGTAGAGACGGGGTTTCACCATATTGACCAGGATGGTCTCGATCTCTTGACCTCGTGATCCACCTGCCTCGGCCTCCCAAAGTGCTGGTATTACAGGCTTGAGCCACCGCGCCCGGCTGTTTCTCATCTTAACTCTTCCTGTTCTCTCCAATCCTGGGATCACCTTCTAAATAGGCTACTGGTATCCAACCCCTTGTCTCAAGCTCTACTTTTGGAGAAACCAAACTAAATAAGGAAACAATTCAAATGACAGAGAGAAAAACAATAGTGTGCAAAATAGCAGAAGAACTTTCAGAGCTGTCCAAGGCAGCAAAGACAGGAGAATGTCAATGGAATAAGACAAGAATAGAATTCATTCATACATGCATTAAAAAGGTACTTATTGAGCACCTAGTATGTACGGAACATTCTTAGGCCTTAGAGATATGGCAGTGATCAAAACTGGCAAGGCATTAATATTGTAGTGAAGGGACATGCAATGAGCAAGCAAACCAACATGCAAAATCATATTAGGGAGTGAGAAGAGCTTTGATGGTAAATGGCATAGTAAAAGACTGTGTGCAGGAAAGGTAGCTATTTTAGACAGTGTGATCTATTTAGAGCGAATAAAGGCCTATCTGGGAGGGTCATATTGGAACAAAGACCTGGTCAATGTGAGAATGACCCACCTTTTGTCCACTGCCTACCTTCTCCTGGAGTGCAAGCAGAAAAAAATCATATATGATAGCCTGGGTATGGATAATAAGATAGGATAAAAATGCTGCTAGTTAGAAAAATGGGATGCACATATTTTTCAGTTTCCGATCTTCCAGGCTGAGTGCTGAGCTGCTCCAAAATGGACCTTAGGGCCGGACGTATGCCTCCAGCTCATGTGTAAGGTCTCTCTGAAGGAATACCTGGGAGGGTTTCATAATTTTATCCTTCATTAAAAAAAAATCTTTTATCCTGTTTTTCTTGTTCAGGGCATCTTTTTCTTCAATTTCCAGATGAAAAGACTGCCTTTATTTATATAAGACTTTAGGGTACATACAGAGCATACTTTATCTCATTTAATTCCCACACAACTTTGTCCATTAAGTATTTTTATCCTTTTTCATAAATGAGGAAGCTGGGACTTGGGGGCTTTGCTTGAGAGAACTGGGACACGAACTGAGTCTTTTAGCATCAAGTCCATGATTCATTTCAATGCTGAGTCCACTGGCCTCTTAACCAATCTTCATCCTTTCCCTGCCAACCCTACTGATGGCAACGGGCTTTTATAAGCTGATGATCTTCACCTATAGGATCCTATTCCTCTGATGTTTCATCAGTGGGCACAGGATCAGATCTCAGTAAATCTAGAAGATTAGAACTGGAAAGTCTGAGGATAATTCTATGAAGAGATGCTGTGTATTTAGTATTCTAACTTAGTTCAAGTGCTATACTTGATAGTATTTTCTCACTGCCACATTAAGATAACAAGGATTGTCTTAAATGTAATATTTACCTTTAAGTATGTACTAAGGTGGCTGATTCTTAATGCTCCTCCTTTTGAGAAAACTTAGGTGAAATTGAATATAATTCTCTTGATCCATTTCACTCCACCTCATGGGCCTTTTGTTTGTTTGTTTTTCTTCCAGGACATCCCTTTGATTCTGAATCTGTACAACTCCTTCCCTTAGCGATGGGTCCTCTAATATCTGGGGAAATCATAGTCAATTCCTTCTGTGGGGCGAACTCTGCTATACAGTTTATGGTGTCATGTGAATACTTCCTTGTGTTGCAGTCAGAAACTGTAGAGTTTTAAAAATTTAAAATTCATTCTTCTATGTCAGTATTCCAAAGTATATATGGAAAGATACTGCACTGTTAAGGAGATGGCTCTTAACATTTTGGAAATTCAAGGTGATGAATGTCTATATAAGACTCTCTCCTGCTATAAAAGTTGACAATGCTGAACATTTTAAAGGTTCTTTTTAATATACAAAGTGTACCAATGAATACTTTTTAATTCTTACAATAATTCTGGGTGAAGTAGGTATTTTTCCAATTCCCATTTTATGCTTCAGTAGCCCTTTCTACAATCTCCTTCACAACACTTTGCTCACTTGTAATTATTTAATAAATTAGTTGTAATTATTTGTTTAATGTGCAGGAATTACAAAAGGCAAGCTTTGGAACAAGACAGACCTGGTTGTGATTCCTGGCTCTGAAAGCTGTACACCCTGTGACCCTAGACAGGTGTCTTAATGCCTCACTGCCTCTGTTTCTTCCTCTGTAAAATGTGAACAATAACAATATTGGCTTCATGATTTTTTTGAGTTTTAAAACTAATAATGTGGATCAGTGCAGTGCTTGGCATGCTGAACCCATTCTAAGACTGTTAGATGTAGTTGTTATGATTTTTATTTATCCATTTTCACAGTGCTATAAGGAACTACCTGAGACTGGGTAATTTATACAGAAAACAGGTTTAATTGACTCACAGTTCTGCATGACTGGGGAGGCCTCAGGAAACTTACAATCATGGTGGAAGGGAAGCAAGGTACTTCTTACAGGGCAGCAGTAGAGAAAGAGAGAGTGAAGGGGAAAGTGCCACACACTTCCAAACAACCGGCTCTCGTGATTAATTAAAAAGTACTCACTGGTGTGCCTTGTATATAAAAAAATACACTCACTATCACTAGAACAGCAAGGGGAAAGTCCACCCCCATGATTCAATCACTTCCCACTAGGCCCCTCCCCTGACATGAGGTTATTACAATTAAAGATGAGATTTGGGTGGGGACACAGAGTCAAACTATATCATGATTGTTCTATAATAAAGAGATGGCCACATGTGTTTCATCAGGGACAGTGCTCACTAACCAGTTGTCCTGCTATAATTATTAATAGTGTCACCTTTGCTTTCAAAAGTGTCCTACTTTGCAAAAAGTATAGAGATGGAGGACAGATTAGTGGTTGCTCCAGATTGGAAAAAGTTAAGGGTAAAGGGCGCAGAAGTGGATGTGGTAATAAAAGCATCACGAGAGATCCTTGTAGTGAAGGAAGTGTTTAGTATCTCTGTTGTTGTGGTGGATACCTGAACCTAAACCTGTGAAAAACTGCATAAAACTAAACACACACACAAACGAGTGCAAGTTAAGTTGGGAAAATCCAAATAAGATTTGTACATTGGATCAATGAGTATATCTTGATTATGATGTTGTACCATTATTTTGCAAGATGGTACTATTTAAGGAAACTGGCTAGAGGGTACATGAGATTTCTCTGTATTATTTCTTATAACTCCATGTGAATCCACAAGGATCTCAGAATTAAAAAAGATATCCTAGTTTGGAAGATAAACAATATATCCCAGTAGTAATGTCCATTATCCCACCTTCTATAAAAAGAAGTGCCATTGCCTCCCTCAGTTTTTTATTTGGTTTTATTCTTCTTCACAGTATCTACCTCCACTTGGCAGATTACATTTATTTTTTTCATCTTTCAACAACTATTTACTGAATGCCAGTAGATGCCAGGCTTGAGATCTAGCAATGAACAAGATCTCTGTAAAACTAACATTCCAGTGGGAGAAGTAAATAATAAACCAAAAATATAATTGATATATTATTTAATATGTTGGGAAGCAGTATGTGTAAGGGAAGAAAGACGTAGAGCGGTGGATTAGGGTTCTCCAGAGAAACAGAACCAACAATTGACTCACGTTGATTACGGAGGCTGAGAAGGCTCAAGATCATAGTTGGCAACCTGGAGACCTAAGAGAGCCCATGGTGTTTTTCTGATTTGAATGCAAAGGCCCAAGAACCAGGAGAGATGATGGTGTGGTTATAGTTCAGAAGCCGGGAAGTTTGAGGCCCAAGAAGAGCCAGTGTTGCAGTTCAGCTCCAAAGGCAGGGAAAGGCTGATATGTCAGCTGAAGCAATCAGGCAGAAGTTCTCTCTTACTCATGGGCAAGTCAGACTGTTGATTCTATTCAGTACTTTAAGTGATTGGATACCGATCAGCTACTAGGCAAAGAAATATGTTCTATTCAGTCTACTGATTCAAATGCTAATCTCATCCAAAAACACCCTCACAGACACACCCAGCATAATGTTCGACCAAGTATCTGAGCACCCACCCTGTGTTTCAGTCAAATTAACACATATGAGCTATCTTAGCAAGACGAAAAGCAGTGAATGCATCATGGTGGTTGAAATTGTAAATAGGGTGGTCATATAGTCTCATTGAGAAAGGACCATTTGAATGAAGACTTAAAGGAGATGGAAGAATAAGGCATTTATTTGCTTATTGCTTGTCTCCCTCCATCAAAATGAAAGCTTCATGAAGCCAGACTATTAATTTTTATCTGTTATATCCCTGGTGCCTGGCACAGGGTAGGTACTCAAAAACATTCGTTGGGTGAATGAGTGAATGATTGAGGATGGGGATTGGTTTGCATCTGGTTATATCTCCTGTCCTTAGTGCTGTACCTGGCACATCCTAAGCCATCAAAAAGTGTTGGTTATATGATTGTCTTTGAATTCCATGATTGTTTATAATATCCAATAAACTTCACTGAGGACACCAACTCACTTGCTTTGTTTGATATTGTGGCCCCAGCGCTTTAGCACTAACAGTGACTGGAAAATACATAATAGTCAATAACTGTTACTGAGCAAATGCGTGCAGATAAGGAGACTGAGGCTTGGAAATGTTAAATGACTTAAAAATGGTCTGACAACCAGGAAGCAACAAAGCATGGGGCTTAAATTTGTCTTTGTAAATTCTCAAATTACAATATTTCATCTATCTCAAACTGCTTTAAAAATTGTCCTGGGGTTTCTCGTGTGGCCATGGCCTTTCTTTCACCTACACCAGTTCCCTTCCTTGTCCACGCCAGGCTGTGTTGTGTGGCCATGTCTCCCTGAGTGACAAGCAGGCAGGTTATATGGAGTTGTCAGCACACAGGCCTCCCAGAGGACGGCCTTCTCCTCCAGATACCACAGTGTACAGGGGACACTCTCTCACCTTAGCACAAGCAGAAGGTAATGCAACCTTTTGGCGACCATCGACTTTGTCAGACAATAGTGCCGTTCAGTGTGAAAGACTCCACCGGGAAGTTGCAGACTTTTAAAACTAATTTGGTGTTTATTCAACTTTGCAATCACTTCTATGTACTATCTGTGTTTCACACACCGTGAAACGGCGCTGCACTGTGCAATTGAATTAGTTGTACAGTGACTCAAAGGCATTAAACAATGACTTTGATATTTTAAGTACTGACTAGGAGGGATTTTTAATTCCTTCCTCATAATGAAAGCTGCAAAAAACCCAGTTACACAACCCTGGAACACTTATTCTCTTTTCTATTCTGGGTGGACCCCACTGAGACAGAAAAAAACCTCCGAGCATTTAGTTTGCTTAATGGCAGAAGAAAAATTAAACAAGCATAGACGTGCAACCTTAATGACACCCAGCAACAGTAGAATAACAGTTCCCAGCTTCTAAAACCTGTTATTTAATATAATGGGCAAATCTTGTGGGAGCTTTTCAGGTGCTGCTGAGTCTGTAAAAACAGCTACTTTGTGAGGAGGGGTAGGGGCAGAGGCAGGGCGAGTGTCTTGCTTGTGCTCACTTGCTTAAGAGGGTCTCAGCGCAGAAACCAAGGCAGGCGGGTGCAGGCGAAATACAGTACTGGCAGGAGAGTTCCTGAAGGCTGTGGCCCTTCCATGGACAATGGTGTCGCTATGCTAGGCACAAATGTGTCCGTTCTGCTGGAAACAATATGGGACTTTTCATACAGTGCCTTTCTGGAGATGGTACTGATAGAAAGAAGAAGTGGGGGAAAAGCAACGCAACAAAAAACAAAAACCACAGCAAGTGAATTAGTACCATGAAACTATGAGCATTAACTGGTAATAGTTCAGGGCAAACCACCTAAGTGATGATTCACATCTGACAATAAATACATGAATAGCTGTTGAAAGCTTGTTTGATTTTCACAAAGAGGTTTAAGCAAACATTTGTTTGTTCATTAGTCTTAAGCAACACTTTTACGGCAGGGGATGCATTAAACCTAACATATGTCTGCGACCAAGATATTTGGTGGTTTTAAAGATGAAGATACAAAGCCGTGCATACGGTTTATGCCGAGCGGCCTTGAACTACCTGTAATGGAGTGAGATACAGTTATTAGGTATTAATGCTGTGAATCTTCATCCATAGAGAGAAAACAAACAGGCAACAAAGAGTGCAGCATCTTTAGAGATAAAGACTTAGAGGGCCCTGTTCTGCAATTGGTATTGAGTTTGCATAAACTCATTTTGTTGTTGTTGTTGTTGCATAATTTTTAAAAACGCAACTGGTTTAAATCTGTTCCCTGAGGTAATTTATGCTAAAGCAGCATTCTAACACCATAAATTCCCTGCTTATGGCAATCTCTGCTTGTGTGTCAGGTCGGTGTAGGTTACTGAGCAAATGGCCGCTTCAAAATTTTTAGGGTAATTGCCTCTATAACTCGTTTAGCATAGGCCCTGTCAGGAAATCTCTAATTGTAATTGACGCCTCCGCTTCCCTTTCTCCTCCTCCTTTTTAACCACATTGTTGTTCTAAAGGCTTCACTCTCCAGTGCAGAAAAGCATAGGGCTTTTCATCTTCTGTAGCACTTGGATTTTGTCATTATTAAAGCATTTTCTCATGAAAATGTGATGTCACCCCCGACGGGGTCCAGAAGGTGGTGGTTGGTTGGGGTTACCTCTGCCCCAGCCCAATTTCTATCCTTGCTTAAGAAACCTTCAGTTCAGAGAAGGCAGATCTTGATGGGGTTGGGATAAGATAAAGAGCAAATTACCGCTAGTCCAATTCTCCTCCATTTTGTGTGAATGCTGGATTGGCTGTTGATTTCTACCAGAATGGTGTGAACAAAGTCAGCAGCATACTTCTCTCTCTTCTCTCATCTCATGTGTACCAGCATGATGCCTTGGTAGGAATGATATCATTAGGATTATATATTACAATATTCATGGCCAGGAGCTTCTGTTGATTTGTGTCTACATATGGGGATTTTTTCATCAAATTGCATAAAGTATGTTAAATAATCAACTCTGAAATCCAATTCATTAATTATCTTGCTTAAAATATACTTCAAATAGATCACATTTGACATCATATGTCACTGATAGTAGAGGGAAATGATAACACTTAAAATCAATAAGTGTTTTAAATTTATTTTACTTATTATGGTTGTCATAATATTTTGACATGGAGGGCTGACATGTCAACCACGCTGTTATCAGGAGTAAGGCAATGGCATTAAATTGTCTCACCGTCCGTGCTACTGTTTCAGCATAAAGTGGGCCCAGGGGGAAAATAAAGCCAAAATCTCCAAGGAAGTATCTGCTTATGAAGTCAATACAGGTCACCACTGAATAAACCAGCCTGAGCTCAAAACAAAAGCTGGGGGAGAGAAGTCTACACTCTAAGCTGTTATCTTTTCTCCCAAAGGATTCAAAAATAATAAAAGCACTAAAAAATGTGCGCGTGCACTCTGTGTGCCAGACTTGTGCAAAGCGTTCCACATATTTTATCTCATTTCCTCTAAGAGGTGAGGTACTTTTACATGGCAAAACCCAGATTTGAATGAGAGTCTGTGTGATTTCATGCCTGGCTCTATTCTCGGACACCAAAGCCGTCACTATTCTGTATGGCTTGGAACGAAAATGGATTCTGACTTCTGGATCATCATGACTTTCCACCCAGAATCCTGCCTTAGACCTAAATCCTGGCCACCTCTTACTGCCGGATGGTGATGCAGTAGGATTTGCATGTGGACAGTGGGTTGTTACAACATGCTTTGGTTTGCCTGGAGAGGGTAGGCTTGAAGGCAACTAATGCTCTTCTCTTTGTCTCTAAGCATTAGAGATTAAAGGCAGATTCAAAAGAAATAGTAAGAAAGGAGAACTTGAGAGCTATGTGGTTTTTTTTTTTTCTTTTCGCTATTTGGGACACAGGCAAAGCCAAAATTGTTTTTAAAGGCTAAATGTAGGTTTGACCCTGCTTGAAGTAAGCACCAAAGCAATGAGTAATAGATGAGACTTGGAATCTAACAACAGCAGCATTCTCTATGCCCAGCTAATTAGAAGCCAGTAAAGAGCTCCTGGTGGGCAGGGCCAATGTCTTCTTTACTTTAGTCCCTGTTTCGTACAGAATGGGTGCCCCACCAGGATTGTTGAATGCAGTTTTTCATCCACAGCCAGGAATCAGCAGCTTGTTCCTATCTTAACTCCTCTTTTCTCAGCTATTGGTTTGCTTCTAAAATGTTTTCACTTTTCCTGAAGACTTAAGAATTAGCCTTGAAGACTAAAAGCTAGTCATTTGTTAACATAATATTTATCTAGTGTCATCTTTATGGATAAGGCTCTGTGTTAGGTGCTAGGGATAAAGCAGCAGTGAGGCAGGGCACAGTGGCTCACACCTGTAATCCCAGAATTTTGGGAGGCTGAGGTGGGCAGATCACTTGAGGTCAGGAGTTCATGTCCAGCCTGGCCAACATGGTAAAACCCCATCTCTACTAAAAATAAAAATGTTAGCTGGGCATGGTGGTCGGCACCTGTAATCCCAGCTACTCGGAGGCTGAGGCAGGAGAATTACTGAAAGCTAGGAGGTGGAGGTTTCAGTGAGCCAAAATCATATTATGGCACTCCAGCCAGGGTGACAAGAACAAACTCCAGCTCAAAAAAAAAAAAATAAATAAAATAACAACCGTAAACAAGATGGTTAAGCATGGAAGACAGAGCTCAGTCAACAGATCAGGCAATTATCTAATTACCATGGTGATAAACCTTATGAAAAAGTATAAATTGTTATGGATGTTCAGGAGAACTCAACCTAAATTAAAAGATGTGTGAAGATCTTCTTGGAGAAATGATGTTTGAGCTGAACTATTTATGAACAAGAATTAAACAGGGCAAGTGGAGTAGGGAAGTGGCAGGAGGGAGGCTGGCAAACAAACAGTGTAAGGAGAGAGAGTGCATTGGTGAGAATGCTCCATCGGAAGAAGCTTGGGAGTGTCTAAAATAGAAATCAGATCAGTGTGGCTGGAATGCAGGGCAGAGAACAATGCAGCAAGATGAGACTTAAAAAAAAAACAGTTAAGACTTATTGGTTGCAAATATAAAGGAATTTATTGGCTCAATAAACAAAAAGCTTCAGAGTTAGCTTGGCTCTACTCATGACCTTATCAAGAGCTCTTTATTCTTCTCTAGTTTTCTTGGCCCTATCTCCCCCATGTATTGTCTTGTGTCTCCTAAGGTAGCAAAGTAACTGCAGCAGCTCCAGCTTTCGTACCTGCCTTCCATACTATCCAGAAGAGAAAGAAAGTTGTTATGGTATTCCTAATACGAGGCCTGAGATTCATCCTGGTTGGAGCAGTGGAGGTCACTTGCCCTGTCTTGAACCATGCACCATGTTGAGGAGGCAGGAATGGCCTGCTTAGCCTGACCTGGGCCAGATGGTCTATCTCAGGAGCCTTGGGAAGCGTCAACTTCCCTGGAATCACAGAGATTACAAAACAGAAATCAGGGCTGCTAGGAAGTGCAGAATGGATGATGGGGAGGTCACAGTGTTCACTGCAAGGCTGAAATGCTGAAGATAGGCATGTGCTATGGGATTTGGGACTTCTTAAAACCACAGGAAGTCATTAAAGAATTTTCACTAGGTCAGCAATGTCTTTGGATTGGTTATTTAAAAACGTCATTGTGAATTCTGCCTTGATGTGTCTGTAGTTTCTTTCTTTCTTCCTTTCTTTCTTTCCCTCCCTCCTTTCCTCCTTTCTTCCTTTCTTCTCTTCTTCCTCCCCTCCCTTCTTCCTCCCCTCCCCTCCCCTCCCCTTCCCTTCCCTCCTTTTTCTCACTCTGTTGCCCAGGGTGGAGAGTACAGTGACACAATCTTTGCTCACTGCAACCTCCACCTCCCAGGTACAAGTGATTCTCCAGTCTCAGGTTCCCAAGTAGCTGAGATTACAGGTGCCTGCCACCATGCCTGGCTAATTTTTCTATTTTTTAGTAGAGTCAGGGTTTGTCATGTTGGCCAGGCTGGTCTGAAACTCCTGACCTCAGGTGATCTGCCTGCCTCAGCCTCCCAAAGTGCTGAGATTACAGGTGTGAGCCACCATGCCCGGCTGGCGTGTCTGTAGTTTCTAAGAAAACCATTGTCAGATAAATAAATCATTATCTTAGGAGTAAAAATGCAACTCATTATTTTTCTAGTTTTCCTAATAATAATAATAACTAATTCCTATTAGTCTATCTAATGCTAATAACAGGCTAATAATAGTAATAAGCCAGCCACTGTGAAAAGAGCTTTACAAAAGCATTATCTCATACAATCTTGACTATAATCCTAGGAAGCAAGTCCCATTATTATTTCCATGTTACTTACAGGGAAGCTGAGGTATGGGGAGATCAGGTAATTTACCCAGGGTTACATAGCTAAATAGCCAGACAATAGCTGTGTGAATCAACATATTGTGTTATTTTCACTAAACTCTGTGATGTCATGGGAGTGGGGAGAACCTTTTCTTTACAGTTGCTCCTTAATCAGTTGATTCCAGGATGCCCACGGATACCAAAATCCTCAGGATGCACAAGTTCTTTGTATAAAATGGCTTAAGATTTGTGCATTACCTATGTACATCCTCCTGGATACTTTAAATCATCTCTAGATTACTTGTAATACCTAATACAATGGAAATGTTATGTAAATAATTGCTATAGTGTATTTTTATTTCTATTATTTGTATTGTTGTAATGTTATTTTTTAATCATTTTTTTCCCCCAAATATTTTTGATCTGAGTTTTGATGAATCCCCCATGTGGAACTCATGGGTAGGGAGGATCAACTGTGTCTGGCAAATAATTATTGGACAAAGCCTTGTGCTAGGAATCAAAAGTATCAACTGGGCGGTCAGATTGCACAGAATCTGCCAGAATTTTAAAAAATATTATAGCAAAATATATATAATGTAACACTTGCCACTTTGACAATTTTTAAGTGTATAATTAAGCGGCATTAATTACATTTACAATGTTGTGCAGGCATTACCATCATCTATTTCCAAAGCTTTTGGATCACACCAAACAGAAACTCTGTAACCATTAAGGAAAACCTCCTTCCCCTAACCTCTGGTAACCTCAAATCCACTTTTTGTCTCTATGTCCCTGTTTAGGTATTTTCAGTGGAATCATCCAGTATTTGTTCTGTCTGGTTTATTTCACTTAGCATAATGTTTTCATGGTTTATTTACTTTGTTGCCTGTATCAGAACTTCATTCCTCTTCATGGTTCAATAATCTGCTAGAAATTTGACAAAACTATTTTTGTTAGTTCAGTGATTATGAAGTATTTGAAGTTGAATAACTATACTTTTAAGCAAACATTGCACTCTTTAGTTTTCTGCTATCCCTATGGTACTTTATTGTCTTAAAATTAGTAGCCTGCTTGCACTTACTAACACTGCCTAGGCCAATTCAGGAGGCATTTGTGGTTGCAATAATCATCCCTGTGATTTGGGCTGACAAGTTCTTAGAGGTTAATTACACTGAGTCCTCTCCTAAAGAAGGTGGAAACTTGTCTTTGTACTTCTTTTTGCCATCACCTATTAACACTGTGCTTTCTACACTAGATGCTTACTAAATATTTGTGAATACAAATTCAAATTCAATTTATCAAATCTCTATCAAGTATTTATAATGTTCTAGCCACTGTGCTAATAGTTAGGGATACAAGAAGAAGGTAGTTCCTGCCCTCTTGGAAACTATGCTACAGGTGGACGATAATGATGAGGAAAGCAGCCATCTTTAAAATAGCAGTATCTTCTATTTTTATAGGTTTTTTTGTCTCTAAAGGGTGTTTATATATATTAGCTCATTTATTGCTGTGTTTGGCTTACATTAACTCTTTTTTGTTGTTGTTTTTGTTTTTGTTTTTGTTTTTGTTTTTTGAGACAGAGTTTCGCTCGTTACCCAGGCTGGAGTGCAATGGCGCGATCTCGGCTCTCCGCAACCTCCGCCTCCTGGGCTCAGGCAATTCTCCTGTCTCAGCCTCCTACTAAGTAGCTGGGATTACAGGCACGTGCCACCATGCCCAGCTAATTTTTTGCACTTTTAGTAGAGACGGGGTTTCACCATTTTGACCAGGATGGTCTTGATCTCTCGACCTCGTGATCCACCCACCTCGGCCTCCCAAAGTGCTGGGATTACAGGCTTGAGCCACCGCGCCCGGCAGTGGCTTACATTAACTCTTGAAAATTAATGGCTATTTTTTAGTATATTCTAAATGAAACAAGTTGGAAGAGATTTTTGGTTAACCACAAGATTTTGAGGTTTGATTTCATGGGGTGGCAAATGAATTAATTCTTCAAGAAAAAGGTTTCTTTAAGTCTAAAAATAGTTCTTATAAGGTCATTGTTTCTCAGCCAAGTTGGAAGATGTGCCAATTTCTGCTATGCTCTAAGAATCTTCAACTTTCCTGCCATTTCATGAACTGAACTCTTTTGATACCTCCAAAATTTAAGTTTAAAAGGTGGCTTAAAACAAAACCCAGAGCACATTACCCTTGTCTTTTCATGTGTACTACTGTATGTCCCCAGGTCAGTGACTGATAGTTTGAAGGTTCTTAGAGAGTGAACAGAGTTTCAGAGCTTTCTTGGGTGGGTTTCCTGAGTTCACCAGACAAGCTGTCACCTGGAAACGTTCTACTTACTTGGTTGTCAACAGCATCCTAGGGGAAAAGAAGATAATGCAACAATAGCTGCCACACAGACCTCAGGAACTTCCACCTTGCTATGTAGCTGAAAGTGTTGGTCTCTGTCTTCATTTGTCACAAGCTTCCCTACTCTGGAGATCCACGGAAAGGACATAAATGGAAAGAGCCAGCATTTAGTCGGTAAGGTGGCAGAGATGGGATGGTGTCTTTCAGAATTTTCTATTAAGCTCTTAGTCTGTGTCATTACCAAGTAAGGATTAAAGAGGCCTACAGAGAGCCACAGACTAGCATCATTTAAAGGATACAAATGCAAATCACAGTTACAAAAGTGCTTTTTGTCAAACATTAGAAAAGAAAATGTAGACACTACTAAGAAAATGGTGCAGAAGGCAGAGAAGACTCTTGGAATGGGAGGAAATTCCAGCTCAGTCTGGTTTATAGAAACTTCAACCACAAGCTCTTTTCAAAAGGATATCAGGATTCAAGCATTACATCATCTAAATAATTTCTCATTGGATGTTCAGTCTCTGACTGGCCAGAATTGGGTTCCCTTTATTTAACCCTTTCCCAGCCAAGACACAGCCTATGCTAACTTTGAGAAGGTAATTTTCCTGTTATTTGCAGCAGCATTTAGCATTTGAGCAGAACACATGTGAAGAAAGTTGCTTTCTGTAAACCCCTCCCCTCAGTTTAAGTTTTTTTATGCTTAGAGTGTCAAAAAAAGTTATTTCAAATGCTTTGTTGCTATGCAATTGCAAAAGCAGCATTACTGAGAGAAATGCATCAGTAAAGACCTTTGGAAAATAGAGAACGTCGAGCCATTATATGATTACCTTTCCTACACCTCAGTCCTCTTTCTCTTATAGTTACAATCCTACATTTTGGTTCAAAATTTATGTCAGATTATGTGTTTTACCTGATCATTATGGATGGATATTAAAATTACAGGCTTATAACTAAGCAGCCATTTGCAAAAAATGAAGTAACATACCATGGCCGCCAAAGAGACATGTAAGTGTTTTGGCTAAAGAGTGACAATTTTATTTGGGTATTTCACACTTTATTGAGGAAAGAGCATCGATCTAGTTAATGATTTCAAAAGTATACCACTCTGGAATTGTCCTGCAGTCTTCCTGTCTTTTCACTGGATGCATAAATGGAATCAGAGAGACACAGACAGTAATTGTGGGTCAGACTGATAAAATGACTCATAATAGCTTTGGAGTTGTGAAACGTAGCGCTGTTATCTTGAGTTCATATCACTTTCCCTCCCTTCTAAGAGTGTTATAGGAAGTACCCATTTTTCAGTTAATAAACTAAAATCCTCTCAATCATTTTCCTGTTTATAACATCCCTGGAGATAAGTGGAGACAACCCCAGGTATTGCAAAACCAGAACAAGAATCACAGGTTTAGAGGCATGAAGAATTGTACAGCATAGAAGAACATAGGGAGGAGAACATGGGCACTCTGAGCTCACACCTGCTGGCAGGAGGGCTGGCTGTTGAGATATAACTGTGCCAGCCAGGAGAGAAGGGAGGAAGGAGCTACATCTTGGATTTATCAAACGCGTTGTGCTTACTCTCCCTCCTGGCTTCATTACTGCACAAAAGATTATATGACTTGACCCCACCAGTCAGGATTTTGTCTCCAAAGATATCAAGTGGAGAGTGGGAGAGTGAAACCCCCAGGGCTGACCTTCGGAGGAGATGAGAAGCTCAAAGAGTAAGTATGAAAGAGTAGAAAAAGTGCTTAGGGAGTATTAGCAGTTTCTTTACCTTTTCTCACACAGGGCCTTACATTTCAACTGATGCAGAATTGGCAGGGGCTCAGGATGATACAGTGTTCGATACTGTAAAATTAGGTGTGTTTGAAAGAACAAAGTTTATATATTCTTTACCTGGCTCAACAAAGTTCCCTTGTCACCTCTGAAAACCATTTTCTAGAATGCAGGCTCCCTCTAGCCCAAAGCTTAAAATTATCGGTCATGTTGAAAAGAAGAAGAAAAACACATCCACACACTGCTGTGTATTTGATTCTGGTTTAGAAATCCATTATCTTTCAAATATCCATGTTGTAAGTCAGGTTCCTCGGGAAGCAGTTTCTGGGAGGGCATATTGGGTAGTGAGTTATCTGGCTTAGCAGGCAAGGAAGGGAACAGGACTAGCGAGAGGAAGAAGTCAAATAGTAATGCAGTCACAACCAAGGTCTTGGTGTCCTGTGGCCTCGGTCCTTTGGAGACCTCTGGAGCTGCGACAGCCCTGCAGAGTTGCCCTGTATTCGGAACAGGGAACCACACTGACTCATCATGAGATGTGTGTGGCCCTAGGGATTGGGGTCTCATCCTGGGTAAGGTGGCTGTCTAAGGCAACTCCTAGAGAGTGACTCAGCTGAGAACTCTATATGGTCAACCCTTCTGGTGACTGAGGGAATGAGTCTTAGTCCCATAAGGTGGATTTGGGCAGCACACCACAGCATCTACTACATTAAGATAAAGGGCCTCAGCAAAATTCCAGGATTATTCAAAATTATCTAAGATCATTCAAAACTCTAAGATTTTTCAGTCCTTTCAAAAATTGCCGAAGTAAGCTCAGGGTGCCAAGTTGCCAGCGTAATCTCTGGGCCATTGGAATTTTCTTTATCTTTAAAGATAAAGCAAAGTGATATGTAGAGCGCTATTGTATCTTTAAAGAAAATACCTGTGGCCCAGAGACATGGCAGATTGCTTAGAAAATGTAAGGCGAGGCTTTTGTTTGGAACCTGTCTACTCAAGTCATCAAATGAATAGCTTTTCCATAAAATAGACAGTAGTAAGAATACAGGGGTCTTCTGGTGTTTGAGCTTTAGGATAGTGGGGGACGGGGTAGGAGTGTAGCAGCCTCCATCACAGTTTGCTTGGAAGAACAGAAAGTGGTTGGCTTAGGCTTCACTACTCCAGCTTGAGTCCACATTCTTAGAGGATGAGCTAAAAGCTGCATTCTGGATCTTTCTGTGTAAGAAGTGGAGAAATCTGCTGCCAAGTATGGGAGCACTGGAGCCTTGAAATGGAATCCAAATACTGGTTGAGGATTTGGAACAGTGCCTTATATGGCATCATTGTTCAGAGCCACTTTAAGGAGTTAGGGTATCATTGTGGCATTGCCTACAATAATCAAGGGCTGTCTGAGATTCAGGAGATGAAGCAAGAAGATATGTGTGCCTAATGTTGAAGAAAAGCATTTTTATGTCTGTTAACATTTATGGTGTCCGATTGAGTGAGTTAGCAAAATAAAGACAGATGGCAACAGATTAATGTGAACACTTACAATACCTACAATATTGCGCCCACTCCAGCTGAAGCTCTCCAGCTCGACTTCCTCTACGACTCACAGTCAAATGTCACTTAGTGACCCCGAAGAGAAGAACAATTTATGATGGATCAGGAATCAGGATTAACCATACATTTATCATGGAATAAGGAATCAAAAACTTCATTTAATGTATAACTGTGATGTTTGTCTGGGCCTGGTGGATCATTACTTTGCAATCACTCCTTGTGTTAGGAAGCAGGAATTGATTAGCCCAGGGTCATTAAGTCCATCCCCTGCCTCCAGGCTGTACAGTTTGTGTAAATGGTTCCAGCTGGATGTGCCTTTATGCTATTCTTTAGGAGCTCCTGAAGAGGAAATTACAAGATGTCCCAGAGGGGCACACTGAGGGTCTCACAGCCTTAAGTGCCAAGAAGTTCTTTTCCATATTTGAGGAGCGTTGGACTAGGGAGTCATGAAATCTCGGCTCCCCTATCAATTCAGATATTTAGTAGTGGTTAGACCTTGCGGTAACTATTCTTTGACTTCGGGGTTTTTTTTGTTTTGTTTTGTTTTTTTGTTTCTTTGTTTTGTTTTGTTTTATATGTAAGATGAGAATAAAAGCATTTCTCTTGATACCCCATGAGGCTATTGGGAGGTTCAAAGGAGACAGTGATACGTAGAGCACCATTGCATTTCTAAATTAGATTGTGATTTACCAACTTAAAGGTACAAATTGAGATCAATTAGATGCTATTAAAGACCTATCAGGCCAAGGAAAAGCAGAGTGATTAAGAGTGAAAAGCCTCAGTGCATTTAGATTGAGAGAACAGGTATAAGATGGAGTTTATCATGCTTACAGTTGGCCATTAGGTGCATTTGACTTGGTCATGTTCAAGCCTATGGTCCTCATCACAATGTGAGATCAAAGATTAAGTTATATGATACGGCTGTCTCAATTGTCCTTCTTGCGTTTAAGTACTCCTTGAAAGGATTTTTGCTTCTAGTTTAAGATGCTCTATGACCCAGAGTGCAGTATCCTGTACTTGGCTGAATCCAATTGCTAGGAAGATAGTGTGGGTGTTTTAGTGGTGAACCAGAAACCTACCCACTCAATGCACATGTGTTTCCATATCACATAATGAAAAATACATTGTAACTCCAAGCCTTTGATAAATGATGGTCAATTTTTTTCCAACACTGGAATTTTTCTAATGCCTGATAAATGTCTTTCATAATTCACTGACGCTTTTTGAGTACAAGAGAACATCTATTATAAAGCAGAGATATGAATTTTTCCCTGGATATACCATCTGACATGACCCACCTTTGCTTTGCTGACATTTGAATTGGGGCCGTTTCGTTGTTGCTGCCCAGTGGGCTATGCTGCTGCAGTGGAAGAGCTGTGACCCTCTCTCCCTCGATACTTGGACACAATTTGTCCTGTCTCTTTCACCCTTGGAGAGCCTCACTGCTGGTCTGCATGATACCCAGTATCATTTTTATGATAAATGAAGGCCTTTCTTCAAGTACGGTATCTCTGCCTGCTATGGGGAACAAAATGCCTCCTCCAAGGACAATGCAGTTTCTATTTGTTGAAGCTGTTACACAATCATTTCTGCTCTTTGATTTTTGCCTTTCTCAAAGTTTGGGTACATTTCTTTCCCTCATTTTCTATTTGATTCCTGGGGTGTTACAAAAGAGTTTGAGGCCCCTGTGTTTCAGAGATTTTTAAAAAATGTGTGTGTGTGTGTGTGTGTGTGTGTGTCTTCAAATAATGAGTGGAGGCATATATAAGCACATTTTGAAGATTTAAAATAAGGTAACTATGAAAAGCATTTGGAACTGCACCTCCTCATTTACAAAGTGCTTCCATCACCAAGATCAGCTCTTATTTCATTTATGCTCACAACAATGCTGTGAGGTAGGCAAGGGGAAAGATCAGAAAACTGGGGCTCAGTGAATGTCAGCGTTTTGTCCAAATTTATATTTCTGGCAAGTGATGGTGCCGGTATTCAAAGTCAAGTCCTCTGATTACTTATCCCATGTCTTTTCAACTCCACCACAGTACCTGGTGCTGAAGAAAACTTAAACTGATGTTTATTTGACACACATTTAATGACATGCATAATGGGCTGTCTGGTCATTAGGCATCCATGGTAAGTTACCTAAATGAAAAAAGTGAATGTGTTGTAGGCACAGGGAAAGTCAACATTTGTAGGATTGCATGTGGAGACAGCAGAAGGAGAAAAAAGAAGAGACTGTGGCCCCCAGCAGTTCTTTCTTATGGACGTCAGGAGGCTGGGGTAGGGAAAAGGCTGTCCTGCCTCTAGCCAGTTCTGTGGCTCCAGGCTTGGGAAGTGGGGCAAGGCAGAGGCTGGGTCATTTGATTTTTTTCTCTTTCACAGCACTTGCTTTAGGGGAACATTCTTCAATTCTAGAGACAAAAAGAAAGTAGATTCTAAGAGAAGCTTAGTTTAGGGGTTAGTAGATGTTAGTAATAGATGACTAAGGTGATAAGTTTATATCTGTGATGATTAGTTTTGTATGTCAACTTGATTGGGCATAGGCTGCTCAGATATCTGATAAGATAGTATTTTAGATGTTTTTGTGAAGGTGTTTTTGGATGAGGTTAACTCTTAAATTTGTATACTGAGTAAAGCAGATTGCCCTCCCTAATGTGGGTGGGCCACATCCAATTAGTTGAGGACCTGAATAGAACCAAAAGGCTGACCTTCCCAAAAGTAAGAGGGAACCCTTTCTGCCTGACTTCTTAGGCTGGAGCATTAATTTTTTTCCTGAAAAACTGAACAGAAACATTAGTTCTTGGGTCTCATACCTGCTGGCTTTTGGACTGGAACTACACCACTGGCTCACATGTAAGCCAATTCCTTATTTTAAAAAACCCTCTATCTCTCTCAGTGTGCATGTATGTGTATGTGTGGGTATGTATATATATCCTGTTGGTTCTGTTTTTCTGGAGACTCCTGACTGATATAACATTCCTCCAATAATATAGATGGTAAGTGTCAAAAAGGGACATGTGATAGTAATGGGTATACTGTGGTGGTTTAGGGGACGGGCATGGGTGTACTGGCAGAGGGGATATTCAAGAAACAGGACATAAAAATGCAAAAAACTCCTGTACTCTCAATACAGTGTGTGGGTGTTGTTTCTCAACTTTGACATGACCTATCAGGGCAGGAAGTGTTGATAAAGAGGTGGTAAAAGAGAGGAGCTAGAGAGTAAAGGCAACTTGGGAGCCTGGAATCTGGCCTGGGCCAAATGCCAAGCCAAGAGTCTTAAGCAGTCATAGAACATATGAAATGTACTGGAGTAAGGGAAGAAGATCAATGTAGAGAGGAAGAGGGGGTGAGGGAGAGCTGTCCTGGGAGGATAAGAGAAGCATGTGCAGAAAGAGCATCCCAAGACTGAATTTTGTGTGGAGTGAACTCTGCTTGCTCTTCTTCTGGAGATTAAAACATCCACCATTTCACTCTGCCAAATCAAGTTTTCCTTTTTTAAAAAATTCAAACCACAAACATTTGCTCATCCATTTACTCAACAAATATTTATCGAGTGCTTACTATATGTCAGGTAATGTTCTATTGTGCTGGGCATATAGCAGTAAATCAAACAGGCAAAATTCCTTGCCCCCCCTGGGGCTTCCATTCCTATGATATGTCATGGCTCTGGGCTACCCGTCACAGACAAATAAGCATCATTCTTCAAATTATAGCTACTATTCTATTAAAAGCCAAAATTCTGAACAAACAAGACAATACCTTCCCTGAAGAAGCTCAGAGTCCAATAAGGTGATTTATGCATGTACAATGATAAAAGGACAATATAGCACATGGGAAAATATTCGAGAGAATGAGAATTACTCCCTCCTAATTTTGACCCCCTACTTTGAGCTCTTGCCCTTAAACCATATGATTATATAATGCCTAATGGATCATAAACTGCATTTGACTGCATTCCCTAAACACTTATCTTAGATAAAGCAGGCATTATTGTTTGCAAATTTGAGAATATAAGTGCTCAAATGTGAATGGTACCTTTGAGAAAATGCAGAATTCTGTATTTCTCTTTCTGTTTCATGTCAGTCCACATGCCCCGACTTTCCTAACCTCTCCTCACTAGTGAGAGACTAAAGTATTGCGTGTAAGAGGCTGGGTAAGCCAGTGGCAGTGAGCTGGCTGTGAGGGGTTTCTAATCATGGCTAACCAAGTGGGTGTAATGGGAAGTATGGTCTGGGGGGTGCTGGAGTGGCATTTCATGCTGTAATTGTCCATGCATGCCCAATTTATGTGTCATGCAATGTGGGGGAGTGTTACAAGATATTAAACATTTCTAGTGAACATTTTTTCCCTTCCACCTACGGATAACCTTTAATGTGCACAGATGTATGGCTTTTTCCTGTCAAGCAGATTCTACCAAAGGAAGGCTGAACAGTGAGAATGGAAGGCAGCCAGAAAGGAAGAGGGCAGGTTTCTTTGCAGTCCTCTGTGGGGAAGTTCTTTCTCCTTTTCCCAAAATGCAGGGGAAGGAGGAGTACTCCTCCTTGGATGCTCTCAGGACAGACCCAAGAAATCCCTGCAGTCCAAAATCAGTAAGACTGCTGATTTCCCCCAGCAATATGCATTTAGAAGTTTCTTAGTCCCGTTTATCCTTACCATCATCCTGAGAGTGGAGGATAGGGTGAGGTACTGTTAGCCCCACGTTACAGATGAGAAAACTGAAACCCAGATCTTAAAAGGCTCTGTAGAGATTACGAATTGAGTTACAAGTGAAGTGGAGAATTGAATTCAACTATCTGGCATTTGAGCCACAGGTTTCTTTTTCTATGCTACGGTATTTCCCCAATGAATAAAAAGTGAGGAGGAATTGGTGGTTAAATTAAACTTGGTAAGTAGTTACGTACGTGTGTAAATTTAATTAAGATTGACAGACAGCATGAAGTTTACTCACAATATTATTTTTGTCTTTCTCAACTAATTGTAACTTGCAAACCCTTAGGTTAACAGTTTTCAACCTTGCTGCATATCTGGAACTTCTCAAAAACACAGGTATGTGTGTGTGTGTATATGTGTGTCTATGTACATATGCATGTGCCTGTGTGTGTGTGTGTGTGTGTGTGTGTGTGTGTGTGTGTGTATGTGTAGGGGGTTGCAACTGGCAACCAGGTTTGGAAACTACTATTAAGTATGGTACTTAAGCAGAGTTTAGCTTTGATGTATGCCTTCACTACGTCTCTCCAAATGATATCCAAACAATGATCAGGCTCTTAGCTTACCAAGGCCCGTATTTGGCTGGCATACATAGAACAACCTACCTCTAGTAGGCAGAATTTTGTAATGGCCTCTAATAACCCATGTCCTGTATATTCCTCTCCCCTTTAGTGTGGGTTAAACCTGTGAATATGACAGTGACATAATCTCTTGATTGGGTTACGTGAATAACAAAGATCAATGAATTTTGCCAATTTGACTGAGGCCTCCAATTAGTTGACTTCAATTTAATCAGAATGAAAATTATTGTGAGTGGGTCTTACTTAACTAGATGAGCCATTTAAAAGAGGATCTACAGAGTCAGAGAAAGCAACAGAGATGTTGACCTGTTGGCTGTGAATAAACAAACTACTATGTTGTGGGTAGAGTCACATGCTTAGGAAGGACAGGTGGCCTCTAGGAGCTGAAGTCTTCAGTCCTACAACCTCAAGAAATAGAATTTTACAGAATCAGTGAACTTGGAAAACGACTCTGAGACTCAGATGAGAACAGAAGCTCTGGTTGACATCTTGATTTCAGCCTCTGAGACATTGAGCAGAGAACCCCAATAGCCAGTGCCTGGACTCCTGACCCATGGGAACTGTGAGATAATAAAGTTGTAGTTTTTCAGGCCTCAAAGTCTGTGGTAATTTGTTACATATCAGTAAAAACAAAACAAAACAAAAAACAAGTTCATTCCCAAAATAAAAATAAAGATTTTCTAGGACAATGGCTAATAAAAGGCAAAAATCTTGGAACAATGTCAGTGCTTTAAAAAAAAAAAAAAAAAAGACTTAAAAATTCTAGGCGAAAAAGAACCTCATGGTAAAAAAAAAGTCTCAAGTTTAGACAGAGTTGCATCCAAATCTCCATTCATTTCTAACCCACAGGGGTGTGTGTGTGTGTGTGTGTGTGTGTGTGTGTGTGCATGCAGACATAATATTGATAAGCTAAATTTTTTAAAAAATCAGATGTAATTTACATATCCCTAAATTAATTCTTTTAAAGTATACAGTTCACTAATTTTTAGTATATTCACAAGGCTGTGTACCTATCATAACTATGTGGTTTCAGAATACTTTAATCACCCCCAAAAGAAACTTTCAACCCCTTAGCAATCATTTTCCACTTCTCCTTCTGCCTAATGCCTGCAAACACTTATGTACTTTCTATTGCTATGATTTGCCTATTCTGGATAGTTAATATAAATGGAATCATAGAATATGTGGCTTTTTTTTTTTTTGTCTGCTTCTTTAATTTGGCTTAATGTTTTCAAGTTTCATTTATTATACATTAAACAAAATATGTTACATCTGTTCTATGAATATTATTTACTCATAAAAAGGAATGAAGTGCCTTTTGCTTTATGGATTTTATTTTTCAGTTGTTAGGTACATATATGTTTATAATTATTATATCATCTTGGTAGACTGACACTGTTAATATTCGAAAGTGTGCTTTGTCTATAGTAACAACTTCTAACTTAAAGTTAATTTTGACTGACACTAGTATAAGCTACTCTAGTTCTCTTCTGTTTACTATTTGCATACTGTGTTTTTTACGTGGTTTTACTTTAAATCTGTTTTCATCTTTGAATCTAAAGTACGTCACTTGTAGCTGGTGTATAGTTGTCATCAGAGTACTTTTGTTAAGATATGTATCAGTCTAGTGTGCTGACAGAGAGGCCTAGCTCTCCTCAACATTTTGCTTCCTCTTGTAGAGTATAGAGTTGTTGAAAGGAAATTATTTTTCAGCTTAGATTATATCTTCAGCTTCATAGCTCTTATATCTAAGGGATCATCAAACTGGTTTTCACCAATGTATTTTAAGTGCTGTGTTGATGCTAAGTCAAAGAAGTTAAGAAATAAGTGTGTTTCTCTTTCTTCATTTCTCATTTTGATGCAAAAGAGCATGTTGACTTTGGGAGCTGTGTGTTTGAAGATAGTCAAGGTACAAGATAGAAGGAGTCTGAGAGCCTGGATAACACTTGGAAGAACAACTATTTTGGTGTTTTTGAGTGAGAAGTAAACTTTTGTTGTAATTTATCCATTAAGGCATTTTGTTAGACCAGATAGGATTACCCTAATACAAAAGACATTGATAGTCTAATGAAAGCACTGGTACTACATGATAAGACTAACATCTGCTCAATACATGATCCTGTATGTAGTAGTAACACTTTTGGTAAAATTATTTCCCTGAATCATGTGCATTTGGGGATCTCTCAGTAAGGAGCTCTGCTATATAGTCAGCCTATTTAGGCATACATGGACATGTCTATCTGGGCTGGTATAACGATCTGGTAAAACTCTTTCTGGATAGAGGAGAATTCACAGTTGTCAGGTTGGGGCTGATGACTGAGTTGTTCCCCGAGGAGAAGACACTCCCAAGAACAAATGACTAGCCTTTAACTTCCTAGCTAATACGTTAGACTGAGGAACAATGGATTCCTTTTATGTAGGTCCAGGAAAGCTTCTCTAGGCCAAGGTCAGACTCTTAAAAGAGACTATGTCAGGATGGAAATATCTGGCTAGAGGATTGATGTCAGTTTTAACATCTGGAGAGTCATTCTGGGAGTCAGGAATGTCAGAGAAAGTTGAGAAAATGCTATGAGGTGGGAGCAGAGGACACTTGCAGTGATTTGGGACACATGTGAGACACACCAGGGACCCCTTGAATCAGAGAGATATGGGCTAGGGATTCTCGAGATTGTGCCAGTGAGGGTTACGTAAGGGGCACCTCTTTTGTTGCTTTATTGTGACATACATTTCTGATTGAACCATCAGGCTTTTGAAACCTGAGGAAATGTGGCCTATACATATGCTATGATGAGCTGGGTTATGCAGCTTATAATGGAGGCAGAAAAAGATGCTGTGATTCGCATCTATTCTTTGCTCATTCTCTTTCATTGTCTGAAGTCCACTTTTTCCCTAATCGTATGACCACTGGGACTAGAGACCCCATGGATGGAGTTCTGAGCAATCCAGGGGAATGCTGTAATAAGAAGCTGCTTCCTATTGATCTCCCCCTCCCAGTAAGCTCTGTATTTGGATTGCTTCGGATGTGGGGGGAGTAGGGTGAGGGCAAACATCCAGGAACTTACATTTCCAAGAGCTTTGTGGTTTATACTCAGAAACTCAGTGAACTGATAATGATGGCAAGCAGAGGTTAAATCCCCATCTCATCATCAAACTGGGAAGAATAAAGGATTTGTATTCAGTCACACAATGTGGAATGAGGGCAGCTCTTAAAATGATTGCTTAGGGTGCTTTTTTCTCATAGCCTCTGTCTATCTGAATGTGATAAAATCTGCTCAAAAAGAAAATTTTGACTAGATATATAATAAATGAGAAATGCCCTTGGGAAAAGGGAAACACCTGTTTTCCCCCCCACTCTGTTCAATTCCTACCAGTTAATTCCTCAGGAATATTTAGGTGGCAGCCATCAACAGTACAGCACCCTGCTTCCCTTAACCTCTCCCCAACACAAGTCCCTTCAGCATTTCAAATTAAGAGTTATATTTTCTTCTTTGACAGACCAGTTTTCTTTTATGCTGCTTCCACGGGGCCATGGGAGTGCTCTGTCCCTGAATGTACACAAACCCTTTTGAAAAGCCTGATGTGGAAATGATCCATAGAAACAAGAGAATGCCTTTGCTTTTGACCATACATGGATCTTGGCACTGTGTATGGGGAATTTTCCTGGTCTGTTACACAGCCTCTGCCCTGTGCCCTCAATGGGGAGGCAGCTGTGCTTTCTTTAGCATGGGTGCTTTTAGAGACTGACTGCTCAAAAACCTCACATACTTTCCCTCATGACAGAAAGGCCCTGCCCCAGGATTTTAGCCAGAGCAGAAATGACCCAAAGCGAGATGTTTCTGAACATTCTCTACCTTGAAATCCATTTCTATTCCTCACCATAGCTTTGCAAGCACCTCTTTTACGACAGCCTCTACAGAAGTTTAAAAAATTTTCTTTTCCACTTAATTTACTTTCCAGTGTCTTACTCATACTTGGCTTCTGTCTTTATTTTACTTCTGTGAAAGTTGAAGGTAATAACATTATTTAATAGCCATATATACACCTTCCCACACAGGGGCTACATCCTTGTTACATTACAAGCCCGCAGCTCATTTTATTCCTCGAAATCAAGAGGAAAACCCCCAACAGAACGTGCTAGATAATTAGCTTGGCTACCGATTGCTGCGGAATACATTTTTGGTCGGCTTCGGCGTTCAGGCCTCGGTGGAGGGGGCAGTCAGAATGACGGCGGCCTGCCGGAGCCAGACCTCAGCTACCTCACCACAGCCCGTAATTGTTTATGAATTAAGCTTTTGCCAAACAAATCTACACACTGTCTAAACCTTCCGCCCCCAGGGTGAATTCCAGCCCACCCACAAAAGTGCAGCGTGGGGCTGCACTTTGAAACGTCTTCTTCCATTCTTGGCAGAGTTGGTTGGGATTCAAACTTCTTGTTTTTTATCTTTATTGACAGCATCAGCTAAATCTGGGATTGTTTCTGATTCCCTTTAACTGGTGACACAGGTGTCACTGAGTTCACAACTCTTTACCCACAACATATCTCCTGAGAACAATGTCCCTTTCTGCTCCACGGCTAGTCTCCAGCCCTGAAAGGCAGGAGAGCCCTGGTGGAGAGTCCTCCCACACTCACAGTGGACCGACTAATTCAGCAGGAATAAGCTAACAGTTGCTGCTTGGTATTTGAACATCATTTAATGAGTGCCTAGAATTCATCTGTAAATGCACATTGTTAATTTAGGGCCTGCTATTCATTAATTAGGGGTTTAGTGGCAAGTGCCATTGAGCTATCTGCAATGTTTAAGGTTACATCAAGCCCTAGTAAACGGCTTGCTGATAACAAGATGCATCCATCTTCATTACTCGGCCACTCCTGTCTGACTTTGCTCAGCATCTTCGAAGGGCTATGCCTCTTGGAACTGAAGAATTAAACTTTTATCCAAACCAGATTCTGCTCTTTCACCTCTTCTGATTCCTTGAGTACCTCCCATTTATTTTGCCTAAATGACATCTGATTACCTAACATGGAGCGGAGCAGGGTCTTAACCTAAAGCAGTCTGCAGACCTCAGTTCTCAGCTGGAAAGTTCCAGTGGGTTAACGCTAAGGAAGCCCTCACATTTCCATTTCATCTGATACTGGGCTCACTGTAAAAGAAATAGTTTCGAATTTTTCTTCTCATAAGGTTGCAGTTCCAATACAATTTTTTCTTAAGCCAGAGAAATACAGGAAATTAATTTTAAACCTGAAGAATAAATGTCCCTATTGGTTCGAGTTTACTTTTGCAGTGTTTCTCTCTCTGAAAATATGTATTATTTGAGGCAATCACGGTGCCAAATGAAATAATTCCAACCACCTAAAGAGCCTTGCATGTTGACTCTCAGCTGTACAAACGTAGTCATGTTGGAGGTACACGCTCAGTCACCAGAGGGGCTCCGAACCTGCACTCTTTAGCAGACAGCTAGAGTGAACATTTAGGGGGACATGCTCTTAAAGAAAATTATATAAGTGCAAGTTTGTTTATCCTTCAAATGCTGGGTTAGAGGACTTGCATAAAAACTAACTTCCGTTGACAGAGGGTCTCTGTAAGTAGTTGATTCCAAGAAAGGAGACAGCTACCTGGCATGGCCGTTTTAACACATTAGGGTGCTCACAGGGAGAGCCTACTGCTCCCCTGAACCATGGTTCAATTTTAAGCATCACTGCCCGGGATGGGTTATTTTAACTATGTTGAGAACTGAGCCTGGAGAGCCTGATGCTCAGTGTGTGCGAGGGAGGGGAGAAGGAGGAGGAGGAGGAGCTGCCGACTGGAATGATAGCCCAAGGGAGGGTATCTGAAAACCTTTGCACCACTGAGCTGGCACACTTATCACAGGGTGACAGTCTATACCGGGGGCCTGCAGTGCGTTGCTGTTTGTGGTGCATGCTGCCAACTGGCTTAGAAAATGGAGATTCCCCTCTCAGATAGAGAGAGTAGGAGGCAAAATGTCAGCTGACTGACATTCTCAGCAATAGGTCTTTCTTGGCTCAGGATGCTGGAGTGTGGATCTGTGGATCCCAGCCTGGTCTGCCGGGTTGGGGCAGGAGGCAGCTCTTCCCAGAGAAAGCTCCCCTCTGCTGTTACCAAGAGCCCACCAGGGGGCTAGCATTCAGCTGGCGGGCCCCCATCACTTCTCACAGGCTAGCAGCAATGCCGTCTTGTTTCCGCTCCTTTTAGTTTTTGTAATTAAATTCCACAAACACTAAGGTTAAAAAAAAAAAAGAGGAGTTGTATCTGCAGATCATCCTCTTGTTCTACATCTTACTAAACACAAATAGAAAATGCCCCAGAGACTGTGGTGAGAAAAAAAGCAAAGCAAACAAAAGGCTTGGTTTATAATGTTTAGTCATGAAGTTACCTACATTATATGTGATTGAAAGAGACGATCTTAAGCCGAGGATTTCTTAATTTACCAGAATGATGTGCTGGACACTTGAAGTAAGAGCCCTTTGAAGCTGACATGCTGTAGGATAAAACACAGTCTTTCTCTGGAAAAGAGGAAAGCCAAGATACTGTGGGGCATAAGGAACAATGGAGCCAATGAAATGGAGGTCAAAGCTGAAGGTTTCTGCTAGCAGCAAGCTATATACAGGTATTTTAATTTTTTTCATTCAGCCAGAAATTCTGCTCTCGGACCCAGAGCGCTGCATGCAGACTGAGTCAGAGAAGCACTCAATTGTTCAATTTTTATCATTCAATATTATGTTAAAAATTTTTTAGGCTGTTTGGGTCAAGGCGACTTTTAAGAGGTTAAAAGCTATTCAAAAGGGTTACCATATCCATAAAAGCAAATGAGATTAGCCCAAAGACTGATGGAGGAAAAACAATAATGTAGATAAACTGCCATTGCCTCAAAAATGTTTTGACTTTTACCAGGGAAAGGGAATTTGAAGATTCTTGGACTGGTTGTCATATCAAAGGTAGATTCATTAGATGTGAAGCAATTATTTTAGTGCTTTTTATTGTTTGGTGTGTTTCGTCTGGGTTCCACCTTTCTTCTGCTGCATTCTTCATAATGGTTTGGGAGGTGTAATTGCATGGCTTCGACGTCCATCTGTCAACTGTTGACCTCATTGCTTGTGCATCTGTAACATCAGACACTGTTGTCATGGAAAGAATTACGATATTTCAATTCAATGTACTGCAAAATTAGCAAACCCATAACATGGTCTGGATCACATGGAGGAGTTTAGAAAATCTGCTTCAGAGGCCTCGGAGGAAAGTGAATAGGGTATTCCCATTAACGCTTATCTCCACCACTTGCCATTAATTGAGAAAGTTGTGGCATGACAACAGAAGACCTCAGTTTGAACCTTGAACTCTTCTGAAGAGAGTACTCCAAATCAAAATGTTGGGGTTCGGTAACTGAGACAAAAACCATGACATGCTTCAATATGAAGTTATACATTCATATCATTGATGGACTTGGTGGCAGCTATGAAATGTCTGTCCTTATGGCTCTTTAATTTTTGCTCAAAGTACTTAAAAGTGTGCTTTAGTTTGGCTTTTGTCCTGATCTCAAAAAACTGAACCTGCTAGAAAGTGGGTTTCTTAGAGCTGGTGGATCAGCCCGAGGGGATTACAGCAATCAGAGCTGGGTGATATTTGCTCAAAGTCTATGGATATAGAATAGCAAATTTTCTTGACATGAAAGTGAAAAGTTGATATAAAAATTTAATTTGATCTGCTGAGAAAAGTTGGTCTGGCCTGATACAATTAAATGATAGAAATAATATTTTGGACACTTAAATTTTATTTTCATTGTCTTGTGACTGAACAAATAAGTACTAGTAAGAAGAAGGGCTGAAATTCCCATTTCATGCGAAATATTCTCTAACAAAGTTTTGGGGCTACAGATTTTTCACTTTCGTATGTTCTAAAAGAAGAGTGGTTGATGTGGACGTTAAAATAATTGGCTTTCTTGGATCACAAAATGACAAATCAAAGTGATACATCTGAGAAGAGTTAAAAAAGCAATGTGGTTGGCCCAGCCTGAAGAAAATCTACTATGTGAAACCAAAAATTTACAGAGGAATAAACGAAGGGATGATTAGTCATATTGTAAAAGAGTCTGTAAAGAATTCCCCGAGTATTGTTTGAAAGGCTGAGCTCCACTAGTTCATGTAAGTGTTTGTATGCAGATCATTAACTATTTGACAGGCAGGCTGGCAATGCAGGTAGAGAGAGCCAGAGAGTCACGGGAAAGAGAATTCAAGTGGCAGAGGAAAAGCTGACACTTGAGGATCATCAAATCTCTAAATAAACATTGATAAAACAATCATGAAAGTCAAAGCAAAAAGTAGGATCTTTACTTACAAGGCATGATTTATATATTAGAGCTGTTGGAGGCACACTTATTTGGGTTCAAATGCTAGCACTCCACCTGTTTAGGTATGTGACCTTGGATAGATTACACAACCTCTCTGAATACCAGCCTTCTAGGGTTGTATAACGATTACATGAGTTTACATATATATATATATATATATATATATATATATATATATATATATAAAACATTTAAACTGTGATCTGGCACATAGTAATTGCTATGCATGTTTCTAAGGTGATTCTGGAAAAGCTATTACAAAATATCTGTTATTTACCAAAGCAAAGATTATTAGCACATCATAAGACTGGAAATAATTTCACAAAAGCAAAATATTTTCTAGCCCCCAAAAGAAAAAACAAACAAAAAATATTGAGAAATAAATTCTTCTTTCTCATTAAGTTTCCAAGGAAGCTAATCTGAAGTTTAACTTTCTTTAAAATTATTGTTCTAACTTTAGTTTTCTAGGAGTTTGACAAAATTTTTAAGTTTGAGAAGTACAGAGAGGCAGTCAGCAATCTAGTATCTGTTGATTTTTCTATGTTAAAGGGCTTTGATTCACCTATTATTACATCCGTCATCTTAAGAACAATAGGGCACGGGTTGAAATAAAACATTCTTATTTGTGGGAAAGAAAACCTCTTGCTTGGTTAATTTCACTTGGCTCACACAAGAATGGACTCGTTCTGTGTGTATTCTATTCGCTATCTCTACTTTATATATAGCTTTCAGCTGGAAATGGACATTAATTGATGCTTTCCAAAGGAATAACCAGTTACAAGGTGTCCACATTTGCTCTCCTAGTCTGATGAAATGATTGCATAAATCAGGTTGCCAAACCAGAAATATCAAAAATCAGCCTGAAGGTTTGGGAGTGTGTGTAACGAGCATGGCCCTAGGAAGCTGAGTTGGGTGAATGGGAGGAAGCACACAGGCTGGCCATGGCTGAGGGAGGCCCCTCTGGGATCCTGCAGTTGGCAGCTGGCTAAATCGTGTCAGTCCTTACATGGCACATGAGAAGGCCCAGACTGTTGTAAGGGCCAGAAAGGTCACTTTTTAAAGATCATAAACCATCATTCTCAGAAAACTGACACAAGAGCAGAAAATCAAACACCACATGTTCTCACTCATAGGCAGTTGTTGAACAATGAGAACACAAGGACACAGGGAGGGGAGCACTACACACTGGGGTCTGTTGGGGGGAAATAGGGGAGGGACAGCGAGGGGTGGGGAAGTGGGGAGAGAGAGCATGGGGAGAAATGCCAGATATAGGTGATGGGGAGGAAGGCAGCAAATCACACTGCCATGTGTGTACCTATGCAACAATCTTGCATGTTCTTCACATGTACCCCAAAACCTAAAATGCAATAATAAAAATAAACGATCATAAACGGTCTCCTAATTATTCAGTGTATTCTTTTGTGTTCCCTGAAACTCCTCTTCCACTCAGAACAGGTCTCCTTGTCTGGCCAGCCCTCTGGTTGTGTCATAAGACCTTCAACTATGGCACACTCTAACCCATATCTTGGTTGGATACAGGTTAAGTGAAAATATGCTTTCTGCTTCTGACACTTAGTTTATGTGAGTGAACGCTGATGGAAATGCATAAGTAAATAGTTTTTAAGTGCAGGAGATCAAATTACCTCCTTCACAACTTGAAGTTCTTGACAGTTCTGGAAATACTATGCTTTTTTCAAATGTTAAAGTAGGGTGATCTTTACCTAGTCTCACAGCAGATTGCCAAATTGTCAGCTTTCAGTGTATTATTTTTTGAAAAAAAAATTTAAGTGATTTGATTCATTTTGGGGGAAAATTTCTCAAGTTCAGAAAACTTAAAACCATGAAAATCTATTAATGCTTTTATTTCTGACTTGAGTTATATAGAATAAGGGACAGAACTTTGTTTAAGTGGGAGCTAATTTAGTTGCCTTTAGTTAAACAACTGTCTCTTACTGCAATGATCTTCAATCCCAGGCCATGGATGGGTACCTATTACAAACGAGGCTGCATAGCAGGAGGTGAGTGGCGGGCAAGCTAGCAAAGCTACCTCTGTAGTTACAGCCACTCCCCATCACTCATATGATGAGCTCCACCTCCTGTCAGACCAGCAACAGCATTAGATTCTCATAGAAGTGCAAACCTTATTGTGAACTGCACATGTGAGGGATCTAGGTTATGTGCTCCTTATGAGAATCTAATGCCTGATGATCTGTCACTGTCTCCCATCACCCCCAGAAGGGGACCATTTAGTTGCTCAGGGCTCCCACTGATTCTACTTTATGATGAATTGTATAATTATTTCATAATATATTACAATGTAGTAATAGTAGAAATAAAGGGCACAATAAATGTAATGTGCTTGAATCATCCTGAAACCATCCTTCCTGCCCCTGGGTCTGTGGAAAAATTGTCTTCCACGAAACTGGTTCCTGGTGCCAAAAAGGTTGGGGACCACTTTATTATTATGTATTCCCTTTTTGTCTAATGGCTGTTTTATGTTAGTACCAAGAAATCAAATTTCGTTACACTTGCATACTACCCAAATCTCCCAAAACAATCTCCCAGGCTTATGTTCCTCTGTTATATTCTCTCCTTATACATTTATCCTTCCCAACACTCGACACAAGTATAACTCAACAACTTATTTGTGTAATTATGTGTTTAATATCTGTCTTTATAGATAGACAATAAGCTTTCTCATAATAGGAGCATGTTTGGTTCAGTAGAGACCAAGGATCACACAAATAGTAGGTGTTCAGAAAATTTGTTTAATAAAAAACAGATCACTAGTAAATATTTTGTGCTTATTCCACTTCATAATAATTAAATATCTATATCATATAAATCTCATTGGAATTCTTTTTTATTTAAAATTCTTAACTTTTTTTCAATTTTATTTATTTTTTTATTGAAATATACTCTATGTATATATTTTTAGGGTACATGTGATAACTTGATACATTTAAATAATCAAATTAAGGTAACTGGGATACCCATCACCTTAAACATTTATCTTTTCTTTAAGCTAGGTACATTCAAATTATATTCTTCTAGCTATTTTAGAATGTACAATTGATTAATATTAACTATAGTCACTCTACCAATTTATTGAACACTAAGTCTTACTTCTTTTATCTAACTGTGTATTTGTACCCATTAATCAACCTCTCCTCATCCCCCTCTGTCCCCTACTTTTCCCAGCCTCTAACCAATATGTATTGGTTAAAATATTCAAATTGTACAGAAGGGGAATGAAAGAAAAGTAAAATTTATCTTTACCGCCTCCTACTGATCTGTAAAGATTTCAAAAGATAATGATTTCAACTGCTTTTTTTTTTTTTTAAGTATTCTGACATTTACTATCCTATCTCCACATCGTATGTTATATTCTTGATTTTCTTAAGACTTGAAATCGTATAAGTTTTATGTACTTACACGCTTTTCCTTCTTCTCATTTCCCTTCTAAGTTCTGATCTTTTTGTTGGCTATTTATGGATGCAGTGTTTTGGGTTTTCTGTTGGCTCCCTTTATCACTTAATATCCTTAACCTATGTTTTTCAACCACCAGTTTTAGACTGCCTCTATTTTCCCCATACTAGGTGAGATGAGAAAATCAGTTCACCTAACCTTTCTTTCTTCTTTTCTTTCCCCCTGCATACTTTTGTCAGCAGTATCGTTACACTTTACATTTTTAAAAGTTTAAAGCAATTTACATGTAAACAGAATTATAATAACTTACATATTGATATGTTTGTATTTGTGCCATTTATAGTTTGGTTTTGAAAGTATAAGAAAGTCTTTCACATATTATCTATAGTTTGATTTAAATACATAAAAATCTGAAATATATTTTAAAATTATAATTATATAAATATTACTCTCTCTAAAACCATGTCATATGATTAGGCACATGGAGAAAGCAATATAATTTCCTATCATTCCAAACACCATCTAAAAAGGATTATATATTTTTATATATGTTTGTATACATATGCTATCTGTATATTTATGTATATATACATCAAGAATTGCTCAAAATGTCATATTTTACTTTGCTTTATATTTCACCATGAATTTATTTTATATCCATTTTCTCATGTACATTACTATCCTCAACATTCCCAGTTCACCTCCAATTAATATAAAATGATTTTTTTCATAAAGTAATGAGTTTATGAAAAAATTGATTTTTTTCATAAACTGATTACTTTCTTGGTGTACTGTTCATTCTGAGATGTCTTTTATTGTACCTCTGGGTCAGGTTACACTGTTCTTGTATTCCTTTTCTTCTTCCTGGTTATTTTTTCACATTGCTAGAGTACATCCTCAAAATATTTTCTTTAGAAAAGAGATGAGAAGTAAACTTTTTATGTTCTTTCATGTCTGAAAATGCTTTTATTTGTTCATGTAAATTTTGTATATGGTTACACTTCATATGGAATTATATGTTTTACTTGCTTTATAGTCTTTTAGTACACTGTGTGGTTGATAGGACATGATGCTCATTTCTTTTGGGGTAATCACTTTTTTCCTTCTCTGAAAGTTTCTACAATTTTTTTCTTTGTTCTTGGTGTTCTGAAAGTTTACAATGATATATTTAGTGCGTATATTTTGCACTGAACATTTGGTAGGGTTTGTCAATTACTGAATTTATATGTTTTCTGGCTGATGGAAATTTTAATCTATTTTCTTTTGTTATTTCTTTGATTATTTCAACTCTTTTATTATTTATATTGTGTCCTAATAAAACACCTCTACAGATAGGAATAGGATATTCTGAATCTGTGCTCTAGATCATTGCTTTTCAAATGTTAATACATTAAAAAACAGAAACTTATTTTTTATTTCTAAGAACTCATAACAGCCTCTTTTAAAATTATGAATACAATATATTCTTTAATTTCTGAGGATACTAATTAAGATTTTTAATGCTTTATTTCATTCCTTGCATTATTACTGATTTTCCCGGGGTCAGTTTTTCTATTTATTCACTTTTTCTTCTACTTGGTTCCCCTTAAACATCTGGTCTTAGCTGACTACTAATTTTTGTGCACTAATAAAGGACTACATTTATCAATGTGGAGAGCTGGCATGGGTAACTTTTGAAGTGTAACAGACCATTTCACCCAAAAGTCTACCATCCTGAATGGGAGGACTGTCTTTAGGCCCTGTGTCAAAGGGTGAACCTTATTCATCAGTGACTTTTTATTTTTAATATATGATCAGGCTTGGGGCACCACAGTGCCGAATAAGTCAAATGCTTCACACACGAAGGAAGAAAAGAGGCTACCTAAATACAGTTTTCTGAGGACAGTCTTCCAGTTGCAAATTCTTATGGCTGCCCCTTAGCCACACATGTCTGTATGTGCTTGGTTACTCACCAGAAATCTTTTAAGGAAAATGATTCCCAACTCCAGTATATGTTTTCTTGAGGTGTAATTTCCTCCTCTGGAGTTTATTTAGCAATATAATCCAATCTGCCTCCTGTTTTCCGAGACTTCATCAAACTTTCAGGTTTGCTAATGTCACCTTCTTTCCCCTCCCTTTTTCTGGGTTTGCTTCAAGCCCTGCTAAGTATTTATTTATTTATTTTTATATGGATATTGTCATTTCAATGCGTATTTAGAATGAAGAAGAGGCAAATGCAGGTCTGTCCACCATCTCAAACTAGGAAACTATATAGCTGTCTTAGAATTGCTCTCAATGGTTATTTGAACTTCGCTAAAACTCTTCTGGCTGCTCATAAATAGACCTAACTGTAAATAGGTAAATTCTCATACAATTTCTCCAGACCTTGATAATTATTCTTCATGGATCAAGTAGGATTTTATAATGTTAAGGGATTTAGATAATTCTAAATTGTTCTCTGAACCTCTTGGCAGTTTCATATGTGTATAGAAGAGTGTGATAATAAAACAAAGTAACTATAGAGATGTACATAAATGAAGAAAGCTAACACAGAAACTAAAGTTAAAGCAGATTTTGAACCGACTTGGAATTTACTTTGGGGTGTTACATATTTTTATGCTAGTTGGGCTTGACCAACTCTATCTTGGATTTGCCAAGAAAATAATTGATGTGATCACAAAGCCAAGAATGATAACATGCGAAGATCTGTGGAGGATTGGCAGGACCCCAGATCACTGGGAAAAAGTCAAAGGAGTACCTATTTTTAAAAGGCAACAGAAAGTTGTTTGAGAATAAATGACCTTTTACGTAGAGAAAAAGCAGTGCATACTGATTACTTTAAGTCGAATAAGTTTTAGACAGTCTTATAGAGTAATGGCAGTAATGAGTAGAGGAAAAATGTATTCATTTTTATATGAATATACATTTACATAAAAATGTATGATATCAACATAACATCAAATATCCAAAACTGAATAAGTTTTTAAATAAAAAATATTATTTATTTATTTATTATCACAATTTAATTAGGATTTTAATTCATATCTTGATAAGCATCTAGATAATTTAAGACATCTGAATTTTGGCCACATTTCTTCATTTTTGTCCAAATTATATGTTGTCATTTAGATGCTTCTAATAACACAGAAGGATGGTGTTAAATTGAAAATTTTGAGTAATTGTTCAGATGCCAATTTCTCTCTTGATATGTATGCAGGATATATGTTAAAAATTTGCATATATGACTGAAACCTGGTGGTGGCTGTCTTACTCTAGAATTTAAAATTAAATTTAAAATGAATTCAATAGACTAAGTAATTGTTCTAAAATCAAATCAAATCAAATGGAACAAGTGCTGATATAAGATGTTTTAATTAAGAAGGAAAAAAGTATGTCCATAAATTACAAGTTGGGGAGAACTATTAGGTAATCAGAAGTCCCCCAGAGTCCCTTAGCATTACTATCCGCTGACTATAATTTCATGGATCTTTCATACCTCTGATCTTTACATATAAAGATTTCACTGCTGGGATCTACTTTTTTTTTTTGAGATGGAATCTTGCTCTGTCACCTAAGCTAGAGTACAGTGGCATGATCTCAGCTCACTGTAACCTCCACCTCCTCCTGGGTTCAAGCAATTCTCCTGCCTACGCCTCCCAAGTACCTGGGCTTATAAGCACCCGCCACCACACCCGACTAATTTTTGTATTTTTAGTAGAGATGGGGTTTCACCATTTTGGCCAGGCTGATCTCAAACTCCTGACCTTGTGATCCACCTGTCTTGGGCTTCCAAAGTGCTGGGATTACAGGTGTCAGTCACTGTACCCCAGCTGGGATCTACTTCTTTTTTTCTATCTGTGTCCTGCAAATTATCTACTCATCCTTCAAGTCTGAACCCTGTGAAGACTTCCTTAGTTCACATTTTGAGTTAATTTCTCTGTGTTCTTGTTTCTTTGGTATTTTGTACCCTCAGATGCAACCCACATTTATGTGCCTATTATTTACCAGGTAGTGAAATTATAATTATATTGTAGGAGTACAACCTCGTTATGATGACCCTTATTTAACCAGCTGAGGAAGCCCAAGTCCCAAGAAGGTACATGAATTGCCCAAAGTTATACAACTAGGAAGTAGCAAATACAGATAAAGATTTACATTACATAATTGTTTATAGTTCTTTCTCCATCACTGACCTTTTAACTCTTCAAAGGCAGAAAAACATCTTATTCATCCCTTGATCCTAGTAGCTGCACAATGCCTGGCACATGGTCAAAAAATATTTGCTGAATAAATACATTAATGAATAAACAATGTTGTGAACTTGCATTAAAGGCAAACTACACTGCAGTAAAGTATAAATAATTTACTTTTCTCATTTCTTAAAAAGTTGGCATTCAGTAGACATTCATGAACATTCCCACCTCCATGCTTTACCAGATTTTGATTTAGGTAGAAGCATAACGAGTGGTGATGAAAGTATGGACAATAGAAGCAGTTAAAAGAACTGGGTGTGCTTAAGGTAGAAGCACCATGCTGATGGTTTGGTTCAAGCCCCAGACAATGTTGAAAAATAATCATATTTAATATGCATAAGGCACTTCATCAGTTATCATGTGGGTTGTAAAGTATATAGACACAGCCCCTTACTTCAAGTTTGTAACTTCTGCATAAGACAGGATATAAGATATATGTGTTCGTAATGACAAGATAAGGTATGACTGGAGTCATAAAACAGTGTACCATGAGAAAAGATTCTGTGAAGTGTTTAGATATGACATGGGCCTTAGACAGGGCCTATCAGGCAGTGAGTGCATAATATCTGTTAAATGTATGGCATTTTGAATGTTGAAGTTTAGTTTGAAAGTGTCCCCCCAATTTTACGTGCCGGAAATTTAATCCTTAAATCCTTAAATCCATGTGTTGTTAGCATTTGGAGATGGGGCCTTTGGGAAATATTTAGGATTAGATAAGGTCATCAGGATGGGGCCTTTGTACTGAGACCAGTGACTTTATAAGAAGAGAGAGCTGAACTGGTATGCTGGTTGCTCTTGTCATATGATGCCTTCTACTATGTTATAGTTCAGCAAGAAGGTTGTCAGCAGATGCCAGTGCTGTGATCTTGGACTTCCCAGCCTCCAGAACCTTCTATTTTTTTTTTATAAATTACCTAGTCTCAAGTATTCTTGGACAGCAACAGAAAATAGACTAAAATAGTAAATTGGTACTAACAGGTAGGTCTGTGGCTGATAATTTGTATATGAGCTTTATAACTGGATAATGGATAGAAACTGGAACAGGTTTGTTGAATGCTAGAAAAAAGCCTGATTGCTATAAAGGGCAATTCTGGTGGAGGGCTTAGAAGAAGACTAAGGAAAAGTCTGGGGCTTTTCAGAGATTACCTAAGTAGGCATGACCAGTATCCTACTTCTACTGAAATGTAAAGAGTAAAGGCCATTCTGATGATATTTCAAATGGAACTGAGGCACAAGACATCAGAAAATAAAATAAAGACCAAGTTTGTTGTAAAGTGGTAAAACATTGCTACATTGTGTCCATGCCTTAGAATTTTGTGGAATGCAGAATTTAAGGTCAATGAACTAGAATATCTGCTGGAAAAAATTTCTAAGCAGCAAAGCATTCAGGCTTCTACTTGGCTACTTCTAACTGCTTACAGTGAAATAAGAGAGCAAAATGATGACTGAAAGATAGAATTTATAATTAAAAGGGAAACTAAGTGGAAAGACTTGGAAAATTATCAGCCTGGCTGTGTGGCAGAGAATCAAAGAGGATTTTCAGGAGAGGAAATCAAAGAGGATAATCAAGACAATGGGGAGAAAAACCCTGAAGGCATTTCAGAGACCCTTGAGACCACCCCTTCCATCTCAGACCCAGAGCCCTAAGAAGGCAGAATGATTTTGGAGGACAGGCTGCTTCCCAGGGCCACATCAGGGCTTATGGTCCCCACACACATTTGGGCACAGTACTTTTTTTTTTTTTTGGGCTGAGCACAGGGAACTTTATTGATGGTACACGACAAGGTGGGGCTCCCTAGGCCCCTCCCTCTTTAAGGGGTCTGCATGGAAACTGAGGAGGGGCAATTCAGTGTGGTGGGGGACTCAGTGTGGCAGGAACTCCCCAGCAGTGAGGGCCTCTCTTCCTCTTGTTCTCTCACTGGGGCTGGTGGTCCAGGGGTCTTACTCCTTGGAGGCCGTGTGGGACATGAGGTCTACCACCCTGTTGCTGTAGCCAAATTTATTGTCATACCAGGAAATGAGCTTGATGAAGTGGTCGTCGAGGGCAATGACAGCCCCAGCATCGAAGGTGGAAGAATGGGTATCGCTGTTGAAGTCAGAGGACACCACCTGGTGCTCAGTGTAGCCCAGGATGCCCTTGAGGGGGCCCTCTGACGCCTGCTTCACCACCTTCTTGATGTCATCATATTTGGCAGGTTTTTCCAGACGACAGGTCAGGTCCACCACTGGCATGTTGGCAGTGGGGACATGGAAGGCCATGCCAGTGAGCTTCCCGTTCAGCTCAGGGATGACCTTGTCCACGGCCTTGGCAGCGCCAGTAGATGCAGGGATGACGTTCTGGAGAGCCCCACAGCCATCATGCCACAGTTTCCTGGAGGGGCCATCCACGGTCTTCTGGGTGGCAGTGATGGTGTGGACAGTGGTCATGAGTCCTTCCGTGATATACAAGTTGTCATGGATGACCTTGGCCAGGGGTGCTAAGCAGTTGGTGGTGCAGGAGGCATTGCTGATGATCTTGAGGCTGTTGTCATACTTCTCATGGTCCACGCCCATCACGAACATGGGGGCATCAGCAGAGGGGGCAGATATGATGACCCTTTTGGCTCCCCTCTGCAAGTGAACCCCAGCCTTCTCCATGGTGGTGAAGATGCCAGTGGACTCCACCATGCACTCAGTGCCAGCATCGCCCCATTTGATTTTGGAGGGATCTCGCTCCTGGAAGATGGTGATGGGATTTCCACTGATGATAAGCTTCCCGTTCTCAGCCTTGACAGTGCCATGGAATTTGCCATGGGTGGATTCATACTGGAACATGTAGACCATGTAGTTGAGGTCAATGAAGGGATGGCGACAATATCCACTTTACCAGAGTTAAAAGCAGCCCTGGTGACCAGGCGCCCAATACGACCAAATCCGTTGACTCCGACCTTCACCTTCCCCATGGTGTCTCAGGGATGTGGCTGGCGATGGGAGACAAGATGTGGCTGTCGAACAGGAGGAACAGAGAGCCTGGGCAGAGTATTTTTAAGCTGCCCCAGTTGTGGCTCAGTGGCTCTAGGTGTGGCTCAACCTGCTGCTCCAGGAGATACAAGCCATAAGCCTTGGTGGCATCCATGTGGTGCCAGTTCTGTAGGTTCACAGAAAGCAAGAGCTGTGGAGGCACAACAACCTTCTCTTAGATTTCAAAGGATGTATCAGACTGCCTGGGGGCCCAGGAAGAGCTTTGTCATGGGGTGGAACCACTGCTGAGAGCCCCTGTTGGGGCAATGTCAAATGAAATATGAGGTTGAAGCTGCTGCAGAAAGTCCCACTAGGGCAAGGCCTATTTGAGCCATGGGAATAGGACCACTACTGAGACCCCAGAGCTGTAGAGCTACCAACATGCAACACTAGCCTGGAAGAACTGAAGCATAGGCTAAGCCCAGCAAAGCTATATAGGTAAGGCTGCCTGAGGCCTTGTGACCCCAACCCCAACAGCTGTGTGTCCAGGAGGTAAAAGATTATTCTGGAGTCTTAAGATTTAATGTTTGCTCTGTTGGGTTTTGGACTTGCTTGGGGGTGTGTTTTTGCTTAGGTCTTGCCTATTTCTCCCTTTTTGGAATGACTGTGCCAGCATTGTATTTTGGAAGTAGATGACTTGTTGATTTTATAGGCTTACACCTGAATGGAATTTGCCTCAGGATGAATCATACCTTGAATCTCACCCTTAACTAATTTAGATAAGACTTTTAACTTGGGAGTTGGTGCTGGAATGAGTTAAAACTTTAGGGCTGTTGAGATGGAATACATGTATTTTACATGTGAGAAGAACATGAATTTAGGGGGCCAGGGGTGGAATGCTACCATTTGAATGTGTCCTCCTAATTTGATGTGTTGGAATCTTAATCATCAAATTCATATGTTGATGGCATTTGGAGGTGTGGCCTTTGGGAGGTAATTAAGATTAGATAAGGTCATCAGGATGAGGCATCCCTGGAATAAATCCCACTTGGTCATGATGAATGATCTTTCAAATATATTGTTGAATTTGGTTTGCTAGTTATTTTTTTTAAGGATGTTTGCATCAATATTCTTCAGAGATATTGACCTGTAGTTTTCTTTTTTTGATGTGTCTTTTTCTGGTTTTGGTGTCAGAGTAATGGCCTTACAGAATGAGTTTGGAAGTATTCCTTCCTCTATTTATTGAAGTAGTTTGAGTCGGGTTGGTATTAGTTCTTCAAATGTTTGGTCAAATTTAGGATTGAAACCATCAGGTCCTGGGTTTTCTTTGCTTGGAGATTTTTTTTTAGTACTCTTTCAATCTCATTACTTGTTATTGGTCTGTTCAGGTTTTGGATTTCCTCACAGTTCAATCTTGGTAGGTTGTATGTGTCTAGCAATTGATCCATTTCTTCTAGGTTTTCCAAGTTATTAGCATAGAGTTACTCATAGTAGCCACTAATGATCCTTTGAATTTCTGTTATATCAGTTTTAATGGCTCCTTTTTTTGTCTGTTTTTATTTGTTGGGTCTTCTCTCTTTTTTTCTTAGTCTGCTAAAGATTTGTCAATTTTATCTTTTAAAAAAACCACTTTCAGTTCCTGGATCTTTTGCATTTTTTTATTTCAATTTCACTTACTTCTGCTCTGATCTTCATTAATTCTTTTCTTCTACTAATTTTGGATTTGGTTGGCTTTTGCTTTTCTGATTCTTTAAGATGCATTGTTAGGCTACTTATTTGAATTTTTTGTACTTTTTTGTTATAGGCCCTTGTAGCTAAAAACTTTCCTTTTAGTACTGCTTTTGCTGTATCCCATAGGTCTTGGTATGTTGTGTTTCCATTATAATTTGTTTCAAAAAAATTTTCAATTTCTTTCTTAATTTCTTCATTGACCCACTGGTCATTCAAGAGCATATTGTTTAATTTTCATATATTTGTATGGTTTCCAAAATTCCTCATGTTATTGATTTCTAGTTTTATTCCATTTGTGGTCCCAGAAGATATTTGATATGATTTTAATTTTATTGAATTTTTTAGGACTTCTTCTGTGGCCTTGAGAATGATCCATGTGCTGAGAAAAATATGTATTCTACAGCCATTTGATAAAATGTTCTGTAAATGTCTATTAGGTCCATTTGATCCATAGTTCAGACGAAGTCCAACGTTTCTTTGTTGGTTTTCTGTCTGGATAATCTTTCTGATGCTGAAAGTGGGGTGTTTAGGTATGCAGTTATTTTTATGTTCTGTTCTGTTCTGTTCTGTTCTGTTATGTTATGTTATTTATTTTTGAGACGATGTCTCACTCTGTCACCCAGGCTGAAGTGCAATGGCTTAATTTGGTCCACTGCAACCTCCGCCTCCTGGATTCAAGTGATTCTCCTGCCTCAGCCTCCCAAGTAGCTGGGATTATAGGCATCCACCATTACGTCCAGCTAATTTTTGTATTTTTAGTAGAGATGGGGTTTCACCATGTTGGTCAGGCTGGTCTGGAATTCCTGACCTCAGGTGATCCTCCCACCTCGGCCTCCCAAAGTGCTGGGATTACAGGCATGAGCCACCACACCCAGCTGAAGTATGCAATTATGATTGCATTGGCGTCAGTCTTTCTCTTCTGCTCTAACAGTGTTCATTTTTTATATCTGAGTGCTTCAGTATTGGGTGCACATATATTTACAATCATTATAGCTTCTTGCTGAATTGACACCTTTTTCATTATGTAATAACCTTCTTCATCTGTTTTCTTTTTTTCTTCTTTTTTCTTTGTCATCTGTTCTCATAGTTTTTGTCTTGAAATCTACTTTCTTATAAGTATAGCTACTCCTGCTCTTTTTGGTTTCCATCTGCATGGAATATTTTCCATCCTGTTATTTTCAGTCAACGTGTGTCTTTAGAGGTAAAATGGTGTTTCTTGTAGGCAATAGATCACTGGGTCTTGTTTTTTTAAATCCATTCAGCCATTCTTTTTTTTAATTGGTGAATTTAATCCACCGTTTATATTCAATGTTATTATTGGTAAGTAAGGACCTACTCCTGCCATTTTGTTATTTGTTTTCTGGTTGTTTTGTAGTCTTCTCGTTTTCCTTTCTTTCCTTCCTACCTACCTTCCTTCCTTCCTTCCTTCCTTCCTGTCTTCCTTTTAGTGAAGATGATTTTTTTCTGGTGGTAGGTTTTAATTTTGTGCTTTTTATTTTTTTGTGTATCTCTTGTATATTTTTCTATTTGAGGTGAACAAGAGGCTTGCAAATGATATGTTATACCCATTATTTTAACCTGATGACACACTGATTGCATAAAAAAACAAATAAACAGAGAAAACTACTAAACACTTTACACTTTAACTTTGTCCCCCTGCTTTTTAACTTGTTATTTTTTCTTATTTATATTTTATTGTACTGTTTATGTCTTGAAAAGTAGTTATTATTTTTGATTGGCTCATCATTTAGTCTTTCTACTTAGAATAAAAGTAGTTTACATACCACAGTTATAGCACTATAATATTCTGTGTTTTTCTGTGCACTTACTCTTACAAGTGAGCTTTGTACCTTCAGATGATTTTTTTTTTGCTCATTAATGTCCTTTTCTTTCATATTGAAGAATTGTCTTTACAATTTCTTGTAGAACAGGCCTGGTGTTGATGAAATTTCTCGCTTTGGTTTGTCTGAGAAAGTCTTTATTTCTCCTCTATATTTGATGGATATTTTCACTGGATATACTATTCCAGGTTAAAAGTGTTTTCCCTTCAGCACTTTAACTATGTTATGCCACTCTCTCCTTGCTTGTAAGGTTTCCACAGAAATGTCTGCTGCCAGGTATATTGGAGCCTCTTTGTATGTTATTTGTTTCTTTTCTCTTGATGTCTTTAGAATTCTTTCTTTATATTTTATCTGTGGGAGTTTGATTGCCTAATATCTTGAGGTAGCCTTATTTGGGTTAAATCTCCTTGGCATTCTATAACCTTCTTGTATTTGAATATTTATATCTTTCTCTAGGCTTGGGAAGTTCTCTGTTATTATCCCTTTGAATAAACTTTCTACCGTCTTTAAGGACAATAAATCTTAGGTTTGCCCTTTGGGGGTTGTTTTCTAGGTCTTGTAGTCAGGCTTCATTCTTTTTTATTCTTTTTTCTTTGTCTCCTCTGTGTATTTTCAAATAGCCTATCTTCAAGCTCACAAACTCTTTCTTCTGCATGATCAATTCTGCTCTTAAAAGACTCTGATGCATTCTTCAGTGTGTCAGTTGCATTTTTCAACTCAAGAATTTCTGCTTGATTCCTTTTAATTATCTCAATATCTTTGTTACATTTACCTGATAGGATTCTGAATTTCTTTTCTTGAATTTTGTTAAGTTCCCCAAATAGCTAGTTTGAATTCTTTGTCTGAAGGGTCACATATCTCTGTCTCTCCAGGATTGATCTTATTTATTTCATTTTGTGAGGTCCTGTTTTCCTGGATGGTCTTGATGCTTGTGGATATTCTTCAGTGTCTAGGAATTGAAGAGTTAGATTTTTATTAGTCTTCACTGTTTGGACTTGTTTGTACCTCATCTTCTTGGGAAGGTTTTCCAGGTATTCAACAGGACTTGGCTGTTGTGATCTAAGTTTTTAGTCACTGCAGGTGTGTCTGCATTAGGGGGCACTCCAAGCCCAGTAATGCTGTGTCTCTTGCACATTTGTAGAGTTATCACCTTGGTGGTCTTGGATAAGATTTGGAAGAATTCTCTGGGTTACTAGGCAGAGAGTCTTGTTCTTTTCCTTTTCTCCCAGGCAAATGAAGTCTCTCTCTCTGTGCCGAGCTTCCTGGAGCAGGGGGAGGGGTAACACAGGTGCCCCTGTGGACACTGAGGCTATGCTGGAGCAGACTTGAAGTCAGCACAGCACTGGGTCTTACCCAAGTCCTGTAGTAATCACTGCCTAGCTATTAAATTTACTTAAGGCCCTAATGCTCTACAATCATCAGGTGGTAAAGCCAGCCAGGCTTTTGTCCTTCCCTTTAAGGAGGCAGGTTACCCCCAGTCCTGGGAAGGTCCAGAGATGTCATCTAGAAGCCAGGGCCTGGAGTTGAAAACCTTAGAATTCCATTTGGTGCTCCATTTTACTGTGGCTGAGCTGGCACCCAAGTCACAAGACAAAGTCCTTCCCACTCTTCCCTCCCCTCTCCACAAGCAGAGGAGTCTCTTCCCGTGGCCACCACTGCCCTAGACCTGTGACGGGTACTTCCTGTTTACCTCCAATGTTCATTCAAGGCCCAAAGGCTCTTCAATCAGCTTGTGGTGAATGCTGCCAGGCCTGGGACTCTCCTTTCATGGCAGTGGGCTCCCTTCTTGCCCGGAGCTGGTGCAGAAATGACATCTACAAGCCAAGGCCTGGACTCAGGGACTCCAAGAACCGGCACAGTGCTCTACCCAACTTAATACCTAAGCTGCAAGACAGAGGTCCCTTTATTCTTCCCTCCCCTTTCCTCAAGCAAGAGTCCCTCCCCATAGCCACTACAGCTGGGAATGCACCTGGCCACACCTGAAGCCAGGATGGGCCTGCATCTCACCCAAGGCCCATGGCAAGTACTGCCTGGAACTACTGCTGAGTATTAAGGGCCCAAGGGTTTTTTAGTTAACAGGTAATGAATCCTGCCAGGACTGGGTCCACCCCTTCAAGGTAACTGGTTCTTTTCTGGACCAGAGTGTCTAGTAATGTCATCTGGGGGCTAGGGTCTGGAATGGTGCCCTTTCCTGCTATAGCTGAGCTGGTATACAAGTTGCAAGACAAAGTTCTCTTTGCTTTCCCATCTCCTCTCCTCAAATGGAGGGAAGGCGTCTCACCCACAGCTATAAGCTGTGCTGTCTTGGCTGTGGGGAGGGGTGGTGCAAGCACCCCTTTGGCCACCCTGGCTGGGGTCTCACTAGCTTATGTGTCAGTCAAGTAAAGTGCCTCTGAGCTCAGCTCAGCATCAGTAGTTGCCCCAGAATTGCAATCCTTCTGGCCTAGACTGCCTTCCAAGTTTTTATAGGGCCCCAGAACACTTTAGCCTTCAGTGATGAGGCTTGCCACAATTCAGACTCCAACTATTGGGATGAGTGATTACCCTCTGGCTAGGATGACTCTAAATGTTCCCTCCATGGTACTGGCTGAGTTCTGCCTGATATTGCTTTCTACTGTGACAGGCAGCACTGGGTTCCAATGCAAAGTCCCACAGTCACTGTCCTCTCCCTCCTCCAAGCACACAGATTCTCTGTCCATACCACACAACTCCCGCTGGGGGATAGGGAAACGGTGGGGTCAGCAGTGCAAGACTTTCCTACTCTCTGCAGTACTTACTTCAATGATATGAACTTAAAACCAGGTACTGTGATCACTCAGCTGAGAGTGGATAGTTGTTCAATTTGGTGTTTCTGTAGGGAGGATGATTGGTGGAGGCTTCTATTTGGCTGTCTTTCTCTGCATCCTCTTCCTTAATGTTTAAATGTTTTGGAGAGAAAGGATCTTGCTATATTGCCCAGGCTGATCTTGAACTCCTAGCTTAACGATGCTCTTATCTTGGCCACCCACATGCTGAGATTACAGGCATGAGCCACCATGTATGGCTGCATTATATTCTTTTTTTTTTTTTTTTATTGCATTTTAGGTTTGGGGGTACATGTGAAGGACATGCAAGATTGTTGCATAGGTACACATGTGGCAGTGTGATTTGCTGCCTTCCTTCCCCTCACCTATATCTGGCATTTCTCCCCATGTCATCCCCCCTCAACTCCCCACCCCCCGCTGTCCCTCCCCTATTTCCCTCCAACAGACCCCAGTGTGTAGTGCTCACTTCCCTGTGTCCATGTGTTCTCATTGTTCAACACCCGCCTATGAGTGAGAACGTGTGGTGTTTGACTTTCTACTCCTGTGTCAGTTTGCTGAGAATGATGACTTCCAGGTTCATCCATGTCCCTACAAAGGACATGAACTCATCGTTTTTGATGGCTGCGTAATATTCCATGGTGTATATTTGCCACATTTTCCCTGTCCAGTCTATCATCGATGGGCATTTGGGTTGGTTCGAGGTCTTTGCTATTGTAAACTGTGCTGCAATGAACATTCGTGTGCCTGTGTCCTTATGGTAGAATGATTTATAATCCTTTGGATATATACCCAGTAATGGGATTGCTGGGTCAAATGGGATTTCTATTTCTAGGTCCTTGAGGAATTGCCACGCTGTCTTCCACAATGGTTGAACTAATTTACACTCCCACCAACAGTGTAAAAGTGTTCCTATTTCTCCACATCCTCTCCAGCATCTGTTGTCTCCAGACTTTTTAATGATCACCATTCTAACTGCCGTGAGATGGTATTTCAATGTAGTTTTGATTTGCATTTCTCTAATGACCAGTGATGATGAGCATTTTTTCATGTGTTTGTTGGCCTCATGTATGTCTTCTTTTGTAAAGTGTCTGTTCATATCCTTTGCCCACTTTTGAATGGGCTACTAGAATCTCAGAGTTGGAAAGGAATTTTAAAGATCTTAAGAACTACCTCAGCTTTAGTTCTAATATCTGTAATACTGGTAACTACCAGGGGTTTAATATAAACATTAGATTTTAAGCATATATTCTTTACCTTATTTTTAGAAAATTTATCAAAACAGCAATAAAGGAAAACACAAATATAACCTAGGTGCTCTCATGGTTCCAGCTCCTGACAACCCGCCATAAGTAAGGAATTAAAGCTGTAACAAATGATTGAACAGCTGTATATTAAGAAATAAATTGACAATTAGTTCAGAGAAATTTTTGTTATTGATCTTAGCTACTGATATGTCAGGATTTGGTAAATAATTTTTAAAAGATTTATCACATTGATAGAATTTCAAAAATGTTACAAAGTACCTACTAGGTAGCCCACAACAGTGTTCAGGTAATCACGATAATAGTATTCATCAACTCTAGGCATTCCTTGACTGGGTATGAGAATGACTGACTGAATATGAGAAGGTCCCACTCTGCGTGCCAAGATGACTTTCTCAAACACTATTTCAAAATAGAAAATCTGGGAGAGGGTTAGTGACTCTGGAAGAAGTGGGATAGAAAGTTCCCATTGGTTCTGAAACGCTCACCAAGAGCTCTTGCAAACTTTGGCAAGAATCAAAATTTACATTTACTTAACCATTCTCTGCCAATAGAGCTGTAGTCTCTGATGTTGATGTTGGAAATAAATACTCTAAAGTAATTTCTTTTTACCATCAACATTTGTGTGTGAGAGAGAGACTCAGATGCCTCAAAACAAGGCTTATCTAACAAAAATTATTTTGTAGAAATACATGTTTGCTTCTAGGCTGAAAACCTTCCACATTTCATGTTAGCCTAATATGTCTTCAAAGTGACAAAACACTTGACAATTGACAAATGATTAACAAGAAAAAAAAAGTGTACTGAAACAATCATCTGTGGAGATTTTAAAAGGGGAAGAGTAGATAGATAAAGAACCAGGATGAACTGTTTGTCTTGACTTTCAGGATAATGGTATTAATTATTTTGGGGACAATGGAGGAAAAACACTGAAAGACAGAGTCCAGCTGGCTTCATTTCTCATTTACTTTTTTAAAGACCTGCACAGTGAATCTTCCAGTTGCTCTCTTCATTCTGGGTGCATGTCTTCTCTCCTTTTCCCGGAAAAGCTGGTTCTGAGCGTTTCCCCAGCCTAGGCCTCCCCTTCCCACCAGCACATCTAGGAGGCTGTGCCTTTTTCTTACTCCAATATCCAGAAAAGAGAAGCTCATTGCTTATGCTGCAATTTTGATAACCTAACTGGCAGAACAGTTATTCAAATTTTAAGCTTCTGAATGCAGCAAGATCAACCTGGCCTATCCACATAAATAATTTTGACATGATAAGTATGCAAGAGCGATGATAACCGATAAGTGAAGCAATTACCTTGCTTTTTTGGATTATATTAAATGAAGATTCTGATAGAGTAATGAAAAGAGACAAAGCAGACAAAAAGTCGGCTGCAGAGCTTTTGGGCACTGTGTTATCTCTATTATTCCATATTGAAATAGAGAAGCTATCACCAATGATGCATTTCTATGTAACTTCTGGCTTCTAACAGTGAACAATGAATAAATTGTCACAAGACGGTAACTGATAAATTGGGATTGGCAGTGCCTTTTAAAAAGCATAAATAAATTTACTAGTCACCTTTTTCTTTTTCAAAGCAGTTTTTAAGGGGCTGCTGGAGGTGGGTGGGTAGGCAGAATCTGTTACAACTTATGCCCTCTTCTATTTCCTACCCTTATCCTAGTCGCTTTCCTAACACTGTTCTTTGTTTAGTAATCAGTTTTAAGGAATCACGAATGTAATCTGGCATTATTAACACATTTCACCAATCTATGGCCCTCTTGATTGGGTCGGTGGGTTGAGTGTCTGGAATTCACAATATTAAGTTAGCGTGAAGGGTTTGTTTTTGGGAAAGCAAGTCTTTCAAATAAAGGTAAGAATAAAATATGGACACTTAGTTCCATGAGCCTTGGGTTCCAGCAGAATGAAAGTTCTTTAACAGCCTACACATGCTTTCATGATGGCCCAGGCCCGTATTTGTACGTTGTTTGGAAACAATATTTCCCTTGTTGGAGAAGTAGCAATAGGCATTTCTACCGTATAAAATTACAGAGACCCTTAGGTATGAGTAAATGAAGTTTTCTAATTCAGATAATTTCAACTCAATGTCCTGACAAAGTCTGTTCACTAAGCAAGTTTGCAGGTTTAATGGTGACTTGTTTATTTATTTATATTTTCTTTTTCGGATGGTCTGTGGTATGAGAAGGCTGGGTTTAGGAATGAACAAGATTCAGTTCTTTTCACAATTACAACCTGGACTGCCTAAGCTAGTTATATTAACACACTATCCGCCATGGTGTGGAGGAGCGAGCTTGAACATGAAGATGGAAGGGCAGTGTTCAAGCCTCAGTGTTACCAAAACTCAGTGGTAACTGAGACACTTAGAGTAAATGTTTAATCTGTGAAATGGGACTAATACATTATGAAGGAAAGTGTGGTAGTGACAGTGTATTCCAAACAATTAGGCACTGTTTAAATGTTAACATTTATCTGGCTGGTAAAAACTGTCTTAGTCTGTTTTATGTTGCTGTAAAAGAATACCTGAGGCTGGGTAATTAATAAAGAAAAGAGGTTATTTGGCTTACCATTCTGGTAAGCCTGGGAAGTGCAAGAAACATAGTTTCAGCATCTGCTCAGCTTCTGGTGAGGGCCATGTGCTAAGTCAAAACATGACTGAGAAGGTCAAAGGGGTGGTGGACATGTGCAAAGAAAGAAAACCCAAAGGGTTCTGGTTTTCTAACAACTCACTCTCGAGGAAACAAATCCATTATTGAGGGAACTAACTCAGTCTCATCAGGTTGAGAACTCACTCACTACCTGGAGAAGGGCACAAAATCATTGATGAGGGATCTACCCCATGACCCAAACAGCTCCCACAAACCCCACCTCTCAACGGTACAACATTGGGGATCAAATTCAACCTGAGTTTGAGGGGGGACAAACAAACCATTTACAAACCATAGCAAATGCCACATCTCAAGGTTAAGGGGAAAGACCAGGTCCAATGCTGTCATTGGCTTTATCAAGGAAGTTGGAGTTTCAGGCCAGTCAGTTGTAATGGCAGGGTAGGCTGACAGTTCCATGAAACAAAGAGTGTGGGAATAAGCATCATTAGTCTTCTGCTCCTGCAAGTAAGATCATTTATCTCCTCTCTCATTAAAAACAAAAAAGAAAACCATGCCCATGGCCACTTTTCAAAATGAAAGGGCCAATAAAGAATTTATTTAGAACAAATCACATTTGATTAAATTATTATCATTACGGTGTTTAAAATAGCATTTGTTCTGTTTATCTGTCTCCAGTCTTACTGCATCAGCAAAGAATTTGCCTTTAAAGACCAGGAAAACAACAACATGGAAATGAAGCCCAATGCCTGCACCAGACTGGATCCTTGATTGTTTTTCACAAGTTCTTTACTACATGCTGGCATTTCTAGAGCTCAAACTTCCAGACCTCAAGTCATACAAGTTAATGAGAGCTGGGCTGAGAGAATCAGAGGATATAGGGGAGAAATGGAAGGATGAGAAAAGGAAATATTGATATTGTTAACCCCAATGCAAAGTCTGGTTTTACATTTGTTTGGCAGTGGTTTCATTTTAAGGACACATTTAGAAAGCTGACTTCATATAACTATTTGTTACCCATCCTGGTCTTGAATGTATAATTTTTTCCCTGCAATAAAAAAGATTGGTTGTTGGTGTTACTTGAAATAAAGGCAAAGAATTTTCTGTTACTTTGTGCACAACTACCACTAGCCTTATCCCTAAATTTGAGAAATTAGCAATCTTAAAGTATAGTTTGAATATGACTGGTCACAACCAGAGAGGTAGGTATTCAACAGAGGGGCCCAGGAAACCAAAGAAATAGGTATTTGTCAGAGGGGCAGAGGGGTGTGCCCCTGTGACACAATGTCAACTGTGATGCTGAGTCAAGAGCAGAAGCCAGGAACCACCAAAACACTCCCCCTCCCCACACCATCCTGGCCACTGGAGCACCCCATTCTTCCTCCAGAGCTCCTGCCACCCAACAACTAAAGGTTAATGATGGGCACACTTGGGGTCTCCATGTGTCCATTCTGATTGGTCATTACCTGTTTCCTACTTGTTATTAATTATAGGAACATCATGGATATCTATTTAGTATTACAAAGTTAAGTACAAAGAACAGTCATCTGTATTTTGGCCTATGGAAATGAACTTTAGTCTGTTGCCTTTAAAAGAAGTTGAGATAAGCCTAATAGAATCCACAAAGGCAAACTTAGGGACATTTAATACTTTCAGTCTGTGTATTTTATGGGCTACTCTCGGTGTGTATGATAAGGACTCATAAGCTTAACACTTTGAATGGGTATTATATACATGGAGAAAACCCTAATCATAGGATTTTGGCACCCACTGACAAAGATCCTTAATGAGCTAAACATCCTGCAACCCTTTTTATGGCATTTAGATTTTGACAACTAACTCTAAAAATATGCAGTAGACCAAAAGAATTAAGGTTGAACCTGTCCACACCATTTAGAAGAGCATTGACGTATTTACAAGATCTGAAAAAAACTATCTCAGGCCTGTACATGTCCCGGGACATACATAGGGTTTCCATAAAATCTAGACAGTATTCCAAGACAGTCTAGGATCCCAACCAGTAGCATTACTCACAGATTATGTACCTTGAGCATTTTATATTGAAAGAGGAATACAAACAATAACCTCTGATGAGGTAACTAGGGATCAACCTGGCTGCTATTGAATCAGTGCATTGTGAAGTTCGAGCACGCGTTCCCAAGCAGCCCAGCAGATGCAGCTGGCTCATACCCTCACTGAGCTCGTCCACACTGATTTGATCACATGGAAGGTGATAGCTTCGGTGTGGGTAGGACACAGGGAGTTGAAAGAGGTAAGGATATTTTTTCCCACTAGGGAGAGTATAAATATAGGGATATCATCTCTCCTGCTCCCTCAAGAATCCATATTCCTTAACCCCATTGTCTAGCCCACAGCAAGCATTCAACATTTGTTAAAACACAAATATTCTTAGAGATGAAATGTTAAGTCTTTTTTTCATACCACATGCTGTTTCTACTCCTTGAGATGATCTTCTCATTCTTTTTATGCCAACTCCTTCATCGTTATTTATTCATCAAATATTTATTGAGTGCTTAGTGTAAGCCAGGAACTGTGTAAGGAACTGGGATAGCGCTCTGAACTAGACCTGGCTCAAATATCACCACCTCTGGGAAGCTTTCCCTGAGTTTCTTGGGCAGGAGTTGCCCCATTTTAATTTGTTATAATATTTATTACATTGCATTTTAATTCGCAATGTCTGGTTCTTTCCCCAACTCTAAACTGTGGTTTTCTTCAAAGTGAAGAGTGGATCTTGGTTATCACTGTATCCTCACACCTGAAAACAAGTCTACGTATAGCAACCCATCAGAACATTACTGGTGATTGTGGTAGGTTGATTGTCAAGATGACCAACATTTTTTTTTTCTTTCCAACTTTTATTTTAGGTTCAAGGGGTACATGTACAGGTTTGTTACATGGGCAAATTGTGTGTCATGGGGGTTTGATGTAAGATAATTTTGTAACCCAGGTAATCAGCATCATACCCAGTAGGTAGTTTTTCAGTCTTTACTCTCCTTTTACCCCTCACCCTCAAGTAGGCCCTGTCTGTTGTTCCCTTCTTTGTTTCCATTTATACTCAGTGTATAGCTCCTACTTATAAGTGAGAACATGTGGTACTTGGTTTTCTGTTCCTGTGTTAATTTGCTTAGAATAATGGCCTCCAGCTCCATCCATGTTGCTGCAAAGGGCATGATTTCATTCTTTCTTGTGGTTGCGTAGTATTCTATGGGGTATGTGTACCACATTTTCTTTATCTAGTCCACCATTGGTAGGCATTTGGGTTGATTCCATGAAAAATGACCATGATTATTCACCTCTCCCTGCAGCCATGGCCTTGTCATATGACCTGGTAGCTCCTTCTGCAAGAGTAGAGCTTTATTTTCCCACTTCTGGCATCTGGGGTGGTCTTGTGACATGTTCTGGCCAATAGAAGATGACAAAAGTGGGCCGGGCATGGTGGCTTATGCCTGTAATACCAGCACTTTGGGAGGCTGAGGTGGAAAGATCACAAGGTGGGCAGATCACAAGGTCAGCAGATCGAGACCATCCTGGACAACATGGTGAAACTCCATCTCTACTAAAAATACAAAAATTAGCTGGGTGTGGTGGCACGTGCCTGTAATTCCAGCTACTTGGGAGACTGAGGAAGGAGAATGGCTTGAACCTGGGAGGCAGAGATTGTAGTGAGCTGAGATCGCGCCACTGCACTCCAGCCTGGCGACAGAATGAGTCTCTGTCTCAAAAAAAAAAAAAAAAAAAGAGATAGCAAAAGTGATAGTGTGCCAAATTCTGAGCCTACACCTCAAAAAGGAGCAAGTTTGATCTAGCCTGGGGGATGGTGAGCGATCCACAGCTTGGTTACCTTTGTTTCCCCAGTTAACATCCAGCCAAATGAGTAAGGCCATTCTAAGCTAGCAGCTCTTAGTCAACTCACCAGATGGACACAAACAAATAAGAATGCCCCAATAAGATATGCTGAGCCTGGTACAGATTAGCCAACTATCTGGTTGATCTGTAAACTCATGAAAAATAATAAATGCTTATTGTTTGAAGTCAGTTTTGGTGTGATTTGTTATGCAGCAATAGCTAACTAGTACAGTGATTTTTCTTTTTGTAATTTTCTTTTTTTTTTTCCCCCTCTTTCTACTTAAAAAAAAAAGATTTTGTATAATCTTGACTATAAAGCTTAGCATTTCACATGGGGAAAAGCATTCAAGTCTTTGTCTTTCTTAGGTTAGCCACTGCCAATCTTGGCCCTCATAAAAATCACAAACCTACTGAATATTTAAGCTGTCAATGATCTATTTGTCATCTTAAGGCAATTCTTGAAAAGTAAACTGAGTCAGAAGAATTGATGTAAGTTGCTCAGATTTGCCCAGTCACTTAAGAAGTGGATTCTATCACAGCTTATTTTGATAGGGTACCAGAGGAGAACCATTGGCTTCCGCTGCTATGGCACATTTCTCACTTCCCACCAAGCTTTGATCTCTAAAGTCTTTCATCTATTCTCTTTTTTTTAAAGGTGCAGTTGGCACAAACTGTTCATAAACATAGTCATAGATGTCATAAGCATGTAAGCATGAGGTTATCAAATTACTCCATTTCTAAAGAAATTCAGCATGTATATTTTCTTCTTCCCATTTATGGTGCTTTTGGATCCTCACTGCAGTCTACACTGGTGCCAAAACTTCCTCAATGGACAGATTTGTGCACCCATATGCCTGCTCATTTCCAAGCTTATTAGCATAACACAACATCAGTTCCTTGATTGGCCAAATGATAATTAAACTCTGACTTGGAGGTCATCATCAGTCCTGGTTTGTTTGCCAGAGGAATTTCATTTGCTACTGGATCATGTGGTTCTTGGGTGACCAAAATCAAACAGAACTCAAGCCCAGGACCTCTTCAAGGATCGTTATTTTTTAGTAAGAAAGCTAAGACCTTCATCTGAAAGATATTCTGGGCCCTAACACTTTTGTGTATGACTTAGTAGAACATAACAGAAACAATCTTTGCTGAATAGGTAAAAGAACCATGGACTGGAGGTTGGCAGGAAAGAGCTGAGACTGAGAATTGTAGGTGAAGCATGTGAATGTTGATACACTTTTTCCCCAATGCAAGTCAATAGTAAGGAAGCTAATATGTACACCTAGTCAAAATTTATAATCAGAAACAGCTATGAAGGAAAAGCATTTGGTATTGATCTTCTCTTAATCAGAAATCAGAATGAACCTTATCTCATGACAAAATAAAATGAACTATTTTGTTCATTGCTATAATCATCCTTCCCACATTTATTTTGACAGCAGTGTCAGGGATAGAAAACTATCTCCTTAAATTGCCTCTTGCCTATTATGAATTACAAATTCTTACGATTTTGATAAATGATTTTATTCTCTCCTTTACATTTGCTTTGGGGCCTTTTGCAGTACATGACTTTTCAGAGAAATGCCTTGGTGATTTAAAAGTAAAGAAATTCTAAGAAAGGTCATATCAAAAAGACTAGCTACATGGAGAGACACCAGGCCTTGGAACTGCCTGCCAATGACAAGAAGTCTCATTTTTCCTTGCCTTTCACTCTGACTTGGAGTGAACCATATCAGGGTCTAAGCGTTTTACAGAACTCAGGCATGCTGGAAGCAAAAATTAAGGTCATTGTGTTTGGTTAAGGAGTTTTCCACCAGGGTTACTGCAAATGTGACTTTTGGCTAAGGCTTAAGTTTTTCCTGATGTTACACAACAGTTAACACCCATTCTTAAGTAAGCAGAAGAAAATTTTCAGGTCACCATGAACAATCAACCCTAGGAATAACGTTGGTGCTTTTTTGTTCACGCAAATCTCCACCAGTTTTCACAGGGACCTCAGACCTCCCTGACTCTACCATTGTTCCTCTCTTGGGCTTTACAGACCATCCTTCACCTTCCTCTTCTGGTATCTTCAGAAGGCGAAGAGCTTGGATGAGAGAAAGAGCCATGAACTCTGTCAGGACCAGAAGGAAAGATACTGTTGGTTAATGTAAACACTTTCTTATCCAGGTAGGCATGACTTCTCTGAGAAGTTGACTGCTGACAGCATTTTGCCAAAGAACAAATTCTTCACTAAAATGCTAATCCTCTGAAATGGGCTTGCTCTACCCAATTTGTGAAGCAGGTAGAGTAAAGGTAAATGTCAAGCTAGCTGCTCGGAATATAAGGAAACATATTCATGCATGCATTTATTTACTCATCAAACAGTTATTAGGCATCTACTGTGTGCTGGGCATGATGGTAGATATTAGGGGCATCCACATTTTGCCTGGCAATACACTCAGACTGTACTGGGTTTTTTCTTGGGTGCTGGTGAGGCATGGCTCCCCTGAGAGAATTCTGTAGGTTCCTGGTCTCTGATTTCTTAAGAATAAGTGATGGTACCACTGCAGGTGTGCCGTACACTTGTAAAAGTAAATATTGGACCCATGAAGTGTTGCAGAAAGATGATTTTATTTAGGTAGAGAAAAGAGAAAAGGAGAAGAAGAGAAAGACTTCCACGAAGAGTGTGGAAGGGGATTCCAGAGGGGAAATCCGGCCAGGTGTGTGGACACAGACTTTTTTTTTTTTTTTTTTTTTTTTTTTTGAGACGGAGTTTCGCTCTTGTTTACCCAGGCTGGAGTGCAATGGCACGATCTCGGCTCACCGCAACCTCCGCCTCCTGGGTTCAGGCAATTCTCCTGCCTCAGCCTCTTGAGTAGCTGGGATTACAGGCACGCACCACCATGCCCAGCTGATTTTTTGGATTTTTAGTAGAGACGGGGTTTCACCATGTTGACCAGGATGGTCTCGATCTCTTGACCTCGTGGTACCCCCACCGTCTTCAAGACCCTGGGCCAATGAAAGGAGTTCCTTAGAACTTCCGCTGGAATGATTGACTTTTAGTTTCTTCCTGCACCCGTGAAATTAAAACATAAACCGTAAAATCTCCCGGATGGAGAGAGATGGGAGGGGGGCATGGCGCTGGGAAATTCTTGCCCTTAAAACTACGTCCCCTCATGGACCCGGAAAGAGAACACATTCCCTCAAGACCGTTAGGGGAAGCTGGTACAAAAACAGAAGATTACAGAACATTGGTAAGAACATTCTTTTTCAGCTCTTAATGGCTCCCTTTTAGTAAAACTACTTTCTGTGACTTACTTGGTATTCATGGGAAAATGGATATAGTTTGCTTTGGAAACCTATAGGTTGGAGGGAATGCCCATGAAAACATAAAAAGATATGCTGGGGCCATCCTATGTTGCCACAAGAGAACATCAAAGGCACTTCATCCATATTTGGGAGTAGCAGGAGGAAAGAGCAGAAAAGGCTGGCTGAGAGAGGTGACTCTGGGAATAAATCCTAATATAAATGTGAATTGATTTCCAAAGCAGTACCGCTAACACAGAGAATGTTAGAGAGAGACCAGTGCTGCATCTTCATGGAACCTCTGTTTTTATTGAGCAACTCTATGATTAAGAGGTTAGAATGAACTGAAACATGTTTCAGGGTTGCCCATTTTATACTCTGGCAATCCCATGGAGAATTTTCGTTAGACTGTTCAACTTGGCCATGCTGGCAAGCCAATGAACGAATCTGGCCTATTCAAATGGGGGTAGAAAGTGATTTATATTGTGTTTTGTGGTTAGTTTTCATTTCTATGTTTATTATAATTATTAGTGTTCTCTGTTGTAGATGCCTGAGTGAAAAACTGTTTTCCTTTCCTCCCTAATGGCTCAAGACAAAAGAGAATTTTACAAACAAAGAATAAAACTTTAAATTGCGTGGCACCCAGAAAATGTAGAAAGGCCTGTTCCCTGATAAACATGTTGGCATTTTCATATGGAAGATTCTTGTTTTCTAAAGAATGGCTTTCGTGTCATTCCCAAGTAGTTCTACAATGCTTTACAGTATCACACAAAAGACTGAAAAGATAGGTAATTTTCTCAGTTAAAATGAGACTTTAAAATTTCCTTGGACTTTTTAGTGATTTTTTCTTGCACATTTTATACATTTTACATTTAATATACTCACGAAGGCAGTTCTGGCTTATCTATGAGTAACTAGGATCTACCTTGGCTCCGACATTCCTAAATCCATCTATTTTAAGAATTTTAAAGTACCTCTTATCATTTCAGAATTCAGATTCAAAGTCAGAGAAAGGAAGAGAGATATTTGTTCTTGGCTTCAGTCCCATTCTGAACAATATGAGGTTGATATGGAAGCTTAGAGAATGAATTCGGGATGTGTATAGATTTTATTTTAAAACGACTTACATTTACTTACATTTCCTTTATCGTGAACAAGCAAATGGTGGTTTTGCAACAGTCCTCAACTAAGAACACATCTATCCTGAAAGAAACACTCTCTTACATCTTACTGGTCTCTTTTAATAAAATAAAATGGCATCTTGCTTGTTTGTGAGAAATATTAAGATACTTGGCTTAGAAATCTTCTTGTATAGAGAGACACTCAGTAAAACACATGAGACCATTTGTCTCAGGACTACTTGGCAAGTTGGAAATCTGGAGACGGGAAGCACAGCTTCAAGTCCTGTTTCCAGGTCAGAACTAAAATGCGCTGGGCACGTTGAGGCTGCCAGGCTCCTTCATCTCTGAAAAATCTAACAGGAATTCTTAACATTACCAATTTGGCTCTGTATTTTGGAGTTTTACCATTTCTAGAAATAACTAAAGTGATTCTATGGAAAGATTATACATTTGGGGGCCTGGCACGGTGGCTCGCACCTGTAATCCCAGCACTTTGGGAAGCAAAAGCAGGCGGATCGCGAGGTCAGGAGATGGAGACCATTCTGGCTAACACGGTGAAACCCCATCTTTACTAAAAATACAAGAAATTAGCTGGGCATGGTGGCACATGCCTGAAATCCCAGCTATGCAGGATGACACACAGGAGAATCACTGGAACCCTGGAGGCGAGGTTGCAGTGAGCCGAGATCACAGCACTGCCCTCCAGGCTGGCAACAGAGCAAGATTCCGTCTCAAAAAAAAAAAAAAATGCTTCTTAGATCACATTGTTCCACTGCCGAAGCTCGTGTCTTCCTCTGCATAGTAAGATGTAGTAAGGTGAAGCACTTGTGGCATTTCCTCACTTCCTGCTTAATGTTAACCTGAGAGCATATCTTAGAAGTCAGTCCTACCGAGGAAGTGCCAGTGAGTGTTCTCAAGTCTCCCTTTGTGCGTCCTGTGTTGAATCCTGCTGAATCTCGCAGTGTCTGTGGACCTGTCTTCCCAGCAAGGCTGCACATGCTAACATCCTAATAATTTCTTTCATTGTTAGGCTTTTCCATTTCATTAAGACTCTTCCTCCATGGGCTCTGGTTTTCCATAAAGTTTTTCCTCAGTGAGACGTGAGAAAGTGTCCTTTCGTTTTCTCTGTTGTTTGTACTTGTCTTCACCATCACCATGGGGCCATTTCAAACTATCATTTTTAAAAGGTCACTTGTTTTGTTCTGTGTGAAGTTGAGCCTGACAATGGGTTAATGACACCCTAATAAGCCACGTTAAAATTATATCCTGTATGATCATAAACAACTATTGAGTCAAAGGAGAAGAAAGCAAACAAGCTCCTTCCAAGAAATCAACACTGAAGATATTAGTTAAAATGTTAAAGTATATTAGCCAATTACATAAAATCCTTTTATATTGCCTTGCTTCATTTCAAACATGGCATGGGCTATTTTGTCTGTGAACTCAAGTGGAACAAAAAGCTACAGAATGCAATTTGTGTCAGGAGCTGGACTACAGAAGGACAACTAATTCTAATTAGTACGAATTCCCCATAGGCCAGAGGGAGGCCAAGTGCAGGAACCAACTGCCTAATGCTGTTTCTATCTTGCAACAGGTGGGCCAAGGCCTTCTAAAGGTTGTCATGGCAATAGCTCATGGTAGACCTTTAGCCGGACACCAGTAATTAATTGCGGGCATGTCCAGCCTTTGAATGTGATATCTTTTAATACATTGCTGAAATAAAAGAAGATTGGCTCTTCTAATTGGTTAAAATTAAAACAGCAGAAGGCTTTGCCAAGAAGGACTGCAAAATAATGCAAGTCTGATTTCAGCCTCTCAAACTTGGATTCTTTGCCTATCGCTACATGAAGGAGTAAAGAGAAAGGTATTTACTTCTGATAACACTAATATTCTGTCATATGTAGGCTCACAAGCAAAATATTCATGCAAGCACTGTTAGATGATGCTTGAGACCTTTAAGAGGCATGTCTTCAAAATTCTGACAAATTATCAGAAGGGTTCATCTGATTTCCCAGTCCTGGGTGTTTATAGACTACAGAGAAGCTATCCCACAGCTGGTAGTGATTCTGTGTCATGGTCCTATGCTTGAGGGGTGACCTGCTGAGCACAGTTTAGTCTGGGGATGTGGCCAAGGACTGGGTAGTAAAGGAGCTTCTTGGAAGGTGAGGGGCCCGAAAAAAGGCACTGCACTGTGTGCTCCACAGGAGTCTGCCGAAGACCAGCCACAAGTGCTGGGTCCCAACTCCAGTACAGGCACACAGCCTTAAACGCCACTCATGGCATTGGCTAGCCATTTGAGAAATAGGGCATGGTGCAGTTTTAACAAAGTGCCTGAGAATAGAGTGAAAAGAGAGAATATTCTTTTCCATTTGGGTTGTGAATTGTGCTGTTGTGTATTCTGGAATTATAAATAAAAATAACCATAGCAGGAATAATAGCTAACATGTATTGAGTCTTACTGTGTGCCAGGCATTGTGCTAAGAACTCCGCATGTACTATGTTACTTGATTCTCTTAAGGACATTAGAAAGTAAGTACTGTTATTATTCCAGTTTTAAAGGTTAAGAAACTGGGATTCGAGAAGCTGACTTGCTCATTGTCTTCCATATATTTAAGAACAGAATCAGGGTTTGAATCCAGGCCTGACCCAAGTCTTGAGCTGTTAACAAAAGAGAAAGCCATTAAAAAATGAGTTGAGTTTTGTTATTTACTGTAGAAAGTAACCAAACTTCCTTTTAAATTATTCAAACTAGAACACATGTAATCTTTGAACTCTTAGTTCTGAATCCTGAACCCAAGTTCCTGAACTATGGTCCGATTAATTGAAATTATTGTTTGAAGAGACCTTTTATTATATGCTTATGTTTCTAATTACAGATTCGTTCCTCCTTATTCCCTTATTGTTGAACATAGTGGGGAATGCAATTATTATTTTCCCTTGTTCTAATGGTTAAAAAGTAAATAAATGAGGAAGGCTCTGTCCCTCTCTTCATTATCAGCCAAAAAACACATTTGAAATTTTCCAACCACTTTCTTTTATGTCTGATGTTTCAGAAAAAAAAGTTTTAGTGAAACAAAGTCAAATTTAATCCATTTTAAGAAACTGATGTTTTTAAAGTATGAGGTTCTAAGTAAAATGATTTCAAATTATATATTTATGGGGATTAACTTGTTTTCATGTATAGTACAGCTTTCCTGAGTAAACAATTTCCTTTTGACTCCATGGGATGAGAAAAATATATGTAGTATTTTTTTTTTTAAGAGATCTCACTTCTTTAGGTGAGCACTTGAGTTGGAAATATTTATTCTCACTACTCTCCAAATACGAGTGAATACAAAGTAGAAGTGGAAAAGTAAAATTAAGGCATTCTTGGTAGTTGAATTCCCCCCAAAAATGTTTTAGCCCAGTTCTTTGGCCACCTTATCATGACATGATAAGTGGGCAACAGACTTCTGCACTGTGTAAGACATGTCCCCTATCTTGGTACATGTATGTGTTCATGCATGTCACCTTTATTTATACATGTTCAAAACAGAACAATTTTTTGTTCATTGTAGCAGATGGAAAATTTCTGGGCTGTGGACTTCAAAAGGAGAAAGACTTTAAAGTGTTACTACCTTAATACCGTTCTTTCATTAGCCCCTAGTGCTCGGTAAATAAGGCAGCCATTGAGTTATCAATGGGTTTACTTTTACCAAACAATTGGACCGAAAGTACTCCAGAGAGTTATGGCCTCCCCTACCCTGTTACCAGAATCATTTTATTAATAAAATGCTTCTAACATGACCTCCCAAGATTTTTTGACTCTTATTGCTTGGGTGGCACTAGAGGCTAAAATGGGGCTCCTTTTAATAACACATTTGCATAAGTTGATCTGAAAGATCCCCATGTGATTACATGACTCCAGGGTTGGCCTGTCATCTCAGAAAAGCCTGAGGTACTCGTCCCAAAGAGATCAAAACTCAAGAATTAACTAGTCTTCATAAAATGAGAACATCTCTAGGAGCAGTAAAACAAATGATTATCATTTCTTTTTGGCGTTGGACTATGCCAAGCTAGAGAAAAACAGAGCTTTCAAACGTTGACAATCTGGTATATTGAAGTATGACCATTATTTTTTATTTTCCACATTTTTGGTCCAAAGACAGTTCTGAGTAATTGATTCCCATAATGAGCTATGGTTCGTTAGTCAATTTAATTTATAATTGAATTGGATGGATGTAACTCTGTGTAAAATTGTCTCTGAAGAATCTGTTTTGTTCGTCTGTTCAACTTCTGACAGGGATGGAAGAAAATCTAAATTATTCCCTCCTGCAAGGGGGAAAAATTCAGTCTCAGCCTCCCTGGTGAAATTAAGAGAAAAAATATTTTTAATAGTTGCCATGCAAAAATATTATGGCTTTACTAAAATTTATACAAGCATGTGAATTAACACATTCATGGCAAGGATGGTGGATTCAGGAATCTGAGTAAATGCCTTGAGGCAAAGACCTTTTCTGAGTACTGGGAAGGATTTCTCATTATTAGAATGAACACCAGGTCTCTCTCCATTTATTTTTATCAGTTATTGACAAAGATTGTCTTATTGCAACATAAATATGCCCAGAAAACAATAGCTCTAATTCTCCAGGTGTTTTGCAATCATCACAACTTGTATTTTATATACATTTCCAATAATGGTATAATTTGGGGAACAATTATTAAAATAATCACATAGAGCTTTTTTTAAGTTTTGAAAGACTGTCAGAAAATTTTTAAACTTTAATTGTTAACAACAGGCTTTCATTTTTGCTCAAAGATTTTCTCTTATTCTCTAAGCCCTTCACATTTAAAACTTTTACAACCATCTTAGCACACACTCAAAACAAAGCCATAATTATGTAAAAAGAAATGTTTTACAGTTAATGCCATCTAAGACACTCACCAAGTGCCAAAATGCATAGGATTTTGGTAAAAGGCAATCTGTTCTTTGAGGATAATGCATGCAAACTACTCTTGTGCAAAACCTGAGGCAGGAATAGTATACTGCCTTAGATCACACCTATGGAGCTGACTTTGATACTATGCCCAGAAGTGGGTTACAGGCTGTGATTTGAATGAAGTTTAATCATTTTTAGAAGCAAAGGGCCTTTAGGGTACTCTTGTTCCATAAGACTTATTATATCTAAGAAAGACAAAGGCGTAGGCTTTATTCTTCCTTGTTAACAATGGTAATACAGTAATGATCTTTAATGATGGACTGTTGTGTGAAATAGACTGACTGGGAAGAAAAGCTAGATGAAAACAGCTGTCATTTTATATCATCAATCCCTGTTCTTACGTGGACAAAGAGATCATGAATTCATGTCCTGTAATGTGATGGAGAGGCATTATATCACTGTATGTCCACTGCCATTTCTATGGGCTTTCATCTAATCTCCTGCAAATGTTAAAAATATATATTTTAGTTAGTTACAATGAAATGAATAAATGAAGTCGAATTAAGGTAGGTCAGGATATAAAGTTCAAATGTTACAGTTCTCAAGGGACAAATCTTTTACAGTTTCTCTCTACTCACATATACCTGGCTGTTCCCATTTCCTGACCTTTGCAAGATTTTAACTAGTTTTTCTTTTTTAATTTCCGACATGGAAAACAAAGATATTTCATTTGGAAAAATACTCCCTCCTAAATGAGCCAGACTAAACAGCAGGCATTAGCCTTATCAAGTGAACAAAATCACCAGAGATCACTTACATTCATAATTATTACATTTCTCCTGAAGAATTTTGAGTAGCACTCATCTTTTATGTAAGTCAGCTATGTAAAATAGATTGAAAGGTGAATCTAACAAAATATTCAAACCCACATCAATCATTCATACATAATGCACAGTTCAATGAAGGCCGGCTCTGGAGCCCAGATAAGCAATGTCATAGTAAGTTATGCTCTATGGCAGCAAAATCAGTTGTGATCAATCACACAGTAACCAGTGTGAGTTACATTTTTGCTTTAGTCCTTAAACTCTTTCGAGTATACTTTGAAAAGTATTGTTTTTATCTAAAGTAGTAGATCAATACCTGTGATCAATAAGCATTCATTTCCAACTAACAAGGACAATGGTGAGTGAATTCCTTAAAACATTTTCATAGCAAGGAATGTTGGGTTGAATAGTAGATCATTAATATGTCAGATTTTAGGGGGAGCTCTTAAAAATCTCCTGGAGGACAACTCTCAAAGAATGTTTCTATTCTTTGACAACTGTTCCATTTCTATGATTTCCAGTAAAATCATCAAAACCTTGTATATTGATAGCTTCAGCAGTTTCATTCCAGATCCTATAAAATGTAATGCATTAACTAATGATAGTTTTGGCTTTTGAGAAATTTGATGACACCCTTTCTATGATGAAGTGAAAGCCCTTGAAGTGGCACTAATGAATATCACAGTGAAAAATACAGGGTTATGTTCTTGAGCCCACACTCACCTCCAGTCGCCAGACCACTGAAGGGGCCCTGCTTACTTGTCCTAAAGTCAGGAAAAAGAAGGAAGACTTGGACACTCGTGACCTGAGTCAGTCGTTTACAACTACACATTAGTTTGTTTATTATCTTTTTAAACCAGCTCCTAGAGAGCAGGATCATAGCTCAGATTTTATTGTATTCAGGAATTTCTAGTGTATTCTTTCCTGTAATAAAGATATGAAGGAGATATTTCTCAAACCAATGGAGATATTTCTCAAACGTCTTAAAGTTTGGACTTAAATGCTGCTTTCCATTAATTCATCTTGACTTCTGCAACAGGGTTGCAGGGAGCAGAGGGTTGGCCTGGATCAGATGCATTAAAAACTGGCAGGCATCACAGAATCGGATGGACCATAAAGCAGCATTGAAAGCAGTAGCAAGCTTCAGGCTTTGAGAGTGTTGGCAGGGACAGGGTGGAAAGTGGCATGGGGGAGAAGGAAGATATTTTTTCCTTCTGCATCAGTGTTCTTTAAGGCTCTTTTGACTGAACACCCCTCAATTAAAAAAAAAAATCCTTCAAGTATTCACCTATACATGTTTGTTTACAAATTATATACATGTGTTACTCTCATTAGTTAACAAATCAAGGTGCAACACTCACACAAAATTTATCATTGATGATAATGAATGTAGTTGTTACCAAATGGTTTTGATTACTTTCAGCCAACTTATTGTCATGTAAAATTACATTGTCCTTAATTTTGTTAAGAATTTGGCTATTGAAGAACTCTGTTAGGAAGAGTAACCAGCTTATACATTACTGTTATCATCATGGATCTGTGACATTTTTGCAATCTGTATTCATTTCAATCTGTGGTTTTTGCAGCAATTTAAAAACATTAAATTATTGTAAGTTTATGTACACTGTGAAGTTAGTATCATTCAAGTTAGGTAACAGGCTCTATAAGTCCATTATATTGGTCCTGTAACCCGTGGTAATTGTGTGCTGTGTGTATTACCACTTCCTGTCCAGGATCTAGTGTTACCACACCACTCAAGGCTGTCTGACACACACGTCTGGGGTGGGCACCAGCATCAATCCACACAGCAAATGCTCGTATGACTTATTTTTATAGAAATATAACCATAAATGAACATACAAATATTTCTTCCTGCATAACTAAATGTTATTCTATATAGCCTATTTTGCAGACCAGTGTGCTAGACTACAGGTAAAACACCCAACTGTTCTCTAGGATGACTTCATCTGACATGAACACCATTGAGACTGAATTCCATACTCCCAGCTAAGGGAAGGTGGGCTTCGAACAGATAAAAAGAGTCACCTTTGCTTCCTCTCCCTTTATGTAATATATACAAGAATTTATTTATCCATTTATTAATTCCATAAATATTTACTGGGAACAATCTGTAAGCATAGCATTCAGTGTCTCTGTCCATCTGGAATGTGTGGCGTAATGGAGAATATGTACCCAGGGAATTGCATGTTGGAATAAGTGCACTGATGGCGGCAAGCACAGGTGCTCTGGCACAGCAGGGACAACTCACCAGGATATGTAAGAACAGGAAAAGCTCCTTAGAGAAAGTTATAAAGTGATATTGGAGTTGAGACCCTCAAAATAAGTAGGATTGATCCTAAGATGAAAGGGAGCAAAAATGCCCTTGATGGCTGATGTTTGGAATGTAGAGAGTGGGATATTAGACTTTAAAGGTTAAAAAAGAGGTTCAATCAAGCAAAGTCTTATATGATCTGTTAAAGTGGGAACTTTATCCTGAGGGCAATGGAAAGCCAATGAAGACAGGTCAATGCAGGGCAGATATGATTAGAAAACATTGAGTATAGGTAGTATTTATGATGATGCCTGGCACATGCTGAGCACTCAGTAAGTGTAAGCTCTGATGAGCATTCTTCTCAATATCACTATCATTATCAAATTTGATTTTTCATCACTATTATCAGATTTGATTCGTGGAGTGATTCTTTTAGTTGCAATTTGGCAAATAGATTGAAGGGATAAGACATGTTAGCTGATCCCTTTGTTCTTAAAAATTTCTTCTCTTCCTGAGATTTTCCCAGTTCTATTTCATTCTATGCTTTCTCTTTTAAAGACTTTTATACACACATGCTCCTTGACTTAGATGCTATGTCCTAATAAACTTGTAAGTTGAAAATACCACAAGTCGAAAGTGCCGTTTTTAACTTATGACAGGTTTATCAGAATGTAACCCCTGATGTAACCCCATTGTAAGTCAAGGAATGAACTGGATGAGTATCATTTTTGCACCATGGTAAAGTTGAAAAATCCTAAATTGAATTATTGTAAGTTGGGAACTGGCTGTAATTTTAAATTTTTCTATGTATTTATTTATGATTGAAGTGGATTAAGTGGTAAGTGGCAAGAGGGAACCCTGGGGGAAACAGAAATGAGTGAGTTGGAGAAGTGTTATTGAAGAGCTTTCTTTGCAGAGAACCACATATTTCGAGGGGAAAGCATTTTACACTGAGCTGGTTAGGTACATGTACTTCATAAATACTTGTTAACTGACATAGTTTTTCTTTTAATTTGTTGGACCTTCTCACTCTTGAATAACTTACTTTTCAAGCATCGATGACTGACTTTTTTTCTGATATGAAAATACCCGTTTCATCCCCGCTCCTTTGCAGTGTGTGTGTGTGTGTGTGTGTGTGTGTGTGCGCGCGCGCGCATGCGGCAAGTTTATACAATTGCATGGTCAGTTCCTTTGGCCTGCTTTCCTGGAGCAATTAAAAATAATTACCTTCTTTTTTAAAATTTGTGTGGAGCATATTAGACTGTTATTGCATTAACTTCATAAGTTATATCCCATTGAGGTAAATTCTTCATTGAGCACTGAGGATCAAACATTTCATTAGATTATGTAAATATTAACAAAGGTATTGCTAATGGTGTTGCTGATTATTTTGAAGATAATTTCTCTTTGTGTCATCAACATCTGTGCAGGGAAATTTAAAGAGATTGTTTTTCTTTGATGTCTTTAGGCTGCCATTTTGTTAAAGGGAAGCAGCCCCAAATCTTTCTTTTGTGTGTTAGTCTCAGTTCAAAAACTGTCCGACTGAATACAGATGTGGAGTTTCACATTCTTAGTGGAGAATATGGGCTATAGAAAATTATCTTAGAAATTATCAGGGGAATTGATAAAAAGTACCATTTTTTTTAAGGAACAGACATTGACTATTACGGGGATAAAGGACTAGGTGCAGTTAAAACCTAGCTGTGTTTTAGGTATTTCATCATACAAGGAAACAGGAGGCTTATTCCCATTTTTGGATACACTAATACCTGCTGTGCTGAAATTAAACATTGCATGAAACAGGTATTTAGAATGCCCATCAGAAAAAAGATTAAAAACAGTAAATCTCAGGCCCATGAGGCCTAGACTAAATCTGGCAAGCAGCCTATTCTGCAACAGACTTTCTGCTTTTGAAGACAGCAAACTTCAGCCTGGCCAGGCAAAGATCAAGCCAAAATACTGCAAAGGAATCTTTTATTTTATTTTTCTTTCTTGCATGAAGGATACTGATGCCTCAGTCCTTGTCTTCGCTAAAATGACATGTAATCCCAAAGGAAAGAACTTAATTTGTGAGATGAGTGTGAAAAACCTACCAAAGGAAATGATGTGCAAGCAAGACGAGCACTTCTTCAGATGATGTCAGGGAAAGTCCACGCGGAGATGTCTGAAGGCTCTAATCCGAATGTGCGGACATCATCTCCATCTGTCCAAGTGTGCGGTTGTATGATTCTGCTACCTTCACTGACTTAACCACAGTGAGAGATGATTTTCCACCAAATAGATAGCAAAACAAATATTAGGTTGTAATTCTGCTTAACAAGTCTGAAAATGCACAAGAAAGGCAAACATAATTTAAAGTTGGCATTAGAAAGCTAAGGGTATATAATTTGGAATAGATGATTTTTTTTGTGCACATTGTCAAGTTATAGTTTATCTCTGACTTTTATGTGTGCTTTCCCTTTTGGGTGCACTTTCATCCAATACTGTTCCAGATTTATATATGTAATATAATCTAGAAAATGATATACAGTATGCAATACTGGGATTGTTGGCACTATCCATTTACAATAATAAAAAGTTAAAAGGACAAAATGTGATGATAATAGTAAACAAAAAAAAATCAATGCTTTTCTAAAAGCTTTTTATTTCTAACTTTTCATTCTGCAGCAGTTCTTCTAGTGGGTAACAACAGTTGATTGTTTTAAATCCTTTCTCTTTTTGCCTTCACTTCTATTTTTTCTTCTCATTGCATTGCTTTATTACTTTTCCATTGTTAAATCTTCACTTTTTCATATTTTTTGACTTTATCTTTAGTTTTTTCTCCACTTTCGCTGCATGCCTTCAAAGCACACACTTGATTATGCCTTTTCCTCTCCACTTCTTTCATCAGCTTCCTCTTCATTTCCTTCCTTTCTCCCTCCCTGACTCTCTTCTCCCTTTCCTTCTTCCTTTTTTTCCCTTCTTTCTACCAGTTTATCTCTACTACTTCCTTTTCTATTTATTTTCCTTAAAATCTACTCTACTGCAGAGATTAACCTGGAAATGCTACAAACATAACTTGTGTTTTTTTCTTTGGAATAACGAGAACATGGAAAAGTACAAGGCAGTTATAATTTGTGAAAATAATATTATACCAGCAAGAAATACATTATGCAATATTAGAACAAAGCTTTGAATTGCAATGATCACCATCTTCTAAAAATGCACAGATACTGGACCACGAAACTGTACTTCTTCCAGGAATTCTTAGCTTCTAAACATGTCATTTTGTCTCGATCTATAAATATCGAAGAATGCTCTTAGAATCTGCCAACTATCATAAATTTATTAAATGTACTTACATTCACAAAATATTGTGCTGTATGAATTTGAAACCTTTCTATTTGGCTGCTGATGGCCTGCTGGTCTTCAGACACCACGGGCACATATTGAAGTCAGCTATATGGTAGAGCTGTGAAGTTAGCTTAGATGTAGAGTGAACACTGGGAATACTTGATGTCAACCCTGTAGTCTAAAATCGGACCCCACTCAAGGCATTAACAGAGGAATTGAGCAAATTGTGTGGGTTTTTTTTTTTATTTATTTGTGGTGCAGAGATGAGGGCAATCAAAAAGCCACTATGCCTAATTGCTAAATTTTAGCATTAAAATAATGTAGTAGGGGGAACAGAGATTGCTAAATCAAGGATAAACTACTAGATTTCTTTTGTCTCATTTGCCTAAAGTTGAGTTGATAGATCTACTGTATTGAATCTTTTTATACTTTATTTTGGGGACAAAGAAGTTGGGAAGTATGTCTTAGCATGTAGAGTGTGTGTGTATGTGTGTGCACATGCATGTATTGAAGGTTACTTTAATTAGTATTATTTTTTCTCTTCAGAGTCAGAGTCTCACTCCATCACTCAGGCTGGAGTGCAATGTGGCACAGTCATAGCTCACTGTAATCTTGAACTCCTGAGTTCAAATGATCCTTCCACCTCAGCATCCCGAGGAACTGGGACTACAAGCACTCACCACCATGCCTGGCTAATTTTTAAAATTTTGGGGCTGGGCGCGGTGTCTCAAGCCTGTAATCCCAGCACTTTGAGAGGCTGAGGCAGGTGGATCACAAGGTCGAGAGATCGAGACCATCCTGGTCAACATGGTGAAACCCCGTCTCTACTAAAAATACAAAAATTAGCTGGACATGGTGGCGTGTGCCTGTAATCCCAGCTACTCAAGAGGCTGAGGCAGGAGAAATGCTTGAACCCAGGAGGCGGAGGTTGCGGTGAGCCGAGATTGCGCCATTGCACTCCAGCCTGGGTAACAAGAGCGAAACTCCGTCTCAAAAAAAAAAAATTTTTTTTGTAGAGACGCTGTTTCATCATGTTGTGTAGGGTCAAGCAATCCTCCCGTCTCAGCCTTTCAAAGTGCTGAAATTACAGGCATGAGCTATTGCGTCTGACTGTGAAGTTTACTCAAACTCATTGTGGCCTCTGACACTCCCTTGGTTTATAAACCTTTATGCAAAAACTAATGAGAAGTCCAGACTGTGGATGCCTTGGGTACATGGGTCATAGTCCCTCTCCTAGTTCTTAGTTTGGAGCCAGGTGTGTCCCTTTGGTAGTTGGCATGTCAGTCAGCTTTCACCAGAGGAGGCTCTCACGACACAAGCTTGTTTCTCACTCTGCTTTGGTTTTGAGACACATGAATGCTCCATAAGACTTTCTCATTTCAGAATCCTGAGAAGTAGCAGCCCCTAGCTGGGATATTGCAATCTTCTAACAGAAAAAAGGAACAATAGAAAGATGAGAAAACACACATATTGGCTCATAAAGCTTTTACTCAGACCAGGTATACCTGACATCTGCTTTTATTTCATTGGCCAAAGCAAGTAACATGACCAAGCCTGAGCCTGGATGGGCAGATTACACTTCCTCTAAGGGAAGCATATACATCACATGGCAACAGGTTGGACATGGATAGTCTTAAGGGAAAGGGAGTGCATTACTGGGAACAAAAATATGATTTCCACACACAATAAATGCTATTGAATTGAATTATAATCAGAAGCAGTTAAATGACCAGTATATTCTATTGAGAACTTGTAGACACATGAGAGTGTTAAGAACAATTTTTTTCTGCTGAGTTGGGCAGATCATGAGGTCAGGAGATCCAGACCATATTGGCCAACATGGTGAAACCCCATCTCTACTAAAAATGCAAAAATTAGCCAGGCATGGTGGTGCGTGCCTGTAATCTCAGCTACTCTGGAGGGTGAGGTAGGAGAATTGCCTGAACCTGGGAGGTGGAGGTTGCAGTGAGCGGAGATCACACCACTGCACTCTAGCCTGGCGAAGGAGTGAGACTCCGTCTAAAAAAAAAAAAAAACGAAGAATAACGATTATTGCTTTGTTTACCTTCTGCAGCAAGATCCTCTGTTTTCCTACTGCTTTGAAGAAATACCCAAGACTGGGTAATTTATAAAGAAAAGAGGTTTAATTGACTCGTAGTTCTGCATGGCTAGGGAGGCCTCAGGAAACTTACAATCATAGCAGAAGGCACATCTTCACAGGGCAGCAGGAAAGAGAATGATTGCCAGCAAAGGAAATGCCAGATGCTTATAAAACCATCAGATCTCGTGAGAGCTCACTCACTATCACAAGAACAGCAAGGAGGAAGCATGATCCGATTACCTCCACCTGTTATGGCCAATGACACGCAGGGATTATGAGAATTACAATTCAAAATGAGATTTGGGTTGAGACACAAAGCCATACTGTATCATCCTCCATTTATAAGAAGAGTTTAGTAATATTATCTGATTGAGTACTTAGCACTAATTCAATGAATATATCAGTGATCATGAAATGGTTAAAGAACAAAGATAATACCACATGGGGAAATTATAGAATTTTTTTGTTTGTTTTTTTTAGAATCAGAAAGATTTTTGGTGAAGGCCTCAGGCTGGATATTGCTCTACTCTAAATTCTGAGGAGTCTGTTGGAACCCTGTTTACTACAATTGTCACAGAGGGAAGGTAACATGACTTTATACATTGTCTATCCAAGGAACATGCACCAGCTTTTGCACAGATATGTGTGGCAGCTGATAAAATATATTGTTAGAGATAAACTTGGTTGAAAAAGACTCAGGATCTGAACATTTGGAATTTCTCTGACTTTCCTGACAAGGACACTTTCTAGACCAATTGCCTGTCTTTCTCAGTACTGAGCAGTTTACCTATGTGTTCTTGAATTAATCTTTCTCCTCTACCAGACTCCATGAAGACTGAGACCCTGATACAGGGTAGATGCTCAATAAATATTTGTTAAGTGACTCAATAAATGTTGAGCAGTTGCTGACATGGAGGGTGAGAATTCTGTATGTTGGTGTTTAAGTCAAAGGAAATGACCAACCTGGTCTAAATGCTTATGGGCTGTAGAGTTGCATGTGCAGTATTCCAGGGGACCAGAAGTCAGGTACCAGGAGAATGAGCATAGATTTAACTCAGCTTCCAAGTGCAAAGAAATTTTAGTTTATTCCAGATCCATATTGTACTTTGATTTGTATATTAATTGTAGTCTGTTGTCTATGCCATATCTATATGTAAATTATTTAGCTTACTCAGTATATTTCATTATACTAGCCATTCTAAATTGTTCTCCTTCTTAAAAAATTATCTGAACTTTAAAGATTGTTTCTGGTATAGCTTATAAGTTCTAAAATGGATGGAGCTGAACTGACATTCATTGTGTATCCAGGTGGTCAGAAAGTGAAGATCCCAAGGTAAATAACATCTCTCCTAGAGTCTACCTGAGCAGGATCCGAGCCCCACCGGGTAGTCTTCACTTACACACACAACTTGCACATAGTAAGCACTCAATAAATATTTGCTGAATTGAGTGGGAAAGTTCAATACAGGTAGTGGCTGTAGAACAGAAAGACTAACTTAAACCCGGCCCAGAAATCCAGACTGATCACCAGCTGAATATATCTGAACAACTCATTAAAAACGGGGGAAATGCAGACGCGTATTTCTTCCCTACCCCATTACTCTGTGGGAAATATAAATGAAATAGATCATTTACATAACGGCATAATGTGCCTAGATATAACAGATTATTTGCATAACTGCATAATGCCACTAATCAGGGAAAAAAGCCTTAAATATTTCTGGGATGTGAACATACAGAATTATAGAAGGTATGCATATCAACCAATAATCAGAGGCTTCTCTTTTTTGTAACGTGTATCCCAATAGGGAGAAAAAAATCTTCTACAGAAGTGAATGAACCACCACGGCACCAAAAAGTGAAGCTGGGTATGCTTGGAAGACATAAAATGACAGAATCTGGGTTCAATTTCTCCAAACCACTGTTCTTTCCTGCATAATGAGCAACTAATAGGGACCTGCTTATTAGAATATAAGAGCAGAGCAAGGTCTTTTGAAAATAATTGTAGGGTGAGTAATAAGGAAGGAAGGACACGGCCATTCTCTTAGGTATCAATGCCTTACCTTTCTTGTTAATGATAGCACTTTGAGGCAATAGCAGGATAAGGGAAGGAAAACAAAAAGCATGGTTTAGTGAGCTTTAACAACCTTTTTCCCTCCCATAATGAAAGTACCTATGCTCCGTTTTATATTTACCTTAGTGCAAAAATTCTTTATCATGCACAACTCCACTGAGTTCATTATATTTTTTAATGTATCTCAGATTCATTTCAGATCCTGATTTCCCAGTACAAACTAGAGTAGCAAATATATAATTATTCTCATAAATAACTCAGCACCTTATATTTCAAACAAGTTTTCCCACAAGGCACAAGTGCCCTATATTAAATTCTTTTAAGTGTAAGTTGATTAAGGTAAAAATTAGTTGTTATTACCTTATGGACATTTTAGTTTTAGCAGCAATTCAAAGCCAGGTCTATCACAAGTAGATTTGTTGCCGCCCACAGGTATAATCATCAGGAAAATTAATAATCATGTTCAGTATGACTATAAATCATTGTGGTTTAGGCAATTAATTTCTGTAGAAAAATGAAAGATCTATAAGTATTATTACTGTGCAAACTACATGTTGTGAAACCCAGATCCAACATAGTCAAATTGCAAATGCAGGGTTTCTAATTTCAGAGTGTGATAATATGGGGTCATCAGAGGAAGGAAAGCTGACGATTCTCAATAAATAATGTGGTAATTTTTAGCAGTTTATGAATGCAGCTTTTAGTGCATACGGTATTCAGAACCTCTAACCCAGATGCAGTGGAAAGAGTTGCTAATTTCTAGAAAAGGCAGAGAAGCCATAGAAGAAAGTGAACATGAGGATGTTTGAATGAGTCTACCCTCATGGCTGGGCAAATATCCCGAGAGTCATAATGCAAGGCACACTCCTTGCAGAGTTGCTTCCAGAAGACTTCTTTTATTCTGCTCTGTCTGTTTAGTGTGCAAAGTCAGATTGGGAAGACAAAGGCCCCTAGTAAACAATAGTAACATCCATTTATTTGTGAATACTAACGGTATATCAGACAATCTCCTTAGCACTTATTTTAAAATTTAATCCTCACAACATTAAGTATGTATAATTATCTATATTGATATATGAGGAAATAGGCTCAGAATGGTTAAGCAATTTTTGAAAGCCAAAAAGATGGGGGACGCTAGAGTCCCAATTCCAAAGCCGACTGAGCGCCCAAAGTTTATGGCTTCCTTCTCTAATCTCTTTGTGTTTTTTTCCTTACTCTTCCTCTCTCCTTTTTTTTCCCTACCTTTTATGTGTCTGTGTTATGATTTTCTTGTTCAGATTCTTTTCTTAATCTTTATGCTTTTCCCTTTCCATGTCTGAGGTCTCCTACCATGCCCACAAGCATTTTGTAGCCAATTAATGGCCTTTAGGATCAAAAGACTGCAGACCTTTTGTGTAATTACAGCATTGGTAGATATGGTGATTTCGGAAACAATTTATTTTTCTTTTTTGTTTAGGTGTTCTCTCTTTTTCCAAGCCTGCCTCAGTTTGCATATTCTTTGCCCCATTGCAACCCAATTGATCACAACTTTCATCATAAGAAGGCATCAAGTCTGCTTTATTTGTGTATTATATATCCTAAGGTAAGCTCTTTCTTAATTTATGGGTTAAAATATCATGCAGGTAAAAATGAAAAAAAAATCAGAGAAAGGAAGGAAGAAAGAAAAGAACATGAAAGAGGAAGCAAGCAAGCAAGCAAGAAAAAATTGTAGAATGACCCTTCACATTAAAAAAGGTTGGTCACTTTCTAAAAGATTCCCTGTAGATTTCTTAAGCTAGCAAGCTAATTTTAAGCATTGGGTACATTTGTGAAACTTTTCAGGACATCACTCACTGCATAAAGTGAGCCATCTCTATTATTAGTTCAGTAATACCTCACCTTATAGAATACCACTTATGGCTGACAATATATTTGCCTACCTAACTTATCTGACTCTCAAAACAACTGCGTGGGATTGGGTGGAAAAAAGGTCTTATTTCTGTTTTTCTCTTGAGGAAAGAATTTGGATTCTGAGAGATTACGGGACTTGCTTAAGCCACACACAGAGAGAAGAGGAAAGGAACAGAACTCAAACCCAGTTCCTCTGACTCTGCAGCTGTGGCTGGTTTGTCCAATTACAGGCACACACTTCTTTGAGATTCTTGTTCTTCTGGGTTAAAAATTAACCCAGCTTCTTTCTCCATATTTCTATTGAAATCTATCTGATTAATACAATCCTAACTTTCCAAATTATTCATTCCAATGGACACTTTTTAATCTTTACCTCACCTGATGTCTGGACAACTTCAGCGTCCAGGACTACACGTGAAATTTCTTCTGTGTTTTCAGAGACTATTTTCTGTCCTTTTTCTCCTCGTCTATCTCAGGTCATTGTTTCTCACTCTCTTTGAGGGTTTATCCTTCTTTTTTTATACATTTAAATGTTAATGTATTTTGGCCATTTTTCATTTAAGTACACTTCCTTTACAATCTTCTCTCCTCCCAAAGAGTCAACTAATGCTTATTTACTGAAGGTGAATGTACATTCATTCTTCTAGTCCAGATTACTCCACTTAGCTTCATGTCTACAGTTTCGTCTGCTAACTGGATATATTCATTTAAATATCAAACAAGCAACTCAAACTCAGTTATATCCCAAACTAAACTTAACATCCTCCCCACCAAATCCACTTTTCCATCTGCTTCTTACCTTAGCTAACAGTGCCACCATCCAGCAATACTCAGCCAGAAATCAACCTTCAGCAAAGGTGACTCACCAAGCGCTATTGGATCTATACTCTAAATATATCTGGTGTTTGTCCCTTCCTCTTCATCCCTGCTAAAGTTCCTTTAGTTCAGGTCCTGGCTGCTTCTGCCTGAATTTAATCAGTTACCCTGTAGTATATGCTCATTCAGTCAATCTAACTGATGCACAGAAAAGAGGCCACAGGTTATGCCTGAGTCCTCAAACACAAGCTACTTTTTGATTTTCTACCCGCAATGAAGAAAGCATATCAGGAGCATGGAGAAGCCTAACATGAGTGGGAAAGACATCATCATCTTGATGAAGTCTCTGTGCAGAGACTTTTCTATCCAAAGCATGACCCCAAGCCAGCCCCTAAACCCAACTGCTGTGGTTCATAACTGCTTATCCTTTTTTACCTTGCTTTTTAGCACACAATACCTCTAAGCATTATCTTATATGTACGACTTTGTTCTTTAATGGATATCTCCTCCATATTAAGATTTAAGACCTGAGGAATCTTGTCATCTTCAGTACTGTTTCTCAGGACTGAGAATAGTTCCTAGCTCATAGGAAGTATGAGAGAAATACGTATTAGTTGGCATCCCTGCAGAAACAGCACACTTAAACTGGACAATTAAAGATTGAATAGGGGGCCATTTTCCAAGGTATGGACAGAGTTTAGGCAAAGACACAAAATGTCAGGTGGTCTCTAGGCTGGTAACAACCAGGAGTACTTCTACCCCTTGCCTGAAGGGGTGAGGGAGGGAATCATAGAGAAGTCTGGAGCAATATTGGAACTCGGAGAAAAAGCTGATAAGAGAAGCACATGACCGGAGCTGTGGCCTGTAGTAGAGGAAAAAAGCCAACGTGCTTTGGGAATCAATCCAGCAGAGACAGTGAGAGGAAAGTGTCCTGACTTCACTGTCATCTTGCTTTCCAATTTCCTGCCCTCCCTCATTGCCCTAACCTAGTTGGAAGCCAAGACCACAAGGGAGCACATGAATTTGGTCTACGGTCCATGAAGATCACCTTGTAGGGGACAGGGCAACGTGGAGAAGGATGGAAACAGATGTGGGGAGGCACATGGAATATTTTGGCATCTGTGTTATAAGGTGAATGAATGAAAGACAAGGATCAAGTGATCATCTTAAGTCTATTTAAATACAGGTAAAAATAACATGTCACTCAAAACTGCATCCATTTAACTGCTATTAATAAAAAAATTGCTTTATATACAACTTCCACCCAATGCATATACACTGTGGCTCAGCACTGTTGCATCTGTGTCCTGCTTACACTGGCAGCAGCTCTTCTTAGATGCAGAATAACTTTAGGGCTATGTAGCCTGACACACTAAGGGAATCATGATTGGACCCAACTTTTTTCCCAGGCTTACTCCCTCTTGACATGAGCACTTTGACCCTGCCTGTCCAGTGCTTTGGAAAAAAGACCCACTTCAGTCCTTCCTGCTGCCATGCCTTTGCTCACGTTCTTTCTTTTGCCTACGATTTTTTTACCTGAATCTTCTTTCCATCTTATATACTCCTTTTCTTGGCTAAATATTCTCCTTGTTTTCAAGAATTAATTGCATATAACATCTCTGATGCTTTCTATGACACCTTATTCAGGTCTGCTTTATTGTCTTTATTTAGGCCTTATTTTATTCCAAAGAGATTCAAGGTAGGAACCCTACACAGTTAACACTTAATTCATTTAGACTCTCATAACACTTTGAAATGTCTTTATTCACATTGTCCTCCTTGGATTGTATTATTTTAAATTTCTGATACAATATTGTCCTTGAGATCAAGGACTCTGGATTTATTTACTATGAAATTCCAGCATCTAGACAATGCCAGGTACATAGTACTTGGTGAACACATAATTGCTTAATGAAAAAAATGAATGACAAAAAGAAGGCTAAAGTACCTAACCACCCAGTAGGACTCCAACTCACTGGATTCTAAAACTTTAGAAGCCAAGGAATAAAACAGAATTGATTTTCATAATTTTAAAAGCTGAGTGGAAGCGAGTCTTCTGATTCTCAGGTACAAGTATACAGATGATCAAGTCATTCTCTTTTTTTTTTTTAGACTGAGTCTCACTCTGTCACCAGGCTGGAGTGCAATGGTGTGATCTCGACTCACTGCAACTTCTGCCTCCCGGGTTCAAGTGATTCTTCTGCCTCAGCCTCCTGAGTAGCTGGGACTACAAGCGCATGCTACCATGTCCTCCTAATTTTTGTGTTTTTAGAAGAGATCGGGTTTCACCATGTTGGCCAGGTTAATCTTGGTCTCTTGACCTCGTGATCTGCCCAGCTCGGCCCCCCAACGTGCCCGGATTATAGGTGTGAACCACCGCATCTGGCCGATCAAGTCATTCCTTAAGGTTCATTTATTTCTTGAAAATAAAAATGGTACAACGAGACTAAAACATCTAGAGAAGAAAATCAACAAATATAGGGTAGGGATTTTAACAGAGTACCAAGGCATACCTCTTCACGTATTAGGAACATTGTGTCAACTATAAATCACTATACAAATATTACTGGCTTATCATCATTGTAGTTAGTCATTATCACCTGGTAAGAGATACAGTTAACTAAAATCTGAAAAAAGTGTTAAATATTTGGAATGAGGGCGGACCAATATTAGAATAAATTATTCTGACTTTTTCTGGCCTTTGTAGCTATTCCTCTGTAACTTTAACTTTTCATAGACTTCATGTTTCAAAAGTTCACATTCTGGAGGCCAGGCAGACTCCTGAAATGGATGAAGAGGTGGGGAGGGGGAGAAGTGGGAGACAAGAAATGCTTAGTGAGCCTGGAGAACATTTAGAGGGCAAAAGTGAGGTATTTTACAAAGTCTATAGCAGCTCAGGTCTTCCTTAGTGTACTTTTCCTTCACTATTTTTATTTTTATACTTCTTTTAAGATAAGGTATAGGCCGGGTGCAGTGGCTCATGCCTGTAATCCCAGCACTTTGGGAGGCTGAGGCGGGTAGATCACCTGAGGTCAGGAGTTCGATATCAGCCTGACCAACATGGAGACCCCATCTCTACTAAAAATACAAAATTAGTTGGGCGTGGTGGCTTGTGCCTATAATCCCAGCTACTAGGGAGCCTGAGGGAGGAGAATCACTTGAACCCAGGAGGCAGAGGTTGCAGTGAGCTGAGATCGTGCCATTGCACTCCAGCCTGGGCAACAAGAATGAAACACCATCTCAAAAAAAAAAAAAAGATAAAGTGTACATGCATTAGAATTCACAGATCTCAGGTTGTACAAGTCTACAAATTTTGATGAATACATACACACATATAGCAAACATCCTTATTAAGAAATAGAACATTTCCCACACCCTTGAAATTTCCCCTGTGCTCTCCTTCAGTCAATCCCCATCCTCCACAGGCAATCACTGTTCTAATTTGTAATGCCATAGATTTGTTTTGTCTGTTCTTCAACTTCACATAAATGGAACTGTACAGTATGTATTCATTTGCATCTAGCTTGTGACTCAACATAATGATAGGAGATGCACCCATATTGTGTGTATCAGGAGTTTGTTCCTTTTAATTGCTGAGTAATATTACATTGCCTGAACACACCACAATTTGTTTATCCATTCTCCTATTTAATGGCATGTGGGTTGTTTACAGTTTGGGGTTATTATGAGTAAAGCAGCTATAAACACTCATGTGTAAGTCTTTTTGCATACACATGCTTTCATTTTCTTTGGTAAATCTCTAGAAATGATATTGCTAGGTAGGTGTATGTTTAACATTGTAAGAACTCCAAACATTTTTCCAAAATGATTGTACCATTTTACATTCTCATCAGCGATATATTAGAATTCCAGTTATACTATATTCTTGCTAACATATAGTATCATCAGTCTTTTTAATTTTAGCCATTTTAGTGGGTGTAAAGGGGCATCTCACAGAGGTTCAACTTTTATGTCCTTCATGACTAGTGATGTTAAACACCTTTTCAGGTACTTACTGAACTTTTGCAGTGTGTGTTCAAATCTTTCTGGTATTTTTAATGCATGATTTGTCTTATTATTAAATTGTAAAACTATTTTATATATGCTGGATACAAGTCCTTTTCCAGATGCATGCGTGCACACACACACACACACACACACACACACACACACACACGCAGTGCAGGAAGGATAGAATATTGAGACAATTATTTTAACAGTGCCTTTTGATGAGCAGATGTTTTTACTTTTTATAAAGTTGAATGTATCATATTTCTTTTATGATTACTGCTTTTGTATCCTCTCTGAAATATGATTTTCTGGGCATGAAAGTCGTGAAGATATTCTCCTACATTTTAATTTAGAAATTTATAGTTTCAGCTTTCATGGCTATGTTTATGATCCATCTCACATTACTATTTGTGTGTCGTGTAAGGTAGTGGTCAATGTTCATTTTACTTTTTCATATGGATATTTAGGTGTTTCAACACCCATTTTTGAAAAGACTTTCCCTTTCCCACTGAATTGCCTTGGCATCTTTGTCAACAAACAATTGAGCAGGTATGTGCGGGACTCTTTTTGGAACTCTTCATTCTGTTGCCTTGACCTATTTGTCTGTCCTTTCATCATTATCACACAGTCTTGATTACTGTAGCTTTAGAGTAAATCTTCAAATCAGCAGACAAGCCAAATCCTTTATTTTCTTTTTCAAGATTGTTTTGTCTCTTTTAGGTTCTATTCTCATATACATTTTAGAAACAACATGTCAACTTCTGAAAAAAACAGCCTTTTCTTGCCAATGAAGACATATTTGACTGTGTTTTTATTGAATCTCTACATCAGTTCGAAGGAGAATTAACATCTTAATAACATTAATATTCAGTATAGTAATATTAATAGTATTGGTCAGGCACAGTGGCTCATGCCTATAATCCCGGCACTTTGGGAGGTCCAGATGGGAGGACTGGTTGAGTCCAGGATTTCTAGACCAGCCAGAGCAACACAGGGAGACCCTGTCTTTACACAAAATTTAAAAATTAGCTGGGCAGGCCATATGTGTAGGGCTGCTTGAGCCACGGAGGTCGAGGTCACAAAGGAGTGGCTATAGCTCACTGCAACCTTGATTTCTCTGGCTCAAGTGATCCTCGACCCAGTCTGGGCAATAGAGCAAAACTCTATCTAAATATAATAATAATATTGGTAGTACTGATAATAATATTGAATTTTTAAATACAAGATTATGTGATATGTCTTCATTTGTCTTCTTTAGTTTCTCTCAGCCATATTTTGTAATTTGCAATATAGTGGTCTTACACATCTTTTGTGAAATTTATTCCTACATATGTAGGTTTTAATGTTATTTTAAAAGTGACTTTAAAATTTGATTTTCTAGTTTTTGCTTCTAGTACATATAAATACTTATTGGATATTTCTTCTGTTAAGGGGCATTCTTGAAAGTGGACTTGCTTGTGAAAATGTGACTTAGAAGAATTTAAGTAGCAAATGAGAAAAAAGTCCATTTGATCTTACAACTTGGAAGTAGTCTGAAATAGCAACATGATTCTTAACATTATAAATCCTAAACACAAAGAATGGAGATGACTTTTGTTAGGTGAAGCCAGCATCTTCCCCTTTCCCCAGAGCAGCCAGTGTCTTCTCTGACTTCTACTTTCAGGAAGCTCCTGTTCGAGTTTCTGTTTCTCATAAACACTTAGGACAAAAAGAAGGCTGTGCTTTCATTAGTCACATGTAACTGTCCATGTAAGACACCATGCAGTCCAGTGGTCTAGTTCCTTAACCAAAGATGCCACTGTGGTACTGCATGTTTTTGTGACACATTAGGAAGCACACTGCACATAATCATTTGAAACTATTCTAGCACACATCTAGAAGTGGATATAAAGTTTCTGGGAGGCCAGAGTACGCAGCTATGCTTTTTACCTTCTTTTTTTTTTTTTTTGGCGGGGAGAGGGGAACGAAGTCTCACTCTGTCACCAGGCCGGAGTGCAGTGGCGTGATCTCAGTTCACTGCAATCTCCGATTCCCGGGTTCAAGCGATTCTCCTGCCTCAGCCTCCTGAGTAGCCGGGACTACAGCTGCATACCACCACGCCCAGCTAACTTTTGCATTTTTAGTAGAGATGGGGTTTCCCCGTGTTGGTCAGGTTGGTTTCGATCTCCTGACCTCGTGATCCCCCCGCCTCGGCCTCCCAAAGTGCTGGGATTACAGGTATGAGCCATTGCACCTGCCCACTTTTTAATTTCTTAAGTTGATTAAATGCGGATGGGATAAAAAATGAACCACAATAAAGAGGAAATTCTAAAAAAAAATCCTAAAACACTTTATGAAATATTTAACTGTGTGATCATGGTACTTAATGACTTTGTATAACTTTGTATAACTTTGTATAAATCTTACTTTGTATAACTTTGGAACTCCTTCTAGAAGAAAACCTATTGTTTACAGGTGTATGCCTCAAAGACACCTGAACTTTCAAAAGTCTTCTTTCTTTTGGAATATAAACCTCTCGGTAAGAAAGTGAAATTGTCATTCCAAACATGTTTGAATTTTGTTGCCACATTCTCCTCTGAAGTGTAATCATGTACTTACACTGCAAAAGACCAAAGTTAGGAGCAATTGGGGTTTTCCTGAATAAACCCCTATGCCTTCCTTGGAGATACTGAACAAAAGCACTGAAAATTCAATCCTTGAAATTTTCATCCATTTGATACACTCTCCTGTTTAGGTGAACCGACCTTATATCCTCAAATAAAGTGTCCCACTAAATACTAAAGATTCTCATTCTTTACTGTTTAATTGTATAATGTGATTCTTCCCATCATAAAATATCTATATGGGCACACCACAGAGAATTTATTATGCTATTCTATGAAGTAATACTCAGTGATTCACTTTTCATTCTCAGAGATTATATTGTTACTAGATACCTCAGTAAAGGCAGAATTGCAATAAGCCATCCATTCAAGTCTGGTGATGTTTATTTAGCTTCTTTTAGTTTATCCTCTAGAGAAGCTTTTGATTCCTAAGAGACAGGAGACATAATTTCATCAGCAGGGGTTTAGAGAAAATTAGGTTTAATAAACACAGAGTTGAAATTTTGCCATTGTACTTTCTAAATAGCCATTCCAATTTGCCAATACAGCATAGATTAGTTTGAGGATGATTTCAGACTCCCCTGTCGAGAGTTTTACATATGTAAAATCTCTTTAAGGTCAGAAGTTAACTGTGCATAGTTACAAAAGGCTTTTGGCCTCATAGGATAATAATACAGTTTTATAGTCTAGGTTAAGAATTCTCTTCCCAGTTATTAAGACTGAAGAATGCACCTTGGGCCCAAAGAAAACCTGCCCAGAGAGTGAGAAACATGGCTACTCTTCATATCCCAACAGCAGAGCCGCCACAGGGAAGGCAGAAGATAAAAGTAAGAAAAAGAAAACAAAAAAGCTTCCAACAGACAATTCACACATGTCACAAAAATCCACCCTCCTGTGTCTGAAGTCACACATATGTCTCTGTATTTCTATATTTAGGCTTATCTTTGCAATATCTTTGATTGTAGAAGCTATAGAGCTTTTTATTCAAATGGGCATTTGCAAACGATATGTTTTCATTTGTAATATACATCATTTCAAATCGTCCAGATAATACGAGACCTCACTTAGCCCACAAATATATGTGATTCTGGAATTGTCAGATTAAAGCCTAATTTGATGACCAAATTTCCTTGTAAATGTAATTAGAAATACAAGGCATGAGGCAACCATACGGCAGCTCTAGCTGAGTTAAAACTATCTACACATCCTAAAACTTTTACTCCTTTTCATTTGAATCATCCATGTCTTCTATTTAAATATGTATTTCATTGCCATCAACAATAGACTCATTCTCATGTTGTGCTGAGCTCTCTTAAACAATGTCACATCTTTATAGCTTTTACCAAAGTTTACATGAAGAATGTCACATGCCCACTGCTGATGGAAGAAAGCCACATGACCATTCGCAAAACTGGGTAAATATGTTGTGCTTGAGCTTGTACATTAGTGAACGTACCATCGGTCGACATAATGCAAAAGCCTGTATATCACAGTGGCTGGTCATGAAGGGGGTTTATTTCTCTCCTACATGAGGTCTAAACTGAGTGTTCATGTCCAGTGCGGCAGCTCTACTCTAAATGGGATCCAGACTCCTTTCATCTTGTAGCTCTATCATCTTCAACTTGTCATTGTTAAAGTTGCCGTGCTCATTTGCATTAAGCTGGTGAGTGTGGAAATAATATGAGGAATACTACATGGAAGGTTTTTACAGGCCTGGCTGGCAGCGGGCATGTATCACTTTTGCCCACATTTCATTGGCTGGAATCAGTCACGTGGGCACATGTAACTGCAAGGGGATGGGAAATGTCATCTAGCCTTTTGCCTGGGAGAACACGGACATGTTTATCATTAAAGATAGTTGTGTTAATTTCTTGTTATATCAAATTTAAAAACTTAACTGGAACTCTTTAATAAAAACAACTTTAATAGAAAACAGGAGGGTGAACATTTCTCTATCTCTGGTCACACCAGAATTTCAGAGCTAAGCCTATTTGGTTATGTTTTCTGACTCTCTTAGAAGAAATGCTTCTTCAAAGGTGGCATGGATGATAAAAGAAAACAAAAAGCAAAGGACCCAGATTATAAGATCTGAATTGTTTATCCCCCTCTGCTACAAATTGCTTGAGTGACCTTGGACAAGTCATTCTCTGGGCTTTGTATTTTTCTAATCAGTAAAATTGGAACATTCGATTCGTTGATTGCTAGGGTTTCATCCAAATAACATTCCATTATTCACTGACTATTTTTTTTTGTTTCCCTGTTCCTATGATCAGCTACAATTAGAAGAAGACCAAGTTAATGTTTAGTATGTTACTTACATTCTACGATATAGCTATTACGTTTTTCAGATTATAAGGCTTTTGTGAGTGTTTGATAAAAGTTATTGCCTTTTATTTTCACTGTAAACTAGGGCTTTTAAAGATTTACTCTCTTTCCAATGCTCCTCACTGACTATTTTTTGTGGCATAAAGGTTAACAAGCATACCACTTTTGCCGATATCTACTCATTAAATCATTACAATCTTAGGCTTGCAGGATAAACTGGGTCATGAAGCTTACTGGCTGTCATTGTGAGGACAGTGAGTGAGGAATTGAACTTGGGTCTTTTCAACTCCCTGCTGTCAAATTGCCTCTGGACAATAGATGGGATATTGTTTAACATTAAAATGTTTCCTGAAGGTCCTTGCCTTCTCTATATCCAAAAACATCATAGAAAACAGATTTTCACAGTGAGAGTTCTTCCTTTTTCTCTATTTTATTTCCTCTACTTACATGGGTATAAATAAATATGTGTGTATATATATTTAAAATAACCTACATGCTCTCCAATTTCCTTCTCCCTTGAGCATATTTTCAAAGCTCCAATATTCTCAATGGGGAAATGGATAGGATATTTTTTCCAACTTAATTCTTCCAGACTTTTTTTATTCTGCCTAATTCTTTACATGTTACCATGTTAAAAAATTTACGTAGGACCAGACCTAGAAGTTCTCGCACAGAGTGGCAGAAGATCACATGTTAGCTGCTTCATTTTTTTGATCAGAGATTATACGATCAAAGTTTATCCACCTTAAAACATTTTCCTTTTTGTTGGTGGGAAAAAACCAAAATCAACACATCACAACACAAAGACTTAAGGGCCTATTTCCTTTTGCAGAATAAGTATCATAGTAAGAGGCCAGGGCCTTCACCTTCAAATTTTCCCAAGAGTAGATATTTCTTTAATCCCTACTTGGCTCAAGGGAATGTAGATCTGGCCAAATACCTGGTTCCATGTTGTCTGCTTTTATCTAAGAATTTCAAAACACTTTGCCAATACCAATTCATTCCCATCACACTTATAAGAAGTAATATTGTCCTCATTTTGCTAATGGGAAAACTGGGGCACGGAGAATATAAGAGACAAATTCAGAGCGTGTGATGAAGCACAGAATTGTACCCAGGGCTCTCGAGAGCCAGACTCCAGTTCTAACAACTAGATAAGACTTCCTCTGAGGCTGTGGATGGGGCTGACGTCTTTTAAAATGACGGTTTATTTTATTTTTAAGGCACAGAGAGTGCTGAAGAGACAGGGAGTTGAAAAAAATTAATAAGAAGTCTTACTTAGAAGGTTGAATGATGTATATTGTTAGAGCCTGAAAATATCTCCCACCTGTAACAATTCAAGACACTGAAAAGCTGTGAAACTATTAACCAACAACAAAATAGGAAATGAAAATATTCATAGGAATTTTTAAAAATAGGAATATCTTGGTCTAAATGGTAAATTTGAAAATGAAACCACCCCAGTTTCTTTTAAATACATGTCTTCATTACTGATTCTCATCAATGAAAACATATTCAGATGTTTTCAGCCAGACACATTGTGCATCTATCTCTCCATCAGTATATTCCCAGAGTGATCTTGGTCATTTGAGACTTTCATTTGGACAAGCTAGGCTTGTATACTAAACAAAAACCAAAATATCTCCAGTTTTGAAAGCATCAGCTTAGGTAAGCTTTTCACAATAAGACATTAATAATCTTCTGTGCATGATATGAAGCAACTTTAAATGATTGATTAATAGCTCTCTGATGCAAACAATGATAACAATGAATGTACATGTTCGTTGTTGTGTAGGCAGAGAGCTCATGATCAAATAAAAATTACCCTATAATTAATAAACAAGCATATGCAAAATGCAAAAGTGCCTCTAACCCTTAGAGACAGTGAAAGTATAAAGTTTGGTAAGTATTTTTAATTTTACTGAGAGCAATCACTTACAAGGTAAGAAATGAGACACAGAAGAGTGGCTTTGTCAGAAGGAATGTACTTTAAAAAACTTGCCCAACAAAATCATGAAAGTAGGCAGATTTTCATGGACCCCAGGCTGAAAAAAGTTATGCTGAGCTTAAAGAGAATTAGACAATCCACCAAAAGACATGTTATGCTTTGTTTCTCTTAGTTTTCTTTTCATTGGAAAACCTGTATTAACTAAGAAATTCTGAGTTAGTCTCTTGCAAAGCTGATACTTGTGCCCTTTGATTCTGATAGGAATTAGAGGAAGTGGTAGCTTAGGCCCGGGTGACCATGAGAAGCATGGGGTGGTGAGGTCCCTACAAAGAGTAGGGACAAGTAGGACCTGAAGAACATTTATGGGGCTTTTCAAATCCATTGGGAAGAAAGTGGATACAGAACACAGCTGTTGGAATGATGTATAGAATCGTAAACCTTTCAGTAATTGTGTCATTGCCAAACTATATTTTCTCCTTCATTTACTCAGGAAAGTTCTATGCAGTCCAGAGGAGTTCAATATGAAACAATGATAAAAATGATGGGAATTGTAAATTGGCAATGAGTTATATTGTGCTTTTTGTAAAGCAGCAAAGTGCGGTCCCAAGAGTATCAGCACCTGGGGATGTATTAGAAATGCAGTTCCTTGGGCCCAGCCCAGGCCTACTAAGTCAGTAACTCTGGGAAGGAGGCCCAGCAATTTTCATTTTAGCAAATCTTCCAGGTAATTCTGACCCAGTTAAAGTTTGGGAAGCACTGTTACCAGCATCAAGCAGGACTCATGGGGTAACCTAACTGTATGGAGAGCCAAACCAATGGGATCTTCTTCAGGTTTAAGTCTTTGGATAAAGGCCAGGATAAAGGTTCTATATATGTAGATACAGGGTCTAAGGACCAGCTACACTAACACTGACAGGTCTTTACATCAAACGCAAATTTGCATTAATTATCCCATCTTGACAATTTTCCTGAGGTACACTCAGGGGTTAAGTGGTGGTGAGCCATGAGCACCCCAAACCCACTTCCCAGAGTGCCCAGCAGAAAGACAACAAGCAGCATCTTTGGCAACTTTTTTCATGATAAGGCAACAATGCCTGAAGAAGAATACCTCTCAATTTCCTTTCCATCTGCCACTGAAACCAGAATTACACATGTGAAATGGACTAAGTATGTTTGTGTTAGACAAAGGGAGGTTTAGCAAGTCGCATTTTATATACTGTTTGGAGATGAGCAATCCTTCACATATTAGAACATCACATTCAGTGTGAAATCCCTCTTTTGTAGAATCTGTGATATAAATTTAAAATTACTCTCAAGTTAATAAGCCGTTTTTGGATCTCTCTCTTTATTGGTATTTTTTCAGCATTTTCTTTGTCACTAATGCAGAAAGATGCAGAAAAGAGCGATAACTATGACAGGACAAAGGTTGCTGTTGAATAACAAGTATGGGAGAGGAGCTGGAGTCTGCACTGTGACAGGTATTGGCTTATGGAGCAAAGGACTGGTGATGCCTCAGGAAGGGGACAGTGTGGCCTGGGCAGGAGAGGCCGTGGGGAATCAGGGAGGGGGTGAGTTATTAATGGATGTGATGATTTTGTGCCTATGTGCTTCGTGACAGCCCTTACACAAGAGAAAGAAAATTGGCACTATTTTTTAAAAAGTACCATGGGATTAAAAGACTATCAATGTTGACATTTCAACCCCACAGATCTTTGTGTGGTATTTCTTTGATGGGGTCTGTGTGTAGCCTGGATGGTCTTTGCCTTTGTTTGGCAAGCTGTTTTCTCTTATCACAACACTGATTACATTGTATTATAGTATTTGCTTATTTGTCTTAGCCCTCCCCTGGACTATAACCTTCCAGAGAGCTCACTATTTCTCTCTCCTTTCCTTCCTTTCTTCTATGCTTTCCTTTCTTCTGGCATCTAGAGTATATGGTATTGGTAAGTAATCAATAAATGTTTTTGAATGAATGAATGAACAATTGCAAACCGACTAGCTCTGGCTGTCTAAGAGCTGATAGGCAAGAGATAAGCAAGAGAGGCCTCTCATTCCGTCACAAGACTGGCTGGCTCTAAGTTCTAGATGATACCAAAGAGAAAAGAAAATAGATTCCCTGGGATTTCTGTGGGATACAGAGGCCAGCTACAGAAACAAAGAGAATTAGTTCTGTAGGAGCTGGGACCAGAAATGGCATCTTGTTTGAGATGTCAAGGCACTTCAGAAAAGAGTAGGGTTCAGTTGAAACAGAACATGGGACTTTTGGGAGGTGGCAGAGTGGAAAGCAGAAGAAAACATCCATGCCTCTCTTTTCCTTAGGTCCCCTGTAGAGTTCACAGGAAAGCTGAGTTTGAGTAGGGAATAGTGTAGTGGAGTCACAAACTTGAGGAAAGACATGTTTGGGCCAGGGACAAGCTAGACTCATGGGGACAGTAACAAATAATTTAGAACACAGTGTCTTTAAAAATAACACTCAATTGACCAGGCACAGTGGTTCATGCCTGTAATCCCAGCATTTTGGGAGGCTGAGGCAGGCGGATCACAAGGTCAAGAGATGGAGAACATCCTGGACAACACGGTGAAACCCTATCTCTACTAAAAATATAAAAATTAGCTGGGCATGATGGCGCATGCCTGTAGTCTCAGCTACTGGGGAGGCTGAGGCAGTAGAATCACTTGAACCTGGGAGGCAGAGTTTGCAGTGAGCCAAGATCACACCACTGCACTCCAGCCTGGTGACAGAGCTAGACTCCGTCTCAACAAAACAAAACAAAAACTCAGTTGACGATAGTCTGTGTTTGCACTAGTCACCTGATAGTTATTTATATGTATAACACTGGTTCTGTTAGAAATCCTCCTGTTTGTAATATATTTTGTTATATTACAAACAACTGACCTAAGAGAGAAGTATTCATCAACTTTGAGTAGGAGTGACTTGAATATCATAGTCAATTATTGAATGTTTGTTGAAAGAATGTATGAATCATGGCAAAGTTTGTATGTGTCTGCTAAGATGAGCCCAATAATCTTAGGGTGGTAGTGGCTTTTATCACCTATCAGCCAGCGGCCCTAAATGCCCCTGGTGACTAAGCCAGAGAAAACAAAACAGTAAAGCAGAAACCTTTTGACTAGTACCAGGAAGCACTCTTTGCCATTCGTCTGATAAAACATAGAAATTGGCTACTGAGAGAGCTGGTGCTCACTGTCTACAAATACACTGAAAAGGATAAAAGACCTCATTGATTCTGAAGAGTGTGTTGTCTTCTTAGCCTGGAGGCAGGACTCTGGTGCACTCCATCTAGAATTGAGACGTTTTTCCAGACCTCTGAGATCACTCTCATTCATCCTATGGTTTCTTGTCCCTTGCCTCCTTCCTCTCCACCTTACCTTTATTTCCTGCTCTTTCTCCTCCTTCTTCCCTTCTCAATAACAGCTGTGTCTCTGACCTTCTGTTTCTTTCTCACCATGACTCTTAAGTGTTCCCAGACTTCTTTCTCTATGGTAGCTGTTTTGGGAAATGTGGCAACTGGTCTAGCTATGCCCTGACAGCAGCCGCTGGTGATGGAGCTTGTGAAATACGCTTCAAAGAACCTGCTCAGCCTGGAGCTGGAGAACAACACTGGGTTGGGCTTTGGCAGGTGCAGCCCAGAGGGGGCTGGCAGAGCAGAAGGCAGCTTACTCCAACCAGCAGGGAGTGGCTCTGGGCCACTCGCCAGAAAGGGACTTCTACCAACTCAGACAATCAAGTCAATGGATCCACCCACCAGAGGCAAAATAGATTGCTTCCATTGTTTGTTTGCAGAGTTGAGCAACGGGGAATGGAGGGAGCACCTGGGCAACAGGAGATGCTGGTTTTCAGTGTTTCATTCTTCCATTAGTGCCCCTGGGCCCTTCTGCTGTCGCTCTCTACTCACAAGAATCCAGTGCCTTCCTGCTTCTTTGGACAAATCAGGCCCACTTTCCTCCCCATCACGGTGGCTTTTCCTCTTGGGACAGCCAAGGTGATTCACTCATCACCTATCCCCTTCCTTCTGTCATTCAAACTCATCGATCTGTGTCCTCTTTCCATAGTGCCTGCTCTTTCAGGTGAATTAGTTTTGAGGATTGGGTTCTCAATCCTTTGTCTTTGTGTTCCCTACACTACCCAGTACCAGGGAAACTGAAGGTACTTAATACATGTGTTTGTTAATATTGAGGTTGTTGAAATTACACTGCTGTTATCACCTCACTTTTTCTTTAGAGTTCTAGTATACATCACAGAATTGGAATACTGCAGCTGCAGTGGTCCTGGTTTCATCTTTACTACCTGTGAATCCATGGGCAATTTGCTTAACCTTTCTGAATTCAGTTTCTGACTGCAACAGAAAAATTACAGCAGTTTTCTGTTTTATGTCTCATAATATTGTTAAGATTAAATGACAGCATATTGGCAAAAGAGTTTTATGAAATAGAAACAGATATATGTTTAGAGTACTTCTTATGGTATAACCAGTTTGAGTTAATGACTGACAATAGCTTAAACTATTACTCTTCTTAGATAACTTGTATGTTTGCATTATAAGGATATCATTTAAAAAATCTAATTCTATTCAGTGAGAAATTACTAAATGTCTATTATGTGTCTTGCAATTTTATATACATTGTGGAGGCTTTGAGACAGGTAGAAAAAGTGGCTGCTTTCTAAGAAATATGACATAATTAGAAGAGGCTACTCCAGACTCTAGTGAGCTGCCCAACCTGGGATTTAATACATGGTCCCAAGACTTTGGAACCAGGTATCTTAGACCAGTAAAATTAAAAATGAAAAAAAAAAAAAAAGGTAGATCAACATTGGTTTGCCAATTTTAAACTTTTCTCATCTATTCAAGAGTTTAAGACTCATATTTGGAATTTGTATATGATAGCATAGAGAACTATAACACCATTAGAAGTGTATAAAAAGTTAAAACTTGACTCATGGGAACTTTATGAAAAATATAAGCTATTGCCCTCATCTTTCTCACTTTACTTTGAGCCACTCTGCACTTTTATGGACCAGGAAGTGGGTGCTACTGGGTGAGTACATGGAACACCTGACTGGGAGTCGGCTCCCTTGCTCTGATACTATCTGTTTTTCATGAAGTCGCTGTGAGACTCTGCGCAAGGCCCTGAAACTCTATAGGCTCCATTTTCTCCTTTGCAAAATAGGGGTTGGACTAGAATCTGTGCAGCCTAATACCATGGGCTCTAGCCACATGTAGTCATTTAAATTTAAATTAAATTAAATACAATTTAAAATTTAATATTTTAGTTACACTTGCCACATTTTAAATGCCTAACAGCCACATGTGACTAATGATAATCATACTGGACCACACATATTTAGACCACATCCAACATTGCAGAAAGTTCTATCACATAATGCTAGATTAGATGATTTCTAAAGGTTTTTTTGAATTTTAAAATTCCAGTAGTTTTTGGTTACATGTAGTCCTGCTTAGCTTCTGAGTCATGGTGTGGCTTCAAAACAGTGAAGTTATAAAACAGTCCTTCAGCTGTCTCTTAAATCTGTATGGTGATGATAATTATTTAACTCTGATGGATGACATGGATACCAGTTGTTGCCGGAAGTGTTGATTTTATTGTAAATGCTAAGCAGTTTGGTTAAACCAAGTTCTCACATTCAACCTTCAGTATCTGTCTCAAAGGTTGTCCTCCATTTGAATACCCATTTTTTCAAATCACTACCAGGTATTTCTTTCTTTCTTTTTTTCTGGTCTGAGATTAATATCCCTTAACATTTTCACAATCTTATGGGAAAAACTAATCTAAATGATAAGTAGTTTCTTTTTTCTTCTTCAATCTACCATAAAATTGCCAATGTGTTTTTAAAACCACTATTTTTATAGAACTTGTGTAAACACTGTTTTGGACTCCATCTGTTGAATCGGTCCCAGCCACTAACAAGAATTGTTTGTGAGATGTGCCACCATTGGTGATATGGATGGGGTACAAACTGAGATGGCTTAGCAATATGCAGCCTCACATAAATGAAGCCATTGTCATTGCTGTTAAGGAAAAGCACCAATGCCACTTCAGCTTTGCACACAACTGAAGATGGAAGGAGACTACCCAGCACTTGCTTTCTGAATTTTAAAGAACAAAATAGTGAAAAAATATTAAAGTAGTTCCAAATTTCCAAGGCAGTAGAAAAAAACAAGTAAGAAATATAAGAGCGAGAAAGAGAACGCAAGAGTTCCTAAAAATAATGCGACAAATGCTATCACCAAGATGATGACAATTTCTCAAGCTCAGAGCCTGTCCAGTCAGTATCCTTTTGGAAACTTTTTCTCTGAGAAAGCAGAGGTTACAGAGCCCAACATCATTCTCTTTTTCATGTTGAGCAAGTATAATCAGACAAGTAAAATCTGAAAATACCTGGTTATTATACACATGAGGCAATACCGACCAACAGAATTGGAGAGAATATTCAGTGAGATCCAATGACGAATCCACCCCGCTTTACAACGGACAAACTCTGACCTTCTTGCCTGCTCAGAGACTCTGCTTCTTGTCAGTTACGCGATGTTGCCCTTATTACCATATTGCCCACGTACTACGCGTACAGCAGAGAAACTCTGCTGCTGGAGTGGGCTTGTGTCAACATTTTTATTGCAAATTCCCATTTTCTGGTCATTAAAAAGCTTTCGGCACAGAAGTAACTTTGCAAGAGTTCAAACTTTGAAAGAATTCATTTAATGGCTTAAAAATAACACTTGGGCCACACCCATAATTTAAAATGTTCTAGCTGGCTTTGCGGCCTGGGCTTTTTCAAAATGTGTAAACTGAAAATATGAAGGGACTCAGGACTTGGAGCAGTTCCAAAGATTGGTTTTTAGTGTTTGTTGAACTGGAATGAAGTTCCTTAATGGTAAGCTTTTCTTGCAGAAATGAAATTCAAGGATCAAATTAGTTAGAATGCCGTCCAGCTTTCACTGGAACGCGGTCCCTCAATAACGTCCTCACAGGGTTATGAGGGAAGAATGGCTGGGCCTAGGCCATGCTACATAATTTGGGGGCCCCAGTGCAAAGTTAAAATGTGGGGCTCCTTGTTAAAAAAAAGACTCAAGACAGTGACAGCAGATAATTAAATTGAGTGCGAGGCCTAAGTGTGGAACCCCAGGAGACTGCAGGGATTGTATGCCCATGAAACTAGCCCTAATGGGACCTTTTCCCCACCTCCCTCCCTCTCTCCTTTCCTTTTCTTCTCTCCCCTCTTCCCTCCCTTCTTTCCTCTTTCCCTTTCTTTTTCTTCCTCTCCCCTCCCCTCCCTTCCCCTCCCCTCTCATCTCTGCCTGGAGCCTCCTCCCCTCCCTACCTCCCCGCTCCTTCCTCCCTCCCTCCCTCCCTCCCTCCCTTCCTCCCTCCCTTCCTCCCTTTCTCCCTTTCTTTTCTTCTTTCTTTCTTTGTTTTCTTTTCTTTCTTTTTCCTTCCTGCTTTCTTTCTTTTTAGTATTCTCCAGGTATAATAAGAATGTTTGTTGCTGTTTCTAAAGCACTGTTATTAAGCATTATTGACTCAAAAATGCTGTTTAATAACAAAACACTTAAGAGATGATTTTCTAAAACTCGTAAAATGTTTTCATATCTATTTTCAAATGAGATCTTTAAAATAATTGGATGAAGTTGTTAGGCTAAAATAAACCCATTTTTCAGATTAAGGAACTAAGGCTCCACTGTAAGGTTAACTGATTTTCGTAAAGCTTTATAGGTCTTTATTGGTAGAACTAGGATCACAATTTCATTCTCTTGATGCTTAATCCTGTTTTGAGTAAAAGGATGTCAGCTATCACAAAGTTTAAGTGGAGGGAAACCTTGGCCCAAAATAAAGGCAATATTGTGAAATGAGGCTTTTTTTTTCTTCTTTTTTCATAATTCTAGGATTGGGCCAAACCAACAGTCTCTGCAAAAATTTTAAAAGATCATGTTTTTATAAAACTTACTTTGCTTGAGGAGACCACTCCTATAGTCTGGCTGAATCGTGATATGAGGTTGTGCTATAATTGGGCTTGTTTACAACTTGATAGACCAAAGATGGAAACGTTTAGCCATGGATCGCTATTCAGTACTAAGCAAAATTTCAGGGAAGACTAGATAAAAGACTTGAGGTTTGAGGCTCATATTTAAATTGTTTACTGAAATAATATTACGGGTCCTGCATTTCTCAGTGCATTCCATGGGTTGTTAATAATGTGTTACTTTAAAAAAGAAGCAGCAGCTCTTTTTGGTCAATTAAGTTCGGGGAAACAGTGACTTTGATAAAGTTAAACAACTTTGGGACATCTCAAACCTTTAATGAGCCTCCGTGATTTGTGATTCCTGAAAGGGGTGTGTAGCTTTTTAAAACTTACTTGACCACAGAACATCTAATCTTTTTTTTCCTCCAAAGACTCTCAAGGGGCTAGTGCTCCACAGAACATGCTTTGAAAAATGATACCTTGGATTGAAGAGCCGACATCATTGATTATAGACCTGTAGTGAGTTGAATTGTGGCCCTGAAAATTTATGTCTACCAGAACCTCAGAACTTGGCTGTATTTGAAATAAGCATCCAAATGTAGATGTCATTTATTAAGGAGCTCAAGATGAGACTATCCTGGATTTAAAAACTTTAGAGTAAGCCTTAAATCCATTGGCCAATCTCGTTATAAGAGAAAGGAGAGAGAGATTTGAGACACAGAGACACATAGATAAGAGGGCCATGTATGATAGAAGCAGAGATTGGAGACATGTTGCCACAAGCCAAGGCAGACCAGGAGCCAACAGAAGCTGGGCGAGGCAAGAAAACACCCTCCACTAGCGCTTCTGGACTTTAGCCCCCAGAACTGGTTCTCTAATCTAAGGCATCATTTCAGACTTCTAGCTTCTAGAAGTGCAAGAATAAATTTTTGTTCTTTGAAGCCACCAAGGTTGTAGTAACTTGTTACAGCAGCCCTAGGAAACAAACACAAGTCCAGTCGGTAAACCAGAACCAAGACTCTCAGAACCAAGTGCCTCCACCTATCATCCATGGAAATGTGGCCGTTCTTGCAGGGACTGCTCTTGGAAAATGGGAGGAGGTTCACAAGAGGATCACAACCACGTATCACTCCCAACCCTCTCTGTGTCATTATCCCCTAGATAAACTGCACTGAATTAACCTCATTGAAAGGGCCAGGGCCATCAGCAGTCCAAAAGCAATGAAAAGGGAAAAGACATGACTGGGCAGAGATATGGGCGGGGACCCCCTCAATGCTACTCCTGTCCTATGGGGATTCTCCCATGGGTCGCCAAGTGGCCTGTGGGTGAGAGCCCTGAATGTTCTTGATTGTCTGACCCCTGCTGCCTGGCTCGCAAATATGACTGAGAATATTTCCAAGCTCGCTTTGTATTCTGGCCCCTCTGAGCATGTTCACGGTTCGTCCTCTTTGCTCTTGGTTGAAGAGGGCATTTTTTTCCTTTGTTTCTCCATAACCTTTCCCCTATATTGTTGCCTTAGTCATTTATTTCCAAGCTACTGGGCAGCATCACAAGGGCTTTCTTTGGCTCAGAGCAAGGAGAAGTAGTGTTGACTGAAACAGACTCTTTCTCTAATTACTTGCGTCTTACTGTGTATTAGCAGAAGTGGCTAAAATTTCTAAAATGCTTTTACTCCATGGCTTTCACTCTAGGGGTTAGAGGGATGGCGGCCTTGGAGGGCACTTGAGTTAGACTGGATTTTGTAACTGCTCTTAGCACAATATAATGTGAGTGGAAGGCCATAGCTTATGCAGTCATCACCCTCCCCTTCTGGAGACTGAAAAGCAGTGGATTCATCTGGTTCTGGCCTTCTCCGAAGGTGATTAGAAGCTACGCCATGAAACCTGGCTTAGAAACCCACTCACCCAGTTGCTTTTAGCAGTTGCTGAACACTTGCCTTCTAAGAGCCTGTCTAGGGGCCCCTTCCTTCTCTCACACCAGTATGAGGCATCCCGGTGGGGACAAAAGTGGTGAGAGGAGCAGAGTTGAGAACTGGTGCTGGACTCCTGCTTGTCTGGTCTCTCCTCTGCCCCTACTGACAAGAAAGAAAATGGAAAGGCAGGCTGGTGCCAGAACAACTTCTTGGTGCCACTGCAAAGAGCAGTCTGACTGGTAGTGGGGAAGTGATTAAGAGGTGGTGAAAGGGGGACTAGTAGAAATTTTCCCCCTGTGACTGACCCATAAATTTTAGAAACCCTGGTGATCACCCCTATTAAAAAGGCAAAAATATGGGCCACAGAGAGGTTATTCCAAGTTCATTCTGAGACACCAGGGGCAGTGCTGGAAAATAAACTTCTGACTCCTGATTCCTGTTCTACGACACCACTCTGGGAGAACCACGTTTCCCCTAGCTTGTCACTCCATTCCTAAGTACAGGTAGACAGGTCCACCTCCGGAACTCTTTGGCCTATTCCTCCCTCTTTAACAAAACCGTCCATCCCAAACTAGAGAGCAGGAGCAAATATGTTAGACAGTGAGAGCGTTTGCGGACTCTGCAAGAAGGCAAAGAGGACAAACGTGATAGGTAGAAAAAGACCAGAGAAACATCTGGAAAAAAAAATACTACAGCTCATTATTATGGTAACAGCTCCCAGAAAGGTTCCAGTTTAAGATTTCTAGGGATTCTCTTTTCCTTACCTATTGTACACACGCCCACAAAAGCAAAGCAGACCTCCTTGCCCCCGCGTCTCCCCACAACCACGGATCACTTCCAACCCTCTCTGTGTCATTAAAGAAGACAACTGCTTTATAAATCTTCCTAAAACTACCTTTCTATTTTTAATATTTATTTGCCTCTAACATGCAGGCACCATAAACTGTCTTTTAATGATTTAAGATTGAATAATTAGGTAATAGACATATCTGAAAACAGATACCCTTTAAGATGCAGTTTCTTTCTTTGAGGAAATGGTTGGGGGAACCTGCTCTGGGCTGTTTTTAAACAAGACAACTCCTCTCTAGGGGGTTTAAAACACATCCTTTGCCCTCTTCAGCCAGTGCTTGTTAACATCCTGCAGCAATGAGACTGCCCATATTTAGATCAAACATCCAAGTAAAAATTTGAAGGAATGGAGGCTAATTCAAGAATGTAAGATCCATTAAACTATGCAAGTATGCATGAACTGGAAAAAGTGGATCCCATACATAGTGCTATAGCCCTTAGCTGTTAGCAGGTGTGAGTCAGTCAGTTGTACAATTCATTTGTCTACCTAATTGCACTGAAGATAGGCTTTTACTTTGCCTATAACATCTCTAATGAGTAGGTTTTCAGTTCGATCTAACTAATTAATTCTTGTTAACTTCCTTTGCATTGCTGTTCTTTTAATTTAACCAGAGACAGCCCAGAGTTGCTACTAGTGTTTAGTCTCAACTAGATTACCCCAATTCATTAAGGGCTGTAATTGTTGGTCATACCCTTCCAAGTGGTCATTACAACCTCTGGCTTGCATATTGAATAACAGCAATTTCCTGACTCCAACAGACTCTTATGTGAGGGAGGAAAAAATGCTAATAAAGAAAGAATAAATGATTCTCGACTCCATTCAGGGCTGCGTAGATTTCTTTTGCAGCAGAAATTGTACCGAGGTGGTAAAACGGGCTTCGTGCAGGCCCCCTACCTCCACCCTGAGCGAAAACAATAAGAACCAAGTGAAGCATTCCCTGCTACTGTGATTACAGCATCCGTAAAAGTGATTATATGGCTGCTGTAATCAACTTCAATGAAAGCTGCCTGTTAGAGCTTCAATAATTACTCATTTCTGTTAACAGCTTGCTTTCAGTTTAGCACTTTGAGGCCAAGGGGAAAAAAAACAACAAAAAAAAACTTGGGGCATTTTAATAAAGGATCGCACTCACATGGTTTTTTTTGGGGCGTAAGCACTTGTGTGTGGGCAAAATAAAAAAAAATGCACATGTAAGTTTTTTGTCCCCTTCTCAATAGCAGGCCCCTTTCATTTTAAGCTTAGATTCTATTTAACCAGCAAAAGCACAAGTTCATACAGGGTTCAGTCATGTACTGAACGTTTACTGAAGGAGGCACAATAGTTTAAATAAAGTGGTGGTTTTAAATATTTTACCCATTTCTTTAAACAAATTGCCAATCCTTAAAGTCTGTGCTAAACACATTTCAAAAGCAAAATACCACAAAGATCTTTCAATAAAACCTCTGCATGGAGTGTTTCATTTGCTCTCCTACACTGCTCCCCTTTCCTCTTGCTTTGGATGCATTTTATTATTTATTTTTTAAGAGAGGACAAGTTTGGGAGAATAAAATTTGTTTTAAGTCCTTCGAATATTTGCTCTAAATGGCTTCTTTGGAGGAAACGAAGCAAAATAAGAGATTATCGTAAGCCCAGCAACATCATCATTCAGGTGGTCAAGTTTTGGGGACTCTGAGCAAGTGTGATTAGGTAGGTAGAGAAATGGTTCAGACCCACTAGAACATGAGACATACATGACTCGCTACTCTCACTTTCAGTGTTTCTGAAGGACAAGCAAGATGCATAAACATAATATTAAAAAAACAATGCTAGAGACCTTGTTTTCATCAAAGCCAGACAGCAAGACCACTAATGTACAAAAATTCCTTTGAGCTCAGTTACCATCCAATAAACCTAATCTCCTACCTCCTTTCTTCCCAAAACCAACGCCCCAAAAAGAAAATACCAAAAGTCTTACAAGAAAGTTGGATCCTATTATGTTTCCTTGCCTTCAAAGTTCAGATAATTTGGAAAAGTCTTCAAAATTTGCATGCAGTTTCATACTAAACTGAAACTTTTTTTTTTCTCCACATAATATAACACTCAAAACATATCAAATTCAAATTCTGGTGCCTTTAAAATTTGCTTAGCGAAAACGAAAATACTGCACGTTATGTATTTTATTTTTCTCAAATGACTAAATGACTAGTAAGGAAAGTCTACTAACACTTTGAACATTGTGATGTGAAAATACAGTTATGTGTTGCAGCATGACGTTTTCGCCAACAACACATCTATGACGGTGGTCTCATAAAGTTATAATATCGTACTTTTTTATTGTACTTTTTATTGTACTTTTCCTACGTTTAGATGCATAAATACTTACCGTCATGTTACAATTGCCTACAATATTCAGCACAGTAACATTCTGTACAGGTTTGTAAGCTAGAAGCCATAGGATAAACCGTATAGGCTAGTTGTGTAGCAGGCTATACCTTATATCTAGGTTTGTGTAATGTCAGCCTAGGTTTATGATTACACAATGACGGAATCATTTAAGGATGAATTTCTCAGAATGTATCACCGTCATTAAAAGATACATGACTGTATAATTAAACTTCCTTAATAAAATAAATGTGTTTTATTAAAAGTAATAATCCTATCAATTTTGATTTTACTTAACGTTTTCTTTAAAGGGTCAACTTCCACCTATATTAAAATTTCACTGCATTGTAATATATAACACCTAGTAAGAGGATAGCTTGTCTAGGAAATAAATATTCTTCCATAGTACATATGACCATATGCAATACACAAAAAAGATTACACATTTCTGGGATTTACTGATTTAATAGAGCAAGGAAACATGTTTTCATTAATTTTCCTCCATAGTTGTTCTACTGGGACATTTCAAATGGGTTTTTATCTAAACTATGTCTTTCTGAATGACACACCTCCCTTTATTTTCACATTGCACCCACTTGTGGCTTTGTTTCAGGGTGCAGTGTCCTCCGTAGGACCAGATATCATTATCAGTGCTCATGGTTCTGTTGCTGTGCCCACCTCATTGCTGTCTGGCTGTATGTAGATGACAGGGGTGGGATGAGGTTAAGTGTGAGCAAGTTGAGGCCTGGGACCCAGGGTGAGGGGAGTGGAGTAGCCAGAGAGATTTTTTTCCTGTTGGCAGTTTAAGGGAATTGTTTCAATAGGACTCCTGGGTCTCTGCCATTAGAAAGGATGTAAGACTCAAAACCCAAGTTTATATCATGCTAATCCTTTCTTTCTTTATTTCCTTCCATATTGCCAGCCCATGACTGTCTCATTATAATTTGGAATGTTCTATCACAGTAGATATTTTTCTACTCGTCTATAAAGAGGAAAAGACAAAGCTACGTATTTGGGATTCAAATCAAAATGGGACAGTCCCTTTTCAGATACTTAAAATTTTTGAGAAACAAGAATTAACTACTATTGCTAGAGCTTAACAACTATTTTTATTTGCATTTATCTATGTAAAGTTAGAATTTAAATATAAAGAACTTAGATTTTTGATAAGCCCCTCTATAAAATGTACTACATGTGAAATGTAAGATAATCTGGGTCATTGAGGAGGATTTGAATGGTTTTATCTTCAGCTTTCCATTTAAAACAGCAAGGTTCCACCAAAAAATTGCAAGGGGTTGCCACCAGCATATATAAGCAAGTTTCTACCTTGGAGGTTAAGAACCTTAGCATGTTGTATTCTGCAGATTTGTATATTCTCTGAGTGAGACCCAAAAAAAAAAAAAAAAAAAAAAAAATGACCCCTTGAGTCAAAAGTAAACAGAGATTTGCCAGAGTAGTTTTTCCACTAAGATTTTTATACCATGGGTTGGATCCTGTGGTTTCTAGTTTGTTTCTTCTGGTTTCTAAACTCCAGGGCATCTGGCCTCCTTTATTTATGTGAAATAGTACCACCCAGGTATCTATAATAAGTGACCAACATTTGATGAGATTCAGGTCTTTCAAGCCAGGGCATCAAAGAAGACAAGTAAATTGGTAATGTTCTGACATTTTTATTCTTAAGACATGAAGATTGGCTTTAAACCTTTTAGCAGGAAGAAATGATTAAGACAGCCTCAGTAGGTACTCAGAGAAAGTGGTACATTAGTGCTGTAACTTCTGGTTATCTTATCAAATTACAGCATTAGATAGGCTTCTGCTTTCCAATTGCCCACTCCCCCAAATACCGGGATTCCACAGTTATTGGAAGCCAGGGGTGGGGAAGAAACTTTTTAAAGATTTCAAGAGAGAATCTATTCACAATTAGTTATTTTATTTGCAAACTGAAGGCACTGGAGTAAATAGCATAATCCTTGCTTAGAGGCAAAATAATATCTTTGTGATATCTCTTATTTCTGCCTTGAGAATTGGTGACCTAGAGTTGCTCCCAGTTTGGAGCTCCTATCACAGTGCTTTGTGCTTCTAAAACGCTTCTAACAAATATTTGCTGCATTTGAGTGTTACTGATTTTTTTTGTTTGTTTGTTTGTTTGAGACAGAGTCTTGCTCTGTCGCCAGGCGCCAGCCTGGAGTACAGTGGTGCGATCTCGGCTCACTGCAACCTCTGCCTCCCCGGTTCAAGCAATTCTTCTGCCTCAGCTTCCCGAGTAGCTGGGACTACAGGCACACACCACCATGCCCAGCTAATTTTTGTATTTTTAGTAGAGATGTGGTTTCAGGATGGTCTCGACCTCTTGACCTCGTGATCCACCTGCCTCGGCCTCCCAAAGTGCTGGAATTACAGGCATGAGCCACCGCGCCTGGCCTACCGATTTTTTTTTTAACATTAATCAGTACACCTACTTTAGAAAGAAATACCTTATGTGCAATGTTTTTCTACTAGAACTCTTACACTTTTCAAAAGAAGAAATTAGAATTTAAAATAATTTCCCTTGGTTTTATTTTATTTGCTTTTACTTATTTTTTAACTGACGATAAAATTTGTATATATTTATTGTGCTTGGTATGATGTTTTGAAATATGTATACGTTGTGGAATGGCTAAATCGAGCTAATCAACATACGCATTACCTCACAGACTTACCATTTTGTGTGCGTATGTGGTGAGAACACGTCAAATCAACTCTCTTAGCAATGCTCAACTATACAATAGTGTTATTAACTAGAGTCTCCTTCTTGTAGCTTGAACTAATTTTTCCTGAAACTTTGTATCCTCTGACCAATATCTCTCTAATCTGCTTCACCCCCTGCTACCTGCCCCCCAAGCACTGCTCATTCCCCAGTAACCACCATTCTACTCTGCTTCTGCGAATTCACCTTTAGATTCCACATTCAAGAGAAATCATGTGATTTTTTTTTTTTTCTACCTAGCTTATTTCACTTAATGTAATGTCCTCTCCATGCATCTATGTTGTCACAGATGGCAGGGTTTCTTTCTTTTTATAAGGCTGAATAGTATTCCATTGTGTACATATACCACATTTTCTTTATCCTTTCATCCACTGATTTTGTAGCTAGGCTATTGTGAACAATGCTTCAATGAACATGGGAGTGCAAATTATCTCTCTGACATACTGATTTTATTTCCTTTGGACATAGAACTAGTAAGTGGGATTGTTGGGTTGTATGGCAGTTCTATTTTTTAAAAATTTGTTTTAAATTGTAAATTGACAATTTAAAATTGTATATATTTATGGGGTACAAAGTGATGTTATGCTTTATGAATATAATGTGGAATAATTAAATCAAGCTGGTTAACATATCCATCACCTCAAATAATTAACATTTTTAGTGAGAACATTTGAAATTACTTAGCAATTTTGAATTTTATGACACTCTATTTTTTTTTTTAATTGCACTTTAGATTCTGGGGTACATGTACAGATTATACAAGATTGTTGCATAGGTACATTCATGGCAAGATGGTTTATTGTCACCATCCCCCCATCACCTATACCTGACATTTCTCCCCACGTTATCCCTCCCACTATCCTCCCATAGCCCCCTACAACTGATCCCAGTATGTGATGCTCCGCTGTTTGTGTCCAAGTGTTCTCATTGTTCAACACCTGCCTATGAGTGAGAACATGCGGTGTGTGATTTTCTGTTCTTGTTTGCTGAGAATGATGGTTTCCAGGTTCATCCATGTCCCTACAAAGGACACAAACTCATCATTTTTTATGGCTGCATAGTATTCCATGATGTATATGTGCCACATTTTCTTTGTCCAGTCTACCATTGATGGGCATTTGGGTTGCTTCCAGGTCTTTGCTATTGTAAACAGCGCTGTGATGAACATGTGTGTGCCTGTGTCTTTATAATAGAACGACTTATAGTCCTTTGGATATATACCCAGTATGGGATTGCTAGGTCAGATGGAATTTCTATTTCTGGATCCTTGAAAAATTGCCACACTGTCTTCCACAATGGTTGAACTAATTTACACTCCCACCAACAGTGTAAAAGTGTTCCTATTTCTCCACATCCTCTCCAGCATCTGTCGTCTCTAGATTTTTTTAATGATCGCCATTCTAACTGGCATCAGATGGTATCTCAGTGTGGTTTTGATTTGCGTTTCTCCAATGACCAGTGATGATGAGCACTTTTTCATATGTTTGTTGGCTTCATATATATTCTTCTTTTGAAAAGTGTCTGGTCATATCCTTTGCCCACTTTTGGATGGGTTTGTTTGTTTTTTTCCTGTAAATCTTTTTCAGTTCTTTGTAGATTCTGGATATTAGACAGGTAGATTGCATAATGCTTTTCCCATTCTGTTGGTTGCCAGTTTGCTCTAATGATTGTTCCTTTTGCTGTGCAGAAGCTTTGAAATTTAATTATATCCCATTTGTCTATTTTAGCTTTTGTTGCTATTGCTTTTGGTGTTTTAGTCATGAAGTCCTTGCCTATGCCTATGTCCTGAATGGATTTGCCTAGGTTTTCCTCTAGGGTTTTTATGGTGTTAGGTCTTATTTATTTTATTTTTTGTTTGTTTGTTTTTTTTTTTGAGGCAGAGTTTCGCTCTTGTTACCCAGGCTGGAGTGCAATGGTGCGATCTCGGCTCACCGCAACCTCCGCCTCCGGGGTTCAGGCAATTCTCCTGCCTCAGCCTCCTCAGTAGCTGGGATTACAGGCATGTGCCACCACGCCCAGCCAATTTTTTGTATTCTTAGTAGAGACGGGGTTTCACCATATTGACCAGGATGGTCTCAATCTCTTGACCTTGTGATCCACCCGCCTCCGCCTCCCAAAGTGCTGGGATTACAGGCTTGAGCCACCGCGCCCGGCTAGGTCTTCTGCTTAAGTCCTTAATCCATCTGGAGTTAATTTTAGTGTAAAGTGTCAGGAAGGGGTCCAGTTTCTGCTTTCTGCACATTGCTAGCCAATTTTCCCAACACCATTTATTAAACATGGGATCTTTTCCCTATTGCTTGTTTTTGTCAGGTTTGTCAAAGATCAGATGGTTGTAGATGTGTGGTGTTGCTTCCAAGGCCTCTGTTCTGTTCCTTTGGTCTATGTCTCTGTTTTGGTACCAGTACCGTGCTGTTTTGATTACTGTTGCCTTGTACTATAGCTTGAAGTCCAGCAGCGTGATGCCGCCAGCTTTGTTCTTTTTGCTTAGCATTGTCTTGGCTATGCAGGCTCTTTTTTGGTTCCATATGAAGTTTAAAGTGGTTTTTTTCAGTTCTGTGAAGAAGGTTATTGGTAGTTTGATGAGGATAGCGTTAAATCTATAAATTACTTTGGGCAGTATGGCCATTTTCACAATATTTATTGTTCCCAACCGTGAGCATGGAATGTTTTTCCATCTGTTTGTGTTTTCTCTTATTTCCTTAAGCAGCGGTTTGTAGTTCTCCTTGAAGAGGTCCTTTACATCCTTTGTTAGTTGTAGTCCTAGGTATTTTATTCTTCTTGTAGCAATTGTGAATGGGAGTTTGCTCTTGATTTGGCTCTCTGTCTGTTATTGGTGTATAGGAATGCTTGTGATTTCTGCACATTGATTTTGTATCCTGAGACTTTGCTGAAGTTGCTTATCAGCTTAAGGAGAGTTTGGGCTGAGATGATGGGGTCTTCTAAATATACAATCATGTCATCTGCAAATAGAGACAATTTGACTTCCTTCTTTCCTAATTGAATATCCTTTATTTCTTTTTCTTGCCTGATTGCTCTGGTTAAAACTTCCAATACTATATTGAATAAGAGTGGAGAGAGAGGACATCCTTGTCTAGTGCCAGATTTCAAAGGGAATGCTTCCAGTTTTTGCCCATTCAGTGTGATATTGGCAGTGGGTTTGTCATAAGTAGCTTTTATTATTTTGTCATAGGTTCCATCAATACCTAGTTTATTGAGAGTTTTTAACATAAAGGGCTGTTGAATTTTGTTGAAGGCCTTCTCTGCATCAATTGAGATAATCATGTGGTTTTGTCTTTGGTTCTATTTATGTGGTGGATTACATTTATGGACTTGTGTATGTTGAACCAGCCTTGCATCCCTGGGATGAGGCTTACTTGATCATGATGGATAAGCTTTTTGATGTGCTGTTGCAATCGGTTTGCCAGTATTTTATTAAAGATTTTTGCATCTATATTCATCATGGAGATTGGCCTGAAGTTTTCCTTTTCTGTTGAGTCTCTGCCGGGTTTTGGTATCAGGATGATGTTGGTCTTATAAAATGAGTTGGGGAGGATTCCCTCTTTTTGTATTGTTTGGAATAGTTTCAGAATGATTGGTACCAGCTCCTCTTTGTACATCTGGTAGAATTCACCTGTGAACCCATCTAGACATGGGCTTTTTTTGTTTTTTTATACACAAGATCATGTCATCTGCAAAGAGTCAATTTAACTTCTTCTTTTTTGATTTGGGTGTCTTTTATTTCTCTATCTTACGTACTTGCCTTGCCTAGGCCTTTCAGTACTATATTCCCTTTGGTTTTGCACTGATAGTAGAGTCCAGGCCTCATCGATCTATAGAGGGAATGACAAATGTCTCTTATAAAGCCATACCTTATTTTAACCTTATCTAATTTTTATCATGGCATTGTTAAGTATCCCAAACTGACTTTTTATTAAAAATCTTGTCCAGGATTTCTAAAAATAACAATTATGTTACTCCTACTTCGCTGAAAAAATTATTTGGTTAATACTGTATTGTTATGGGAATCTTCCTGCACTTCAAGCTGTTACTCAATTACAGTTTAAGATTGAGATCTAATGGTGACGAACGAAAGAGTAGCTGGATAGGCCAGGCACGGTGGCTCACACCTGTAATGCCAGCACTTTGGGAGACTGAAGTGGGTGGATCATGAGGGCAAGAGATAGAGACCATCCTGGACAACATGGTGAAAACCTGTCTCTACTAAAAATACAAAAATTAGCTGGGCATGGTGGTGTGTGTCTGTAGTCTCAGCTACTCGGGAGGCTGAGGCAGGAGAACTGATTGAACCTGGGAGGTGCAGGTTGCAGTGAACAGAGATCATGCCACTGCACTCCAGCCTAGGCGACAGAGCAAGACTCCATAAAAAAAGAAAAAGAGACCTGGTGTTGATAAGAGAGCAACAAAGTGGACACTCTCATATCCTTTGGTGAGAGTGTAGTGTAAATTGGTGCAATTTTTTGGAGTGCGATTAGGCATAATCCATCAAAATTGAAAATAAGTATCTAGTTTGAACCAACATTTCACTCTCTAAAAAATATTCTGCAAAAGTATCTGTACAAGTATGTAAGAAAATGTATAAAAGCATGCTAATTATAATATTATAAAAAATGAGGGCAAATTTTATCAACAGAATAGTTAAAATACATTATGGTGCAGCCATGGCATATAAGGCAGCCATAAAAATAAATGAGAATGTTGTAGGAAGATGCACACAATACGCTGATGAATAAAGAAAGAAAAGTAACTTAAAGAACTGCATGTAGTTTGTTTCCATTGTTAGTCTGAAATATATGCATGTGTATTGACAAAAACCTAGAAGGACATAAGCTTGCCTTTACAATGATGCCTGGGAAGTGGGTATGGAAAGTCTGAGGGGTCAATTTCACTTTTGAATTTATGTCCTTGAATTACTTTATATTATATAATTTTGTTTATTTTCAAAAATGTTTTTAGAATTCAATGAATAAATTTATTGGGAACCTACAGTTTTAAAATCTCAAAAATCATTTTCCGTAGGACATTCCATTTTAAGTAATAAACAAATTAGCTAATAATTAAAAGACATTTTGATGATTGGATTCTAGATTAAAATGAATATCAGAACAGAGTCCATCTAGAAAACATAAAAGTAATGTTTTAAATAATGATTTATCAATCATTACTGATAAAAAACAATCATTTTTAAATCAATGATTTATCAAATCACAATCCGTTTATGTAGATTGGCTACTGGGGTTAAACAAGCAGAAATTCACTTAGGTTACCTTTATAAAGAGGGTTTATTTGGGGTGCTAAACAAACTGCAACTTAAATGGGATTATAGAAATTGAGGAGTTTCTGGAGACAGGCTTTTGTCCTCTGCTGTGTCAGTGTGCATTTGTTTGCAAGTAAGAAAAAGCCAATGAAACTGGCTTAAACAATAAAGCAGACTGAGAGGTTTAACTTAAATGAAAAAAGAAAAAAAGTTAGAGGCAAATCTACAATTTGCCTTGATCCAGCAGGTCCAAAATACCATCAAAGATGTAGTTTCTTTTTTTCTGTGTCTGCTGGTTCTTCCATGGTATCAGCTTCATTCTAAGGTTAGCTAATTTTGTGATGTCGAAATGGTTACCAGTAGCTCTCAGAAATATACTTTTCTATGTGATCAGCAAAGAGAGAGAAAGAATCTTTTCTAGCATACCTGACAGAAGTCTTGATATGCACTATGAGTGCTTGAATAACATTAACAACCTTGAGCCAATCCCGTGGCCAGTGGACACAAGAGTTTGTTGGCTTAGCCTGGGTCATTGTTTTGCTCTGGTGAAACATGATGGCGTGGGTGGAATCACATACTCAAAGTCACATGGCTGCCCAAACAAAAACTGGAGTTTCTCAGAAGAGAACTAATGCAGGGGAGGCAGACTAAGAGTGTTCACTGTGGTCTCACCAAGCATCTCTGCTTTTCCTCAGCCATCTGCTCCACTTCCCTGTCTCCACTGGCCTGTTTCTCCTGTTTATAATAATTTCCATTTTTTTTATAACTTCAATTTATACTTGGCAATGATGGCTTCTCTCTGCTCACATCCCACTTCAACTTATCAAACTGTGACTTTTCAGTTTAAGCGCTCATAGGAATGGAAAATTATTTTTTTTCCTTAAGCTCTGTTGGACATAAATAGAAAGTCCAACAGAGGAATGGAAAGTTATTTTATCTCTTAATTCATATCTCAAAACTGAGATTCTGATAGGTCCAGTTCATCTTTTTGACCAGGCCACATGTATTGGCCAGCTTGAGGATGGTTGTCTTGAATTAGTCATCCACTCCTGTTCCCATAATCTTTAAAAGAGGGGTAGGGTGTAGGGGAGTCCAGTCACATGATTCGAAGTGTGGCAGCCTGGATGTTTTAGTCCCTTAGTGCTGCTATAACAAAATACCTGAGACTGGTAATTATTATAAAGAGCAGGAATTTATTTTTCACAGTTCCGGAGGCTGGAAGTCCAGTCCTGGTGCCAGCAGATTCAGTGGTTGTTCTCTGCTTTCAAGATGGCACCTTGCTGTAGCATCCTCTGGAGGGTACAAACACTATGTCATCACATGGCTGAAGGGCAGAAGGGCAAAAGGCCTAGCCAGCACCCTCCAGCCCTTTTATAAGGCAGTAATCCATTCACAAGGGAGGAGCCTTCATGACCTAATCACCTCCTAAAGGTCACACCTCTCAGTACTACTGTGTTGGGATTTAGTTTCAGCATGAATTTTGGAAGAACACAAACATTTAAACTCTATCAAGCATCCAGTGGGCAGGACATTTCCTGTGGACAGGAACATTGATGAGGCACACCAAATCAAAGATTGAGCAATAAAACAATGCTCTGTATCACCTTTTGCTATACAGGTATATGTCTATTTAAAAAGCAGCCACATTTTCCATAAAAATTATAATTTCACTCTTTGAGTTTTTTCCATAGCCTGTATTATATTTGTTTCCATATATTTAATTAGAAAAAAAATCTTTGTCTTTTGAAAGTATAGTTGATTTTTGGAAATAGCTTGAAGTTACTTAGACATTTCTGATTAAGGATAATGAAGGTTAGGTATTATAAATTTGTCAAAAGTGAGGTGTGACTGTAAAAAAGAGAGACAAAGTATCTTTGGTGGTTCATAAACTGACCCCGAAGGCAATTCCAAGAGGAGTTTTAAAAGTGTTTTGAGCAATGACAGCACATTAAATAAATGTATTATCCTCCTGAGGTGATTGCCTCATTTGAAGGACAGAATTTAGGTGTCTGTTCAGACTGAAGAGCGTGTGTGTGTGTGTGTGTGTGTGTGTGTGTGTGTGTTTGTGTGTGTGTCTTATTACATCATGATTAATCTTCATTCTGTAGAAATGAGAGAAACACTGATCTGAATCTAAGTTCAGGAAGAGCTGATATTCATTAGGCATGCCTGGTACAGTGGTACTGGATTTTCATATCTGCGACCCATTTTAATTGGAACCAATGTATATTGGTTGATAAGTATTTTTAGCATTATCCTTGATTAGGGCTTCTACCATCACACTGACTTCCATTGATAAAGGAGGAATGGAGGGACTACTTTATAGGAAACACAAATACCACAGGAAAACTCAAAGGCAAAGGTAAGATCATGACTACCCCAGAAAAGGTGTGCAGAGGGGGTCTCCAGCTCCCTGTTGTGTCTGTGCTCTAGCCCCTAATATTGTTACAATCCATACACTTGCAGAACACCTTAAATTTCTCAATATTTTCCTTAAGAGTTATGGACAGTTGGGAACAATTTAAACAGCATAGCTTTCACCAATGAGCAATCAATGAATGTCCACTGTGCTGATTTCTTCCTACCAAAACCTGAGGATGTGGAAAGTGTAGTGTGACCCTCAGGGAACTTCTCCTTAGGGAATGGAGGTATTTTACTTACGGAGGGTGATGTAGGGAAGAACTGGTTATTTGCCACAATTATCTACAATGAGGCCTTCTTTCTTCCTCACACACCAATATCCCCTCCCTCATGTATGCCTTTTCATTCTTCATGCATTAATATCAAACAGAAAAGGTGGCTCAAATGTAATGCCATTTTATCTACAGGACACATATAAATGATGAGGTATTAGCAGAATATGAAGAAAACGATCAATTCAGACAGGAATTTGAATTCTTGCCATGGTATCTACTAGCTGTGTTGCTTGAGGAAAGCTAGACAGTTTCCAACTTCTTTCAACATCGGTTTCCTCATCTGTACAAAATAGGCAGTATTAAATGAGATAACGCATGCAAAGCACTCTTACAGTTTCCCTTTTAGCTTTCCAGGTAAAACATAAGTAATTTAAAAAGGCAGCTCTTTCACTCCACCTTAGCTCCTGTGGACATTTGTTGTTTTCATTCATCAATATTTGTTTAGGTCCTTCTCTGTGCCAGGAGCTGTGTTATCTTTGTCAAGGTAATGGCAACCCACTCCCATTTCACCCACATCAACCTTCACACTTCAATATTATCCCTAACAGTAATTTCTACCTGCTTTTACCTGTAGGAAAATACTGCAGTGATTTTTCTCAGCAAACTTTTTTTTTTTTCCTTTTCTTTTTTAATTATTTAAGACCTTTATTAACAGGTGCTTGCAATTTGTTGACTGTTTGGAAAAAATCAAGTTAACTTTTATTACAAATTAAAAATGAAGTTCTTAAAAATCTCAGCTTGACCAGATATGAAACAATTCAAAAATCTTTAAAGGCATATTGAGAAAAACAGGCTTTTTTAAAAAAAACACGTTTGTTATTACCAAAAAGAGACGTCTTTAGGTAAAAATAATAAAAACGCCATGCTGCATAGATAATGCAGATAGTTCTACTTATCTGGTCAATGGACAAAAAGCAAGCACTGAAGGTCTTCAGCTCCAATCTTTTGTTCATTTCTTATTGCTGGAATTTCTTATTTCTTCTTGTTGGGTGACTAAACCGGATGATGGTAGAGATGGTAAGCCGGCATTTACTCAGCCCCGCCCTGCTCAGCCTCGGGAGCGGACGAATTCTCAGCTGGTGGATCGGCTGCTTTTGTCTCTTTGCCATCTTGTGGTTTAGGGTTTTCTGGGCGTCTGCGTCGGTAACTGAAGTCGCGGCGGTCCCGACGTTGAGGTGGCTGCTGACCTTGGGTCTCATCTCCTTGATTTTCTTTATCCTCTTCATTGCTGTCCTCTCTAGGCTTTGGCGAGGAGGGCCCCTGCGGAATCGTGGTCTATATCCCCGATACATATTCTGCCTCACTGGTCTCCCTTGTTCTCCTGCACCCTGGTCGTCAGCACCCTCCATCACTTCTCCCTGCACAGGAGGGTTGGAATATTGTGGTCCACGCCCATCGGGTCTCCGCATGTAGTCAGGTGGGAACCTTCACCTGCAGTAGGGCCGGCGTTGTGGGGCCTGGCCTTCGGGAGCACCCTGTGATCCCTGGTTCTTTTCCCCTCTCACTGTTCTGGTAATTTTGCTGGTAATTGCGTGGAGGACCCCTAAGACGTGGATAGCTTCTATAATGGTTATGGTCTGCTGCATATTTACTGCCTTGAATTGGAACGCCACCAGGACCTATAACATTTGCTGCCTCCGCAGCAAAAAAACCTTGTGTTTTACCTTTTCTCCTTCAACATCAAACTCCACAGTCTCTCCATCTCCTACACTGCGAAGTTACTTCCTGGGGTTATTCTTCTTTATGGCAGTCTGCTGTACAAATACATCTTCCTTGGTGTCATTCCTGTTGATGAAACCATACCCGTTCCTTACATTGAACCATTTTACTGTTCCCAAAACCTTCATTGTGATGATCTTCTTGTCCCCGCCAACAGGCACCTTGGATGTGAGGCCCCCCGGACCACTGCTCCTTCCTTGCTGCCTGCCCGTAGTGCTGGACTTGGTGTTGGTGGCCTGAGGGTTGCGGGGGTCGGGGGGGTGGAGGGCGGGGAGATGGGGAATGGGGGAGGGGGCGATGAGGGAGGGGTGATGGGGGATTGGGGAAGGCAGGAGCGGCGGGTGGCTGCTCACGGTTGTGGTGACGGTGACTGGGGCCGGCTGCGGCAGCTACGGCTCCTCCCGGGTTGTGATGGTAACTAGGCCGGCAGTGGCAGGGCTGCTCAGGGCTCTCTGGGGTCCGCTCTCGCTCCTGCTACCGATCGGACCAGCAGTTAAACTTTCTATAGGAATGAACTTGAGTCTAGAAGGAACACAGTTGTCACTGGAGTTGTATATGTTGATAAGAGCAGGGGAGTGAGATGGCTTCAGGACACTGAGACTGAGTAACTTGGCATCCCAAATTGATAGTTTGTAATTGATACAGGAGTCTCATTCTACACTTATCCTGAAGTCATTCTCTATGATCTACTGCTTACTGAAAGAAGAAATTAATTAATTAAGAGTATGTGCAAGGAAACCCAGGGGTTCAATATTAATGTAAAGTAAGTAGCTTACAGCTAGTCAAGTGGTTTTAACAACGTAGTTCAACTACAATCGAGGCAACCTCGAAAAGCATGGCCTAGGCCAGAGAAGCGTGTCTGGAGACTTTTACCACCTAAATGGTTTCCTCTATCATCAGTTAATTATTGTAGGCATGAGATCATGTTCTGTAGTTCAATCAGTTTTGGGGTCCATGACATTATTTAGATTCATGGCCATAGTTTCAGTTCTGAACTTCAATTAGCCATTTTGTAAATCCTGCCACTGGTCACATGGCTATGATTTCTGTTTTATAGTACTTGTCTCATTGCCTTGCTTTCATTTGTTTTCATGGCTCCTTTATTTACTGACCTACCAATTTCTTGCATATGTGTATACTCATTTTTGTTTTTCTAGAGCCTAATACAGTGTTTAGATGATCAATAATTGTTTACTGAGTGAATTAATAAAAGTCAAAGAAGACCAAAAAAAGCCGTCCCTGGTTCAAGACATGATTATTAGACAGACCAGTAGTGTGAAAATCAACCAACTTTTCATCACCTCCACTGATGAAGGATGATCTCCTTTACATGGGTTGGTTCTAGCTTCCTGGTTAGTTCTTCTGTTTCTAGGTGAAACTCTCAGAAGCCCCTTTTAATGCTGCCTCCTGCTTCTAGGGACCTCAGGTTATTCCTCCTACTCAGTGACACCATCTCATTAGTTTTGCAGAAAGGTGAGATTTACAACTTCTACAGAAGTTTTCCTGTACAAACAGGGAAGGAAGCTATAACTGGTTGAATTAGCACAACGTATTTGCCTGCCTTCCGGCTGCCATAAATTCTTAGGATGACACAGAATCAACATTTCAGATGATTCTATCTGGCTTGTAAATTGTCCTCCAAATTCCCACCTTTCCCCCCAACCTACACCTGGAGGACTAAGGTATAGGAATAGCTCTGACCTCTGACCTTAGAGCCAAGGTTAATTGGCAGCAAGATCACATGACTAACCACTCCTTTCAAAAATGCTACCAGATTATTTTTCAGAAATCTTTGATTTTCTTTTTTTTAACCAGGAAGTTTTTTATTGACAAAACCTCTATTCTAAGACTTCGCCCAAAATTCTTCAAAAAATGTCCAAGCCACACTTAACTTTTTGGAAACTAGACTCTCTGACAAAGAATTTGCTAGTGATTGTTAGCAACAGGTAGACCACAACTGGTCTTGTGACGTGTGAAGATTGTACACATTGCACTCTGAATAATAAATTACAATATATTTAGAAGAAATATTTATTAGTCAACCCAGTCATGTGTAACAAACTAAGAAAATACCTTTTATTTTTAGTTTCAAGACAGAAAAGAGGGTGGCAGGCTTTTGGCTAGTATACCTTAGGAAACAAGATGAGAAGCCAAAGGAAATCTTTCTTATTTGTATACATTTGAAAGAAGCAGAAGAATATGAGCTTTCTTTAGGCTGACATTGAAAAGTGATTGTGAATGACTTATAATACATGCAGAAAATGTAAGTAATTTCTTAAAACCATTAGTTGCCTTTATTGTGTCCTTTAGAGCCCCAGCCCCAGATAGGAAAACTCCATAATAAGCTTTTGGGGAGGAGCAAATATTGGCAATCATGCTTTCCAACAAGAGATTTCAGAGAAGTCACAAAACCAAAGAAACCATTTCCCTGGTTTCCTTCTGTTTGCTGGGCAAATATACAAAGCGTCTTGTCAATTTTATAGTCAATTATGCATACCAAACTGGGGAAAAAAAAAAAGCAGTGAGACACAGGTGTCACTTTTAATTTTAAGAAACACTCAGAAAAACTAATGTCATTCCTAGAGAAGCTATGTGCTAAGTGCTGGTCATTTTTTTTCTGTCATCTATCTCTTCAGTTTCAGCAGATATCATGATGTCAATGAAAACTCACAGGTGCTGCTCCTTGGACAGGACCAGTATCCGAAGGAAGGAGTTTAGAGAGCTCAATTCCTATTGGAGTGGCCCGGGCAAGTCGCTTCACTTCCCTGAACCTCAGTTGAGTCTAGAAAGTGTCTTCAATGGCCCATTTCAGCTTAATATCTACCTTGGATTGTCATACTTTCTGCCTAGATTCAAAACATTTGAGTTAAGACATAGAAATAAAAAGTTTAACTCTTTGCCAGTTAAAGAAGGAAGAAAGGGAGGGAGGGAAGGAAGGAAGGAAGGGAGGGAGGGAGAGGGAGGAACAGAGGGAGGGAGAAAGAAAGAAAGGAAGGAAGGGTGGGTTGCTATTTTTTATTCTGAGACTCTGTCGCCAGGCACCATGCTGGAGTGCAGTGGCATGATCTTGGCTTACTGCAACCTCCGCCTCCCAGGTTCAAGCAATTCTCCTGCCTCAGCCTTCCGAGTAGCTGGAACTACAGGTGTGTGCCACCATGCCCAGCTAATTTTTGAATTTTTTAGTAGAGATGGGGTTTCACCATGTTCGCCAGGATGGTCTCGATCTCTTGACCTTGTGATCCGCCGGCCTCCCAAAGTGCTGGGATTATAGGCCTGAGTCACCGCGCCCAGCCTGAGTTGCTAATTTATAGACTCCCCTGGGCTACACGTGGTACCTATTTTCCCAGCAGTAATTTTAGGGAGGAAAGAGCAACAGACACTCGGGGCAGCTCAGCTCTTCCACCCTGCTTCTCACCTGAGCTCGCCCATTCTTATTTGGCAGGGACCCCTGGGGATCCATCTCCCGTAACTGGACTTAAAAAATTAACAATCCTCAGAACAAGGATCACTGAGGAAAACCAAACCAAAACAAACAAACAAAAACCCTAACAATCCAAGGCAAACTCAGACAGGCCAGGTTCTGATTCTTAACCCCTTTAATACTATGCATTTAAATAAATGTATTATCTCAAAGAGAATGTTTGCTCACTATGGCAGAGAAACATTCACCTCCATTGCTGTGTATAGTATTTTAATATGATCAAAATATTTAGAAATCTTTATCTTTTTGTAGTGTAGAAGTTTTTGTTTTTTGAGACGGGTCTCACTCTGTCACCCACATTGGAGTGCAGAGGCACCATCTTGGCTCACTGCAACCTCTGCCTCCGGGCCTGAAGCTATCCTGCCTCATCCTCCTGAGTAGCTGAGACTACAGGTGTGTGCAACCATGCCCAGCTAATTTTCTAATTTTTTTTTTTTTTTTTTTTTTTGAGACAGGGTTTTACCCTTGTTGCCCAGGCTGGTCTTGAACTTCCCAGCTTATGTGATCCACCGGTCAAGGCCTCCCAAAGTGTTGGGATTACAGGCATGAGCCAACATTCCCCATTTAGAAGTATTTTTAAGTTTCAATTTTATTTATTTTAGGGACAGGGTCTTGCTCTGTTGCCCAGCCTACAGTGCACAGGGACGATTATAGCTCACCATAACCTTGAACTCCTGGGCTCAAGTGATCCTCCTGCCTCAGCTTTCCTAATAGCTAGGACTACAGGCTGGTGCTGCCATACCCTGCTACTTATTTTATTAAATTTTTTGGAAAGATAGGGTCTTGCTATGTTGCCCCAGCTTGTCTCAAATTCCTAGCCTCAAGTGATTCTCCTGCTTCAGCTTCCCAAGCATTGGGAGTATAATCGTAAACCACTTCGTCTGGCCAGAAGTTATTAAAAAGAACAAATTCTGACCAAAACAGGGCTCACAATCGGACAACTTTCAGTCATCTGGACTTGTCTCAAACAACATTCAGTCTTAGAAAAATAAGAGCAGAAAGACTTGAAGTCACTTGCCTAAGCACCCAAGCTGCTTCCTGGCAGAAGCCAGGGGCATCTTTGCCCTGTTTGCATGTGTGTTTGCTCATTTTAAGGTGACAGCAGCCATTAGGAAGTCTTTTCTTAAGTGAGTATCATATCAGGGCTGCAGTATGAATCAGGTAAACTCAACGTAGTTTTTGGCAGAGTTTTTTTTTCTCTCACATGGGGAAAGAACAGGATTTTTATAGAGTTCAACTCTGTGTTGTCCCCAGATACATCCTCCTCTTCCCCCATCCCTGGTAGCTAACTTTTCCATTTTGTAAAGCACGTGCTTCTTGGCAACAGACTCCTTTCCTGATGTACGAGAGCATGCAACCCAGATCAGACCAATGAATGCATTTTTTCCGTGAGCCTCAGACAGAGGGTCCCTGTGACCAAAGCTGCTCCCACCAGAGGAATGTCAGGACTCACTAGCAGCACTGAAATAATGCATGTTTCCTTCTTGGCTGTGAGAAGCACACAGCTCCAGGAAGTTGGTCATTTGAGCACCACAGCAGGAGTCATCTTCAGGATGAAGTGACAGCCTCAAAGGCAGAGCAAAGAAAAAGAACTAGATACAGGCTGGGCACAGTGGCTCATGCCTGTGATCCCAGCACTTTGGGATGCCAAAGCAGGCAGATCACGAGGTCAAGAAGTTGAGACCATCCTGGCCAACATGGTGAAAGCTAGTCTGTACTAAAAATACAAAAATTAGCTGGGCATGGTGGCGCATGCCTGTAGTCCCAGCTACTCAGGAGGCTGAGGCAGGAGAATCGCTTGAACCCGCGAGGTGGAGGTTGCAGTTAGCCAAGATCATACCACTGCACTTCATCCTGGTGACAGAGTGAGACTCCGTCTCAAAAAATAAAAGAAAGAAAGAAAGAACTAGATACTTGGTAACAATGTTGGGTGGCTTGATCAAACCTCATTTGATATTTCTGGATTTTTCACTTACAGAAGGCCTTATATCCCTCTTTATTGTTTAAATCAGTTGGAATTGTGTTTTCTTTCACTGCAGTTGAATCCGTTCCAACTGAGAGAGGAATAATGAGAGAGCAGAGTGATTACAGGATAAAGGTGGGGTCTGGGGGCCAAATGTCGCTTTACCATGGACCCGAGAGTAACTAGGTATATCTCCTTCACCTGAGGGCAGATATCCTAAACCCGTACTCTCAGAGACAAACACCGAGTCTCTGAAACCTTTACCCTCAAACAAATGAGGACAAATATTTCTTTGTTTTGTTATACTGAAATGATTAAGTCCAATATTTTTGTGGGAAAGAGAGATACCTCAGTTCACTGATGGGTGGTATGTGTGCGCAAATGCTGATGGAGAAGGCAGGGTTAGCTGGAGAAAACACATGCCATTGGGCTCCTTCCTCATCTGGAGAATGTGTGAAATCTCAACAGGCAGCAGAGAAGCAGCGCAGAAGGCTACTGCCTTGGCCAGAGGTTTCAGATCAGCTGCCCGGGATCTGGGTGACGCTGCAGAGTTGAGCAGAAACTAGCATGTGGAGTAAGAATGTTTAAAAGTTATATTTAAAGATAAACAGTTGTCTTAAAAACTCTTTCACTGGAGAGATTTTTTAAAAAGACAAGGGTTAAAATGTCACGGCTTATGTCGGGTATCGAAAACACGTCTTCCCCCTTTTCTGAGGGAAGGGTCTGCCATGGTGATTTAAGCAGAGAGAAAGCGGGGTGCTGGCGGCCCGAGAGGAGCCTGAGAAATGAAGGGAAGCATTCCCAGGGATGCAGAAATGCACAACGCGGTGCCTTCGTCGGCGTCTCTGAAACCTGATGGGATTGAGTTCATAACCAGAACGGGAGCAGTCCTATCAGGGCATTAGAATTCAAGAGAGCTAATTTGGGGGAATTAAAAAAAAATCGAGTGAGTATGGTATTGAAGGAGGGAATACTAAAGCCCAGGAGAAGGGCAGGCTGCTGGAATATCCACCATAATTAAAGCAGATTACAATTGCTCTGAGAAAAGAGGGACGCAAAGAGTTAGAATATCCAGTGCGCCCGTCGAGACTGATGGGACGAAGGCTCTGTAATGGCAGTGAGGAAATTGGGAGGGAACCCTAGAGAAATTTTTCATAATACCTATTCTTTTTCTTTTTCTTTTTTTTTTTTAAAGAGGAAATGATAATTATGACAAAAACCAGAATGAAAAAGCTGAATAAAGTAGCTACGTGAAAGGAGAGGCATTTGTGCCTCATACAGGGAAGCAAAGCAAGCAAGGCCACTAATACAAATGAGAACATATGAAGCAATATTGTGTTTTTAAACTCTTTAAAAATGAGCCACGGGGGGGGGGGGGAACAAAGAAACTTAGAAAAAATATACTGACACCTCTGTTAAAGTCACAAAGCAGAAAAAAATAATTTTGAACAGGTACACTGACATATTTGGAAATCAACAGATCTAGACGACAGACACAGGGTAGCTGTTAAATAAGACAGATGACAAATTTAGACCCAACGATTTTTTTCTCTCCCTTCAGAGTGGGAAAGGGAGTGTGGAGAAGGCTTTGCATCTGTTTGATTCTTTTCCTTCCTTTTAATTCTATTTTTTTTAAAAAAGGAACTACATCAGAAAGTTACCAGTACATTATATAGTAATTAAAATAAAATAAAGCAAAACAGACTGAGCCGTAAATGAAAACTGAGGAATGTTAACAAGCGAAAATGTGATTGTGAAAAGAAGGTAGTGACTATTAGCAGGACAACAGAAATAAACCTGGAAAATACCCCTTGAAAAGCCTGACAATACCACTTTAATGAAATGAAAAATTGTCCCACTCTCTGACACATCTGTGAGCATAATAGCAGCACCACTCACAGAAATGGCTGTACAGCAGATAGTCCTGAGCAGGTTCACCTGATGGCCTGTGAGTTAAGTAAGTATACATGTCAGTCAGCTGGCATCTCATATTTATGGAACAGTCATGATGTGCAGAGCACTGGTTAACCTTAATGAGCAATGCCTACCTTCAAGTAGTATGAGGCTACCTGAAAACAAGGTAATACTAGCATAAAGCAGTAAAGGCTAAGTGTATAAAATAGTTATAAAAATAGTTACTAGCATAAAGCAGTATAGGCTAATTGCGCTTTAGGCTCAGGAGAATACAGTACAGCTGAGACCTGAGTTTAGAATTCAGATATAGAAGACTGCAGAATTCTAGGCAGGAGTGAAAAGGCAGAATTATCCAACGTTACTTTTTTTTAAAGGTGGAGTTAGGAGAAGGCAATTGGTTTATCAGTCTACCTGGAGTAGAAGAATTCAAAGTGGCAACTGAGATCTCACCAACTCACCAAACATAAGCAATTAATTGAGGGATTATAAACCTGAAAGTGAAATGCAAACATCTAGAAGAAAAAAATAAGAAAATATTGTCATATTGTAATGATCTCAGGGAAGGGAAAGAGTTTTAAAATAAGATATAATAAACCACTAAACATAAAATAAGATACACATTAATTAAACTACATTAAAATGAAGACCTTCTTTTAATCAAAAGCAGCCATTAAGAGAATAAAAAAGCAAGCCAAAGACTGAGAGAAGGTAATTGCTATCTATATATCTATGTTATCAACACACACACACACGTCATATATATATATACATACACATGTATTTTTATATGTGTACATATATTTAAAAATATATGTTAAATGTCTGGCAAACAACTTATATATAGAATATATAAAGAGCTTCTATATAAAAAAAAGAAAGTTGCCAAATTTTTAAAAATGGGCAAAAGACTTGAACAGGCACTTCATAAAAATGATATCAAATGGCTAATAAGCATAGGAAAAAGTAATGCAATTAGTCATCAGAAAAATGAAAATTAAAATCATAATGAGATGTTACTACACACCTACTGATATGGGAGGGGAGCAGGAAAGTGCTGGGTAGAGAAGGGCAGGTCCCTGGCTAGGGCTCCACCCCCATGGACCTAGTGAGGACAGGCACTTCTGCTTTTGTGCTCAAATGTTACATTTTCCAAGACCACCCTGGCCCAACACACCCCCATCCTATGCCTATAAAAACCCAACACCCTAGCAGGCAGACACACAGGCGGCCAGACATCAAGAGAAGCACATCAGTGGAAGAAGACAGAAGCAGCTGGATGGCAAGAGAACATCATGGAAGCACACTGGAAGAAGAGTACACCACAGACGCTGGCATCCCTGCAGGCCTACAGGCTAGCAGGCCATCAACCAGTGGGATGAGGTGGAGTTTAGCCCAGGCAGTCAGAGGAGAGCCAGGGCCACCAAGCTGCCCAACTCCGGGGGAAAACCGTCTCCCTTCTGGCTTCCCCCATGGGCAAAGAGCTACTTCCACTCAATAAAACTTTGCACTCATTCTCCAAGCCCCTATGTGATCTGATTCTTCCAGTACACCAAGGCAGGAACCCAGGATACAGAAAGCCCTCTGTCCTTTCGAGGAGGTAGAGGGTCTAACTGAGGTGTTTAACACAAGCTGCCTATAGATGACGAACTAAGAGAGCAACCTGTAACACATGCCCACTGGGGTTCCAGCTGTAAACATTCACCTCTAAACACTGCCATTGGGTTGGAGCCCCACCGCCTCCCCGTCTGTATGCTCTTCTAGAGGCCTGAGCAGGGAGGCACTGAAGTAGCAAGCTATACCCCTCACATGCCCTGCAAGGGGGGTAAGGGAACCTTTCCCATTTCACTACTACAATGGTGAAAATTAAAGGACTTACAATACCAAATGTTGGCAAAGATGTGGAACAAATGGAATTCTCATGTATTACTTGCTGGTTGGAGTAAAAATTGCTTAAACTCCTTTGGAAACTATTTGGTAGTTTCTATGAAGCCAAAAACGTATATACTTTACCAGAAATTCTACTTCTAGGAATACACCCAACAGAAATGAGTGCTTATGCTCACACATTCTCTCTCTCTCTCTCTCTCTCTCTCTCTCTCTCTCACACACACACACACACACACACACATCCTCATAGCAGCTTTTTCATAGTAGCCCCAAAAGAGGAAATCATTTGTTCAAAAATAAGAGAATAAGTAAATTCTGGTATCTACATAAGATACAGTACTATGAGTATTGAAAAGGAACAACTCTACATAATGATATCTTATGCTCAATGAAAGAATAGTGTTGAATAAATGAAGCCAGATATAAGAGTACATGTTGTATAACTGCATTCATATGAAATTCAAAACAGGAAAAACCAATCTTGTTGATTATGGTTAGAATAGTGGTCACCTTTGGGAATATAATCTGGAAGGGGAATGAGAGAGCTTTCTGGGGGATTAGTAATGTTCTGTAACTTGGATTCAGTAATGGTTTCTTGGGTGGATGCATATGTAAACATTTCCTGATCTTTACACTTAAGATTTGTGCCCTTAATTGTGTGTAATTTACACCTCAATTTAAATGGAGGTATCAGAAAATACAATTGAAGAGGAAATTAAAAAAGAAAAAATATAAATATTTATTTCTTTTTACATCCTTCAGGATTTAGGAGTCAGATTATGGAAAGTATCTAATCACAGGACGAGGAAGCTGATTCTATTTTGTTGGCAATAATAAGCTGTTGTAGACTTCTGGGGCTAAGTTGATATTTTAGGATTAACTTGATATATATGGAGAAAAAATTGGACAAGAGAAGGACAGAAGGGAAACAAAGTCATTAAGAGATCAGATCGGCCTCCCAAAGTGGTGGGATTACAGGTGTGAGCCACCATGCCCAGCCTCCACTCATACCTTCTTAACAAGAGGGGTCCATTCAAGTGAAGCCTATCATAATGATAAAAATCAATCTGCCCCAGGAGTATTTGAGGTTTTCATCTGTAGGCAGAGAAACAGCTGAAATCATTTCTAAAATTATACCTTATCAGGTAAGTAGAGCATTCTATAAATAATAAAAATAATTTCTATAAAAAATGGAAAATCAAACAATCTAACCTAAGCTCATTTGCTTCTATTTAGTATATGATAAGTGATTAAAAATTTTTATGCATCATATGCTAAAACAATAATTGGTCTATTTTCTATAAAGAAAAATTAAACCAGAATTTATGACTACTTAAAAGGGCTAAAATAAAAGTGAAATAAGCAATTAAATTAACATGTGTAGATGATATAGTGGGATTAAAAAGGAGACTTGGAACTGGAAAAACTGAGTTCAAATCATGTTTCTGCTGTTTATTAGCTGTGTGAGCTTATGTAGTTTATTTCCCTGAGCCTCAGTTTTAAAACACGAAAAACAAAACATCTTCAAAAAGTTGGTGTAAGACCGTTATTAAAGCATCCAGCACACAGCTTGTCCAACAGCAAAATGTCATTCAGTGTTTGTAAACTAGAACCTGACTTGGGGTGGGAGAGGAAGTTTTTTAACAGATGAGTTTCCAGGTAAGTATTAAGTCCTCATTTGTTTATTCATTTGCCTTCATTAGTAATTTGGGAAATGAAGCAAACCAGATAAAAGTGAGAGTAAATTGTGGTCTAAATTGTAAGCTGTAGTTTAAAAAGAACATAAAGTGCTTCAAATAGGTGGTCATTTTCTTAGACCTATCGTAGGTCAAATTGATGAGGTGGAAAAAAATAGCCTTAGAGACTATTCGAAACAAACCTACAGTTCCCGGAACTCAATATAGGACTCAGAGATCTCTATCTCTTAAAAGGAGAGGCTACTATATTTGCATCCACCTCAACACTATAAGGAAAAGGAAAACACAGACTGGATTCAGAGTAGAACTATTCCAAATGGTTAATGGAAAAAATTTACCATGAAGAGATTAAAGAAAAGTCTGTGCAATTGTATTGAATGATGGCAGGGGTCTTGATTTGGTATTTGGCAGAAGTCTTCAAGTGTTTGGGATGAGGACAAAGAAAATTAACCGGGGACAGGAATAAAATTAACCTGGTGTAAAATAGCATTGTTAAGGAAAAAGAGCTAAACTTTGGCTAGGTAACACTTAGGCTGGATTTTAGGAAACAAAAATGACCTTTCTGACAGTGGGAACCAGCTTTAGGAGGAAGATAACATTAAATGAAAAAAATAACCCATGAAAAGGTGAATAATTGTCATCTCCCAGGAGATTCTGAAATTATCTTCTGCAAATGGAATTTAGGAAGTCTTCTTACCTATGCAGCTTACTCCCTGCTGTACTCTATCTCCATCAATGCTTAACCCTACTGGGATCGCCAATCCATTGATCCATGTTTTCAGTGTCCCTTTACTTCTGGTGACCTCACTTCCTTCACTTCCTAGCTTCAATTCCAAGTTCAGTTACTATAATCATTCCCTAGCTTATGGCTCTACCTCTCTTGCCCATCTCCAGCAGCTCTCCTACAGTCAAAGTGACCTTTTTAAAACGTAAGTGAGGAAAGCAATTCCTTGGTCAAATACTTCAGTAGTTCCTCATTGGCGTTTAGAAATGTGTATAAAAAAGTCATAGCTACAACAGAGAATACTAAACTTGGTATTTTCACATTAATCTACTATCCTCAAATGGGAGTGAGTGCGCTCCTCTTAGGAGTTTTCTAGCAGGGGCAAATAAAAAATTTCTTTAGAGGAAAGCATCTTCAATTTGGAGCTTTGTTATTTTCATAGATGAAATCACATAAATATGAGCCCATAACTTACAAAAGAAACCCCTCCAAATAGACAAGGAAACAAACCACCGTGAATGAACAGCAGCTGAAACAACATAGATCTAGACTCACAAGGACTTCATATATTAATTTGTTACACATAAAATATAAAATAAATACTCATATAATGTTTAAGGAAATAAGAGGGCATAGAAGTAAGTAACTTTCCAAGAAACCTTAAAAAATCCTTGAAAGTTTTGGGAGGGGTAAAAGCCCAAACTGAGTATGTGTGGATAAAAATACTCTAATTAGAAACAGATACTAATGGAGATAAAATTTATAAACTAAAACGTAGATCTGCATAAATTATTAAGAATGCCAGCCAGGTGCAGTGGCTCATGCCTGTAATCCCACCGCTTTGGGAGGCCAAGGCAAATGGATCACCTGAAGTCAGGAGTTCGAGACCAGTCTGGCCAATGTGGTGAAACCACGTTTGCACTAAAAATACAAAAAATTAGCTGGGCGTGGTGGCACATGCCTGTAATCCCAGCTACTGGGGAGGCTGAGGTAGGAGAATTGCTTGAACCCAGGAGACAGAGGTTGCAGTGAGCTGAGATTGCACCATTGTACTCCAGCCTGGGCAACAAGTGAAATTCCATCGCAAAAAAAAAAAAAAAAAAAGAAAAAGAAAGAAAAGAAAAGAATGCCATCCAGAGAGACAAGATAGAAAATAGGAAGTTGCACTCTAACTGGAGTGCAATTAAATTAGAAATTAATAATAAAGATAATTTAATTTTTGAAAATTAAAAACACTTCTAAATTTCTCATGAATCAAAGCAAACATCAAAATTAAAATATAAAACTCACTTATAACTAAGTAATGATGATAACATTACATATCAAAACTTCCATGATGTGGTTGAAAACAGGCTCTGAAGGCATTTATAACCCAAGTGTAAGAGACATTGAATACAAAATGAGACTTCTAACAGACATGTAGGAAGAGTTGTAAAGAAAAATATAGCAATTAAGAGAGTTGTAATAATCAAAGAGTCTATAGCTCAGAATTTTCTGGGATTGACAAAATAGATGAATCCAGACACAACAAACACAATTTGCCAAGCACTATAACTAAGATATCCACAACTAGACATATTACAGTGTCATATTACAGATCACTGGAGACAGAAAAAAACATCTTAGCAGCAGCCAGAGAGAAAAGGTGACGTGCAAAGCAATGGCAATTTGACTAGCAACAGACTTTGCATCAGTGATAATGGACACAACAAAAAACAGGAAAAAAAGAATCCATGTGTTGAAAGAAAATACACCTAGACTTGTGTACCTAGCAAAATATCTTTTAAAAAATGAGGAGGAAATACACAATTTTTAGGATAAATGAAACTTTTTAATCATATGTATCATTTAATTAATTTTCATTAAGGAATTTCTGACGAATAGACTTAAAAATGAGCTCAGGCAGGACGGTTGCAATGTGAACTAAAAAGGTATACAAATACCTTATTAAACTCAGAGATACTTTAAACAATTATGTTGTCTAAATAAATTAATTTAAAAATAAAGTTTAATTTATGGAGCTTAAAAGAGTGGGATTAAAATGCTGGGCAATACTAGCATATAAATTAGGAGTGGGTGGGTCATAGGAAAAGTGTTCTAAGACCTTCATGTTATTCAGGGTAAGACATTATTAAAGCTTATACTTTTGGTAGGTTAGCATACATGGTGAAAATTTCAAGAGTGATCTCTAAATTATAGAAATAGGATGCATAACTTTGAAACCAGTAAAAGGTATAATGTAATATTATAACAAATTCTCAGTCAATTACAAGAAACAAGAAAAAAGAACAAGAAAGAGACAGAATGGCAGAAATAAATATAAAAATATCATTACTTATAAGAAATAAAAACAAACAATATATATAAATTAAATCAGAGTTTGTCATATTGGATAAAGACACAATCCAGTGATATACTACTACAAGAAACACAACCAAAGTTGAAAGACATAGAAAGGTTGAAATTAAAAGCATGAAAAATAATAGGCAAATGCTAACCATAATAAATGTAGGGCTACTGTATTAAATCCAACAAGAGGCTTTAAGACAAAAAAGAAGCATTTCTGGGAGGACTGCTTATAAAATTACAATAATTTCAATTCCCAGGAATATTTAACTCTTCCAGGTGTGAGCTGACTAGTAAAATGGCCCTAAAAACATGAAAAGGAATAATTATAGAGTTATAAGGGGGAAAGTACAAAATCAAGGTTGCAGCAGCAGATTGTAACATGCTTAATACTTTAACTCCCGTAACTATTGATAAATCAATAGACAACACATTAGTAAAGATATAGAAGAATTTAGCTCTGTTATTAGCAAGTATAATAAAATGGACATCTGTAGAATCACCTCAAAACAGACAATACATATATTCAAATACATATGTGATCCTTATAAATTTACCACGATATTAATATGCACAGTAAGTCACAACAAATTTCTAGGAATTGTTATTACATAGATCATTTTGTCTAACTGAAGTACAATTAAATTAGAAATCAATAATAAAGATAATTTAATTTTTGAAAATTAAAAACACTTCTAAATTTCTCATGAATCAAAGCAAACATCAAAATTAAAATATAAAACTCACTTATAACTAAGTAATGATGATAACATTACATATCAAAACTTCCATGATGTGGTTGAAAACAGGTTCTGAAGGCCCTTTATAACCTAAAATGGTTACATTCGAAAAAAGGAAAGGCTAAAAAAAAAAAAAAAAAAATGAATGAGGTAAGTATCCAACTGAGTAATCTAGACCAGTTATTCTTAAATGTTTGTCTCAGGACCATGTGATACTCTTAAAAATTATCAGGGGCCCCAAAAGGCTTTTATTTATGTGGGTTATAACTATCATACAGAGTTAGAACTTTAACATTTAAAACATTTATTAATTCATTTAAAAATAATAAACCCATTTTATATTAACCTTATATTTTAATAAAAATATTCTCCCAAACAAAATAATTTAGTGATACACATAAAATTCTTTTACACTATTACAAATTTCTTTAATGTCTACCTTAATAGAAAAGAACTGGATTCTCATATTTGCTTCTACATCTAATTTCCTAGAATATGTTAGTTTGGTTGAAGTATATGTAGGATACCTGGTCTCACACAGACATGTACTGGGAAAAGGAGAGTATTTTAATAGGCTTTTCATATAATTGTGAATATTCTTCTTTGATACTATGTCAAATCTCCACTAATGGTAGTCTCTTAAAGGTTAATTGCAATGTGGATTTAACCACATCAATGAATGTTTCATAGTCTGTTACATTAAGATCTATTGGTATGTCTTGCACTTTGAATGAATCTTTTACCCAGGCATAATTTTGTAGCATCATTTATTGATCATCTAAAAATATTCATACACCGACTGACACAGATCTCCTGAATGTTTATTTCAATGTATTAATGGAAAAAAAACACTTGTTAATTTCACCACCAGTTTCATCAAAATGGTGTTTAAGCATTGGGAAGCTGTTAAACTCACAGCGACAGATATTCTATTTTGTTTGTTTGTTTGTTTGTTTGTTTGTTTTTGAGACACAGTCTTGCTCTGTTGTCAGGCGCCAGGCTGGAGTGCAGTGGTGCAATCTTGGCTCACTGCAAACTCTGCCTCCTGGGTTCAAGCAATTCTCCTGCCTCAGCCTCCCGAGTAGCTCAGGCCACAGGTGTGCACCACCACAACCAGCAAATTTTTGTATTTTTAGTAGAGATGGGATTTCACCATGTTGGCCAGGATGGTCTTGATCTCTTGACCTGTGATCAGCCTGCCTCAGCCTCCCAAAGTGCTGGGATTACAGGCGTGAGCCGCTGCACCCAGCCAGATATTCTAATTTTTATATGAAAGTTCAAATTTTAACATTGGTAATACATATTTTCAATGTTTTCTGTGAAGTGACAGTCTCACTTCATTCATTTGTGAGAAAATGTCTGACAAATACCCAAAGCTAAGTACTCACAGTTTGCTTAGTTCTCTGAGGTAAAAATTCTGTCCTGTGATGAAAATGGCTAGTTAGCTTGCAACTCCAACAAATCATGTAAGTTCTTTTTTTGAGAAAGGCATCATACTTTAAAATGCAGCAGAAGTGCTTTATGTGTAAATCCCAATTCATCAGACAGAATTCTAAGAAGATACGTAATCAAGGATCAAGTTTTAATAAAATTAAATAAGTTTTAGTGTTTTGTTAAAGACATTCCTAGGTGAACTGATATTCATTTTTATAGTGAGGGCACAGTGATGGAATTATCACCAACTTGATTTGTGCTAAGGTGCCGGTGATTTTATCCACTCTAGTTATTGTACTGCCAGTTCAATGTAACACGGTAAAAAAGTAACATCTAGCATTGTAATGAAACTAATTTTGATTTTACCTCCTAAAAAGTTCCTAGGGACCCCACAGAAGTTTATAGACCATGTATTGAGAATCCAAGAAAGCCAAGAGTAAACTGGTTCAAGCCAAGAGTCAAATCTTGCTCCTGTTTTTGTAAATAAAGTTTTACTGGAACACACCATGCCCATTAATGTACATATTGTCTATGGTTGCTTTCATGTTATAATGGCATAGGTTGATTAGTTGTAACAGACATTGTATGGTCCACAAAGCCTAAAATATTGACTACTTCACAGAAAAGTCTGCCAATGCCTGAATTACGCTGTATCAACAGAATAAATCCAACAGATGTACTTGAAGGAGATAATAAAGATCAGAAGTTAATGTGAAAAGAAAATGGTATGTGATAGAAACGATGAATAAAGACAAATAGTAATTCTTCGAGAAGAAGACTAACAAAATACAAAAATCTCTGACAGGGCCAGGCACAGTAGCTCATGCCGGTAATCCCAGCATTTTGGGAAGCCAAGGCAGGTGGATTGTTAGAGGTCAGGAGTTCAAGACCAGCCTGGCCAACACACTGAAACCCTGTCTCTACTAAAAATACAAAACAATGAGCTGGGCAAGACAGTGGGTGCCTGTAATCCCAGTTATTCAGGAGGCTGAGGCACAAGAATTGCTTGAACCCAGGAGGCAGAGGTTGCAGTGAGGCGAGATTGACTAAAAAAATTAAAGGATACTTATAAGCAATAATTATAATGATAAAAGGGGACTAAAAATATGCCAAAGACTTACAACATAAGAGAAAAATATAAAACATTTTATGCTAATTTTAAACTAAACACAGAAATGATAAATATCTAGAAAAATCTGAATTACAAAATCGGACAAAAAATAGACAATTACCAACTAAATTATCAGCACATTTAGTTAAAAATCTCATCTAGAAAAATCTAGGGATCAATGGTTTCAGGCAAGTTCTGTAGAATATTCAAAGGATGGATTATTTCAATCTTATAAATTTTTCTGTGAAACAGAATAAAAGGAATATATAATGCTGGTATTTTCCCTAATTTTAAAAATAGGCAAAAACAAAATAGCAAAGGTAAATTAGTCTAGTTCCACTTAGGAGTTTGACTATCCTAAACAAAATATTAGAACACTGCATATACTAAGTATGTAAGAAAAATTATTCAGCATGACCAAGTTTAGTTTATCCAAGTAATTCAAAGAAGGTTCAGGTAGGTTTGGAAACTTGATCAATATAATTACTTCAGTAATACAGCGAAGGAGAAAAATCAGTATAAAATTTTTCAGTAGATGCAGAAAAAGCACTTGGTAAAATTCAACACACATGCTTTAAAATGCAAACAAAAACCTTAGCAAACTAGAAGTAAAATGAACTTCTTAATGTAATAATTTGTTTGTAGAAAAACCTGTAATAACTACAAATTTTAATTATAAAAAATTAGAAGCATACTTTTTTAAATCAGAAAAAGGGAAAAGGTGCCCACTATTACCAGATCTATTCCACATTCTACTGGAGGATCCAGCCAGTGCAATAATCCCTTCACCTTACAAAAGTTAGTAAAATTAAGAACTGCCATTATTCTTGAATTATTATTTTCTACATTGGAAATATAAAATAATCTTATAGAGATATTTGGAACTAATATTAGAGTTTGGCAAGATTGCTGGATATACAATTAATATATCAATAAAATCAACACATAAAAATAAATTACTATTTATACCCTGGCAACAAAACAAGAAAACATACTCTCTCTTTCTCTCTCTCTCTACATATATATCTCTATATAGATATAGATATATATATCTATGTAAGCATTTATATAATATATAATTTCAACTGAAAATATAAGATGCCTAGGAATAACAAACATTTCAAGATCTATTTGGGAAAAATTTTAAAGCTTTATTGAAAGATCTAATAAGGGAGAAGTAAACCATGATCTTGGACAGAAAATCTCAATAATATAAGAATTTTAATTATTTCCAGTTTTAACTATAGATTTATTCCATTATATTACATCAAACAAAATTCCAAAAAAACTTGATAACGTATAAATTATGCAATTTACATGTAAGAACAAAGGCCCAAGAATTTTTAAGACCCTTCTGGCCAGATGCAGTGGCTCACGCCTCTAATTCCAGCCCTTTGGGAGACTGAAGCAGGCAGATCACTTGAGGTCAGAAGTTTGAGACCAGCCTGGCCAACATGGCGAAAACCCATCTCTATTAAAAATACAAAAATTAGCTGAGCACAGTGGCTCAAGCCTGTAAGAAAATTACTTGAAAACAGAAGGTGGAGGGTGCAGTGCACTCGAAACTGAAAGACAGAGCAAGACTCCATCACAAAACAAAACAAAGCAAAAAAAAAAAAAAATACCCATCACTACAACAAGAAAAAACCCAAACCCTTCTGTAGAATAATAAGCTAAAGGAGCTTGTTCTTTCATATGTCAAGATATATTATGAATACATAGTTTCTCAGATAATGTACTGGCACAGGGATAATCAAGTTGATCCATGCAACAGAATAGGGAACGTGCAGTGGAATCTGACAGTTGGCCTGCCATAAATTATTTGATGATCAGGTTTCCTAGCAGCTCACTGGGAAGTATGGATCACACAACAAATGCTACTTGCATTATTAATTATCCATATGGAAAAATGAAATTGAATCTCTGTTGTATTCACAAAAGCAAATTCCAGATGTATAAAAATGAAAATAGTAAAGACATAACTATAAAACCTTTAGAAGAATGTATATATGTTCAAGAAAATATAAAAATTTTTTTGCTACAAAAACAAGATTCGTTGCTCATCCAAAAGCACCATAACAAAAGTAAAAGGATAACAAGCTAGAAGATATTTGTAATACATATACTATGGGCTGAATGATGTCTGCCCTCAAATTCATTTGTGGCAGGCTTAACTTCCAATGTGATGGTATTTGGGGATGAGGCCTTTGGAAAGTAATCAGGGTTGGCTGAGGTCACGAGGGTGGGACACTCACATGGGATTAGTGCCTTCATGGGAAGACACAGCAGACGGGTGGCTCTATCATAGGAGGACACATAGCGAAGTCAGCTGTTTGCAAGTCAAGAAAAGAACCTTCACTGGAAACTGACCATGCTGGCATCCTGATCTTGGACTTCGAGCTTCTAGAACTTTCAGAAATAAATTTTCTGTTTAAGCCACCCAGTTTATGGCATTTTATTATGGTAGCCTGAGCTGATTAAGACAACATATAACCACAAAGTATTAATATCCTGTATTCATAAAGAACTCTTGCAAAGTAAATCAGAAAAAAAAAAAAAACCCTTCCAATCTGAAAAATAGGTAAAGTATTTGAACAGGCATATCACAGAAGAGGAAATACATCTGGGAAATTTAAGAAAAAATGCTAGGGCCATGGGCGGTCACGCATACCTCTAATCCCTTCACTTTGAGAAGCTGAGGCTGGCAGATCACTTGAGGTCAGGAATTCAAGACCAGGCTGGCCAACATGGTGAAACTCCATCTCTACTAAAACTACAAAAATTACCTGGGTATAGTGGTGTGCACTTGCAATCCCAGCTACTGGGGAGGCTGAGGCAGGAGAATTGCTTCAACCAAGGAGGCAGAGGTTGCAGTGAGTCAAGATCACACCATTGCACTACAGCCTGGGCAATAAAAGCAAAACTCCATCTGAAAAAAAAAAAAAAAAAAAGAAAAGAAAAAAATACTCAAAATCATTAGTAATCAGGGAAATGCAAATTATGATCATGATGAAATAGAATTCATATACACTAGATCGGCAAAAACTATGAGTTCTGATAATATCAACTATAAGTGAGGATATGGGAAAATAGACATATTTTGCTATTCAAACTAAAAACTGGCATGACCACTTTAGGAAACCACATAGTGAAATCAAACATTCTTATACCTGAGGATCTGGTAATTCTTCACCTAGATAAGGTACTCCTTACAGCAGAGTAAGTTTTAACCTGTGCACAGTGGTGAAATGATGTGTCAAGAAGCCATAGTGTGCTGTTGGGTCTGCTGAGTAGGGCTGGGACCAGCTGCAGTTCAGATTAATGCAGGTCTGACAGTGCTGTAATGTCAAACAGACTGGGAAGCTTCACCTGAGTGAATTCCTGGCATGTGTACAGGAGGAGATCTTCAAAGGACATGCAAAGCAGCTCACTAGAAAAAGGAGAATTAAATAAAAATGGTGGTATAGTCATAGACTGGAATATTACACAGCATTGAAAATGTGAAACTGGAAAAGTTCCCTTGTCCTCCTCGCAGGGTGTGCAATGGGGGTGTGGCTTGCTTCTTCAGTGTCCTGCTTCTCAAACCTCTAGGGAGCATACAGACGGGCAGGTTATGGGGCTCTGACCCCATGGCAGAGTCTACTGGTGAATGTTTAAGGCTCCTGAAGCCCCGGTGGGCGTGTGCTATCGTGTGCTCTGTTTGCCATCTATAGGTGGCTTGTGTTAACTGGCTCAATTAGATCCCCTACCTTCTCTCAAGAACAGAAGGCTTTCTGTATTCTGCGTTCTTGTCTTGGTGTACCAGAAGAATCGGATCACATATGGACTTGGAGAATAAGTGCAAGGTTTTATTGAATGTGGAAGTCAGAAGGGGATGTAGTAAGGATGTTGACACCTGGAGTCTGGTGTCCGGCTGCTCAGAGGCCTGGGCTTTCCTTTGGCCAAATTCTGCGTTGTTCTGCTTCTGCCAGTTGGTGGCCGGCCAGCATGCCGATGCCTATTGGCTTTCCTCTCCACGTCCAGCCGGCTGTCTGCTGTGCCTGCTGAAGGCGGTTTATAGGCACAGGGTGGGGGCGTGGCAGGCCAGGGTGGTCTTGGGAAATGCAACATTTGGGCAGGAAAACAAAAATGCCTGTCTTCACCTAGGTCTATGAGGGAGCCCTCGCCAGGGACCACACCCTCTTCCACTCAGTACTTCCCTGCACCACTTCTCTGTCACTTAAAGGGACCACACTCTTCTCTACCCAGCACTTTTGTAGCACATGGATAAATTCTAGCTACATTGATGAATTGTCAAATGTACTTCAGTGATAAAATCAAGTTGCAAAAAAAGATGCACGCCAGTACCATTTTTACAAATGTCATTACAAATCAAAGCAAAACACAATGTTGCTTAGAGATACGTATATGTAATGAAACAGGCAAGAAGAAATAAAGAAATAATGTAAAATTTAGACTCCTGGTTATTTCTAGAGAGAGGTGGGTAGGACTGGGTAGGGCAGAACCCATGTTGTTTCTTGCTGTTAAATTGGTGATAGGTTTATTACTGTGCTTTAAAACTTATATATATATATATGAATATAGGATCTTTTAAATACATTAACATTACATAAAAATGGTTAAAGTTCAGTTGTGGATAGAGACAGAAGAGGAAGGGGAAGAGGAAGAAAAAGGAAGAGGAAAAGAGAAAGACAATTTCTACTGTTCAGAAGGAAGAGGAGAAGGAAAGTCACCTAAGTTCCCATTTATCATGGAGTTCCACACAGGGCTTAGTTTCTAAGGTCGATTATGCAAAATTGTATTTCCAATTGTTCTTAATAACCATCTATATGGCTTTGGGTTTACTTACCCACTCTTAATCAGTTCTAAATAGTCTGTTTTCCTTGCAGTGTTGGAAAAGATTACTGTTTTTGTTTTGCTTTCCAGGAGACCACCAAATGATTTTTTTTTTTTTTTGGTTTGCATTTAGGAGCCAAAGCATTTTAAATAAATATGTTTTTTATTTTGTGTTTGCTAAACATGTATAGGTGAACCCACATAAGTTAAGTGCATATGTAGTGTAATTCATCCATACTTTATTGTTATAAGAAGAGTCAAGATAGAATTATAATCTATCCAACTGCTAATCTCAATATTTACGTGTTGTTAGGTGCCTTGACTTTCCTTAAGAGTATAAAATGTTAGAGCCAGAATGGACTACAAACACATGATAGGTGCACTAAATGTTTGCTGAGGGAAAGAAAAAGATAAGATGGGACCACAGATATCAAGTCCAGAGGCTTTTGACTGTTTTCGATTTCAACTCACAGTAAGAAATACATTTCATATTATGTCCCACTACACACACACACACACACACACACACACATACACACACACACACACCCCATGTGCGCACACACACACAGAGTACATAACTGAAGCAAAAGTTATACAAAACAGGACCTACCCTTTCTACATGCAATGAACTCTGATGGTTTCTATTCTAATTTATTCTACTATATGTTTTCAAAATTTGCTAGTTGTTACCTACTGTAATAGATTAATCTCATGACCCTTAGAAAAGCCATGCCATGCTTTGAAAAACACTGAACCGATTTATCACTCATTACAGATGAGACAACTGAACCTCCAGCCAGGCTACAAAGAGAATGATTTTGAAAAGTGGTATATGTTCATGTGTCTAGAATAAACTAACATGAAGCTAGTTCTAAATGTACACTGATCATTGGCATAAACTTACATACTCTATCTTTGCCTCCTTTTCTCATATACCCACAGCCCGACATTTGTCAAGTATGTCACTGTCTCATGAGATCAGATTAATCCAGTGGAATTTATTCTCAATAAGCCATGCTAAGCACTAGCTAGTATCTTCTCTTTGTTTGCAAATCAATCTCTTGATGGCTTTCCAATTTTTTTTCAGGTATTAAAGTTAAATCTACAGAGCTATCTTTTTAAAAAACAATGTTGTGATAAAACAACCAGCTACACAAAGCAGTCCCTGGATCTGTGACTTTACACATTTATTTCATTACTTAAGCTGGAATTGAAAAATGCTTTGAAGTCCAAACAAAAGTTTGTGTTTGCATTCTCTGATGAAGCCCATAACACACTGGCAAAACATCAGTTAAAAGAAAAAAAGTCTTAAGCTTTATTTTTTACTTCCCATATTTATTTTTTACTTCCCATATGCATCTTTGCAGATCTGTGTCTAGATGGTTAACAGGTCATCACCCTTTATAAAGAATATCCAGAACACATTATTCCATGCTTAGTTTCAAAGGTGATTTTTAGTTTAAATTTATACGTGAATTCAAATAACTCACAGGTGGATTCCCTTTTTGTTACTGTTCTCATTACCATGATTATTATCAGCAATTAAACTGTGATTTTTAACCAAATATAGATTAATTGTTTTTTGCTTTCCAACTGCTTAGAGGAATCCAAAGCAAATGCACAGGAAAGAGAAGAAAATGCTCACTGTTTGAAGACCTGTACAGGGATTGGTGGTTCATTCCTCCAGGGTAAAGGCATGTTACTATTGCTCATCAACAGATTAGCATCATATGGAATTGAGGTAGAAGGTGAGACTTGACTCCAGAAGCAAGGTTTGGGCACCAGACCAGATTGAGGACTAACTAAAACAGGGAAGAAGAGAAAGCACCTTTCTGTAAGACCTGGACACCAGTTTGCCATGTCCGTTTACCATTGCCATGGCAACACCTGGAAGTTACCATCCCTTGCCATGGCAATGACTCAAAGATCTGCGTATTAGTCTGTTCTCACACTGCTAATGAAGACATACACAAGACTGGGTAATTTATAAAGGAGGTTTAATAGACTCACAGTTCCACATGGCTGGGGAGACCTCACAATCTTAGCGGAAGATGAAGGAAGAGCAAAGTTAACATCTTACATGGAGGAAAGCAAGAGAACTTGTACAGGGGAACTCCCCATTATAAAACCCTCAGATCTTATGAGACGTACTCATTACCATGAAAACAGCACAGAAAAGACCCACCCACATGATTCAGTTATCTCCGACAGGGTCCCTCCCATGACACATGGCAATTATTACAATTCAAGGTGAGATTTGGGTGGGGACACAGAGCCATACTATATCAATCTGGAAGTTACCACTTTTTGACTAGGAATTTGTGCATAACTTGCTCCTTAATTTGCATATAATTAAAAGTGAGTATAAATATGACTACAGAATTGCTTCAGAGCTGTTATTCTGGGCACACTGCCTGTGGGTTAGGCCTGCTCTGCAAGGAGCAATACCTCTGCTGCTGCCGTACACTGCTGCTTCAATAAAAGCTGCTGTCTGATACCACCAGCTCACCTTGAATTCTTTCTGAGTGAAGCCAATAACCCTCCCAGGATAAGCCCCAGTTTGGGAGCCCCCCCCCGCCTGCATCAGAATGGCCACTTGTGAAGGGAAACAGTTTACGACTTAAAAACTTTTTGGAGGTCCATACACTGGCTCCTGATTATAAGTGTTTTTTGAAAGCACTTACTGTTTTTGCATTTCTCTACCCTATACCACATAGTAAATTATCAATAAATGCATATTTAATTTTGCAAAGTATTCTTAGACTATCGTCCTGGAGAAGACTTTGAAAACCCTTCACTCTGCAGGTGAGGAAAGTAAGGCAAAGTGAGATAACTTTTCTCCCCTAGGTTTTGTGGCTTGGAAGTGGCAGCACTGATAAAGTGGAGCTCTTTTTTTCTACGTCATGTTACCTCTTAACTTTGAATTCTTTCCATATTTTCAAAGGGACTCACAAGAAACAAATGAAATATTCCTCTGATCATTGTCTTTTATCAGTTTTAACAATAAACTTTGAAGCCTCTTTATCTACATGTAGCAAAACCTCTTTTTTCCTAAGTGATTGTATCTAATAGTAAAACTGATTAACCATTCCTTCTCTTCCAGTAAAATACTTCTATCTCCCTAAAAAAGAAAATACAAAAAAATTACTCATACCAGTGAAAATCTGTTTAAAAGTTAGAATATACTTCACCTACTCTTTCTGTCTCAATCTATCCTGTATTTATAATTGTTTAGCATTGGCCCAGTACCATGTTTCACGCCTGTAATCCCAGCATTTTGCACTTTGGGAGGCTGAGGCAGGTGGATCACCTGAGGTGAGGAGTTTGAGACCAGCCTGGACACCATAGTGAAACTCTGTTCCTACTAAAAAAAAAAAAAAAAAAAAAAAAAAAAAAAAAAAAAAAAAAAAAAATTAGCTGGGTGAGGTGGTGCACCCCTGTAATCCCAGCTACTTGGGAGGCTGAGGTGGGAGAACTGCATGAACCTGGGAGGTGGAGGCTGCAATGAGGCAAGATGACTTCATTGCACTCCAGCCTGGGCAACAGAGCAAGACCTCATCTCAAAATAATAATAATAATTGATTAGCATATGGCCATATGCATTTTAAAAATCCCTATTCCTCAAATAAACATTGATATATCACTATATATCACTGTTATCCTTAACTAAAGATAAGAAATTTGTACATTTTTAAAGTCTTTATAGAAAGCTTTGAAATAATTTTTCCATGTAGTTAGAAATTCTATTAATCAAAATTCTATATTCTCTGCAAATTCTCCTTTTTTTTTTTTTTTTTTTTTTTTTTTTTTTTCTGAGATGGAGTCTCACTCTGCTGCCCAGGCAAGAGTGCAGTGGTGCAATCTCAGCTCACTGCAACCTTTGCAGCCTGGGTTCAAAAAATTCTCCTGTCTCAGCCTCCTGAGTGGCTGGGATTACAGGTGTGTGCCACCATGTGTGGCTAATTTTTTATATTTTAGTAGAGATGGAGTTTCACTGTGTTGCCCAGGCTGGTCTCAAACTCCTGGGCTCAGGCAATCTGCCTGCCTCGGCCTCCCAAAGTGCTGGAATTACAAGCATGAGTCACTGCACCCAGCCCATTAAATTCTATTTTTGTTTATTTTTTCTTTTTACTTTTCTTTTTTAAATATAGAGATGAGATCCTAGTATGTTGCTCAGGCTTGTCTTGAACTCCTGGCCTCAAGTGATCCTCCCACCTTGGCCTTCCAAAGTGTTGGAATTACAGGTGTGAGTCACCACACTCAGCCTGAAAATTCTAGTTAAGTATGGTTTGAACTATTGTGTTTCTTTTTTCATGTGTGAATATTTTTTATAACTTGCACTTTGATTTTAGAGGTAAGGCACATTGAAAACAAGACATATATGAAGCCCTACTATTTACTCAAATCTCGTAAGAACACAAGTGGAATGTTATAAAACAAGGCTTAACCCTGAATATCAGGAAATAAAATGTTTCCAGGATGAGACATGCAAGTCAATGGAAATTAGTCAGGGAAAGATCATTTCAAATAAGAATGGTATAGGGAGATTCCAGGATGGGTTGAATTGTTCTGACAAGAGGTTCAAAGTTTACAGGTATCAAAGCTATTCAGAGATAGGTGTGGTCTCTGCGGTGGTCAAGAAGGAAGGTGGCCTGGGCAGAGCAAGGTTCTTAGAATTGATGAAGGCAATGATAAACAATAAAAGCAGTATTTTTGCAGCACTTACAAGCATGATCACACTTAGCCTGCACAACACTTCTGGAGGTGAGTACCATTGCTGTCTAAAATCTGAGGGCTCAGAGAGGACAAGAATTTGCCAAAATGACAGTGTAAGTAAGGAACAGAACCATCTGACAGATTAAGCTCTGGGAGCAAAAAATGCCAGTGGCTTGACTCTGCTGTAAGAAAAAGTTCTGGCCCTTTTCCTTTGTTCCCTCCTCTTCCTCCTCTTTGTTATTAATATTTTTAATCTGAGAATTCCAATTGTTTGAGTATTAACTTGGTCAATAGTAGGCAATGTTATGGACTGTATTCTAGACACATTTCCCAATACCCGGGACTTACCTGTTTTGGGCTGGTTATCTTCTTCTCAGAGATATGTTATTTCCGAGAATTTCTTGATGGAAGAAGCATCTTTTTATCGTTTGGGACCTGTGAGCATGGGCTCCACATAGCCCCCATGCACAGCAGAACTAGGGAATATGAGTGACGGACTGCAAAGCACAGGGCATCCAACTAGCAACACTGAAGATCCATCCTGAATGATGTGAGAGAAACACATTCTGCACAAATCAAAAACAAAATGAAGCCCTCAGGATGAAATAATTCCTCAATCAAAAATCACTTTGGCTGAAATATGTACTGCCACCTGGATTTGCCAAAAAAAAAAAAAAAAAAAAAAAAGAGAGACTGAAAAAGAATTAGAGTCTCCTTTCAATTAATAAATCTTGGCTACTGTTGGTAGCACTGAGTTTTGTTTTCCAAATGAGGTTTAAAGCTGTATTTTGTAAAAATGCAAAATGACAGGTATTTAAACTCCTCCACCTCCTTCAAGCACTTTCCCTAGGATCTGTTTTTATCTGGTCTTTTTAACTACATGCATGCTATATGTACATTCCACCCAGGACCACTGGCCAGGGGCGATTCCACAGTGATCAATCGAGCAGCATGCTGTTTACCTCTTGTCCTTCAGGCTGAAAAAGGTGCCCTTTTGTCAGAGTAGACTCCCTCTGGACAGTCCATAGATTAAAGAGAAACACAAAACTCCAAAATGACTAAAAAAAACCTTGCAATGACTGAAAGAAACAATCATGGTGAAAAGAAATATGGTCAGGAGAAGAATATTGTGTATTTTCTTCTTGCAAATTTTGAGAAACCTTTTCTTAAGATGCAGGTCTAGAAAGATCTTACTGTTGGCCACGATCAAAGTACACATAGCTTTAAATGAAAGTTTCAGGGTGGGTATTTAGAACGTTGGGGCTCCTGAAATGATTATCTGTTTGAGCAGGTGGTGCCCATGAACTGGTCCTGAGGACATATTCCCCTGGTCTTTTAAGTCTGAGGTCAAACATTTCACAGACTCTGCCACACTAAGTGATTAACAAAACTAAGTTGTAGCTGGTAGACAGCTGGGTGCTTATTGCCTTGTAAGCCCTGGTGGTTTAGGGTTGTCTTTGATTATAGGCGCTGACCTTGGTCTCTACAAGAGCTGGGCAATCTGTGGGACTGGACAAACTGCAAATAGATTGCTAGGAGTTTCCTGTTTTCATTCAGATGTGTACAAATTACCTCAACATGCCCCTTTTTTCAGAAAACACTAAGGTCTGAAAGAAACTCTTGTTATATTGTTGCCACTTAGGTTTCACTGAGCCTGCATTATCTACTCACAGCTTTAATGACTTCCTGCTGAGAGAGGTTCTGTAGCAGTCTTGGCAGCAGGGCTAAGAATAGCATTAAATGCAAGGTTATCTAGGCATTACACTCACTGTAACATGCAATTAACTCTCCTCTTCCATTTTCATTACACAATTATTCATTAATGTCAATTTAATTTTATGCATTGTTCTACATGACCGAAGGCTGATTACGGGCCTTTTCACTCCAATATCCTAAGTTAACTGGTGCCAGCCGCACTCAGGGCTGCCTAATTGCAATTTAGCCCAGAAAATTCCTCCCATTTTTGCCCTCCAGTAATGGAACAACAGATCACGGCCAGGTAAAGATTTTAAGGTGGAAATAAAGCCCAAGCTACAAAACACTGAAGTTCAGAAAAGCCTTTTTTCTTTTATTTAATGGAATAAAGCCTCTCTGGAAAAATTAAATGAAGCAAGTTTTGTCCCCCTTATAAAAATACGATGCCTTTGTGAACTGTAGTTTGGTAATTTTAACATAACCACCAAAGTTAGAGTGTACCCCAGGTCCAAGAAGCTCAATGGGCTCCTTTAGTTCAGCAACAACCATACAGTGCAAAGCTATACTGTCCACACCTAGGAATTTTGAATGATAATGTGGAATCCACAGGAACATTGGAGAATAGTTTCCATAGATTTGATGGGTTTTCTCGACATAAATGAATAGTTATTTGTTGTTGTTGTTTTGGACTATGAGCAGGCTGCACTGTTCTAAAGTTCAGTCTGTTTATAGCTGTAACGGAGTGTTTTTTGGAGAGCATCCCTCAGGAGGAAGAAATGAAAAGAATCATGCTTCTCTCAAAAGCTTTCCCCACTACAGCCTTTCTACTTTAAATCTGAGTAAGTTCATTAGATATCCACCTTAAAACTGTAATGCTGATGTAGACTAAAAGTAATTCAGATCCTCATACATCCTTGTGTCCAAGTAATTCACATTATCGTTTAATCTGCACAAACAGCTCATCATTAGCTTTTCTAGTTTTATCAGCAGACAATTGTTGAAAATTAAGATTTAAAGAACTATTAAAGAGGAAGCTCGGACTGTTCCCTGCTTTCTGTGAGTAGTTACTGTTGTTAAATCCAGGGGAAGGTGAGTCTCTGGTATCATGAAATCTATTGAAAGTCAGGAAATAAGTCTGTCCTCTTTCACAATGGGTTACTAGGTTCATTTCAGAGAAGGCTTCAGTGCTAGCTTCTTGGCAAACCACAGACAGAATATATGAACAGACACATGCTTTTAAGCATAGTGTATAGTGCCCAGGGTTGAGCGTCAAGATTTCTCTTTCTAAAACCACAAAAATGCAAACAAGGTATAAAGAGGCAGCAAAGAACCCCCACCCTTCTTGCCACTACGGGTAAAGCTGTGTCAGCATTTCCACTAGAAACCCCCTTTTTCAGGGGCTTTGTAACTCAGCCATAAAAATTAGTTCCAAACAAAAACTTGGCAAACAAAGTTTCAGCCTTAAAGCGAACTTTTTTTTTGCTGTTTCACAAATTGTCAAAGCAAAAAACCCAATCCTTTGGCTATTTTCATTTATTTATTTATTTATTGAAGGCACAAAAATAGAAAACAGAAATGTACAGGTTGTATACTTTTCTGGAACTCTTACGAAAACATTTATAGGCCATTATGGGGCATGAATGTTCTTGGAGTACTACAGGTTTTCTAGACAGATGATTTTCTAAGACTCACGTCATCAGTGCTTATGAGCTGACTTTTCAAAGGAGTCTTTTCTGTTATATCTCTTTCTCTTCAGTCACATGGAACAGATCTTCCTTATAAATGGGTGTGACAGTTCTGATGTACACAATAGTGAGTCGTTGTGGTCTATTAGCTCAATAATCCATGCTCTGAGGTATCCGTCAATATAAATTTGGCCAATAGACCGCAGAGACTGGGAAAAGCTTCCATAGTTCTTGGAGCAGCTGCAGTGTGTTCTAACATTCTCTAAATATGTAGGAAAACAATTGGGCCCGTGTCGAAGTTTTCAAACTCCTTTGAAAACAATGGGCCAAGATCCCACTCTATGTAATGCTAGGGGAGAATTAAATAACTTTAAATAGCAGCACTCAAAACTTAATGTGATTAAGCCAGAGTTGTGCAAGCTTGGTGTACAAACTGCCAGTGGTAACAGAGTCACACTTGTGGCTAACAGTGACTCACTCCATTGTTCAAAAATACAGATGAGGTCTGGGAAAAGCTTGTGATGTTTTGACACCATGTGGACTATAAGAACTTGGTACAACGTGACAAGTTAAGGATGGTGGCAGTGAGTTAAAAATGAGGCTTACTCTAATTTTTGGAGCTTGTTATTTTGTAAGAACATAATGAAAGAGTTTACAGTATGTTTATAATTACTTTTATTTGTGCTCAGGTTGCCTTTGTTAGGTTACATTGAGACAGACCATAACCACCGAACTTAATCCCCCACCCAACTTTGATTTTACACTTAATTTATATGTTACTGATAGCTAACTTCTGTCTAAAGACTTTTTGATTCATGCTCTGTTTGCTTTCCTTCTGTGAGGTTTATGATCAAGGGACCTAATTTGCTGGTTTCGTTATAACTGCATTTTGGACAAAATATGAACTAATGGGGTTGAATTTAGGCTCTCGACTTTGCCTCAAAAGTCAAACCATGGCTTTATAACAAAGAGGTATTTAGCGGTGTCATTGGAGCATTTAGCTTCCTGAAGTTCACATATGATTAGAAGTTAAACATCTAAAATCCATTTATTTGCTTAATAACACTGCCAAATTGAACCCGTCTGTGGTTTCTGCATTATAAAGCTACTAAAGGACTCTTTTGAGGTACTGTGTATGTGATTACTAACTTAATAGATTTCAACCAACACCACTCAAATTAAATCATCATTCCTCATGGACTGTGTACCTAGTTCTCGTTTAGCAATGCCGGGTGTCAGGCGCTGCGGGGTTTGTGCCGTTCTCTGTGCTTTCCTCTATGATCCCGCTGACCACAGTATAGTTTTATCACATATTTGAGTCCAGATCTGTCCCCCACTCCCCAATCCCCATTCCTTGATGGTACAGGCTAATTTGCATATATGTGTATTCTGTAGCCCATAGTACAGAGCACACGGGAGATTGAGCCCTTCCTACGTGGTTGTAGCCAACACCTATTGGGTGCTTTAAGACACACCAGATCATATTCTGAACATGTTACCTGAAAACACTACTAAAATCCTCCCAACAACCTGAAACGGTAAGTACCATCATAGTCCCCATTTTGCAGATGAGAAAACAGAGATATTAGGCCGCTGGCCAAGGTCACACACTAGTAAAGAATGTGGCTGGATTCACATGAAGGCATCTGTCAACAAAGTCCAGCCTCTCAACCCCATGTTCTTCTGTTTCTCTAAATGTGCACCAAGTGAGTCTGTGACAGAGTTCCTGTTCTTAAAAAAATTAAAACTTAGTTGAGCTGATGAGCTCTACAGTTCACATGTGACACAGCTGTGTAATAAAGGACGATGTGATTAAGAACTAAAGGTATGTCAGGGATAATAGTTGCTAGAAGCATCTAAAATGGCAGCTATCAATGTATGTTAGCATGCTAACCTGGGAAGACTTCTCAGAAATGTCACTGTTTCTGAGATTTCAAGAATGTAAAAGCCTTGGATAGGTGGCAAGGAAATGGGAGTTATTTCTATTGTGGGGAAGGAGGAAAGAAGGACAGCACTCATCCTGGCAGCATAGGGAAACCTGGACAGAAGAACGGTAGGACAAGTCATCTAGGGAGGCAGGGGCCTTGAAAGCCAGGCTGAGAAATAGAAATAGAACTCAAAGAAAAATCAGGGCCAGGTGCCATGGCTCACGCCTGTAATCCCAGCACTTTGGGAGGCAGAGGCGGGTGGATCACAAGGTCAAGAGATTGAGACCGTCCTGGCCAACATGGTGAAGCCCCATCTCCACTAAAAATACAAAAATTAGCAGGGCGTGGTGGTACGCGCCTATAGTACCAGCTACTTGGGAGGCTGAGACAGGAGAATCGCTTGAACCTGGGAGGCAGAGGTTGTCGTGAGCCGAGATTGCACCACTGCACTACAGCGTAGGTGACAGAGTGAGACTCTGTCTCAAAGAAAAAGAAAAATTATGATGATCTGGTTAAATGTATGGCTTGGAAAATCATCTTTTTCAAATTTGTTCAACAATCTAGGAAATGCAGTGTTCAGAAGAAGGGCCTTCCTGTTTTAGCATGGGAAAGAGCTATACTCACCTTTCCTCTGCAACACAGCTGCTGGTCCCATGTCCTTCCTGAGACTTCTGAGGCCTGCAAAGTCTAAAGATCAGGAGGATATGAGCAGCCATTCATCTCTAGTTAGCAGGGGCTGGGCCCTGAGTTTACTTGGCTGGTAGTCCTAGATACTGGTGACTATAACACATGCATTTCTTGGATTAAGAACTGAGTCTCCCATATTGGAATCAGAGAATTCAGCTAATTTCAGTGATTCTTTTCCCTTCTCTTGCAAAACAGTATTTAGACAATCTCTTAGAATCTCTCATAAAATCTGATTTAAAAGATATATGTGTTCTGAAAATCCCCAAATGACATCTAGCTAATAACAAGGTAGCACATCATAAAACAGTTATCAGGATTCAACTGGGTGAACGCTATGCTCTTAGAAAAAGATATCCATATTTGGAATTCCACTTCAGATATTCATATTTGGCTGAGTTCTGTCTGCCAAATGGAGTCCTACAGAGCAGTAGATTCTCGAAAGTAGATTCTCTTGGGGGCAACTGGTGGTCCAGGCCTAGGCCAGATTGGAGATTCTTGACATTTTAGGTGGAAGGTATCTCACTGTAGATTTTAAAAAGTGTTTTAGAGGCTATTTTTAAAAAGCATCATATCAGAAATGTTTCACATGTTAAAGATTTTTTATTTGATTTAGAATGATAAGATTTAGTCTTAGAAGGTATGCTCCTTTCCCCAAGGGACCGTCTCCTCTCAATTAACAAATGAAGAACCCTTAAACCCAGAGAGAGTGAATAATTTGCCAACACCAAAACCAGGCATTCAGCCTAGATCTCCTGACTCGCACTCTGGTGCTTTCACAAGCTCAGTGTGCTCTTTCCTAATATATCTTTGAGGTTGTTCAAATTATTAGGCTAATTAGAGAGAGTTCTCCTTGGTAAGGATAATTAGCAGAGAGGTACCAGCTTTGAATCAGAAATCCTAGGCTTCAGTCCAAACTCTCACTACCTGAAAGACCTGCAGGAAAGCATTTAACTGTTCTGATCCTCAATTTCCTCATCTGTAAAATGTGTATAATAATAGTACTTAGTACCCTGGGCTGTTAAGAGAAAAAAGGATAGTACATGGGAATGTTTTTAAAGGACCATAAAGCACTCTGCAAATACAACTGTTAAAAAGGATGAAAATATGATTTTAGAATATGATAATGTTTGTATTGACATAGTTTATACCACTATCCCCTAAAATACAAAACAAACAAGAAATTGGTTTTAGAACGGACTGCATTCCCGCCCATTTTTTACTCTAAATTGAGTGCTATTGGAAGGTTACAAGGCACAAGAAATGACACATTCTAAATCATTCTTGTTGAAATACATCAACATGTTAACAGTGGTTGTTTTAGGGTAGTAGAAATGTGAGAAATCCTTAAAAAGTTTTTTTTTTCTTTATAGTTCCTCAATTATTGCTAATGAAAATGTATTAATCTTATAATTAAAAAGCGTTTTAAAATAAATCTGTGGGACATATCAAGATCTCCATTTGACAGCAACAATGATTGCTCCGGTTTATCCATTGCATATGGATATATGTAAAGTATCTGTGGCATATACTTTACATACATTGCTTTATTAGAGTTTTAAAAAATCCTGCATTGTTATTGTTCCATTTATAGATGATAACCTGAGGCTCAGTGAGATTAAATCTCTTACCCAATGTTATGCAGCAAAGTCCATGGATTTTCTCTGATTCCAGGGTCCATAGTCTTCTTGCTGCACCATGCTATGCTGTGGGATTGAAACTGGGACTTGGCGTGTAACCTATCTGCTCCCACCAAGTACCATGGTTATCGCAGATTGCTGAACAGACCTTTGCAGAGTGGGTAGAGGCCTGGCTTCTCCTGGGTGAGGGGAATTGGGTTCCAGTCCTGACTCTGCCCTTTAAAAGTAGAGAGATGACCTCACATAGATCCTTTCACTTTTCTGGAGCCTGGGTTTTTCATCAATAAAATGAAGGCCTTGGATTAAACAAATGGCTTTCAAACCAGCTTTAGCTGCAGCTCTAACCCACTTGTATTTTTCAAATGAATTTTAGTCATCCGGCCCAGGTGTTAGGGCCTCCTTGACCTTTAAGTTCTAGGAAAGCTGAGTCAAGCCTCAGCCTCCACCTGGTGAAAGTGCAATTCTGGGGACTCTCATCTTATGGGCTCACTTCCACTGAGTATGGATTGACATGCATGCAAGTCTTTGTGTGTAGAAGGATTTGCCAAATATTTTTGAGAAGATGGCGGAATTTACAAGCAATTAAATTAAAAATTCTATCAGGTGCTGCTAGACATTTTTGTCCATTTTAGAAACTTGGACTGTAGCCTCTGGTTGTTGCCCTTTCTCCCCTCATTCCTTCCCCCTTCTCCTTCTTTTTCTCTCTGAACATCATGGATTCTTTTTTCTTTTTCTCCCAGATAAAATATCTATCTTGAAGAATTTGGGCAGCCGGTGTTAACAAAAATTTTTTTAACAACACGTCATTTCACATTTCAATGTATAGAATGGATCAAGAGTGAAGCTTTCTGTTTGGAACTGCAGAAGGAGCACACTTCACTTTCTGAGGCACTTAAGCGCTCAGAAGAACCTGATGGAAACTACTGGACGAGATCATCTTTAAGGTGGAACCCTCTCTGAGCTACTCCCTTCTGTCCCTCTTCCCAAAGACAATCAGTCACTTTCTCTTTTGAACCCCATTGTCCTCCAAGCAGACATCGGCGTAGTACCTAAAGCATGTTTGCACATCTCTGTTTAAATATCTGTATCACTGAGTAGGCTGTTGAGGAGGAGGAAGGGGGATGTTACTGATTGTTTCTGTACACTAGGTATTTGCTAAGCAGGTGCATAATGACTGCTTGTGGATGATAGTTTATGACTGTGTGACCACTTGATTAAACAGATTATCCACTAGAAGGAAGCCAGCTAAAAGTGATCATATAGACAAGAAAGAAAGCAAAGCACTGTATTATGCCTGGGGGAGAAACTAGAATGATGTCTTTGCTCTCTGTCCTCTATACGTGTGATATCTGTAGCACGTAGTTTTACAAGGGGGTGGGAAGAAGTTCTGCCTGAAAGCTTCATTTATAAACTTTCTGCGATCAGCCCAGTTGGCCATTTTATTTAGATCATCTTGTGAAAGACCATGTTTGGATTAGTGTTGGGCATAAGTAAATGGCAGTTCTTCATCCGTTCTGAAATGCTCAGATGGCTCACTGAGGTATCTGTGCAGCTGTTGCAGAACATGTAATAGCATTAGGCGTTGAGTTGGAGAGGAGTCTGGTGCCAGACATTTCTGGCAGCGGCTGTAGTAGCAGCGCTTCTCCCGGCAAGGAAGTTATCATTAGCGGCAGTGCTAGGGGGTAGGCCCCTGAATAGGCGCCTTGCTGGAATAGAATACTGGATTTCTGCACAATGAAGGAGGGAAAGAAGTTTTGCTCTTGAGTCATCATAATTAATGATCACCCTTGAAATTCCATTTCAATAACTGGAAGTAAATTGTTCATAACCCAAAGTGATTTTACGTGTAACCTGGATGTTTTGTGTAGCTTTCTCCTCCCTTCCTCTCTCTGTTCGTTTCTCCCGTCCTCCCTCCTTTTCCCTACTGGTCAGATAATGTAAACGAGAGTGAACTTATTAGAGTGACTTGCTCTTACTGGCTTCTTGGGGGCATTAATGTCCTTTAGCTCTCATATTCTGGAAATTTTTTTTTTTGAGTGTGGGGGGATTCTTGTCACTTCATGTTGGTCACTGTTCTAATTCTTTTTGTAATGAAACTGACAGATAAGGGGAATTACTGTGATTGTACCTCAGGGTAAATTACCAAGCTCCTTCCACCAATTAATCAGGAAATTCTCACGTTTTTCTAATCACATGCACATACACTTTCTTTCTTTCTCTCATTTTCCACTTTCCCTGCGCATAAACATATATACAGAAAAAATAGGGTCACTGAGCCACAGCACAGTCATAGAGAAGCACAGGTAGTATGTCAGGCTGGCCATTACAAAGGAGTAAGATTAGCTATCAGTCAAGTATTGATGCATATGGAAATTTAAAGATGTGGATGCCTATGGAATCACATATAATATTTGCCCATTAAAGATTAGAGGCTGCTCTAATTATTCATACTGCTAAGGTTTTTTTTTTTTTAAGATCAACATTCTGCATATACATTTTTGAGACTCAAGCATGCAAGTTTCTGACCATTAGATTCAATTCCTATGGAAAAGCACTAAACCATCTTCCCTGTGAAAGCTGTACCATTATAAAGGGTGTTGGTCAGACATTCTGCTATATATTCATTAATTTCTTCCATCCACAAACCCTTCTTAAACACGTTCATTAGGGTTTTAAAGTTTCAATAAATAACACCACCCTTCCCTGACTCATACTTAGGACCATTTCAAAGATAAATGCATAGTCAGAGATACGCAGATCAAAATGTCAACTTTACCAATAAAGCTGATTGGAGAAATGGCCATATAGACTTGCTAAGATAATCAGCAGTCTCTGAATTAAATTTCTCTCCCAACTCACTTACTAAGCTTTCAGTACAGTGGAAAGAGAATGCAGGTTCCTGAAGGCAGGCTGACTCCTTCTGATGTGTTCTGGGTTCATTCTGCCCAGCCTGTCAACTAGAGAAGTTTCTCTTCTTCCAGGGAAGCCTGGGAGAGGAAGAGCAGTGAACGAAGGGCCGCAGAGAAGCCTGGAGAGTTGCATTCGTTAAACATCGCTATGTGGGAACAGGAGAAGTGGAGGAATAAGTGCTCTTCCAATAGCAGACAAAATTTATATAATGGCAATACAAGAATGAATATAACAGAGTCCCTGATAGAAAAGCTGCATAAGCAACATAGAGGCTTTAAAATATTTGTTTTAATACAATGTAGTGAAAGCTAACAAGATATAAAGAGCAGGTGGAGGGGTGCACAGGCAGAGCCTACTGAGTAACCAATTTGCCTAGATTGAAAGTCTAACACTTCTTGCAGGCATATCATTTGACTCAGGACAACCTTTCATTTTCCACAGTGCCACATTCCAACTGGATTTTATACATACTTATGGTCAGACATGGTCATGAGCATTGTGAATCCTATAAAAGCACCAGGTGCAGTGACCAGGTTAAGATTAAAGGAATCATTCAAATGGTGGCTTCTCAAAGAGGTAGAGATATCAGTATTAATATGATGGTAATGGAAAATTCTCTGGTTGTCACTACCATTATAACCTAATTATTACCCAGGTAGCTCTGGATTCCTCAGACACTGGATTTTTAGTTTTGGAATCATCTGAATCTTTTTTATGCTCTTCCTGTTGGCCTGCTTTTTGATCATCTTGCTGTCAGAGGAGACCAACGGGAATAGCTGACAATGAAATGTCAATCAATTGACCATGGTAAATCTGAGACACTGGTATCATGGGAAGAGTATGGGATTTGAAGTTAGATCCTCTGACTTCAAATCCTGGCTTTACTCTTCAATTGGCTCTGAGATCTTGGGCATGTCTTCAAACCTCTGAAATTCTATAAAATGAGGATGTTAATAAGAATAGTAATACTTTATAAAAACTTACACTGATGGTGAAATCAGATAGTGTATATGGTAGTACTCTGAAAAAATACATTGCTACCCAACACAAGTTATTATCTGATGAGACATTTGGTGGACTTGTCAAGCAGAAACAAATGGCTGAAACATGGCAAAAATCTTTTATTTTTCCCTTTCTCTGTCGTCCTATCTCCTCCCCAGATACTGAATTCTGTCCTTTCATTATATGCTCATCCCCAACTTCTGAGAGGCACGTGTATCCCATGGTGACAAGGGCAGCAAAGCACTGTGTTGACATGATGCCTTTCAACCCAGCACCCTTCCCAGGCTGGTTTGCACACTGACGCTGTTGAACCAAGCAGAGTCCATTTATAAAAGGAGGCATTCAGTGAAGGGCTTTGCAAGATAATACTGCTCACTGAGAAAGGCCTCTGTGAAGATTGCATCCACTCAGACCAGCTCCGAATTTCTGTTTTTATTTTATGGGTTGTTAAAAAAAAAACCTCAAAGTGACCGAAGTGATATGTGAAAAAATTAAGAACAAGCAATATCCCACTCAGGTGAAAAAGAGAATTCCAGATACCTCAAGCCTCTAGACTGATAGAATACCTAGACAAAGCATTCCTTCTTAGGCCAATCTTCATCCTCAATTCTCCTCAACCCCTGAAAATAAATAACACATCTGACGGAAAAACAATTTCCTTGATTATGAACATGGGTAAAGAAAAACTTAAAACTAAAAGGAATTGATAAAAAAATTATAAAAGTTGCACAGAATAAGAGCATTTCAAACACAGGCATACATGCTTCACACACACGTATATCTAAAAATTATAGAGTTTTAGGATGGGCACGGTGGCTGATGCCTGTAATCCCAGCACTTTGGAAGGCCAAGGCAGGTGGATGACTTGAGGCCAGAGACCAGCCTGGACAACATAGCGAAACCCCATCTCTACTAAAAATACAAAAAATTAGCTGAGATTAGTGGCACCTGCCTGTAATCCCAACTACTTGGGAGGGTGAGGCATGATAATCGCTTGAACCTGTGAAGCAGAGGTTGCAATGAGCCAAGATCATGCCACGGCACTCCAGTTTGGGTAACAGAGTAAGAGTGTCTCAAATAATAAATAAATAAATAAATAAATAAAAATTATAGCACTTTAGACTGGAAGGGAGTTCAGGAAGCATCTAGTTAATTCAATTCAATTTATTCCAACAAGCATGTCTTGAGCACCTTCTGCATGTCAAGTTTGAGGATGAAAAAATGAAAGGACATGGGATCTGCTCCCAGGGGAAACACAAACACACACACACACACACACACACACACACACACACACACACACACACACGTCAGGATTACAGAATAAAGGATTCAGGGAGTGTTCAGAAAGAGCTCAGCTATGTTAGGGGTTATAAAAGTCAGAAAGTGGCTGCAAGGGACATAGAACTTGATCAGGATCTTGCAGGGTGAATAGATGCCTGCATAACCCCTTGGGAAAAGGTGGAAGAGGATCTTTAGAAAAGGGAAGAGCTGAGCTAAAAGAAGTGACAACTATAAGGAGCAGTGTACCATTTATGTGAGGGGGCAATTCATATATGCTCAGGTTGGGCAGTGGAGCTGGCCTGTTAAACTCTGGGGAGTTTAAAAAGCAACATTACATATTGGTTAAGAACATGAACATCTGGGTTCAGATTCTGGCTCTGCTGTGGAATTTCCAGAAGTTCCATGACCTCTCTTTGCCTCATCTGGACAAATGGGGAAAATTATATAAACTACTTATCTCATAGAGTTATCATGAGGTTTAAATTAGATAGTTCACATAAAGTACTTAGAATAGTATCTGGCACATAGTCAGTACTGAAAATAATAATTATTAAACTTACCACTGTGGACTGAATTGTGTCCTGCCCCAAATTAATATTGTGAAGCCCTAACCCAAAGTGACTATATTTGAAGATGGGACTTTTAGGAGGTAATGAAGGTTAAATGAGTTTATGAGTCCTAATCAGATAGAAGTAGTAGATTTGGAAGAAGAAGAAGAGAGATATCTCTGTGTGTGTGCACTGAGGGAAGGTCACATAAGGATACAGGAAGGAGGCAGCCATCTGCAGGCCAGGAAGAGAGACCTCACCAGACCCGGATCACATTGGCATCCTGACCTTGGATTTCCAAGCCTCCAAAAGTGTAAGAAAATAAATTTCTGTTGTTTAAGCCCCTCAGGCTATGGTATTTGTTGTGGCAGCCCAAGCTGACTAATACATTTATAGTCTAGAGACTGTGAACTGAAACAACCATGGGGTGACAAAAATAATATAAATAAATGGATCAACTTGTTCTTGGAAATGCAATAGTCTAAGTTCAGTGATAAATGGCAAGAGACACAGGGTAGATTTGATGGACACCTGAGAGCAATGGAACCTGGTGAACTGCTGAGTGACTGCCAGGCCCAAGGGAAATAGCTGTCATGTGGGCTGAGTCCACTGATTATTGCTATGTGAGAAACTGTGTTTAGCATTCCCAATTCTCCAGTGTTTTAAAGAAAAGATAGACAGTGTTTCTTTGGTTGGGTGGGGTGGTAAGGGGAGGAACTTCCAAAATTTAAAATATTGGCCAATACCATGAGGTCCTGAAAGTAAAACCTGGCTTACAGACCACTGAGATGTCCCACCAAAAATGCTGGGACACCAGGGACAGGGAGACTATTGGGATGAAGAAGAAATGCTGAGATGGGAGGTGGGAAGACACTGGGATTTCTAGTCAGACCTGGCTCCATTTTAGCTCTGTGATCTTTTACTTATATTATCATCTTCCTGAGACTCAGTTTTTCCAACAGAAAATGGTGATGAAAATACCAGTTTTGGCCGGGCGCGGTGGCTCAAGCTTGTAATCCCAGCACTTTGGGAGGCCGAGGCGGGTGGATCACCAGGTCGAGAGATCGAGACCATCCCGGTCAACATGGTGAAACCCCGTCTCTACTAAAAGTGCAAAAAATTAGCTGGGCATGGTGGCACGTGCCTGTAATCCCAGCTACTCAGGAGGCTGAGGCAGGAGAATTGCCTGAACCCAGGAGGCGGAGGTTGCGGTGAGCCGAGATCGCGCCATTGCACTCCAGCCTGGGTAACAAGAGCGAAACTCCGTCTCAAAAAAAAAAAAAAAAAAAAAAAAAGAAGAAGAAAATACCAGTTTTGTATGATTCTTGAAGAAATGAATGGAAAATGTATATAAACTGTCTAGTGAGTACTTGAAAATATTAGGTCCTTCTCTTCTCTCATGCCTGAACAAAGGACATGGTGGTAGAATGGAGTGGATGCTATGAAGATGTTATGAGGTAGAATGGCTAGAATTTGATTGGATGAGGAAGACTTCAAAGTTGATGACCCTTGGGATGGAAGAGATAATGAAGCTGTTAACTGAGGAGGGAACCACAGGAGGCGAAAGATTAATTAATTGTGTTTTAGAGAAATTGAAGTTGGGGAGTCTATGGAACATTTGGGTTATGTCCTACTGGCATCCAAATAAAATGTACGAGGGGATCAACTAGGGCTAGAGACTTACTTTGGTGTACCATCATCTCCGGGAATAGTTGAATCCATGAGGGTGGAGGGGATTTTTCAGACAATGGCGAAAAAAAAGTCACCTTGGGAGAGTGACAGTTGAGGGGTGGTTACAGCCAGAGGAGTACATGTAAAATAATGAGTGGGCAAAAAGCAACGTGAACACAGAGGAGGAGCATTTCAAGAAAGAAGAGCTTGTGATAGCAGTATTAAGTAGAATGAACATAAAGAAGTGCTTGATATTCATAATCTGAAGTTTACTAATAAACTAAAAGAGCAATTTGATACAAAAACTCACCTCATGTAGCTTGATTTACAAAAATCAGCTCTGGTGACACCTCCTTTACCTTTTTGTTTATACTCTCCTAACTCTCAGTGATGACTCCTACCCATTAAAGATACATTAACTTATGTTTATAAGAAAGAAGATATATTTGCATTTAGGATAAGGTATTCCTAGAAACTATGCTGTAAGTTAAACCCAGTTTTCTTGTAGTGAAAATGATATAGAAGAGGATTATGCTCCTGACACAGGGCCATGTGCCCAACTTTTTATGGGCATGAACACAAACTCCATATTGAATTAATTATAAATGATAACCATGTATAATATAAAAGCTCTTCAAATATACATAATCAAACAGGGTAATACAAAAACCAATCACATAAATTGTATTTAATATGAGGGAATGGCATAAATATTAAACAGTTATTATTTTACTTCCTGACATTCTTTCTCATTGGCAGGTGACAAGAATGTCACCATCGTGGAATTAGAAGGAATCTTCTAAAAAAGTTTTCATAGACATTTCTGAGAAGACTCTAGAGGCTAATGGGGCTGCTCAATGCCTTTATGAGGAATCGATGGACTATTTTTGCTTCCTTCTTTTGGTTTAATGGTTTTCATGGTAAGCGCTGGAGGCCAAGATGTTAACTTTTCTGTTACCATCAAGAATATTGTATTTGTATTTTCCTAACCTGGCATTTCACCAGGAAAGGCACCATTCCATTATACCCTGAGGTTATTCAAGGAATATAGGCTTTGTAAAACACATTTTAAAATGTAGATTCTCTCATTTGGCTGCTTTACATAATAGCAAAAGAGGCCCAAGGTTTTTACTTAAATGGTAGAAAACTCCGTTAAACGTCAGATCCAGATCTGTAGCAAGTTTTAGTGAATCTTAGCAATCACCATAGATTTCACCCTTTTGATGGAAGGAAACTTTTGAGAAGTTATATTTTATGTAGTTATAAAAAAGATTGATGCTTTGATTAGCACTGAGAAACCTCACTTTATAATAGAAAATGTTTGTGTTATACTTTGAAATTATAAAAACTTCCTTTATATTAACTCATGATAGTTTCAAAGTGCTCATATCTTTTTTTTTTTTTTTTTTGAGACGGAGTTTCGCTCTTGTTACCCAGGCTGGAGTGCAATGGCACGATCTCAGCTCACCGCAACCTCCGCCTCCTGGGTTCAGGCAATTCTCCTGCCTCAGCCTCCTGAGTAGCTGGGATTACAGGCACGCACCACCATGCCCAGCTGATTTTTTGTATTTTTAGTAGAGACGGGGTTTCACCATGTCGACCAGGATGGTCTCGATCTCTTGACCTCGTGATCCACCCGCCTCGGCCTCCCAAAGTGCTGGGATTACAGGCTTGAGCCACCGTGCCCGGCCCAAAGCGCTCATATCTATAATAGTAGGGTTACTATTATCGTATTTAACTGTTACAGATGAAGGTTTAGGATCAGTGAAGTTAAATATCCTTCCCTGCACAACACAACTAATAAAGGATGGAATGAGGGGCTGGATTTCAGGCTCTCTAACTCCTAAACAATGTTCTTCCTAAGACACTTCCCCTTCTATAATGAACAGTCCCCACATATCTTGGGATGCTGTGCATTTATTCAAATGTTGGTTTAATTGCTCAAAATATTTTCAGAAAGCTTGCTTTTAGGTTTATTTTCTCAGTGACACTAAGAGATTGGTCTCCACACCATCCACCTTCTCTCTTTACTTAGAGTGTCACCATCTTCTATGGACCCGGAGGCTCAGCACTGGTGCCTTCTGTTGCAAGCATTTGAGAGAGGTCTGTGCATGGATGATGTGAGTCAAGAGAGTCAGGGAACTCCTGTGAAGCCTGCTAGGCTGTTGCCAGAATCACCTGGGGACACTTGTTTATCACTCTCCTGCCCTCTGTTAATAGTCACCCACATGGACATAGTGAGCCTTAGCTCTGTTATTAGGAATTGCTGCACCTCAAACTTCCAGAAGTCAAGCACTTCCCATCCTTTCCTTATTAAAGCAGGGCAGTACAATGCAAATATTTTCATTCAAACGATTATAATTTTATGTCCACATTTTGGTTTTTATAAAAGTATGTTTTATTTCTCTGGAAATTTTCCTTATGTGGAATTTCTCATTGCTTTGTACTACCAGTTAAGAGTTTGGAGACTGGCCTAGAATGGCATACAGACTCTGAAGGGATGCCATTTGTATTGATGATAAACAGAAATGGAAGAAGAATGTTTATGACAAACTTGAGTGAATCACCAAGTGAGATAGTATGATTTCCTTCTGGATATTTCCACAAACAATATATTATCTTTTTCAAGGGGAATTGATGTTACCAGCCTTTCTCAATCTTTTCAAAGTGGTGCATGCTTTTTGAGTAATTCTTTTCTAGTTTACGTGATGGATTCGCCTTCTTCAACCATCCACATTCTCCTTGACCAAGGTTATGTATTTTCACAATGTCTGACCCAAGAATAGTATGTTAGGATACTCACTAGAGATTAAAAATGAAACAAAAGTTTCTAATAAACCTCTAAGGGTCTGTATTTACATCTTTCCAAAGAAGGTAAGGGGAGGTATGTTTGTATTTGTGTGAATATACATATAAGAAGATTATCGCCTCAAAGGTGCCGAGGGCATCTTCTTTATAAGGGGTGTGTGTGTGTGTGTGTGTGTGTGTGTGTGTGTGTGTGTGTATGTGTGTGTTTTAGAAGGAAGGAAGAAACTGGAAATAATAAGATCTATTTTTGCAAGGTGTAAGGTAAGCTGGACAATAGCTAAGCGGGAGAAATGATGGTGGTAGTGGCAGCTGGGAGACAATAAGCTCATAGAACAGTTGGAACCTGAGATTCTCCTGGCCCACATACCCACAATTTGACCTTGAGCTTGGACAAGGCTCTGGAAGTAAACAAGGGGAAGACCTGTTCTTATTGGCTATGGGCAGAGCATGAGGCAGTGGCTGCACAGGTGTTTAAGGATGTAACCAGGCAGGCCAGCTGCCATTCCCACGTCAGCACCATGTCTCATGGTCATAGTAGAAGATGTTGCTGTGAGTCAGAACTGGGGCTCCAACTCTGGTACTCTAAGGAGAACAGACAAATCTAAACAATGTGGGCAGAATGCTGCCAGGAGATAAAGGGATACTTTCTGAAAACCTTGGCTTTCTTTCCCCCTGTAGCTTCTACATTTATTGATCTTCCAAGAAATGGAATCAAAGAAATAAATCAAAGAAATAAAAGAAATCGATCTTCCACTATTATCTTCCAAAAAATCATTTTTTACCACCTCATAGGGATTCCTAAATGTGTTGGTTCCATGAGTCCCTGGAGGTTCCTATTATACCCAAGAGTCCTTAAGGAATTTTCAGTTTGTCTTACAGGTTTCATCACTACCAAACTCCTTTGGGATTATTTCTAGCTCCCATCATACCACAGTTTGACAATGCTTTATCTAAAGTTCTTAGAATTAAATGTATTTTTGAGTTTAGATATTCTTGAATTTTAGAAGAAAAATAATATAAATTACATAATGTTTTCAGTAGTATAATACAGGCACCCAGTTTCAAAAAAAAAATAAATTTCCATAGTCTATGTATAAACATTCATATTAAGGGGATAAATAAGGTTCATAGGAACCTCACATTAATCTACACCAGCTTTTATTGCCACTGAACTTGTATCAGGTTTGTGGGAAAGTATTTCACTTTTCAGGGCTTTTCAGATTTCGGAACTGTGGACAAGGGATTGAGAACCTATTCTAGTATTGTTAAACATCGTGAAGGTGAGGAAGGAGTAATGGATACAACAGTGTATTAGTCCATGTTTGCATTGCTACAAAAAATACCTGATGCTGGGTAATTTATGAAGAAAAGAGATTTAATTAGCTCATGGTTATGCAGGCTGTACAGGAAGTATAGTGGCTTCTGCTTCTGGGGAGGCTCCAGGAAGCATCTAGTCATAATGGAAGGTGAAGCTTCAGTGAGACATTTCACCGGCAGGAGCAGGAGCAAGAGAGAGAACGAGGCTGGAGGTGCTAATCACTTTTAAACAATCAGATTTTGTGAGAACTCCCTCACTATCACGTGAACAGCACCAAAAGGATGGTGTTAAACCATGCATGAGAAACACCTCCATGATCCAATCACTTCCCACCAGGCCCCACCACCAGCACTGGGGATGACAATTTGATATGAGATTTGGGCAGTGCCACAGATCCAAACCATATCAAACAGGAAGGCTCAAATGGAGGAGAATGGCATGTCCTTTTGTAGTAGGCTGAATGATGAGCCCTAAATTACATCGAGTCTTCTCCCTGAACTCTGTGAATATAGTCCTATATGGCAAAAGATGAGGCAATGATCTAGGATGATCAGGTAGGCCCTAAATGCAATCACACGTTTTTTTTTTTTTTTTTTTTTTTTAAGAGGAACATGGAGGGAAACTTGACCCATGCAGAAGAGGAGAAAGTAATACAAAGATGAAGCAGAGAGAGATTTGATGCTGACCTTGGAGATTGGAGTGATGCAGCCATAAGCCAAGGAATGCTGGCAGTCACCAGGCCCTAGGAGACAGAAGCATGGGTTCTCCCCAGAGCCAATGGAGGGAACAAAGCCCTGCCAATGCCTTGATTTCACACTTCTCATCCCCAGAACTGTGGCAGGATAAATTCTTGTCATTTTAAGAGACATTTTGTGGTAATTTGTTATAATGGTCATATAAAACCGTATAGATTTTGGTACTGGGATGTAGGGTGATGTTGTAATAAATACCTAAAAATGTGGAAGTAGCTTTGGAATTTGATAACAGATAAAAGCTGGAAGAATTTTAAAGTACATGATAGAAAAAGCCCACCTTGCTTTAAATAGACTATTGGTAGGAATAGGAATGTTAGAAGCATTTCAGCTGAGGACTCAGAAGAAAATGAACATGTTATTGAACATCAAGCATTGGAAAGGAGCAGTTTCTACTTTTGGAAAGAGCATAGCTCTACCAACACCTTGGTTTCCATACAGTGAGACTGATTTTGGACTCCTGGCCTCCAGACTTGTGAGAAAATTAACTTCTTGATTTAGTCACCAAGTTTGCAGTAGTTTTACAGCAGCCCCCCAGAAGGGGTATCTTAATATACCCCCACCCCATTCAGACTCTCCAGTGTCAGTCACTCTTTTCAGATCAACTGTCTTTTCTCAGTGGTTCCTTGGGTCTGGCTTCTCTAAATTTCAGTTTCCTTATGTGTAAAGTGAAGATTATAATACATGCCTCAGAGAGTGCTTGTTAAGAATTAACTTTAAAAATATATACAGTATGTTTTATGTGTCACCAGTATACAGTTAGTGCTCACTAAATGGTAGTTTGTTTTTGACATCACTATTCTCTTAGAATTCCTGTATAACTTTACAAAAGATAGGAATTTACATTTAGATTAGAGACCATCTATATTGCAGAGAGGGTTGATCCATCAAATCTCAATTTTCCTCATCCAAAAGATTTTGCCAGCCTATTTATATTCACCAGTGTCACAGTGATGATGCATTTGATGTCTAAGACAGTTAGAAGTCTAAAGACACACCAATCAGTCCTGGGAGGCTTAGTTTCTATATTTATCCTAAAGATCTTTACTTTCCCAAAGGCTGGAGCCTTTGAACCCAGTGTCTTCAATCAAACCAATAATAATTCTCTTGAGAAATGCTTAGGTATGCCCATTTGCAGAGGGGTATGTCTATGGAACTTGGTAAAAAGTATTTTTTCCAAAAGTAGGCAACTATATAAAGGTAGGGGAAAAAATCTAAGGGGCTAGTACCCTTAGAAGGGAGGCAACTAAGAATTGCAAAATTGCCCAAGGTCCAAAAGAAGAATACATTGGACAGCAAATTCATATGCTGCATCCACCAGGAATTAAGAGATAGAGAGAGCACAAGCTCTCTATATGGCGAAGAAGGAAAAAGTGAATATTGTTTAAATGTCTGCAATGGGTAAGGCATGCTACTAAAGCATAGTCATACACAGACAGATATTTGTTCTACTTAGCTCCAGTCAGAACAGCTATTTCATAGCCCTTTGCAGCCCCCAATTCCTGGGCTCAAGTGATCCTCCTGTTTCAGTCTCCCAAGTTGCTGGGATTACAGGCATGAGTCACTGTTCCTGGCCCCAGCTAATTGTTTTTTTTTTTTTTTTTTTTTTTTTTTGAGTACATACATTTAAAATACATTATTCTTTCAGGCCATATAATTTTGTGCCCCCTGACAAATGTGTTAAAAGCTCCGGGTGACTGGGAAGTATCCCCAGCCCCACCAAAAGGCCCAACTGATGCTAAGGTCACAAAATGTGAGCACTGCCAAAACCTCAGCAATTACTTAGTACTGGATCCACAAAGGAGAAGGAAACTGACACACACAGTTCCACATACCCACTTGATGACAGCACAGTAGTTGATGAGGGAGGCAAAGCTAGATTTCTAGTGCTTACCTTTCCAAAGACAGCTCTTTCCGTCCCACAATAAGGCACGACTCATGGAGTTGTGATGATTCTTTTCTTGCCAATTTCAGCCTTTTCAACCCTGCAGCACTGGAGAAGAGAAAGGAGCACAGAACAGTCATAAGAGTTTGGATCCAAATATAAAGCTCAGCTCAACTCATGATAAAGTATGATCTTGAGAAGAGTAGTTACCCTCAATCTGGTGAAGGTTTCCCCATCTGGGAAATAGTTCTCATAGCTCCTTTTGTATGGTTTGGCTGTGTCCTCACCCAAATCTCATCTTGAAATGTAGTTCCTATAATCCTCACGTGTTGTGGGAGGGGCCTGGTGGGAAGTAATTTAATCTTGGGGGAAGTTACCCTAATGCTGTTCTCATGATAGTGAGTGGGTTCTCATGAGATCTGATGCTTTTATAAGGGTCTTTCCCTGCTTTTTTCTGGGCACTTTTTGCTGTCACCATGTAAAGAAGGATATGTTTGTTTCCCCTTCCACCATCATTGTAACTTTTCTGAGACCTCCCCAGCCCTGCGGAGCTGTGAGTCAATCAAACCTCTTTCCTTTAAAAATCACCCAGCCTCAGGTATATCTTTATTAGCAGTATGAGAACAGATTAATACACTCTCACTCCTTCATTTCACAGAACTTAACACAATTGTCATTATGTAATGTCTGATTCCTGCTCCAGGGTGTGGTAGTTAAGGGCAAAGACTTGAGGCTATGCTACCTGTGTTCAAATCCGGGCTTCCTCATTTATAAAATGTGTGGGAAAGTTCCTTATTCTCTCTATGTCTCAGTTTTCTCATTTGTAAACTGGCATTATGAGAAAAGCTACCTCAGACAGAGGATAAATGGATGGGACACTTAGGTACCTGGCACATATTAAGCACTATTTGTGTACTTGTTCTTTATTCATCTCCTTCACCACTCTATGCCACTTGCCAACTGTCTTTAGTCCCTCCCTTTTGTTTCCTCAGTTTTGTCTCCTGCTACTCTCCTAGTAGCACTAAACTATTTTTGCTTCTCTCCAACTTTTCTGAAGTTTCCATGACTTTGTACAGGACTTTGTCCGTGACTTTGTTTCCTTTCTTTCATAGCTGCCAAACAACAATGCGATAAGAAAAAGACCAAACATGGAAAAGGGCAGAGAGAAGGAATGCTTCTCCTGGTTTTCTTCAGAAAAAGAGGTGACTAAGTACAAAGGGTAGTAAATTGGCTGCACAGTCAAAACAGTGATACTCCATTCATTAGCTTTCATGACCCTCTGAGGGTGGATACTTACTTGGTTCACTCAAGCATACCAGTAGTTTTCCTGGGGCTAGGAATGATCAGCATAAAGTGGGTACCACCACACCCATTATCATTCAAGAGCACCAGAGATGCTCCACGTGTCCTGGGGACATGTTCCCTAATGCCCTTGGAGAGTTGAAAGCCTTCCTGCTCTGTGCTTCCACTGCACTGTGTCTGTATTTTTCTTCCATTGTGTGCCATGTAGATCAATGTTTAATGGTTTAAGTGTTTTATGTTTTTGTTTTTCTATCTGACAAAGTTTTGAATTTCGTGGGTGCAGGGTTCATGTGTTAGTCATCTGTATCTGCTGATATCTAGCATAGTGTCTGACATATGGTCTTAAAACCCTGGTTTTAAGTTTCCTGGACACCAAACCCTTCCTATTTTCTTCTAAATTCTCTGAATCTCCCTTTTATTTTTCTTTGAGATTAATTTTTTTTCTTTGCTTAGTCCTTTGGTAGTTCCTGGGTTCGTTTTTCTTCTTTCTCTTCTTATCCCTCAGGCTCACATGGGTCCCATGGCTTTAGCCACTCCCCACAAGCAGAATCTTCCTACACCCTGGAGTCTATCTGATCTCTCCCTTCAACCCTACTGCTGGCCAGGTATCTTTACTTATATAACTTATGTGTACCTCAAAGTAAGTCTGTTTCTAAAACAGGACTTATTTTACCTTGTGATATGGTTTGGATGTGTCCCCACCCAAATCTCATCTTGAATTGTAGCTCCCATAATTCTCAGTGTTATGGGAGGGACCTGATGGGAGATAATTGAATCATGGGGGCAGTTTCTCCTGTTCTCCTGGTAGTGAATAAGTCTCAGGAGATCTGATGGTTTTATAAGGAGAAATCCCTTTCAATTGGTTCTTGTTTCTCTCTTGCCTGCTGCCATGTAAGACATGCTTTTTGTCTTCAGCCATTATTGTGAGGCCTTCCCATCCATGTGGAACTGTGAGTCTATTAAACCTCTTTTTATTTATAAATTGCCTAGTCTTGGGTATGTCTTTCAGCAGTGTGTCATCTAAAAATATCATTCTAAATCTTATTCTGGATAAATATTCCAGATGAAACACTTGGATTTCTTCATCTCTCTTTCCACATATAAGTAGTCTTTCAATGCTGAAAATGTAGAATTCATATATTACATTTTTATGCCCCCTCAAAATCTACATGGTAATGCTTTAGTTCAGGTCTTCATCATCTCTATTTTGACTGACAGCAGCAGCTTCCTTAACTCCTTCAAAACACTGACATTTTAGAAGACTACAGGACAGATGTTTTGCAGACTGATCCTGACTTTGAGTTTTCTCAGGATTAAACTCAAGTTGTACATTTTTGGCAGAAATAACACAGAAGTAATGTATACTTCCTTATCAGTGCATCACATTAGAAGGTGAATTGTGTCTCTGTGCAATTAATAAGTAATTTGTGAGAAGATATTTTGAGACTATGTAAATATCCCATTTTCTCATCAAATTTTCACCAAGTAGTTTCATCATCTATTGATGATTCTTGCTAAATAAATTACTGCTGTGATGGTTGTAAAATGGTATTTTTCTAACTCCATAGTTCCCTCTACATTTTTTAGTTAACATTCTACTTTAATTAATTCTATAATGTATTTACTATCTGTATGGATTCACAAATTATTATTCAATGAAGTACAATCTCCTACTCTTTATTTGAGACGGAGTTTCGCTCTTGTTACCCAGGTTGGAGTGCAATGGCGCGATCTCGGCTCACCGCAACCTCCACCTCCTGGGTTCGGGCAATTCTCCTGCCTCAGCCTCCTGAGTAGCTGGGATTACAGGCACGCACCACCATGCCCAGCTACTTTTTTGTATTTTTAGTAGAGACGGGGTTTCACCATGTTGGCCAGGATGGTTTTGATCTCTTGACCTCGTGATCCACCCACCTCAGCCTCCCAAAGTGCTGGGATTACAGGCTTGAGCCACCGCACCCGGCCAATCTCCTACTCTTATTATTTATTTTGGTGTTTAAATTATCCTGGATTTGGCCAGTGGGAGCCCATTTAACCTGATTCCTGTGTCTTACTGCTATGTCCTTACAATTTTTTGAGCATGTCTTTATTTCTGGGATAATAAGATGTTTTCTCACTTTTATTTTTAAGGAATATTTCTAATGCTATAAAATTATGGGTGAGAGCCGGGCGCGGTGGCTCAAGCCTGTAATCCCAGCACTTTGGGAGGCTGAGGTGGGTGGATCATGAGGTCAAGAGATCGAGACCATCCTGGTCAACATGGTGAAACCCCGTTTCTACTAAAAATACAAAAAATTAGCTGGGCATGGTGGCGCGTGCCTGTAATCCCAGCTACTCAGGAGGCTGAGACAGGAGAATTGCCTGAACCCAGGAGGCGGAGGTTGCAGTGAGCCGAGATCGCGCCATTGCACTCCAGCCTGGGTACAAGAGCGAAACTCTGTCTCAAAAAAAAAAAAAAAAATTTATGGGTGAATAGTCATTTTCTCCCAGTATTTGAAATATGTTTTTTGTTCTCTGATATCCATTGAAAAAAAACAACATTGATCATAAGCTCCAAGAATTATTATTTCTTCTTTGAGGCAATGTGTCTTTTTACCTCTGACTGTTTTTAAGAGTTTCTCTTTGATGTTTAGTATGTTTTACTATGTTGTGTCTATATGTAGTTTTCTTTATATTTATCCTGTTTGGTTTTTAAAGTTTAATGAATCTGTAGTTTGATGTCTTTCAGTTTTAGAAGCTCTCAACTAATTTTTCTTCAAATATTGTTTCTGTATCATGTTGATTCTCCTTTCTTTGTGGAACTTCAGTTACATGTTAGACATTTTCACTGTGTCCTGCATCTCTCTTCTACTCTTCTCCCTAACTTCCACATTTTTCTCTCAGTGCTTTGATCTAGATATTCTAAGCTGGCCTGTATTCTAATTTACACAAGCCAGCTTAGAATATCTAGATCAAACCACTGAGAGAAAAATTTACTCTAATTTCCTCTCTGTCTAATTTTCTATAAATTCTTCTATTGAATTCATAATTTCAGTTACTATATTGTTTAATCATACACATTTCATTTGATTTTTAATATAGATTATTAGTACATGCTGAAATTATTTTAATATAGATTGTTAGTACCTGCTAAAATTATTTTTCTCTATTTTCTTGAATATAGTTATTTTAATGTCCCTGTCTAATAAATCTAATATCTGAATCATCTGCAAGTCTGTTTCTGCTTGGCTTTGGTCACTCTTTTTTTTTTTTTTAAACATGCTTTATACATTTTAGTTGAATGCTAGACATTGTATATTGATTCCATTAAAATTATAGAGAGCCTGTATGGTGTTATCGTCTTTCTAAGAGGGTTAAGATCTCTTTTGGCAACCAAGAGTACATGCAGATCACCTTAATCCTGTTGAAGACTGATTTTGGAGCTGTTTTATTTCATTTTGTCTTTACTTCTAGGTTATAGATCTTCTGATGTCTCAACTGAGAGTCTGTAATATTTACCAGGGCCATTTGACACTGGCAGGCCTTAAATTCCTGTCTTTGCCTCCTTAGTACCACAGTGTTTCCAGCTGCTAGTTTCTGACAGTTTTGTGTACAGCCTAGAAATTGGCCAAAGCCTCAAGTGGAGATTGAACAGAGATTTCCAGGCTCACTTCCCAGTAGTATTCTTTTTTCAAGATTTTATCCCTCAAGTCCCAGCTGCTTTGGCTGTTCAAAACTCCAACATGTATCTTCTCTGGCCACTGAAACTACTACTTTCTGGTCTCTCATGCTAAAATATTGGCAAATGGTCACGGACAAAAAGCTAGACAAATGTAGATCTCATTGGTAGTGTTTCGCTTCTCTTAAAGGATCAGAGCTTCTCAAGTTCTGTGTTGGTCACTCGTCACTGTTTTGAATGGTTGTTTTATTTTCCCTTATGCAGGTTTTATAGCAGATTTCAATGGAGAAGCACTTAGTCCAGATCACACTCACAAAAGCAAAAGTTTTCTATTTAGCGATTATGTTAAATATTTCAGAAATATTTTTCAAGCTCTTCCTTTGTCATCGATTTTTAATACTATAGTTCTGTAGTCAGAGAAGATATAGTCCGTGACATACTAGTTTGAACCAAATGAAATTGTCATTTTTATAGGTCAAATGCAGCTGAATATTGGTACTCTTGAAGAACTTCAAGCTGTAGTTCCTTCGCAGTTTATTGATGTTTTAGAAAGGGAATATGGATATTTTTATAACATCTTTTTTTTTTTTTTAAGAAAATAACAGGTATTCTGTATTTGTTGGAGGTATTCTTTGTTTTTTCTTTTTCTTAAAACTCTCTCGGCTTGACCTCTGGGATAGCCTCTCGTTAGGCTGCCTTTCAAGGTATTGCCCTTGAAATGGCCAGTAGAATCATCTGCTATTAACAGTGGGCCCAAAGTGTTTTACTATTTAGATGGATCCATCAGTACCAGAAGTGCCACATCTTTCTCAGGTCTTCCTATTAAGAAGCAGAACTGGCCGAGCATGGTGGTTCATACCTCTAATCCTAGCACTTTGAGAGGCTGAGACAGGCAGATCACCTGAGGTGAGGAGTTCGAGACCAGCCTGGCCAACATGGTGAAATCCCGTCTCTACTAAAAATGCAAAAATTAGCTGGGTGTGGTGGCAGGTGCCTGTAATCCCAGCTCCTTGGGAAACGGAGGCAGGAGAATGGGTTGAAACCAGGAGGTGGAGGTTGCAGTGAGCTGAGATCGTGCCACTGCACTCCAGCCTGGGAGATAAGAGCGATATTTCACTTAAAAAAAAAAAAAAGCAGCAGCAGAATTGACCGTGTTGTACTAAGCCAGTACCCAATCATTTTTCTTGACTATGTTGAGGGAGGGAAAAATGCCGTCAAAATTAAGACCTTCCAATGGCATAATGGAGATAGATGCAAAGGAAAATCACAACAATATTTATTCTTTCTTTATTTAAAATTTCGGTATTTGATTCATTGTATATTTTTTGTCTTAATTTTGATTTTAAAAACATATTGCATTAAAATACTATTTATCTTGATTATGAGGTTTTTGATGCCTCCTTAAATTTTGGGTCTGAGGTGAGTGTCTCAAGTCCTCATCCTAGTTTGGTCCCCAGATGTTCAGCTTTGCAGGAAATGCAGCTCCTGGTGAGAGTTTTTTTCCCTCCCTGTGAAGCAGGCTGGGGCTTCTTGAAGCAACATAAGCTGAAGCAATATAAGCTGACAGACCAGGCTGAACCGTGGAAAGATCAGAGTATTTCTCTACCACCAACAACTGACCAGTTAAATATTTCTTACTCCAGACAATAAAAAAGCCCCATAAGAAAGAAAAGGCAAGAGTCCTCTTCAGACTAACTTCACCCCTTCCCCTTCCCTTGTGCTACTAGAGTGGAGAGGAGCATAAAAAGAAGATACCATGGCCTCTCTCCTCTGCAGATCCACATGTTCTGTACTCAGAGAGGAGAGGAGAAGGGAGGGGAAGAGAGGGGATGGAGAGAAGAGAAAAAGAGATTTATATTGAAACTGGGTTTGAAATCTTAATTAGGCTGAAACTGTAATAACCAACAATGACCAAAGAGGGAATTTGTTCAAGTGATCATTAAAGAACGTAAAAGGGAGATTTGACAATATAAAGTGGAAGTTCTAAAGTGGTATATTAGTCTGTTTTTGCCCTGCTATAAAGAAATACCCAAGACTGGGTAATTTATAAAATAAAGTATTTTAATTGACTCACAGTTCCGCATGTCTAGGGAGGCCTCAGAAAACTTAAAATCATGGTAGAAGGGAAAGCAGGCACCTTCTTCACAAGACAGCAGGAGAGAAAAGAATGAGGGAAGGAGAAACTTGCCAAACACTTATAAAAGCATCATATCTCTTGAGAACTCACTCACTATTATGGGAACAGCATGGGAGAAACTGCCCTCATGATCCAGTCTCCTCCCACTGGGTTCTTCTCTCAACACCTGAGGATTATGGGGATTGCAATTCAAGATGAGGTAAGGGTGGGGGCACAAAGCCTAACCATATCAGGTGGTAAAACCATTCAAGGCCCAGCGTAGTGGCTAATGCCTGTAATCCCAGCCTTTTGGGAGGCTGAGGTGGGTGGATTACGAGGTCAGGCGATCAAGACCATCCTGTCTAACGTGGTGAGACCCCGTCTCTACTAAAAATACAAAAAATTAGCCAGGTGTGGTGGCACACACCTGTAGTCCCAGCTACTTGGGAGGTTGAAGTAGGAGAATCACTGCACTCCAGCCTGGGCAACAGAGTGAGACTCTATCTCAAAAACAAACAAACAAACAAACAAAAAACCCACTTCATACCCCATAGTAACTGGTTTCACATAAGTTGATAATAAACAATATTTTCAGGCATATTACTCAAATCTTTCATGTCGTGACTTAATTTTTATCTATCTGATCTACTAGAGTCTGAGAGAGGTGGGTTAAATATCCATGACTACTGCTGTGTAGTTTGTTCATTTTTAAGAGACCTGGTCTCAGTCTGTCATCCAGCTGATCATACTTTCTGAAGTCTTGCTAGAACTCCTGGGCTCAAGCAATTCTCCCACCTCAGCCTCCTGAGAAGCTGGGCTACAGGTGTGTGCTACCATGCCTGCCTAATTTTTTTGTTTTTTAGTGATGGGGTCTTACCGTGTTGCCCAGCCTGGCCTTGAATTTCTGTCCTCAAGTGATCCTCCTGCCTTACTTTCCCAAGTAGCTGGAATTACTGGCGCAAGCCACCAAGCCTAGTTATTTTCTCTAGTTCTATTGGCTGTTGCTTTACATGTTTTTGGGCTATACTATCAGGTGAAAATATGTTCATAGCAATTGTGCTTTCTTCATATTGTTTCTCCTAAATAATTTTTTCTCTTATGATTTTAATTATCTTTTGTCTGGCATTAAATTTTTTAGCCTGGTTCTCCTTGGGTTTATATTTGCCTAGAATATTTTTCCAATGAATTATTTTTAACCTTTCAGTGTTTTTAATCTTAAGATTTCTTTCTGAAGTTTAATTTAATATTTTCTATTTATTATTTACTCTTTTATCATTTTTTCCATGTTTTCCACTGGGTAAATTAAATTTTATTTTGTTTCTCTGAAGAGTACACATTCTATTTTTATGCTTTTAATGAATACCCCTAACTTGTTTATACCTGAATTTCCACAGTTTCCTCCCATTAGCATCAAAAGCTTATCAACAGACATATCTTTCCTCTCCGAACATGACCAGAATTTCAGCACTCCCTGACTTCCTTTTGCTTTATGCTTCTGCTTATGCTCTCTGTATGCTTCTGGAATTTTGACGTGGTCTTTGATATCTTAAATATCACTTTATTAGACTTTTAAATCTTTCAATAATTTTGAGAAGTTCTCTGTCCTCACTTCTTCACTCTTTCCTTCCCTACATATTCTTTTTCTTTTTAAAAAATTATTCGGATTTTTGTTGGATGTATATTGAAGATTTTGCTTCAATGCCCTGTTTGCTTTTTTCCCCTGTAGCTTCATCCATTCCAATATCTTCTGTTCTACGGCTGTATTCATTCTGCTCTTTAACCAATCCATTCATTTGCTTTTTTTGATTCAACTATTACATTTCTTAGGCCCAGGAATTTTAATGGATTTTCCTTTATAATATGTGCTCCCACTTTGTGCTTATATTGTCCACTCTTTCTCTCTCTAAAGATGTTTATTATGCTTATTTCAAATTCTTGCCTATTTCTTATATTTTACTCTCTTTGGCATGGGCCACTCCAGTAGTTCATTTTGGTAACGCTTTTCTGATATGTCATTTTTTTTGCCTGTGAACTCACCCTTTATCCCATTGGAGTCTTTAGCTGCCTTTGCTAGTCCTGTCAATATGGCAGGGAAGGTGGAAGTCTAATTCCTAGCTTGTGCTTTTTTTCAGATGGGGCATGGTAGGGAATAAGGACCCCTAGAGATGATATTTTGGGTGTAACACGTCCCTGGCTTTTTCTTTTGACACTTTTAACCTCTTTGTAATTTGGCCCTTAGTAGCCTACAGGGTGGAGAGAAGAGGGGAGGGAAGGAAATGCTCATGGGGTCATCCAGTTTACCCTTACTCAGTGACATTGGCTCCTCACCCTCCCCTGGCGCTACTCCCCTAATTTAGCCTGGGTGCCCCAAGATGGCTCGAGGCTTCCAGGGCTGCCTTTAGCACCCATAATAGCTACAGTGTAGTAAAGATCTACATGAGGGAGGAAGAAAGGGCACAACTAGAGATCTTTCCCCAGTCTAGCCTATCCTAGAAGCCGGTAGCCCTGTACTCCTCAAGCTACCACCCTCTATGCTAGGACCTCCCTCTGCCCTCATCGGATTTCTCACAGCTTTGGGGCTCCTTGGGTGGGTGGAAGGCTATGACTATAGCATCTCTCAACCTCTTTATATTCTCTGATTCATCTTCCATGTTTGATTTAGAGGATAGAGAGAATGACCCATGTTCATTCACCATCACAACCAGGGTTGTGAATAAATTATTTGTTTCTCCTTAATAGAAAATAAGGGCCTAAAACTCTATGTCCGTGAGAGACAAATTCTTTCAGCAAAATTATTAATATGGTCTCAATACTTACCGGGTTAATAAATAACGCAAAAAATAACTTGAAGATCTTGTATAGCATCTTCACAATTTTTCCCCTAGGTTTCTACTCAATATTAATTTTTACCTCGGGGGAAAAAAGACCTTATGTAAAATCCCTTTATTCTCTCTTCACCCATTCATATTAAATAATACAAAATTATTTTAATAATGTGATACGGAATCTAGAGACAAAACACTGGTCTACAAAAGGGAACCAATTTATTTCATAAATCACTTTCTTCCGCTCCTTCCAGCAATTTCCCTTTTCCCTGGGAGGGGGATGTTATTGTGTTCTATCTGTGGCTCTTTGTGCAATTTTAATTTATCATTAAGTAACACTTTGCTTTTTAACATAAAGAATTCAGTGTGCTTGACGGAGCAGTACTCCATGGAAAGTTAGTTTGCAGCAACAACTGTTTTGAGCAGAGGAGTTTATTAATTTATCAGAACCTTATGTTCAATTTCAGATTTCTCAGCATAGGAACCAACAATCAGCTGCACCTGTTGCCAATTAAAGTATTAATGGCACATCAATCAAAGAAAAATCGCTGGGAATGGAGATTACACAAGCTCTGTACTCACATCATTTTTTGGAAGTCATCCTTTATTTCAAAAATAAGTGAGACCTACAAACCATACCCTTCAGTCTGTATTCTCCACTTTTCCTCCAAGATAATTTGGTAGCTGAGTGCCTTAGACTGTGAAGGCAAATGCATTTTCCACTGGACGAAATCACAGCCTTGTATTTAAGAATTAATAATGTTGCTATACATATGGAGTATGGCAGGACCCTGTTAACATTTTTAGGAAGTTTGACAAAAGTTAATTACCAGGTTTATAGAAAGCAAGGTGACACTGGCATAGCTCAAGATGGATAGAATCTTCATTGCCCATACAGGTTTCTGTGTTTGCTTGGAAGAAATTCATGGTGTTAACACAGAGGAGGCCAGCAGAGAGAGCTGTGCTTTTGAATTCCTTACTTAGAATATGTCAATATTTTGGGGGTATGGCTGAGGATGAGGATGGTTGAATAGGTCAATATTTTATAGGAGGAATGGTTAGGGATGAAGATGGGGATGAGGATGGCCATAGAGGGCAAGAACAGCGGAAAGAACATAGGTTATGAGTCTTGGCTCATTTTCTGTCTGTGGCCTGGCTCTTGTTCGTAATTATTCTGGGCAATATTGTTCACATCTATAAAGAGGGGATACAAGAACTCCTCCTGGGGCCTTGGGAGGAGTAGATGAAAGGGTGTATGAAAGAGTCTGGCACAGTACCTGGCCTAGGTAGTTTCCTCTTCCTCTCCACTAGAAGGGTCGGGGGTCATGGTATGGACAACATACTACCTTACTGAGCTAAGGCAAGGTACTTAAAAATCACAGCAATTAGCCTCAGCCTGGAAGCAGAACGCTGGGAATGAATGAACACTTCCGGTCTTCTCTTCTGCCAAAAAGCTGTCCTAAATTGCCTTTATATTTTCTCTTCCTTGAACTGCTGCACTTTTTTTTTTAACTTTTAAATTAGAAATTGGGTCTCACTCTGTCACCCAGGGTGGTCATAGCTCACTGCAACCTCGAATTCCTGGGCTCAATCGATCCTCCCACTTCAACCTCCCAAGTAGCAGACCCTAAAAGTATGCATGCGTGGCCAATTTTTTATTTTTAGTAGAGATGGAGTCTCGCCCATTATGTTGCTCAGGCTGGTCTTGAACTCCTGGCTTCAAGTGATCCTCCTGCCTTAGCCTTCCAAAGTGTTGAGATTACAGGCATGCACCACTGCACCCAGTCCAGTCTTAATATCTTTACTGCTTAAAGTATATTATTTATTTCCACTACTTGATGGTTTTACTGAGGTAGAAATGGCAGCAAGACTGCATCGTAATGGTTAAGACCGGGATCTCTGGAGTCATAAAGGCCTGAGGCCAAATGGAGGCCCTGACACTTAGAAGCTGTGTCATCATGGATAAATCTACCAGACTCTTTGTTGTCTCAGATTCTAACTCTGCAAAATGGGCATAAATGCTGACTTTACATAATGGTTCAAAAGAGTATAATAGGGATGCAAATACCTTGCACAGTGTCTATGAATAGTGGTGGCTGTTGTTGTTATTGGCCAGACAGGACTAACACAGAAAGCCCCACCATGTCAGAATGTTGCTGGCAGGCATCACCGGAAAGGTGTCAAGTCTAGGAGAAAGAAGTAAAAGCAAGTAAAAACTTTTAAGGCGGTGCTGTTTGCCCTCTAGGCCAATTTATGCAACACATAGGTGATGTGATAGTGGCATGTGCCTTTTGAGGTATCGACAGAAAATGCCAGGATTAGCCTAGCTTATATCATTAGGAAAACTCTCTAGTACATCTGCCTCACATTGCAAGTGGAATGTGTCGCGCCTTCTTTGCTGTGTCCTCCGCATGTCCAGTACAAAGCTGTGTAGGTAGTAGGTGCCCAATTAATATGTATTGATAAGTAAAATGAGTTCCTTGTTGGGTAACCCGGAGTATCTCTGATTATTTCAAAATTTTCTAAGTCATTCTCAGAATATACTTCAAAAGAAAAAAAAATCCATTGTAATTTAATAAAGGTACCAATATTATTATTTCAAATATTTTGGATGGCCAAAGGCTAGGAAACAGAAGAGTGTCAATACAGTGGGTCTCAATGCTGGAATGGTTGGGAATGACTGCTTTAGTGTGTGGCTAGGGTTTCACACCCTTCGTTGTAGCATAATTACAGATACAGATTTTGGTTTTCTGGTCCATCGTTTTCTTCCTTTGCAGAGCTACCTTTTGCCATTCATTCTGCTGCAGCGAGATGGTGAATAGCAGTACTCTAGCCTTCACTGCTACCTCTGAACTGCCTAGCCTTAAGAATAGGTATGACCATTCATTGCACCTCATCCTCAGGCAACCAAGATTGGTCCATGGGGTGGGCATGTGACCAGAATAAAGCAAAGCACATTGTTTGATATAGGGATGCCATGCCTAAAAAGCGAGTTTTCCTCTGGGGTTTCTAAGCTCCACAAGGTGAGGTCTTTTCTGCATAGTAGCACATGAGGCAGCATTGTGCAAAGAGAAGAGAGAAGCAAAATGAGAGATCAGGAGGGTGGGAGAGTCCTATAAGTAGAGAATTCCTGATTTCAGTCCCTGCGATCTTTGCTGCTATAGTTGTTCCTCCAATTTTGAAGCTATCCAGCACTTTTCCCAGCCTTGCAAGCAACATATATATTCTGGCATTCAGTGTTCAGCACACTATATGTATATATCAGGATTTCTCAGCCTCAGCACTGCGGACATTTTGAACTGAATAGCTGCTTGTGTATTGCAGGATGTTTGACAGTATCCCTAACTTCTACCCACCAAGTGCAGGTGGCTCCATTGCCCCAGCTGTGGCAAACAAAAATGTCAAGTGTTTCCAGACACTGCCCAATGTCGCAGGGAAAGGGGAGGGACAAATCATTCCTGTCAAGAACCTCTCAGATATACAGAATGCAAACTCCATGAGAGCAGGGTTTCTTTTTCTTTCCTTTTTTTGGGATCTGTATCCCCAATACCTAGAACTATGCCTGTATCATAGTAGGTGCTCAATATATGTTTATTCAATGAGAAAATAAATGGGTTCTAAATAAATAGAGGACATTGTGCAGATGCTGCAGGAATCAAAACCAAAGAAAGTCAGACATGGTGGCTCATGCCTGCAATCCTAGCACTTTGGGAGGCTGGGAAGGTGGATCGCTTGAGCTCAGGAGTTTGAGACCAGCCTGGGCAACATGGCAAAGCCTCATTTCTACAAAAACTGCAAAAATTAGCTGAGTGTGGTGGTGCACACCTGCAGTCCCAGCTACTTGGGGAACTGAGGCAGGAGGATCACTTGAGCCTGGGAGGCAGAAGTTGCAGTGAGCTGAGATGGTGCCACTGCACTCCAGCCTGGGTCACAAAGTGAGACCCTGTCTCAAAATAATAATAACAATAATAAGCAAAGAAAAGAAATCCAAGGAAGAAAAATATGTTATCTTCTAATTCTATGACAATGCAGGCTTAAACAAACAAACAAAACATAAAGAAGAAGAAAGAAATAAAAACCTACATCATTTGGCAAATGAAGAATCTCATGTATAGTACAGTTCCTTTTAATGTGGAAGGTAGGGTTGGGTCAGGAAGGAAGGAAAGATTGATTTTAGGAATTCTCCTTAAAACACTGTGGCTTTCTACATTCTCTCTCTCTCTCTCTCTCTCTCTCTCTCTCTCTCTCTCTCTCTTTCTCTCTCTCTCTCTGTCTCTTTGTATTTTAACAGAACACTACAGCCCAGCAGTGAAGACTGATTTGGGACCTGGGTAGTTAGAAAAGAACCTGAGAGAATGCCTCAGGAGGAAGAAAATACCTATAGAAATTTTGCTTTTATTCCCTAAAAATGACACATGCTTTTTGAAGTGTATTCTGATTTCTGCCTTTATTGAATAGTTTTCCCAACAGGATTGAAATGATCAGCACATTGAAGAGTCACCCCTAGGTTTTATCTTCTTCCTTTTATTGTAACTCAATAAAGAAGATGTGAGTTAGAGAATTTCACTTTACAATAAGTTTTCCCATATTGAGGGACACCTGATATATGAAAAACTGCATGCGTATTCTTGGCAGTACTAATGCAGCATTTACAAAGTGACTGAAACTTATATGATCCAGTCACATGATGTTAGACACAAATCACATGTATTCCATCCACATCCAAATACAGCAGTGATTATACACTTTGGGACTTGCCAGAACAACAGCCTCTGCTCATCAGAAAAGAAAAAATCCAGAGCTGTTTCCAAACTGCATAGCCGCACTCTCTCTACTTTCTCCACCTGCATTGCACCTGAGCTCCATAAGATTATCATCGGCTGAGACCTTTGTAAATCCTCAAGTTCTAAAAAAGCATGACTTCCTTTTCAGTTTTATCACCAGTCCCAAACAATTAGTTTGCTTTTCAGCAGTGTTTCACACCAAGCAGTTTTGTTTATTTGCTTGTTGTCTAGAGTGGAGAGCAATAAAGCCCCAAGGAGAGGAAATCCTGGGTGGTCAGCCAGGCACTCCACCAGCTAAATGATTCAGTCTTTGCCTCAGCCGCAAGAACAGGCCATCGAATTTCATGCCTCAATAATATTTAAATCACTGCATGTTGTTGAGAGGCAGGATAATGTGGTCAAAGTCACTTGCTCTGGAGTTAGACAAGCCTGGGTTTGCAAATTTACTAACTGGGGGCCCTTGGGCAAGTGATGTAACTGCTCTGTCAATAGATACCATGTGTAAAAATGTTTACACTGTAATACTCAAAAGGGTATTATAGTCTATCCCTAAAGGGGTGCCATTGTGATTAACTTCATTCAGGGTCACTCACAAATAATGAAAATCATGAATGTTAAATCCATGAATGCTAAGATGCATAATGCAATTTTAGCATTCAATAGCAATTGAATGCTAAAACATTCACTATTTTACTAAATAGTTTTTAATTAATAGTTTAGCATTTAAATTTTCTAAATGCTAAAACAGAACACTAATGGGTAGTCTGGGCTTCAAGCATTTTCATGATTCTGTATTGGTCTGTAAACCAGATTTACTGATAGGCAGGTGGGAATTAAAATCCTAGGTTTCCTGGTTAGACCTTACATATGAGGTAGCTGGACTCAGAATTCAAATCTCCCGGGAAGCCACAAGATGGTTCATGACTATCTTCCGCTAGCACTTGATTCTGCTGCAGACTAGTCTAGAACTTCCTAGTTTTTTTTTTTCTTTTAACTTTGCTATGAGAGATCATAGAATCACTCAATTTAGATGAAGTAAACTAATATCCTGTTGAAAGCTATAAAACAGTGGCCATTAAATCTCAGTCATAGTTAATAAATGACTGCAATTACCTAATCTGTATAAGAAAGAAAACATTCTTTTTTTCCAGCAATGTATATGTGCTATGGTCTGGATAACTGTGTTCCCTGCAAATTCATATGTTGAAACCTAATCACCAATGTGATTGTATTAGGAGGTAGCGCTTTTGGGGAGTGATTAAATCATGAGGGCAGAGCTCTTGTGAATGGAATTAGTGCCCTTATGAAAGAGGTCTCAGAGAACTTCCTTGTCCCTTCTACCACATGAGAAAACAGCTAGAAGTCACTGTCTGTGAGGAGCAGGCTCTCAGCAGAAACCAAATCTGCCTGCACCTTGATCTTGGACTTCCTAGCCTCCAGAACCATAAGAAATAAATCTTTGCTGTTTAGAAGACACCCAGTTTATGGTATATTGTTATAGCAGCTTGAATGGACTAAGACAATGTGACAAATTATAAGCAAATCATTGAGAAATCTAAAATCCAGAAGTCTAAAATTAAGAAATCTGAAGGTTTTTCACTAGTGTTCCAGTGTGTCAATTTCGAATGAAAAACTATAGTTAAAGCCTTAGTTTAAAAAGAAATACATCTTAAAACATAGACACTACCACAGTTATCTTTTTTTTTTTTTTTTTTTTTTTTTTTTGGAGACGGAGTCACACCGTCATCCAGGCTGTAGTGCAGTGGCATGATCTCGGCTCACTGCAATCTCTGCCTCCAGGGCTCAAGCAATTCTCCTGCCTCAGCCACCTGACTAGCTGGGATGACAGGTGTGCACCATCATGCTTAGCTATTTTTTTTGTAATTTTAGTAGAGACGGGCTTTCACCATGTTGGCCAGGATGGTCTCGATCTCCCGACCTCGTGATCTGCCCACCTCAGCCTCCCAAAGTGCCAGGATTACAGGCGTGAGCCACATACCTGGCCTGCAGTCATCTATCTTAAGACACTGGAACTAACTTTCCAAAGTACCAGAAAGCTTTAGTTACCATTCTGCGTATGCCACAACAATGGGTGCTGTGTATATTGACATACACTTGTTTTCTGGCCTTAAGAGGATTTTCATCAACAACATACACCATTGATGCAGATAAAAATCATATTACACTTTGCAGAAATAGAAACAGAATGTCAGTAATATGGGGGCTTCCCATTATTTGTTTTCATTTTCAAATGGCTGTTTGAATAAATAACTATATCTTGGATAGGTCAGCAGACTTCTCTGAGCAATGAAGAAGGGTTAAGTGTACGAATTTCATACATTTTTCAAATTTACCAATTTATCTCTCCACGGTTATATACTATACACCACCATCATGTCTGAGTTACTGCAACATCCTTCAAACTCTTCTCTAGTCTTGACCCATACAGCAAATCATTTTCTCAAGTAGAGTCAGTTAATTTTCAAAAGTAGGCACATGAACTTATTAAATATCAGAATGTGATTATTATCTCTCTTAATACACAGGAATTAGAATCTTTAAAAATAAGCTCATCTGACCTCAAGGTTAAATTTTCCAAAGGCCAATATTGGGAATATGGAGTAAATTTTTCTTACAAACACAACCCTGTATTGGAGAATTATCTTTTTCTAATTGTATATTTTAGCCCAATTTTTGAATTCATTTAAATGATCTTATTCATAAAATACTAAATATCTAAAAAGAAAATAAAAGGTGGCACATGATTGGTTTATTTCTCTGCTTAAAACCCTCACTAGCTACCCAGTGCACTTAGATTAAGTCCAAACTGTGGGGTCTACCTTCCGAATAACTTTTCTAGTCATTTTATATCTTGCAAAATGTACCGCAGCCTCTAACACAGCTGGTTAATGTCTACTCTTCTTCTTCTTCCTCTGGTAAACTTTTTCTTATCTCTGATTTCTGGGTTAGTTGATCTTTTCATGTGCTACCCATGATCTTAGTAGTCTCCTCCACCAGCCTTATACTACCAGATAGTAATACAGTTATTTACTTTTTTAATCTTCATTCATTTCTAAGTTCCTTGTGGACAGCCTTATACTACTAGATAGTAATAAAATTTACGATTTACTTTTAAAAATCTTCACTTATTTCTAAGTTCCATGTGGGCAGGGCCATACATTTCCTGTTGATCACTGTATTCCCTAACAACACAGTGCCTGGAAAACAGCAGATATTGTTATAGCAAATTAAATGGAGACCAGGCCAGGAAAATTCCTGAGTAGACAGAACCAGTCAGTCCTGGAAAATATCCTTAACTTTGCTTGGAATGCAAACATAAGCAAAACTTAACTTGGGCTATTTCTTATAAATACTTGGATTAGCAAAAAGCAAAACTTGACCTCAACCAGCAGAAGCCACCCGCTAACTTATAGTCATCAAACCATGGATTCTTCAGTGTGACACAATGAATAATACACCTGTACAGTGTAACCAATCAGATGCTGTCTTTGTCTTGCTTCTATTTGCCCTGTGAAAGCTTGACCCCTGTGCTTTTCTCATGGAGCTTAAGGAACCCGTGAGACCCTCTCTTGATTTGGTGCTTTCTGATTCATGAATTGCTGTTTTCTTAAATAAACTCTATACATATTTTTGTGTCTCAGTTCTGCTTTCAATAATACACAGTGCATATTTTGTTGAATTAGGTGACCTTGTTAGTGGTTTAATTGCTCTTTGGATTCGTGTCTATTTTTTGAGACCACCTGCATTCAATAGGACTTGGTGTGATGATAGGAATATTCTGTACCTGCGTTTTTTTAATACACTGTTCACTAGCCATGTGCGGCCATTGAACACTGTAAATGTGGCTAATGAGACCAAGGAACTAAATCTTTAATTACATTTAGTTATAATTAATTTAAATGTAAACAGTCACATGTAGATAGCCATATTGGACAGCACACTCAGGAAGATTTTATTTGGTCAGATTTATGTATGGTCAGATTCATATAGTATCACTATTTTTTTTTCAAGAAATGAGTCTAGAGCTACATTTCTCACTAGTAGCCACTAGCTACCTGGGACTGTTTAAATTCAAATGTGAATCAATTAAAGTTAAATAAAGATTAAATATTTGTGGTGCAGTCCTGCTACACACGTTTTAATAACTCAAAAGCTGGATTTAGCTAGTGGCTACCCTACTGAACATTGCAGAGAACATTTCCATTATCACAGAAAGTTGTCGTGGACTGCACAGGTTTGAAGACTAGCTCACCTGACTGAAAACAAAGATTCAAATTGTCCCCAATGGGGTGTTTGTTGCCTATGGGACTTGACTATTAGGAAGACTTGGTTAAAGAACTGAGGTCATAGTGCTCTAGAAAGCTGATAAGATCCAATTCTTACTCACCTTATCTTAATAGGATATTGACCCCTACATCCCAGGGTATCCCTAAATTAGGGACACTGATGAGGACAAAGTAGCTGACACTCCAACAGGGGAGTCCAAGTTGACTGAGGCAGGTATTCTGTTATAAAAGAGTTTCGGGGTCAATTTCAACAGTCCCAATTCATGCTCCTTATTTATTACCAGACATGACAGCTGCCCACATGGCAGTGTCCTCTTGACCCCTCCCTGCTACCTGATTCCCAGAAGGTAACCTCTTCCTAGAGCATCTCTTTTCTCTTCATTTGCATTCAGCTCTGAGATTGGCCGGCTCTCCTCTCCCATGATGCAGCTACTGGCAGCACCTCCCGTCTTTGTTGCCTCCAGAATGGATAACCACAAAGCGTCCCTGGAAGACCACCCAGAAGCTTCAGCTGGCACAGTGTGGTGCTGTCCATCTGCCTAAAAGCACCGGGCTCTCCATGCCAGGAGCACCTGCGCTCCACGGTGTGCCCTGGCTACCTCGTCGCTTCGCAGTGACAGTCAAGGTGCAGTCCTGAACGCCCGTGCTGGAAATTGCTACTTTGGAGGTTGTCTCCTCCCCCTCAGCAGCATTCCAGCAGTGGGATGCTCATCATCTAAGAATGGCCCCGAGCAGGGGGTTAAAGGCAGGGCATGTTCTGAAGAATTTGCTTCTCCTCCTGGTTTGACAAAGCTGACTTTTCTGTGTTCTGGGACACAGCGAAGAAGCCATCTGTTAAGTTAGGCTTGTGCCATGAAGGGTGGTCTTGGGGAGCAAATATTTAGTGTTTTTCTCTTCCCCTCATGTACATTTAGAACTTTAAAAACATATCAATAAAAAGTGATTAACTACAAGCCTTCCATTTCTATTAGGATTTTGTTTCCTTCTTCTTCTTCTTCTTTTTTTTTAAATTAAGTTGACTTTGTTGGCAACTTTGTGCATCTTCCCCAGAATAGTCAAAGGTCCCTCCATTCAGTTATGTCACCACGTCATAATCCTCATTTCTCAGTCTTTGGCCACAAGAAAGTCTTCGCTTCAGCTGTTCTACTTCTCCTTTTTACTTCCCCCGTGCCCGCTTCACCCCAGTGTTTTAAAACCCCGACCATTAAAAATTCTTTTAAAAAACACTTAAATACTATCACCCCCCCTTAAAAATGTCTTGTCAGATTTCTTCCTCTTGTTTGCTTCAGAAAGTGGTGCTTTGATTGTCCATTAGAGAGTTGTTTACATTTCTCCAAAAGCTCCATTTAGTTTCCTTGACAAGGTGGAATAAGTGACTGGCTGTGATGGATAGAGGCACCTGTCCTAATGGCTGCTCACACTGTGCCCACCAGTGCACGTTACATTGATAAATTGACAACAGTTGGGACATGCTCTGCTAGCAGCAAGAATGAGGCTACGAGGACAAACACAGGCGGTTAGACAGTCTGCTTTAATGTTCCTGGGAAAGGTGTACAGCCTCCTAATCTAACACCCCAACAGCTGCGGTGAGGAATTAGTGCACAGGCAGAATTTCTTTGTTGCCTTGACACTACCTCTGCTAGTTAGCCTGGAATTTCATTCCCTGTAAAAGACTCCTTGGTCTTCCAGTGTATACGCCTGCAGGACTTGGGTTGGGTGATTTAATGTAAACTACCTTGTAAGATTTTAATTTTGTTATGATTGTATGGGTTTTTAAACAGATTCCCTCACTGAACTTTTCTCCCTCTGATGAGAAAAACAACATTAAGGACCACTAAATGCTGCCTTATTAGCTGTGGGTTGATTATCAGGAAAATGTGGGACGTAGCCTTCGTCAACACTAAGGTGTTAATTATCCGGAATAAGGAGCTCAGGAGGGTCCAAATTTCCAGTAATGAAGAGGTATCTGTCAATCAGGACACGCCGCTCAGCCGGGGGTCTTAGAAGGCGTTCTGTTCTCTATCCTGCTTCCGCTTTCATTTTCTTTTTCCACTCTGCTGGTTTCGTGTTACCTTTAAAAGGCCGTGCAGCCGTGGGTCTCCGCAATGGAATCTCCCCGATGTTGACGAAGGGCCGAGGCGGGCACATGGCTCGAAGGGCAGATCCAAGATTGTGCAGCCTCTCTTCACAACGTCCTCTCTCACAGATAAGTGGAGAGTATCTGGGGCAAAGTGGTGGGTGGGTCGGCTCACATCGCAGGCCGAGAGCCGCCGCCGCAACAGCAATCTCCACACAGCCCCTCGCTTCATCCATTACATGCTTATCTTAACTGAAGACTAATCTAAAGGAACGAATGACCACAGGGAAAATGCTACGAACTTAATACAAAGTCATAACAAAAAAAAACATGCAGGCACAAAAGAAGCACGGACATAATAATGCTTTCCTGAGCCTCGCTTTTAAACGGCCTAGTTACTGCTTTTATGATAAGACACAGTTTGCCTTTATGATTTGCATGGGTAATGAAGCAATTAGCCACCATCATATATAAAACATGCTAGTTCTTCATCAGATACCAAACAAAATGGCCTAACACGAGATGTATAGTGTGGGGAGGCTCAAGTGACTTGCTCATTCTGTTTACTTTGTGTGGAGTTTTGTTGGAAGCCTGGTGGCTGCACGCATCACATTAGAAGGCTAGACTGTGGTTAGTTTGATGTGAAATTCTGACTGGCTGGCAGTCGCCTCCACTCCCCACCCCCTAACTGCTACTAAATTTCATTTCAAGTTATAATTATTGACATTGGAAACAGCTACTCGTATCACAACAACAAAGCAACAATTATACAGGATCTGGTGTTTCTCATGCAAATTACAGCAATAAAATACAGGAAAATCCGGCCCACTTACAGACCAGTCTTTGTCTTTGGAGAACACAGTCTGAACTATTTGGTTAACTAAATTAAAATGTAAATCTTGGCTGGCTTTTCTTCTTAGATAGCGATATGAAACAGTTTCTAAAAGACAGAAAAAGCTTAAGGGACCACATTTCAAACAACTTGTCATGAATATATTTTTTTAATGAATTAGGTCTGAAAAGCTTAACTGTCTATAACAATCAAGGATTCTAAAATGCTGTTCAAATAGGAAAAGCATAAGAAGGGAGAGAGTCCTGTATATTGTCCCCTTGTATTTTTGTTTGTAAAGGAACTTGAGCGTGTTGGAAGCTGCACGGTAATAGAGCCCCTTGCGTTTCACAAGTAAAGCCCATAGCTCTCCCGCTCCCGGTCGGTGTGACATGTATAATGAGACGTATAACCTAGAGGAGGAGATTAGCGAGCATTAAAACCAAGTTCTTTTACTTTATTAGACTTGCCTTCCTTCCTGTCTTAGTCTCTTCTCCACACAAAACCAGGGCTTGTGAAAAGGTGTCCCAGCGAGGGAGGGCTACATTAAAAAGTCAACCATGGTGGCATTAGCATTAAGGAGCTCTGAATGCAGCCACTCTGAGCCACATGGAGTTCTGCAAAGAACCGGAAACAATGATTTGAATCTGTAGGGAAATGGTATGGTTTCTGATCCATTATCATTACTGCTTTAAAAAACAAAACTAAACTAAACAAAGCCCCCCTCGACAAGCTTAAAAAAGGGTGGGATCCACAAGGCCGCAATCAGAACTACAGAAGACAACATCAAAGAGAAGAGAAGAAAAGCAACTGCTTGTGCCTCTGGCTGGGATTCAGCTAGCAACGCATCTGCTTTGAAAGCCATACCTCAGAGTTTGACCACAAGTAAACTGACCCGTAGGAAGCCACGACGATGGAGGATATTGACATTTAATTTATGTATTTAATTTTTTTATGCAGAGAAAAGCAATTGTGTGATCACATCTCATTTATAACAAATCTGATCTCTAAAAGGCAATAATTTTACAAATGCACTTTTGCATTAGGAATACTGTTATCGTAAGCATGGAGCAAACACTGTGTGAGCAGTCACTCTGACTTATAGCAGCTCTGTACAGCCGCTGCAAGATAACCAAGAGTAATGGTTTTTGATAATCAGGCCACACTATTAATATAACATGAACCACAAGTGCTTTTGACTGCAGCTCTGGTTAAACTAGCAAATCTCATTGGAATATAAAGAAGGGGTGGGGAGTCATGTTCTGTTTTCTGCTACTTCTGCACTGAAAAATATGCCTCAAGGTGCTGTCTTAGGTGTTTCCTGTCTTAGGGCCCATGTAGTAGCGCTGAAGAATGTTTCCCTTTAGAACCTCTGGTCCTTTCTGCTCAGTTCAAATTCAATGACTACCCGCTAGGTCAGAATTTAGGTCGGTGAAATGTAGCAGATGGATTTCAAATGGCAGTTTTGTTGGCTGGGGTAAAGCTGGTGGAACATGCTGAGGCCCATAGCAAGCTGGGTTTATGCTGGTCCCTCACTGGTCTGTGACTGTTGAAATATTGCTGGGTGTAAAGGGACTCATTTTGGCCAATGTGAGCAAAGGGGAACGCTGCCCCTCCATCGTAAATGTTAATGTGAAGGAAAATATGAGGGAAGCACTTCTGGTGGTAAGAGTCAGACAACATAATCATAACAAGTAAAACCAGGCTTAAGCATGTCACTGCAGTGTTTATTCATATGGTGACATTTACTGTAACTTTCCTCTAAAAGGCAATGGTTTCCTCCTGTTTTAACAACCCAGAAACCATTATGAAGTTACTTTGGACACACGATGTGTATTTCTGTCATAGAGTTCTCCATTTCCTAGGACATGTGCAATGGAGGTGAATTATGTCCAGAAAAATCAGTGCTTGGGCTAGTTCTGTAAATTTGAGGAGGCATGTAAAGAAACATATTTCCCGAATTTCGCAATGAGGAGAGAAGATCAGACAGCGCTGATTAAAGAAGCAGAGCATCAGTGCTGTGTTTCGTCATTTAAGAACCTCCTCCAGTGCCATATTTTTCATAAAACTCGCTCTACGAATGCAGATCAGGAGTGGATCTCTCTGAATCTCTTCAATTGTCATGGCAGGAGATGAAGGTTAATGTCTGTGGTGCTTAATTGTGCTTCAGTTGTGATGCTTTCATCACCTTATAATGCCTTATATTGTCATTCATTCATTCATCAAACATTTATTGAGCATTTACTATGAGTTTGTCATTCAACCAGGCGTGCAGAAAGAGGATGAAATGAATCTTGTCTTAAGGATATCAGAATCTGGTAGGAAAGAATGCACATGTGCATAACTAATTATAAAACTTGGTAGAACATGTTAAAAAGAAGTACATTTACGTTGCTGTGGGAAAGATTACTTTGAATAGTGTGGAATTAATGAAGATTTTGATGCATTTAATCTGGTCCTTAAATAATATGTAGGGTTTAAATACATGTTTTGTTTTCCCCATTATGATGGAAATTAGTTGAAGTTAGTCACCATGTTCAATTTATGTGAATATGTTTTATATATTTCTATATTGAGTCAAATGTCTATTCTGTAGATGCCTTACATTAATAGATACCATCTATAGAGCACTTGCTATGTTTCAGGCATTGTTATTTATAAGCCATCTTCTCTTATTTATCCCTTGTAGGCGCCTGCTGTAGTAGGATTCAAATTATCCCCATTTTACAGAGAAAACTGAAGAACTGACAGGTTCACTAAATCACTCAACTTCATAGCTATTAAGTGAAGAAGCTGAGTTGGAGCTGGGGCAGTCTGGCCTGAAGGCAGGGTCTATACTCCTTATGCATACACTCTAACTGCTTCTGGTTAGTAAACACTATATGAGTGTTGAACAAGATAGCAGGAGTTCCTCAGCAGATACATACAATTTTACTTATCACTGTTGAATTTCTCAAGAATACTCAGCTCAGGAAACAAAACAAAAAATCATCAGGGAGTATAAAAATGGGCTTACAATTTAATTATTTCTCTTCTTAAGAAAGTCAAGCCATTGTTCACAGTGTTTGTTCTCTCAAAAACCTTGAGGTATTGAATCATCTAGGATGGCTTCAAGTTATTCAGATTTTTAAGATAATAGTTTTATTGTTTGATAAACACAGCATCCTTGCTATGGTCATCAAGTCCAGTGTTTAGTCGTGCCTTATCACGATACAGTGCTTTGATGCACATCCATAAGGTAAACCTGGGTTCTATGGACCTGAGTCTCTAGCACTCTTGGTGTTCCACATGAGTTGCAGAATAATCCTTCCCTGTCAGAAAAGAATTCATTGTTCAGAAGATGATCAATAGCTTGATCTTGTCTGCACAGATTTTAATGGCGCAGAGTGTAGGGGGTTGGTGGGACAGCTGGGTAGAGAGTAGGCAATGCCACCATTACAGGCAAGCTTGTGAGCTGTGTGCAGATGCCTGTTCTATTGGAGAAGTGAGGAAATGGAATATCTTCAAGTGGACCAGCTATCTCCATTTCACCAGCTTCAATCTTAAACCCTTTTTCTACAACACAGCTGAACTTGTGTGTTTCAAATAATAAGTTGTGAAAAATACATATGAAATTGACAGATACATTTATTCTTTTAAAAATTAACAAAGAACAAAGAAAACTGTAATATTCCATTTTGCTGAAGTTATTGAAAAATTGTTATTCTTGTACATCACTTATATGTAGTTCAAAAAATTGTATTCTTGGTGATTTGTAAACTTCAGAGCTGTGAAATGCTATACGAAAGGTACACATAATTCCATGGCCAATAGTTCATTATAAGGAAACAGTTATGAACATAAAGATTTGTAGACCAGGATATACATCTAAAATTATTTAAAATATTAAAAAGGTAGAAATAGCCTCAATTTTTATTAATAGGGAAACTCCTAATTTTAGAACATGTATAAAATACAATACAAAAAAGCAGAGTACAGGCTGTACATAAAATATTGTCTAGATTCAGCATAAAAATGCTCTACAGAAGAAAATATAATAACTGTGTGGCAAAAATTATGAGTACCTTTAATTTTTCTTGTTTGTACACTCTATATATTTGTTGAAATGTTATAACATGAACATTTATTGTTTCTATTTTTCAAGGATGTGAAGGAATGCTTCAAATTTTCAAGTAAATACGAAGCACTATTTAGAAGGCTGTGGACATGCTGGGGTTCCATCCAGAAGGACCCCAGACTTGCTCTGTGAGGATGAGGCTTGTCCCCTCTGTCCCAGTGTTCCCTCTCAACTGCTGAAATCAGTGCTGCTTTTTTCTTACCTTTCCACTGTAAATTCCAGGAGAGGTAAAACTTTTTGATAGGCTATGAGAGAGCAGCCTTTAGAACTAGGAAGAGGAATGAGCATTTGGAATATATATTCAAGAGAAAAATAAGCATATTATTTTGGAGAACTTGTTAGAAAATTGAAAATTTTCCTCCTGCCTGAGTTAAACAAATCTAGTTGTTCTCTGGGTGAGCTAGTTTTAGACTATGGACTGTAGACAATATGGATTGCTTTTGACTTTGTAAGTAATAATGTCTAACTTTAACAAGTCAAATATTATGAATAGATTTGAGAACAAAATTTTCAAGATAAGATAAGGTAAGAAAATAGGAGGAAGCCATATTTGAACATGCCTTGCCTTGGGTTTCTCTAGATAAATATTGATTTCTACATGGCTGCATTGGTTGCAATGGAATATTGCTGGCAGCTACTAATTACTATGATACCACTGGCTCGTGATGACAAAAATGCTGGCCTATTCTGTTAATGCTTTTCAGTTTAAAGAAATAAATCAAATAATTCTTATTTCCCCAGATATTGCCAAGTTGCAGCGTCAGTCACTCTCAATTATATTCCTGTTCAAATGATTGTACAAAATTTAATTCTGTTTTATTCATAGTTGGCATTCATTCATTTACTCAACATTTGCTGAATTCCTATTATGTTACAAGAAATAAGAAGTTTTATTTGTCCTTTAAATTTTATTTCCCACCTCTTGGAGATTGTTTAACTTAATACTAATTATTTTCTCTTATTTTTACACCCAGCACCCAAGATGGTATGGGGCATATTTATTTTTTAAATTAAAGTGAATTAAAATAAATTCTTGAGAATTTCATTATATCCCTTGAGATAATTGGAAACATAAAACAACATACCACAGAAAATGTGCCTTTATATGTGTGTGTGTGCATGTGTATTTGTTCAGCATTAGAAGAATCACAGATAAGAAAGCAGCAAAAATCTTAACAGTCTTTGAAAATGTTATATTAACTGACAGTATAATTTTCATATAATAATTTGTAGAAAAATTGAAATATTGGAGTTTAACTTTTAGATTTTAGTGGCAGTAACAAAAAGCTCTTGTTGGTTATGCTTGTGTCTATAACTGCATTTAAAACAATTCAATAAAATTAAATTTGTTTAATTTAATATGAACAAATTTATAATTTAATTAAATTTAAATTAATTACTGAATAAAATAATAAGGGACAGTATGATATAATAGTACAGTCTATTAGGATAGTCGTGGCAATTATGTCTTAGTATTACAAAAACTAAAGTAGGAATCAACTTTCTATAGAACCCTATTCCCTCACTTTAAAGATAGGCAAGTTGGGAAAATTGTCCAATATTCTATAGCCAGCCAGTGGTAAGCTCAGTATAAAACTGAAGCTTTCAATACAAAAATTAGCTGGGCATCATGGTGTGCACCTTTAGTCCCAGCTACGTGGGAAGCTGAGGCAGAATTGCTAGAACCTGGGAGGCAGAGGTTGCAATGAGTTGAGATTATACCATTGCACTCCAGCCTGGGCAACAGAATGAGACTCCGTCTCAAAAAAAAAAAAAAAAAAAACCCTGAAATTTTCAGACTTCCTTTTTGGTCACCTTGTCTCTGTCTACAGGAAGCAAATTTCTCTAAAACTCCAATCAATTGTATAAATGGTTTATTTGCCAACTTTTCTAGTAGCAAAGCAACCTAACTATAAGAAAGCTTAATGAAAGAAAGAAAGAAAAAAAGAAAGAAAGAAAGAAAGAGAGAGAGAAACAAAGAAGGAAGCAAAGAAAAGAGAGAAGTAAAGAAAGAAAGAAAGAAGGAAAGGACAAGCAAGCCAGCCAGCCCTTGGTCAGTGTTAAATAATAAGGGTAAATAAAAATGAACATTGGGCTAGGCACAGTGGTTCATGCCTGTAATCCCAGCACTTTGAGAGGCCGAGGCAGGTGGATCACGAGGTCTGGAGTTTGAGACCAGCCTGGCCAACTTGGTGAAACCTTGTCTCTACTGAAAATACAAAAAATTACCTGGGCATGGTGGTGGGTGCCTGTAATCCCAGCTACTTGGGAGGCTGAGGCAGCAGAATTTCTTGAACCTGAGAGGTGAAGGTTGCAGTGACCTGAGATTGCACCATTGCAGTCTAGACTGGGCCACAGTGCAAGACTCCATCTCAAAACAAAAACAAAAACAAAAACAAAAACAAAAAAACCCTGAATATTTGCTGTGAAAACTAATGACACTAATGTCCTGAGTAGTACACAAAATATATAGAACTAGAATGCCCAGCAAATAACACAAAAGGTAGAAAGGGCAAAGAGAATCAACATGTTGGTAACATCAGTATTACTTGGGAAGGAGTAAGAAATCTATTTATTTATATATTGGACTAAAATAAGGATGCATACTTTAATCTCTAGGGTAATCATTAAAAATGATAAAATACTAACAGATCAACAGAAAGAAAACAGAATGATTTAAAATAATTAATTTAAAAGAAGGCAAAAAAAAAGAAAATCATATACAAAGCAGAAGGAGCAAATAGAAAACAAATATCAGTAATTACATTTAATGTAAATTAAAACTACAAACATCAGTAATTACATTTAATGTCAATAGACCACATACTCCAATTGAAAAACAAAGATTGCCAAATTGGATGAAATAACAAAATCCAACTATGTGTTGCTTACATGAGATACATTGTAAACATAGGCACACAGAAAATTTAAAAGTGAAAGGATGGACACAGGAATAATGCAAATCCTAACCACCCCACAAAGCTGCTGTATTTATACTAATATCAGATAAAGGGGCATTTTTAGAGATAAGCAGTGATATTTCAAAATAATAAAAGGATTTGAATAGCTAGATGTATATAATAATTTTAAGTTTGTACCACCTAGTTACATAGTTTCAAAATATACAAGTCAAAAATGGACAGAAAAAAGTATAAATAGACATATCTATAATAACAGTGAGAGACTGTAACACTTCTCTTACTAACTTATAAACAAAGCAGATAAAAGTCAATAAATACGTAAAATATCTGAACCTAACAATACATATTTTCAATTGCATGTGGGATTTTTACCAAAATTGACCATATCCTGGATCATCTATTAAGTCTTAAATTTTGGTAAACTGACATCAGTCAGAGTATGTTCTCTGTTCTCAGTGGAATGAAGCTATAAATCAATAAAAAATAATACATAAAAATCCAAATGTTTGGAAACCAAACAACACATTTATAAATAATTTATGCAGAAAATAAGCAGTCACTAAGAAAATTGGAAAACATTTTAAATCAAATGATGATAAAAATATAACATATCAATATTTTTAGGAATTTGCTGAGGCTGTGATTAGGTGGAAATGTATAGCCTTAAATACATACACGAGAAAAGACGGAAGGCTGAATATCAGAATGATATTCAGAGAATATCATTGAGAAAATTAATATTAATGAGAATTAATATCAATTAATATTAATTAATGAGAATTAATATCAAAAATATGGGGTAGAACTCACAACAAATGAAAACCAACAGAAGTAGAAGAAACCATTGAAGATAAAAGTAGAGAATAATAATATAAAAACCAAATTTACAAGAAAAAAAATCAAGGTCAAAATTTTGTCTTGAAAAGATTTTAAAACTGATAGATTGATCAAGAAGAGAGTGATACAAATTACCAATATTAGAACTGAAAAATGCTGCATCACTACAGATTTTAGACACTGACAGATGCAAAGAGCATAATGTGAATGACTTTATGCTAATAAACTGGAAAACTTAAGTAAAATAGACAAATTTCTAGAAAAATATAGCTTTTCTAAACTAATAAAATAAAAAACAAAATATCTGAATATTCCTATATATTAAATCAATTGAATCCTTAATACAAACATTCCCACAAAAAGTTTTTAATCCCAGATAGCTTTAAATATTTTTCCAAATATTTTTAAAAATTACATCAATTTTCAACAATCTTACATAGATAGTCCCAGAAAATAGAACTGAAAACACTTTCTAATTTATTTTGAAAAGTCAACATATCCTTGATGCTAAAACTTGTCAAGTACTTAAAATAAATAAGCCAACGATGATAGACTGGACAGGGAAAATGTGGTACATATACGCCATGGAATATTACGCAGCCATCAAAAACGATGAGTTCACGTCCTTTGTAGGGACATGGATGAACCTGGAAACCATCATTCTCAGCAAACTGACACAAGAGCAGAAAATCAAACACCGTATATTCTCACTCATAGGCGGGTGTTGAACAATGAGAACCCATGGACCCAGGGAGGGGAGCACTACACACTGGGGTCCGTTGGAGGGAAATGGGGGAGGGGCGGGGAGGTGGGGAGGTGGGAAGAGATAGCATGGGGAGAAATGACAGATACAGGTGAGGGGACGGAAGGCAGCAAACCACACTGCCATGTGTGTACCTATGCAACAATCTTGCATGTTCATCACATGTACCCCAGAACCTAAAATGCAATAAAAAAAAAAGAAAAAGAAAAAAATAAAAATAAATAAATAAATAAGCATAGGCCAGTTTCTCATACAAACATAGCTGCAAAAATTCTGAACAAAATATTAGAAAATAGAATCCAGTAATACATTAAAATAATACATACATCATAATGAAATGAAATTTATTCTCAAATATAAGGTTGGTTTAACATTAAAAAATTAATCAGTGAGGCTGCTCTGCTTATCGAGTAGCCATTCTTTGTTCCTTTACTTTTTAAATAAACTTGCTTTGACTTAAAAAAACAAAAACAAAAACAAAAACAAAAACGAATCAATGAATCACCAACATTAACAGACTAAAGGAGAAGACTCATACAATCATTTCAATGGATGAAGAAAAAATTGGAAAAAATTTAATACCCACAAATGTAAAAAGTTATTTGTAAACTAAGAAAAGAATTTACTTAATCTAATACATACATTATTTTTTAAAAACTATTGACCATATGACTTCAATGACTTCCAAGGTAACTAGTCTTCTTAAATAAAAATGCTGATCAACCAGAACAGTTTCTGGGAAATTAGATCATCAGGGATTACCAGCTAAGAGTTTTTAAACAGGTTAACAATTGTCCAAGTCGGTTATTATTTTCCCAGAATTAGTCTGTACTTCAATCATTTCCAGATTAAAGTTTCCTACATTTTACATACAATTTTTTTGAATCACATTAAAGAATTTGACTTACTTGCTCTTTTTTTGATAAAAATATTTGACAGGACATATTCCATTTACTTTGAACATTTATATCTTCTTATAATATACTTAAGCTATTAAGAACGGCATAAAGACAAACTTTTTTTTTTTTTTTGTAATTGATTAAAACACAAAACAAAACCACTGGCCCTCAAAAAGAAAATGTAACTCAAAGTATGGGAGAGAAAGAAGAGACATATGGTGACCTCATGAGTGGGTTAAGTTCAGCATAGATAAATGACTTAAAGGTTTACAGTTTCTATTTTGAGAGACATACAATACACTTCAAAAAACCTATTGCTTAAAGAAATATTAAGAACAAGAAAGGAGCTATATAAAAGAACTGTTCTTAGAAACCTGGAAGCAATGTTCTACCAGCATTCTTTTAATTATAATTAGATAATGAACAATTATAATAAGGAAAACTGCTACAATACCCACTTAGGCTGATCTTTGCCTTTAACTTCACAGCAGGATATAGGACTTAAATTTTTTCCAATTCCCTTGAAACCAAACCTAAGTGTGAAGTGAGCTATTCTCTGGTAGTATGGGTATTTTTTTTTCCACTTAGTAAGTTACCAAACTTGACATGCAATAAGGAAAGAATCTTTCTGAGTGCAGAAGGAATCATGTAAAAATCCACCATCTGGGGTGGGTTGAAAGTTGTAGTCGAATGCAGAAGACAAATGAGTGAAAAAGGATAATTCCTTTAGTGCATGCAGGTAGGCTGGAGACATCCAGAGATGGCCACACGAGAAGAAAGGTGACACATAAGGGAATTTAGTGTTGAACAATTTGGAAATAACTGTCAAAGCCTGGTTGAATATTTGCATGTAGGAAGATATTTCTTTTGGTGTTTGCCCTGTATGAATGAGTTAATACCAATAGAGAGGATTGAACCAAATGGACTTATTAGAATAATTGTTCCAACTCTCAGTCTCTGCTGAAGACAAAAACAATGCAGCCTAGGCAACATGGCGAAACCCTGTGTCTACAAAAAAATACAAAAAAATTAGCCAGGCATGGTGGTGCACACCTGTAGTCCCAGTTACTCAGGAGGCTGAGGTGAGATGATCACGCAAACCTGGGAGGTGGAGGCTGCAGTGAGCTGAGATCACGTCACTTCACTGCACTTCAGCCTGGTGACAGAGTGAAACCCTGCCCCCACTACACCAAAAAAAAAAAAAAAAGATGAAAATAATGACAGGAACTATTAGTAATCGGTTTCCCACAAAAGACATGTTTGTCATGTACATAATTCTTTCCAAGATATATCTTAAAGGCTATTTACACTGCAGCATGGCCTGACTTGAAGTATAAGATGTGTGTCTATTTTACGCACTACTATATATCCCAAGAAGCTAATATAGTTCCTGGCACATTGTGCTCAGTAACTATAGTCAACCCTTGAACAACACAGGTTGAACTGCATGGGTTCACTTATAAATGGATTTTTAAAAATAAATATATTGGAAATGTTCTGGAGATTTGCAACAATTTGAAAAAAGGTATTGCAAACTGTGTAGCCTAGAAGTGTTAAAAAAAATTAAGATATATATACATACTAGTCTGTTTTATCATTTACTACCATAAAGTTTACATAAATCTCTTATAAAAACAAAATTTATCAAAACTCACGTACATACAAACATATAGACTGTTGGTGGTGCCATTTGCAGTGGAGAGAAATGTAAACAAACATAGAGATGCAGTATTAAATCATAACTACATAAAATTAACTCTAGTGCATACTGTACTACCATAGTAATTTTGTAGCCACCTCCTGTTGCTATTGTGGTAAGCTCAAGTGTTTGGAATATCTGCTTAAAATGCCCTGTGATGCTACTAATCACCTCCATGTTAGTACTTTCTCTCTGTAGTAAACTGCTTATTGCAGTAAAAAGTAATCTCTTGTGGTTCTCACTTGGTTTTCATTGTGTTTAGCACCACACCCAGAGCCTTGAATAACACTGGAGTACCCATAAGAAGCACCACTAGTGGTGCTGGAAGTGTTCCCAACAAGCAGAGAAAAGTCATGACACTATAAGGAAAAGCTGAACAACTTAATATGTAACATAGACTGAGGTCTGCAGCTGCAGTTGCCTGCCATTTCAAAGCATAAGAACCGCTGTCAAAAAAAAAGGGAAATTCCTGAAGATGTCACTGCAGATAATAGCAGCAGGCATAACATTCTTCTGCTTTTTGCAAAGTATCTTTTTGTCTTGTATTGAAAATGAAGCTTTTATGTGGGTGCAGGATTGCTATATGGACAGCATACCTGCAGACTTTAATATGGTTAGAGAAAAAGTCATTATACAACAACTGCAAGCAAAAGGAGAGTGAAAGATCTAAAGCTGGAGTATTTGATACCAGCAAAGGATGGTTTGATAATTTTAGAAAGAGGTTTGTCTTTAAAAATATCAAGGTAACAGAAGATGCAGCTTTTGCCAACCAGAGGCAACAGGCAAGTTCCTGGGTGTCATTAAGAAAATCACTGAGGAAAAAGGATATCTGCCTGAATTGGGTTTTAATGCAAATGAAAGTCTTCTAGTCTGGGGGAAAAAATAGCCATAAAGGACACTTATTAGTAAGGAAGAGAAAGAAGCACTGGGATTTGAGTCAGGAAAGGATAGTCTAAGTCTACTACTTCGTACAAATACATGCAGGTTTATGATCAAGAATACCCTTATCTATAAAGTTGCTAGCCTGAGAGCCTTGAAGGAAAAGATAAATAAATACCAGCTGCCAAATTTCTGGTTGTACGACGAGGAGGCCTGGACAATGGTAATCATTTTTGTGGATTGGTTCTACTGATGCTTTGTCCCTGAAGTCAGGAAGTACCTTGCCAGTAAAGAACTGCCTTTTAAAGTTGTTTTGAAACTAGACAATGCCCCTGGGCCCACCAGGACTTCATGAGTTTGACACCAAAGGTATCGAAGTGGTCCACTTGCCCCCAACACGACATCGTTCATTCAGCCTCTAGAGCAGGAGGTCATAAGGACCTTTAAGGCTCTTCACACATGGTACTCTATGGAAAGGATTTCCAATGTTACGGAAGAGAACCCTGTTAGAGAGAACATCTTGAAAGTCTGGTAGGTTTACATTATTGCAGATGCCATTGTTGTTACAGAAAAAGCTGTGAAAGCCATTAAGCTCAAAATAATAAATCCCTGCTTGAGAAGACCATGTCCAGATGTTGTGCATGACTTCACGGGATTTATGACAGAATCAAGAAAGTCATGAGATTCTGGATATGGTAAAAATGGTATGTTGTGGGGAGGGTTTCAAAATACCGATCTTGGAGAAATTTAAGAGTTAACAGATGCTACACTAGAGGAATTAGTAGAAGGTGACTTAATGGAGATGAGTGCTTCTGAACCAGTGCCAGATGCTGAGGAAGAAGACACAGAAGAAGCAGTGCTAGAAAACAAATCAGCAGAAGGGTTGTTCTGATTATTTGAGACTGTTTTGGACCCATCTGTGATACAGGCACTGAAACGAAAGCAAATGGTGAAAGAAGGATCGGTACTGTGTAGAAACGTTTTTAGAGAAATGAAAAGCAAAATGTTAGAGAGAAATGAATATGCACTTTCTCAAAGTTACACAGTGTGCCTGTTACTCCTGCCTCTCCTTCCACCTCTTCCACTTCTTTGGACTTTGCTACCCTTGAGACAGCAAGACCAGCCCCTTTTCTTCTTCTTCCTCCTCCTCAGCCTATTCAATGTGATGATGACAAGAATGAAATCTTTACAATGCTCCACTTCCACTTAATGAGTAGCAAATATATTTTCTTTTCTGTATGATTTTCTTAATAACATTTTCTTTTCTCTAGCTTACTTTACAGTATATAATATGTATTATATACTTTATGATGTATATGTATTATATACTTTATGATGTATATGTATTATATACTTTACAGTATATAATATGTATTAATTGACTGTTTATGTTGTTGGTAGGGCTTCTGGTCTACAGTAGGCTATTAATATTAAGGCCTTTGAAGAGTCAGAAGTTATATGTGGATTTTTGACTGTGCAGGGGTCCGTGAACTTAGCCTTGTTCAAGGGTCAACTATACTTTGAATAAATGATTACCTGAGTTTTGCATATAGTTGAATCAGTCTTTTTTCTAAACTTGTATCAATCCAAAACAAAGCCATCTAGAAAGCCATCCATTTTTTTCTTGATGACCTTTTATCAGTTTATATATGCCACATATATATTATATACAGAGAGAAAGAGAGAGTGAGAAAATACATGTATGTATTTACTGATACATATAATCTGTGAACACTTTTTACAATTGATTCTAGGAAAGTTGTTTGCTTTGTGTCATGTACCCCTTCCCTGTGTTCTCAAAATAGGGCTAAGTAAGGACAATAAGGTTCATGATACTTTATTGCCTACTATGTCCTTATTAAAGAAAATTAAGAAACTACTTCAATCTCTGAATTTATATCATATGACCAGAGTGACCTTGTGTTCTCAAAGCACTTGGTACATTTGAGAAAAGCTCCATCATTTTTTTAACCTTGCATGATAAAAATGTATGTTGTTTTTAACAAGTACCAAAAATACTGATTTCCCAAAGGGCTTAGAATTTTTCTGAAGGGGCAAGAAAAATCATGTATTAAAAAATACATATTTCCCATTCATTCTTATAACAGTTGGAAAATACAGGAAAAATAGTGTTAATTTAGTAATCATATGGAAATCCGTATTTACTTAACACCATAATGAGTGTAAAGGAGACATTATATTCTGGGGAATAAAATTCACTTTCAACAGATTGTTTTAAACAAGGATAATATACTAACTCATGCCTGTCTTGAAAGTTTTATGATTTTCTTCCTTAGAGGTCAAAGACACCAAGGTCTTGAAAAATGTTATCAAAATATGAGATATAAATAATCATGTAGGGACTTGCTGCTCACCAGTGAAAAGCAATGTTAACATATCTACAGTGTGTTTTCTGGGTTATATTTAAGGGAATTTAGACATAAGTTAGACATAATTTTTGTATGTAAGGAACTTAGAATCTGGTAAAAAGAATATGAGGAAGAAACATGTAAAAAATTATTGAACAATTTATCTGTCTTACATGTTGCAGTCTGGCAACTTGTCAGAAGTCAAAAAAGGCAATTCCTATCTTTATCTTTTGCATACTATGTTTTTTCTTATTATGCAGGGTATTTAGACCACTATGAGGTTGGCTTCCCTTGAGTTTTGTGACTTTTTAGTTTATCTGTTTTGTTTCTTCGTGTAGCTAATTCTAGTCTAGTTGGGTCCAACTGTGGTAACATCTCTTGAGTGGATCAACACCAGTGTTTACTGCCATGCCTTTTCCCATTGATTCTCTTTACAGTGCCTGCAATGAGTCTTTTAAATGTATCTGTTTCATGCCAAGGAGTTTTTGTACACTTTTTGTTTTTCACTCTGCCTGGATTTCTCTGTTCCCACTCTCTTTACTGGAATAATTACTATTCACTTTTTAGTTCTCAGCTTAGATATACTTTCTGCCATTTGGCATGAATCCATGACATTCTCTAATAGCTCCTTGTTCTTGAGCATTTTCAACTTCAACACTGTATATCACTTAGCTATTTATTTGAGCATCACTTTAACTAGACTGTAATCTCCCTGAAGGCAGTGAATAGGCAAAACTAAACCTATCATTACCATATAATTCAGTAATCATGCTCGTTGGTGTTGACCCAAAGGAGTTGAAGAGCTATGTTTCGTACGGAAAAATCTGCTCATGGGGTTGGGTGCAGTGGCTCATGCCTGTCTTGGAACTACGGGAGGACAAAGGAGGAGGATTACTTTATGTCAGGAGTTTGAGGTCAGCCTGGGAAAGACAGTGAGACCCTGTTTCTACCAAAAAAAAAAAAAAAAAAAAAAAAAGAGCTGACCATGGTGGCATGTGCCTATAGGCCTGGCTACTTCAGGAGCTGAGGTAGGCGGGTCACTTGAACCCAGGAATTTAAAGTTTCAGTAAGCTATGGTTGCACTGCTGCTTTCCAGCCTGGGTGACAGAGTAATACCATGTCTCTAAAAAATAAACAACAACATGAAAACCTCTTTGTGGATATTTGGGTGTTTATAACAGCTTTATTAATAATTGCCCAAACATGGAAGCAACCAAGAAACCAAGATATCCTTTAGCAGGTGTAGTCTGTTTTCACGCTGCTGATAAAGACATACCCAACACTGGGCAATTTACAAAGGAAACAGGTTTGATGGAGAACTCACAATTCCACGTGGCTGGGGAAGCCTCACAATCATGGTGGAAGGCAAGGAGGAGCAAGTCACATTTTACGTGGATGGCAGAAGGCAAAGAGAGAGCTTGTGCAGGGAGACTCCCATTTTTTAAACCATTGGATCTCATGAGACCTATTCACTATCAGGAGAATAGCACAGAAAATACCTGCCCCCATTATTCAGTCACTTCCCATTGAGTCCCTCCCATAATACATGGGAATTGTGGGAGCTACAAGACAAGATTTGGATGGGGACACAGAGCCAAACCATATCAGCAAATGAATGGATAAACCACAGTACATCCAAACAATGGAGTATTAATAGACATTAAAAGTAATGAGCTATCAAGCCATGAAAAGATATGGAGAAAACTTAAAGGCATATTACTAAGTGAATGAAGCTAATCTGAAAAGGCTGCCCATTGTAGGGTTCTAACTGCAGTTGATCCTTGAAGAACTCAGAGGTTCAGTGGCCCAACATCCTTCCCTGTTGAAAATCTGCGTATACTTTTGACTTCCCACAAAACTTAACTACTAATAGCCTACTGTTGACTGGAAGCCTTGCAGATAACATAAACAGTAGATTAACACATTTTTTGTATTGTATGTATTATATATTGTATTCTAACAATAAAGTAAGCTTACAATAAAGTAAAGAGGAAAGAACATGTTATTATATTAAGAAAATCTTGAAGAGGAGAAAATATATTTACTATTCATTAAGTGGAAGTGAGTCATTATAAAGGTCTTGAGCCTCATCATCTTCATGTTGAGAAGGCAGAGTAGGAAGAGGAAGAGGCAGGATTGATTTTCAGTGGTGATAGAAGTGAAAGAGATGCAGGAGATGGAAGAGGAGGCAAAACAGGCAGGCACACCTGTTGTAACTTTATTGAAAAAAATCCACATATAAGTGGACCTATGTAATATATATATTCCTTTTTAGAATTATATATACTTATATGTAAATATGAAAGGGTACAGGTGCCATGGCTCATACCTGTAATCCTACACTTTGGGAAGCTGAAGCGGGTGGATCACCTGAGGTCAAGAGTTTGAGACCAGTCTGGCCAACATGGTCAAATCTTATCTCTACTAAAAATACAAAAATTAGCCAGGTATGGTGGTGGGTGCCTGTAATTCCAACTACTTGGGTGGCTGAGGCAGGAGAATTGTATAAACCCAGGAGGCAGAGTTTGCAGTGAGCTGAGATTGTCCCATTGCACTCTACACTGGGCAACAGAGCAAAAACTCTGTGTCAAAAAATAAAATAAAATAAAATAAAATAAAATAAAATAAAATAAAATAAAATGGATGTATATAGATTTTATTATGTATATATTCACACATATACATACATACATTCGTTATATATAATGGAATATTTTTCAGCCTTAAAGAGAAAGGAAATTGTGTGACATGCTACAACATGGATGAATCTTGAAGACATTATGTTAAGTGCAATAAGCTAGTCACCAAAATATAAATGCTGTAAGATTCTATTTATATGAAGTATCTAGAGTAATCAAATTAACAGGGACAGGAAGTATTAATAGAATAGTTGTTGCTGGGAGCTGGAGTGGGAGAAATGGGAATTTATTGTTTAATGGGCATAGAATTTCAGTTTTGCAACACAAAAATATTCTGGAGATTGGTTGCACAAAAATAGTTAACTGTAAACTTAAGATGTACACTTAAACTGTATACTTAAGATGGTAAATTTTATGTTTTATATATTTTTCCACAAAACAAAACAGATTTTAAATAATGTATTCAATGATATATTAAAAGAAGAATGCCATGACTAAGTTGAGTATATGTCAGGAATGTAAGATTGGTTTAACATTAGGAAACCTACTGAGATAATTCACCACATGAAGAAATTAACAAAGAAAAACTATATGAAACCACTCATCAGATGCAGAAAATGTATTTGATGAAACACTTCTTTGTGATAACAACTTATAGCAATGTAGAGATAGAAAGAAAATTACTCAAACAACTAAAAAAAGATTTTTGCTGAATCTACAGCAAATATTATACCTAATGATAAAATATCCTACAAATTTAAAAGAGAAGATAGATTTAACATTAATACCACTTGCATTCATTTTGTGCTGGAGTCTCTAGTTATGTCTATAATACATAAAAAGGATAAGTTAATGTCCTTTGCAGGGACATGAATGAAGCTGGAAACAATCATTCTCAGGCAAACTGACACAAGAACAGAAAACCAAATACCTCATATTCTCACTCATAAGTGGGTGTTGAGTAATGAGAACACATAGACACGTGGAGAGGAACATCACACACCAGGGCCTGTTGGGGAATGGTGGACTAGAGGAGGGATAGCAGTGGGTGGGGAGCTTGGGGAGGGATAGCATTAGGAGAAATACCTAATGTAGATGACGAGGTGATGGATGCAGCAAACCACCATGGCACATGTACACCTATGTAACATACCTGCACATTTGCGCATGTACCCCAGAACCTAAAGTAAAATAAATAAACTTAAAAATAAAAAATAAAAAAAGGAGAAAAAAATTTAAGTTTAAAAAGTTCTAAATAAATGGAGAGGCTGGGCATGGTGGCTCATGCCTGTAATCCCAGGACCTGAGGCAGGAGCGTTGCTTGAAATCAGGAGGTGGAGGTTGCAGTGAGCTGAGAGTACTATGGCTGCGTAGTATTCCATGGTGTATATGTGCCACATTTTCTTTATCCAGTCTATCATTGATGGGTATTTGGGTTGGTTCCAAGTCTTTGCTATTGTGAACAGTGCCACAATAAACATAGGCGTGCATGTGTCCTTATAGTAGAATGATTTATAATCCTTTGGGTATATACCCAGCAATGGGATTTCTGGGTCAAATGGTATTTCTAGTTCTAGATCCTTGAGGAAACCCCACACCGTATTCCCCAATGTTTGAACTAATTTACATTCCCACCAACAGTGTAAAAGCGTTCCTAATTCTCCACATCCTCTCCAGCATCTGTCTCCTGATTTTTTAATGATTGCCACTCTAACTGGAGTGAGATGGTATCTCAATGTAGTTTTGATTTGCATTTCTCTAATGACCAGTGATGATGAACATTTTTTAGTATGTTTGTTGGCTGCATAAATATATTCTTTTGAAAAGTCTCTGTTCATATCCTTTGCCCACTTTGAAACAGGATTGTTTGCTTTTTTTCTTGTAAATTTGTTTAAGTTATTTTTAGATTCTGGATATTAGTCCTTTGTCAGATGGGTAGATTGCAAAAACTTTTTCTCATCCTGTTGGTTGCTAGTTAACTCTAATGATAATTTCTTTTGCTGTGCAGAAGCTCTTTAGTTTAATTAAATCCCATTTGTCTATTTTGGCTTTTGTTTTCATTGGTTTTGGTGTTTTAGTCATGAAGTCCTTGCCTGTGCCTATATCCTGAATGGTATTGCCTAGGTTTTCTTCCAGGGTTTTTATGGTGTTAGGTCTTATGTTTAAATATTTAATCCCTATAGCGTTCATTTTTGTATAAGGTGTAAGGAAGGGATCCAGTTTCAGCTTTCTGCATATGGCTAGCCAGTTTTCCCCACACCATTTATTAAATGGGGAATCCTTTCCCCATTGCTTTTGTCAGGTTTGTCAAAGATCAGATAGTTGTAGATGTGTGGCATTATGTATGAGGCCTCAGTTCTGTTCCAGTGGTCTGTATCTCTGTTTTGGTACCAGTATGCTGTTTTGATTACTGTAGCCTTGTAGTACAGTTTGAAGTCAGGTAGCGTGATGTCCCCAGCTTTGTTTTTTTTTTTTTTTTTTTTTTTTTTTTTGCTTAGGATTGACTTGGTTATGTGGGCTCTTTTTTGGTTCCAAATGAAGCTTAAGGTAGTTTTTTTTCAATTCTGTGAAGAAGGTCAATGGTAGCTTGATGCATTGAATCTAAATGCCCCAATTAGAAGACACAGATTGGCAAACTGAATAGTCAAGACCCATTGGTGTGCTGTATTTTTTTTAGAAGAAATTAGAGAATATTTTTATGATCTGAGCATAGGAAAAGACAGTTCAATAGTAACACCATACAAACATGGAAAAGTTTGACATTAAAAATGTCTGCCTAGTCGGGGGATGGTTGCTAGGCTTGTAATTGCAGCATTTTAGGAGACCAAAGTAGGAGGATCATTTGAGCTCAGGAGTTTGAGACCAGCATGGGTAACATGGTGAGACCCTGTCTTTACAGAAAGTACAAAAATAAGCTGGGAACGGTGGCATGTACATGTAGTCCGAGCTACTCAGGAGGCTGACATGGGAGGATTCCTTGAGCCTGGGAGGTCAAGGCTACAGTGAGCCATGATTGCACCACCAGTTTGTGTGGCAGAGTGACAGCCTGTCTCACAAAACAAAAACAAAAACAAAAAGCACTTCTGTCTAGCAAATGATACTATAAAGAAAAAAAGGAAAACACAGATGGTGAAATTATTGGCAACACATAGTTGACAAAGCATTATTATCTGAATATATGAAAACTAACAATACAATAAAAAAGATAAGAATCTATACTTAAAAATAAGCAAGTGAAAAAACAGAACAAGCAGGTGTCATACACAGGCAAAAGAGAAAGTAGAGTGGCCAACAACCAGCAAAAAACTGAGGTTGAACAGCAAATATGCTCAACTTCCCTAGCAGTCACAAAATGCAAATTTAATTTATAATAACATAAAATTTCTCACCTATTAGATTTGCAAAATCAGAGTGTGAAAATACCAAGGTAAGATCAGTGGGAATTCTCATATATGTTAATTCAGGGGTCCCCAACCCCTGAGCACGGCCTGTTAGGAGCAGGGCTGCACAGCAGGAGGTGAGCAGGTAAGGAAGCAAAGCTTCATCTATATTTACAGCCACTTCCCATCATTCCCATTGCCACCTGAGCTTCACCTCCTGTCAGATCAGCAGCAGCATTAGATTCTTATAGGAATGTGAATTCTATTGTGAACTGTGCATATGAGGAATCCAGGTTGCATGCTACCTATGAGAATCAAATGTCTGATGATCTGTCACTGTCTTCCATCACCCCAACATGGGACCATCTAGTTGCAGGAAAACAAGCTCAGGGCTCCCATTGATTCTATATTATGGTGAGTTGTATAATTATTGCAAGTTGTACAATTATTTTTATTATATGTTACAATGTAATAATAATAGGAGTAATGTGCACAATAAATGTAGTGTGCTTGAATCAAACAGAAACCATCCCTCACCTGTGGATCCTGGGCAAAACTGTCTTCCATGAAACCAGTCCCTGGTACTGGTTTCATGAGCTAGCACCAGGTAGCTAACATAATAATATAGAAGATGAGCTTATTGTATAACTCAGAATTATATCCTTAGGTACATCCTAGAAAAATTCTAGTCTAAGTGCATAGGATTTATGTACAAGAATGCTCATGTGTCTGTTCTGAACACTAGAAGCTTCATGTGGACAGGGGCTTGGGTTAGTCCATTATCATACTCCAGAACCCAGAACAGCAGCTGGCACCTAGTAAATTAAATAAATATGGCTTTAAAATGCATCTAAAGGCAAGCAAAATCAAAGACAGACAAGGATGAAAGTCAGTTCTGTGTACGTGAGGATAATTGGAGCATTCAGTATAACTATTCCACTCTCCCTTCATTTTTCAGCTGGCCAATCTAGAGTTCGCTCAGCCTGTGTGCTAATGATCCTAGCATTTGTTGATCTTCCTGATCCCAAAGGCCATCTGTCCTATTTTCATAGAATGGCTTGAGGATGGCCTACTGTTTCAACAGCTCAGTCTAATGACTCATGGTCACTTATTTTTTATTTGAATTCTCCACTAACTGTCATCTGAAAAAACAATTTTGCATTTTTGAAATACCATCCTTTGAAAATATGATAGTGGCACCATGTAAGTGAGGTCCTTCTGCACTCAGCCAAACAGCTCTGATGCCTTGAAAGATAGGCCTGTCTCCAGTTTCTTCCTTCAGCAGTGAGCAGAAGGCTTTCAGTCAGTTCTAGAGGTTGACTTGAGGCATTAGAATAAAAAGTAAAATGTAGATTAAATTGTATTATTTTCTTTAACATGAGATAAAAATGGGCCTGTGTAGAGAAATATTTTTGCTAATCATTTTGGAGATCAAAGATTTCATTTCCTAAGAGCTCAAACTTCATGTCTTTCAGCAAGGACTTACTTTGAACCCTGTTTAATGATGCCGTAGAAGACTTTTTTTCCTCTTGAACTACAGCAAAAAGACTTGTAAAAAAATGTTTTTTCAACACTGAAGCACTTTAAATGACTGGCTCTAACCACAATGTATAAAAAGTATAATTCAGACTTGGCAGAGCGAGCTAAATAAATAGTGATGATAAGCGACCTATCTAACAATGTAGCCTCCGTGTCTTGTCATTAACACAATTATGTCAGCACAGTCAATCAGCAGATTGCCTTGACTTTAAAGCCAGAGACTGAATACATGCTTTTAAAGTTGGAGGGAACGAGAGAGAGAGAAGAGCTATCACACTTAAGCCAGCAATGTGACTTCACAGTTATTCAGGGCTTTTTAAGAAAAACAAGGTTATACATTTACAAAATGCTTTGTTGTTGCAGTAATGCTAAAATTATTCTTATGAGTTCAATACCATCTGTAATAACCCTCTGGCGATCCCAAACAAAAAGAGGGACTCTGGTTGCAGCATTCCTTTCACATATGAGAAACGGATTTACTACCTGAAGTGATAATTAATGGGATTCCGTTCAGTTTCAAGTGGAGATGAATCGCACAAGAAGTAAGTATGGAATCTCAGAATGACAATATTCTTCTGAGAGCGCTCTCAAGCATTCTGGGCTGAAAAACCTTCGTAATCGTAAGCGGCAGGTGACAGCACCTGCCAGCGGAATATCATCAATGACAACAGGCACAGGGACTAGGCCACAGAAAAGGGAAGGACATACCAAAGAATTCTATACGTTATTTCTCTTCTGTTTAGCTGGATGAAACTTGCCTAGGCTACAGCAATCTATTTGCATCATTTGTTGGAGTGACTTCGATTTCATTCAACAACACAACTGAAACACCACAAGAAACACTTCCATTCACTTGAGTTTAAAACAGCCTGCAGACTGTTGAAGAGGGTCAGTGGTTTGAAAATTTAGTGAAGAAGTCTGACTATCAGAATTTAAACAATGAAATCTTACTTGGATGATTTAAAGGGTCAGGGAAGGGAGGGAGCAGCGCCTTGTGCTTGGTTAAATGGACTTTTATCTCCCCAGTTCTAAAGTGCTGGTTATTTTTACAAGTAATAACTATTTCACATAGTTAGATAGGAAAGGATTATATAGTAATCTTAGGTGCCCTTCTCTGAGGGAGACACTATATTACTCCCATTTTACAGAGGAGGAAATTGAGGCGCAGAGGGATGAAGTAACATATGAACTCATGATCTGTATCAGCGACAGGGACAGGATGCAAATACACTCATCTCACATGAAAACTTGAAATTGTAGTGTCTCGGAATGTGGTTTTTTTTTTTTTTTTGAGACAGAGTCTCACTCTGTTGCCAGATTGGAGTGCAGTGGTGCGATCTTTGCTCACTGCAACCTCTGCCTCCCAGATTCTCCTGCCTCAGCCTCCTGAGTAGCTGGGATTACAGATGCAAGCCACCACATTTGGCTAATTTTTGTATTTTTAGTAGAGACTGGGTTTCACCATGTTGGTCAGGCTGGTCTTGAATTCCTGACCTCATGATCCACCCACCTCGACCTCTCAAAGTGCTGGGATTACAGGCGTGAGCCACCATGCCTGGCAGTGGTTTTAGTAAGTATTTTTTTTGTCTCATTTACCTTCAGTTTTACTATTTCAGCTTCCATTTCTCATCATCAACCAAAGTTTGCAAGAGCTCTTGCCCGTATTCTCTTAGGTAATTCTCCCAACACCTGGCTTCCTAGAGTCAGCAGCAGTGCAGCACTCTGTGTCCCCCTTACCCTGCTTTATTTTTCTCCATGTTGGTTTTCACTACTGGGCATAGTACTGATTATGTATTATTTATTGTTTACGTGTTAATGTCCTCCTACCCACCCAGAATACAAGCTTCTTGAAAGCAGGGATTTTTGTGTGGGGTTCTCTGCTGTGTCCTTAGTGTCTGGAGCAGTGGCCATTGAGCTGCGGTTATTAATGAAAGAATGAATGGATGCTCAGGTGGGAGCATTCATTCATAGGTGAGATGAATAAGACTTAGAATCTTGTCCGAGGTCACAAAGAACATTAAGTGGAGGAACTGCCCTTTGAACCTAAGTCTAAGAACTGCCCAGTCCTCTTCGTACTGAACCACAGCAGCTTCAAAATAGAGATTATATGGTCATTAAAAAAACCCAAAAATACTAGCTTTATCAAGTTTAGGTGTAGATCAAATGGAGAAAGAAAATTTGGTGATATTTACTGGCTTCAGGAAATTAGTTTGAATGTTCTGAGTATATAAAACAAAACAAAACATTGAATTTGGGTAGAAAGTGAAATCTTGTTTTTTTTTTTAGACGGAGTTTCACTCTTGTTACCCAGGCTGGAGTGCAATGGCATGATCTCGGCTCACCGCAACCTCTGCCTCCTGGGTTCAGGCAATTCTCCTGCCTCAGCCTCCTGAGTAGCTGGGATTACAGACACAGGCCACCATGCCTAGCTAATTTTTTGTATTTTTAGTAGAGATGGAGTTTCACCATGTTGACCAGGATGGTCTCGATCTCTCGACCTCGTGATCCACCCGCCTCGGCCTCCCAAAGTGCTGGGATTACAGGCTTGAGCCACCGTGCCCGGCTAGGAAGTGAAATCATTTGGTTATTTCTTAAACAATTCTGACAGTTTCTGAAGGTTCAGAAATAATTTAATATAATCGTTTAATGATGTCATTGAATACAGGTTTAAAATACTATAGTAACAAGTTCTGCTGAGGGGGGCAGAGGAGGGTGGTCCTACTTTTCCTAGTACTTAAAATAAAAACAAAAATATTAGTTTCTGACTTTCCTCACCAACTAACACCATCTTGTTTTTCACTTCTTCCTAAACATCAGCTTGCAGCTTGTTTAAGTAAGACAACATGCTTAAAATCACAAGGCATTTTGGGTGGAAACTAAGAAAGGATATCTTAAGATATTTGGACACTTCACAAGAGCCAAGGATTTAGTTTTTACTCTGAATGTACTTGAGCACTATTAATAATTTCATGGAACAGAAGAGGTTTGTCCAAGAAGAAAAAAAACAGAGAGCTAGGAATGTTTGACAAGGCCCTGAAGCAGGTGGGAAGAGCAGGAAAGAGCCACCATTTTCCAATTCACACTACACACCAGAAAGCCTGCTCACCTATCCCATGAAGGGATTATTATATCCATTTTACAGATGGAAGTGAGGCTTATAACAGCTGAGTAACTTGCCCAGGAACACACAGTTCATAAGAGGTAGAGTCAGGATTCAAATCCAGAATTGCTGGTTGCAAATTTAAAGCTCCTAGGAGAGACAATGTGGTGGCCAAGAAGTCTTGAAATCCCCTTCCTTTAGAGCCTATTGTGGAAATGTCTGAAGAGACAACGATTTTACAGTTAGTTTACTTGTAATGTACCTAAAAATAGAGACTCTCTATTTCCTCTTATGTAACACATGTGTATGTGAAAGTGACAAGAAAGAAGATGATAGATGTGTATGAACCAGGCAGGTTGTCAATCAATGCTCAAAGACCTTCTGGGCAATCTATTTCTTTTTAATTTCATCTATAACATCCTTTCAATATTTTTTGCTGTGATTTGGGGAGGAAAGGAAATGGGTAGCAATTATGAAATATATTTAATCATGAATTTCCAGCCAGGGATGATGCATATCAACAAAGATCTTAACTGAAAGGTGACAGAAACGTCCTAGAATTTTACACTAGGCAACTTTCTAAAGAGCAGATGAAACTGGCAGAGAAATCTTCCTTTGCTGGCACAGGAAGAGGAGAAAACAATGAACTGGAGGGACTAAAATCCCCAAAGCCTGAAAAACATGTTCTGTCAATGATTACAGTCTCAGGGAGTTTCAGCTTTGATAACTCTGAAGAGAAAAAAAAATACCCTAATTGAGAACCTGAATCAGAGAGATTTTTCACATGCATTACAATTACCAACTCATTTATTGAACAATTATTATGTGTGTGACATTGTACCAAAGTGTTAACATATATTTTCTCCTTACAACACCCTTTTAAATTAGATATCATGGCCATCTTACAGGCAGGGAGAAACTGAAGCCTATAGAAATTAAGGAACTTGCCCAAAGTCATTCAGAAATAGACCCAGAATAGACCACTCTTTCTGGCTCTAAAGCTATGGTATGTAACTGCTAAGCCATAAAATCTAATAAAAATCTGTAGGTGGAGGATTCAGTGCTCATTACCATCTCAGGTGAGAAGATCATTATAGTTTACAAGACTCTGAGATATTTTCTAGAGGAACAGAGTGGAGCTACATCTCTTTCAGACAGAAGAACTATGTTTCTGTGTGAGTTTGCCCTGTTGATCATGGTGATGGTTACAAAACTGAGGGAGCCATCTCCCGAGTTCCCCATTTGAATGAGGGTATATCCAAGTCAGAAAGATGAGAGGGAACTGATTTAGGGGAATGCTTGTGTAACAAACAGCCTGGGATACAAAGAAAGGTTAAGGATGTAAACTGGAAAGAGGGCTGACTAAGCAACAATTAATAGGGATGTATCGACAATTTATAAACACTGGAAGTCTGCAAATATCAAGGAGAGAGTTTCTTAAAAAGAGCATGAAAAGGTGTAACAAAAGTGAGGTATAATCGTATAATAATTGCACTGAATAAAATTAAGTAAGGAAAAAATTAGGCCAAATGTCAAGAAAAACCACCACCCTGACAGAATTAATGTTAGCTGGAGTATGGAGGTTTTAGGCCCTTCCTGGCTCTGGCTTGACAGCTCCCTCATAGCGAGGTTGCAGCCACATTCTTCTCTGCTGGGGTCCAGCCTCACGCAGTCCCTAAATGGAGGCCTTATGCCATGATCTGGAGCCACTCTCCCACAGCATGCTGGGACTCAGCATCAAGTCACTTGCTGCTGGATGGACACTTTAATGTATGCCTCAATTTCTTACAACTGGCTTTTTACCTATTTCTAGATTTGCTTTCCTCTGGTTACTAGTTATGTTTGTCTTGTTTCCTGAGCCCAAGATCTCATTTTATTAAGCAATTCAGCTGCCCCTAAGCATAGGAACTGTAGTTCTGCCCTCTCTAACAAAATTCCCATGCCAACCAACCATCTACCTACTTAATTGACTGCTATTGGATTTTTTTTTTTTGAGCACCATGTCTTTATTAGGACATCCATGCATTTCATTTGACTCTCCTCAGATTTGAAGTATCATCTGTAGCTATTGGCCTGTCCCAAACATTCCATATGGAATGTGGTGGGCCACACTTCCTCCAGCATCTTTAGCTGGGTATGGCCCCCTACCCTTAAACCATTCCCATGATATGGTGTGAATCTACTGGCCCCTTTCCTTCCATGGAACTATAACTTGGGTATGTCTGGCCGTAACTATAGAGGTTGGATGGAAGAGTGCCTTGGAAAGTGTCTCAACCGAGTGGCACCTGAGCTGAATGTTGAAAAGTAAGAGCTGTTCATCAGGATGACAGTGGGAGGGAAGGAGACTGAAAGAAAGGCATTTCAGATGGAGGGAATAACAAAGATGTGAAAGCGTGGCCTGGCATTAAACTGCAAGCAACTCAGTATGGTTGGGGAGTAAGAAAAGAGATAATGAATGGTAGAGTGTGATGATGAAGAAATAAGGAAGGGAATGAACTTGGAAGGAATTTATATGTTGTGCTAAAGGGTATGGACTTTGTCCTACAGGCAATAGAGAGTCATTGAAAGATTTTTAATTGAATTAACTAATTTGATATACCTGCATTTATATTTTAGAACATGGTTTAGGTAAATAGAGTGGGAGGCAGGGATTAAGAGTGCTGACAGGGCAACCAGGTAGGAGATGATGACCATGTTTCAGGCAAGAGTTGAAGAAATAATAAATTCATAGGAAATGGTCTTGAGAAAAAAGGTGAGCAATTTAAAAGAATAGGATAAATATTTTGGAAGTAGACTTGATAAAATCTGGTGGCTTATTAGATAGAGAAGGCACGGATGAGGGAGGACTTTAGAACACCAAATTTTAAGATCAAATAAAGGAATGCATTTCTTTCTTAGACTAACAGAAAACCAGATACAATTTCTCTAGGAATGTGGGTTGGGCAAGACCCAGCGATGGCCCGCAGGACTGCAGAACGTAGAACAGAAGTGAAACTGAAGGCCAGGCAGACACGACAGCCAAAAGGTCAATTTAAATAGCTAAGCAGGCAGAGACTCCAGGTACAAGAATACCATTCAGAACCAGGAGGTACGAGTCACAGTGATTCTCTGAGATACGCAGACACCTAAGTCATGGGCAGGGAAGAAGAGATGATTAATTCCAGCTCAGGCATACTGAGTGTGAAGTGGCTAACTCAATAGAGACATTCAGCAGGCACTTGGATTTATGGTCCGGCACTAGGGATGAGTCAGCAAGTAGGCTGGATCTAGTCCACAGGGACACGTGAAGATGTCCAGATGAGTGTAGCATTCTTAGGATAGTTAGCCCATATTTGTATCTTCTTTCTTATTTGTCCCCTATGACATTCTAATTCTCTCTCATTGTTCCTCTGCCATTAGGAGCTCCTTTAACCTCGGTTTGTTACACTGATCCACTCGCAGCTCCTTTGGAGCCCCTGCAATCCTCCTTGAGCCTCCCTTTGCTGTTCTGATCCCTTCTATGCCTCCCTTGTGAGTCTTCAATTATCTCTCAGCTTTTCTGAGTCCCTCAAATCCCTTAAATCTCAGCTGTGAAATGCACACTATTCTTAGCAGGCATGCCCCTTTTGAAGTCAATGGGAATTTGCAAACAACAACAATAAAAAGTAAACATGATCCATCTGCCATAAAACACTGATGCAATTTAAGAGAAAACTAGAAGTCGGTAGTTTATAAACTATAGTATCTAGTCTCTCCTTTTGAAAGAGCCATGTCTAGTAAAGATTTTAGGATGTCTTTTTTCCCCAAACATTTCTACATTTTTATTTTAATCTAACATGTTCTCCATTAAAAAGTGTGTTCAAATCAACCACTCAATATAATGTCAAGAATTACACACACATTCACATACCCCAAATCAAATTTTGTCATTAGTAACTGGGGGTAAGGAGAAATCGATTTTTGCATGTGTTTTTGAACAACTGAATTTCCTGCAATATTTTCACAAATGGTTGTAAAAGGTCACACAAAGCCAGGTTTAGAGTCGTGAGGTTGACTTGTCCTTTAATGTACTTTTATTAAAGACACTTATAAAGTTGTGTGTCACATTTGAAGACTCAGGTATCTATCAACTGTGATTTAAACTTGCTTTATGTGCTGTGAGACAAGGAATCACTGATACTCATGTTTATAGAAGGCAGAATAGAATATTGGAAAGGTCCTGTGCTTTGGAGGCAGAGATACCTGTCTTCCAATTCCACTTGCTGAATTCTTACAAAGCACAGAGAGAGAGTCTCTCTCTCTCCTCATTCTCTCTCTCTCCCCTTCTGTCTCTGTCTCTGTCTCTCTCCGTGTGTGTGTGTGTGTGTGTGTGTGTGTGTGTTTGTGTGTGTATTTGAGGGGAAAGAACTACCATTTTGTGATCATTTAACATCTTCAAGTCATATCCCAAGCTGTATTACAGATATGATTTCTAACCTTACTCACTATAAGGTATTATTATTCTCATTTTATAGATGAGAAAACCAAGGATGAAGGAGGCTAAGTGCTTCATATAACTGCAAAATAAATAGTAGACCATGAATTCAAACTCTGGTTTTATATGCTCAATAAAATGACAGCACTTTCATTATATGCCATTGCCTTCCTTATAAATGGTTCCTCTCACTAACAAGCTATGTGACCTTAACTTTGCTAAGCCTCAGTACCTAATCTTTAAAATGGGGACAATTATTTGTATAAGCGAATTTGCATATGGAATAGTTAAGTGCCTGGCACATAGTAAGTGCTCAATACATTGTATTATTTTTTGATAGCTGAGAACCTTGGAAATGAAATAACTTAGTTTAATTACAGTGACATAGTATAAGCAGATGAATTTCCAAAAATCTCTTATGCTCCTCTATGTGAAGAAGCGGCTTTTGCTTCTCAGAGTAGTCAATACTTCGTGGACAGTTTTCTTGCTGATCCTTGAAAGATGCCATGAAGTGTTCATTCACTCTGTAGTAAATCACATTATTAAAGTTCTTTCTGTGCTCTTATTTTAACTAATGGTTTAAGAATATGTTTAGTTAACATACCACTGTTTATCACTGTGCAGCATCAGCAAAAAAATCAGTAAGGAACATTAATTATCAAATGTGCCAGTGTTGTGACCATTAAGTACCTCATTAGATTCTGCTTTGGAAATTGCCTTTATGAGCATCTCTATAGAAAAGAGCACAACATGATTGGCACTGCTTAGCCACAGCACAATCTAAGGCAAAATCACTTATTTCATGCAGCTCTTTTATTATCATTATATCACAAAACAATAAAATGGTAATTTCTCTTTGCAAGCATAACTACAAAAACTTAAAACCTCAGTCTCCAAACACATAACTTGTTTAAGGGGAAAACTACAATCTTCATATTAAAAATACTCAACTTTCTAGATAAGAAAAAAAGATGTATCTTGAAGATCAACCTGTAATTTCTGTTTTGTATTTAAACTCCCTGTTTGAATGGTGGGGCTTGTCTACACCTATAATCATCCCTTCTCATTGTGCTTGCTGGAATGTGGGCAAAACCGGTCTCTGTTGACAGGTTTTATATCATATCGTTCTTATAGGCACTGATTTTTTTTTTTTAGTGGTGGTTAGCATGAAAATCTGATATGCTTCAACTGTGAAGAAAAAAATAGAAAAGAGAAAAAAATAAATTAAAACTACATTTAAAATATATGATGTAGCCTAACCTTTTCTCCATTAGAGAAACTATACCTGCAAAAAAGATTAAATACAAATTTGCTTTGCTTTTAAACCTACTTAAGAAGCACCTATCCTATCTGTCCATATAAATTCCAATGGAAAACACGATGACATGCAATTACTAATCTCAATGTACACAGCTATGCCTCGGGGACTTGGTGGTTCATATTTTACTATTCTGTAATCAAATACAAAACTAATGAGTAAAAATATGCTTCCCCCAATAAATTTCCAGCACCTGGACAAGTGTCTGACAGGGAAATGGAGGATGCACACACAAAATTCATTCTGCAAAGCTATTAAAGTGTTATACTTGCCAACAAGTGTTCATTAAACAAGAATGAAGGATCTTTATGCCAGTTTCTTACCAAAGGCTTTTTAATATTTTAATGGAGAGTAAAGACTATTTATCTGAACTCTGATCAGTTAACGTTCAGATCTGTTATGAAGAAACAAGGAGTCCTTTATAATACCTTTCATAAAAATCCACTTTGCAATGCTTCAAATAAAGACTAAGGACTGTAAAAGATTATGCTGCATATAAACAAAATCAGTATCATTTTGAAATTATATGGCTATCCCTGGAACTCCTTAGTACATTAGCATCATGCTGTATTTTTATTTAAAAAGCAGTTAACAAAATCCAGTATACAAATGGAAAATGGGATTAGAGATGGCATTCTAGTCATGTGACTTCATCCAGACTCCAAAAAGCAAAGAACACGCTTAATGGGGCAGACAAGGGGAGCAGAAGGCTCATCTGCTACCTAGGACTCAAGAAAAAGGAAGGGAAAAGAGAAAGGTGAGGAGAGGAGGGGATGAAAAGGAGGAGCTACAGGATCAATATATGGTGATGGGAACTGCTTTCCAAACCAGAGTTCAAACAGGTAAATCTCTTCCTGGGAGTCAAAGTATATGTACACACACAAAACACAAAAGTTATCAAGTGGAAGCAGTTTTATAAAAGTTATAATATAGTACCTCTGACGCAATATTTTAGTGCCAGTTTACTATTCATAGTCTTTTATCACTTTTACCATATGCAATATATGCATACATATATCTGTGCATACATGGAGACACATATATAAGTGTGCTTATCAACATACACACATTTAAATCTAGCAGACAGGCAGTGCAGAAGCAGGGATCTAGACACGGGTTATTACCTACAATGAGTTTTCAGGACCTTGTCTTCGGTACCTGTGTTTGTGAGTGTTAAGCTTATGCTTGTGCATGCCTAGGATGTAACCAAGCAGATAAAACAGAGCAGGAGTCATGCCTGGTCTAGCTTAAATTTTCATCATTTCGAAGAAAGATTAATAAAAATAATAGTATCAATAATACTTAGGTTAGCACTTGTAGAAACTGACTGTGTGCCAGGCATTATTCTAAGCACTTTCTACTGGTTTTCCTATGTAATTTTCAAAACAACCCAATTAGGAAGCTACTATTACCAATCTTATTTTAGGTGCGGAAAGTGAGCCTCAGAATGATCACACCACTAGCTCATGCAAGAGGCAGGGTATGACCCAGGCAGTCGACACTAACCTTCTTTCTTGCTCTCTCTCTCTCTCTCTCTCTCTCTCTCTCTCTCTTTCAAGATGGAATCTTGCTCTGTCATAGAGGCTGGAGTTTAATGGCATGATCTCAACTCACTGCAACCTCTGCCTCCCAAGTTCAAGCCATTCTCGTGCCTCAGCCTCTCGAGTAGCTGGAATTACAGGCACGCATTACCACACCTGGATAATTTTTGTATCTTTTAGTAAAGACAGGGTTTTACCATTTTGGCCAGGCTTGCTTGAACTTCTGACCTCAAGTGATCTGCCCACCTTGGCCTCTCAAAGTGCTGGGATTACAGGCTTAAGTCACTGTGTCTGGCCAATCTATATTTTAAAACCAGACATTTGACCAAAAATATTAGGAACATTAGGAACAAGAATTAGAACAGATGATGCCTAATTGCCTGGATTGTGAAAGAGCCTGTAAGGGGAGAGGCTGTGTTTTGTGTATATGAACTCCATAAAAAGAGAGGTTGACATCAGCAGGGCCTCTGGTTCCCTAGTGACCTTGTACATGTGATTTAATCTCTGGGTTCAGGCTTGGGTGAATTAAGATAACAATGTACAACTAGAAAAGAGCTGAGAGAAATAAATACTTTTTGGGTATTTCAAGCTTCTCAGATGAGATATAAAAATACTGGTGAAAGATACTACAGTACTTCTGGTAAACGCCTGTCTTGACTCAAAGTGTCTGCAAGAAAGTAAAACCAAACACAAGTTTCAGAATTTACCTTTCAGGGTGTTAGAATCTGCTTGTTATGTATTTCTGCTAATGCTGTGTTGGCAAAAGGAGCCTATTTTTGCTAAATGTGAGAATAATATCACAATTATCAGCTGATTTCTTTTGTTTGGCTTGTTTTGGAAGAGTTTAATGTGATTCTAAGATACTCTAAGATAGTTCATCTGGAGTTTTGAGTTTCAAAATCAGGTTTGTGGTGAGTACATAGAACATAATTACATAGTTACCTTTATCTTTGGTCTCTGAAGAAAAGAGTGAGTTCAGAGAGTCTTTCTTTTTTTTCTAATAAGAAAAGAGAAAGGGGTCAGGATTTGGATTAATAAATTTGACATTCAGATCAATGAGCTGTTTAGGTCATAGGGAAAACACATTAGTTTCTAAAGAAGACTTGTTCTCCCAAGTAACCAAACCAAGGGGCTACCAGGGTCTGTGTTCACAAAATCATTCAACTGTTAACAGTGAGGTACAGTGAGGTCCAAAGCTTCACATCCTCATCAAAACTGTCTAAAGTTAATATGATCTCCCATAACTCACAGGCAGATTGCTTTCAGTAAGAAACCCGGCAGGAATGTTAGTTCTGATGTGTATGAATAAATAGAAGGTTCTGATCTTCTCCTTGTAAGAAGTATCTGAATTTTAAAAACCACAAGAAGAAATAATGACTAACAAATTTGGAAAACCCCACTACCAAGAAAATACTGGCAAGGAAGGGAAGATGGGCTAAATGTGATTTTGTGTGTGTGTGTGGGGGGGGTGGTGGTAAACATATAGATACACTGTGGAATGAGAAAAATGAATTTCAATGTCACTTATTTAACTTATTTTATAAACAGTGTGCTTGCTGTGTGCTATGCTCTGTTCTAAGTGCTCAACAAATATCAACTCATCAAACTTTCTCTTTTGATGCAGCGCTAAGCCTAAGAGATTGTTTTATTCTGAAACCTGGAACAGAGATAAGGTTGTCTGTACATTAAAATGTCTTGCCTTATAAGGAAGTGTCTGACTGCACTAGATTAAACTCATAAAAGCTAATGAAGAGTCCTCCTTAATACACATTTCTTTTTTCCTGTTTGGACTTGAAGTGACAACATTACAGAAACACCCTGCAGGTTTTTATCTAAATAGCATCCTATAAAACAATGTCCTCTTGTCAGTCACCACTAATTCAGCACAGTCAAGCTATAAATCTGTCCAAAGGCCAGCAAAGTGCTTAACTTGGCACATCACTAATAAAATTAGGAATGCAGGTTTATTACATGAACCTTAAGTAGGTTTGGCCAAGATATTAAGATTTTTGCTTATGGCAACCATGGCTAATGTGGATTGGTATTTTCATTATAACACACCCCACAGCATTTCCCAGTAACATCTCAGGTTTCCAAATTAGACAATAATCTTCTGCACTTTCATACTCACTGTTAGGTGCTGCAGCTGGAGCCCCCGTGTCTAATGCCTCACACACTTTAGGGTGCTCAAAGATGGTAAAGACTTTTCAATAATGCTAATTCTGCTGAATAAAATTAGAGCAAATTAATTAATACTTCTATTAATGTAACCTGATTTCACTTTGTTCAAGAACAGAAGCACTTATAGGCTTTTAACATGCGCTTAGAAATATCATTTCAGCTCAGGGCAATTTTGAGAAGTGATTTATAAGCAGTTGCAAATGCTTCTAAAACGGTAAGATTTGAGAAAGCCAAGTGTATGTTAACCAAGTTGTCCTGCAGTCCTGGGTATTTTATTTTATTTTTTAAATTATGAAAGAATAATAAGTATATCCTTTCTCCTGAGCCAACCTTTTTTGTGATGGCTTATATTTGAATAGTGAATTAGTTTACAAAGTGGGCTCATCTGCTTTCCTGTGTCTGATCTTGGGATGAACCTACGAGGTGTATTATTACCTTCATTTTATAAATGAGGACCCATAGCTTGGATCAGAGCTGAGACTGGGAGTCAGCTCTCTACCTTGTATCAAGGTTACCGTCACATGTGTGAACATTTACAGTGCTACAAATGTGATCGTATCCATTTGATTCTCATACCACCTGGATACGGTGCCTGTGTAAGTGTGCCTTCGCATACATACTTTATAATTTTTTACTCTAGCATTTCTCTTTTTCCCCATCTAAGGACTGAATCTTCTCTTCCCAATGACACTAGCTTCCACACTTTCCTTTCTTACCGATCTTGTGGAGGATGCCTACACTGGCAACCTGCGTTATGACAGCTGCATTATGAGATTTGAAATGCAACTGTGCAGAGGGGAGATGGGAAGCTCTCTTTGGCATGCTGCAATCTCAAAAACCTGTAGATGGGCAAAGTCACTAAAGTTCACTTCATGAAAAATACAACACACCACTGAGAGCAACTGTGATTGATGCCCGTAGAGCAAACTGTTTATCAGACAAACACATTTTGCAAACTTTGACATAAATTGTTAAGTTGCCTTATCACCCAGACAGTGTAAAACTAGCATCTTTGTAGGAACTTCCCCAAAACTCTTTAATGACCTCTAAAAAGCTTTATCTTATCATGATCTGATTTGCTACTACAATAAATCATTTACAAATAGGTTAAAAGAAAAACTAGTATTAGAAATATGGATTCATTTTCCAAATATAAGAAGCCTTCAGCACTTGGCTGGCTATTGTGCAATTGTGAAGGCATGATAAAACACTCAATATGCTCAATACTAAAAGATTCAACAGGAGAAAAAGTGCTGCAGCCTATTCAGATCTAATTGGAGGCTAATTACACATTTGGTAAATCAGGCAAGCCCTTTAATTTTCCTCTTTCCTGCTTTCTGACTTTTACCATTTATAGTAGGGGAGGGAGTAAAAAAAGGAAGTTGTATTGTTCAATTTCTAGCATGTCTGATATTTGAAAATGAAAATGATATCCGGAGGTGGTGGTATACAATTGGAAGTCAGGATACTAGGGTTTAAATTGTGCCTCTGTCTTATATAATCCAATTTGATCCAATCAAATCAGTTAAATTAACATTTATTGAGCACCTACTATGAGGCAGACATTGTAGTAGGTATTAGGGATATGAAATAAGCAAGATATTTCTGTCCTTAATGGATCTTTTATTCTGATAAATCACAACTACTCAATACATTACCTTTTTCACCTCTAAAATAACAGAATTAGCTCAGGTAATTTTTAGCTCTTTCTAATTTCTCTGTGGATTATTATTATCATTAGTATTATCTTATTTTGCTGAATCTTACCCATTGGCTTCTTCTCACCTATTTTCGATTCTTTTCAACCTTACTCTCTACCCTGGAAGAATGACAACAAGCTCTCTTGCCCTTTGGCTTTTGTTGTATTTAGTTAACCGGAAGCCCTTGGGGTAGATCAGAGGGAGAGAAGAAAGAGAGGTCAGATCATGTGTTCATTTGGCTCACTCATTTGCAGGGATGAGTTGCATTGGCTGTGTCCTCTATGGGAGGCCCTTGGTTTTTTCAAGGTAGCCCTCTCTGTGACTCTTTCCTTCAGGGGACTGGTAACTGACTTCTCTCCTCCCTTTGGGCAAAGGTGTGGTAAAAGCACCACTATTTGAACTACAGAGCATCAACCGTTCCTGCGGCTTCCTTACATCCTGCCCACTGCCTTTAAAATGGCCTTTGTAAATTGTCTTCAAATCTTCCTAATTTGAGGGTGCCATCTGTTTGCTGCCAGGACCCTGCTTGATATACTGTATGTGTTTTGTCAATTGGTTGAAAGTGATTTTTGAAGCCTTGAGGAGAGGTCAATGCAAGGTACAACTTCTAAGGGGTTTGGGGGATACAGATGAGATAATGAGGAGCCATAGAGATTTGGCTAGGCTGAACTATATTTTCCATAATTCTTTTCCTTATATATTGCAGGGTAAGGTGGGCCATGACAGACTCTTGCTTTTTTTGGTATGACAGTTGGAAGCGGAACCAAAGCAGCAGCCATATTGTTTGATATTCTCAAAAGTCCAGGCAGGGTCACCAGGCGTGTTTGCAGCTCATTCACTCATGCACTGACTTCCTTCATTGGTGTGGGACAGCAGCAGGGCTTGCAACTGCTTTATCGTCCACTGTCCCCTTCGGCTTCTTCAATTTCTGGGAAAGATGTTAAGCACAGTGAGGAGGAGGACTAATTTCTCTGGAAGGCCCATCACCAAGGTTAGCAGCAGGGAGAACTGACATAGTTTCCAGCTGGTCCCTGTGGCCTCCAACTTGTGTTGGTGGATTCCAGCTTGTTCTTATCCTCCTGTCCTTAACCTTCATCTTCTTCCTCCACTCCCTGCCTCGAGGATTTCAAGCTCTAATATAAAATGTAAAGGAAACAGCCTTATAGAAACTGTTTAGCTTGCTCCTCTACTTGTGTAAAAACAAATCTTTGTAACTTCTATCTTATTGAGATATATGTGTGTGTATTTATTTATCTTTCTATTTCCTTGCAATACTGTGTGTGTGTACACATCTATTCCCAGAACATCTATGTATATCTATATATAGTCTAAAATATAATTTAGATGTCTCTAACCATCTATCTATACACGCACATACAAACACACACATATGGATGCACACATACACACACACACATATCCTGGTGACTCTGTTTCTTTCTCTGATTGAATCCTCACTGATATACTATCTAAAGCTTTTTTGGAAGCCTGAGCTTCAAGTACATCCCATTTAAGTTGGATATGCTGTTTGTATCACCAGCAAAGAACACATCAGCCAAGACCAAACTTTGACTATCATGTCAAAAGCAAAGAAACTCTCCTTCTTAAAATAGCTCATTGGCAAATGGACCTTAAAAATGGGTAAGATTTTTAAATTGGGCAATTATATAAAAATCTCTGAGAGAAGCTAATGATCTAATAATCTGTTGGCTTGATATTCCTTGTCCTAATTTTATGTGTCATCTTGAGTAGGCCATAGGGTGCCCAAGTTAAACATTGTTATGTGTGTATCTGAGATTAGCATTTGAATCAGTGGACTTCCAAGGTAGTTTGCCTTCTCTGATGTGGGTGGGCATCATCCAGTCTGCTGAAGGCCTCACTAGAGCAAGAGATGGAGGAAGAAGGAATTACCTCCTTTTTACCTTGCCTCACTACTTAAGCTAGGACATCTCCTCCAATCTTCTCCTGCCTTGGGACTGGAATTCACATCATTAGCTTTCCTGATTCTCAGGCCTTCAGACTCAGATTGAATTACACCAATGGCTTTCCTAGGCCTCCAGCTTGCAGACAGCAGACTATGGGACTTCTCAGCCTCCAAAATCACATGAGCCGATCCCTTATAATAAATCTCTCTGTGTAAGAGACTGGCTCATGTAATTATGGAAGCTGAGAATATAGATTTACATTTTTTCTCTATTGCTTCTGTTTCTCTGGCGAACCCTAATATACCCCTCAAGTCAACTCTGGAGACATCCCAGAAGGAAAATGGAGGTTGATGATGTCAGGAAAAAATGATACAATATCCCTGGGGAGACAGTGTTTGATCATGGGATCTGAGTATGGAGAGGGAAAAGATGAGCAGCCCAGGGTGGACAAAAGTGTATGTGGTAGAAAAGCAATAGACTGCAAGTAAGGTTTATAAATGTGCTAATTACCCACTCCCAAATCATGATGAGACAGACAAACATAAAGCAGTACCATTCCAGCTATTACCAGTGGGAACGATACCAGGTGGTGCAGAGGCCGGGCTGTGTTGGAGAGTGGAAGGCTACAAGTGTAGGCAGATTTGTGGGTTCTTGAGCATTCGCTCTGCACGTCCCTACATTACAGCTCAGTGGCCAAGTGGCTTATAATCAAGAGAGAAAGCTCTTGGATAAGAATAGACTCCAAAATCAAGGATATAGCAGAATTTCCTGAGAGTCACTATAACCTAGTGAGATGTGTTTTTGTATAGAACAAGGAGTGATCAAGCTCTGAGAATAACATCAGAGGATTTTTCATCCTGATTTGTGGGCCCCTGACCCCCTACTTTATACATTCACACAGAATGGCATAGGTTAGGGTCAAGACTTTTACTCTTTCTTCTTCTTCTTTTCTTTCTTTCTTTTTTTTTTTTTTGAGACAGAAAGTCCCTCTGTCACCAGGCTGGAGTGCAGTGTCACGATCTCGTCTCACTGCAACCTCCGCCTCTTGGGTTCTAATCATTCTTTTGGCTCAGCCTCACGAGTAGCTGGGACTACAGGTACGTGTCACCATGCTCAGCAAATTTTTTTGTTTTTAGTAGAGACGAGGTTTCACCATGTTGGCCAGGATGGTCTCCATCTCCTGACCTGGTGATCTGCCTGCCTCGGCCTCCCAAAGTGCTGGGATTACAGGCGTGGGCCACCACGACTGGCCTCCTTCCTTAAAGAATACATGACCAGTCAAGGTAGTTGATATCCTCAGGATAAGATAAGCTCAGAAAAAAGAAATCATGAACTATTTGAGGCGCATAAGCATTGTGAAAGACTAAAGAATAAAACTAAATTTTCTACGTATGAAACAGAATTAACAGACCAACAAGGACAAGAATTTCAAATACCTATAATAAGCATTCTCAGATAAGTAAGTTGGAACATTGATAACATGAAACAATTGCAGGATATAAAAAGAAGTCAATTTAAAATCTGAGGAAAATACGGCAGACAAATTAAGAGCTCTCTAAATATGTCCAATGATAGATACATCTCGATCATAAATTAGTAAATTGAAAGATCAAGTCAAAGGTTTCTCTTAGAAGACAAATGAGAGGCATAAAATATGGAATATATTAAACGTACAAGCTATGGAGGACAGAAGAAGACATGTTAAGATATGGGTAACAGAAGACCTAGAAGGAGAGGCAAAAGTAAATAAGAGAATAAATAGCTCATAAAATACTCGATAATTTATTAGATTTAGAGATAGAACACATCTGATTTCAAAGATATATATTACCCACAAGAAATACACAGTGACCAAAACAAAAAACAAAAAACAAAAAACAAAAAACAACCCTAGACACAGACATTTGATAGTAAAGTTTAGAGCATTAAAGACAAAAAGTAAATTCTAAAGCTGCTAGAGAGGAAGAGCAGGTTAACAGACAAGGAGAAATTGATTTTAGAGTTCACTGGGGAGAAAGAAAAGTCAAGAAAATGAGACTGGAAAGAAGATTTGTGTTCTATATCTAATGGCACATTGTCAGGTTCAAAAGAGACACGAAAGCTATATGTTAGTCCTCTTCATTGAGCCTTGTCTTCTGGCATTCTCTGTGAATTGTTTTGCTAACTTAGTTTCTCTGGTGGCCTGGAGTTTCTTTGTCAGAACCACTTCTAGCACTTAGCAGGTTGCCTGGAACATAGTAGGTATTTAAAAAAATGTTTCCCGAATTTGTAGTATTGGTCTAATAATCTGTGATATTTCTTCTCTACTGAGAATTTGATTAGTTAAACTGACAATAAACTTATTCAAACTATGGAAATTGAGTAAACCAGACAGGTTTTATCAATAAATATTTACTGAGTAAAACACAAAGCAGTAGATCCAATGAGAATATCAGAATGAATAGATTTTTCTCCAGCTCCTGGAGAAAAAAATGTGGGAGCTAAGGTGTTAGATATGAAAAGTTAAGGTACAAAACATCTTAAGGATCAGTTACGTGTGAGAGAAGAAGAAGATCGATTCAGCAACTCAGAGGAAACAGACATCACTTTCATTCAATATGATAAGGGAAGTGTTCATGAAAGAAATGACATTTGGTTCAGGGTTCTAAAGAAAGCATGGAATATCAATAGGCAAAAAATCTACGCTCAGATTCCAGGTAGAAGAATGAGCAAAAGCACACGAGAAACTGTTCTGAGAAATGCAAAAGCCAAGTGTGTCTAGGACTGGAGTTTGTGAGGGATAACGGGAGATAAGGATGAAAAGACTGTCTGGGTTCAGATTGTGGTGGACTGCAAACACAAACCAAGGAGCAGAATGAAATATAGAGGAGTATGTAGACCCAGGAAGTTTATGAGCCAGAGAATGGTGTGGTCAAAGCCAGATGATTGAATGAAGAACATTTTTCTCCTGTAAAAGATATATGTCGGCTGGGAAAATCCTAGAGTCAGAAATATGAGTGCACTACTCTGGGTTGAAAAATAATTAAAAATTTAAAGTAGGAAGATAGTAATGAATAAAGAAAACCCACATGGGATGGTGACTACTTGGGAATTGGTTGGGTATGGGTTTGAAGAAATACAAAGGTACTGAGATGGCTGATAGTGGTTCATGAAAACATCTGCAAATTGCGAGGTATAAGATGTCAGTGTTTAATCTCGATTTCCATTGATGGGAGAGAAGACTATACGTATTTTTATAAACATATATATATATATATATATGTACATATATATACATATATATATATATACTAGAAAACTGGTCCAGTTAGGTCATTTTTGATTCATTACCGTAATATAGCTAAATTAAACATTTGGAGGGGAGAAAAGCAAGTAAAACTAGGCAGGAGTTACCAAGTCTTCCCAGGCATTCAGACAACAAGGGGAAAGTCCTCTTTTGCAAGTGAAAAACCTGCAGTGAGCAACGTAAAGTAAATTTACTTCATTTTAATATGGATAATCATATGCAGGTCTGGAGTCTTTATATTTTATAGCTCTCCTTAATTTCACATCTTCCGACTGCAGACAGTACAGACACAAAACATTTAATCATAATGTTTAGGGATTTTTTCCTTTAGAAAAGGAAAACAAAGGGGAAAAAGTTCTTTCCTAACAGCATCTACTCCCCAAATTCCTAGTTATATTATTGACCGTCATAATTTTTATGTCAGAATTACAAAACTGCCCTCACATGACTAATTGAGAAGACACCGAGAAATACACAATGGAAGCAGAAATAAAAGAAACACAAAGCTGCATTTTTCAAGGCCTCATTTTAGACGTAAGTGTTACTGATAAAACGAACATTTTATTAGTAAATATTTGTCATGCTGCATTTAAATCACATTAATTCCCAGCTCTTTGCTCTAAAAGAGCAAATTGCCCCCTTAGCATTTAACATGTGCCTTGGCTTCCTTTAAGCATCTCCATGTTTAAGGTGCACATGGCGGGATGGGGCCTGGATGTGCTCACACCTACACACATAGCTACACAAAGAATTCACTGTATGTCACTAACCACCCTGGTTATCAAAAGTTAATGGGCCCTGAAATTGATACAATTCCAATATTGTGGCTCATAAAAACCGGAGAGATATTTTATTTGTGACCTACATCATTCATATTTAAGAATCCAGAGGGAATTAGGACACCCTTCTGCCTTTTGCCTACATAACTGCTTCATTCCTTATTTTAAATTATATCTTGTTAAAATTGTGATAAAATACATATCACAGCATTTGCCATCTTAACCATATTTAAGTGTATGATTCAGTACTGTTAAGTAGGTTCACATTGTTGTGCACCAATATTCAAAACTCTTCATGTTGCAAAATGGAAACTCTAGATTCATGAAACAATTCCCCATTTCTCCCTTCTCCCAGACCCTGGCAATCACCTTTTTACTCTCTGTCTCTATGAATTTGACTACTCTAGATACCTTAGATAAGATGAGTCATGTTACACTTGTTTTTTTTGTTTTGTTTTGTTTTTGGTTTTTGTGACTGGCTTATTTCACTTGGCACAATGCCCTCAAGTTTCACCCATATTGCAGCATGTCTCAGAATTTCCTTCCTTCTCAAGGCTGAATAATATTCCATTGTAGGTACATTTCACATTTTGTTTATCCATTCATCTGTCAACGGACACCTGGGTTGCTTCTACCTTTTGGTAGGATTGTGGATACTGCTGCTATATTTTTTTCTTTTTTCTTTTTGTTTTGAGACAGAGTCTTGTACTGCCACCCAGGCTGGAGTGCGGTGGTGTGATCTCAGCTCACTATAACCTCCCCCTCTCAGATTCAAGAGATTCTCTTATCTCAGCCTTCTAAGTAGCTGGGATTACATGTGTGCACCACCATGCCCAGCTATTTTTTATTTTTAGTAGAGATAGGGTTTCGCCATGTTGGCCAGGCTGGTCTCATAAACTCCTGACTTCAAGTTATCTGCCCACCTCGGCCTCCCAAAGTGCTGGGATTACAGGTATGAACCACTGTTTCCAGCCTATTACTGCTATTAATGTGGGTGTACAAAAGTGTCTGTGAGACTTTGCTTTCAATTCTTTTGGGTATATACCCAGAAGTGGAGTTGCTGAATCACATAATAATTCTATTTTTAATTTATTGAGGAATTGCCATACTGTTTTCCATAGAAGCTGCACCATTTTAACATTCTCACCAATAGTACACAAGGGTTCCAGTTTCTCCACAGCCTCACCAATACTTATTTTCTGTTTTCTTTGTATTTATGTTTGACAGTAGCCATTTTAATGGGTGCAAAATAGTATTTCATTTTGATTTTGATTTGCATTTTCTTAATGATTCATGACGTTGAGCATCTTTTCATGTGTTTTGGGGCCTGCATGTTATTTTCTGACTTACTGACTAGAATGAGTAAAAGGGTAAGGATGGAAAACAAATTTCCTTGACTTCCCAAAACTTCGGTGTGACAATCAGCAGGTATTATTAAGGATGTCCTTTAAGTAAGGCTCTAAATTATAAAAATAAATAAATACAACAAAAGAGTTTAAGAGGAATCTGCCTGCAGGAAAGTGGTAGAGGAGACAGGACATGCATTTAAACTGCAAGGACTCTCTTGAGACCTCAGGTTCTTTGAGGATAGAAGTAATTACATCCTTACTATTTCCAGCACAGGGACGTCTTACGCTGGGCCTTTAATAAATATTTGTTAAAAAATGAACAAACTCATTCTTTATATTTGTGATCATTAAAAACAAAAATTCCCAGAGCAAACTTTTTATGCTTTTTCAACAGATGAGCTTCAACATGGATCAACATACACTACACTCCTGTAAGTCTTCTGAAAACAGTTGCCTTTGAAGAGGTGTGAATTTTCCTTACTTTTCTTAAAAGGGTGTTAACTTCAAAAGGTGACCTGGTGAGTGTTAAAAAATTAACACATTTAAGTCAGTAGCCAAAACATCACCCCCGGATCTGTGAACCTGAAATTGAACTGGTAGACTGAGCTGACTCTGGTGTGGATGCCAAAAAAGTCATCACTCAGCACTAATCTGGACCAGTGAAAATTTGCTCTTTCTTTGGGTTGGGAAAAAGAAGGATTTGGAGGATTGTGATGCTAGCAGGACATAAATGCATGAGACAGCCAGTTATAAATGCTTCTTCTAGACCCTTCTAACCCCTTAAACATGCTTTAAAAGTGACTTTACAGCAGAGAATGTGTACTTTCTCTGGCTAACATAAAAAGAAACCTCTTTCTATTAAAAGTGGAATTGTTTATTCGTAGAGAAAATTGACTGAAATATCTTTGCTGAGCCCCCTTTCTTTCCTTGTTTCTCATCCTGTTAGGGCACAAACAAAATTTTTTTCTTCAATTTTCCATTACTTTGTGTGTCAGCCACCAGTACATTATGTGGGACCTTCTTTCTTTCTGCCGTTCGTGTTTAGAAATGATCTTAACAACTAGATTTTGGTCAACAAAAGTGGAGCACACGCTCCTGCTGTCCTGCTGTCAGGCTCTACAACAGGGACTCTACTGCTAAAAGGAATTCTGAGGGCATCGTGTCCACCCTCCTGCCTCTGGGTACTACTGCGCTTAGCTGGTACCATTACAAACATTTTCATGCCACTCTGAGGCAAGATGTTAGAGCACAGTTGTGAAATCCTAGGAAACATTAGGAGCAGAGAAAGAAAACTGGTGTAAAACAGTAGTACTGAAATTTTAAAAAAAGTTTCTGAGAGTTGCAGATCAAGAGGTGGTGACCCAGGCAGTTTTGTTAAAGCTATAAAGCCGTAGATAATGTATGAGTGTTTCTAAAAGGGAGAGAACTGGTTGTTGAGTGGTCTTCCTAGGCATCTCTGCAGAATTCCAACAATGACAAGCAATGATCCAAGCATGGTCAGATAGTGCATTACTTGCTTTACCTAGAAAATGCATTTCTAAAACCTGTCCGTATGCATTCACCAGGTCATTCATTATTTCATTCACAGAGATTTATTAAGTACTAACAGCACATCAGGCACTTTGCTAGGTGCCAAGGATAGAAGGATGAATATGACCTATTAATTGAATTAAAGGTCTCCCGTTCTAGTAAGGAAAGGCAGACCTCTAAACACAAATTCAAATAGAGGAGGGTAAGTACAGCAATAGCAGCAATGTTAGGTACAGAAGCAAGCAGAGAGGGAGGCTGTCTGCTTCTTGGTGAGTCAGTGAAAAAGCTTTTGGAGCTTTTGTTTCTCATTTTCTTGTCTGTCTCCTGGTATCTGTTTTTCCAGTAGCATTCTCACTGGCCCATGGACCTCTCCCATTCTCCTATTCAGAATTTGGAGACCAGGAGAGAGGTAATGAAGGGATACTAGGGGTACTTTGTTAGTATATATTAATATTTATTCAGACCTAACAATGAACTGGGAACTTTCTAAGCTCTATATATGAATTATGCTATTTTATTCTTTATAGTTCCCCACTCCCCCTATGAGTAGGGACTGTTTCCAATCATTTTTTTTTTTTTGAGACAGGGCCTTGCTCTGTCACCTATTTAGGCTGAGTGCAGTGGCACAATCACCCCTCACTGCACCCTCAACCTCTCAGGCACAAATGATCCTCCCACCTTGGCCTCCATAAGGGTTAGGATTACAGGCATGAGACACTGCATGCAGCCTCAGTCATGATTTTATAGATGAAGATCTGATGCACAAAAAGATATGTAACTCTCCAAGGTAGCAAACTAAGTGGTGGTTTGAAGTCAGGCCATCTGGCTGCAGAGTTCATGTGCTCAGGAGACGTAATTTTAGTGGTTGAAATAAGAGTTCTAGAAGCAGCACGTGTTGTCAGAAGAGAAGTAGGCCAGAGGCAGGGTACTGAGGAGTAAAGAGATGAGTGGGCAGGCCCAGGTAGAGATGGCAGCAAATATGGCACCTGAGAGGGCAGAGAAGATGACAGAGGGCCACAGCACAGTGGCATCCTGCAAGCTCAGGGACGGGAGGGCTTCTGGAGGACCGGAGCCCAGGCATTTTTGCATTTTGCGAACACTGAAGGGAGCCAGGTGGAAGGCAGAAGACTGGACCTGAGCCTGACTGTTTTACTCGTACATTATGTGAGCTTGGGGAGGTCACTAACCTCTCTGAGCCTTTTTATACTCATTTTAGAGCAGTGATAATGATTTTTATGTACCACTGAGGTTGTTTTAAGGTTCATGTCAGAACAATTTTTGTGACCATCCTGAATATGATTTAAAACATTCATTATGTGAACAATATGCTCATTATTACACCATTCCACCTGAAACTGATTTAATTGAAACACTAATAAAAAATGCCTTTAAGGTTTCTCATTTTTACCTTAAGAATATAGATAATGGTGGACATTTTATCTTCCTTTTAACTTCTGTGAGAAAAGCTAATCTGATATAATCAGCCTATATGACTATTAATACTCTAAATTATCAATTTGTTCATGCATTGATTAAGGCTTTGAGTGCTTACTGTATTCAAATCAAGAATATGTTCAGCTTATGACTGTTTCAGGAAGGAACTTATAATCTAGACAAGAAATCTATCTGTATGCAATACTACAGTACAGCTGTTCTTAACTAGGGACTACTTTTCTCTACTCTGGAGGACATACCTGGAGATGTGTTTGGCTGCTACAACTGAGTAGGGGCGATACTACTTGTATCTAGTGGATAGAGGTCAGTGATGCTATTAAACACCCCACAATGCATGGTACAGTCCCCTCTCTCCTACCTCAACAAACAATTGTCTAGTACCAAAAATTGCCAGTGCTAAGGTTAGAGCATGCTGCTACCGTGTGGAAGATATGGTTAGGCTTTGTGTCCCCACCCAAATCTCACCTTGAGTTGTAATCCCCAAGTGTTGAGGGAGGAACCTGAGGGGAGGCGATTGGATCATGGGGGCGGTTTTCCACATGCTGTTCTTGTGATAGTGAGTTCTCCTGAGATCCGATGGTTTTCTAAGTGTTTGGCAAGTTCCTCCTTCGCTCATTCTTCTCTCCTGCTGCCTAGTGAAGAAGGTCCTTGCTTCCCTTTCCCTTTCACTATGATTGTGAGGTTCCTGAGGCCTCCCCAGCCATGTAGAACTGTGAGTCAATTAAACTACTTTTGTTTATAAATTATCCAGTCTTGGGTAGTATCTTTATAGCAGTGTAAGAATGGACTAATACAACAATACAATAGGTGCTGTAATAATAGATTAAAAGAATGACACAACATAGAAAGTGATAATATGCGTATTTCCTAGAGAAATTAGGAACTGACTCTTGGCCTTAATAAATACATTTGGGTCTTGTACCATACATGCCAAACATAGTTCCCATTTCACTGAAAGTTCTTCACTGACACATGTATATTTGAGCAGCTATACAAATTATTCAAAGGATTCAGTACAACTCAAATAGGAAATTTTCAGAAAGTGATCTTGAGGCAGAACCATTAGACTCTAATGGTTCACTAGTTTCTAATTACATGCCTATCACATTAGTCAGGGACTAAGTTCAAGAAAAGCAAAACCACTGAGGTAGCTTGAATAGAGAAAATTTAATGCACGAAAGTGGTTATATAGATGATGGGAAAGCTGAGAAGCCATAAAAGGGACAGTGTAGCACCTGTAAATTGGCAATATAAGGAAGCCATGACAATCCTGAGGGCCACGGAAAATAGGAGAAGCTGATGCTACCAGACCCAAAAGCTGGTGAAAACCATTTGTGGTTAGAACCATGAACGATGCTGCCCAGTAGAAGCTGGAGTCAGAGAGGGAAGTCTGTCAGGTAGGAGCTAGAGCAGTGAAGGAAATACAACCACAGTCACAGATGCCACGTTAACAGATATCAAGAGAGATATCCTGACATCTCCCCTTGTCTCTTCTTCCCATCCTTCAGGCTGCTTCCAATCCTTTCCCATTGGCTGAAACTACCCTTCAACTAGTTGGCATGGGAATCTAAAAATGTAGTAACACTGTAAATGCCAGATGTGAATTTGCCTTCTGCTCATTCGCCACTCTTCTCCTGCTCTGATTGAATCACAAGCAACAAAAACAAAAACAATGATGCTTTAGTGCCTTGAGAGGAATAGCACAACCTTCCTGCCCAGGGATGATTTATACAGGGAGAAGTCATGTAAAAAATTCTCTTAATATAGGGACCAAGTTTTCATAGGCAATGGTGACAAGATGATAGCTGACACAATGATGTTACTTAGATAATAAAGGAATACTCATCCCTTAAAAGAAAGAAATGTGCATCATATAATTATTTTATAAAATATACCTAATATTATAATTTATTTTAAATAATTACTTTTTATTCAAATATATAATAGGTATGGTTGAGACATTTTTAGGCTGATGGTGATGATCTCTGAAATTTTCTCTGTAGCAAAGGACATCTAAGACCTAAAATATTTATTTATGTATTTATTTATTTATTTTTTTAAATTTGAGACAGAGTCTCTCGCTTTTTGCCAAGTGCCAGGCTGGAGTACAGTGGTGTGATCTAGGTTCAGTGTAACCCTCCGCCTCCTGAGATCAAGCAATTCTCCTGCCTCAGCCTTCCGAGTAGGTGGGACTACAGAAGCCCGCCACCAAGCCCAGCTAATTTTTATATTTCAGTAGAGACGGGGTTTCACGATGTTGGCCAGGATGGTCTCGATCTCTTGACCTCATGATCTGCTGGCCTCCACCTCCCAAAGTGCTGGGATTACAGTCGTGAGCCACCACACTTGGCCTTAAAAATGTTTCTTTAGTTCAAGAAAGGTGGACATACAGGCATGTAACCATTAAACTGAATCATTACTTAGTTGATAAAAGAGAACCCAGTCTTGTGAATAGGTATAGTATAGTGAAGTGTTTGAGTAATGCAGATCAGTGCACTGTGTATGGCGGTAATCTAATGAAGTATGGCTGCCACTATTTCTGTATTATAACAGCAAGTATTCATGTGTGAGCACTTGCAGTTCTGAGGTTGCACAGGAAAGCAAAAGTTGACATAATGTGAAAATATTCTCAAATGCAGTGAACACTTAAAATTAATCTTCATGCAAATATCCTTACCAAGTTTGGCCCCAGGATCTCTCTCTTCCAGGAAAGCCAAAGCTTCCAATGGTCAATATTTCAGTGATGGTCAAACACTGTACCACAGAATGCAAACACAATAAATACACTATGGAATAAAACAGAAAATCTTGGAAAAACAAGGGTGACGATGATGATGTTGGTTAGCTCTGAATAACCTGCAAAATCAATGAAAATGAAAATCTTGTAAACTCAAACCAGTTAATAAAGAAGAGAAAATCGATAAGAAGAATAAATTAAACTTCAAATAAGAATGATTTTTAACATTTAAGGATTAATAGAGGGCTGTGGGATTGATGAAGTGTCCTGAATCTTGCAAAAAATGTTATTTTTTATGATCACATAGTAGGTAAAATTTGAAATAAAAGTTGTTCAAGCAGGTCATCATAAAATTTGTCAGAGAAAGTAACTTCCCAAAGTCAATGTTTGATTCATTCTTCATTTTAAGAATTAAAACTATTTGGGAATATATTAAAGACTCTGTTATTGTAAGAAAAAATAGCACAATTTTCATGTATTTTAGATTCATTTTTATATGAAATTGTAGTAGTTCTTTGTCACTATTGCCTATGAAAATTTGGTCTGCATATTAAGCGAATTTCCTTTACATGACTTCTCCCCATATAAATCATCCTTGGGCAGGAAGGATGTGCTGTTCCTCTCATGGCACTAGAGTGTCAGTGTTTCTGTTTGTCCCTCATTGCAGACATTGAGTCCCGGGAAGTAAGTAGTCACAGACAGTGATGCAGGCAGTCCCTTCAATATCACTGCAAAATAATATCTATAACTTTTGTAGGGCAAAGATTGGTACAAGTGCCAATTGCTGTAACTTTTAAAAGGCGAGAGAAATAGGAACAGATAATAGAGGAAGCAGACTCATAAAACGTTACAGCTGAAAGGGATCTTAAACTCTTCTAGTGCCCATCCCCCTCATTTTATAGTTGAGGAAACTGAAGAGTCAAGAGGGAATAACTTGCTGTGTCATGCCACTAGCTCGTGGCAGAGTTGTTGCTTGAAACCACGTACCTAGATTCCAGAACCTCCTTCTAAATGACACTCCAGCATTGAGAGCAGTTGATGAATTCTTAGCTGTAGCCGAAATTGTATACTTTAATGACCTCACAGGCACCAGCTAGCTGCTGGCTAATGAGCAGAGTTGTCTGCAATTCACAGGGGTAGTATTGCATAGTGGTGATGAACCTAGACTCTGGAGCCAGACTGCATGGGTTTTAATGAGGCCCAGCCACTTCCTAGCTGAGCGACCTTGGACAAACTACCTAGTCACTCTGTGCTTCAGTATTTTCTGAGTGACCATTCTGTGCCAGAGAGAATGAAAACCCCTACCTCAAAGGGTCTACATTTAGCTGATACTTATGTGAACTACTTAGAATATGGACTTCCTCATAGTAACCTATCAATCATTCCAATGTGAACCAGTAATGAAGTGAGCAAGTCAACCGCGGGGAAGCAGAGGCTGAGCAGTGAGACTGGGGCAGGGAAAACCAACTGCATATGCACCCACTGACCACCCGACCACCTGATACTATAGAAGCCGGTCAGACAAGGTCATAGGCACCTAGGAGCTATACGCTTCCTCTTCTATAGGATTTGCTCTACTTAAGTTGAAGATTCAGTAAATCTATAGTTTCTTCATGGTATTTGTCAACTCTGAACTATTTGTTGTCTCTTTAAAGCCTTGAGTTAAAAATTAATTTAGATATTGTTAAGATGCCAAAACTGGGTGAATCCAACCACATTCACTAGTCTGGTTTTCTGATAAGGAGCAGCCTATATTTGTTACCAAACAATAGCTAGTCTTAAAAAATGAAAAGTGTGACAGGGAGCAGCCCTGTTGGGTTGACTCAGATAAACCAGCCCTTAAAATACAGGCTACACATATAAGCATATACAAACATACACAGAAGTTTGGATCATCAAATTTCCTATTTCATGCTGAAGATTTAAGTTCATGGATGCCAGATTTCTTCGAAATCTCCTCCAAAAGGTACCAATCACAGAAAATATGTATATAAGTTCAATAGAATTAAAATGTTCTATTTTCATAAAAACATGTATTAAATAAATCCAGCCTAATTTTTTTGAACTCCAGATCACATGCTAATTTGCATAGTTTATTGATTCTATTCGTAAATATTCCTGGGAAGTAGATTCTTCAAACTTGCTTTGAATTCCCCTCAAGTTTCTCACAAGAAATGCTAAGCAACCATCTAAATTATAGAGTGAGAATCTGAAAACAGGCAATCCTACAAGTCTGCCTCTGTTACCTCCACCCTTGCCCATTAGATCAGCTATATTGCATTCTTCTTTAAAAGGTGCTGAGAGAATATACAAACTATTATAAAGCCAATCCTCTAGGAGTGTAGTAGGGACGGGGTTGGAGAAGGGGAGAAGACTCATTTCAGAAGGCTGCTTTCAGAGGATTCTTGAGGCTTGAGAAATTTCATTCTAATGAAATTAGAAATGAAATTAAACCATGAAAGTCCTGGGGAGCGACAAAAATCTAATTATGCTTTTGTTTTTCCATAAATATATCAATTATTCTTTCAATGTTTATTGAAAGGCAATAAAAAGATGGGGTTAAGGCTTGAGCTTTGGAGTGAGAGATACCTGGAGTCAAATCCTGGTTCTGCCGCTTACTAACTGTAAGTTGCAAGCTTCTCTGAACCTCTGCTTTTCAGTTGTAAAATGAGGGTACTCTAGAACCTAACTTATAGGGTGGTGAGGACTCATAGGATAATGCAGAGAATAGACCTAGCACTGTTTTGGCATCCTGTGAATATAAATTGGCTGCTGGTGTACTGCGTGACTACTATGTGCAGACAAGGAATAATATCAAGTCTCTAGTAACTCGGAAGCATGTTCTAGTTGAGGGAATAGACAATAGACACTCCGCACACATGAAAACACAGCATATTTCTTGTGGTCACAAAGAAAACTAAAGCACTATAAAGAGATAGAAAGAGATGGAGTTGGATGAGGTTGCTACTTTTTTTTTTTTTTTTTTTTTTTTTTTTTTTTTTTTTTTTTGAGGCGGAGTTTCGTTCTTGTTACCCAGGCTGGAGTGCAATGGCGTGATCTCGGCTCACTGCAACCTCCGCCTCCTGGGTTCAGGCAATTCTCCTGCCTCAGCCTCCCGAGTAGCTGGGATTACAGGCATGCGCCACCATGCCCAGCTAATTTTTTGTATTTTTAGTAGAGACGGGGTTTCCCCATGTTGACCAGGATGGTCTCGATCTCTTGATCTCGTGATCCACCCACCTCGGCCTCCCAAAGTGCTGGGATTACAGGCTTGAGCCACCGCGCCCGGCTGAGGTTGCTACTTTCTATGCAGAGTTCGGGGCAGGCCTCTTTGGTCATTTAAGCAGTGACCTAAAGGAATAGGAGGAGTGTTTCAGGCAGAAGGAACACCACAAAGGCCCCAAGGAGGGAGCATACAGGGGTATTTAGGAGAAACCACAGGAGGCAAATGTGGGTGTAGAAGAAGAATATCAGAAAGGAGCTGGGGCAAAACCGAAAAGGTCATTACCACTGGTGAGGAGTTAGGATCTGGCACTGAGTGAGGTGGAAGTCACGGGAGGCCTGTGAATAAGAAGTGATGTGAAATTTTAAAAGGATCACCTAGTCTTTGAGTTAAGAATAACCTACAGGAGGAAAACAAAGAAAGCAGGAACACCAGTTGGGGGTGGGGGTTTGTAATAATCCAAGCAGGAGATGATGGCGGTTTGGACTAAAGGGGACATGGAAGCAATGGTGTGAAAAGCTCAAACTCGGGATACATTCTGAAGGTAGATCTAAAAGGAGTTGATGATGAATTTGATGTGTGGTATGGGGAAGAGAAAAGTCAATGATAATGACAAAGTTTTTATTTCGGTGGCATTATAGTCAGTCCAAAGGCCTGGGAGCTAAAGAACCAGTGGTGTATATGCCTGTCCAAGTCTGAAGGCCTGAGAACCAGGACTACCAAGCACAGAAGAGGATTGATCTCCCAGCTCAAACAATAAGGCAGAGAGCAATTACAACCTTCCCCAGCCTTTTTATTCTATTCAGGCCCTCAACAAATACCCCCACATAGTGGGAAGGGCAATCTGCTTTACTCAGTCTGCCAATCCAAGTGTTAATCTTTTCCAGAATACCCTGAAGACACAGCAGAAATAACATAAAACCAGCTACCTAGGCCTCCCATGGTCGAATCAAGTGAACACATATGATTAACCATCACACCTGTCACCTCTAACCGCATCATGTTCTAAATCCAGCGCCTTAGACCACTCGGCCACGCTACCAACCTGCATCATGTTCTAAATGGGTCATTGTACTAACATGGGCTAACTTCCTTCATTCTAGAATAGATCGGATTTCTCTTTCAGGTTCCCTTCTTATTCTAAACTACTGTATTTCCAGACTAATTAATAAGTATTTTCAAATTTATAGTACCCACAACAGCACCTAGCATATAATGAACACTCAATAAATACATGTTTAATTTTAAAGAAGTGAATATACATGTTAGAAGACTCTGACATTGACACGGTCATTGTCATTACAATGCTATTGTCACTGACATGACAGAAATATTGGCATTGACTGATTAAGTGACCTTGACATAGTGGGTGATTGCCTAGCTCAGACAGAGCTGCCAAGTAGTAAAGCCAGTGGCTAAGTCTTCTAACTCCAAAGTCAGTGACAAATTTTGTCTGGATTTCAAGATTTAAAATATTAAGCCTTTCCATCCATAAAAACAGCTACTTTTTTACACATTTACAATTATATGGATACTAGTCAACTAAAATAGCCTGACTCCTTGACTAATTGGTCTGGGCTTCAGAGACCTTCAAGAGAAAGGATATGTACATCTCACATATATTCATACAACTGGCTTGGTACTACAGTATCATTTAAAATAGCTTAGAGTGTCTCTTTCATTAAAAGGCAAGAACAAAGTCATTCAAAAAGTAGAGGAAAAATTTTTTTGGAAGGTTTATTTGTTTGATTCCTCAAAGTAAAAATGCCCCAAATTCCCACACAAGTAGAAACATAGTTAAGCTACATGGTTCTGTCTTGAGTATGCAAATATCACAGCCCAGTCTTATGTCAGCTTGAAAAGATAATGTCATGCAGAAAATTAAGACCATCTGATGAAATCATGTTATGAAATGTGGCTTGAGAGAGCAGCTTTCTGTATGTTATGATTTGATGTATTTTCACACCAAAACTCAACTGAACAGGCAAGGAGTCTCAATTAATGCAAAATTTGAAATTTTCAGACAAATTTACAAGGTGTTTACTGAGGAGAAAAGGGAGGGAGACGTCTTAAATACTGTCTCCTCTTAACAGCCTTGATTTTATGTTACGTGTCTAAGGAACCGAATGCCTCAGCTTTTCATTTAGAGTTTTGAATTTAATCTGATGGCAGTTTGGATATAATAATGATGCATTTATTGTTAATTTCCTTAAAGCCTTACTGTCTAACAATGTAGACCATTATCGCCCCAAATACTTTCTGTGTTTCGAAGGATTTCCATATTCCATAGTGCACAGAAGCTGACTCCGAAGCAAGGCTTAAGAGGAATATACAAGAAGCAAGAATATATTTCCTTAGTAACTAGCTGGTCTTTTTTTCCTTACTGCAGACCTGTTTTCCAGAAGATGAGAAGGAGACTTGACAGGACTTTATTGGTTCATAAATTAACTTGGTAGATTTACAATCATTTCTTAGAATGTTAGGAACTCTTTTTAGGAACTTATTTTCAAGAGAGAAAAAAACATGTTTAACTTAGAATATGAAATTGGCACTGCAATCCACCTAGAGTATGGTGGGTTAGTTTGTTTTTCACCTCTGGATTGATCCCATATGCCATTACAGAGTTAGTTTTGGCCAAACGAAATATTTAAACAGATATTCACAATACGTTTTCTTTCCAGTGTAAGTGAATAAACAATACACTATCATTAGCGATATGATCAGTGAGATATAGTCAGTTAATTTTGTTGGCTTCTTTAAGAGACTATACTGAAGTGGAGAAGGTCATATGAGCACTACACAAGAGCCCAAAATATCCTTTACTTCCTGTTAACATGAAAGTGTAATCCAAAAGTGGAGAAAAGTAGATTAATATCTGTGTGACCATCTCCTTTCAACCTCTGCACAAATATGTAAATAATCCAACTTTTGGAGATAAACGGCCCCATCCTGAGCAGACCTCTGGGTTCAGGGTTTGCCGGAGAGGTATTTTCCTACATGCATGAGTGAAATAAATTCTATACTCACAAGTGGTGGAGAGAAAATGCTACCCGTGTCTACTGGATCAAAACTTCCTGTCTGTTTATCTTAGTCGGTCCTTCCCAGAAGAGAGCCACACAGAGGTCTCCAGCCCTCGCAGAAGGAAGGATACAGAAAAACAAACATTTAAATTCAGAACCTTACCCTTTGGAAAAACATAGGCTACTAATGAAGAAACTGCTCATTTGGCCAAAGCAAACTTGAGCCCCATTTTCCTGTGATCCAGGCAAGCAAATTAAAAAAAAATTTTTTTTAAAGTAGGATGGGGCTAATTATAGGAGGCAGAGGGTAGGTAAAATAGCTCCTTGTTCAGAAGCATCCATGTATTTTCCTGAGATGAAGAGCAAATATTTTGTTTAAATAGCAAGCAATTTTCTATAAAAGTGCTACTGCTTGGAAATGCTCTTTATGATTTATTGCTGCTTTTTAACCTGAAAAAATATTAATAACTGAGGAGCCCTTGTTGGTATCTTTATTATACTTAAACCCAAATAGCCATAATATTATAACTGGTGTGGCCACATTTAATATTTTTCTTCCATGAATACAGCATGGGCTTATTAACAGAGACCAGAAAATAAAAATTGAGGTGACCTTCCAGGCTTCAGCTTTACATAGAGATGCCATGGCAGTAATAAGGCAGCTAGCTAACTTTCAGAAGAAGCTGGGGTAAGGCCACAGAGAGAATCTTTTCGCATTTTCTCCTTTTCTACCAGATAGAGCACTTTCTCTGCGTATGGATCCATGTCATCATTCAGCTGTTTCTTCTGGCAAAGCCAGAATCCAGAACAGAATCTCAGTGAAAAAGAAACCAATAAATTAGATCTCTTTGTGAGCAATTTGCCGTTAGTTCTATCCTCTCTGCCTATTAAGATTCTTTATTTACTTCACCAAGAGATTTCTGCTGACAAGTCCATCCATTTACCACTAGCCTAGATAAAATGCTAATAAACAAAATGTCAAAAAATGTATTCATGGGACCTTCCCCATTCTCACCCCCTCCCCTTCTCCTTTTTCATCAAGCTGGTATATTAAGGAGCCACTGGAGCTAAAAAGTTTAAAACTGACAGGTTGGTGGAGGCTTTCCGTTTCTTTAATTAAATATATTTTATGACTATGCTTTTATATATTATGTATTTATAATGATATATATGTAGATATGCATATATATAAATATTACACCCAAAGCTGGTGCAGTCAGAAAGAAGGCAAATCCCTTTCGGTTCCTACTGCTTATGTTCCTGATCTGACCTGGCTGATAATCATAGGGAGGCTGGATGAGGCATACTGGGGGAAAGGAAATTTTCCATTTTATGCTTATGGATGATTCCCAGAGGAATCTTTTGTTTCCAAGTCTCTTTCGAGTCCTTTGGGTGAAAGGCAAATGCTGAGCAGTTCTATCTCATACATAACTCCAATGGAGACACCTATAATACAAAACAGAGATCCCCCGAGGGCACCGTTATACATTTATTATAAAGCAAAGATTAAAACAATTTTATGGAAATTAAAGATAATATGGAACATTTGTCTCTCTCTCAGTCAAAGAGTAACATGAAGCAGTTCAACAAACAGCTCCAGGCAGTTCCATGCAGGATGATCGAATGGCTGGGACTAAGGGGACAGGCAGGGCGGCTGCAGACTGCGAGGTGTGGGTTTTTTACCAGGGCATCTTGCCGGCGCTTGGCAACTGTGCTCAGGTGAAAAATGATACACCTGCAAAATCAGAACAATGGGCAAGTCGAAGGGTACTTAGGTGGTTTGCCCTCTTGAAATCTATCTCAGCAAGACAGGATGCAAACAGCAGGGTGGGGACCAGAAGGGGTGTCCTGGATAGCTTTTTGTGTTTTGTCTTTTTTGGAGCGTGTGTGTGCGTGCGTGTGTGTGTGTGTGTGTGTGTGTGTGTGTGTGTGTGTGTGGTTTTCTCTGTTTCTACTTGATTCATGTGCTCACTGGAAAAAAATGTACAAAAGTCCTGGACATTTGCTAAAACTCCAAGCTGGTAGCATTTTCATTTTATATATAATAGAATCCTGTTACCAAAAAGAAGTGGTGGTCACAGGAGAGTAAAACATCTGTGTTAAACAAGAGATATACTCTACTTCATTTGCACACAAGGGTCTGATTTCACCTCTAGTGCACTGAATTTATGGTAAAAGGAGGGCTTTTAAATTGGGTTTGTTTTATTTTGATCCTCTGTCTGGATATTTCTTTCATACCTCCCAGGCAGAAGCTCTCATGGGTAAGCTTATATTTTTGTTAATAAAAAAATGCAATTGGTGCTAATCTAGACTTCCATCATGGTCGTTCAAGCTTTCCAATGTTAATAACCACTCCCAAAGAAAGGATCATCAAAAGAGTTCAGACTACGCGGTTTTGCGGTCAAGGCCGTGAGCCATATTCAGAAATGTCTGCTTTCCATTCCCTGGCCCACTGCTGGATAACTATGTGACATTTATATGCTAATTGTTTTCTTTCAGTCTTGATTTCTTTAGCTGTAAAAGACTACTCTTTATTTACTTATTTAACATGGGTCTAGGGATGGCAAGGATTTATGGAGTGAACTAGTTAAGATACTGGGCTTTTGATCTGACTGATTTGGGAAAGATCTCTCTTCAGTACTCACTACTTCTGTCACTTAGGATAAGTTACCAACTATGTAACTCATTATATATATATATAAATACATATATATATATGTATATATGTGTGTGTGTGTGTGTGTGTGTGTATGTATGTGTGTAGTAGTTATTGTGAAGATTAACTGAGATAATGTAGGTAAAATATGTTTTGCCTACACTCAATAAACGTACAGATTTTATAAATAATAATAATAGCTCAATGTTCTTTAGGCCTCCACACAAATAATTAACTGAAGAGGAAGCATTATCATACAATTATTTATTCATAAAATAATAGCAGCAACATTTATATACAGATGTTTATGAGCTCTACATAGCAATGAATTTCAATGCCAGATCACAAGCACTACACTTCACCTTTCATTTCAAACTATATGACTTTTTCATATAGTGGCATAATGTAGTACAGACGCTTGAAACACCTCCAATTTTAATTCTCCTCCTCCCCCACTGCCTCCTGCTTTGCACTCTCTAATGAAAAATAAAAGTTAAGGGCAATCTGTTTAAGGCTATACTAAAGCCTACTAGACAGACCAGGCCAGGTGATGGTGCAGGGCTCAGAGAGTGATGTGAACAGGAAGGGAGATGGGGAGAAACTTATGAAACACACAGAAGGTGTCTGCACTTCTGTATTAAAAATACCGGTGGCGGGGAACTCAGCACCAAGAATAGGGGAAAAAATATTTTCAATCGCTTTTCATGTGCTTCCTTTCACCCTTCAAATAGTAACTGTTTTTCCCTAAATGGGTGGAAGTGCTTAGTACAGTAAATACAAAAGCTCTCTTGTTCATATTCATTTTAAAAATAAATGTAAAAGAGACCTCCTTTATAATCACAAAAGACACGGAAGCCAGGGGTTTTTGGGTAATCGCACACATCAAGGGGCATTAAAGGGACAAGGCCTTCAGTACTACCTAATGACATTCACCCTGGAGTGTCATTGCTTAATTATGGCTTTTCAAATATTTGGGCAATAAAGGAATCAGAATTTATTTCAAACTCATATTGATGTACAGCCAAACAATATAGTTGTTTATTATCTATTAATGAGGTTGAGACTTATGCCTTTAAAGGGATCACAAATAAATTCTTGGGTGTATTTGGCCTTTTAAATATTTTGAATATATGAATTCATCAGGATTTTGGGATTAGGTAACTGCTGTCTACACAAAAAATCTGCAAAATTTTTCATTACTTTTTTATTAGTTGGCAGCACATACTCTAACTGTGAACTTTTATGAAGCTATAAACATAAAGGACCTTCTGATACTGGTATGATGATAATTCTAAATTTCCTCTTTGCAGCTGGGGTTGATCCCCTCTATTTGGTACAGTCTATTTTTTTTTGTGACTTAACAGAAGAACATTGGCTCACTACTGTATTGCCTTCAAGCACTTTCTCGGGAAGTTCTTGAATTAAATCCACATGGAAACCCAATGCCCCTCTCCACCTTTCCCTTAAGGTGGTTATAAAATGTCAGTAGAAAGCAAAGCTGTTTATTTTACTTAGGGTTGGATTCTGTTAGTAAATGAGTTTCTGGTGGGGCTTATGTGCAAACCACATCTTTCAATCAGATTCTTTACATGACTAAATGTATATTAAATTGTGCCATAAATATTAATTTAAAATTCAGAAGTTCAGATTCCACATAAATCCATGTGAATAAGTAGAGATATGCACTGTTTAACAAGTTCTAGATTCACATTCTAGCTCCACTAGCAAAACATTGCCTCACTTTTGTAGGTAGCAGGCAAAAAAGACAAAGTGCTGTCTTCCTAACAGGCAGACTTCACACCAGCAGAGATCTATGACCTGCCTTTAACAGGGCAGCATGGAGATCTCTGTAAAGAGAACCAGGCAATCCTGGCAGGGTAGTTCTACTCCTGGAATCCAGGAGATGCTATGTGCTGAGGCAGAACCTGGCTGCTGAGCCACGTCTTCTGGAGTTGGGACAATTTTCAAATATGATGGAACAAGGCAGTGACCTGGGTGGTGCCAGAGTACAAGGACAATGGGAGGTAGATTAATCTGAGATAATATGGTTTCTCTGGGCTGGGCATTAAGTGTTATCTCTTATGAAACCATGTTACATTTCTAGGATCTGTCGGGCAAGAGGCCCTTCCTGGACCCTCCAGGCATTCCATCAACTGATTTCCAGCTATATCCTTTGAAGAACATTGCACAACGTGCCATAGGTGGAAAAGCAATAGCTTATGTGTAGGTAAAGCATGAAGACAAAGACTTCTGCTGCATTTGCCTTTTCGTATGACTTGGTTTAACTCTGGCAGTATCTTATTGATACCAACAGGAGGCAGAGAAATACTGGATAGAATAGGGAGGGGCCCCTGGCAGGGGCTCCACCCTTAGGCCTTGACGCACTGCCCGAAATTAGAACATGCATTTCTGTTTTCCTGCCTGAATGTTGCCTTTTCCAAAACCACTCTGGCCTGCCGCACCCCCCAACACTGTACCCATTACAACTCCAAGTTCCACTGGCAGAGGAGCAGAGAGGCGCAGCAGAGAAGGAGAGTAGAGAGGAAGCTTCTGAACGTTGAGAGAAGAGGCAGCTGGACATCAGAGACTATGGTCAGAGAGGAGTTTGGCCGCATTTAGCCAGCGGAAGATTATCTTCCCCCTCCATCTCTTTTCCAGCTCCTCATCCTGCTGAGAGCCACTTCCATTGCTCATTAAAATGCTCTGCATACAACCACCTTTCAATCCATTTGTGTGACCTGATTCTTCCTGGATGCTAGACAAGAATTCAGGAAGCATTGGCTGTGAGACCGGAAAAGGCTGTCATACTGACTCTTCACTGAGCTGCTTAACATGTAAGCCATTTGTAGATAGCAAAGCTAAAAGAGCATTGTTCGTAACACATGCCCTCGGGGGCTCCAGAGGTCACTAGCAACCCCTCTGGCTGCAGTGGGCCTCCATGGAATTCCTTCCTGCTGGTACCCAAAGGCACTTGTCCGGGCTTCTGCACCCACTCACCTGCATGCTCCCCCTCCCACCAAGTGTTTGAGTTTGGTGACCAAGTAAACTAGCTACTCCTGTTGCAAATCCCATGAGGGAATCAAGGGACCTCTCCTGTCTCCTTATCTTTTACTAAACTCAAGGCTTAAATAGAAGGGCAGTGACATCAGAATAAATGCAGAGTAGATGGTACAAACCACCTACTTTCCTTTCTTTTCATTTCCCTGCAGACCTGGGCCTGTTGTTCCTATATAAAGCTATGGAAATCTATCATTTCTTTTGGAGCTTGGAGGAATGAATATACACATTCTCTCATTAAAGAGAAACAGGATGGCCTTTGGTACCTGTATTTCTGTCTTGCTTAAGTTTCAAAAGTAAGATTCTTGAGTCCAGAACACGGTATTCAATGGTTCTCCATCTTTTCTATTAGGGGAACCCATTGTACTTTGTTATAAAATCTCACGATCCTCCATACATGTGTTTTAAAATCTGCATTATTAGTCACTTTCACATCTATAGACCTTTGCAAATACATTGAAAAATAGCTGTATCTTTATGAAAGACAGTACTGTTTGAGGAAATCCCTGGCTTTAGCTTTATTCACCTCTGGTATTAACTCTGCTGTTTCCTAGGAGCTTTGGAGTCCGTATATTGTTAACCACTGCAGTCCTTGAGTGAAGATGGCTGCTGGAGGTCATTTACTCTACTCTTAAGTGCAGTAATATTAACTGAATGGGTCTTTTGCTATTGTCTGGGATTGGCTTATTAGCATCCTTCTATTTCCTTGGTGTTAAAAACAGAGCTTAGATTATAAAATAAACCCAGATGAAAACAGACCTGTGATGGATAAGCATGCCTCCAAACCACAGAAATAACTATCATCTTTGTATCATTAGCTTGCAGGAAAGGAGAAATAGAGTCAACATTCTGAGAAATAAGGCAAAAAATAGGTTATGCATGGTAGTAAAGCTCTCCTTGTTTTTTCTATGGAATGCTCCAAGGCTTATGTTTGAATGATACATTTGACACAATCGGTAAGACTCTATAAAATCTAATGGAAAGGGTAGGTAGTGGTTAAGAGAATAGGGTTTGAAGCCACATTTGGACTTAAATATTTCAATACTTACCAGCTATATGAACATGGGCAGGTAACTCAAACTCTCTCCAAGTCTTGGTTTTATCATCCCTAAAGGAGCAATAATATTTATACCTATAAGTTAGTGATTATTAAATAATAAAATTATGTAAAGGCTTAACACAATTGATGGTGCATAGTAGCACTCAAAATTTGCAGTAACACTTGTAAGTACCTTGTGGCAGGCTAGGGGAAAGAGATTTAGGGGAATGCTATTTAGAGTTTAATTGCTTTTGAGCATTACTCCTCAAATCGATTGGATTCATCCTTACTGTGTATATTCCCTGTGAGGGTCGGATCTAAGAACTCACATGTACTTTCTGCAACATGGCGTCAAACAGGAGCATGCCAGGACTGTGATTAATCTGGAAAATATCACTGTAACTGAAGGAGCAGAGAGAACAGTGGAGGATGATGGAGACATGTAGACACTGGGAGAAATATGGGAGAAAAAGAAAATAAACAAACAAGAGAAAATAAAAGCAGGGGTGTGATCCAGAAACAAATATTGGCATACAACTGAAGGACACTGGGTAAGCTGGGTAAGTATTTCAAATCCTTGGGGCAGGCCGTGAAGTTGAAAAAGCCCATAAGCCTAAGAATCTGTAAGTGAGTTAATATCAGTGACGTCTCTAGTATTTGCACTGTCATTGGAAGCTGGGGCAGAGATTTTTTTCTTCTTTTTGTCTTTTATGCAGATATGCCTTACATTTAGGCTTCCAGTTATTACAGAATTTTTTTTTTTTACTCACCTCCCCCAGAGTTTTGGTATTACCACTTAATAAATACAATACCATTACCAATAGTAATAATATTGATAACTAATATCAATTAGGTTCTTGCTATATGCCAGGCTTACAAACATGCATTAGCCCATTAAATCTTCACAATGCCTCTGTGAAGCAGGTAATATTGTATTATCATGATTTTATAGATGAGAAGACTATGGCTTAAAGATATTATGTAACTTGTCTGAGGTAATACAGACAGTAAATGGCAGAGCTCAGACAAACTCAGCGGTTTCGCACTCTAGAGCTATTAAACAGGGTTGCTATGTCTAGCTGCACAAGTTGTGCACTGTACAATTCTTAGGCTTGGTTTCATTCAGAGTATGAAGTGAATGTGGTAACCTTGGTGTTGGGTAATGTGGAGGCCCCTGTTCTTAATCTTTACTCTGTAACTCAAATTTAATGCCCCCAACTTTTCTTCCTTTAAATGAACAAGTAAAACCTATGTCTTCATATCTTCAATCCAAAGAGGGCTCTTCAGTCTCTAATGTTCTTTATGTGTATTTCACAAAAACAGTTAACTCACGTCTGTAAACATGTTTCTGAGGTAGGCAGTAACTAAACAAGACGATCACCACCATAGGTGCCATTTAAGATAAATCAATGTTAATTGAATGTCTTTGAATAATGACTAGACTATGCTAGTCTAAACCAGTCTCTTCTAAGTTTAGAATCGTATATTAGAGAAGAAAAGATCTCTTTTAACCAATCCTTAACATTGAGGATCCAAAAGACCATATTACCTTTGTCTAAATGGTTTTGATCTGTTAAAACTAATAGTATTCATTGTTCACTATCCGGGTAAATGAAAATTTGCTTTAGAGTAAAACAGTATCTATCTTTCCAAATCCCAGGGGAAGGAGGGCTTGTTGCATATGGAAGCCAAGCTTCAGATCCCAGGAATCTGGTCACAGTTTGGAAGGGTTCAGCAAGCAAATATGTGTTACACAGTCAAAAAAATAAAGAGTCTGGTATGGATGTTAGAGGCAACAGTGATTGCTTCACTGTCTAGTAAATTGATCAGGAGAACAGGAGCACCAGCCATTTCCCTACAAGACCAGAAGAATCTAGAAGAGACTCAACTTCTTGACAGGCCATCTCCGTTCTTCTAGTGCCATTATTGTCATTGGAATTATAGTTGGTATTTGATATGAACACAGTCACTTGCAGAAACAACCAAAGCTATTTTTGAATTATTCAACTCGGATAGCAGTAAGCTTTCTACCTGCTACTTTTCTGCATTTTCTTCTGTAACAACTTCTATCCTCTTTTCCTGTATCTGTTTTGTCCACTTTCCTCTTAGGGCTCACATGTCCTTTCTTTGCACATGTGTGTCATCTGCTTCTCAGGCTCCACAGTATTTCTTTTCTCCAGAAATTCTAGAGAGTATTATTTTCCCATTAGAGCAGAACACCAGGACACTGAGAACAGTTTAATATTCCAAGATTCCATAAACAGTCTGAGTGATTGCTCAGGTTTAAACGACCTCACACATAATTTTAGCAAATGGAGATGCATTAAATGGCTCCAACAGGTGTATGATTAAAAAAAGAATGTCAAATTTTTGTGGAAATTAATACTGGAATATAGGTTCTACTATTACTGCTTAGCAGCAAATGGTTCAAGTAGTATAATAATATAGCAGACTTATGGAGCCAATTAATCCATTAGAGGAAAATTCCATTTATTAAAAAAAATAAAGAGAGTTTTAGCTTAAAGGGGAACTGCAGACAACAATTGTTAAGTGGAATTCATCTTTGCAAGTTACATACTGTTTTGTGGATAATTTAAAATCCAGTTATGGAAGGCAAAGAAGGGCACTGAGAAAACATAATTGCTATTTTTAATAAAATATGCTTTTTGAGGTACACTAAAACTTTATGTCAATAACACTAATTATTTTGGCATCTTATTGGCAGTCACAATTGGACAAAAAGTGGAAGTACATAGTGCAAAGCAAGTTCCTGGCTTCATTTCTCCATTCTTATGTACTTCAGGATTTTATTTATGGCTAAATTGAAGCTGGATGTCAAATCTGGGCCCCTCAGAACAAAATCTTAATAATTAACTGGCAAAACTGAACATGATCGCTTCTGACACACCTACACTGGTAATTATTGCTTTGAGGCCATTTACTAATGAAATTAATGTATTCATTGCCCTAACAAATTAGCATAACTCATACATAATGCCCCACATTTCAAGACCTCGCTAGAAAAACAACACTTAATATAGCAGAATGAAATGGCAAGGGCATTACATGGAGACAGTATTCACTGAATTACTACATGTTAAAAACCACAATAGCTAAGTGTGCGTTACAATGCAAAATGTAAACACAATGTGGGTATTAAAGCCATTAATAGTGTAGTCAAGAGTGTACAATTGATGATTATCTTTGCACTTCAAATAAGCAGATATTATAATAGCAGTAACCATGGAATCTAATTAAATGTCTACTTTTAGAGCTACAAAGTATGAAAAGAATGCTCCCAAGACAGCCTCTTCTTCCATACCACATTGATAAAGAATATTGTGCAGCTGTTGTCACTTGTCTACATTTCTTATTAAATTAACTCAATGGCACACTCGTTAAATACTGTCCCTTACTCTAGCAGCAAGAGGGTTAAAAAAAGAGAGAAAACAGTTTTAGTTTCTACATGTTATCTTTAAAGGGGACAAACGTGAAACGATCCTTATCTAAGTTTAATAATTTAATCACCTCCTTAACATATAAGGAGGTGATTTTGCTTTTATTCTCTGTGTACTTTTCACTTTAAATGATGAAGAATAACTCTAAGTCAAGTGAGGTAGTAAGAAGATAGAACAAAAAAAGAAGACTCTAAACTCTATATTTTATATAATTTTTTTTATAAACTGTAACCTAAAGACATCTTCCCAAGCATACATGTATAGAAAAAGGTGGTGGAGGATGTTTTTAATATCCTTGCCCTACACCCACTTTAACAGAATTATGCCCTAAAGTAACCATATACTCAATTGTGATTGTCCTTAACACCAGCATGCCATGCACACACACACACAGGGCAGTCAGCAATTACCGGATAGTTGAGGTTTGGATTTGACTTACGCTTGATGAAACACGTATTACGAAAAGAATTGCATTTACAGCATCCTCCAATTCACAACTGTTGGCCTCTATTTAGTACCAACAAATATATATTTCATCAAAATTCAAGGCATAATGACTGAGAGAATTCATAGGATTGATTAAAATTGGAAGCTTAAATCTTCATGGATGGAAGTAAGCTTGGCCATCATCTAATCCAGCTTTGTCACTTTGTCAATTGGGAAGTTAACATTTTGAGCATTTAAGCAACTTGTCTAAGGTATCATAATAGGTTTAGTCAGTTAAAGTCTCTAGCTTTTCTGATCTTAATTACAGAGTTTCTTTCATTACACTGCAGAGAAAGTGAATGGATGAGCACTCAGAAAAGAAACTGTAAGTGTCCCCTTACTTTGTTAATGGGAAAAATAACTGACAAGTATATCTTAGAACCAAGGACTTCTGCAGTTTCATTAAAGCCTCCTAAAATACATTTTAAATAAGGTTAAGCCTGAAATGCTATAAACCCTGAAATGTATGCAAGCACTTCAGCCATAAGGAATCCTTTGAAATCCAGACTCCAACCCCGACTTCTGTGTCTCCCCATATCATTCTGAGGAGGGTTAAATAACTTCCTTCATCAAATAGACACAGAGAGTTGATGTGACAGCAAAAGAGTTGGGAAAAGGGAAAATTCCATTTAGTTATTTAGTAACTGTGTCTATCACAATGGAAAGATGAATAGCAATTAAATTGACTTAAATCACACACACACATATTCACATATATGCAGTATACATCTATATTTATATGTGTTTTTGCAAGCAGAGACCACGCCTGAAGGTTGCTCACAAACAGATTCTTGTGAAAATCAAATCAAACAGAAATAGAATGAAGACTACATGGTGAGAGCATTACATTTCTGTTAGATACACTACACGATTGCCATTTAGTCAACGGACTGGTTTCTATTTAATTTCCACACAAGAGATGTTGTGCTTTTATAATTGCCACAGCTCTCTTCGATTATGGCTGTGATTTCGCATTGTGTGTCTATTCCTATTCCCTTCACCCTTAACTCCTCCCTCCCTCCCTTCCCCCTCCTCTCCTCCCATTCCCTCCCCTCCTTCCCTCCCTTCCTTCCTTCCTTCCTTCCTTCCTCTCTTCCTCCCTTGCTTCCTTTTCCTCTTCTTTCTTTGAAGTTATTTGCAGAACCTTGTATATCACACCGAATATCCTATAAAAGTGGCCAGTCTGGAGACTGGTGATGGTGAAGACTTTTAGCTCATTACCCTGCACCAGTGACTTTTTTACTGCCTTATTTGTAGCACACTTTCCTGAGATGGAGATGGTGAGAAATTTGGAGATGGGCCATGTCTATCTCTGTGTTCTGTCTATTCCCTTATGAGGCTAAAAGGGGAAAACATTAAGAAGACGATATAACATATACCAATAGGCACATTTAGGTATGCATCGAGGCCAATGAGTGGTAAAGGCAGCTCTCATGAGAGACTTTGCTGCATTTACAGGAGACAAGTGAGGAAGGCCTTGTGACAGATATGAAAACCCAAGTGTAACAAATGTGCTTTTTATGTATAGAATATGGACTTGCACCAAATGAAATGTTGGCTAAAGTTCAGTTCTAAGAATATTTTGATGCTCTAAGAATATTTTAGGTTTAGTCAATTTAGAAAACATGTAGATTTGATACTAGTTTTAACTTAGAGCCTATACTACTATTAATAAAAAAAAAACAACAGTAGTAATAGCTACCAGAGCATTGAGCAGTATGTGCTAGACAACATGTGCTAAGAATTTTACAGACATTATCTCATATAATCCTCAACTAAATACTATGAGGCAGGTTTTATTATTCATATTATCCTCATTTTAACTCTCTGAGGATATTTTCAATATCGATATTAATAAAGATAATTATGTTGCTAAGAATAAGAATAGTTCATATTTATGGATCGTATACCCCATGCAATAAGTCCTGTTCTACACGTTTACATTGACATTTATGTAATCTTCACAAAAACACAATAAACTAGGACTATTATCCCCATTTTTTAGAGGAGGAATTTAAAGAACAGGGAGAGTAAGTGATTAGCTAAAGGACACACATCTGGTAAGTGGTGAAGCCAAGTGGCCCTGTTAGCCTGACTCCATAGTTCCTGCTTCTTACTGTAATACTCACTATCTCAAATTACTTGCTCAGATAATACACAACAAAGCTGAGATGTGGAGGTAAGTCTGTCTGACTACGAAACTCTGTTTAAACACCAAGCTCTGTTTTGCTGCAGGCCTTTGCTCTTGGTTTTTCCTCCATGCCATGCTTTGTTCGCCTGGCTGTCCCTGAGGCTGACTCCCGATCCGACAGTTCCAGGCTGATCTGGCCCTTTCTCAGGGAGACCATCTTGGAATGCCTAAGTATGTCACACAGATACTCCTCATCACACCAACTTCGTGACATTTATTACTATATATGTGTGTGTGTTACTATGTGTTTATCAGTTTACCGACATGTTATTATCTGACTCCCCAGTGCTAAGCTCCAAGAAGGCAAGAACTGTGACCATTTTCTTCACCAACATACGTCAGGGCATCTCTTAATGCTCTGCAGAGAGTGGAGGCTCAAAAGTGCTTGTTGAGGGAAAGAATAAACGAATAAACCTAATCTCTAGTTTATAACTACAGCTAGAATTGGTTCACTATGTGAACCAGCTGGTGTGATGATGAGTATTTTAGATCATGGCAGTGTTTTAAGAAAAACAGATACTGTTTTCTTCAGTGTTAAGTAGGTTTCACTTTAGTACTGTGATTTTATTCAAATTCTGTTATCAAAAGCTTTATGAGGCCGGGTATGGTGGCTCATGCCTGTAATCCCAGCACTTTGGGAGGTTTGAGGCAGGCAGATCACAAGGTCAGGAGTTCAAGACAAGCCTGGCAAATATGGTAAAACCTGGTCTCTACTAAAAATACAAAAATTAGCCAGGCATGGTGGCGGTTGCCTATAATCCTAGCTACTCAGGAGGCTGAGGCAGGAAAATCGCTTGAACCTGGGAGACGGAGGTTGTAGTGAGCCAAGATTGTGCTACTGCACTCCAGCCTGGGCGAGAGAGTGAGTCTCCATCTCAAAAATCAAAACAAAACAAAACAAAACAAAAAAACCTTTATGAGAAGAAAGATGCCAAAGGATGTAACTTTACAGACTACTCTTTTTGTTGACTTTTTTGTTCCCAAATGGCTGCTTTTTCTGCCCATTTTGACTTTTAAAAGTTGTATTTTAATTGGACGTTGCATTTTCTATAAGCTAATAGCACGGTGCTGCTTGGGCTAGAATTGCAGGGTTGAACTCGGAAGGAGGAACTGTCTCTTAGAAATTCACTAAAGAAGAATTTGAACAATTTATCATGTTTTCCTTAATTTCTATGACAGTTAGATATTCTATCACTTACAAATCATGTTCTAGCCCTCTCTTTAGAGTTCATGTGTCTGTACCACACTGAGAGAAAGTAACCAGCTGCCATGCGGGTCTGGGTAGGTGTGCAGACGAGACCAAGAGAGACCTTCTTCAATGTGGTTGTTGCTCCTTCTAATGCAGGGCAATGGCAGTAGATGGGGGGAGGAAGTAGATGAGGCTCCTGGGGCTGAAAGTCCATCCTTAAATCACACCAGAATTAAGTCGTTGGATTGCATAGAGGGCACAGGAAAGTAGAAGGTAAGTAGGCCAATGGGCCCTAGGGGTAGGTTAACAAAGGTACTTCGGCTATTTTTTTTTTTTTTTTTTTTTTTTTTGAGATGGAGTCTCACTCTGTCGCCCAGGCTGGAGTGCAATGGCATGATCTTGGCTCACTGCAACCTCCACCTCCCAGGTTCAAGTGATTCTCCTGCCTCAGCCTCCTGAGTAGCTGGGATTACAGACATGTGCCACCATGCCCAACTAATTTTTTAAAATTTTTAGTAGAGATGGGGTTTCACCATCTTGGCCAGGCTGGCCTCGAACTCCTGCCTTTGTGATCCACCTGCCTCAGCCTCCCAAAGTGTTGGGATTACAGGTGTGAGCCAGGTACTTCAGCTATAAAAAAAAAAAAAAAGGAAGAAAGGAAGGAAGAAAGAAAGAAAGGAAGGAAGAAAAGAAAGGAAAGAAAGAAAGAGAAAGAAGAAAGAAAGAAAGAAAGAAAGAAAGAAAGAAAAAAAAATTATACAGTGGATCTAAATATCCTGGCATAGGAATTAAAGACTGGGGAGCACTTTTCTCTCAGGAATGGCCCTCCCAATCCTCCCTACTGCTTATTAAGCACTTACTATGTGCCAGCCACTACAAAATATTAGACATAGCTTAACTTGTTCAATCTTTAAATCAAGTGGTTCTCATGACTTGCATTTTATGGATTAGTAAATGGAGGCATAAGGAGTTAAGTAACTTGCCCAGGGCACTCAACAATTAAATGCCAAATCCAGGATTCAAAATCCAGTCTGACTACAACCAAAATCCTTTCCCCCCAGGATCCTAAACTCTTTTTCGGAAATTATTTTCCCAAGAAATTTTAGCCAGAATGAGTTTGTAATTAAGAAATTTTCCCAATTTGAAAGCTAGGTAGAGGCTGGCAGAGGAATAAGCCATCTCCCTTCAGTCTAACATGGCTACACTGCAACCCAGTTGGATTTGGACAGAGAGAAGTAGAAAGAATGTCAATTGTATGATTGTTTGTTTAAAAATGGTATATGAAAGCATGCTGATGGGGGAAAAATGTTTGAAAGATAAATACAATTTTATCTGTTTATTTATTTATGTATTGAGTCTTGCTGTACCTAGGCTGGAGTGCAGTGGTGCGATCTTGGATTACTGCAACCTCCGCCTCCCAAGTTCAAGCGATTCTCTTGCCTCAGCCTCCTGAGTAGCTGGGACTACAGGTGCATGCCACCACACCCAGCTAATTTTTTGTATTTTTAGTAGAGACAGAGTTTCACTGTGTTAGCCAAGATGGTCTTGATTTCCTGACCTCGTGATCTGCCTGCCATGGCCTCCCAAAATGCTGGGATTACAGGCGTGAGCCACCATGCCTGGCCTATTTACCTATTTTTGAGACACAGTCTGGCTCCGTCTCCCAGACTGGAGTGCAGTAGCACGATCTCAGCTCACTGGAACATCCACCTCCCAGGTTCAAGCAATTCTTCTGCCTCAGGTTCCTGAGGAACTGGGATTACAGGTGTGTGCTGCCACATCCAACTAGATTTTGTATTTTTAGTAGCGGCAAGGTTTTGCCATGTTGGCCAGGCTGGTCTCAAACTTCTGACCTCAGGTGATCTGCCGGCCTCGGCTTCCCAAAGCGCTAGGATTATAGGCGTGATGATTCCTAATGGTTATACAGAAGGGACAGCGGAAACTTTCTAAGCCTCACCTAAGGTTGCGGAAGAGACTCCAGTGCCCTGAATTGGGTGTTTGTGGTTGTCTCGATTCAGTGAGTGTTCTTAGAACTCTAAGTCTCACTTCTTACAGCAGTGACTGAACATCTGGTTCTCCTGGGGACTCCATGGTTTTGTCAGGCCAGAGCCTGAAGGAATGCCATGTTGTGAGGGTCAAGTGCTGAGAACCTAGGGACTGGAAAAAGACCCAGATTGGTGAAACTTATGAGAAACATTATTAAGAGGCAATCAATCTTCTTCTGGTGACATTCTGGCAGGAGTACAGGGCTGCTGAGTATCACTGGAGGGGTTAGCGCTGGGACAGCCAATGTGGGCAGTCCGCCTCCCCTCTCAACTGAAGGCCGAGCTGTCTGGAGAAGGAACTTTGGGTGACCTTAAGAAGCGACGCATGCGGCCTGCCCTAGGACACCCGTGAGAACGTTCTCTGTTATGTTTATAAACTTTACAAAGTTATGCTCACAGTTATATAACCCCTATGTGGTGCCATAGTTAATGAAGTGCTGGAAGTTAGAAAAATAATGATGGTGTTGTTTTGCCCGTGCTAGGCTTTACCATATACGGGTTAAAGTCAGTGCTAATTTGCTGATGTGACACAGGATGCAATCTCGCTGGCACTAGCCACAGGTCAAGTCAATCTTCTAGTTCAGGAAACTTGTAGAAATCAAATTAATATACAACCACATTAAAGTCATTTCAAAGAAGGAATGCTAATGAGTGACTGAGATTTGTGGCCTCATCCAAAAGCAGAGCAAGATCATCTCATAAAAATAGCGATAGTAATAATAATTTGTTGACTCAATAGTTTATCCTTGTTTTCATTTTTTATGCATCAATCTGTAATACCAAATAACCATTTTAAAAAACGCCACTACTCATCTCTCCCTCCCCTGGCTGCTACATAACTTCCCTGTTTAGAGAGCATGCATCAGCCTCTTGGATAGCTTTCAAATTTGTAACTTTTTAATAAAATAGTAAGTAAAAAATTATAGAATAAAACCTGAGTGCTTTTCCTCTATTCATTTCCTACCATACCACCACACATGCTCACAATACCTAAGTATCGCTTTACACATGGTGGGCACTCAATAAATGTTAGTTGAGTAAATGCAACAAATCAGTACAACCGTTTGTGGGTAAAAGATCACTCTTTAATCTGAAGTAGAACCTGGAGGTGTAAGTCAATATTTAATTAAAGGACTAATAGTTGTGTTAAACCTAGTGAATTGCTGTATCTACAAATGTCATAATGTTTCTCTCTTAAGAGATCACACAGGGACTTTGAGGTCCAAAGAAGCACTCAGGTCAGTAAAGTATTTGGAGAACTATAAAAGCTTAGTGTCAGTTGGATGAATAAAACATTATATAAAGTAATAAATGCCTGTAGCCATTTCCTTACATTAAATATTCTATTTTATAAACACTTTGGGAGGAAAACAATATGATGTGATATTCAAATGCATTAAAGATAACAATATGCTCATTTTATTTTGGTTTTCTAAGAGGATGAAGTATTCACTAAAATCATTTTGAGAGTCAGCTTAAATATTGAAATTACAGCATTTAAAATATTTACAGTATTTATTAACATCTTTAAGAGGTAGTATTTAAGAATTTGGAACTTTTCATCAGGCTTCTACATAGATACTTCAGCTCTAGGCAAATTCCTCAAAACAGAAAAAGTGAAATAAACCTTTTTTTAAAAAAATGAGACATACAAGTCTGGTTACAAGATGAATAAAACTCATAAAAAGAAAATAAAACAACCAAATATCAAATTGAACAAGATAAGAATTATGATGTTATTTCACCTTTTATCATCTTAGATATGAAAATTTAAAAATCCTCCAATTTTCCTTTGAAAGAAAAATAAGCATATAAAATGTCAACAAGGCTTCTCTTAAATTTTTAACAGACTCATAAAAAAGTAAACTGCAAAAAAACTTGAGAAACATTTTGCATATGATTACCATAAAGTTGTTTCACTTCCGGAAAACTCAGAATAGTACTGCACATGTTCTGTACAGCATAGCAGAGGGGAGAGTGCCAAGGAAGAGAACTGCACATTTCAGAGTTCTATCAAAAATAATGTTTTATATCATTATAATTGAGTATCTCCTTAGATTTTCAAGCCATAAGTTTTGTGGAACCTACCACCACACTCTGAAAGAGAATTGCGGTGTTTTCCATAACATTTCACGTCCGGTTTTCTCCAATGGTATGTATCTTGTTAAATTCTCTGGTGTTTTGGGACAGTGGATGGCCCATTAGTTTTCCATATGTGGGTGGAGTAGGGCTCACACTAGAATAAACAGCATAACCTTGTCCTGGTATAAATGCAGTCAATTAATTGGGAGGTAACAGAATCCAGGTTCAAATCAAATGTAGGAGGCTAGAGGCGTATCTATCTTTTTCTATAAACCTGCAGTAGCCCGTTATTTTATTTAGCCCGCTCCTCAAAATCTCTTCAAGAAAATCTATTTCTACTTTTCTGAGTAAAATGGTGGGTGAACAGAGGCAAGATGCAAGTCTAAAAGCCAGATAAAAGCCCTTTTACCCCAGGAAACACTAAACCAACACCCTTTTCTCCCTTGAGTCCCACAAAATATCCTCAGTTCTCAGATTTAAACATGTCTTTCTTACAAATATTCATGTTTTCTGTGACTTACATGTGATGACTCAAATGGCAACCATGTATTCTGTAAATCTCATGTAATTCTCCATAGCTTTAATAAATGTTAAATATGATTAATCCACAGATTGGGAAATTATGTTTGGGAATAATTATTACAGTTATTTCATCTGTGAGCAATTATTTTACTTCTGAAAGTCCAACACAGGGTTATTTTCTTGTGCAGAAAACCAGGAAACTAGGATTTTGCCTTAGAAAGAGGACTCCTGTTTGCCTGACACCCATTCAGGCTGTGGTGATAGCCTGTTATTCAGCATGAATGACTCAGACATAACACAGTCACTTAGAGGATGAGGAGGGCTCTATTCTGTGTGCTCCGTGGAGCTAGGGAGAATAATTAAACGATTTACTCTCAGTTGTGGAAAATACCCAATTAGAAAAATATAAGAACATGTTAAACTCAAGAAACAGTATCTTTTAGTGAAAATTAGGGGTAAAGAAAAATCTCAAAGAATATTCTTTGCTAAAACAGCCAAGAGACAGAAGTAGCCGTGTATAACTATGACTGCTATCTGGCTAATAATGACCTCGTGTATTCAGTGTATAAACAATGTTCACAGATACAGCACATTAGCTATACTGTACCTTCAGCCAATTACTTTCTCAGAATACAATGTCTTTCACATGTGAACTTGTGGGTCATAAATCATTTGTTTCCCTTTAATTGAGCTCATCCTTGAACAAATCATGGCAAGAAGAATAGCTGTGTTTCTCACCTCAGAAGTAAGACTCTCCATCTTGTTCTCTCATCCTGATCAGAGCCCTGTTAAAATAATTTGGTTTTAGTAGGAAAACAACTTTAAAAATTATGTAGACCAGAAAAACTAAATACGAATCATTAGTATTCCTCTTGCTTTTCCCCATGCAAGCAGAAGATGAAAATGGCAACTAAAAGGTGAATGAACAGTGTATCCTGTACTATTTTAAAATCTGGTTCACATTTGCTAATTGGCATCATCTTTTCATTTTTATTTGTCATTTTATAAAAACAATCTTCAGGAGTCTTCTAGTCAACAAGGCAATCCTTGAAAATGCCCTGGACAATGAGTTCACAGTGACTCTCAGATTTAGAATCCTATATGAACCTTCGGAAATATTCAGGGTTCACGGTGTTGCACCACCATGTAGCATGGGTGAATTTTTCTAGACGTATCAATGATACTAAAGAGGCAAATTAGTGTATTCTAGGAACAAGATTTCTAAAAATAAAGACAAGGTGTGCTTGAAGGACGAATGTTTGGGAAATGATGTTTCCTTCTAACTCTACAATCTTGTAACGAGTTGAACCTTACCACAAATAGAAAAAGAGAGCTACCACCAGAGATGAAGATAGATAAAGGGCACGTCAAGAGGGAGCTACATACAGAAGACTTAAATGAATGCATTTCAACCGCAAACATTTGCCATAGTTGGAGGGTATGATTTTTTCTTGTTGGGGGAAATATGCTTTTTAATTTTTTTTATTCTCAATGCAAAAGTGTGAATCATCACACAATTTTTTTGAAGTGCATATAGAACCTAACTTTTTTTTCATAAATTAAACATGTTAAAGAGATAAACTTTAATATTGCAAATCACCGTATATCTTGAAAAGCACCTGTTTTTCTTGTGGACATCTTCAAGTCACAATTGCTTTTACAGTTTATTTTCTGATGATCTTTGAGAACTGAACTTCATTTTATGAAAAGCACTTTTGTGTGAATATTACTACTTGTTATTTAATCAGTAGCCTGTGTATTTAAATAGCATAATTAAGAATTTTGAACAAAATAACTATATTTTGCCTTAACATCTGTACATGCATACGTGCATGTATGCACACATAAATACATTGTATAACATATTAAACAAATAAATTATTCTAAAATATTGTAATTACTTTAGGGCCTTCTAATGCACCCCAATAGAAAAAGATCTCTCCCTCTTTTATATATTATAAAGATCTTTATCATATTAATTGTCCTAGTTCTCAGGACTTGAGCCCACAGTCTGCCATTAGTGCTATTTGTGTACATGGCTGGTCGCCACAGAGAACCATAAGCTCTCAGAAGTCCTCTTTGTGAAGATCTCCACAGTTTTTAGACCTCAACCACAGAACAGCAATTAATGATGTGTGATAAATGAATAAATTAATGTAGATAACTTTTTTTCCCTAAGGGCTATCAGATTAATCTTGGAATTTTCTTAATGGCATTGAGTTTCTATATATCAAACTGAAGTTTTAAAAATGAATAGTAGTTTAAATAACTGTAGCCAAAATGGAGAGGGGTGGTATCACTAAAAGCACCATTCTAAATATGAGGCAAAATCAAGCTATATCAAGACTTGCTGCTAATTTATTTTGTAGTTATGTTTCTATCAAAAAATGCAACCTGAAGTCTAGGTAGGCTTGGCGGCTCATGCCTGTAATCCCAGTTCTTTGGGAAGCTGAGCCAACAGGATCTGTCAAGGCCAGGATTTTGAAACCAGTCTGGGCAACATGGCAAGACGTCTTTTTTTTACAAAAAAATACAGAAATTAGCCAGGTGTGGTGGTATGTGCCTGCGATACTAGCAACTCAGGAGGCTGAGATAAGATGATTGCTTGAGTCCAGGAGGTCAAGGCTGCCATGAGCTGTGGTCACAACTGTAACTCCAGTCTGGCTGACAAAGGGAGACCTTGTCTCAAAAAAAAAAAAAAAAAAAAAAAAGAAAAAAAAAATTGAACCTGAATGTTCCCAAGTGAGAGAATTGTTAAATAAACTAAGATGTGCTCATATAATTAAATATATCATACCAATGAAAAACTTCCTTTTGAGGAATTTTTAATAACTTGGGGGAAGTTTGTGTTACATCTTGTGGGGGGGAAAAGCGGAATGTGAAGTGAATATATAGCTCTATTGTAATTTTGTAATAAAGAAGGAGGAGAAAGAGAAGGAGAAGGGGAGGGAACATAAAATCACAATCTCTGTGTAGGATCATTTGGGTGAGTTTTATTCTTTACCCATTTCTGCAGTTTCTAAAATGTCTATATAAGCATATAATAGTTTCATAATTGAAGATTTACAAAACTGTGAGGAAGAGGGTGGATCTGAATGAAAAAGAAAGCAAAAGAGAAAAATCTACTTTTCAATAGGTAAACTCCAAAGGAACCAACGCAGCAAATATAGCAAATGTCAAGACCATAGCAGGAACAATGCTACAAATGGATTGAAAATAGTGAAAACCTTTTTAACTTTCTTTCTCACAGTCACTACCAAACATCCTCTAGTCCGAGGCAAATTTTAGCATTCACGTGAAAACGTTCTGAAATGGAACGGCCTACATTTCCTTCTCTTGTTTCCATCCAAAAGCTATTAGTAAACTTTACAATAGCTTCTTGTAAGAGTTGATCTAGTATAAATCTGAATTGTCAAATATAATTCTCAATTCTCTCTTTGCTCATCTGTCTTCCTCCCTCTCCCTCCCTTCCTTTCTTTTTCCCTCCCCCCCTTTCCCCTCTTCTTTCTTTCCTTCCTTTGTTCTTTGCAACATGATTAAATGCCTACTATGCACCAGGTACCAGGCATGGGTCAAGTGGTATAGTGTGAATGTGACATGGTCCCTATTTCTCAAGGAGTTAACAGTCCGGTGAGGAGCAGATGGTGTTGGGAAGAGAGGATGTTTCAATAAAGTGTGAGATAACTGCCGAAGGGTAGATGACACAGGTAGCTGTAGAAGTGTGTGGGAAGGCATTAAACCCAGAGAAGGCTTCCCAGAATGACCCTGGAGCAGAGACCTGAAAGATGAATGGGAATGAGTGAGGTGAGAGGTAACAAAGTGGAAAGTGTCCCAACAAGAGTGAAATATGTATTCAGAGGCCCGGCGTGGGAGTAGACGGATACATAGGAAGGCAGAGAGAGGGAAAGAGACAGAAACAGAGAGAAAGCAAGAGACAGCAGAGAGACAGGTAGAAAACAAAGAAAGCCAGAGAAGAGAGTGAGAGAGCTGGGAAAGGCACAAAGAGAGATGGACAGGGTGACAGAGAGAGATACAGAGAAGCAGACCGGAGAGCAAGCCTAGAGGGACAGAAAACAGTGCAGCCTAACCTGGGTATAGATTTTAAGCTGAAGAATGTCAAGGTCTGGGGCTGGCAAGGGAAGTATGTCAATGGCTTGAGGCCTTGTATGTGCTGTGTTAAGGATTTTGAGCTGAATCCTGATGGACTGAGGTATAGGGTGAGAGTTTTAAGTATGGTGTGGCTTGGTTTCAGAAGGATTACACTGAATCCTGTGCGGAGAATGAATTACTTTTATGCCCCTAATCGTCATGCATCTTTTTCAATTTGTCCTTTTTATTCAGACCCTGGGGATCATACTTGGTCTTCCAGGCTCCTCTAATCTTCCATTCTTCTAGTTAGTTAGATTTATTCACTTCTCTCAGACCTTTGCCTGAACTTGAAATGTGGCACAGTACTTGCTTGTGTCATGGTCGTCTGTCTGCCCTGGGAACAGTGTGGACTTGGCTCAGGCAGAACGGACTGCGTCTCTGCTCTACCACTTACTAGGTGGCATTGGATGAATTTTTAACATTCATAAAATCTTGGTTTTCTCATCAGAATCAGTATCAATCACATATGGTTTTTGTGGGGATTGGCTGGAGAGATCTATATAAAACGCTTTGCCTGTGGTGGATGCTTGGTGCTCAAGACCCTTCCTCCTGTGATTAATTCATCTCCATGGCATCCAGTGAAAGGTCAGCACAAAATAATTACCAAAGGAAAGGTTGCTAAGTGAATGAAGACAATGTTCAATGGACTAAAATCTTCTAAGTCAGATGTTTTTCCTGTTTCTTTTGGACACGTTTATCTAGTTTTATTGAAATTCTTTTTTTTTGAGACGGAGTCTCGCTCTGTTGCCCAGGCTGGAGTGCAGTGGTGCGATGTTGGCTCACTGTAACCTCCACCTCCAGGGTTCAAGTGATTCTCTTGCCTCTTGAGTAGCTAGAATTATAGGCATGTGCCACCATGCCTGGCTAATTTTTGTATTTTTAGTAAAGATGAGGTTCCGCTGTATTGGTCAGGCTGGTCTTGAACTCCTCACCTCATGATCTGCCCGCCTCAGCCTCCCAAAGTGTTGGGATTACAAGTGTGAGTCACTGTGCCCAGCCTGAAATTCTTTTAATAGTGGATGCTGTGATGCCCCTCACAGACCCTCCTTCAGGACTGCTGCTGTGAGTTGCCAGCAAGGCCAGCAGACAGCCCTCAGCTACAGTCCTCTACTGCAAGTGGCTGGACTGCTGAGACTCACTGCTCCCTAGTCAAGCCCATTTCCCAGTCATTGCAGAGAAGAAAGGGTAGTTGCTTTATCCACCGCTGCACGCTTCCTTCCTTTCAGTTCCGGAGTGCTGATCCCCTGTAAACTGTGCACTTGTCCTCGTCTCAGAGTGCAATCTCTGGGAAAATAGATCTGATACCTCTGAAGCCAAATTTTCAAAATCCACCTTTTTCTTTCATAGATGCCTTTCAGACGCCTTAGAATGACATGAGTATTTGTAAGTGATTGGCTATGTTTATTAAGCCTCCTATAGTGCAGGAAACATGACTGTGAATGTTTCATGGTGTGCTCTTGTGAAACAGCAAGTTTTCAGTGAATCCCCCTACTTCCCAGTTCCCCAGGGACAAATAAAACTTTCCTAGTCCATGTTGAATGTAGGCAGATTCCAAGGGAACAGTTTTCCCCTATATTTTAAAATAGTATAATTTATAATATGAAATTAAAAACAACATAAATTAGTAATTCAATCCCCGCATTCCAATTTAATGAACTAGCGGTTTTATTGCATTATTGTTTTGTTCCACTGGACCAATTTTTTGGTGTATGAATAGAAAGTTCTTCTTTATTAATAAGTAAGTATATAAAAAAATTAAAGGTGCCTCTCTGCAATTATGTTGATGTCTCCTCGGAGTGCAAATTCAATAATTTAAAATCTTATTTTCTTAGCATATTCACAGCCACAGTAGATAAGAGAGTAAAATTTGTGTCTTTTTAGTTTAAACTCCTTTTAAGTGCAGTGTAGCAAAGCAGTTGCTCCCCAGTGGCACATGAGAAGCACTTACTGGGGAAATCGTTACTGAATTAAGCTGCATAAAATGTAAATAAAGGACATTTTTGACATCCAAAGAGTGACCACTGGTCAGGGACGTGTAACACCTTCGCAAGATTCAAGTTCAATGCAAGGTTTCTTGTCTTCCTAAGAGTGACATAGTTCTAGTTCATTTATTGCTCTTTCATAATACTTTTTCCACTATAATTTGGAATACACAACAGATACAAAAATCCTATTACAAATATTTAAAAACTCGCTCAATCTAGAAATTTCTCTAAATGCTCATCTCTATCTAGACATCATGGTCCTTTAAGAGATCTTGTTTGCCCCTAAAGAATGTAGGTCCATGCTTGGAATGCTATTGCCATGTGCAAGATTGGCATTTTCTAACTGATTTCCTCAGGCTGCTTCTACTTGAACAGCCACTTCTTTGGTAGCCTATGGCCTTCCTGTTTGCTCTCATCAGCTCTTGTTTATGCTCTGGCTTTTCTCCACTCGACCCCTTTAGTATATCCTATGTATCTTCAGCCTACTTTCAGATGGGCAGTAAGGTTCCTGAGGGCAAGGATCCTGTCTGTCTTGTTTCCAGCTATAACCCCCAGCACCCAGCCCAGTTTCTGATCTTAAGCAAGTACAGCATACCTATCTGCTGACTGATTGGATGAATGGGTGAGTATCATACAACATCAAAGCCAGATATGGGTAAATATCTGGCTTCCACTTTTGTTTCCCCTCTCTCAGCACTGTATGTATGCAGATGAATAAACTTACAACAGATTCTTTTTAAGTTTTTAATTTTAATTTTTTAACTTTTTTTTTTGAGACAGAATCTTGCTCTATTATCCAGGCTAGAGTGCACTGGTATGATCTCAGCTCACTGCAATCACAGTCTCCTGGGTTCAAGCAATTCTCCTGCCTCAGCCTCCTGAGTAGCTGAGATTATAGGTGCCTGCCACTGTGCCTGGCTAATTTTTGTATTTTTGGTAGAGATGGTGTTTTACCATCGTGGCCAGGCTGGTCTTGAACTCATGACCTCATGTCCACCCACCTTGGCCTCTCAAAGTGCTGGGATTACAGGCATGAGCCACCATGCCCAGCCAACAGACTCTTTTTAATCTTTTAATCCCTGGACCCTTCCACATCTACTTGCCCTTTAAACAGTTTTGTCATGATGAAGAATGAATATTTTATTGTTTGATGAACTTTATGGATTTTCAATATTCTGATATAATATAAATGTTTAAGAAAAAATGAGAAAGAACTTCCAGGTTTAGTAGTGTGAAAAACTTGATATTATTAACAATTATCCCACCATAAAAATTCTATATAAAAATATGTTAAATTTTAAAAACATTTAACTGAGTAGTCAAGAAGGTAGATAAATTTTTCATGGACCGAAAATTAGTGAAAGCAGGAACAAACAAAACCAAAACAAGTGAGAGGCAATGGCTACTTGTTAGGGACCTAAAGTTCAGTTTTGATGATCTGAGGGATAAAGATAGGATGTAAATCTTAGAGACCGAACTTGGAGGTTCTGACAGGAACACATCATATAGAGCCAAGACCACATGGGTCTTTATCCACAAGGATGGGTAAGTTAGGAGAAAGCTCACTTTATAGGGGAATAGAGAAATTTACATTTGAGTGGAAAGAAAAATTCTCTCCTGTTAATTCATAAACCAGCCCTCACTCAAATTTGTAGCCCATACCTATGTACATTTTCATTTTGGCCAAAACTAATTCAAACCTATAAATTATTTAAAAATATATCCTGATTTGGAAGTTTTAAACTAAAAGTAATAAATACCCTGTATAGATTAAAGCCCCTTGCAACAAGGTCTCAAAGCATTTTCTCTGAAAAGTTCTATCAAACACAGAATTGGACAAAATAGTACCAAATAAAATAAATTAATTCATCTGAGTATACTGGAGACTAAAAAACATTGAAATGAATTAAACACTTCATTTAAAAGACAAACAGTTGGGGAAAAGATGAATATTGGATAATAGAATTTTTAAAAAAATCCACTTGTATGTTATTTATAAGAAAAATATCTAAAATATATGACTAAGAAATGCTTAAAATTAAAAGAAACAACATAGAAAACCCAATAAAAAGGTTAGATGTGGTAATGATAAAATAATTCAAAATCGATATTAATATTAAAAGCATTACTGGAAAATTTTAATTGTATATAATGTTAAAAGATTTAATATACCTGAAAAATATAAAGTTCTAGATGTGTTAAAGTCTATTAATACAGCCTAACATATATATAAAATAGAACAAGCAGAACCTGATAAATCTGCTTTCATTGGAGGTTATTCTAACATAATTCTTTCAGTAATTGCAAGATCAAGTAGACAAAAAATAAGAATATAGATCTGAAAGCCATACTTAGCAAACTTTATCTAAAAGACTTGTATAAAACATGGTATCTAATAATTGAATATGAAAATCAATGACCCACTAGACCGTAAAGCAAGTTTCAAAAAACTCAAACTATTTTTAGATGAATAATGAGTCAAAGAATCTATTATAATAGAGATTAGAAAATATTACAAAATAATAAAAATACTAAATGTAATAGATGTCAAAACTTGAGAAATGCAGCTAATATGGTCTTTAGAGGAAAAATTATAGCCTTAAATGTTAACATTAGAAAAAGAGGAAAGTTCAAAATCAATGAGCTATTATCTAAATTATAGAGTTAGAAAAAAAGTACAAGACAAACCTTAAGAAAATAAAATAAATGAAATAAGAGGGATAAAAGCAAAAAATTAATGAAATAGAAAACAAATAGAGAGAAGATAAAAATCAGTAAAACCTAAGGTTAGTTGTTCAGAAGATGACAAAATTCATAAAACTCAGACAAGACTACCAGATACTAGTAAAACTTTTCAATATGAGGAAGTCAAGGAAGTCATTATAACAACAGCTACAGAAATTTAAAAGAATAATATGAACCACTTTCTGGCAATAAATTTGAAAACATTGTTGAAAGAGATAAATTCCTGGAAAAGCACAATCAAATGAGCTGAGAGAAAAAAAAAATAAAGAGGGAACACATTAACTATTGAAAATACCATAAAAACCTTAGAAGAAAATCTAGGCAAAACCATTCAGGACATAGTTGTAGGCAAGGACTTCATGACCAAAACGCCAAAAGCAATGGCAACAAAAGCCAGAATAGACAAATGGGACCTAATCAAACTCCACAGCTTCTGCACAGCAAAAGAAACAGTCAGTAGAGTGAATCGGCAACCAACAGAATGGGAAAAAATTTTTGCAGCCTACCCATCTGACAAGGGGCTGATATCCAGAATTTACAAAGAACTAAAGCAGATCTACAAGAAAAAAACAAACAAGCCTATTCAAAAATGGGCGAAGGATATGAACAGATACTTTACAAAAGAAGACATACAGGAGGCCAACAAACATATGAAAAAATGCTCATCATCACTGGTCATCAGAGAAATGCAAATCAAAACCACATTGAGATACCATCTCACACCAATTAGAATGGCGATCATTAAAAAATCGGGAAACAACAGATGCTGGAGAGGATGTGGAGAAATAGGAACACTTTTACACTGTTGGTGGGAATGTAAATTAATTCAACCATTGTGGAAGACAGTGTGGCGATTCCTCAAGGACCTAAAAATAGAAATCCGATTTGACCCAGCAATCCCATTACTGGGTATATATCCAAAGGATTATAAATCATTCTACTACAAGGACACGTGCACACGAATGTTCATTGCAGCACTGTTTACAATAGCAAAGACCTGGAACCAACCCAAATGCCCAACGATGATAGACTGGATAGGGAAAATGTGGTACATATACACCATGGAATATTACGCAGCCATCAAAAACGATGAGTTCACGTCCTTTGTAGGGACATGGATGAACCTGGAAACCATCATTCTCAGCAAACTGACACAAGAGCAGAAAATCAAACACCGTATATTCTCACTCATAGGTGGGTGTTGAACAATGAGAACACACGGACACAGGGAGGGGAGCACTACACACTGGGGTCCATTGGGGGGAAATGGGGAGGGGTGTGGGGGTGGGGAGGTGGGAAGGGGAGGTGGGAGAAATGACAGATACAGGTGAGGGGACGGAAGGCAGCAAACCACACTGCCATGTGTGTACCTATGCAACAATCTTGCATGTTCATCACATGTACCCCAAAACCTAAAATGCAATTAAAAAAAAAAAAAAAGAAAATACTAAAGCAGAGGTTAGAAATTTCCCATCAAGAAAATATAAAGGTCACATTGTTTTGCAGAATCGTTATTCTGAATATTCAAGGAACGCATAATTTTATACATAAAATATGTCAGAGGAAAGAAGAGGATAGAACATGCCCTGAGTCACATTAAGAGATTAGTGTGAACTGAAACGCAGCACTAGATGATGACTGGATGAGACGGGCAAATCACAAGTCAGTCTTATATGTAAAAATCAATGCAAAATCTCAAACAAAATAAGGCAAACAAATGGAATCCTGCTGTGTACAAAAAGAAAATATATCAAATCCACAGAAACTCGTGTGGTTCAAAGTTAGAAATTTTATTAACATATACTTTATCATATTTAGCAGACTGAAAAGGAAAAACCATAAAATCTCAATAGATGAAGATGCATTTGATAAGATTCAACTTTTCCTCATGAAAAGAATATCTACAAAAATCCTATGACAATTATGATACTTAAAGGTAAATTTTAAAAGCATACAGGAAACTGATCAGATGCCAGATGTCAACACTTCTATTCATTATTATAGTTAAAGCTCTCATCAAGATGCTTACACTATCTACATGCTCACAGATCCAGTGCAGAAGATTGGAAAAGAAGGAACACTTTTATAGTAGACTAAGGGCATGACAGTCTACAAAGGTCTACAGAGAATAACAGGGTTTACAAAATGCCAGGTATAAGAAGCTAGTTACATCGCTCTATACCAGTAATAATTAAAAATCTGGAATTTAAAAAGCCTATCATTTATAATATAAGAGAGCATAAATAAACACAAAAATAAGAGAGCATAAATAAATCTAACAGAAGACATGCACAGACGTTATGAAAATGTTAGTTTTGGATTTATTCAAAGATGTTAATAAAGACCAAAAAGATCACCATCACAAGGTGAAAACAAACAAGCAAAGACCAAAAAGTTTTGGAGGTATACAATACTTGAGGATAGCAAGACTTAATTTTATAAGGATGTCAATTCTCTCCAATGTAATCTATAGATCGAATGTAATGCCAACCAAATTTCCAAGGCTTTTCTTGTTTTGTTTTCATCTTTGTTTTATGTTTCAAATGTAGGGGTATGGTATAGTGACTCCAAAATGTGTATGGCAGAATAGGAGAACAAAAGCAGCCAAGATATTCCTAAAGAAGAAATTGGAGGAATCAGCATTATCATATATCAAAACTTCTGAGAGTTAAAGTAATAAAGATTCTGTGGTATTGGTGAGAAATAGACACATAGAACAATGGATTCAGTAGAGAGCCCAGATGGAGACCCAAACGTATATGACATTCAGTGTGTAAAAATCTAGCAATGCAAACCAGTAGGGAAAGCACGAGCAATTCAATAAATTAGAATGAGACTAATGGTTATCCATACGCAAAAATCCGACTTCACAACATATACCATTCTCAGTGGATTAAAAGCATAAATGTGGAAAGAAAAAAAAACTTTTGGAATAAAGTGTAGGAGAACATTTTTATGAACTTAGGATAGGAAAGGTTTTCTTAAACTATACTTTTTTTCAAAAGGGCAGGTCATGAAGGTAAAGGTTTATGCATTTCTTTGGAGAAGGATACTTTTAATACCTATAAATAATGACAGAATTTATCCAAAACATAAAAAGAGCAAATCAATAAGAAAGATAACTCAATATTAAAATGGTCAAAAGAGTAGGTTAGCATTTTATATGAGAAAATATTCATAGTCCTTAAAAATATATATGTATAAGATGTTTGATCTCTTTATTCATCAGAGAAAATTAAATCCACTGTATGATGCCATTTCCTATTCATCAGATTTTAAATGATATAAAAGTCTGACAACGTTAAATATCTTCAAAGGCAAGGGTGACAAGAACATGCATACACTGTGAGTAGGGGTATAAACTGACACCATCACTTTTTTGAAAAATTTGATATTATTTCAAAAAGCAATTTAACTCCTCGGCAGTGGTCCTCAAAGTCATGCTCTGAGAATCTTTCCAGCAGGTCTAAGAGCTCATCTTATTTCCAACTACATAGTTGTTCAAGGCTGATGTTTTTCTCATACTTCAGCCAAATAGCAAACCCAACAGAATACAGAGCAGATATGAGAGTTTGGTTGTTGTCCTTTAAGGCAGGAATTTAAAAGATTTACCAAAATCGAAGATCATGTCATTCTTTTCATTAATGTTTTTTCTTTCTGGAAATAATAGTCAACTTAAAAAAGATGTTATTGATTTAAATGTGTGTCTACACAGTTCAGGGTGCTATAACAGAGACTGGGTGACTTAAACAACAGAAATTTGTTTCTCTGAGTTCTGGAGGGTGGTAAGTCTAAGATCAAGCAGCTTGCAAATCTGGTTCCTGGGGCCTCTTCCTGGCTTGCAGTAGGGCAGCTTCTTGGTGTATTCTCACAGGGCAGAGAATAGATCATATCTCTCTCATTCATTCTTACAAAAACACTAATCTCATTCATGAGGTCTCCTCCTTCATGACCTAATTACCTTCCGAAGGTCTCTACCTCCAAATAGCATCACATCAGGGATTAGTGCTTCAACCAAAGAAATTTTGGTGGAACACAAACATTCAGTTAATAGCCACATCTAATGGGATTATTGTCATTATTTTTGAATAAACTAATAAATATTCAAAGATTTTTGAGTTTTAATTGCTAATACTATAAGAATTTTCATAGATACAATCTGTGTAAACAGCAGCCCTTAGTTATCCTTAACAGTTCTCAAGAGTGAAAAGGTAGTGAGGTCAAAAAGTTGGAGAAATGATGCACTAAAAACTTTTGGGAGTATAAACTAGATATATGCACAAGAATAATCATAGCCAACTGTTTGCAGAAAGGAACAAATCAAAAACTAACAAAGAAAAACACTAGACAAATCCCTAATATTCATTGACAAATGGACCAAAAAAATGGTATACTTACCCAGTGGAATACTATATATTCTGACATATATCCTATGCAATGAATAGTCTCCAACTATGTATCTCACTATATAGATACATATTATACTGTGAAAATATATGAACTTCATCTACAGACATTAACATAGATGGGCTTCAAAAAACACAATGTTAAAAGAGAAAAGCAAATGTTACTTACAGAATGAATTCCTAGATCTAAAGAATACAACACAATTCTTATACAGTATATTGTTTAATGAGAAATACATGTGTAGCAAGCCTGTAAAACATAAAATCTAGGTGTGGGATTACCTCTAAGGAAATAGGAGGGATACAGACGAGCTTCAAAATGTATTCTATTCCTTAAGCTCTGTAGGTTTCACGGGTGTTCGTTTTATTTTTAGAGTTATTTTTTGTGATGAGAACACTTAAAATCTACTCTCTTAGCAATTTTCAAGTTTACAATACATTATAATTAACTATTTTTGGTTTTTAAACCTTACTATGTATTCCAAATGTTCTTTTGTGTGTAATATTGAATTTAGAACATTTTTAATTTAAAAAGACATTTGAATATCGGAGAAGGAAAAAGAAAGGGAGAAAAATGGGGAGAAGGATGGAGCAAGCAAAGAAAGAAATATTTCCTGACCTTTAATGGGGGTTAAATACATCTATTAAATGCACTTTGTTCAATGTTAACCAACTTTTCTGTGGTGAAGGAAGATAACCTTTTGGGGAAAGATATCACCTGTTCAGCCCTATATGTCCTAAAATGCTGTTAAAACATCATTTTAAAGCTCTTTCAGATAAAGAGACACATTAGTGATGAAAGTGATGCTGAGCTGATTTCTCTCTAGGATTGGCTCCATGCCATCTACAATTTATTGAGCTTCACAGGTTAGCAGGATCAGAATAAATAGTCTCAAAAAAGGTTCCAAGTTTTCATTGGAAATCACAGAGGCTCTTTCCCAGGACAACCTACCTCAAGCTTTCTCCCTCCTCAGGACCTTAGGTGAGGCACACAGCTTTTTGCACTGAGCATGATGACCTTGCTGCCATCCCCTAAGATAGTAATGACTGCGTGACAACACCCTCTAAAGGAGAGCGTGGGGCAGAGACCAGCAGTGCAGAGCCTCGCTGGAGGACCTTTCATTATTTTCTAACTAGAACAAGTGAGTTTATTTTACTTTTTAAAACCTCTCTTTATGTGGCTGCTTTAAATTCTCATAATCATATAATTAGCAACTTTGGCAGCTATTTTGCTATTTTTTAATTATGTTGCTAAATATAATTGGAAAAACAAAGAAGTGCACCTAGGAAAAGAAAATAGAAACCCAAGGGGAAAAACGTTGCACTACTTAGACTTAGGCTTCTGCCAGCAACTATTCCTACCGCTAGTAACTCCAGGGCTTCAGACACGTACTTCCCGTTACAATGTCATTGTTTTGTGTATTAAGAATCAAAGATTTAGTCAAACGCTAGGCCCCTTCAGAGACTGTAAAATATCAGCGGAGTGACAGTTTCCTCTCTGATCTACTTTTCCAAATACCTGACATACCTGTAGCAGAGTGATTTATTGAAAATTTAATGTGGTAGAAAAACCACATTCAGAATTAATGATGTCTTATGGGCTTACCATGAAATATTAGGAATTCTTTTTACAACCCCTTTTAAATAAGGTATCCAAAGCTTTTGATTTTGTTGGGTTTTAGGCTCCCTTTTTTCAGAAGAGACGAGAAATTTTTGCTTTGTAAAACCAGGACTCTTTAAGGATCTGTATGAAAAGAGAAGAAAAAGGTGTGGCATGGCCCAACCACAGAGATTCCTCTGATGCTCAAGGTATGGGGAGGTGGTGCTTCCCAGACGTGGTGGGATCTCTGATGGGCAAGGGTACATGGATAACTGAAGATGGGAAGGAATGCTAAGTACATAGGCCATGAGAGTCATTAACGTCTCTAGTGAAGGGGTGTGAGAGAAGAGGTGGATACTATGGGCAAAGAAGTTGCTAGCCTTGGACTGGTGTGGATGCCATACGGTTGAGCAGTGATGAGGATGGACTAAGAGAAAGAGGATAAAATAGCCTTCCCCTAGTTCTTGATTTCTTAAATTGTGTAAGCTCCGGTATTCCTACCCAATTCAAGCACAGAAGAACCCCAGAAATTTAACTGAGGTTGGATTTCCCACTAACTCTCTTGAGCAGGCAAGACGGGAGTAAAGAAGGGCAAGAGTCAAATTTAATCTCATTTTAAAAATCACATTTCACAGAGTACATATGTCTTACTGAGCTCAAGTGGATTGGGAGTCAGATGGGTCGAGCTCATTCCTTGCAGCAGAACACAGGACATTGGAGCCGAATGGTTAGATTCTAGCATTGGTGACAGACAGCCTGGTCCTGGTTCTCTCCCTTGTTTACTTAGTCTTTATAGACCATAATGTCAGTAGATCAAAGTTTCTTCACCTGTAGAAAGGAGAGTCTAGCAATATGGATTTCTACTAATGGGGTTCATAGGAAGATTCTGTATAATAACTACATAAAATGATCATCTTAGTGCCTCATGTATTAGTGAAAGCTCAATAAATATTAGATGTCATTTTTATTACAATGCTCATTGTTCTGAACCTGTTTTCCTAATCTATGAAAGGAAGACAGTATGATTGGCCACCACCTTTCTGCTAGAAATGCTTACACATTTGAAAAATCAAGTTGTAGAGAAAGGAAACATATAAAAGAAAGTGACCCAAAATAATTTTATGGCAACCATTTACTGAGACCTTAAAGTGGGCCAGATCCACAATAATTGCTTTCACCCACATGATCCTACCAAATCTTTCAAGCAAATTTGAAAGGTTGATTACACAGATTAGGAAACTAAAGGCACACAGAAGTTATCTGCTCATGTCCACAGTGAATACATGATCAGGCCTGGTTTGAAACATGGCCACTTTTGTGCTCCTGTAATTTGAGAAGAATTATGATTTTAAACTCTTCCCTCCTAAATGCAGTGTTCCAACATTAATAACTACCAAATACTATGTAATTTCTAAGTCTTTTTAGACTTGAAATTTTACTTATACTTCATTATATGCATCATAGGATAACTCAATGTGATAGATACTATATCTCCATTTTACAGGTAAAACTATTTTCTTCATAGAGATACACAGTATAATACAAGAGCTGTAGCTAACACTGAGAAATGGCTGAATTCAAATACTTAACTTTTCTTCTGCTGTAATTCACTGTGTCATATGACCCTGGTATTCCACTTCTAGGTAACTACCTAAGAGAAATTAAGATGTACACATTCAGCCAAACTTCCCCATGAATCCCAATCTTAGTAACATTACTCACAACAGCCAATCATTGGAAATAACCCAAATGCCTATCAACTAGTGAATTAATAGACAAATTGTGGTATATCTCTACAATGAAATACTAGTCAGCAGAAAAAAAGAAACAAAGTATTGATACATACACAACAGAAACAAACATCACAAGCATCATCCTAAGTTCAAGAAGCCAACATAAGAGACCACACATTATATGATTCCACTTACATAAAATGTCCAGAAAAGGCAATTACGTAAAGTTAGAAAGTGTATGATGGCTACCTGAGACACTGAGTGGAAAAGAAGATGAACAGTAAATGGACATGAAGGATCTTATTGGGATAAAGAAAACATTCTGAAACTAACTTATGGTGATGATTATACAACTTGGTTAATTTAACAAAAGTCTTTATATTATACTCTTGAAATAGGAGAATTTTATGATATGTAAAACATGCCTCACTAGAGTTTTTTTAAAAGCATTGTGAAGAACATACAGTATTTAACAGTTCTTAAAATACTTTTCATTTTGGTTCATTGTGGTATTTTTTTTCTTGTTATTCTAGCCTGTTATGTTTTTAAGTATGGTGCAACATTATTTTGATGCCTTGTGAGTCATCTCAAAAAATAATTTTAAAATGCTTTTTGAAATTATATGTGTTCCAATTATAACAAATAATCATTATCAATTATTTTTAAAATAACTATCAATAATGCATACTGTGGCAATTCTAGAATACTTCTATTCATTGCCACTTAAAGATAACATAATTTTTAAAAAGAATATAATTATAAAGAGGTGGCTCTAAAGACAATATTGAGGACCCCTTCCTCACCTCTAGCTATATTCTCTCCCCACTATCAGTTGTTGATAACTTTCATAAGGATCATTTACCTCAATGAACAAACTACAGCCTTCTGTGCCTTCCACTTGCATCTCCTAGAGTTCCTTCTTAGTATCTTGATTTATATTTTATTGATAATAAAAACATGAAGGAAGGCAGAAAAGAGACAGTGATAGAAGAAAAAAGAACAAACAGATGTTTGAAAAGAAGATTGTGTGTGTGTGTGTGTGTGTGTGAGAGAGAGAGAGAGAGAGAGAGAGAGAGAGAGAGAGAGTTTATTTCAAACTTAATATTGCCTTTGACATGGGAAGAAAACCTATTGACAGATCTTGAGATAATCTGCTTTGCTGGATGGTAATTCTAAGCCACTCTACTGGGATTCTGTGAAATCTGTTGGTGATAGTTTAGGATGGTTCTTCAAAATAGATGACCCAAGTTTTGTCAGGAAGAGAAGAGAGCCCATTGCTACTGCATAGAAGAGGAAAGGAGAGAACAACATTGTATATGATTTAGGTTACATTTTCCTTTATTTTCTCAGGATTTTGGATATGCTTTCAAGAAAATATATTAAAATCGTTTGTTTAAAAAAGTCACTGGCCAGGTGCGGTAGCTCATGCCTCTAATCCCAGCACTTTGGGTGGCCAAGGTGGGCGGATCACAAGGTCAGGAGTTCAACACAGTGAAACCCTGTTTATACTAAAGATACAAAAAAATTAGCCAGTGTGGTAGTGTGCCTGTAATCCCAGCTACTCAGGCGGCTGAGGCAGGAGAATTGCTTGAACCCGGGAGGCAGAGTTTGCAGTGAACTGAGATCACACCATTGTACTCCAGCCAGGGTGACAGGGCAAGCCTCTATCTCAAAACAAACAAACAAACAAACAAACAAACAAACAAACAAACAAAACAAAACAAAACAACAAAACAAGAAACGAAAAAAACAGTCACCAGTTGGTGACAGGACTAGAGCTAATAGTTCAGCCTATGTGCTCCAGTGTGGTATACCATCTGGAGTCCTTTCTGATTTGCCAGGTGTCTGTACTGACCAGGCAAGGCCTACACTATTGCTAAGTATTCTGAACATAATTTCTGAATATGAATGTCCCAGAAACTTCTAGTCTTGAAGCTTCATGAGGACAAATGATGTGGCCTTTTGCTCTGTCTCAAATATTTAGTAAACATAGTTGGCACTCCACAAATGTAGGTATGTATATATGTATGTATATATGTATCTATTTTCTGAGATGGAGTCTCATTCTGTTGCCCAGGCTAAAGTGCAGTGGTACAATCTTGGCTCACTGCAACCTCTACCTCCTGGGTTCCTGCCTCTCTCATGCCTCAGCTTCCCAAGTAGCTGAGATTACAAGTGCCCACCATCATGCTTGGCTAATTTTTTTCTATTTTCAGCACAAACAGGGTTTCGCTATTTTGGCCAGGCTGGTCTCGAACTCCTAATCTCAGGTGATCCACCCGCCTTGACCTCGCAAAGTGCTGTGCATCCCACAAATCAATGAACAATTTGAACAAATCATCCGAGGATTCTGAATGTACTTTGAGAAATATTCAAAGAATGCTACACAACTCAGTTGTGATTGTAGAGATACTTTGCTTTAGAGCTCCCACCCACTGTTGTTATGCCATAAATAATTACTGTCAATTAATCATGACATTATTTCCTTACCCTATGATAGAATGTAGGTGCTGCTTCACAAGCTAAATTCTCAGGATGCAGCAGACGTTTCTACACTACTGGAAGCTGAGCATGTACTACGGGCACTCTGTGATCAGCCTGCTCAGTTTGAAAACATGATAGTCCTATCTTCGTTTCTTTTCCCTGAAATATGTTATTAAGTTACCGGCAAATTGGAGTTGAAATTAAGGGAATGAAAGAACAAAATTTGACTTACTTTTGAATAAAATATCCCAGTTACCTTACAAATTATTTCTCTATAGTAGATGTGAAAAAAACCTAACAGTCCTATTTTAATAGCTGATTAAAATAAAGCCATATTTCCTTTTGGCTCTTTCAGCAGGTTTATTCCTTTCTTTCTGTTACAGAAACAATAGAAAAAATAAGGTGTGGAAAGGAATAGATTTGTGTGTCTTTGGTAGGGGAGTGTGTGTGTGTGTGTGTGTCTGTTTGGGTGGGGGGAGCACAAGGAAATGCCAAACTTAAAAGGCATTTTAAATATTAGGTCGGAAAGAAGCCCAAATTAAATTCTACACCAACAAAGACATTAAAATCCATAGGACCAACTGGGTAAAATTAAAGCTGGAACTCAATAGATATAAAATAACAATAATAAAATAATTGGAGGTTTTAGATTTCAATGAGGCATCATTATAAGCTCTTTCTATCAATATAATGGGCTATAAAGATGAGCTCTTGCCCAGTTATAGTTATTAAATACCACTTTTTTTCCCTAAAAATGGGATGCCTGAAGATGCTCTTTTGAGACTCTAATTTGGTTGATGACATTTTGACACCTCTGTTGGGATCTCAAGTCTTCATCTCAGGGAAATTCTGCATTTCGTGTTCTAAGACCTGACCCTGACCTCACGCTGCCATGTCGCATCTTGAAGATTTGTCTCCTTATCATGTTTCTATAAGCCTCAAAAATTATCTGGATGAATTTCACTTTTTTATATTGACACTTACCATGTGGTAAGTAGACAAAAAGATTTTGGTTGATGAACAGCGAGGGAATGCAGGAAGAAGTTTAAATCGCAAACTTGCATTCTAGGTCAAAGACCCACATGTTCTGTGCTGGTGAACGCACACCTGGAGAAGCACATGAATACACGGAAGTGCTTTGGGGAGGGTAAGAACAATGGAAAGGGATTTGACAAATATGGGATATGATAAACAAAACTAAAGCCTGTATTATGACTCAAAAGCCTTACGGGAGCCAAGCAAGTATTAAAGGTGAGCAAAATGGGCCAGTAATAAAGAATAGTTTACACCGCCTTGAATAATTTTTCTCTTTTCTATTTTTCTTGAAAATGCAGACATCTCAGTCCTTCTTCCTTCATCCATCCTTTGATAGAGAAATGAGTGCAAGAAATATTAAGTCTCATCTTAAGAAAAATAAAAGTGTAAGCAAATGATGAGTCATTGAGAGGGCCCAGAAGAGGGGAGGCTGCCCCATCTAATGGAGCAGTGGCTACTTAGCTAATTGATGCTATGTAGCTAAATGGTCAAAGCACTTCTAGAGAGTATCATTATGATGAGAAAATGGGGATTCATTATTTTATGTACAAATCTCCCAACTTAAAAATATTAGCTATATTTTGGCTGGGTGTGGTGGCTCATGCCTGTAATCCCAGCACTTTGGGAGCTAAAGCAGGTGGATCACAAGGTCAGAAGTTTGAGACCAGCCTGACCAGCATGATGAAACCCTGTCTCTACTAAAAATACAAAAATTAGCCAGACATGGTGGCATGTGCTTGTAATCCCAGCTACTCAGGAGGCTGAGGCAGGAGAAGCACTTGAACCCGGGAGGCGGAGGTTGCCGTGAGCCGAGACTTCGCACCATTGCACTCCAGCCTGGGTGACAAAGTGAAACTTTGCCCCCCACCCCCAAAAATATTAGCTATATTTTAACCAAAAGGAAAGCTACGCTTGTGAAGGTCAATATTGTATGCCTACTGTGAATCATAACTGTAGGGAAAATCTTGCCATAAGCATTGGTGACATCTCTGAAAAATGGCTGTAAAAGAGATAATTCAGAGCCAGAGGTATGACAGAAGATCTTACAAAATAGAGTGGACTTCTTCTGGACCACCCTAGAGGAGAAAAGTAGCTCTATGGATGAAGATTACCAAAAAGAATATTTCAGTGCCCCAGGGAGAAAAACAGTCTACCAAGTCAAACCTCTGAGAGTAAAATAGGTTGGCTCATGACACGACAGGTACTCCATGATCAGCCTCTAGCTGGATGGCCTTCAGTCAGAGATCTTGCTTCAGAAACTTTTTCTTGGCTCCTCTGTGAGGGGTCTAGCATCCTTTCTAACTAGAAAAGGCAGTAACTTTAGCCTGATTCTCAGCAGTTAAACAAAGGAAACCACATAGCATAAACTAAGTTTAGTTCCTTCATATTTAAAGTTTTATTTACTCAATGTTGACTCATGTTAGAGCTCTTCGTGGGCTTTGGAGATTTCCTGAACTTGAATTGAGGCTTTATCATTAACTTTGTAACCTTGAATAAACAACTTAAGTAATGTGGGTCTAAATTTCCCAATATACAAAAAGGATTGGGTAATAATACTTCTTTTTACAGTGTTATTGGGTGGATTATATTAAATAATACATATTAAATGATTAAAATATATAGTAATTGATTAATAAATATTAAATAGTTGTGATAAAAGTAACGTATCAGCAGCAACCATAGCAATAGCTGTGGTAGTCCTATGACGATTGGGGAGGTGATGGGAATATCTCATAAATTTGGTACTCTAATGTGTTTCAAGATACTAGAGCATAAACTTTATGAGCGCAGGGACTGTGTTTGTCTTATTTGTCATTGTATCCCTGTGCTAGTTCAACAGGCTGTTGGAATCAGTTTTTAATTCAAGGGAGATTCTACAGAGACCCTTTATAAACTACATTTGGTAGGAAGACTATAAAGAATAACCATAGTGTGTCCAGGTTTTAAAACATGTAAACAAGCTGTGTTTGCCTGATTTAAAGTACAGTTTAGCAGATTCTTCACATTCCTGATAAATATATCTTAAACTTTGAAAATTCTTATTTTTGTAGACATCAATAAAACATTGTTTTGTAAAGTTTAGTTGAAAAATGAGACCCCTCCAGCTACCAGATAAAAGTAACCCAGCTGGTTCCATTCACTCATAAGTGAGATTCAATAGCACATCTCTACAAAATCACAAATCACAGGGATGATAGTAAAAATCTGTGAAGCCCAATGAGTCTCGTCAACTGATCAGAACAGACCCCCAGCCAATCATAATAGATGTCAGCATGAGCAACCAGTAGAGATGAACTGATCGGCACTGGCCGAATATTGGCCCTGCAAATCAGATGCCTGGCTCTTTGGGTCATTCATTCATAAATAGCTATAATCTTAAGTGTTAGATCCTCAAGAGTCAAGGCTCTCCTGTTTAATCAGATATTATGTGAGTATAGGGTTCTATGGTAACACTTTAAATATAATACTCCACGTACACACTACCATTATTATATTTTTATCTGTTTGGGTTGAACTGATGCCCTTGCCAAACAGCTGTTCTAAGATCTGAAAATGTAGACTATGTTTTGCCTGGGGCATGCTTACAATTATATCCTGGAGATCTCCACGTCCAGTCCAAGAGACACTTGTTCAAAAGAGCAGAGCCTTCTATTTTCCCTCAGCAGGCCAGAGTGTCCTGTACCTTTTCAAGCACTTTGTTAGGATTTAAATCAACACTCTAATTACAGGCAAGAGCAGAATATTAGAAACCAATGCCAGGACTGGAGAAAGCTGTTTTTTCTCATGACCAAAAAGAGTTACATAAATGCTCAGATCTGCTGCCCTCACTAATGTGGAGGCACAAGAGACAGATGAGAGAACCACCCCTCCTTCTCCCCCTCCTTAGCATTTGGGTTATCATTATTTCTAAAAATTTGTAAAGTCAACAGGATATTATGGACAACATATAAAGGAAGAGATTGGTGGCATCAGAGGATCTAAACTACACAATTCTTATCACTAACAGATGATTCATTTTGGGGCCATTAATATCAGTTGAGATGTTGTCAACATATGCTTTCTGTTTACCAAAACCTTCATCACTTAGGCTCAAGATCTATGTTGCAGACAGGAGTAGACATCAGAATTGAAAGATACTTAGCAGTCTCTACTTTCATCTGTCTATTTTGAAAATAAATTTGGATTTGGGAAGATTGAATCATCACTAACCAGTGTTTAGTAAAATTTGGGCCTCAGACCACCTACATCAAGATTCCCTGATATGCTTGTTAAAAATGTAGATTCAAAATCCTCAGCCAAGAACTACCGACGTATTAGGGACTATGTCTTATCAATTTCTGTATCCCGAACTCCCAGCATGCTGCTTAGCCTAGAAATATTCAATAAGTTTGTTGAATAACATGACTTATTAATTAATAAGATCCTGAGATAGATGAGTTGGATGGGATTAAATTACCCAGAGCTTTGTTTTTATCCTCCTTCCCACTGATCTTCAGTTGGCAGGACTGAAGTAGTTGGAAAAATACAAGTCAAAACATTTTACATGGTTCCCTTTAGGCTTCCAAATTTCCATCAAGTCAGTAATCTTCAAGAGATGAAGTTAGTCTTGGAGCAGTTCTGTACTGGCTAAAACTCAAAAGAATCTAAATGGTCTAGAGTTAAAGCCTAAACTTCAGACTAATAAGAAAATATTTAACACTTGGTGAAGAGTGGGGGGAACTGTCTGTGATGGAAATTCAAACTAAATGTGCAAGATGAAGAGGAGAGCCACCAAGAAGTGCATTTGTCATAGGTGTGCACACAGGTGTCCTATATAACTGGCTAGGGCAGACCTGGTCGTAGGGCACCTGATGTGGCAGCATTTGGGTGTCAAACCTCCTCAGAAACCCTAAATCATCTCTTCTACCAGCTTTTCTTGTTCAAACATGAAGAATCAGAATATTATGGAAATATACCTGATTTCTATCCCAAGTTCCACAAAACTGGAGCTTACTCAATTTAACATGATAGACTGGGTTAAATCAAGTTTTCATTGCATACCATCTCAGAATCTTCACTACTCCAATGGGCATATTAACATACCCTTGAGAATCAGCAAGTGCCATTTTTGTGTGTGTGGAGACAGAAGTTGGTCTGCTCAATTCAGAAGCAGCAAGAAGGTAGTAGGCCAAGAAGGTTGACAAAAGAAGAGAATGAGGGAGCCTCAGCCACCCTACAATACAAGTCAGTGGGCAGCTGCTCTGACGAATATTAGTTACTCTGTGATTTCATTATGTCTTTATACAGGGCCCTTCTCACAAATGACACTGCTGACAACCCCAGAATGCTGACCCCAGCACTGTGCCTTCATTCTGTGTATCTTAATTTGAACAAACCAGGTTTGTCTCCTCAAAAGAAAAAAATGGAGACTTCCTGGTTCTAGGAGGGAGGTGTGTTGACAGCAAATCCCAGTAAAGACAACATTGGCCCATGAAGAAACTGACCATGCATTGTTTGGAGGAAGATTATTTAATAATAGATCTATTTTTCTATGGGGTAGCCTGTGCTGGTTTTTCTCTTCCTGTATTTTCTGTCTCTTGCAGGGTTGCACAGTTTGACTCCTCCAGGTCATTATATACATGAAGAGAGCCAAGACAGTTTGATATTTGCTTTGGGGGATAAGGTACTTGAAGGGATTGGAACACACCTGTGGTGGGTGCTATCCCCCTACCCCCACAGCATTATGCCAAATACTAAAAAACATAAAAGAAAATGGGGGAGAGGGGGTCATGTTCAAAAGCACCATTTTAAAAGCTTTTAAATGTAAAATACAAGCCAGAATTGATCTATTTTAGCTCTGTGTCCCATCTGATCAAAGTTCAAGAACATGAACTGGGTCATAAAACAAAACACCCCAGAACGGGAGGACAAGAGAACTGAAGAAACACTGTCAGGAAACACGTGTGCACTGATATGGCTACAAAACCATCTTGCAGTTCCCAGCTCTGGTCCCTTCCCTCCATTCACCTCGGAGTTGTCCCTTCACCCCAAGCTCTTCCACACAGCGCAAGAGCAGCTTCTATCCACCTCCTTGGCATTGTCCGACCTTCCCTTGTTCTGGCTTAGACTTACCTCCAACTTCAACAAATCTGCTATGCCCTGGTTTTCGTGCCACCTTCACTTTGTATTATATACATTTTCTGTGTAAGGGAAGGTTTACCTAGGTGGTCCCAAACCAGGTTGGAAAAGGAAGAAGCAGGATCTTACTGATTTGAATAAATGTTGTCATCATGCAAAGTCTTTTATGAAAGGCTCTTCTCTTAGTACAGCTCTTAGTGATTTACTTTTTTCCCAAAGCCTTCTTTTGCTTTTAAAGCATCTATTGGATTGACCTGTTTTCATTGCAGTACTTGTAATAAGTGATCTATGAAGGACTTAACTGCTTGGGTACTGCTTAAATTCATTAGAAAATCTGGAATTGAACTTCTGTCCATTTTTCTCCTCAAACTCTTACTAAATGGGGCTAGCATCATGATGCGAGAAAATGATGTGCATTTTAACAATTGAAGCTCCCTGCAACAAATCTCTGTTGAACCAAGAATTCTACAAGCAATTGGAAGTAACATCTATTAAGCTTCTACTTACTGCATGTCAGACCCTTTTATATACCTCATCATCTCATCTTCACTGAAACTCTTAGGGAGGTGTTATTCCTACTTCATGGACAAGTAAACTATGGCTAAGAGTTAAGATTCAGACACAAGTCTATGTAATTTATGCTGTACAATACGGGCACCTAGTGAGGGGTAAATGTATTATCCAGAGTTCCTCTGACTCTACAGCTTCTCCTTTTAACCCCTGCACTCTAATGGCTGCTTATTTAAGCTTCCCCAGTGGAGTCCCATCACCCACACCATGAAGTCCCTCTTTAATTTGGCCTCTGTCTGCTTCTCAAGCCTCATTGTGCACCATTTACCCAATTTAGACCCACGCCCAACTATGTGTAGTTTTCTCAACAGGAAATGCTGCTTCATAGCTTCACAACCTTTCTCTGTATCCACCAGATAATTCCTATTCTTCAAGAGTCAGTTCATGTGCTCACTCTGCGAATGTTTACTGTAACATCTATACCACCAGGCAGTTAGATAATTTCTTCGTTGTGTTTCCATATTCACAAATGTGCCTATACCACTCATGAGCTATGACTCTTCCAGGTTGTCTTACGAGTAGTATCTCCAGGATCCAGCACAATGCCTGATGCATAGTAGAATCTCAGTAAGACTTTGTTGGCTAAATACGTGATTCTGTAGCATAAAGATCAAAGTACTGACTCCAGCAACTTTTAAAGTTCAAAGGAAGGTTACATCATGCTTCATACTGTTGATTATTTACTTAAATTTCTCATTCTTCCATACTCTGTTTTCGTATTTTGTCAATTCTGGCTTTGTCATAATCCTGCAACCCCAGTTAATGCTGATCTCATTATTTTTGTTTGTATAGCCTCACTATACTTTCTGACATGCTTCCATCATACTCTGGGCTCTCTTTCCAGCTTCCCTGACATTGTCATTTCAGTTCTTCATTCTTAGTTTCACTGTACACGTGAACTCCCAACACTGGTGTGGCAACAATTTAAATTCCCTCCCTAACTCCTCAGTTTTAACAATGCAAGCAAAATCTAATTCAACATAAAGGGGAAAAAATGGCTGTTCATGCACATGATTTGCAGCAAGAGATATAAGAAAAGCCATTCTCAGCTGGGAACAAATGTTCCCAGCATTGGGCCCCTCACCTTGTGGCCCCAGGTGAACAGTGAACTCTTGGTGAGCAATCAGGCTTTGCAGTCTCATAAGTATGGGAGAGCATCACTGCCCATCTCATCTCCTTCCTGGCAGATAAAACATTCTTTTGCTTCTAATTAAAAAGATTAATAAAGGAATAGAACACATCAGTCGCACATCAATCATTGCCCATGTGGTTCTTATTACTGTAATTAAAAGTTATCTTTCCCAAATTTCAGGATAAAAGTGCCATGATCTGCAATTGAAAACACATTGTAAGTTTTACATTTGCCAACTTCATTTGTTTTTCCTCTTTACAAGAAGAATGGCAAAGCAATATTCTTATGGCTGATATGTTTAGAGGTGTCCTTAATAGCAGTCTATCTGAAAAATGCACTTCTTTATTTCTTGAAATACCCTGAAAGAAGGTGCATTTCCCTTTTGTATTCAAAATGTATGATTGCTTATTTTTATAATTCCTGCGCTTGTCTTTTCTTTTTGTTCAGCTGTCAGTGCCCTTGAAAATTCTGATATAAAAGGCATTTTTAATGACAAGTTAAAAATTTACTAAAGGCTCCACTATCATGCTTGGGCTAGAACAAGACAAACTTAACGCTTAAAGAATTTCTGACTCCCAGAATGCATCAGCTTTCCCAAAATGGAACAAAGCACCAAGCCCCTTGATTCACCTGGAAATGTGTGTGATTCTGGGGACACTGAATCCTTTTATACAATCTGAAGGAGTGAAGTCAACCCTGGGTCAATTTCTGGGGGATTAGCAATGCAATTTCACTGCAATCAAATTTTATTAAGAACTGACAGGTCAACCGGGCACCATGGGCTTATGAGTTTATTAGGCTGCAGCCAGGGTGGGAATGGCTAGAGACATAGAAGGAGGTTCAGAAAGTTCATAGCTCACATTCTCTTTCTAGGTATGAGGTCTCCAGGCAAGAATGATTCTCCTAGGAGGCCAGTTGATTCTTAAGGTTTCTGGCTTTGTCTATACCAGTTTATATCCCTCTCCCTTCTTTGAACCTGTAGTTCTTACTGGTATACCTCCTCTCTCTGGCTCTTTGCACTTCCTGGTTGCTGGAAGCCTTGCTGGTTGAAATGCATGAACATTGCCTTTCTCAAGGCTCTCAGCCTTCTGACTCAAGGCTCTATCTTCTCTCTGTTATTCTTATCTGTGTCAAAGCAGGGGGCTTGTAACAGTCTTTGCACATCTTGCATCTGCAGAGTTCAAAGCAGAAGCCTGCAGCCTCAGTGTTTTTTCTTATCTGTCAAGGCTTGCCTGGGCAAACAAGGGCCTCAGCCGCTTCATCTACATGGCTCCTGCACAGCCCAACTTAACACACATTGAGATGGGGTGACCTGCCTGTAAAATTTTAGTTTCTTTTATAAAAAAGTACCTACAACTCCAATTTGCACAAATTCTGAATCTACTACTTAAAAATCTCATTGATGAGGGGACGGTGATGGTAACAAAAAAATTAACATGAATAAATGATTAATTGAAAGAATTAAAGAAAAACTCACGTTTTTAGCTTATTGGCACTGAGCACCCCCAGGGACCATAGCATAAGTCCTTGTCCTCAAGGACTTAATTACCTATTCCAATAAGACATTCAAATCTGTGTAGAGCTATATTCCCAGACTGAAATACTTCCTTTCCTAAAATATTATTTCAGTCATTCACATGGCACTAAGTGCAGTGCTCTTTGAATCTTAGCATTTTGTGTTCATTCTTTTTTACCTAGATTGTGAGTCTCCAGAGGCAGGGATATCTGCCTTTTTTCTCTTTGGTTCCCAGCACCTCTCACAATGTTCTCACATTGCAAGTGCTCAAAGAATGTTCACAAGGATGATGACTTTTAGTGGTTCCCACAGTGGGTAAAGTCAGAGCATCACACAGTTAGCCCAGCAGGTGGAAAGCGTGCACATGGAAATGCTTGTAGTTATGGATAATTAATACCCTCTGCCATGCCTGCCTGTGTCACAGGCTGTCATCTTGGCCTCCCCTGGATTTCTCACAAGCTGATCGTCTGTGCTCAGAGCCTCCCTTGCCTACATCAATGTACTAAGGTAATGGGACAAAGAATGGGGTCAGAATTTCTTTGCCTGAGAAAGGATCTCAGTTTATCTAACCAGTGCTTATAAAAGTGCAATGCAGGCAGCAGCCAGTTAGCTGCACTTGCAGGATGGAATCTTAAAAGACCAAATTAGTGTGTTCATAGGAGCAGGTAACCTCTGCAGCTCTGTGAAGTAACTGAGAATGGAGCCTGGCCTGGGTACTGGCCCCTCTGCCAAACACACAGGACTTGGACCTAACCTCAGATGGAAAGCCAAACAGAGGGACAGAGGTCAACGTTTTTCAGCTCAGAACTGGAGTTTCCGAGTTTGAGTCCAGGGCTATAGAGAAGGATGACATATTGAACCCAGGGGCAGAGATCAACTATTCAGAATAAGATTTTTAAAAATGGAAGAGACTCTATAATACCAATACTTTAAATGCTCAGAGTATATTCTCCAAAACAGTCAGTTTTTGTTATCTTGTCACCTGCTGATACCCCCACAGTTCTTTACTGGAGGAACTTCACTATATTGAAAGTTAAATTTTCCAAGGGAGAGCCATACATTTCAAATATTCTAGATCTGCAAATATTTTCAATGAAATCAAATGAAAACATATCATTTGAGACCACAGATATTTTCCACATTTTTCTTTGTTCCTCTTGGATACTTTTCTAACTTATGTTTGGTTTCATCACTTTTTAAGACAAGAAAACATATCAGTGGGACAGTTAGAGCACCAGCCCAACAGAACACTCAGAAACAAGCAACAGAAGCACATTGTTTAGGCTGCAGATCCTTTTTTTACTTTTCCATATGTTGGTCTACATGGAGCTAGTGATAAGGCAGAGTGTCTGTCACCCCGACAGCTAGTCTGGAGGCTCTTGTAGAAAAAAAAAAATACAGCACAACACATTGGTTAGAAATGGAAATGGACGTTTGGATGAAATGTTTTGTAGGTAAGGGGCTTGCTTTCCAACTAGTCTGCAAAATCCTTGAGACAGAGCCATGTACCTATCATCCATAATGCATGGCTTATTTTTAGTATACATTTACATACAAAGTTGATTTGAAGTCCTTGATGAACACTTCTTTCCAAAAAAAGTTTACTGGCTGTTGCGGAGACACAATCTCCATTTAAACGGCATCCTTCATGCTTTGGCTTGGTGGCTGGCCATGCATTTTAAAGAGTTTCTCCTACCCTGTTTGAATAAGGAGTCCCACCCTCAAAAACCAAGAGCAGCTTAGCGATGCTTCGTCCTGTGTCGTGTTTGGCCAGGGCTACACTCCCTTTTATCCCCTTCACTCCTTGATTATCAGGTAAGTGACACTTACACCTATGGATAACTTCCAATGTTATAAATTAAAGGCATTGTTTTCTCAGATACATATTGAAGACATGCCATTAGTCAAGATTAATAGAAGGTAATACAGATGGAAGAGGCAAAAGAAATGGAACCTTTAAACGGACCTGCAAGAAACTTCCCCTTCTCAAATGACAATAATAAGTAAGGAAGATGAGTAACTATTGTCTATTACCATAACCTGCCATGTTGTAAAATAAGTTTAGTTCTAAAGTAATATTGGTAGGCTCAGGAATTCCACTTACTTTGTAGAAGTCCTATAAAATCTACATTTACATTCCTAATGGATCCCAGGAACGCACCAGAAATTCAACAGTAAGCCAAAACTGCTCTTGGAGAGGCCAGAGAATTCCCAGCCAGCCTGAACGCACACTGACTGTGTGATGGTAAGGTCTTTGCCTAGAAATCTTCCCACACCTGCTCTGACCTTCTCGAGACTGACTTTCCAGAGCTAAGCTGGCACAGGCTGGCTTTGAAGATTTTAGAGAAATAGGGGACAGTGTTTCATATAATCATACCTCATCTTTGGCACCTAAAACAGCTGCTGAATTGTTGAGCCAAAGTTTAGAGAAATGGATAGGATGAGCTACCTAGAGTTTAGTACTTGAATAAATGTTACAAAATCTATATGGTGAATACAGCTAAGTTGTCAGATATTTGAGGTAGCTTTTCTAAACTTTACAATAGCCCTGAATTTGGTTTTAAGTTAGAACGATAAAGCCATATAGGAACAATATTTCTTTTAAATTACTCCACGCTATGAGATTACATGGGGAACAGATGAAGGAAGAATAATAGAGTTCAAAATATTGTATTTTGAGAACAAGAAATAGTGTTTAGCAGGACTTTTGAACATTCTGAACATGTCTAAAAGCAAAAAACAGGTGCCTAGCCTAAACATTAAACATTAGGGGAAGGTTATTTGTTCAGATCTGTTTCATGTTACACAAGTAAATAATAAACAAGGTTGCTGGGTTTTCTGAATAGAATGCATTCTGCATTATGAATTTAGATGCAAATGTGGTGTTATGATCATCAGTGTTTATCATTTCACCATCATGATATAGGCTATAGCTTCTAGGCAAACTGCCTTAGAAAAATGGGCTTCTCCAGCTTCTCCTGCTCCCCAAGAGGAACCACAGAAGGAAACTAAGCCTTTTCTTTGATTTTCTAGACAGAGCATCAATAACAAAGTGTAGAACAGTGAAGAGCCCCCAAAGCAAACTCATTGTGGTCTGGGTAATGTGAACCCTCATCATTTTGATGATGCCGTTTTGAGAGAGATTTGTTATGTGCTGCCTATGTTTCATTTCCAGCTGATCTGCTGTGACCCATTTGAACTGACCAGGGACAATAGCCAGCACCTGAAATACAAGCATCTCACTTCATTCACTGAAATGGGGCCCTCAAGAGCCAGAAATTCCAGTGGCTTCATTGCTTTCTGGCTTGTAGTGCAGGTTGGGTAATGTAGAAGTAGACTAACGCTGAGGAGACTGGTAGCTGGATTAGTTAACACTATTCTCCTTTTTCCTCTTCTCTTTCCTTTTGCGATTCCTTGATAAAAGCTTTCTTAATGGCTCAGACAAGCCATAATTGAGCACTGTACTAAATGCTTCAACATGAATCACAGATTTAATCATTACAGAGGCCCTGTGTGGTTAAGCATTTTATGAATATAAAAAAAAACAAACAGTGGCATTGACAGGTTAAGTAATTTGCCTGAGGTTGCACAGCTCATGAATAAACCCCAAGCCCATATAAATCAAAAGTTGTTAGCCACTAGGCTATAACTGATTTTTGTGAGCCACACTGGCTTCAATTTCCAAATTTCTGAAGACAGTATCCCCTCCTTCTCACTCCTGCTTATTTATTATCATAACACTCTTGCATACCACTTTTACCTTCTTCTATTATACAACTTTTTAAAAATTAAATTTGGGTTGCTTTCAAGATTATTCTGGATGCTTTGGTTGGGCACTTCTAGGGGAAACTGACAGAAAAGTGTTCAGTCAGCAGGGGCCAGTTCTTTATCCCCAGGAGCTTGTCTGTAATTTTGCATTATAATTTTGAATTATGTTCTCAAAGTGGCACCCTTAATTCTATTTTGGGCCTCCAAAGAGCCACATGCACCTGAACTATGGAAAGTAACTGCTCAGAAAGTCATAGAGGAATAGACAATGGCAGGTGGAAAATATATCATGCTGCCTCTCAAACTGAAGGTCCACAAAAGGAACATAAAAGACAAAACGAGAATGAAGTGGAGGTCAGAAAGTACTACAGTTCTCCTAAGTAGGAATAAGGGAAAGAGAAAAACAGTCATAACACAAGAAGTATGAAACAGAAAAGGTCACTGAAGATCAAAAACTAATGAAAAGAACAAGCTAAGATTCCATCAACAAATTTGCATTGAGCACCTACTGTCTTCTAGAACTGGAATATAGCAGTTAACGAGAGAGGCAAACACCTTGTCCTCCTTGTGAAGTCTATAGTTTAATGTAAAAGACAGATATGGACCAAATGTCTATAAAGCTTGAAGAGTGTTTAGGGTGTTTTTAAGCTCTGCAAAGCACTTTAGATGCTGAAAACTGAAGGGCTGGTACAAGTTGTCTAGGAAAAGAATAGGAAGATAAAGAAGTAAAAGCACTGCATGAAAAACGTAAAAAACAAAAAAACTTAACAATGTTCTTTATCTCCTTATGTTTTGACTAGCCTAGTACAGCAGGAAGTTAATAAGAATCCACCATATTTGATTGCTCTATTTTTGGACCATTTGGTACAGAGCACACCAAAGTCTGTTTAGGGATCATGCTCTATGACAACTTGGAAAAGAAGATGGTGTGTCTGTATATTTTTTTTTCTTTTGCCATTGAGATGTTTGACATATTCGGGTGCACAATAAGCAAACACAGATGTGATGGAAGCAAAATAACACAAGGAAGTAATGATGAAAAGCTGAGAGTGAAAAGGCCATGCAGCAGATTTCACAAATGATTTGAACACCAGAGGTCAGACCGTATCAACCCTATGGTTAGGCTTCCACATGAATATCATATTACAGGAAATACACACTGGAGAAGAATTAAAAAGGTGCACAAGGGGGTAACCAAGATCTGAAAGTCTTGGTATGCCACAAGGTTAGTGACTAAGCCCTTTAGAAGAAAGAGTAGGTTATACGGTGGTGTTCCTTATTCTGAGACTCAGAAGACCTGCAGTTACATGGCTGGTAAAAAAGATAGATGCAAGACCAAAAATTCCAATGAACTACATCTGAAGCAATGCCATTACACATAAAGTAATTGCCATTACACATAAGGTAATTTGGGAAGCAGACTCCTAAAGTTGGCAGGAGGTGCTCCATATATGCACATACTAACAGAATTGGGGAGAGGAAATGCCTGAGTGCAAGGAGCACAAAGTTGGGAGTGGGCAGAGAGAGCTCAGCTGGCTTGATTTCTCCAGAATGCTTTTAAAAAATTTCAGACAGTGAAGTAGAGGATGCATACAGGGCTGTTACTAATATCACCTACTATTCAGGGCAAATGAAACATGTCACCACTTGACAACTAAGAAAGCTGGCAAGTAAAATGGGGAAAGAGAAAGTAATCAACAAGAAATTTACCATGAAACAAACAGAAAATATCTGGTGACTAGCAAAGATTTATTTTCCTAAGTTACGAAGAATATTTTTCTATGGTATAGCTGAGAGAATTGCATAAAAGTCTCAGAAATGCCTTTTGATTTACTGACTGACCTCTTTACTTTCCCTCTGCTTCTGCCCTCTGCATAAACCGTCCTACTTATCCAATAACGTTTGGGGAACTCTTTCTAGCAGATGTCTATTAGCTGTCTTCAGAAACTCTCTCCTTAGACCACAGAAGCAGGTACTGAGGCATTACTGCTCTGAATGATATTCCTTAATATAAAACATTGTTTTGCCATTCATTCCTTCTTTTGATCATCACATAATGCTGTTAAGTGCTCTCTGTGTACTATGTGCCATGTTTAGAGGCAGATCTGGAAAAGATGACTCCATTTCTCCACTTTTGCACAATGGGCTTTCTGATTATCTCAAGGAGAGGGAGTAGATGATGCTGTAAATGAGTATTCTAGGGTGCTCTAATATTGTACACAGCTTAAGTGAATGCAAATTGTTATTCCAGTGGTAGTGGCTTTGTTTCTAAACTCCCCCAAGCTGGCTTGTCACCATAACTTTGGTCCTTACAAATGGATACAGGACTAACCCCAGGGTTTGAAGTATAATTAGAGTATAAAGTCAAAAACAAAAAATGCAAGAAAAAAGCATCATCAGTGTATTAGACAATCAGTAAAAATATTATGTCATTATTTTTTCTCATTCTAACAGAATATTCATTTTTAAATTTTGTGTTTGTAATTCTGTGTTCCTTCTTAAATAAGCTCCTTCCCCTGTCCCCAATTGTATATGCTTTAGGCCCCATAAAACTTAAATTTGGTGGAGAGATGTGAATTCTTCTTTCTTGGTTCTGCTGTTATCTAGCTACAACTACTAAGTTTGGTCAGTAAACTTATTTATTGATGGTTGTTGTTATTATTACTATTTTTTAAAGGGGGAAAACTTGTTTTTCATTTTTAATTTTTCCTTCTTATTTCATATCAACAACAACAACAATGAAAACCAAATATTTTCCCAGTTGCAGAAACTAGAAATCTGGCAGTCAGTCTGGTCTCTTAACTTGTCAAAGCCAAATCAATGTCTGATTCTTTTGATTTTGACTCCCATAACTCCAGCAATTTCATATCCTTTCCTTCATCCACTCTTATGACCACTGTACAAGTTGCCATCCCTCAAAACAATCCTAGGTTCTGAACAATCACAGTGAATTGGTAGGAGATAAATTTTCCAAACTTTCAGCAAAATGTTTCAATAATTTATACTAAGCATCTTCAGGTGATTTTATTTTTTAAATCTTATTTCTTTTAATATTTATTTATTATTTCACCTCATGGTTCCTTTAAGGTTATATAACAATACTTTCTTTCTTTTTTTTTTTTTTTTGAGACAGAGTTTCACTCTTGTTACCCAGGCTGGAGTGCAATGGCGCGATCTCGGCTCACCGCAACCTCTGCCTCGTGGGCTCAGGCAATTCTCCTGCCTCAGCCTCCTGAGTAGCTGGGATTACAGGCACGTGCCACCATGCCCAGCTAATTTTTTGTATTTTTAGTAGAGACGGGGTTTCACTATGTTGACCGGGATGGTCCTGATCTCTTGACCTCGTGATCCACCCGCCTCGGCCTCCCAAAGTGCTGGGATTACAGGCTTGAGCCACCGTGCCCGGCACAATACTTTCAATGAATGGTAGTGGTGAGTTTTGAAAAAGGTAGGTAATGGAAATATAATTGTCAAGGTAAAATTCATTTTAGTTAAGGCATCATTTACAAACCCTCCAGACCTCCCTACTTCAGATTGCTAGTACATATACTACAGCAGTTTAGCCTCAAAGGTCATCTACTGGACTTATATTGATGTTTGGCTCTGGAATTCCTTTTTATCTTTTCATATGTTTAAGCCCTGACTCACTACCTAATTTAAAATTCCCTCAAGTGGACATTGAATTATCTACCTCCTTATAGATCTCATTGGACCTAGTATTGAAACACTGTGCTTACTAAGTATTTGTGGATTTGTTCAATTTATTTGAATTATAAGATTTTGCACGGTTAACCATCCATCCATCCACCCATTTATCCATCCATCTATCCATTTAACAAACATTAAGTAAGAGCCTATGTGGACCACTATGGAAGCCCAGAATGGAAGCAAATGAAAGCTGGGCTACTCTGGTGGAAGTGGACCTGGAATCGAGCCTGGCTGGTTTCCTTCTGGTAGCATTTGAAGCTTACGTCCATGGGCAGGAGAGAGTGATGCATGCCGGGCACTGTCCCCACAACCTCACTCTGCCAGGTACTTCCTAGGCCACGTGCTGGTGATCTAACAATCAACACTACACAGTGCCTTCCGTCCAAAAGCTCACATTGTCATGGGCAAGACTAGGAAGTAATGAGACAAACCATAATGACTTCACCTAAAGAAGCTAAAGGAAGTTACACAGTGGGGATATCTTTTGAGGTAGGTCTTGAATGAGGGAACCATCAGCAGGCATATAAAGTGGGAAGGCACTCCTAGGACAGGAATCGCATCAGCAAAGGCATAGTAGTGTGTAAGCACATGCCAGTGAAGACGAGACAGGGCGTCTGTGGCGCTGACAGAGCACCCGTGGAGGTGGAGCAGAGGTGTCGCAGCAATGGGATACTGCAGAGCTTTGTTGACTATTCTGAAAGCAACGAGCAGCCACCATCACTTTTAAATGGGGTGATGTGATCAGCCTGGCATTTCAAAGCTGATACAGGAAACACCTTACTGGTTCTGAGCCTCCAGAGCAGGAATCCTATGTCCAGATTCCAAAATGACTTGTCACTTGGTATATAACTATGGATGTCTGCCATATGACTCATAGAAGCTGCTATCACAGACCCATCCCTTCTGATATTAATTATACTTAATCTGAACTGTGAAGTTTCAGTAATGTTGAGGAAAGAGAAAGAGAGCGTGTTTGAAACATAACTCTCTTATTTTAAAAGTTTTCAAAGAAAGTAAGAATTCTGGACAAGGAACTACAATATTCACTCTCTTTCTCTAACTGTACATTTCTTCTAAACAATTTTCTGAGATTTCTCCATTGATTAAAGTTAGAACTTCACTGTGGGAACCCTTGAGTTTTAGCCAAACACAGATTATGCTTTGGATAATGCTGTGCACAGTGAGGTGGAATATGCCTACTTTTGTGTATCTAAAAATGATTAAGAAGTTCTGTCCTGAATGTGAAAGCCAGAATGAAATGATACACATTAGGCACAAAGCAAAGAAGTAAAGTACCACCTGGAGGGCCAAAAATATGGGTTTCGACATGGGCATATCTGTAGGTCTATCAAAAATATGATAAGGCAGAAAAAGCTGCTTGCATTAAGATCCACGTCTCTGAATTCTCTCAGAATCCAGGCACGGTCAAGTGTGGGGAGATTGGCACTTCCCTGGGGAGGTCTTCCAGGCGGAATGAGCAGAAATGTTAATCATTAACCTCAATGCGAAGCCCTGTGTTAGGAGTTCATATTTGTAAATGTTTTTTGATCCTCAGATAAGCTGTTTTCTATACTGGCACTCCCTAGGTAATTCCAAAACTTTTTCTTTTCTTTCTTCAGCTGAGACCTTGGGTGGGGGTGGAGGTTGTGTTTGGGGAGAGAGTTAGAGCTTCTCTGCACCTGGGAAAATGCTAATTCCTGTTTTTAAGAAAATAGGCTAAGAAAAGGCTCAAGGGAGTCTAGGACATCAAAGAACTCTTTTAAAACAACTTTTTTGACGATTTAAATGAAAATGAGGCAGACATATATGGATTAAATTTCCCCTTAAAGCAGTCTGAGGTTTAAAGATTAAGGGGGAAAGAGATGGAGGTAAAAATGTATTGGGGGTTTGTTATCAGAGTTTCAACTACCCAAACTGAGTGCATTAACCCATGATGCGTCCACGTGCACTCCCATATGTGTGCTTGCGTGCACACATGTGCCCCGTGGCCGTGAGACAGTCCCTTCATAGCTGATGATTTATGCAGCTTGCCAGAAGAGAAGTAGGCCACGCCAGCCTTGAAAGCACTTTAGTTTGGGTGTTTTTACTCATGAAGGACATGTTGTCCTGTAATTACTCTGTCATTTCTTAAAAGGTGAAATCCTTAACAGGTTTGTGCTTTATGTGTTGCTGTGAGTGTTCTTGTCAGAGCACATCTAACCAGGTTGGAATCCACATTCCATATCTCCTTTATGGGGAACAAAGAGGAACTGGACATTTTAACGTGTGTTAAAGCATCTAGAAGAAGAAAACATTAGTCAGGGAGGTCATAGATAAGGTGCAGAAAAATTGCAAACAACATTCCTGTTACCTCTTTGGATTTCGAAATACCTATGGAATAAATACTTTGTCATTAACTTCTTTTTTTTTCCATTTCTCTGTCAACAAACAAGTATAACATTTTGTATCTGTATGTGATAACAGAATAGGGTAGGGTAAAAATAGCTAATGTTTAACTCAAAGGAAGAAATGAAAAACATACAAGTCTAACTAATGTAAATGTTAAAGTTATGTTTTAATACTTAAGAGAATGTAAAAGGAGACGCTGGAATTGATCAGGTTAGTTATTTGTTCTGTGTACTACTGATAAATGTTCCAAGGTTAGTGACTTAAAAAAAGAAAAGTTTGAAAGCCTCAAATAATTAGGAATTTTACTGTTTCAAAGATCAAATGCAATAGGAATGCAATTCATTTTCTTCTATACCAAAATTAATCTTTCAGTTTGAAAGGTCTATCACTGTGAAATGTTATAGGGCATTTCTGGGCCAAGTCAGAATGAACATTTAGCAGGCTTATCATCAACTTAAGAATGATGTTCTAATTTCATAAATTATAAAAAGTCTTGCGTTCCTTAAGTCTATAGGGAAGTCAGATCAATAGGTGAAATGTCTGTGGACTGTATGGCTTTGTATGATTAAGAAAGCAGAAGTCTAACCTCTGTGTATCATGTAGGCAATTACTTGCTAGTGAGTTCTCAAGGCTAGGTCTCCTCCTAAGGTTCTTAAGCTCAATCATCAAACATAGTTACTTTTCATTTAGACCCAGCCCATAGCAACACAGCCGTTTGTCATTCCATCAGCTACCTGCTCTCTGCTGGGGCACATTAGTAATCAAGCTGTCCGTCTTGTCCCCTCACCTGCACACTATTGCTCAGAAATCTCTGTTAACTTGAACTTTTGAAAACATAACACATAACAATCATGGAAGTCAGTACTGAGATTCAGCCAGTGCACAGCAGTTTCCAGCCACAGTGTTGCTTCTATTTGGAGTCTTTTCTGATGGTGGCATCACCTTTGTTAGTCAGTGCTCATCCATATTGATTTTTACATATTTTGAATATGATCCTTGAATGGATGCATAGTGATTGCTATCCTGAATTCTTCAGGTCAATGTCACTTCTTCTCAATTAATGCTGTCACTGACTTAGCCTAGGGTCTTGTGATAGTTTGCCATGGCTATTGCAAGAGGCCCTGATACAGCATGAGGCCAGGAGTGTTTGCCACGAGTCATGTCTAGGTAAGCAAGACTGCCCAAACCTCTATTATCATGATAGATTTAGAATCTTCAAGGCAAACAAAATACACACACATGGAATGATTAAGAGAAAATAGAAACTAAGGAGGAGTTTTGGTTCAAGAAAGATGGGTTAATGTCAGAGGAGAGATGATTCTGAAGCTGATGGTGTGTCTACTCAGGAAGTCGCCCAGCCAGTCTTGCAGCCTTTTGCCTGAGTTTCAGGACAATGTGAATACAGGTGAAAATGAAAAGTTAATTTCACCTCAGTCTTGGCAGGACTTTGGAAGTAGAGCCCTGGGCAGCATTTTCAGTACTTTCAGTACTTTCTCCAGCCAGGGGAAGAGGTGTTCTTAGCAGACACCTCAGTTCCATCAAAACCTTGATGTAGGTGCCAGTGGGTGGCCACAGAAGCAGCTTCCCCCTGGCTCACTGACTGTAGGTTACCAACAGAACAGCTTGTTTGGACATTGAGGGCCATGGTCTTGGGAGCCATGACCACAGAATAGCAGTGTTCTAATAAATCCATTCATTGATTCCAATCAATATTGAGTTCCTACTAACCAAGAATAAGGGGTTAGGATATAGTAGTATAATAAAACAAACAAACAAACAAACAACAACAACAACAAAAACCAACAATACCTGCCTTTTTGACCACTAACTGCAGTAAAAAATACATTTTCTATCCCAACCCAGTATACATACATATATATGTACATACACCTCCACGTATATTGAAACAATGCTAACTCTTGCCATGCATACTCTGTCGTATTCCTTATTTACAGATATTTTCTATTATATTATGTCTTATTTTATTTAAAAAGATATACTTGTCAGTCCTGCTAAATTGATTTATGTATCATTAATGGTCTGTGACCCACAGTTTGAAAAACACCTTTCTAATAGAGACTAAAGCCATTAGATCTAATGTTCATTAAGCGTTTACTATGTGCTAGGCACTGTTCTAAATACATTACATGTATTAACTTATTTAGTCCTCATAACTTAACCATGTTCACTCAGTAAGTTGAGGAAGCAGGGATTTTCCAGACAGTCTTAAAAATCTACACACATAAGCAAGGAGGAAGGAAATGGTGAATATATTACAGAATAACCAAGGGTACTCAACATCTTTAAACATTCCCAGGTCTATTTAGAAAACAAGTTTAAGCAGGTGTCGTCTATGAACAGTTAGGAAAATAATGCCTTATAACTGTTATACGATATTTTTACCTTATAACAGTGCTATGGCTGGGAAACACAGCTGACACCTCACTCCATCCCTGCTTCTTCTAGAGTTGAGTTCTTTCAATGCAGAATGATCTTTTCATCCTCTGACTTCAAAATCTTCAGTGAATTTCCAGGACTCACTTGGAAAAGTCCATTTGCCTTAGCATGGAGTGTGTATTCCTTTGTGCTCCACCCCTGACTATACAGATAGCCTCAATTTTCATCACTCCCGAACAGGCATCTGCATTGCAACCAGGCCTTGGTATCTGCTAACCATAGACAAGCCATGGCCTTTCCTGCTTCTGTGCCTCCGAGTATGTTCTTGGTCTTTGCCTACATTCTTTCACCCACCAAGCATTCCCTTCTCATATTCTCCACTGGTTGCTTCCTACTCACTTTTCAAGAACTTGCTGACTTCTTGGTGAAGGCTTCTTTAGCTCCCTGCCAGTCCCCTGGCACAAATAAGTGGTATCTCTTACCATTTTTCAGCCCCTTATGTAGACCTCTAGTATCTCATTTGTTACTTGACATTATCATTATGGTTTAATCAATTTTCTGAAAGCAGAACTTATGCCATATCCCCTTGTTGCTGCTCAAGAGGAGGACTTGCGGATTTTCTTTTAAAACATACAAAATCCACACCATAAGAAAAAAATATTGTTTTAAGGCTGCTTATTGTTCCAAGAACGACTCTAATGGCTGAGAACCATGAGTTTAGTCACATTGGGCTGCAGCCCAGAATGGGAAATGTCTATTGGAAGTAACATAGTATGCTTAGAGGCAGAAGCCAGGCCAAATTAAAGCATCTTGGAGAAGTCTAGAATTTAAACATTGGAGAGAAAAAATTAATAATTGAGAGAGTATGTCACAGAGTTTTATAAAAAGGCTCAGGTTCAGTAATGAGTAATGGAATGTGGCTTAGCAATTGCCAGAATTATCCATGACATTTATTGCTTACATTTACAGAATGGGTCAAGCAGGTTAACTTTATATAAAATATAAGGAATTCTAAATACAAACACAACAGTCAAAAAAGAAAGCACTAACAAATATAAGTTCATAAAAATTCAAAACTTCTCCACATTTAAAAGCATAATAAAGGGAAAACAGGATGAGAAAAATGTTTTTAACATTTTTGATTTATATCTTTAATATGCAAAGAGGCTTTACAAATCAATAAGACAATATAATTCTCCCAACAGGAAAATGTGGAATGACAATTTACAAATAATAAATAAATATGCATATATTCTGTGTTAGAGTTTAATCACTGACGAATAACCAGTATGAGATACATATTAAGATATTAACTGTGGGGACTTAACTTACATGATTTTAAGTCTGAAATCCATCATATGAGTCCTCAGGAAAGATAGACTGAAGCCATCCACAGGTGAAATTTCCTCTTCAGGAAAGAGCTGTGCTCTCAAGGCCTCTTAATGATTGAACCAGGCCCACTTAGACTACCCTCAGATAATCTCCCTTCTTTAAAGTCAACTGATTAGGGACTTTAATCACTTCTCAAAATATCTTCACAGTAACACCACAGTTTAATGTGTCAAGTTAACACAACAAAAATCTTACTGTCTATCCCTTGAAAACTTGACACTTCTGGACATTTTCCTAAACAATGTTTAATCTTCAAGTAGAAAAATTAAGTCATATATTTCAACCTAACCTGAAATAATTATCTTTCATATAACTGAAAACACAGTAACATTTTCACCAGAAGAGGATGCAAAGTTTTCTGGGAGTTGTTCCTTCTTTTTTCATATCCAGTAACTTAAATACTGTGATACAAAGTTAACCATTATTACTACATCTTTTATTACATAATACGGGGCTAAGAAAAAAATTAAACTGTTATTTATACATACATGTGCATACACTTTTTATACATATATACTTGTATATATATATATATACACACACAGACACACACAAATACATACACATAACACTCAAACACACACAAACATGTTTGTAACAAAATAAGGAAGAAATACAACGTTTGCAGTCATTGTTTCTGCAATTGATCACATACTAATAGCTGACATTTACAACTTCCTTCTCCCACTAGGCACTCCATATTCTCTTTTCCAACAGCAAGCACCTCAGATGGTCATTGTTGTTTGCTTGGTGGAGTGATCCAAACCCTTATTTCTGAAGAGTCTGGGCCACTATCAGGTTTGTTATAGTTCTCCATTAGCTTTAATCACAGGACATGGGAGTACTAGGAGATACCAACCTCAGGGCCTCCTGAATTCTAAACATAGTGTCCCTTACCTCCATTGTAGAGTAGCAGTTCAATTTCCCATTGATGATTAGGACCAATTATCCCAGCCAGTACAGTAACTCTCTTCTTTGCCTGTGAACTCAGAGACATGAGGAGCTTAAAATGGTCAGGCAACAGCCTCAACTTCCAGATCAATGGAAGCATTGTGGTGTCTTCAGGTAGAAGCACTCTTAACTTTGGACCTAAGACTTCTAGATCCACAATGCACAAATTCATGGGGATGGCAAGCAAAACTCCCGATCGTCGCTCCCCAGGAGTAATGGTGAGTGGAGTAATTTTCATCACTTGATTTTACCATGTTCACCCCTTGATTCCTGAACCCATGAATCCGGGCTATGGGAGAAGCAGTACCATATACTAGATGCACATTTACAGCACATACAACCTCCTGGAGGAAAATGCTTCAGTCCTGGAAGGTACTGCCACGTAGCTGGTTCCGTCTCTGAATTTTTAAAAGGCCCTTCTGATATTCTAGAAGCAGCTACTTCAGGATGCTGAAGAACATGGGAAGACCAGTGAATTTCCTGAACATGGACCCATTACTGCACTTTATTTGCATAAAGTGAATTTCTTAATCAGAAGCAATGCTGAGTGGAATACGGTGATGGTAAAAAAAGGCATTCTGTATGCCCACTGATGGTAGTTTTGGCAGAAACATTGTATGCAGGGAAGGCAAATCCACACCCAGACTACGTGTTTCTTCCAGTAAAAACAAAGCATTGCGTCTTCCACAATAAACACAATCCAGTGCTGTCATACCACCACTCAAGTGCTAGCTGATCACTGCAGGCAATGGTGCTGTATCAGGGACTTGGTACTGGTTTGTCTTTTGGCAGATTGGCCACTCAGCAGTGGCTGTAGTCGGTCTAGTCTTGGTGAATGGAAGTCCATGTTATTGAGCATTTGCATAGCCCCTATCCCTGCCACCGTCGCCACTATTCCCAAGAGCCCATTCCATAATGACAGTACTGGCTAGCGTAAGAAGCTGACTGGTATCCAGAGAATAGACTGTCCTATCCACTTGATTATCGAAATTCTCCTCTGATGAGGTCACCCTCTGATTAGTATTATTATGGGACACAGATATCTTTACACTCTTCGCCATCAAAAAGGTTTTTCCACATGCCTCTTTCCCAGACCAATTGTATAATCATTTTGTTTCCAAACCATTGGCCACAGACCATATATCTGTATAGACTTTTACCTCTGTCATTTCCTTTTCCAGTGTACCTCCAGGTTCTCTGTTTGAAGTTCTGCCCACTGGGAGAAATTTCCTTCATGACAATCTTTCAAGAATGTCCAGAAAGGGGCTGCACTGCTGTTGCTGTCCACTTTTGGATAGTGCCTGAATATTGTGCAGAAACATCTGTAAATGAGGCTCAAGTTTGATCTTCCTCAGTCAACTAGTCATGTGTGTGTGGTGGAGGGGGAAGGTGAATGTATATGTGTGTATATATATGTATCTATTCTTCTCATTTAAAACAAATTAGTATAAAATAAAACAAAAAATAAGTTTTTTAAACAGTTATGCTACATCTTTCAAGGCAGCCAAGGCTAGCATGCGTATAAACTGTGTATTTAAATTATTTAAGTCTCAAAAAGTACAGTAGTATGTATAGCACTATTTCTTAGTACATTTAACACAGTCCATTTTTTTCTCTTCCACTGGAGTAGATCATTTCTTTGGTTGCTCATCAGATAATTAGCTTGCCAGGAAAGCAGCTAAGACCATGTTACAAGATTTACATATAGATCTCTAAACACCGCAACAACAGCAGAGCAAGATACTCACCAAATGACAGCCATGAGGGAACTGAGACCTTTAGATAGAAGAGCAAATGTCTACACCCCCATCTCATGCTCTAAATGAACACGCCAATCAGCCAACCAACACAGAGTAAGGATTATTTTCAAAGTCAATACCAAACTCTATTTCAACAATAATAACTGTTTATTAACACTTACTCTCTTTCAAAAACATGATAGGTTCTGGGGCTATAAAGATGAACATTATCTTGTCATTGAAAACATTCTATATCAAAGATAAAACACATGTCTTTGACCTTAAGAAGTTTGCATTCTGAAAGATAGGAAGAATAATTACTAACAGTGTATACTGAAACCTATGTAAGCATAACAATCTAAACATAAAACCATATGTACGTATTTGTATATTTATGATGAAATAGGAGCATTGCTTATATATTGCTGATCATATAGCTTAGAATAATAGCATAGTAACAGTTACTAAAAAATATATAGTGTTTATTTTATGTCAGACAATGAAATACATGCTTTTTCTCAAATGCATTAGCCATTTAATAGTTCCAGACAAACCTATGCTTATTATCACCATTAAGCAGTTGAAACAATTGAGATTAAAAGAGGTCACTTAACCAATGTCCCCATACTACTGTAAAGTAGAGGTGGATTTCTGGTTTGAGTCTAAATCTTATGCTTTTATTCATTAAGCAAAGCTTCTTACAGAGAAATAGCAAACATTCAATCCCTCATCGGTAAGAACTTTATGAGGTGATCCCTTTGCCTTAGTTTTACATTCACAATTTATATGGTGTAAACAATAGAAGTGCTGGGTTCAAGTTCTGGCTTTACTAATGTCTGGTTGTGTGACCTTAGCAAAGTCATTTAACTTTGCCAATGTTCTCTACCTTATCTTTAAATGTGTTAAATAGTAAATAGCTTATATCATTGGCAAGTCTTAGACATTAAATGTACTGTATATTGAAAAGGTGAATCTAAAGGTAAAATGTTATCAGTTTTCTTTGCAATGTTGCAAGAGGCCAAACGAAAATTAGAAAATAATAAGGAATAATTTTGAAAATTCCTTATGTCAGTGTTTTTCCCAGGAATTAAATATCATCATCATGATAAAATATAAAATCAAAAGAAACCAACTAAGAAAATCAATAATTCCTGAAATAATTTGATGAGGGAGTTAAAAAGATCTCTGTTTGAAAGGCAAGTGAGTGAACACTTACACTGACCAGTTGAGTGATGTTAGCTGTCATTTACTCTAAGCCTCAATTTCTTCATTTTCCAAGCTATTGGGTTGGGCTAAGTAATCGCTAAATGCCTTTGCAGGTCTAATAGTTTATCACAGCAGACCCTCAGGATCCTCTCGCTTGGACCACTGTCCTCTACTTTGGTCAGGGCAGCTTAGAGAATCTTAGAAATATCTTCCACCCAGATGATCAAGTTGCATTTCAACCACAGAAACTCTAAAGATAGTGTGCCTTTGGTCTGGTTTTCTGAATTGAATTAACAGTTTTGTAAAATATATCTTTCATTGACTTCAATACCAACCACTTAATCCCTGTAAATTAAATGAGGGAGTTTGAGTTTGAATTTCCCTGGTGTTATTGGTGTATGGAAAATCTTGTTACTTAAATCTCATTTTTGTGTGTTACATTGTAATTTTTAAGAGATCACCATAGCAATATCCTTATTTCTGTTAACTCTGAAAATCCGAATGGGTTTATTTCTTAAATTGTTAATAACCTTACCAAGTCAGACAAATTATCAAGTATATGGACTACAGTTGAACACAAACTCTTTATTTGATGAAGGCAAGGAAAATATGAAGATTTCCATTTTGAGAGTAAAACTGCCAGGGTGAATTACTTGAAATGCAGTTCAACATGATGAAATGCCATAAATTATACTGAACATTTCTTTGTGTAGATATTCAGCTCTGTATGTTTTTATTGATAAAGCTGCAGTTCCCCCCACCACACACACTTTTTTGTAATGAGGACTAACAATTACATTATCCTGAGAAAGAACTTGACTGCTTTATCTGACTACCGAGCCCTTGCAGACAACCTATTTATACTAATTTTAGCAGAAAAAAAAAAAAAAACTCTGCTGAGAAGTTCTGCTTTATACCTTGTGTCCTTTTGGTCTCTGTAGTGAGAGAGCAAGCCATTTTACTCGAGTTATAAGCAGGAGCCAAGGTGGAAAGTATTCTCAGATACAACGTAACAAATGTACTGCTGCATAAAGATGCTTTTCAAACAAAAGTCTGGCAGAGCTCAGGAATCAGAACAGAAGGTAATACAGAGTTCTACCAGGCTGTACTCGAAGCTCTCGAAGTGTGCTGGATGATTCCCCACACACTTTCCCCAACTGGGCATGCGTTTTGGCAGTCGGTCTTCTGTTTAGGTTCTGCCATTCGATTTTCAGGGAATTGCTACAGTATACAAAAGTTAAAAAAAAAAAAAAAATCAAGGTTTTAAAGTTCCATATGTTTGAGTAAAGTCTTCAGTAGTGACCAGCTGCATTCCAAAGAAACCTGTTTGAAAGTTTGCACAAAACCTCTGCCTAGTCCGGGAGGAAAAAGCCTCGTTCCCTTTGCATTAGTCACTCCGTAAAAGATTAATCCTAATGAGCTACTTTCTACAGGCAGGCACACCCAGGCTTTGTATTACATACCTATGGTTTCTCAATATTTAGGCCAAAATGTGTACACTCAGATGCTGATAGATATCGTCTTTCCAGAAACCATTAACCACAGTATTAACTGTAATAACTTAGTGAGTTTGAGGAATGAGGCCAAGCAGTGGGGGAGTCGCTGGGGAAACAGTTGTTCAAAGCAGTGTAAAAGAACACATTGATGGAACTTAAAATTCTAAAAACAGAGCAAGAAGAAAACCCAGTCCACTATCTTTTCATCTGTTCGACCCTGCCATCCCTCCCTCTGCTAGGTCAGCTTTCAGCAGGTAGTGCTGCGGGCTTAATTGATTTCATCAGTTAATGGCAGCCAGTCTGATGGAGGTTGATGTGTTTTATTCAAAGAATCAGCGTGAAGGTAGAACTTCTGATACCTTTGCCCACCACGGAAGGAACACCACCATACACAGGATTACTGACTGACCCAAGAGATGTCAGCAGTTCACTACTTTTGCACTCTGACATAACTCCACTTTAGCCTGGCCCCAGGGAAGTCTGTTGCTCTGAATACATTTCTAGGAGTTAAGGATTTATACTTAACTACCTTTATTCTAATGCAGTTCAAAAATTAAATTTCTTTTATATTCCATGACGGTTTTGCCTTATGAAAAAGGGTTTAATTTTATTTTTCTCACCTGTCGCTTGAGACTTTACTGACTATTGAGACTGAGAAGACGAAGAGGCAAAGCAACTGGAAGAAATATAAAAATGGAGATAATGAGGGCACGTGAAGCAGGGCGAAGCACGAATCCAGTCAGTGGTAGCACACAGTTTGAATTTAAACTCAACCATTGATTGAGCTGTATGTTCAGCCATATGCACAGCACAGTGCTAGGTGATGTCCAGCAAGCTGATCAATGACCCTCACCTTCAAAGACTCACATTTTAGTGAGAAACAGATCAATAATACTTACTAACATTATTTTTATAATGTTTTTGGTGACAAACTCTGGCAGAAAGTAAAGCACTTTATAGGCTATATCACTTTTAATCCTCACTACATCACATTATTAAATACTTACTATTCCTACTTTGTAAATAAGGAATCTTAGGGTCCGAAAATGTAACTGCCCATGCCAATAGATGGGCATTCCGGGGATCAAACCTAGATTTTCTAAACTCAGGAATCATGTTTTTCAGGATTATGAGATCGTGATTCGCCAAGGATACGATAAAAATTAATATGAGCCTATTGGAATGAAGGCTAAAACAGAGGTAAGAAGTTATTTGGGATAACAAAATAAGGAAAAATTAATTTTAGCTAGTTTAATTAGGAAGTTATAGATCCATGGCTGTGTCAATGCCTTCAAGATGTTACTAAGAGTTTTGAATGTCAGTTTAAGATGTTTGAGTATTATTTTCAGGAAGTGAGGTGCAGTCCCATCTTTTAAATTCAAGATGTAACATGCAAGCAGAAAGGAGCTTTGAGATGAGGGCCTGCATACCATGATAGCCTGTGCTGTCCATGCAGCAGCTGCTAGCCCACTTGGAGCTACGGAGCACTTAAAATGTGGCTAGGAAGACTGAGAAACTAACTTTTTAACTTAAATCACTTTAAACTTAAGTTTAAAAATTGATCTTCAATTCAGTTTTTGGAAACTGTATGCATTTGAAATAACTTAAGTATGTGAGTCTAATTTTTCAACTGTAAATTTTATAAAATCTAAATACAGATCAAGCACTTTTGATGAACACTTAACAGATTGAGATATTCTGCAAGTGTAAAGTACATTTTAGATTTTGAAGACTTCGTAAGAAAATAAGAACGCAAAATATCTTAATAACATTTCATATTATTTTGGATATGTTGGAGTAAATATAATATATTATTAATTTCACCTGGCTCTTTTAATTCACTTTTAAATGTAGCTACTAGAAAAATTTAAATGACACATATGGCTCATATCATGTCTCTGTTAGACAGAGCTGGCTTAGTCTAAGGGCAAAGATTTTCCTGCTTGGCAGAAAGTAGGAGAAACCAGTAAAATCTGGACAAAAGCCTCAGGCTCTGTAAACGTAATACCAAGTACATTTTGTTTTGTGGGAAGTAGTAGAGCAATAGACGTGTACCTGTACCTGAGGTGGACAGCCTGTATCATCAAAGAACTGGACCAATAGAATGAGGCACTAGGCCACATGAAGCTAAGGTAGTCATACAATTCTAAGACTTGAAACAAGAAGCAGAAGTCACTTCTATGCACATGGCCTTTCTCTCTCCATGAGAAGATAAACACCAAACCATCAGCAACTGGTATGTAGTTTTCAGTCATATATTTGGCTACATCTGTTCCATGCCTATTTCAACAGTCTCTCAAGTTGCAATTTGCCTTCACTTTTGACGGAATGCAGTGTATCTTTACCTGGTTTCTTAGGTACTCTCCTTTGTTGGTGGCAGAAAGATTAAACCATGCAAGCCTTGGATCATGCAGCAAAACTTCACTTTAGCCCCTAACTATCATCATAATACCCAAGACAGTCTCCATTCCCTGCTCTCTCAACCATTTTCAGACCTGCTTGGGAATCTGTTCTCCCCAGGAATCATCAATCCATAGTGAATAAAAATTTTCATACTCTCTTGGTTTGTGTGTGTGGTACCATCAGTCATGATATCTCAGCCAAGTTTTGTGTGGGGAGTCCACTCACTACTACGGGGTGATTCCAACAGCATATAATTCTAGTTGACAGCAATGTACCTTCTATGTACTGAAGATACTATTCTACTCTCTTAACTTTTATTGTTGCTATGATAATTCTGCTGTCTGCAGTCAGTGTAATATTATTCTTTCAAATTTTTTTTCCTTGTTTTTGGCTTCTTTAAAGAAATTTCTTTTTTATATTGTGTTCTGAAGTTTCATTATTATATGTCTAGTATGAATTCAATTGTATTTATCATATTGAGGCTACTTTTACTTTCTGAATCTGGTAATTCGTGTTCATATCAGTTTTGGAACAATTTCTCCATTTTCTCTCTTCTCTTCTGGATTCCTTTGAAATAATTCTCTTCCATGGTATCATTTTTTTTTTTTTTATCATTCTGTGCTAAATTATAGGGATAATTTCTAGAGATCTAATTTCCTGTTTCCCAATTCTCTCTTTAGTTAGATTTAATATATACTTTAAAAGGATTGTTAGTTTTATATTTTCAGTGATTATGGGCAATGGGCAAGAGAGTGAGACTCCATCTAAAAAAAATTATCTTCTCTATTTCAATAGCTAATTGGTCTTTTCTTACTACCTTTAAAAAGCCATTCTCTCATTGTTTTAAACATAATTATTGTATAGTGTCTCAACTTCTTATGTGAGGGTAGGATGTGCATAATCCCATTTCCTGTGTATCATGATGCTTGTTTACAGAGAATTGTTTTCTTGTGTGTTTTGTAAATTCTGAATTACTGGCTCATTTTGAATAGAGATTTATCTGTGAGAATCATATTCACCTTATTTAGAATTTATCCCTTCATAAATGTTTTATGTTTACTTATACAAAGCATTCCAGTTTGGGCCAAAGACATATAAATTCCTTTGTTTAAAGGGATCCTTGCTTACAATCATAGTATCCTTTTGAAAGCACATTGGCCTTAGGGAAAGCAAGAGGTTATAAACTCTCAAGTATGTAGTTCCCCCTTCCTCTTGGCATGTTTATTTTTTTAAAAGCACCCTTGTTGTTTTCCTATGCAAGTGGGCAGGGCTTTGAATTTATGCAGACCTGACTTATAAAGAGAGTCTCAGTCATACCTCTCTCCCTCTTTGGGGCTTCGAGGTCTTACTTCTTACTCCTGGACTGCTGAGAATGGTGATTGCGTCTCACCAGCACTAAAGTGTCAGCTCCAGCCCACTTCACTGCTAATGTTTCCTATTCATTTTTAAAACCTGTTTGTTTTTTTTTTTTCCTGACTTTCATGTTAGCTGGCCCATGCATTTAAAAAGATGTATGGTATTACAATATTTTTAATTTCTAGGTATTTCATAACTGGGGCAGACATAAAGTTACCTTCGTACATCATTGGTAGAAACAGAAATCCACAGAAAAGCTTTTCCTCCCTTTTGTTTCCTTCTGTTTATCTAGTGTTTGAAAAACACTAGAATATGGAACATATCAAATTTTACAAGCTCCTGGATGCATTTGGAGTAAATAAAGGAGTGGCACCTCTACACATTAACTTAGACCCTTTATGCTACAGAACAAATTTCTCTGATGCAAGTTGGAGAGTAGCTGTGTTGTGTTGCTATATGTGCATACTTATTCAAAAATGCATATTTATTTGTGTACATAAATGGATACATATATAGACATTGATATTTCACTTTGGAAATTACTGCTTGTCAGCTCCTACTTCTGTATTACCCAGCTGTGTTTCTTAATTACTTCTCCTGAGGGGTGACACTCACCATGGTTCCCAAATAGCCTGTTTTAGATCAGGCAATATGTGTTTCTCTCACAGCCCCAGTGCACTGAAACCTGGTCACTCCTTCCCTAACCATTGTTCTCCAAGGTTTGGGTGCTACTTTTTAGACCAAGACCCCTTGCCCTTATTGTGACCATTGAACTACTGAGTTACTGCTTTTCCTCATGTGCCCAAGTTCCTAAACTGAGTTCTTCGTGTTTGCCCACTGTCTTGAAATCCCTATTCTGAGACCGTAGCCCTAAATATGAAATCTGTTCCACTTTATTCTTGCCAGATGTCTCTTTCTGGGACATAGCACCTGCCATCAATTGGTGATAACATGATGGAGGTACTCCAACCGTGGTCAAACCTCTCAAAGAAATCTCCCAAGTATAACTTGCTTGGATTCTCTATGCACATGTGTTGCCCACTGACCTGGGGCCCTAAGACTTCCTCTTGGAAGACCTGGTACATAATATTTGCTGACTTGTGTTAGTCAAGTTCTTTGGACACCATGCCTTACATCGCTTTTCTGTGTTCATGAGAGTTACCATTAATACTTAACCAAGTTTCCAGATAAGTAATTATCAACTATTTGTATAAGGTGAATACAAATATTAATCTCTAGGAGTAGTTAAATAAATGTTTATAGTTACATATATATATGTGTGTGTGTGTGTATATATATATATATGTGTATATATATATATATATATATATACACACACACACCCACACACACTCATATATATGCTCTTCATTTTACAAACAAAACACCCAATAGAAGATGGGCTGCCAAAATATTCAGCCAGGCTAATAATTTTGATATTTATTTGCAAACTTCACTTAGCTATCCATTCTTAAAATGGATTTAAGACCTTCATGCTCTTTGAATTTTTATTTTACAGTAATACAGAACACCATTTTCCCATGATTATTCTGAATATGAGCATTCAATTCCTATTTTCTCATCAATAACTTAAAGTAACTATGGAAACTCTATAAGAAAAATTGACCACTTAAAATATACAGCCTCAAAAAGTAGATATACTCAGTGTTTTAATAATAGGGCAAAATACTTTTTTCAGTCTTCTATGAGTATGGTAAAAGATGAGGGAAAAAAACCCATGAAGTTAGTAGGTGAGGGAATAGGACCAACTGCGATGGGAACATGGTGCCAACAAGGGTATGAAAGAGCATGAGAGATGCATCGTGAGAGAGCAGGGGGCTGAGAAGAAAACTGGAAGAAAGTAAAGAAGGAGCTATTCAAAGAAAGGGAAGACAGGTCCTGCAAAGAAAGGCTGAAAAGAATTGGGAAACATTTTCAATTACCCAGACAAAGGATCTGGGCAAACGCTTCTAAAATGGTAGAAAAGAACAAAGTCCCTATAGCAGGGAATGAGGGTCCTTTTTGGGAGTGGGAGAGTTCAGAGGTAGAATTTGGTGGAGTTCTTCTGGCAGGCATTTATTCAACTGGATCTTGTAAAATTTATTTCTGGAATTTAGAATTGGAAAGTTGGATGTAACAGAATATTTCAGTTAAAAAAAAAAGATGTAAAATATACCAATTGCAAAAATATGAAGTCAAGTCTTATATAACTTTTAAAACATTAATCTTATTTTTCCTCAGGAAATGATTATAATTCCATCCATAACCATAAGAGTGATTAATTTGAAATTAAAAAAACCTTCACATGCTCAAATTATTCTTAATAATATGGAGATAGAATGTGTTTTGTGGGAGTCAGAAATAAAAATAAGGTATATAAAAGAATGCCATCAAGTGGAAAACCAGCTGAGGCCTATTTCTTAAGAAGTCTTAATATCTACTAAGCAGCCCACATAAAAGAAGCATGTATCTTAACATAGTTGTCATATTCAAACATATTAGTCATATTCAATGCATTTTAAAATATCACCATGGGCTTTATGAATGTAATTCAGAAAAACTTTGCTAATTTTCACTTCCCTAATCTGCAAACCCCCAATTCTCACAAAGAACCCTGCAGTCTCCCTTCACTTCTCAGCAAAGATTTAATAGCTGAGAGCTCTATAGTGTTCTCATATTACTAAGACTTCATTACTTTTACATACCACACTACAGGACACTTACTAATATACTATTAAGTATTATCATAAATAATTAAAATGCAACTACACTTGACAAAATGAAAGAACAAAGTGTATTCTGTGTTGCAGTCAACTTGTGTGTATGTTGGCTGGAGTGAGCCGAGCACATATTTTAAAAATAGAAAATCAATTACTAAGAGCAACCTCAGTTACTGTTAGCAATGGGCCTACCTCTCATTAGTGTGAGTTAGTGAGGTCTTTTTCTGGCTCCTACCTGCCAATTAAATCATATAGCCATTATATCATTATCATTGTTAAATTAAAAAAAGTAAGTACCAATAGAACTTTGTCTTTGTGCCAGCCTTTTTCACATAGCCATGCTTTTCATTCCTAGTTGATTCAGTATATTCAGCACTTTTTATACTCCCTTGATTGCCTTGCACACCCTGAGGTAAGAATTTACTATCTTATTAATTGGTCAACATATATTTGGAAGCGCACAGCATGTGGTCAGCATATATGAACAGAGTTCAGTGTATATATAAGTGCAATAGCCTTTGTCCTCGAGGAGTTTACAACACAATTTGGGTAACAAGATTAGCATAGAAGAAAAAAAGAGGCCAGGTGCAGTGGCTCATGCCTGTAATCCCAGTACTTTGAGAGGCCAAGGCTGGAGGACCACTTGAGGTCAGGTGTTCGAGACCAGCCTAGCTCACACGGTGAAACACCATCTATACTCAAAATACAAAAATTAGCCAGGCATGGTGGTGCATGCCTGTAGTCCCAGCTACTAGGGAGGCTGAGGCAGAAGAATAGTTTGAAAGCTTGAACTTGGGAGGCAGAGGTTGCAGTAAACTGAGATTATACTCCAGCCTGAGTGACAGAGTGAGACTTTGTCTCAAAAAAAAAAAAAAAAAAAAAAAAAAAAAAGAAAAAGAAAAAAAAAGAAAAGAAAGTGAAAAAGAGTGACCAGTATTAGAATACATATAATTATATTTTAGATTGTGTGGTCTTTACTCCTGGGGCAACATGTTAGATGACCATTGAATCCGGAAAAACTCCCTAGATGGCATGAGCCTAGGTTAAGTGTCAGTCATATGTGCTCTGCTGGCATCCTGCATTAACTCTGTAAAACCTTGCCTGTTTTTGTGTAGCTGTAATGGAATTCACTTGGCGTAAGGTAATATTTCTCACTAGACTATATTCATCTTGAGGATAGGGACTGGATTTAGTTCTCAGCACCAACCCACTGCCATGGACCGACAGGCACAGAAAGTGACAAGGAGCATCCAGCAAATGAGACTGGAGAGTAGGTAGGCCAAACCACACCGGCCTCACTTGCGGTTCTGCTAGAGTTTGGCCTTCAGCCCCAGAGTGATGGAGAACTGGTGAAGGCTTTAACGCAGGCAAAATGACAAGAGCAGATTTGAGTTTTGAATAAAAGCCCTCCATCCATAGTGTGTTGAAGAACAGAGTAAAAGTGAATGCAGGAAGCTGAGATCATTTGAAATAAACATTTAGTTAGGTAAGGAGGGGTGGCCAAAATTAACATGTGTTTGTGGTGTGATTTACCCAAATCTGGGTAATAGCCAGGCTTTCTTGGCCGGTGGTGTGGAAGTGTGGTTATTGCTCTGTTGTTATGAATCAGCTCATTATTTCTGAAGGTAAATAGCTTAAATGACTTTACTATCAGTTTTGGTAATCTTTGATAATCTAGAGTATGTGCTGTGTTTGGAGTTGGGTGTAGATATGGAAGCAAATTAAAAGTAATACGAAAATAATACTCCAAAAGTTTCACTTACTCTCTTAGCAGGTGGCTCAGCTAAGATATTCCAAATGAAACATTTTGTTTTCTAAATCTATTATTAGTTGCTAATCTTGCTAGGTGTGTGGTCCAGATTGCTGCCTTTGTAATACCTATTTGCCATCCTCCTTTGCTGAAGAATATGAAATTGTCCGGTCTGTGTTTAAGAAAATGAAATTAGTGTGAACCTTTAGGATTCTCACAGTAAACTGGTATCACTTTTGTTTCTAGAAGACGTGGATCTGGACTTGGAGTCACGTAGGAGGTAGCACAAAGTGTTTTGGGTTGCAGCTAACTCCCTCTGATACTAGCAGGAACAAGTTTCTTATTATGTTACTCTGCCTGCCTTAAGCCTTTCAGTGGCTCTCCATTGCTCTTTGGATCACTTCCAATCACTTTAATAGGGTCTGCCAAGCCCTGCATGGACTGGCTGCCTCCCACCAACACTCCAGCTTCAGTTCACACCTTCTCCCCACCTGTTCAGGTGCACAGGACTTCTTTACGATCCTTAAATGTACCTATCTTTCTTTGATAAGGGACATTTGACTTCTTTCTACACTCTCCCTGATATGCTTCTGACCCCATTTTCATCCTCACCTCCAACTTTCCTTAGTTCATTTCTACAGTTTTAAAAAATCTTAGTTCAATAAATGTGTTTTTCAGGCACAGCTCTGAAATGCTTCCACCACTACCTCCACCCCAGACTGGGTAAAACTGACTCATTTTACGCTCACATGGCATTATGTAATTATCCTTCACAGCACTTAACACTTGTATTTTTAATTAATTAATTTACATCATTATTTGATTGATGCCTGTCGTTCATCAAACTGTGAGCTCTGTGGGAATAGTAAGCATGTCTGTTTTGTGCAACATATATCCCTAGTGGTTAGCACAGGACCTGACACATAGTAGGCACTTGATAAATATTTTTTGAATAAATAAAGAAGTGAATGAATACATAACTCTAATAATAAGTTTCTAAATCCCCCCCCCCCTCCACCCGTGGTCTCAAAGTCATTTGCTGGAAATTGTATTTTTGCCTGTGTTTCACTTTGAATTATCTACTCTCTAGGTGCAATTGTGAGAGAATGGTAACTACTAGGCAGAGGCTCAGATCTAGAAAGTCCTGTATAAACTCACTAGGGGAAACATGAAACCTTCCCAATGTGCTCTCTTACAGCTGAGAAGAGATAATAAAACAAAAAATGCCAAAGGGCCAAGAGGCCCTGAAGAGACCTTGTATGTTCTAGATCTCTTGGCTCATTCTCTGCCGTTTAAAAGGGGGTACTCTGGATGTCATGAGTCTGTATTTTATTTTTCTGGATAAAAAGGTGAGAGTTAAAGGGAAATAGATTCAAGTGAAAAATAGAAACTTCACTAAAAATCATGGAATATAAAGACCTCATAAATTCACTTAAAAGTTCATCTTTCAGGCATTTATAGAAACACAAATAGCGTGAAAGTTCATTCATCTTTCAGAGAAGCACAATTTGTTTCTCCCCTTTCTTGTAGTACATAAAAGAGAATCTTATCCTCATAAAGAAAAGTTTCTTTAGGGTAAATATAACCTTTGTCTAATTTTGTATTCCTCTTAAATTCAGTCTTACTGTTCTTTGCAGGAAAGCGGTCACTGTGGTGGTAGAGACAGAAAGATGTGGGGCAGATGGTCACTGGGAAATGAAGAAAGGCAAGAGGTAATTATGAAGTAAGGGCATTTTAAGTCCTGACTTGTCCAACTATTGGTTCTGTGGGTCAGAGATCCTCCAGTTCCTCTGGCTTCTGGTTGTCACAGACACAGCCTTGGAAGCGGTGGCTGTGGGGTCCCAGGGAGAGTGGATAGGGACTGATTCCAGCAGCATCAGCTGTAGGAATGCAAACATGCTCTCTGGGGTGGAAGCAGCAAAGCTGGCCAGGAGCCTTCCGGGAGACTTGTTTTTAGTCCTCTTTAAAGTTGTAATAAAATGGTAGAAAGTAGTTTTGAAACCTCCTTTGAGTAATTTTACTGTCTGTTCCCTTTGCATAGGAGGGTAAAGTTGATAAACTGCTAAATAATCAACCTTTGTATATTTCATTAGAAAACTTTAAAATTTTAAATACACATTTTATGGCCCTGATAAAGCATGATGGATACCCATTGCTGTCCTCATTGGACTCCTGGAGTGGGTGGATTGGAGATGACTGCTTTAACAACACGCTAAGGGGCTGTCACTGGCCTGGATTAGACCCCTAGTCCATGACTCACTGATTGGAGAGAGTTACTACTCTTGGGAAAGCAACTAATTCACATATTTCAGGGAAGAGGCTGGGCCCAAGATAGAAGTGGAATCTAGTCTTTCAGTGTAGGTTGGGGTATATAAATCATATTTATTGGGAAAGAATCACACAGATAAACATAGATCCCAGACTGGGATGGGAGGAACCTAACAACATAATTATTAACACTTTGGAATATTCATGTATTTGTTTGAATATGGGGATAGGGTCTTATTCATTTTTGTATCTTCAGTGTTTTGTGCAGTGCTTGACACATATTAGATGCTTAATAAATGCATTTAATATGCATTATGTTTGATGAATACATAAATGAATGAAAAGACAAACTGAGTAAACCTTCAATGGAATTAATATATTAGTTTCCCAGGGTTTCTATAATGAAGTACCATGCACTGTGTGTCTTAATCAACAGAAATGTATTGTCTCATGGTTCTGGAGGCTGAAAATCTGAGCTCAAGGTGTCAGCAGGGTCATAGTCCCTCAAAAGTGCTAGGGAGGGATCTGTTCTGGTACACTGTCCCAGCACTTTAACACTCATCTTCACATGGTGTTCTCTTGTGTGCATGGCAGTCTCCACTGGCACCAGCCACATTGGATTAGGGGCCCACCTTACTCCGGTATGACCTCATCTTAACTAATTACATATGCAATGACTTGATTTCCAAAATAAAGTCACATCCTCAGGAAGTGGCGGTTAAGACTTCAACAAATATGTTGGGCCAATTTTAGGTGAACACAATTCAGCCCCTAACACTCTCTTGCCTACACTGTGAATACACTTATAAGTTGAAATTAGCCAAACATGCTGGCTCACACCTGTAATCCCAGCATGTTGGGAGGCTGAGGTAAGCAGATTACCCGAGGTCAGGAGTTAGAGGCCAACGTGACCAACATGATAAAACCCTGTCTCTACTAAAAATACAAAATTAGCCAGATGTAGCTACTCAGGAGGCCAAGGCAAGAGAATTGCTTGAATCCAGAGGCGAAGGTTGCACTGAGCAGAGATCACACCATTGCACTCTAGCCTGGGCAACAAAAGTGAAACTCTGTCTCAAAATAACAACAACAACAACAACAACAACAACAACAACAACAAAACAAAAGAAATTAAAATTGATTATAAAAATATTCAACAAGCATTCATTTGTTAGGTACTTTTCTGGATGTCAAGAGATACAGGTTCTGGACTCAGCTTAGTTATTAAAAACTGTGAACACAAACAAGAATTTCAGTGAGGTTACCAAGGGGGCTGGGATATAAGGTCTTTAGGGTACTTTTTAGTTCAAAACTTTTATAATTTTCTCAGCTATCCATCTGATACGGCTTCTCAGTGTTCCTTGACTGTTGCTGCACATTTAGATTAGACTTTCAGAATTCTACAGCAATCGAGTCCAGCAATATTTCTTTAAAGAGTTGAAGAGCTTGGCTCTCCTGCTTCAAAGAGGTCAATGTTCTGAATTCATGAGGTCCAGAGACCACGTCTGTTTCACTTACATGGAATTTCAATAGCTACATAGTGCCTGGAACTCAATACTCAATAACACTAAACTTTCAATAAGTACGTGTTGGATAAATATTGAATGAATGAATGTACTTATTTAAATATTATTTTCATAAGTTTTTCAGATGTACTCATTCCATATATACTTAAATATTTTTTCCTCAGTGTTCACATTCTGCTATAACTACCAATCCTAATGTAACTTAGAGCTCAAAAATTTTTTGTTCAATGTCCATAAATCAGTGGTTGTCTATAAAGTCCTTTCAAGGTACCTAGGGGATTATGTGGAATATTTTGAGCATTGTGAAGAAATCAAGATATAGTAAACACAGCACTGCATGAAAAATGATATGAAGCTGCAAATGTCTTTCACTGAAATCTGGTGAAGAAAATTAGCCCTCTGTATGGACTATTCTTAATAAATCTTACAGTCTGTATTTCTGTGTAGATATGTAGATGGTTCTATGCATTGGGACACTCATGAAATAAAAAGCATAGTAAAAAGCTGAGATTAAAGAAAACACTAATTTCTGTGTTACCTCAATGTTTGGATACATTGAACCACATATAGTACTCAAGGATGGGTGCATATAAATAGTAAAGAATACTTTATAAATTATAAAAAGTTTTCTTGTTAGTAATATTTAAGGCTGCAAAGGAAATTGGTCTCTAAGTCTATTTTCAGGGCTTTCACATTATTTCTTTATTTTCAGTGCTTGAGATTTAAACTTGTCTTAGTGTATTAATTTGTTTTCACATTGCTATAAATACATACCTGAGACTGGGTAATTTATAATGGAAAGAGATTTAATTGACTCATAGTTTTGCATGGCTGGTGAAACCTCAGGAAACTTGTAATCATTGCAGAAGGCAAAGGGGAAGTAAAGACTTTCTTCACATGATGCAGGAAAGAGAAGAGGGAGGAGTGAAGAGGGAAGAGCTATTTATAAAATCATCAGATCCCATGAGAACTCATCATGAGAATAGCATGGGGGAAACCACCCCATGATCCAATCACCTCCCACCAGCTCTCTCCCTAGACACATGGGGATTACAATTGAAGATGAGATTTGAGTGGAGACACAGCCAAACCACATCACTTTGTGAAATATAAGAAGAGATGTTATTTCCAAAGCTGCTCTGTCATCTCTGGCTAAGCCAAGGGCCTTTGTACTAGCCTAAGAATTCTACCAATAACAGGACTGCTAGATATAATAGCAAGCAACATTTATCAAGTAACCTAATTCTTGAAAATTTTTAATAATTTGAGGGAGAATTTTAAGTTAGAGCAAATAGGATCCCAGAAGTATTTCATTCCTTCTATTTCCACCTAACCAGTAACCCCTTGCTAGTCAAACCTCAGCTAGCCATTAGCCTGAACTGGGAAAACTGCAAAATCTTACAGGGTATAAGAAGTGCCTCATCTTACTGAAAGGAAACAGGACTCTTCCAATGATAATGTTAGAAAATTATATCTAGTTTAATTTTTCTCCTACATCCTGGTTTCATTTATGAGACTGTCAGTCCTCTGAGGCTATAGCTGAAAATCAGGAAAGCCTTTCTGCCACAGAAGAAAAGTTTCCATTTGACAGAAATACTGTTCCGAGTGATTGATTTAAAAGCGTTGAACTCATATTCAGAGTCTGAAATCTAGGAATTGCCAGCTGGGGTGGGATTCAAAATTACAAGGCTGGAGTGAGTTTCTGAGTTGGGATGCGTTAAGCAGTGGGGGCAACTGCTTTTCTCACCTGTCTCACAAGGGAGGGAGAAAGGGAAACATGTAAGAATTAAGAAAAGAGATCTTTGGACTATTGAGTCACTGCATGTTGCTCTGCTAGAGGCAGAATCACCATTTGCATTTAGTAGGGAAACTTAGGTGAGGAATGTTTATAACTATGAATTGTTTGAAAGGGTAGTTGGAGAAGACAAAATAAATAATAGAGGAGGAAAACCGTATAGACCACTCATTTTACCAAGGCTGGACATACTAAATATGTAGGTGTCTAAGAACATAATGGACCTATTTAAAACAAGCAAAGCATTTCCAGGGTGTGACTAAAAGGAGTTGGTCTGCTGGAAAAAATAGCTTTTGAATATTCCGCAAGAAACAGTAAGCACGAACAATGGTGCTGGGAGATTAGGACATGTACTGTTAACTTACTCTTTTAATTTGTGTAACGTGGTTTTTAACAGATGGATTTATCAGTGGTTTGTTTCTTCTTTTCTGCCCTAACGCATGCCGAGCTATTTCCTTGCATGCCATTTTAAATAAAAATATTTTTAAAGGGGACACAATGTTAAGGGAGATATATAAATAAGACAAGTGCTAATTACAGTGTCTAAAAAGAATGTCTTTATCCTGTAAATCGCAGCACAACTGCTTACACAGAGAATGAGAGAGCTCCATTCTGGAGCTGCACTTTCTATCAAGTCATGGAGTATAAATCTGGGCAATAAATGATCAGGAGGTACTGTACTGTGTAACTGGTACAATGTTCATAAAAGAAATTAATGAACAAATAAATATTCTCTGATGGACGAGCTGGCAAAAAAATATATCTTGCAAAAATGTCTTCCTCTTTAGTTGGAGAGAATGGCACGGAAGTGACATCACTTTGAACAGCGTGCCTGGCTTCACAGAGATTAATGCTTGAAAAGTAATCTTAGTGGCTGATCAGAGAGCCTTGACATAGACCATACCCCTGTGGCTGTCAGTGGGGGATCTGCCCGGGGTGAGGATGCAGGATCAAGCTATTCTCTCACCTTCTGGTCACAAAACCACCAACCAATGTGAAATTCTTAAGAGACCTAAGTATTGATTTGTATCCACAGAAAGAAGTTTGTGGGTCTTCACTGTGAATAGAAGTAACCCTACAAGCTCAAAAATCTGTAAAGACAGATGACTTTTCCTAAGAAGTGCTCAGAGAATGACAATGTTGGTTGGTGTCCTCTGAGTTTTGCTTGCACAGTAAAGAAGAATTCTGATCTGGTTTTGTTGAGATAGATATGCAGGGTGTACCACCAGCAACACTACTCATGGGATGCCTATTTCCTAGGCAGACATATATGATGGCCTTATGGCCTGTGTCAACCTGTTTAAATTCTATGGTGTGGCCTTTAAGATTTTAATTAATATGACTATGTTTCCCATTTATAATTATATCCCACCATTTCAAAAGAGAAGTATTTCAACTTTTTCTTGCCTTCCACGTAATCTCTGGCTTCAACCATCATTCTGATTCTCCTGTCCCAAGCACTGTGCATATTGCTTCCTCCTGGGCCTACATGCACCTTCCTCTCCAAGGAGATATTCCCAGTTCATCCTGCAAGGCACAGATTAGGCCCCCATTTCTCAGGGTACTACCTGATGGTGATTTCTTCATTTTTTAAACTTTTTGTTTTAGAACTTGAGAGCACACTGAATAAAGTTTCTTGTAATTGTTTCACTTCTCTTCATATTATCTTTCAAAGTAGGCCTAACCCTTTTGAGGTCAGAGGCAGTATTATACAAGGCAGTTACGTGTCATGTGAATATTTAAAGTAGGCAATTTGATATAGTGCAAGTTGAAATATTAATAGCTCTTCACTTTATGCACAAAATTTGAAATAATCATTTAAAATTAATTTACAATTTTAAAATGTCATCAAGAGCCTCTAATTTCCAAGTTTTATGCTTTAGTTTTACAGGAGTATCTAACTGATAAACAGAAATCTTTTTTTGGTCAGGATTATGTGAACCACACGTCTGTTTACCTGCAACAAAATTTTTGCAAATCATTTTGCTAACGATTTTGAAGTTATTTTAATTTTAATATAATTATACTTTAAAATTTATAATATATTAAAATGGGATTCAATTTATCACTTATCAGCATTAATACTTCAGCTCCAAAGAAATATGCCTCAAATGAACAATTTTGAATTGGAAGTTTGATTTGATACGAAGATACTAAGAAAGCCAAATAGTCACCATGATATTCTGTGAATCATTTAAGACAAAGTCCTCTGTGAAATTCTAGAGACAGCATGGTGAGCAAAAAAAGCAACATTAAAATAAACACATTTTAAAATTCTCAAAAACTGTAAAATAATCCAGCCAAAAATGATTTAAAAATGGAAAAAAAAATAAACCCACCTGGTGTTGTGGCTATAAGATCAATACCCCCAATCTGCCCAAGGCTATAATGGCTATATATGTATGAATGAATTCTGGCATACCATACCCTGCTTTGTATTTATTACATTAATTATGTAAATTTGGAATTCTGGAGAAACACATACACCTTTCTTTTGCTATGTTGTTTCCTATAGCATAAGGTTGCCACATAGAATATAGGATAAATTTAAATTAAATTTAGAATTTCAGATAATTTCAGTTAGATTTGAATTTCAGATAACAACAAAGAAATTGTTGGTGTAAGTTTTCCCCAAATATTGCATGAGACCTACTTATAATGAAAAATTGTTCACTGTTTATCTGAAATCCAACTTTAACTGGGCGTCCTCTATTCTAGAACTAGCTGGATGATTTGTAGTAATTAAAACCCAATGAGTATGTATGTGCTCATGTGCTCAAGCACGTGCACACGTGTGTGTGTGTGTGTGTGTGTGTGTGTGTGTGTGTAAAATCTAGATTGGAAGATTTTTTTATTATAAGTTATCTGGCATAACCTTCTACCTAAGACCAGAGTCTAGTTTATAGCATCTCTTTCAGATGATTTCTGATTTAACACAGTGATGGAATTTGCTCCACTAAAAGATAGCTATAATGACTACAATTTTAAAACAAAATTATTTCCACATCTTTCTGCCCTCTCAACAATAGAATATCAGTCTACTGACTATTTCAAAGGATATCCTTATCATATTTAAAGATAGCTGTACTGTTTCCTCCTCTAACCCCGTATCTGTCTCCCCACTGTTTTGTTTTCTTTAGGCTGAGAAAATTACCATTTCCTTAAACTATCCTTCATAATAATTTAATTTCCAGAGCCTTTACTAGTTCTAGTAATAATTCTTGGACCTCATTATAATTTGACATTGTATTGCCTTTGAAGTGCACTGCTATATAAGAATCTCTGCTGTCTGTCCCTCTCTCTCTCTCTCCTCCACTACCACTGAGCTGGGCGCATAGTAAATGCACAATATTTTCTCTAGGCCCTTCATGATTCTTCAAGCTAGAATTATTCTACCCTTCCTCTGTTGTCCAAATGCTTTCTCTTGGACACTTATTCATATCATCAACGAATATTTATTGGGTACCTACTGTCAGCCAATTGCTGTTCTAGGCTTGGGAGACCATTTATGAACAAAGTAGACAAGGCAATACTTTCATTGAGTTTATGGTCATGTGGCAGAAGAAAAGAAATAACCTAAAAATTATATAATTTATCTGGTGATAATAACTAATCTGAAGACAAATAAAGCAGGATAAAAGGGATGAGGGCCACCTTGATAAAGCTGCCTATGAGCAGACACCTGAGGAAGAGAGAATGTGAATCACACAGACAGCTAGTAAGCAAAGAACCACAGAGGCACCAGCTTGAGCAGCACACTTGGTGTGTTCCATGAATGGCAAAAAAGCCAGTGTGCCAAGAATAGAGACAGCAGGGGGTGTAGGGAGGAAGTGGCAAGAAAAGAAAGATGTAGCCTGAGCCACATTCAAGTTATTTCTGAGTGACTGTTACCTGAAATGCAAAACAATTAATCCCTGCAGGGCCAGAATCATGCCCTGGGCAATGTGGGCACATTGTTTGTATGCAGATCTGGTTAGGGCATTTATTCTCCATGGATTATAACTTGATGTGACAAGTCAGAAGGGCTGAGGAGTTGCCCTTCTTTCCCTCCTTGTTCCCCTGAAATTTCCTCTTAAAGAGGAAAACTTGAATGATTAGAGTGGGCTTGTTATATCTAAGAGAGATGCCATTTGGCATCAGCTGGTGCATCTGCTGGCCAAAACAGCCAAAGGAATTCTTGTTCTAGTGACACTGGTAACCTTTTTTTCCACCCAAAATTCTGCCTAACCTAGTAAATCAGAGATAAATGTTTGCTACCTGGAGTTGTTGAGCCACTCAATCCAAATTTCTTCACCTCCTCATTAGGTTAATGTTATTCAGTAACTTTAGAAATCTCATCAGTTCACTAAGGATAGAAGCTTCCTAACTCAATCTCTTTTCATGATACCTTTGTTGACCCATTCTTTTTCCAAATGTGACATTTTCCAAAGGTTCTTTCAAGTTTTAAATTCAAATTGCATCAACTGGCCATCATGAGGGACCACTAGAAAAATGACAATGGTAATTTCTTTAATCCACTTCCTTTCCTACTTCAGATGATGCCGCTGTTAATAGATAACTCCACACTGTGTTCATTTGCTCTGGTATTTTCTGCTCATTACCAACAGGCACATGTTGACCACAGAGATTATAACATTTTGTCTCCATCTGGTGTTTATGTTATACATGATTGTAAAATTCAAAGTCCTAAATGCTCAAAGCAAGGTCAGTGGCCTTGACCCACCAGTAATCTTTCCTTCTTTCTCAGGAGCCCCCATCTTCTTTCCTGTCTGTTCTAGTCTCCTCACTTTTGAGCTGGCAGGCTGTCAGAGTACTCTCAGGACTTTCCTTGTTGACCCTCTATTCTTGTCCAATGAAGCTTCTTCTCATTTCTCTCTTCTATAGGACATGTTTTCTGTGTATATTATGGTTGCTCAGTAAATACTGGTCGACTGACTAGCTTATATCTGTCACACTGCCTCACTTTCTTTATTCTCAAGCACCACTTCCTACAGACACCTATTTGATAAAATGCGTGTCTAAAGCTATCATCATGAATACATTTGGTCATATTTGGCAAATATGCTTAAAGTTACAAACAAAGGGATGAAGTGGGTTAGGGTGATGAGAGTTACCAGAAAGCCCTCCATTGAGTTAGACCATTGAAAGTCCCATTTAAACTTAAATTCACGTTGTGAGCCATAAAATCACTATTTCCAAACGTTCTTGATCTGTCCCATAAGGCAGATGATCAGCAGATACATTTTAAGAGGCACCATGTCCACGATCGAAAAAGCCTTCTCTTTACATAACATTTAAACCCCCCCAAAAACAAACAAAAAACCCCACCACATTTATCTCCTTGCTAAGATTAAAACAACAAGCAAAGTGATGTCAGATTTCTTCTTGCCATGACCTGTCCTCTTTCTCTTTTAACCCAATTATAATCTTATTCCTACCCTGAATCAACATCAAGATGAACAGTTACCTTCAAATACAAATGGAGATGACCAGGAAGGGATTTGGGGGACTCATAACTGTTCCCCAGTGGCCAGTCATTTCTAGAAACATGTTCTTCACATATATTTACTCTTCTGCTCCACATGGATGTTCCCGAAAACCATTCTGTGTCTCTCCTCCTTTCTGTTTTTTCCCTAAATTCTACTATGGCAGTCTGGGCACACATCCAACATCAGTAAATGAAAACCTCTTCATATAGCCAGGTTCAGCATTGCACACTAGCAATTAAATGCTGTCTTCCCTGTCCCACATCCAAACGTGAGCATATACAATATCAATAAGCTGTTCCTTTCATCTCCCCAGCACTACTGAGGTATTTATGTTTGTGTGGGACATTTAAGCAATTCTAGCCAATGGGACTTTGCATTAGGGTAGGCCCTAGGCAGGGAGCAGCCTCATTGGAATCAGGAAACTGAAAGTGTTCTTGGTAAAACTCTCACTCTGCCGGAATCTAGCTGTCTCACTCAATGCCTGACCTTCTTTAAACAGGTCACCCGCAGAATTATGGAGCAGTTTGATAAGCTGGAATATACTAATTTATTGGCCATTAAAAAAAGAGGAAATTTTATTATGGATTACTTTGCTTTCTTGAAAACTTTCTTTATAATTAAAAACATCTGGAAGGCATTTTAATATATCATAAACAAGAGGAAATCCAAAGCACGTGACTTCTAAGAAAATGATGCAAATAGAATTCCTTGCCAAAATTTACTGTAATCTGTTTTTCTTTTTTTTTTCTTTTTTTTTTTTTTCCGGGGTGGGAGTATAGAGGTGGGGGAATTCAAGAAAGGAGGGCAAGTGAGAATAGCATTGAGAATTCTGCATAGAACTCAGTTATTTCGCAATTAGTCTACTGATATTTTTGGCCAGTTTTAGGAGGTATTACACATTGGCAGAGACTCTGAAATATATTTGATTTCTTTTTAAAAATTAGTCATTTTACTGGTAATTTTTTTCTGAAATGGACAAATAATTAAATAAACACAAATTGCATTGGCAGGTTGTAATAAGATGTAGAACCAAAAAGGATACATCTTTCAGGATGAACTTAGGTAAAGAACAGACTATTTACTTAGTGTTTTACTCTTTCTTTTTTTTTCTTATTTATTTATTTTTTTTTTGAGACGGAGTTTCGCTCTTTGTTACCCAGGCTGGAGTGCAATGGCGCGATCTCGGCTCACCGTAACCTCCGCCTCCTGGGTTCAGGCAATTCTCCTGCCTCAGCCTCCTGAGTAGCTGGGATTACAGGCACGCGCCACCATGCCCAGCTAATGTTTTGTATTTTTAGTACAGACGGGGTTTCACCATGTTGACCGGGATGGTCTCGATCTCTTGACCTTGTGATCCACCCGCCTCGGCCTCCCAAAGTGCTGGGATTACAGGCTTGAGCCACCGCGCCCGGCCGTGTTTTACTCTTTCTATACACATTTTTTGTTTGTATAATAGCATAATAAGGTTACATGCATTTTAATAGAATCACCTGAAATTGATGCTGCTGCATGTAATACTTCAAATATTTCACAATTTGTCTTTTATAAGATAGGAAATAAGCTAGCTTAAAATGTAAATAATATGTTTTGTAACTTTCTTTTTTAGTTAACATGGAGCTATATGAAAAATAAACCTTCAGTTCAAGAATTGCCTCCTCTTAAAATTGTGTGTAACACACCCTGCGACACCCACACACTCACCCTTCCATAAAACAGACCTAACAACAATAATAATGAGGCCAATGCTTACCTTATTTGGCTTCCAAATATTGGATATACACTCAATAATTCCATGAAAATAATAACATGTTTTGTTTGGTGTAGAGTATATTTTAAGTATACAAATAGTTTATAAAAACTCACTGCAGTACTCTAAATTACAATGAACTCTAATTACAATTATACAAAGTATGTGAAAGAGTCAGTGACATTTTAAAAGAAACAGGAACTCCTTATTTTTCTGAATACATTCCAGATTTGGTTTCAAGGGCAAAGCACAGGACCTAAAGGAACATCACCCTGTGCCGAGATCAGGAGCTTGCTGACTTCTTTGAGTTTCATGTTCCTCGTGTCTAAGATGCAAATAATGGTACCTATAGTTTCTAAGAATTAAATGAGATAATATACAAAAAGGAACTGGTAAAATTTCTGGAACATAATGGAGTATTGAGCGATAACTGCTATTATTATTAATACTGTTGATATTAATATTATTGTCCAAATACTCTCATAAAGAACCAGCTTGTGGCAAGACATTTTGTTTCTTGTTCTCCTCTTATTTTGGGGAGTTGTTATTCTGTCTTTCCTCTTTCAGCTCAAGAAGTTGATAACTGATTGAACGATGGACTCATCCCTTCTTCACATTTTGCCTTGTGGTCGTGGGCTCTGACCCACATGCAGACACATTAGACGAGTTAGATGTTGTCCTAACATTCAAGAATTCTTGGTCTGTGTAGGGGAACAATTAACTCTAAAATATCTGTTCCCTTTATGCTGACATTGTGAGTGATGCTAAAGACAAGAAATGAGTAAGACGACTTTCCTGCTAGGCTACAGGAATCTGAGGAGTCTTTGTCTTTCTGAGCATAGGTAGAGGTATAAACAACAGGCTAACTCAAAAGGAGGCATTTATGTTGACTGGGAGGTTGGAGGGGTAGGTCAGTGGCCAAGGTATACTTGAATGTAATGTGGGATACTGAAATTAAATTCATAGAGGTCAGCTGAGGTCCTATTCACAAATATCTATAAAGAAAAAATATTTATAGTAAAATGTTATGAATTAAGGCAACAAGGGATCATATATGTCCCACTAAGATGTATACATTTTCCAAATTGTTAGAGACAACTATGATTTTATATTTCAATTCTGTAACTGTCTGAAGTGAAGCATTGAGCAAGTTACATAACTTTTCTCAGTTTTGATTTCCTCACCTAAATAAAGTAAATAGTAATATGTATTTAGGATGTTAAAAATTTGGCAGATGGTAGCATTCAATAATTATGTCTGTTGTTTACCATTATTATTATCATCATTAAGAAGGACTTATTGGATTTACAAATCATTTCTCTGCAATTAAAATATAATTAATATTATTTATAAATGTATACATTCCTCCTGTGTTGTTACAAAATTTAGCTAGTGTGTGGTCATTAGCCATGGAGATAAACATCTACAGTATTTTTAAAAAATCTTATTTATTATTACATGTATCGAAAACTTTATTTACTAATTTCCAAGAAACTTATTAATATAAATATGGAGTTTAGCTCTTTCAAAGATAACATTCAGTATTTTACAAACCTTACATTAAACTTACAAACCTTACGTTGAATGATGGACTCATCCCCTCTTCACATTTTGCCATTACATAAACTAATGTAAAAGAAAAGCATCATTTAAAATAGATATTTGAAGCAGATGATAATGATTACATTTACCACTCTTCCGATTCCTCTTTCCTTAATAGGAACACAAAATACCCACCTGAAGAATAATTACTAAACTACAGATTAGGTGAGCAAAAGCAAATTTTAGTACACAGGAAATTACAAGGCTAATTTGCATTGACTGGTTTAACCAACAGTCTGCCAACCACACTAATCTGAGAAAATATTACACATAGAAATGAAAGGAAAAGGCTAAAATAATACTTTTTTAACATTTATATTTCAGAATCATTATATCTCGAAATAGATTATCAGACATGTTAATGGACCTGACTATTTCATTTTAACACAATATCGAAAAAAAAAAAAAAAGAGTTTGTGGAAGCTGCAATTTAAAAGGCTTTTGTAAGCCCAAATCCAATAATTATTAGTTACACAAGAGGCATAGAGCACATTAAAACCTAACATGAGAGAGATATATTTAGTAGACTTGGGGATTTCATCATAAGTATTGCAGTGAGGAATGTAGTGTGACAAAAATTAAAGCAATCATCTGCAGACAAAATACTAATATTTAATAAAAATATGCTGTTTTGAGAGAAGCAAACTAATATATACCAGTTGACATAAAGAGAATATTCATACTTAGTTCACCAATTCTGTTTAAGCCCTGATGTGTTATCTATAACCTACATGGGATTCAGAAATGCCTTTCTCTCATTTTGCATTTTGGCCTATGGTGATATTTTTAAAATTACAGCATCTGTCCTATGGTTTAACAATGGTATTGTCAACCAGTCTGTGTACATACATTTTGAAGAGATATTTAGTTTTTGCTAGTGGAGCTATTTCCAGATCAGAGAGTAAAACAACAGGAAAATCTCTCAGACCAATGTTAAAAAACAAAAACAGGGAAAAAACCAAGCAAATAACAACAAAAAAAACACTGAGAAACAAAAACTCTAGAATTAGAACAAGGTAAGTCTATTTAGAACAACGTAAATATATTCTACGGTCATTAGCTGTAACTTTACGTACTTAAGGACTTAAGGATGTCAGCCATCATGTAACAGATAAACAAGGATAAAACAAATTTAAGGAAGTTACTCCAACTGCCTATGTCAAAGTATTACCACTCTAAGAGGTCATCAGTAAATTTTAAAACAGTGCCCAATTACTCTTTCTCTGTGCTCAGTTGCTGATGCTATCTGCCAAGCTATAGTCAAAGTCTGTAAATAAATAAACCAATAAAGCCCTTGGGGGAAAAGTTATTAATCTACAACACAGTGATCTTGTAACTTTTGAAAATACAGGAGTCTCCCCTTATCCATGGTTTCACTTCCTGTGGTTTCAGTTACCCTTGGTCAACCATGGTCTGAAAATAGGTGAATACAGTACAATAAGATATTTTGAATAGTCACATTCACAGTCACATAACTTTTATTAAAATTTATTGTTATAATTGTTCTATTTTATTCTTGTTATTATTGTTAATCTCTTACTGTACCTAATTTATAAACTTTATCATAGGTATGTATGTATACGAAAAAGATTATATATAAAGTTTGGTACTATCTGCAATTTCAGGCATCTACTGGGGGTCTTGGAATGTGTCCCCCATGGATAAGGGGTGACTACTATAAACCTGCAAAATAGTAGTAGGAACAGTGCTCATCTTTCTATCTATGGTGTTGACAAAAACAGGTGGTGTGGTTGATTTGATGAAATAATGTCGAGCCAAGCTGGGTGCTAGGGTTCTTTTGGAGAACAAGACAGACTTGAGCTCTGTCCTCATAGAGTTTATAGTCCAGTATAATATCCCTTAATATCTTTAATATCCAGGGAGACAATCACCCATCCATGTAAACTCTGCCTAGAATGTAAAGAGCAGGAGCATGCATGGTTGGAAATAATGTTGGAGAGCTGGGAAATCTGAAGATCTAAAAATAAACCTAGTCTTAGCAAGTAGTCCTTAATTTCTCAATGAGTAATACTACAAATAAGAGAAAATTTCTCATTTCTTCCTCCATTTTAATGTGAAAAAATGAGAGAGTACTAGGTAATTTTGAAAGAAAATATGCTGTATAAATCTCAGGTGTTCTCCATATCAAATGAGTCAACAGATTTGGATTGCGTGACCATTAGACCCAAGAAGCAATTCATCATGCTTTAACCCATTTGTTTTAAACAAAATATAGCATGTTCACTAGAAATCTTAATAAAAGGCAGAGAATGATACCATGAAAGTAAAAAACTCTGAAATGGGTCTTCAGAAGATGGAAAAAGATATTTTGACAGAAGAAGTTGGCACTGGGCTGAACCTTGACAGACAGGTGAGATTTAGGTGTATGGCAGTGACAAAGGAAGGAATGCAGGAAAAAAAAATAGACACAGAATCAAAAAGTCCTCTATTTAGTCAGTTGAAAAGTTTCATCTTCCAAATTTTGCAAAGTACTATTTATGATTCAGGTATAAGCTAGGAGCTCAGGATTCTGAGGTCTCTAACAGGAATACTGAGAGACAGGCTACAGTGGGATTGGGAGCCCGATTATGGCTCATCTTTACTGAAAATTAATGACTCTTAACCTTGGTCAGCAAGGAGAATCACTGAAAACTTTTGATTATAGTCCAAGCTGGTCCTTAAGAAGATTAATTTACCAGCATTTGCCTCATGGATTAGAGATAAAGCAAGCACTGGACAGCAATCTGGTAAGAATTCGTCTAAGAGCAATGGAGGTAGTAAGGTTTGGACTGATCTAAAAATTAAAGGATTTGACATTGAATGGATTTAGGAAATGAGAAAAAAAACAGTCCAAAATTACTTCCAAACTTTCAGACTCAGGTGACTGGGAGGGTGGTATGACAGTATTCAGCAGTGTGCTAGAAAATGTTCAAAATCAGCTTTCAGAAAAGAAAGAAAATCCCTGATGTGTGGCATTTGCCATTGTCTGCGGTGTAAATACTCCTCACATGGCTGACTTCAGGGCTGGGAAGACATGCACACCATAAGCCCTCAGAAGCTGGTGTGAGCCAGCTCCAGCACAACACTGCTAGAGACAGTCACAGGAAGTGAGGAGGAGGAGATCCGAGAAGGGTGTCAGGCCATCAGCTTTGAATTTCAAGCTAAAATTAAAGTGATTGGTGGGAGCTCCAAAATGGCATTGTTCAGCCAATAGTCAGAAATTCTGAATTGTAGTCCAGTGAAGTCAGTTGGAGAGGGTGTGTGTGTGTGTGTGTGTGTGTGTGTGTGTTTATGTTTAGGGGTTGTCTGCACAGAAATAATACTCAAAGTACATAAAATTACCATCAGAGAGAATGCAAAGAGAAAAACACTAGAGATAATTACAGAATCTTAGAAAATAGCTGCATTTAGAAAGCAAGAGGAGTCAGAAAAAGAATAGTCTGGAGAGAAAGGAGGCAAATCAGAAGAGCGTTACATTCTAGCAACCAAGGAAAAAAACATTTTAAGAGGATATGGTTAGTGTCAGGGATGGTTGCGAGGTCAAGGAGAATTAAATTGAAATAAAAGTCATTGAGATGTGTCTTTTTAGGCCACGGGAACCTGAAGAAAGCAGTTTCAGTAGAGTTGTGGATTGAGAGAGAGTTTTAGGAATGTATACATATTCTCATTTTTCCAATATACTTGGCAGTGAAAGGAATAAGAAAAGAAGAACAGCATCTCCTTTTTTTTGAGCTATTATTATTTCAATGGAAATTTAGCTGCAATATTACAAGAAAAACAAACTCTTATTAAGCCTCACTAGTAGCAAGAATGGCTTTATTCCAAAGTCAGAAATGTGCAGCCCCATCAGGGCTGACCCTTGGGCTGCCTGTTATTAGCTATGAGCCTCGCTTAGTCAGTCCACTGGGGAGAAGAAAGACTCATGGACAGCTGTGACCAAGCAAACAGAAGCAGTGGAATGAGCCAATATCAGTCACTGAAGAGGAAGAATAAGACAGAGCATTTGCTTTATGAAAAACATGGGGGTGGGGAAAAAGGGAAGGCAATGCCAAGAACAAATATCTGAAAAAATACATTTTTCTAGAATGACTCATTGTGTTCATTCAATTTAAAGCTTAACGTAACAGAATTGTCCTCTGAACCCACAATGCCTCGTTCCCAAGTCGTTCCGCATGTTTTTTTCTTCTTGCCTGGAACGGTCTTCCCTGACACCTATTATTTTCAAGTTGTTCAAATAACCTACACCTTTTTACCTGTAAAGGAACAATATAGAATAAATATCTATCAAGTAACTATTTCAAGCAATACACACATGTTGACACATTTCTTAGTCTTCCATTTTATTCCGATTATTTAATGTATACATTTTGTTACTTACATTTGAAGAGCTAAGACCTTGCTTATTCCTGTTATAAACCTCTCTTCCCTATATGGTACACAGAATTAGAGGTTAGTTTAAAAAGTATTAACTGATGCTTGTTGAATTGGATTGAAATAAAAACAAACAAACAGATTTTTATTGAAATCTTAAGGATAGTGCTGAAGATAAACTGGAGTATATCTCTTAAAACACTTGTTTTTAAAAGTAGCTTCTCCAGAAAAGAAATGGTTCCTCTAATAAATGAATTTGGAAATAACTGAAAGATACAAGTAATTTATCAGTATCAGCAGTTTCAACTATAACAAGGATAAGACTTTTTGAAATAAATTAGTTGACCCTCCCCTTATTCAGCCAGAGGCATCCATTATCTCAGGCAGGATTTGGATTATTAAAGCAGGAACACAAAGAGGAAAAAAGTCATTGTTCAAGAAAGCTGTTTTTTGTTTTATCTTGTTTTTAAATCAGTGTTTAGTGAGACAAAAGTCTTATGAATCAGGATTTGTGGCAACAGAAAGAAGATTTCTGGCTGGGTGTGGTGGCACATGCCTTTGGGAGTCCAAGGTAGGCAGATAACTTGAGGTCAGGAGTTTGAGACCAGCCTGGCTAACATGGCAAAACCTCATCTTTACTGAAAAAAAAAAAAAAAAAAAAAAAAAAAAAAAAAAAAAAAAAAAAAAAATTAGCCAGGGATACAAGAGCATGCTTGTCATCTTAGCTACTTGGGAGGCTGAGGCAAGAGGATCCCTTGAACCTGGGAGGTGGAGGTTGCAGTGAGCTGAGATTGCACCACTGTGCTCCAGCCTGGCGACAGAGCAAGATTCCGTCTCAAAAAAAAAAAAAAAAAAAAAAAAAATAGGAAGGAAGGAGGGAGGGAGGGAGAGACAGATGGATGGAGGTGGGGGGAGAAAGAAAGAGAAAGAAAAAGAAAGAGAGAAAGAAAGAGAACTAAATTCCAAGAACTTCTTACATATCCAAATTAAGCCTTGGAGGTATTAAAATATGCTTTAGTGTAAAGAAGAAAAAGAACTTGTGTATGGAGAGCTCAACTTCACCCCTCAAAAAAAAAAAAAAACAAAAAAAAACCCAAACAACAACAACAAAAAACACACAAAAAACTAAAAGGTATAGTACTGATAGTAGTTCTGAGAGAATTCAAGGCAAAGGAGGCAAGAATTCAAATGTAGTGTCCTGGCTTTCCCCTCAGGAAAATGCAAAACGGAAGAAAAGTGAGGTCTGAAAGTCAGATAGGTTTGAAAAATTCTCAGTAGTTGATGTTTCAGGATGTGGCTCAGAAAAATTACAGACATCTGGAAAGAAATACCTCAGGCCAGCATGATGATAACCACTCCATATCACCTAGGACATGTCTGGCCTGCAATTAATCAGAGAGCACCTGAGAAGAGTCTTTACAGGGTGGCTGACGTCGGCACTGGGGCAACCTTTAAGTAGGAGGAGAAAGAGCAGCATAGCACACTGAGGCAGAGAAGGTGGCAGTGTGGAAGAGATCTCCAAGTTCCGTTATGGATCCAGGAGGCACAGGAAGGTAGAATTGAGACAACGGACCTTCCACGCAACCACCATGGTGAGGCTAGGAGCAGATGAAAGGAAGCGGACCAGAGATTATGCACAATCAATAAGAACTGAGTAGACCAGTGAAACTTGAGGTAGACATTTCCTTGAAGGTCATCAAATATAAATTTTAGCCACAGTGCAATGCCTGTCCCTCTCCACCACTCCCTTGCAAAAAGCAGTATCAGCAACAATTCAGTGGCCATTAGTGTCAGATGCCTAATAACTGGAGGAGACCAAACTGCTTTTGTCAGATGACAGACCAGCAAGGATGTGAAGGACAGCTTGAAACGCTTCCTCCTCTTTGCAAGCAGGACACAAAAGCTTTTCCGTGAATCCAGACACCATCTTGAATAATAGAGAAATATCACTAAGAAGAAGCTAGAGTGTAATTTAGCTGAATATTTATCCAAAATACTTTGTTTTAAATGCACAAGTCTGGGATTCCTTGCCATGTTTAAGTTTGCATTCCCCGATACCCAAATAAGATAGTGGGAAGTGAAAGTTTAGACCAATCATAAAAAATAAGTGGCTGCAATTCTTTTGCACATTTTGAAATATAGTTTATACATTTTCATATAAAAACTAACAGAAAAGCAACAAAATATTGGAAAAAATATTTAGTAGAAATCATTTTTAACTTCCCATGATGTTTTTGTTGTTTTAAATCTTTCAGTGAAAAGTGAAGAAGAAAATAATTAAGGAGAAAGCAATATTTTTTTTTTTGCCTTGTGCAAGACAGTAAAAGACACAAAGCAGTGAAATCTGAGTACCAGTGGTAAAACAAGGCATGATGTCATAGGACAAGGTTCAAGCTAAGTCAAAACTGTAGTGCTGCTTTTAGGAAACTGAGTATAATCCAAAGAATTTTCAGCACCTGAAGCATTACAAAGGAAAGAAAGTTTATTTTCTAAAACAAAGTAGGCTTCAAGAAAATAAAATAGGGTAAGATTTATTGAAAATATAGTATCTAGAAAGTTGTTTTCATTTAAATCTTGCTCCAAAATTGTATTCTTGTTCTAATAGTTTTGGAAATGTTAAAATTTAGCCATGTGCATCTGTGTATCACTTAACAACTAGAGCATGTGTTAATAGAAATGCAACTTTTGGCAATTTCATTTTGGTGTGAACACCGTAGAGCTTACTTGTGCAAACCTGGATGGTAGACCATACAGGATGGTACACCCATAGGCTATGCAGTGTAGCCCATTGTTCTGACCATCATCATATATGTGGTCTGTCCTGAGGTTATTATATGGCACATGGTTGTATTTATGTTACTTATTATAACAAATTTTTTATTTTATAGGTAAATGCTTAATTGAGGGAAAATGCACTACAATAGTATCCCCTTATCTTCATGGAGTACTTTTCAAGACCACCAATGGATGCCTGAGGCTGAGCATGGTACCTAACCCTACATATTATGCACAAATTTATTTGTCTTTCTACAATTTCATACATAGAGGATTCATCCTTACTGTGAGTCTTAGCAAACTTAGCATATGATCTTTTCCTTTCCTTAATAAATTGCTAACTTTTACCTTTTAGAAAAGTCCGGGAAGCACTTTATGGCTTCTTTTTAGCATATCCAAATTGCCAGCATCACTACTCTTGTACTTTGGAACCGTTATTTAGTAAATAAGGGGAACTTGAACACTGTGATATGGAGACAGTCAATCTGATCATCTAGATGGCTACTAAGTGACTAATGGGCAGGCAGTATGTCTTGCATGAATACACTGGACGAAAGGAGAACTGAGCAGGACAGACCGCATGGGATTTCATCAGTTTTGGGAACAGTGCACAAGAACCTATACATTTTTATTTCTCGGATTTTTCATTTAACATTTTTGGATCATATTTGGCTTTGAGCAACTGAAGCCACAGAGAGCGATGCTGTGAATAAGGGTGCCACTGTTTATGACATTCAGAATTTTGTGACTGTATGAAGACTTGTAGAATGGGCTCATATTTATAAGCCAGACATCTCCAACAACCTGTTGACAGTTACTCAAACAAGAGATGTAGTTTCAAGGACAAGTCCCAAAGTTGTCAGATGGCAACAAATATCACATAGTAAAGTCATGATATCATAAATAATCTGTATAGGACATTCTGATTATTGTGGAAGTTGACAAAAACTTGTCAAATTTGAGGTGTTTGTTTTTTAAATTAAAGAAATAAAACATTACCTGGCATTACTTCTAATCTGACTGAATCTTATGGTTTACTGAAAACAAAATTTTGCAACAGGTAGTGAAAATTTTGTATTTATTATTGCACAGTTCTTTCAATGCAGTTGAAAAAGTCATGCATATTTATTGTCATATTATTTTCATTAAGAAAAAAAGTCACCATTCATAGCTCTACAAGTACCACATAATGCCACAAATATTTTTACATTTAAATAATAAAAAAATTAAAATAACTTGGGAATTGTATCTTCTTTAAAATGTTTTCTTTCTCAATCCCCTTTTTTTCTCTACAAAATATTAAGAAGAATTTTGAAGTTGAAACTTCACCAGAGTTGTGCCTTAGGTAGAGAAATGGAAAACTATAGAAGTAAAACCCAGAACATTAAAAGAAGAAAGATACACGAGTGACATGAATCTGCAAACATACTCAACTTTACTATTAATCAACAAGTAAAAACAAGATTTCAAATTTCTGCCCATTAAGTTTGTGGGTAAATTTTCTGCTTTATTTTGTCAATACTTAATGCTTGCCACCATGCAGTGAGAGAGATCTCATCCATAGTTAGTGGATGCAAAATTTGGTGAGATCTTCCTGTAAAGCCCTTTGAAAATGTGTATGGAATGTCTACAAGTGTTTGTAGGGCTTGAACCACAATTGCCATACCTGAGTATCCACCTTAAACATACATAGGTAAGTCACTGTTTCATGTACAAGCATTTTCACCACATATTTACTATAATAGAAAAGTGGAAATAATCTAAATATGCAAAGATAGGAATCAAATAAAAAACAGTTATTTTGTTTTGTTTTGTTTGCTTCAGCTTGAAGATGGCAGTATGGACTCCTGAGTTCAGTTTTCTACTGGACAGCATCAAACTTGACCTAAAGGCCATTTTATGCTATCATTAATACATTTGTTAATGAAATAGTTTGCTATTAATTAAGAATATGTTTTTAAGGAATATTTAAAATAACAGTAAAATGCCAATAATAAAATTTTGTGTTTGTATACGTGTTTATTTGGGTGGAAGGGCAAGTGAAATAGTTGAAAATGCTAGTAGAGTTTCCCTCTCAGTAGTAAGAAAATACAGTTTTTGTTGTCTTCTTCAGTTTCTCTGAATTTTACATATTTTCTACTATGAGACTTTATTTATTTCAAAGTTGAAAAAAAATAAGATTATTAAAACTAAACACAAAATAGGCCCTGAAAAATCATACCTGGTATATTTTACAAAAAAATTCAAATTTCCCAAACTCACCTATTTGTATATAATATTCTCTTATTAAACGTTCTCATGAAAATAGAAATAAAGATCAGAAACCTTCCAAAAATGATGTTAGATGCTACCCTCAACTCATGAGTAATGAAAACAATACCTCATATTTTTATAGAAATCCACATTTTTCAAAGTGGTTAAATAAAAATGCATTATCTGCCTCTTCTGCCCCCAACCTGTTTCATCAGAGAATCAGAGAATCTGAGTTGGAAGAAACTGTAGGAGCCAACCAATTGAAATCCCTCTTAGTGCAAGAGAATGTATCATATGGCACCCCTGAGAGAGGCTCTCTTCAACCATGTGAAGGTTTCTAAAGCTCAATACCACAGGACATTTTTGCTTTCTGGACAGTTCTGGTTATTATAATGTTCTTAGATTGACTATGTATACACATATATGGAAAAACACCAACTGGCTACTTATCTCATACTTCCTTGTTGAAAAAGACATTGTACATCTCCAGCCCTGAGCTTCAATTTCTGCTAGAAATTAGAGAAGACAGCTAGCATCAGGGGATGAAGGTTAAAGCTGGTTACTAAAATTGTGATCCACAGAACACTTAACATCAAACCACCCGAGAATCTTTTTTAAAACAGATTTCCAGGCCCTACCTGAGACCTACTGAATCAAAATATCTGGAGATAGAGCCCAGGAATATGCCCCTCCACAAGCTTTCTAATTAATTCCTGGATGTCTGGATGGGTAGAAGGCCCTACTAGAAAAGAAGTCATTCTTGATCTAAGGGCCATTTCATTCCAGCATTATAAACTATCATTCATTCAGCATCAATTATCCATGATGTCAGGCACCGTGCCTGAAAGCTGAAGATATAAAGATGAAGAACATATGGTGCCTACTGGTGAGGAGCTCATTGCCTTCATGCGGCATGTGCTTTATCTAGCTGGTATTAGAATTTGAAGAGTTTTTCCTTCCTTACCTTGCTTGAAGAGGTAATATCAATTGAAAGGTATCTGCTGTTAGCATAGATGCTAGAATTTATTTAGCTAAGTGTTGAATCTGATTATTGCAATCAGGCTTTGCCCCTTCTTTATTTTGCAAATTATCCCAGTTAGGAGTCTCCCCATCCTTGGCCTTGATGTCTTTTAGGGCCTTTATTTATCTTTGTTTTATTTTCATCATATATGTATGCTGAAATATACACATACACAAACATACACATATATACACACATATATACATACACACATGTATAATTTACCAGATGAAAATTAAATTTACATATATAAGATATAAATATTTAATCATTTTATTTATTTATTATAAGTTCTGGGTTACATGTGCAGAACGTGCAGGTTTGTTACATAGGTATACATATGCCATGGTCATTTGCTGCACCCATCAACCCATCATCCACATTAGGTATATCTCCTAATGCTATCCCTCCCCTAGTCCCACACCCCCCGACAGGTCTTGGTGTATGATTTTTCCCTTCTTATGTCCATGTGGTCTCATTGTTCAACTCCCACTTATGAATGAGAACATGCAGTGTTTGGTTTTCTGTTCTTGTGTTAGTTTGCTGAGAATGATGGTTTCCAGCTTAATCCATGTCTCTGCAAAGGACATGAACTATCCTTTTTCATGGCTGCATAGTATAAATGAAGAGGAGTTGCTCTTTTTGTATTGTTTGGAATGGTTTCAGAAGGAATGGTGCCAGCTCCTCTTTGTACCTCTGGTAGAATCTGGCTGTGAATCCATCTGGTCCTGGGTTTTTTATTTTATTTTATTTTTTTTAGTTAGGCTATTAATCACGGCCTCAATTTCAGAACTTGCTATTGGTCTATTCAGGGATTTGACTTCTTCCTGAATTAGTCTTGGGAGGGTGTATGTGTCTAAGAATTAATCCATTTCTTCTAGATTTTCTAGTTTATTTGCGCATAGGTATTTATACTATTCTCTGATGGTAGTTCGTATTTCTGCGGAATTGGTGGTGATATCCCCTTATTTTTTATTGTGTCGGTGTCTATTTCATTCTTCTCTCTTTTCTTCTTTCTTAGTCTGGCTAGCGGTCTATCTATTTTGTTGATCTTTTTTAAAAAATCAGCTCCTGGATTCATTGATTTTTTTGAAGAGTCTTTCATATCTCTATCTCCTTCAGTTCTGCTCTGATCTTAGTTATTTCTTGTCTTCTGCTGCTTTTGAATTTGTTTGCTTTTGCTTCTCTAATCCTTTTAATTGTGATGCTAGGGTGTTGATTTTAGATCTTTCCTGCATTCTTTTGTGGGCATTTAGTGCAATAAATTTCCCTCTAAACACTGCTTTGGCTGTGTCCCAGAGATTCTGGTACATTGTGTGTCTTTGTTCTGATTGGTTTCAAAGAACTTTTTTATTTCTGCCTTAATTTTGTTATTTACCCAGTAGTCATTCAGGATCAGGTTATTCAGGTTCCATGTAGTTGTGTGGTTTTGCGTGAGTTTCTTAATCCTGAGTTCTAATTTGATTGCATTGTGATCTGAGAGAAAGTTTGTTACAATATCTATTCTTTTGCATTTGCTGAGGAGTGTTTTACTTCCAATTATGTGGTCAATTTTAGAATGAGTGCAATGTGGTACTGAGAAGAATGTATATTCTGTGGATTTAGGGTGGAGAGTTCTGTAGATGTCTATTAGGTCCACTTGGTGAGTTCAAGTCCTGAATATCCTTGTTAATTTTCTGTCTCATTGATTTGTATAATATTGACAGTGTGGTGTAAAACTCTTTCACTATTATTGTGTGGGAGTCTAAGTCTCTTTGTAGGTCTCCAATACTTGCTTTATGAATCTGATGCTCCTGTATTTGGTGCATATATATTTAGAATAGTTAGCTCTTCTTGTTGCATTGATCCCTTTATCACTGTATAATGACCTTCTTTGTCTTTTTTGATCTTTGCTGGTTTAAAGTATGTTTTATCAGAGACTAAGATTGCAACACCTTTTTTTTTTTTTTTTTTTTTTTTGAGACGGAGTTTCGTTCTTGTTACCCAGGCTGGAGTGCAATGGCGCGATCTCGGCTCACCGCAACCTCCGCCTCCTGGGTTCAGGCAATTCTCCTGCCTCAGCCTCCTGAGTAGCTGGGATTACAGGCACGCGCTACCAGGCCCAGCTAATTTTTTGTATTTTTAGTAGAGACGGGGTTTCACCATGTTGACCAGGATGGTCTCGATCTCTTGACCTCGTGATCCACCCATCTCGGCCTCCCAAAGTGCTGGGATTACAGGCTTGAGCCACCGCGCCCGGCCCCAACACCTTTTTTTTTCTTTCCATTTGCTTGGTAAATATTTCTTCATCCCTTTATTAGAGCTTATGTGTGTCTTTGCACATGAGATGGATCTCCAGAATCCAGCGCACTGATGGGTCTTGACTCTTTATCCAATTTGCCAGTCTGTGTCTTTTAATTAGGGCATTTAGCCCATTTACACTTAAGGTTAATATTATTACATGTGAACTTGATCCTGTCATTATGATGGTAACTGGTTATTTTGCCAATTAGTTGATGCATTTTCTTCATAGTGCTGATGGTCTTTACCATTTGGTAAGTTTTTGCAGTGGCTGGTACTGGTTTTCCTTTCCATGTTTAGTGCTTTCCTCAGGAGTTCTCGTAAGGCAGGCCTGACAAAATCTCTCAGCATTTGCTTCTCTGTAAAGGATTTTATTTCTCCTCTGATTATAAAGCTTAGCTTGGCTGGATATGAAATTCTGGGTTGAAAATTCTTTTTTTTTAGAATGTTGAATATTAGCCCTCACTCTCTTCTGGCTGGTAGGGTTTCTGCCAAGAGATCCACTGTGAGTCTGATGGGCTTCACTTTGTGGGTAACCCGACCTTTCTCTCTGACTGCCCTTAAAAATTTTCCCTTCATTTCAACCTGGGTGAATCTGACGGTGTGTCTTGGGATTGCTCTTTTTGGGGAGTATCTTTGTGGTGGTCTCTGTATTTCCTGAATTTGAATGTTGGCCTATCCTTCTAGGTTGGGGAAGTTCTCCTGGGTAATATTCTGAAGTGTGCTTTCCAACTTGGTTCCATTCTCCCTGTCACTTTCAGGTACACCAATCAAACATAGGTTTGGTCTTTTCACATAGTCCTGTATTTCTTGGAGGCTTTGTTTGCTTCTTTTCATTCTTTTTTCTCTAATCTTGTTTTCATCCTTTATTTCATTAATTGATCTTCAGTCACTAATATTCTTTCTTCCACTTGATCGATTCAGCTATTGATACTTGTGTATGCTTCACAAAGGTCTCTTATTGTGTTTTTCAGTTCCATCAGGTCATCTATGTTCTTCTCTAAATTATTCCTCAAACATTTTTTTTCAAGGTTTTTAGCTTCCTTGCATTGAGTTAGAACATGCTCCTTTAGCTTGGAGGAGTTTATTATTACCCACCTTCTGAAGCCTACTTCTGTCAATTCATCAAACTCATTCTCAGTTCAGTTTTGTTCTTTCACTGGTGAACAATTGTGTTTCTTTGGAGAAGAAGCAGCATTCTGGTTTTTTGAATTTTCAGCCTTTTTGAGCTGGTTTTTCCTCATCTTTGTGGATTTATCTACCTTTGGTCTTTGATGCTCGTGAGCTTCAGATAGAGTTCTGTGTGGATGTCCTTTTGGTTGATGTTGATGCTATTTCTTTCTGTTTGTTAGTTTTCCTTCTAACATTCAGGCCCCTCTGCTGCAGGTCTGCTGGAGTTTGCTGGAGGTTCACTCCAGACCCTGTTTGCCTGTATCACCAGTGGAGGCTGCAGAACAGAAAAGATTGCTGCCTGTTCCTTCCTCTGGAAACTTCTTCCCAGAGGGGCACCTGCCAGATGCCAGCTGGAGCTCTCCTGTATGATGTGCCTGTGAACCCCTGCTGGGAGGTATCTCCTAGTCAGGAGGCATGGAGGTCAGGGACACACTTGAGGAGGCAATCTGTCCCTTAGCAGAGCTCCAGCACTGTGCTGGGAGATCCACTGCTCTCTTCAGAGCCAGCAGGCAGGAACATTTAAGTCTGCTGAAGTTATGCCCATAGCCACCCCTTCCCCACGGTGCTCCGTCCCAGGGAGATGGGAGTTTGATCTATAAGCCCCTGACTGGGGCTGCTTCCTTTCTTTTAGAGATGCCCTGCCCAGAGAGGAGGATTCTAGAGAGGCCGACTGGCTACCATGGCTTTGCTGAGCTGTGGTGGGCTCTGCCCAGTTCCAACTTCCCGGAAGCTTTGTTTACACTGTGAAAAGAAAATTACCTATTCAAGCCTCAGTAATAGTGGATGCCCCTCCTCCCATTAAGTTTGAGCATCCCAGGTTGACTTCAGACTGCTGTACTGGCAGGGAGAAATTCAAGCCAGTGGATCTTAACTTGCTGGGCTCCACTGGGGTGGGATCCACTGAGCAAGACCACTTGGCTTCATGGCTTCAGCCTCCTTTCCAGGGCAGTGAATGATTCTCTCTCGCTGGCACTCCATGTGCCACTGGGGCATGAAAAAAAAAAAACTCCTGCAGCTAGCTCAGTGTCTGCCCAAATGTTCGCCCAGTTTTATGCTTGAAACCCAGGACCCTGGTGGCATAGGTACCAGAGGGAATCTCCTGGTCTGTGGGTTGCAAAGACTGCAGGAAAAGCATAGTATCTGGGGCAGAGTGCACCATTCCTCACAACACAGTCCCTCACAGCTTCCCTTGGCTAGGGGTGGGAGTTCTCCAACCCCTTGCACTTCCCGGGTGAGTTGACTCCCTACCCTGCTTCAGCTTGTCCTCCATGAGCTGCACCCACCGTCTAATCAATCCCAGTGAGATGAGCCAGGTACCTCAGTTGGAAATGCAGAAATCACCCGCCTTCTGCATTGATCTCACTGGGAGCTGCAGACCAGAGCTGTTCCTATTCAGCCACCTTCCCCATATTTAACCATTTTAAAGTGAACAATTAAGTAGCATTCATAATGCTGTGCAACTACCACCTTTATCTAGCTCAAAAACATTTTCATAACCCCAAAAGGAAACCCTATATCCATTCATCAGTTACTCTCGATCCATCCTCCACCCTGTGGAAAAGAAACCATATTTTGTATGGTTTCTTTTTCAGTTAATTTTTCACACCTCTTTACTCCCTGCTGAGTTAAGACTTTTTAATACTGAGAGATTGTTTCTGGCTCCATCCACATTCATTCTATGCAATGTTCTACATTGTGGGCAACTAATATCATCTTTTTTTAAAAAACTTCTATAATGAACACCTAACTTCCAGATTATTTGATGCAGTAAGACATTTTTGTGATACTTATGGCATAAACTTCGTTAATTATAAAAGTAATTTGTGTGTGTTGTGAACATTTAAATATATAAAGTAAAACATGAGAATCTCTCATAAGTCCCACATTTATCAGAATACCAGTAATAATGTGCTGTGTAATATTTCAGCTATTTCTTGACTCAGTTACATGCATAACCCCCAAAATTATATCAATAAACAGAGTTTTTTGACTTGTTCATTAATTTTATGTTTCATTTATTCAAGCATTAATTCAATCAATATTTACTGAGTGCTAATTAGATGCCAAGATTTCTTCTAAGAGATAAGAATACAGAGGTGGAAAAAAAAAAGTCAGCATTTGTCAGATTGTTCTTTGAAATAAGAATATGTCATTTTATTTCCTAGATGCATCATGATTTAACACAATTTATTTATTTTTCTGCTGACAAACAGAAAATATTCTTTTAACTGATATTTATTGAATATTTACCACATACCAAGCAGTAGACTGAGATACGTACATGTCTTTCTTGTTTTTTAACTAAAAGTCAAATAAAGTAATATTTAGCTTCACTTCTATAGTACCAACATAACCTCTCTTTCTTATTGGAAGGAAAGTTGGGATTCTGAAGGTCTGTGAGTGAAGCAGTCTTAACCATTCCAACTATGTGCTCAGGACTATGGGGAATATATTTATCCATCCCTAAAATATTGTACAGCAGAAGAAATAATCAAAATAATTAAAATCTTTCTGGCCAGGGCACCAATCATTCAAATGGACACCTGACCAGTGAGAATGGATAGAAGCTATAAAAAATGAATGCTTTTCAGCTTAGGTATATATCCTAGTATGCACTGTAGGAATATCCAATCCTCAGTTTGTTTGAGTCTTTTCTGTATCTTTTTTGTGTGGTTTGCTTATTTGTTTTGTTTCGTGGGATATGGGCAATATTTGTGCTTTTTCATTTACACATTTGGCTATGTGGAAACCCAAGGGAATGAATCATTCTGGTTAGCTGAAAATTTTAATCATTTTTGATGGAAATCTTTCTAAAATGGATTTCACACTTCCCTGCCTTCTTAAACAGAGTGGATGGAATGTAATTAATCTTTTTTGATGACTTGGTTTTATCATTATGAACATTAATGACTGTGTATGCTATCCAGAAATGATGTCCTCAACACTGATGGTGGTATGCAGGATGGTCTGGGGTCCTATCAGTCTCAAAATATTTGTCTCTAGGTTATATTATTCCCTTACCAGTGGACCATCAGTTGTCACTTCTGCTGACAGTGAAGCAGCACAGTATGGGTGCAAAAAGGTAGGCTTAGGAGGAAGAGGAAGTTGTATTTGAATCCCAGCTTTTGATTTGGGGATCAATTACTCTCTAATTTCAATCTCTTCATCTGTAAAATGATCACCGTAACCCACTTAACAGAAATGTAATAAAGATTAAATGATAGGTCTCATGCATAGTGCAAAATAAACATATGTTAGCCCTTGTCCTCTGTCAGGGTGCTGATTTATAAAAACATATTTTCTGACTACATTGCATGTTCTACTTTGCTGTGGGACTGAAAGCTAGGCAGTACAGTTGATAGGATTGCATGCAAAATATGATTAATCAAGATTTTTGGGGGCAAGTTACCAAGATCTCTCTCAGTTTTATTCCATATAGACTGTGATATCAATTTTGAGTCCTTAGAAATAGTTACTTCTCCTTTTTTTTTTTTTTTTTTTTTTTTTTTTTTTTTTTTTTGAGACAGGGTCTTGCTCTGTCATCCATGCTAGGGTGTAGTGGCACAATCATGGCTCACTGTAGCCTTGACCTTTTGGGCTCAAGTGATTCTCCCACCTCAGCTTCCCAAGTGAATGGGACCACAGGCATATACAACCATACTCTGCTAATTTTTAAAGTTTTCATAGAAATGAGGTCTCACTATATTGCCTAGGCTGGTCTCAAACTCCTTGGCTGAAGGGATTCTCCCACCTTGGCCTCCCAGAGTGCTAGGATTTCAAGTGTGAGCCACCCAGCTGCTACTGTTATTCTTGACTCCTAAGAAATGTTCTGCATCCACAAAATAGAGTGCTAAAGGGAAAAATGAAACTTAGGTATTTCGAAGTTCATATATAATATCGATAATGTTTTACATCAAGTGAGTATTTAATTTTAAATATAATAATCAATGAAGATCTCATGAGAAAGTGATACTTGAAGAAAGACTTAAACAAGTGAACCATAGATATTTGGCAGAAGAATCTTTCAAGCAGAGGAAATAGTAAATACCAAAGGAGGCAGAAAGACTTGTGTTCAAGAAATGGCAGAGTCCCAGAGGGTGGAACAGAATAATTACATCAAATGTTGATAAAAGCTAATGACAAAAGCAAGCAGAAAGGGGCATTGGGAGTACCTGGACTGAGGTGGAGGATGAAGTTAAGGTACAACTTTAAATAGACAATTACATTAAAGGTGATTGGTCTAAATGCTCCAATTACAAGACAAAGATGATCAGATTGGATAAAAGTATAAGGTCTTGGTTAACCCTATAAAAAACACACTTTCAATATAAAGACACAAGCAAATTAAATGTAAGGAATGGGAAAAACATGCATATCACGCTAGCATCAATCAAAAGAAGTTTGGAGTGACCATATAAATATCAGACAAAGTAGATCTTAGAGCAAAGATTAAAGCCATGGATAAAGAAGATATTTCATAAAGAATTAAGTGTGAAATCATGAAGAGGATATAAGATCCTAAATATTTATATATCTAGTAACAGCTATTCTTAACACAAAATCTATAGAATTTCAAGGAGAAATAGAAAAACACATAATTATAGACAGAGATTTTGATACTTTTCTCAATAATTGATAGAACAAGTAAATAGAAAACAATTGAAGATGTAGAAGATTTCAAAAACATGTCAAAAATCTAGACCTAGTTGACATTTATTATACAACTGTCTTAGTTTGTTTTTGTTGCTATAACAGACTACCACAGACTGAGTAATTTATAAAGAAATAAAAAGTTTAGTTAGCTCATGGTTCTGGAGCCTGGGAAGTTCAAGAGCATGGCACTGGCATCTTTTGAGAGACTTCTTGCTGCATCATAACATGGTAGAATGCATCACTTGGTGAGAGGGCAAGAGCATGCATGTATGTCAAGTCAAATGTCTCTTTCTCTTAGAAAGTCGCCAGTCCCATCATGGAGGCCCCACCCTGATGATCTTATCTAATCCTAGTTACCTTCCAAAGGCTCTACCTCCAATCAACATATGAATTTGGGGATTAAGTTTTCAAACCATAGCGACACCCTGCCACAAAACAGCAGAATATACTTTTCCCCCCATTGCACACAGGGGATTTACCAAGATAAGTCATTTGCAAGGCAATAAAACAAGTGTTAAAAAAACCTTAAAAGGATTAAAAGCATACAAAGTATGTTTTCTGATTACAATGTAATAAAAGTAAATAATGGGAAGATCTCTGGAAAATCCCCAAATAGTTGAAACTAATGAACACAATACTATATGGATCAAATATGAAATCAAAATGGAAATTAGAAAGTATTTTGAAATCAATAATCCTGAAAACACAGTATATCAAAATTTGTGGGATGTAGTAAAAGGTATGTTTAGAATAAAAGTTATATCCTGAAACACATAATTAGAAATAATAATAAAAGGTTCAAATCACTAGCCTTAAAGACAGTAGGAGAAAAATATAAAACAAAGTACATTGAATAAAGAGAAGTGGTGATTATCAGAGTAGAAACCAATTTAGAACATTTTAATAGAAAAAAATCAATAAACCAGAAGCTAGTTGTTTGAGCAGATCACTAAAATTGATAGACCCCTAACTAGGTGATTGGGAAAAACATAAATGATACAAATTACTAATATCATGAATGAAAGAAGTGACATCACTACAGATTCCACAGATATTAAGAGTATCACAAAGGGAAAGAAATTAGAAAATCTTACTCTTAATAAATCTGACAACTTAGATAAAATAGAAAAATTTATTCAAAGTAATGAACTATGAAAGTTTAAGAAATAGGTAACTCACATAGCTCTATATATATTTAAGGAATTTTTATGCACTTAAAAATCTTCCCACAAAGAAAACAACAAGCCCAGATGGTTTTATTGGACCACTGATAGAAGAAATAATATCAATTTAAGAAAATGCTTCCAAAATACAGAGGAGAAGAGAAGGGAATACTCTGAACCAATTTGAAAGCCAGTGCCAATACCAAATAGAAAAAAAAAAGGCTACAGATCAATATACCTAACAAACAGGTCCAATTTTTATTATTGCAAATTTTAACAAATTTAATCCAAAAATATAGAAAAAGGAAATATATCATGACCAAGTGGGATTTATATGAGGCATGCAAGTTTGGTTTAACATTTAAAAATCAATGAATAGAACTCATTATATTAGCAGACTAAAAATGAGAAATCATATAATTATCTCAACAGACCAAAAAAGCTTTGGGTAGATTCAATATCCATTTGTAATAATAATAATAATAATAATAATAATAATAAAAGGCTCAGCAAACTAAGAATAGATGAAAACTTATTCAAATGGTTAAATTCCATTTGTGGAAAATCTACATCTAACATCATAATAATTTTTAATAATGAAGGACTGGGTGCTTTTCCCATAACATCAAGGACAAGGAAAGAATATGTACTATAATTACTTATATTTAAATTTTACTGAGGGCTTTAGATAGATAAATAAGACAAAAAAGGAAAAAGACATCCAGATTGGACAGGAAACAGTAAAACACTTCTTATTCACATATGAAATGGTTGTTTATGCGTGAAATCCCATGGAAACACAAATTAATTAGGAAGGTTGCAGGATATAGGATCAGTATACAAAATCCCTGTGTTTTTATATATTAACATCAAGCAATTGAAATTAAATTAAAAATCTGTGTCACAAAGCATACAGTGAAATATGAAGATATATATACCAAAAGATGTAAACAATATTAAAAACTAGAAAACATTGCTAAAGAAGAGACAAGTAGAGAAATATAGATTCATAGATATGAATTCATCTTTTTCTAAGATGTTATTTCAAATTTATCTAGATATATAATATAATCCTAATAAGAATTTAAGAATAATTTTTAATGTTAAAATTAACAACCTGATCCTAAAATTCATATGAAAATGCAATGAACCTAGAAAAGCCTGACCAACTCTGGAGAAGAATGAAGCTGAAGAACATACAGTACCTGATCTCAAGGCATCAAAGTTGAAGACATTATTACAAATAGCAAGACAGTGTGGTATTGGTGTAATGACAGACAAATATATCAACGGAACAAAATAGAGCATTTAGAAACAGACCCACACTTTTATGGTTAATCGATTTTTGACAAAGGGACAAAGGTAATTCGATGGAGAAAAGATAGTCCTTTCAACAAATAGAACGAATTGAATATCCACATGACAAAAAATAAACTTCGATTCATACACCATACTATGGAAAAAATAACTAAAAAATGGGCTATAGGCTTAAATAGTCCATATGGAACCCAGTTGTGATGGTTATTACTGTCAACTTGATTAGATTGAAGGATCCAAAGTATTGATCCTGGGTGTGTCTGTGAGGGTGTTGCCAAAGGAGATTAACATTTGAGTCAGTGGGCTGGGAAAGCAAACCCACCCTTAATCTGGGTGGGCACCATCTATCTGATCAGCTGCCAGCACAACTAGAATATGAGAAGCAGGCAGAAAAATGTGAAACAACAAGACTAGCCTAGCCTCCCAGCCTACATCTTACTCCTGTGCTAGAAAGAAAACATCTTTCTGCCCTTGAATATCAGACTCCAAGTTCTACAGTTTTGGGACTCAGACTGGCTTGCCTTACTCAGCTTGCAGACAGCCTATTGTGGGACCTAGTCACTGTGTGAGTTAAGACTTACAAATTCATATATATATATATATCTCCTAATATATATACTTATATATATATTATGTATTATATAGGATATAAATATATCCTATAAGTTCTGTCACTCTAGAGAACCCTAATACATCAAGATTATAAAAGTCCTAGGAAAAAAACAGGAAAAAATAATGTCTTGGCTTAGGTAAAGATTTCTTAGGTATATTAAATGCATAACCCATAAAAGAAAAAAATGGAAAAATTGGACTTAGTTAAAACTTAAAACTTCTGTTAACGGGAAGACAGTTAGGAATGTGAAATATGATATAGATTGGGAAATATTTAAACTCAATAATGAGAAAGCAAATGATCAGTAACATATTGCAAAAGATTTAAACAGATACATCACTGAAGAAGATATATAAATGGCAAATAATCACATGATATGCTCAACATTTTAAATCATTCGGGTAATGCAACTTAACACCAAAATGATATACTTCTAAATACCTTATAGAATGTCTAAAATTAAAACACTGATCAATTAAGTGTTCATGAACATGTAAAGGAATGGAACTCTGCTGACGGGAATGTGAAATGCTCCAGTCACAGTGGAGAAATTTAGTAGTTTCTTTAAAAGTTAAACATATTCATATATGAGCCAGCTCTTCTGCTTCTATGTATTTACCCAAGAAAAAATAAAGCATGTGTCCATATATAACTTATATATAAATGTTTATAGTATTTTTATTTGTAATAGTCCCAAAGTGGAAACAACTCACATGTCCATCAACAGGTAAGTGAAAATACAAATTGTAGTATATCTATACAAGTAGTATTGCTAGGGAATATCACTCAGCAATTAAAAAGGATAAGCAGGGATTAGCATGGATTAATTAACATAATTACCCTAATCATGCTGCATGAGAGAATCCAAGCACCATCCCCTACAAGAATACATATAATGTAATATCATTCATGTAAAATTGTAGAAAATCCAAGCCAATGTGTAACAAAGAAAGCATATAGATGGTCACCTGGGGACAGGTATGTAGGAGACAGGGATATAGGGAACAGAGACGAACATGGGGATTACATTGGGGCAGGAGGAAACTTTCTGGAGTGGATATATTTACTATCTTGACTGTGGTTATGATTTCACAGCTGTTTATATGTCAAAATTCTTCACATTTTGCACATTAAAAATGTGCAGTTTATTATATGTCAGTTAAACCCCAATAGAGATATTGAAAATTTTAAAATATAAAATTAGAATAAAAGAGGCATATGATAAGAAAGTTTATTCTAAAATTTTCTTGATGACAGATATTTTAGAGTATTTAAAAATTAGGCAAGCAGTTTAATCATAAAATTTGCTTTTAATTACTGATAAAAGGCTTGGTTTGTGCCAGGTACTGTTCTAAGTGCTTTACAATTTTTAACTCATTTAGTCCTTATCATAATTCTATTACGTAAATAAGGCATTATCCATACCCATTAGACATGTGAAGAAATGGAGACACTGAGAATGGCAGAGTTTGTAAATGCAGAGCTGGGATTTCAACCCAGGCAGTCTGGCTCCAGGGATAGAGCTCTATTTAATCTTGCTTATAAAGAAAGAGTTTATTTTGACAACTTCACAGATTCAGTAACTGTACTATAGGATTTTACTTTCATTTTGTTGCCACCACATTTTTTTGAATAGATTTTTGCACACAGGTTGAATTATTTACTGCCTTTTATAGGATCACACTTTAGCACATACTAAGCACTGCTTTGATTAGCACACACTGTCCTGCCCACCAGGCCTCTGCCTTAAATACCTCTGTGTCTCCTGATTCTTCACTTCTTTTCCAAATTGTTTCCATTCTACAAAGCACAAGCCTTCAGGTTTTTAAATAAATACAGCAACACGTCACTTACCCTCATTTCCATCCAAATTTGTTTTCCCCATTGTAAAGTTTCCTTGGCATTTATTATCCAAATAAAATTATTGAATACATGATTGCATATTGCTTCTACTGATTCTTGTATAGAGAATGTAAATTTTGTGTTGCCAATTAGATTACGCGTCTTCAAAATCAGAAATCAAGTCTTTACCTTTGCCATTCATATGCAAAAATACAAGTTTTTGACACAGAATTACCAACTTCTCTGTACTCATAGGAACACACATGCCCCACTTAAAAATACATTCCTACTGTCCTTTTTAAGCACTCATAGAGAATAAATAGCTCAGAATATGAAGGTTGGCAATACATCCATTCCTACCTCCACTGCTATCTCTAAGATTTGCCCAGGGTGGGTAACAAGAGATGGCCACTCGGGTATGAAAAACAGAGGTTAAACGAATTGTGTTTGAATTCTGAAAATGGCACACTTTACTGGTTAGGGCAAATTCCAAGTTTTGTTCTTTAAAGAATGTGACATTTGTACTGAACTGATGAAGAGTGGGTGTGTGTGGTGGGGGGGTCCTCTTGGAATGGATAAAAATTCATTAAGCTAGTTCAGTAGGGAACACCAGGATCCACACTTTACCCAGTCCTTCCTCCTCTAATAGTTTTCATTAACTTTCTGAGTTCTAAAACAAATTACTCTTATTTTTTCATTACATGTTTCATATAATTTATTGTACATAATAAATAGTTTGCAAGAGTTGGGTTTATGAATAGCTTGAAACAGGTTTTCCATGTCCAAATCAAGCTGCCATAGTAACCATTTTTCATTTCTGCCAAACGTATGGTCTTTTCCTTTTTTTCTGCCTTGAAATATGTTGTTTAAAAAAATCCCAAATTATTCAGGAAAGTTGATCAGGTTTCATTAAAATAATGACTTCATTGTTAGCAAGTGCTCATTTCAATCTCTTATTAAATAACTGTTTCTTGCATTATGGGTATCAAACTAAAAATATTGAGGGAGCATTAAATTTTGATTTAGTGATATTTATCACAAAAATAAATTAAAACACATTTTTATTCTCCTCTCATCTCTCCATAAAAAAACCCTCTATCCTTTCAAACAATAGAGCAGAAGCAATGCCAAGTTAAGATTCTGCCAGCATAATCCCAGGTAAAAAGGTCCAGGAGGACAATAGAGTCACCTGAGTATTTATATCCAAATAACCTCATGAGCTTCTATTTCTTTGGCAAGGAGGATTTAAAGCTTGTTTCTACAGGTGTTTTTCTAACTTTCCATTTTTATAATCTTTTGCCTTTCTTAGTAACTAGCACTGCAAGTCAGAATCCTCCATCAAGTATCCAGTACCTCCTAGACAAATCTACACGTTCCAAAAGCCAACTCAATTCCATAAGGTTTACAAAACCTGCACTCAGCAGCCATTTACCTCAAATTCTCAAGCAAAAACTACCTTCAGAAGTTACTGTGATATATGTCCATTACTACAGCAAATGTCATGGAAGTTGAAGGCAGTGACAGTGTTTTGGCAAGTAGAGAAATATCTGCTTTTATGGAGATACTCTTTATGTTAATTATCTACTTTTAGGAATTCTTTCTTTCTTTCTCATTAGAATTTTAAAATGTTTGGCTACCTGTTTTTGTTCTTTCAATCTTTATAAACTAGTGTTTAGCTTAGAGAAAGATTATTTATTAATCAGTCCTGATAATATTCTTCAACTCAGCAGCATCAAGAGATGTACAGAATTTTACCATGCCTATTAAAATGCCTTGCTTTAAAGTACTTTAAGAAAGGCTTATTGTTTTTCAGTAAATGCTTTAGATTCTTACATGTCTAACCTAACTGTAGTTCCTTTACATTATTTGCAAAGGAAATGAATAAACTATTTCATTTATTCAACAAATATTTAATGAGTGATTTCTCTCTGCAGCATCATATAGATTCTATGGAGTCATATATTTGAGAGTAAAATCTGAACTCTATCATCAAGGGTGTAAATTAAACATAAAGATGAAATGGAATATAATGTTAAAACCAGATTGTGTAACTCTTTGAGTGAGAAACCAGAATTTGGATTACACCACCACTATTACTACTACTGCTATCATTCTTACTCTTACAATGACTACTACTAATTATATTTTAAAACATTTTTTGCAAGCTTCAAAAACCAACTGCAGATAGTTTAACTAAGAAAACAGGTGGTAAGCAGATCTGCTGGAAAGTGCTACATATCTCATGGAATCTAAAGAAGAGATTAATAAGCTTTGAGTGTAATAGGAGCCAGGGGCTCTTTGGAACCTGAATTGTAAGTTTCTGAATCTTGTCTCCTGATTGCTGTCACTAAAATGAAACAACTCCCAGCTTCTAGTGTAAGGCTCTTGAGTCACAACCCAAAATTTGGGAAAACAAATCTACTTAGTTCAGTTTGAATCATCATCTAGTCTCGACTAGCTAGGGTTAAGGGGGGAGGTTCAAGTATTATAGACATTGTTGAGGTCCACTCCTGGGTATTGGGTGAGTGGAGTTGAGGAATGGAAAATCACAGTGAGGTAATTAACAGAAGATGGTTTCTGTAATACAACCATAATTCTCTAGGTGAGGCCCCTCACTGTCAGGTCAGAGCTCAGCAATGGAAAAATGTGCAAAGCACAGTGCTGTTTCTCACATACAATCTCAAATAATCCCCCAAAGTCTAATGCAGTAGATTACAACTCTCAACTTGCCTGTAAGAAAATTTAGATTTAAAGAGAATAATAGTCAATAAGTAGTAGAACCCAGATCTAAAGTTTGCTCTTTCTGGCTGCACAGCCTATAATCTATCCCTTATCTGGGGATAGATTGTCAATCCAATAGATTAACATAGAGATTGAATCTGGTGTCTCTGTCCCCAGGAGATTTCCGTTCTCAATTCTTTATTTTGAATACATGAAGAGTTGTTTGATTGAAAGAGTAATTTAAGGAGCCAGTAAACATCGGGTTTACTAGTACCCTAAAAGTATTTCACTTTTCTGGTCATGTTCTAATATGAAAGGAAAGGAAAATGTGTTCCAGGTATGTATGAGTGTGTTCCCCCAGTGAATCTATATAATGCACTATGCCTAGATGTAGAATAAATGCTACTATTACATTGTATTCCAGTGCATCATGAATAGAATAGAACTTTTTGTGGGAAACCAACCACCACTTACACTGTTTCTATGGGAAATTCTAAACATTTGACTGAGAAATAAAGCTTGAGTATGTGATTAGCCCGTCAGATACTGCCTGTAGATGATTTTCTTCTGGACACAGAATAAAGCATTTATTTCTCTAGTGAGTTGAAAAATGAGACATAATCTATATCTCTTTTCCAAACAGAGGAGTAAAAATTCCCAGGGAGCCCTTGGAGGTGAGTGAGGACTCAGACGTTGGGAAGGTAAATCCAGGACAGTAATGAATTATCTGCACATGTCTGCAGAAGATAAGGTAACACTTTGGATCTGGCACTCGAATTTGTTAAACAAAGCCCAGTTAGTGACCCAGCAAGGGTGGAGTAGATGGTTAAGGGTGACAGAAATGCGAAGAGCAAGCAAACTTGTGTTGGCAATGGCTCAGTCATATTCTCAGGTTATTACTAAGTCTGAAATTCACAAGTGTCAACTGAAGAAGCACAGGTTCATAAATTTGGAAAGGAGAGCTTTATTTCTCATAAGGGTTGCAGCCTATAGGCAGCCATTCTGACAGGCTGGAGAAGTGTGGCCTCCAGTTAGGAGGCAGAAACAGGCACTTAAACAGTAGAAAGAATAAAACAGGGATTTATGCTGAATGGGATGGCCAAATATACACACTCAACAACTTATAGGAGGAGCTATGAATATTCACAAAGGGGAGGCACAGGTATGCGTAGTTGGTTAATAATCATGCAACACGTGTTGGTTTGGGGTGGACTTAACAACTAAATGTATTACAATTAGGCCCCAATACATCAAAAAGTGGGCAGAGGACATGAAGGGCCTGTGTGTACACAGCTTCTATAGACTGGTCAGAACTACCCTCGGGTTGGTGTTCTCTTGTCAGAAAGAAAAGCTGGTTGGTTGTTAAGCCAAAAAAAACCCCACAAAAGGGAGGGGCAGCATCAGGTGGTTGGTTGATATCAGAGGTGAAACAAGTCTTTTTTAAAAAGGGCTGGTTTTGGTTTAAGTCTTACGGAAGAAAGCCTAATGACAATTAGCTGTTACATTGAAGTGTGTCCAATCTCTGATCAATCATGGCTGGCAACAGTTTTTAAGGTTTCTCTGTAGTCCCCTTGGCCAAGAGAGGGTCTATTCAGTCAGTTGAAGGGAGTTTGATTTCAGTTTTATTTCTCACAAGTTAAGCGCTTTCTGTGAGGAAAGTCATCCTACATTTAAATGCTACATAAAATGGAAATTCCCATCGGGTTTAGCATATACCACCTATAAAAAGAAATCGTGAGCTTATCCTTTGTGTAGTGGACCTATTCTTGAAGTAAATCCTTTATGAAAGTATTGATGTTGATTGCATCTCTTTAGGGATAATTGTAGGCGATGAATCCTTTAAATAAATGAAAAAGTTTTGTCCTAGATGGGGGCAGAATTCTAGTTTGGCAGTGGAATTCTCAGTAATGGGAAGATGAGCTAGACTCCCTGTGATGAATAAGTCAGACTGACTCTATCAAACCTGATTGTTTGCCTCCGTTAGTCATGATGTCTTCATAAACACTGCAAAAGAGTTGAGGAAAAGCTAAGAATGCAAAAATATCCAAATTTACATTGATGACTGAATTAATTAGGACACGACTAATTCAAAAATTCTGCTAACAAAAATAGGAGCCGGTGGGAAAGTAAATGAGCTCTCCTATCACAGAGGGAAACACTTTCAGACCTTCTCATCTGAAATTCAGTTTAAATACAGCCAAAACATAGTCCCGATTACTTTTCTTTGTGATCAGAGAGTGTGCTTTTGACTAATTCTGGCTTGATTTCTAAGAAGATTCTGGGGCAATAATAAAGAATTGTTTTCCGAGAGATGCACAGAATGTACCCAAATGGCTTTGGTGCTAAATGGCTCAGGCAGAAGAGTGAGGCACCTCCACTTGTCAGGTCAGAGTGGGAAGGAACAGTGAGCAGCTGCTCACATTCTCTCACTGTGCATATGATGCAATCTCCTCTTAAGAAGAAACAAGGAGAGGGAAGCACAGGGAGAGAGGAAGGGAGAGGTTAGAGAAGAGAGAAGAAAGAAAGGGATAGAAATTAAGAACAAATTTGCTATGGACACTAAATATTAAGATGTTGGGGAAATATTCCCTCCCAGAATTTTAGGATGTTAGGAAACGATCCGTTTTTAAAGGAGAGAGAAGCTTTCTGACAAGCTAAAAACATCTCCCAAGAAATTGGCTACAACTTCCTTCACACACACACATACACACACACACACACACACACACACACACACACACACACACACACACACCAAGTTTGAGAGATACGAATAGTCACAGGAGGAATACTTTATGGAACAAAATATTTATTGTTTCACTTATGAGGATATCAAGACAGAAAATTGTCTCTGGAGGAAATCATGCCTCTGAAAGATATTTTAAGATCAAAGTTTGCCTGGCATATCAACCAACTCACTAACAATGAAAAATAGGAAATTTTGTTTTGAAAGCCACTGATTTTTCTTTTATCAATTTGGCCCTTTTGTCTCACAAAATATACATGCAACTATAATAAAATGATCTTAAAACTTGAAACTTGTAATATGATCAGAGAATTCAAGCCCCACATGGAATACTAGGAACTTAGTTTCCTTGACATACTTCTGACAATTTTTTGAAACAATGAAATTTATCTCATACTAAATGCCATCAATCTTCCCATTTATATATATAATGCATGCTAAATTTTTGAAAAAAAAATTCTGAATAGTATAATATCTTTTTGTGGCTCAATTTCTTTTCAGTTGATGATGAGAAAATCAGAAATACATTATTCTTACTAACATGAGCTGAATGAAAGTCTTCATTTAAAGTAACTTAATTATATACAGAAAGTATGTAATAAAATAATGACCTCTATTATAAATCATAAGTAGCAATCCAAATAATGATCAAATCAGACAATAAGTTTGATTATGTGTAGAATTCCTCTTTCCTTAGGTATGTCATTACTCCCAGAACAGGGTGGAAACAAAACGACGTGGCTGGAAATAGGCTGTCTCTTGATCACATGCTTAGTGCAGTTCTCTGTGCCCAGTACGTTCTCAACAAATATTCAGTGATGATTATAATGAGTCTTCTGGAAAACTACAATGTGCAGGTATGCACAGATTTCAGATTAGAAAAAAATTGGCCAGTGCAATTGATTGCATATGAAGAAAAACTCTATATTCAATATCCATCACGTAAACCATGCACCCAGAAAAACACAACTGATCTATGCTTTTTTATTTCAATTTTTTTTTGGCCATCCTGCATACTAAATGGAGACCCACTGGACACATGTATCACTTGATCAAATTATTGAGGGGAAGGAAGAACAGCAACTCTGTTGCCAGTATTTCTGGAAGGTGTACCTTGTTTCCCGAAATAGGTCTTTGACTTCTAACTGTTCTTTCCCAAAGAATTGCCCTATGGAGACAATACTTTGAAAGGTCTTGAGATTACTATTACTGTGCCAGACTTTAGTCCATTCTGAAGTTAGAGAACAAAGTTGCACATGCTGTAAGTATTTATGTTAAGGAAATAAATGCTGAATTTAAAAAATAATCAAGCGTGAAACAGCTCTGATTATTTGCAGATTGTGATGGTATCTGGGAAAAGTTTAATATTAGGCCAACAGAAAAGTGGGCCAGTTATTTTGTTCCATTGCCACAGCTTAACAACCGCACCTCCAGCAAATGTGAATCATAGCTCCCCAAAGGGGAAAAAGAAAAGAGTAGATGGTTGGATAGTTCAGTGTAGGAAACTGGAAGTCAGTCTCGACTTTCAAATTTCTTTCACCTATACTCTTCTACATCTAATCTGTGACAACGTTTTTTCTACCATCTAAAAATATTTGAAATCTTCCCACTTCTCACTAGCCTGCTGCCACTTTCATTCCTTATGGAGAATATGCAATAAACATGTAACTGGCCACCTACACATGTCTTTAACCTCTTTAAATTCATTTGCCTCTCTGTGGTCTGAGTCATCTTTTTAAGTATATGGACATAGTCAACTTACTTATATAAGGCACTGTTGTAGGGACTTTATGCATGTTTCTTTTTCTCGTTCGAGACTCAAAAAATTCAATTTGATAAATGTAATTATACTAACTTCCTATTGTTTCTGTTACAAATATGATGAACTTGCTGGCTTAAAACTTAAGAAATTTATTACCAGTGAGTTCTGGAAGCCAGAAGTCTGAAATGAATCTATAGGGTTAATATGAAAGCATTAATAACCTCCTTCCAGAGGTTCCAGGGGATAATGTATTCATTGCTTCTTTCAGCTTTTGGTGGGTATTGAAATTCCTTGTTTTTTGACTGCATCTGTCCAACTTCTGCTTCCATTGTCACACTAACTTCTTCTCTTCTGTAACAAAATCTTCCTCTGCTTCCCTATTATAAGGACACTTGTGATTACAATTAGGGCCTACCTTGATAATCCACATGATCTCTCCATCTCAGTATACTTAATTTAATTGCATTTTTTTTCACCAGGTAAAGTACTACAGGTTCCAGCGATTAGGACCTGGATATTTTCGGGGAACTATTATTCAGCCTGGAACATTAGTTCTCTGTTTTCACATATGACAATAAAGTTTCAGTGAGTTAGGTATCATGTCCAAGTTTATACATTCAGGAAGAAGCAAAACATATTCAAACCCAAGTCTTTTAGATCCTAGAATTAATGTTCATGTATAATGAAGAAACTGGATGTAGTAAGCTTGAAGGAGAAAAATGGAAAAGAGGCAAAGAAAGACATCATTATTACCTCCAAATATTTGAAAGAACCATCACATGATAAAATAGCTAATCATAATAGCTAATATATATTGAAGGCTTATATATGCCAAGAGGTGTCATAAGCCCCTTTACAAGTATTAACTCATTTGACGTTTACAACTCCAATATAATTTCCATTACTAGTGGTTAAATTGATTTTTCAAAATGTCATAGCTAGTAAGTGATGGATTGGTATTTGAACACTCGTCTGGCTTCAGAGCCTGTGCTCTAAGCCTCCCTGAGACGTACTGATCTCATCCTATAACTTCTGGCAGAAAGAACTTGAACGAATGGAAAAAAGTAGGTAAAGACACATATTTAGTTCCGTGTTAGAAGAACCACTAACAATTGGAGATGTTCAAAAATGAAATGGGCCTCATTTTGAGATAGAGCGGTCTCTGTCACTGGGAATAATATAAGGATTGATACTGCCTCTCCTACATACTGAAGTCAGTGATAATGAATTAAAGACAAGTTAGACTGATAATTTCAGTTACTTCCAACTTTATAAGCTATGGTTTTAGAATTTCATAACTTCAAAGGCTTATAATCAGTATGGAGCCATTGGTAGATGAATGGTAGTGTGCTTTAGGAAGATTAATCTAGCACAGGGCCATCATGAAAGTGAATAGAGAAAGAGTAGTTTAGGGAGAAATCATGTAGGAAATTATTTTAATATAGTTAATAGAGGACTTGAAACAGTGATGTGGGGATGAAAAGAAAGGGATTGTAAATATAGTCAACTGATATTTGACAAAGGAGCAAAGACAATGCAATAGAGAAAAGATAGTCTTTTCAACAAATTGTGCTGGAAAAACTAAATATCCACACGCAAAAGCATGACTCTAGACAAAGATCTTATACCTTTCACAAAAAAATGGCTCAAAATGGATCATAGACCTAAATGTAAAATGTGAGAATATAAAACTCTTAGAAAATAACATAGGAGAAAATCTAAATGACAGTGGATACGACTTTTTAGATACCACACCAAAGACATAATCCATGAAAACCTAATTGATAAAGTCGACTTTGTTACAATTAAAAACTTCTGCTCTGTAAAAGACCCTGTTAAGTGAATGAGAAGACAAGCCTCAGACTGGGAAAATATTTTCAAAAGACATCTCTAATAAAGGACTGTTATTCGAAACATACAAGGAACTCTTAAACTGCAACAATGAGAAAACAAAGAAACAAATAAAAAAATGAGCAACAGACCTGAACAGAAAATTCACCAAAGAAAATATACAAATGGAAAGTATGCATATAAAAAGATTCTTGACAGAATAGGTCATTAGGGAATTGCAAATTCAGACAACAATGAGATATTACTTCACATCTATGTGAATAATCAAAATCCAAAACACTGACAACAGCAAATGCTGGTGAGTATGTGGAGCAACAGGAACTCTCATTTATTGCTAGTGGGAATCAAAATGGTATAGCCACTTTTGAAGACAGTTTGGCAGTTTCTTACAAAACCAAATGATACTTTTACCACTAGATCGCACAGTCACACTCTTTGCTATTTACCCATTAGTTGAAAACTTATGCCCATATAAAAGCATGCTGATGGATGTTTATAGCAGCATTATTCATAATTGCTAAGATGAGGAAGTAACCAAGATGAACTTCAGAAGTTAAATGTATTTATAAACTCTGGTATATTCAGAAAATGAGATATTATTCAATGCAAAAAAAATGAGCTATCAAGTCATGAAAAGACATTGAAGAAAGCCAATCTGAAAAGATTACATCAATGATATGACATTCTGTAAAAGGCAAAATTATGAAGACTATAAAACTGTCAAGGAGGGAAGGGATGAATAGGTGCAGCATAGTGGATTTTGAGAGCAGTGAAACTTCTATGTGGTACTATGGTGAATATATGCCCTTATATATTTATTAAAATCCATAGAATATATAACACTAAGAATGAACCCTAATGTAATCTAAGGGACTTTGGGTGATAATGATGTGTCAATATAGGTTTATTAATTATAACAAAAAGAAATGTAAAAACGAGATTTAAGTGAGACATTGAAGAAGCAAGATTCTGAGTTTTAATCTAGGCAAGAGAATGGAAATGGGGCAGTGATCTACATGAAAAGTCAGATGTTTACACCTTCTAGACAGAATGGTGGTGTCACTGGTAAAAATAGAGAAGTCTGAAGTCAATACTTTTTTAAAGGAGGAAACAGTAACCTCAGTTTTCATCATAACATTTAAGGAATAACAAGCTATCTAAATTGATTGTTGTAGGTAAGGACTAGAACTTGAGAAAATATGTAGGGTTACATGTAAAACTTTGGTGATTATTTAGATAGTAATTCTCTGAAACAATTAGCCTTCATTAAATAGATTTCATTTTACATGCCTTATCCCATTTAATTCTTGCATCAAATCCTATAAAGTAAATACCATTGTCCCATTTCATAGATGAAGAGACTTAGACTAAAAGAGGCTAAATTACTTCCCCGAGATCATATAAGTAAATTGGAGCATAAAACTATACGCCAATTTGTATACTGTCGTAAGAGTAACTACTGGCAGGCTTCTACCAAGATGATTGAATAGGAACAGCTCTGGAATGCAGTTCCCAGTGAGAGAGATGCAGAAGGCGAGTGATCTCCCCATTTCCAAGGAAGGTACCAGGTTCATTTCTTTCTTTTTTTTTAATTGCATTTTAGGTTTTGGGGTACATATGAAGAACATGCAAGATTGTTGCATAGGTACACACACGGCAGTGTGGTTTGCTGCCTTCCTTCCCCTCACCTGTATCTGTCATTTCTCCCCATGCTATTTCTTCCCACCTCCCCACCCCCCATCCCTCCTCCATTTCCCCGCAAGGGACCCCAGTGTGTAGTGCTCCCTCCCTGTGTCCATGTGTTCTCATTGTTCAACACCCACCTTTGAGTGAGAACATGCGGTGTTTGATTTTCTGCTCCTGTGTCAGTTTGCTGAGAATGATGGTTTCCAAGTTCATCCATGTCCCTACAAAGGACATGAACTCATCGTTTTTGATGGCTGTGTAATATTCCATCGTGCATATGTACCACATTTTCCCTATCCAGTCTATCATCGATGGGCATTTGGGTTGGTTCCAGGCCTTTGCTACTGTAAACAGTGCTGCAATGAACATTTGTGTGCATGTGTCCTTATAGTAGAATGATTTATAATCCTTTGGATATACACCCAGTAATGGGATTGCTGGGTCAAATGGGATTTCTATTTTTAGGTCTTGAGGAATCGCCACACTGTCTTCCACAATGGTTGAACTAATTTATACTCCCACCAACAGTGTAAAAGTGTTCCTATTTCTCCACATCCTCTCCAGCATCTGTTGTCTCCTGATTTTTTAATGATCAACATTCTAACTGGTGTGAGATGGTATCTCAATGTGGTTTTGATTTGCATTTCTCTGATGACCAGTGATGATGAGCATTTTTTATATGTTTGTTGGCCTCCTGTATGTCTTCTTTTGTAAAGTGTCTTTTCATATCCTTCACCCACTTTTGAATGGTCTTTTTGTTTTTTCTTGTAGATCTGTTTTAGTTCTTTGTAAATTCTGGATATCAGCCCCTTGTCAGATGGGTAGACTGCAAAATTTTTTTCCCATTCTGTTGGTTACCGATTCACTCTACTGACTGTTTCTTTTGTCGTGCAGAAGCCGTGGAGTTTGATTAGGTCCCATTTGTCTATTTTGGCTTCTGTTGCCATTGCTTTTGGCATTTTGGTCATGAAGTCCTTGCCTATGCCTATGTCCTGAATGGTTTTGCCTAGATTTTCTTCTAGGGTTTTCATGGTGTTAGGTCTGATGTTTAAGTCTTTAATCCATCTGGAGTTAATTTTGGTGTAAGGTGTCAGGAAGGAGTCCTGTTTCTGCTTTCTGCACATGGCTAGCCAGTTTTCCCAACACCATTCATTAAACAGGGAATCCTTTCCCCATTGCTTGTTTTTGTCAGGTTTGTCGAAGATCACATGGTTGTAGATATGCTGTATTTCCTCTGAGGCCTCTGTTCTGTTCCATTGGTCTATATCTCTGTTTTGGTACCAGTACTATGCTGTTTTGATTACTGTAGCCTTGTAGTATAGTTTGAAGTCCAGTAGTGTGATGCCTCCTGCTTTGGTCTTTTTGCTTAGAATTGACTTGGCTACGCGGGCTCTCTTTTGGTTCCATATGAAGTTTAAGGTGTTTTTTTTCCAGTTCTGTGAAGAAGGTCATTGGTAGCTTGATGGGAATAGTGTTGAATTTGTAAATTACTTTGGGCAGTATGGCCATTTTCACAATGTTGATTCTTCTTAACCATGAACATGGAATGCTTCTCCATCTGTTTGTGTCCTCTCTTATTTCGTTGAGCAGTGGCTTGTAGTTCTCCTTGAAGAGGTCCTTTACATTCCTTGTTAGTTGTATTCCTAGGTATTTTATTCTCTTTGTAGCAATTGTGAATGGCAGTTCGTTCTTGATTTGGCTCTCTTTAAGTCTGTTACTTGTATATAGGAATGCTTGTGATTTTTGCACGTTGATTTTGTATCCTGAGACTTTGCTGAAGTTGTTTATCAGTTTCAGGAGATTTTGGGCTGACACGATGGAGTCTTCTAGAAATCATGTCATCTGCAGATAGAGATAATTTGATTTCCTCCTTTCCTATTTGAATACCCTTTATTTCTTTTTCTTGCCTGATTGCTCTGGCTAGAACTTCCAGTACTATATTGAATAGGAGTAGTGAGAGAGGGCATCCTTGTCTAGTGCCAGATTTCAAAGGGAATGCTTCCAGTTTTTGCCCATTCAGTATGATATTGGCTGTTGGTTTGTCGTAAATAGCTTTTATTATTTTGAGATATGGTCCGTCAATACCTAGTTTATTGAGGGTTTTTAGCATAAAGGGCTGTCGAATTTTGTCAAAGGCCTTCTCTGCATCAATTGAGATAATCATGTGGTTTTTGTCTTTGGTTCTGTTTATGTGGTGAATTACGTTTATGGACTTGTATATGTTGAACCAGCCTTGCATCCCTGGGATGAATCCTACTTCATCATGGTGGATAAGCTTTTTGATATGCTGTTGCAATTGGGTTGCCAGTATTTTATTGAAGATTTTGGCATCTATGCTCATCATGGATATTGGCCTGAAGTTTTCTTTTCTTGTTGAGTCTCTGCTGGGTTTTGGTATCAGGATGATGTTGGTCTCACAGAATGATTTGGGAAGGATTCCCTCTTTTTGGATTGTCTGGAATAGTTTCAGAAGGAATGGTACCAGCTCCTCTTTGTATGTCTGATAGAATTCGGCTGTGAACCCATCTGGACCTGGGCTTTTTGTGGGTGGTAGGCTCTTAATTGCTGCCTCGACTTCAGCCCTTGTTATTGGTCTATTCGGGGTTTTGACTTTTTCCTAGTTTAGGCTTGGGAGGATGCAGGTGTCCAGGAATTTATCCCCTTCTTCCCCGTTTACTAATTTATGTGCATAGAGTTGTTTGTAATAATCTCTGATGATGGTTTGGATTTCTGTGGAATCTGTGGTGATATCCCCTTTATCGTTTTTTATTGCATCAATTTGGTTATTCTCCCTTTTCTTTTTTATTAATCTGGCTAGTGGTCTATTTTGTTGATCTTTTTGTAAAACCAGCTCCTGGATTTGTTGATTTTTTGAAGGGTTTTTTGTGTCTCTGTCTCCTTCAGTTCTGCTCTGATCTTAGTTATTTTCTGTCTTCTGCTAGGTTTTGAGTTTTTTTGATCTTGCTCCTCCAGCTCTTTCAATTTTGATGATAGGATGTCAATTTTAGATCTCTCCTTTCTTCTCATGTGGGCACTCATTGCTATATATCTTCCTCTAGAGACTGCTTTAAATGTGTCCCAGAGATTCTGGTATGTTGTGTCTTCATTCTCGTTGGTTGCAAAGAACATCTTTATTTCTGCCTTCATTTCATTGTTTATCCAGTCAACATTCAAGAGCAAGTTGTTCAGTTTCCATGAAGCTGTGCAGTTCTGAGTTAGTTTCTGCATTCTGAGTTCTAACTCGATTGCACTGTGGTCTGAGAGACTGTTTGTTATGATTTCTGTTCTTTTGCATTTGCTGAGGAGTGATTTATTGCCAATTATGTGGTCAATTTTAGAGTAGGTGTGATGTGGTGCTGAGAAGAATGTATATTCTGTGGATTTGGGGTGGAGAGTTCTGTAAATGTCTATTAGGTTTGCTTGTTCCAGGTCTGAGTTCAGGTCCTGGATATCCTTGTTGATTTTCTGTCTGGTTGATCTGTCTAATATTGACAGCGGGTGTTAAAGTCTCCCACTATTATTGTCTGGGAGTCTAAGTCTCTTTGTAAGTCATTAAGAACTTGCCTTATGTATCTGGGTGCTCCTGTATTGGGTGCATATATATTTAGGATCGTTAGCTCTTCTTGTTGCAGTGATCCTTTTACCATTATGTAATGTCCTTCCTTGTCTCTTTTGATCTTTGTTGCTTTTAAGTCTATTTTATCAGAGATGAGAATTGCAACTCCTGCTTTTTTTTTTTTTGCTCTCCATTTGCTTGGTAGATCTTCCTCCATCTCTTTACTTTGAGCCTTTGTGTATCTTTGCATGTAAGATGGGTTTCCTGGATACAGCACACTGATGGGTTTTGGCTTTTTATCCAATTTGCCAGTCTGTGTCTTTTGATTGGGGCATTTAGTCCATTTACATTTAGGGATTGTATTGTTATGTGTGAAAATGATACTATCATTTTGATGCTACCTGGCTGTTTTGTTTGTTAGTTGATGCAGCTTCTTGATTGTGTTGATGCTCTTTTACCATTTGGTATGTTTTTGGAGTGGTTGGTACTGGTTGTTCCCTTATATGTGTAGAGCCTCTTTCAGGAGTTCTTGTAGAGCAGGTTTGGTGGTGATGAAATCTCTGAGTACTTGCTTGTTCGCAAAGGATTTTATTTTTCCTTCACTTATGAAGCTTAGTTTGGCTGGATAGGAGATTCTGGGTTGAAAGTTCTTTTCTTTAAGGATGTTGAATATTGGCCCCCAATCTCTTCTGGCTTGTAGGGTTTCTGCTGAGAGATCTGCTGTGAGTCTAATGTGCTCCCCTTTGTGGGTAACCCGACCTTTCTCTCTGGCTGTCCTTAGCATTTTCTCTTTCATTTCAACCCTGGCGAATCTGACGATTATGTGCCTTGGGGTTGCTCTTCTTGAGGAATATCTTTGTGGTGTTCTCTGTATTTCCTGGCCTTGAATATTGGCCTGCCTTGCTAGGTTGGGGAAGTTTTCCTGGATAATATCCTGAAGAGTATTTTCCAGCTTGGATTCATTCTCTTCATCCCATTCAGGTACACCTATCAAATGTAGATTAGGTCTTTTCACATAGTCCCACATTTCTTGAGGATTTTGTTCATTCCTTTTTGCACTTTTTTCTGTTCTTGCCTTCCCTTTTTATTTCATTGAGTTGATCTTCGACCTCTGTTATCCTTTCTTCTGCTTGGTCAATTCGGCTGTTGAAACTTGTGCATGCTTTGCAAAGTTCTCGTGTTGTGTTTTTCAGCTCCATCAATTCACTTATATTCCTCTCTATGTTGACCATTCTCGTTAGCATTTCGTCCAATCTTTTTTCAAGGTTCCTAGTTTCTTTGCATTGGGTTAGAACATATTCTTTTAGCTCACTGTAGTTTCTTACTACCCACCTTCTGAAGTCTGATTCTGTCATTTCATCACCCTCCTTCTCCATCCGGTCTGGTTCCCTTGCTGGTGAGGAGTTGTGATCCCTTTTAGGAGGGGAGGTATTCTGGTTTCGGGAGTTTTCATCCTATTTGCACTGGTTTCTTCCCATTTTTGTGGTTTTTATCCACCTGTTGTCTTTGTAGTTACTGTCTTTCAGATTGGGTCTCTGAGTGAGCTTCCAGTTCGTGGATGCTGAAGTTACTTCTTCTCCTTTTTTTTTTTAAGCTTTCCTTCTAACAGTCTGGCCCCTCTGCTGTAGCACTGTTGAGGTCCTCTCCAGGCCCTGCTTGCCTGGGGATCACCTGCAGCAGCTGCAGAACAGTAAGAGTTGCTACCAGTTTCCTCTTCTGCTATCTTTGTCCCAGAAGGATGCCTGCCAAATGTCAGTCCCTTCTCTCCTTTATGAAGTGACTCTTTGGATCTATGGGAGTCAGGGAGCTACTTGAGGAGACAGTCTGTCTTTTATTGGGGCTCAAGTCCTGAGCTGTGAGCTCTGTTGTTCATTCAGAGCTGCTGGGCAGGTACGTTTAGGTCTGCTGCAGCTGAACTCATAAACCGCTTTTTGTTCCCAGGTACTCTGTCCCGGGGAGTTAGGGCTTTATGAGTTTCCATTGTGCTGCTGCCCTTTTTGTTTTTTCTTTCAGGTCTGCCCTGCCCAGGTAACAGCCCACCTAGTCACTGTCTGCCTGAGGAGGCTTTGTTGAGCTGCTGTGGGCTCCACCCAGCTGCCCTGTGATCTTCCCTGCAGTCCTGTTTATATAGGTGTAGTTAGAACTGCCTCAGCAATGGTGGCCCCGCCTCTGTTATGGCAGACTCTCTCTGTTGGGGCAGGTTGCCTTGGCAATGGCGGGTTACCTCAGCAACGGCGGCCTGCCTCCATAGTGGTGAAGAGTCTCAGTAATGGCAGATGCCCCTCCCCAACAGAGCCAGACCATCCCGGGTTCAGCTGTGCTTGCTGTGAAACGCTCAACCCAGAGCGTTTTCAATTACTGTTTTTGTTTTCGTTGTTGTTGTTGTTGGGGGTGAGGGGTGGGACCAACCGAGCCTGATCACCTGGCTCCCTGACTCAGAGTCTTTTTTTTATTTTTTAAGTTGAACGACCCAGCATTCCAGTCACTTGTTGAAAAGGCGCCGGGATCTCCCATGCTGCCACTCACTGAGTTGGCTCAAACAGTGGCGCCGAGGCTCCTGGTGGTTTTTTTGCCTAGGAATCTCCCGGTCTGGCTCGCTATTTCAGATGAATGGGCAACTCTGCCGTCTCAGGGCTCCAATAACCAGCTAAGAGGGCTCCCAGACCAGTGGCTTTTATATGGAAAACCACCACAACAGGGCGTGGTCAAAGCAGCCACGTGGGCCAAATCAGCCCCATGGGAGCCAAAACAGCCACACCGCCAGAACAGTGGTGCTGGTGACCCCTCTGCCTGGGAATCTCCTGGTCTGTGGGCAATAAAAATTCATCTGGAAATGCAGCGTCCACTCACCCTCTGCACTTTCACTGGGAGCTGAAGTCCTGAGCTGTTCTTAGTCGGCTATCTTCCCAGCAGTCTCCCAGGTTCATTTCAATGGGACTGGTTGGACAGTGGGTGTAGCCCAAGGAGGGCAAACTGAGGCAGAGCAGGGCACTGCCCCACCTGGGAAGTGCAACTGGACAGAGGATCAAAAACTTTACCCCCTTAGCACTCCAGTTCAGATACTGCATTTCTCCCATTGCCATTGCAACCCACAGTCCAGGAGAACACCGCCAGGCTAAAAAGTGCTGTGAGTTACCAACACAGATTGGAGCAACGGCCCTGGTTGGCCTGGTGCCACAAGTTGTTGACACAGATCTGGGTAGTTTTGACTAGCACCAAGAGCACCTGGGGGACAGATCTACCTGCCCCCAGGAAGAGGGTGAGCTGAAAGCAGGGAGACAGGTGATATGGCTTGGCAGGTCCCACAAGGACCAGCAAACTGAAGCCCTCTCACTTGAGAGTTTCACAGCCAGCACATCAGTCCGAGGTCAACATGGGACGATAGAGCTTGGTGGGGGGAAGGGCATCTGCCATTGTGAAGGCAGGTCTAACCTCACCTGTGTAAGCAAAGGCCAGAGGAAGCCTGCACAACAGTCAGGTTGAGTCCGAGGCAGCCCAGCAGTGCCTCTGCAGGCAGACAAGGGTCAGAATGCCTCCTCAAGTGGCTCCCTGGATAACCAAAAAAAAAAAAAAAACAAAACAAAACAACCCCTCAAACAGGAGAGCTCGCCAGGTACCTTTCCGCGACAAAGCTACCAGAGGAAAGATCAGACAGCAATCCTCCTCACTGCTCTGCACCCTCTGTGGGTGATTCCCAGGCAAGCAAGGACCTCTAGCAGTCCTATAGTGGAGGGACTTGACTGTTAGAAGGAAAACTAAAAAACAAAATGACACAGTTTTAACATCAACAGAAAGAACATCTACTCAGAGACCCCAACTGAAATCACCAACTTCAAAGATCAAAAGTAGATAAATCCATGAAAACGGGAAGAAACTAGTGCAAAAAGGATGAAATCATCAAAGACAAGAATGCCACTCCTCCTCCAAGAGATCACAACTCCTCACCAGCAAGGGAGCAAAACAGGGTAGAGAATGAATTTGACAAATTGAGAGAAGCAGGCTTCAGAAGGTGGGTAATAACAAACTCCTCTGAGCTAAAGGAACATGTTCTAACCCAATGCAAAGAAACTAAAAGCCTTGAAAAAAGGTTAGATGAAATGCTAACTAGAATAACCAGCTTAGAGAAGAACATAAATGGAGTTGAAAAACACGGCATCAGAACTTTGTAAAGTATACACAAATTTCAATAGCTGAGTTGATCAAGCAGAAGTAGGGTGTCAGAGATTGAAGATCAACTCAATGAAATAAAATGAGAAGGCAAGAAAAGAAAACAAAGAGTGAAGAGAAATGAACAAAGCCTCCAAGAAATATGGGATTATGTGAAAAGAACTAATCTACACTTGATTGGTATACCTGAATATAAAAGGGAGAATGAATCCAAGCTGGAAAACACTCTTCAGGATATTATCCAGGAGAACTTCCCCAACCTAGCATGGCAGGCTAACATTCAAATCCAGGAAATACAAAGAACACCACAAAGATACTCCTCAAGAAGAGCAACCCCAAGGCACATAATCATCAGATTCACCAGGGTTAAAATGAAGGAAAAAAATGCTAAGGGCAGTCAGAGAGAAAGGTTGGGTCACCCACAAATGGAAACTACATCAGACTTACATTGCATCTCTTGGCAGAAACCCTACGAACCAGAATAGAGTGGGGGCCAATATTTCAACTCATTAAAGAAAAGAACTTTCAACCCAGAATTTCATATTCAGCAAAACTAAGCTTCATAAGTGAAGGAGAAATAAAATCCTTTATGAACAAGCAAATGTGGAGAGATTTTCTTGCCACCAGATCTGCCTTACAAGAGCTCCTGAAGGAAGCACTAAACATGGAAAGGAACAACGAGTACCAGCCACTGCAAAAACATACCAAATGGTAAAGATCAAGGATGCAATGCAGAAACTGTGTCAACTAATGGGCAAAACAACCAGCCAACAACAAAATGGCAGGATCAAATTCACACATAACAATATTAATGTTAAATGCAAATGGCCTAAATGCCCCAATCAAAAGACACAGACTGGCAAGCTGGATAAAAAGCTAAGACCCATCAGTGAGATGGGTCAGTATTCAGGAGACTCATCTCACATGCAAAGACACACATAGACTCAAAATAAATGGATGGAAGAAGAATTACCAAGCAAAGGGAGAGCAAAAAAAAAGCAGGGGTTGTAATCCTAGTCTCTGATAAAATGGACTTTAAACCAACAAAGATCGAAAAAGACAAAGAAGGATATTATATAATGGTAAAAGGATCAATGCCACAAGAAGAGCTAACTGTCTGAAATATATACACACCCAATACAGGAGCACCCAGATACATAAAGCAAGTCCTTAATGACCTACAAAGAGACTTAGACTCCCACACAATAATAGTGGGAGACTTCAACACTCCAATGTCAATATTAGACAGACCAATGTGACAGAAAATAAAAAAGGATATCCAGGACTTGAATGTGGATCTGGACCAAGTGGACCTAGTAGACAGCTACAGAACTCTCCACCCCAAATCCACAGAATATACATTCTTCTCAGCACCACATTGTACTTACTATAAAATTGACCAGATAATTGGAAGTAAATCACTCCTCAGCAAATGCAAAAGAATGGAAATCATAACAAACAGTCTCTCAGACCACAGTGCAATCAAATTAGAACTCAGGATTAAGAAACTCACTCAAAACTGCACAACTACATGGAAACTGAATAACTTCCTCCTGAATGATGACTGGATAAACAATGAAATGAAGGCAGAAATAAAGATGTTCTTTGAAACCAATGAGAATGAAGACACAACATATCAGAATTTCTGGAACACATTTAAAGCAGTGTCTAGAGGGAAATTTACAACAATAAATGCATACGTGAGAAGTGAGGAAAGATCTAAAATTGACACCCTATTGTAAAAATTGAAAGAGCTAGAGAAGCAAGATCAAAAAAACCTCAAAAGCTAGCAGAAGACAAGAAATAACTAATATTAGAGTAGAACTGAAGGAGATAGAGACACAAAAAACCCTCCAAAAAAATCAATAAATCCAGGAGGTGTTTGTTTTTTGAAAAGATCAATAAAATAGCCTGCTAGCTAGACTAATAAAAAAGAAAAGAGAGAAGAATTGAATAGATGCAATAAAAAACGATACAGGGGTTATCACCAATGATTTCACAGAAATACAAACCACCATCAGATTACTACAAAAAACTCTATGCACATAAACCAGTAAACCTGGAAGAAATGGATTCAGCTTACTACAAACAACTCTATGCACATAAATCAGTAAACCTGGAAGAAGTGGATTAATTCCTGGCCACTTGCACCCTTCCAAGACTAAACCAGGAAGAAATTGAAACGCTGATTAGACCAATAACAAGGTCTAAAGTTGAGGCAGCAATTAATAGCCCACCAACCAAAAAAAGTCCAGATCCAGACAGGTTCCCAGCTGAATTCTACCAGATGTACAAAGAGGAGCTTTTACCATTCCTTCTGAAACTATTCCAAACACTACAAAAAGAGGGAATCCTCCCTAACTCATTTTATGAGACCAACATCATCCTGATACCAAAACTGGCAGAGATAAAATGAAAAAAGAAAACTTCAAGCCAATATCCATGATGAACATTGATGCAAAAATCTTCAATAAAATACTGGCAAACCAAACGCAATAGCACATCAAAAAGCTTATCCATCATAATCAAGTAGGCTTTATCCCAGGGATGCAAGGTTAATTCAACAAAGGCAAATCTGTAAACTTAACCCATCACATAAACAGAACCAAAGACAAAACCACATGATTATCTCAATAGATGCAGAGAAGGCCTTCCACAAAATTCAACAGCCCTTTAGGCTAAAAACCTGTAATAAACTACCTATTGAAGGAATGTATCTCAAAATAATAAAAGCTATTTATGACAAACCTACAATATCATACTGAATGGGCAAAAACTGGAAGCATTCCCTTTGAAATCTGGCACTAGACAAGGATGCCCTCTCTCACCACTCCTATTCAATATAGTATTGGAAATTCTAGTCAGAGCAATGAGGCAAGAAAAAGAAATAAAAGATATTCATTAAGAAAAGAGGAAGTTGGGGCCGGGTACAGTGGCTCAAGCCTGTAATCCCAGCACTTTGGAAGGCCGAGGCGGGTGGATCATGAGGTCAAGAGATCGAGACCATCCTGGTCAACATGGTGAAACTCCGTCTCTACTAAAAATACAAAAAATTAGCTGGGCATGGTGGTGCATGCCTGTAATCCCAGCTACTCAGGAGGCTGAGGCAGGAGAATTGCCTGAACCCAGGAGGCGGAGGTTGCGGTGAGCCGAGATCGCGCCATTGCACTCCAGCCTGGGTAACAAGAGCGAAACTCCGTCTCAAAAAAAAAAAAAAAAAAAAAAAAAAAAAAAAAAAAAAAAAAAAAAAAAAGAAAAGAAAAGAAAAAGAAAAAAGAAAAGAGGAAGTCAAATTGTCTATTTGCAGAGGACATGATTGTGTATTTAGAAGACCCCATCGTCTCAGCCCGAAATCTCCTTAAGCTGATAAGCAACTTCAGCACATTCTCAGCATACAAAATCAATATGTAGAAATCACAAGTATTCCTATACACCAATAATAGACAAGCAGAGAGTCAAATCATGAGCGAACTCCCATTAACAATTGCTACAAAGAGAATAAAATACCTAGGAATACAACTAACAAAGGATGCAAAGGACCTCTCCAAGGAGAACTACAAACCACTGCGCAACGAGGACACAAACAGATGGAAAAACATTCCCTGCTCATGGTTAGGAAGAATCAATATCATGAAAATGGCCATACTGCCCAAAGTAATTTATAGATTCAACACTATCCCCATCAAGCTACCTTTTTCACAGAACATGAATAAAATGCTTTAAACTTCATATGGAACCAAAAGAGAGCTCGTATAGCCAAGACAATCCTAAGCAAAAAGAACAAAGCTGGAGGCATCATGCTGCCTGACTTCAAACTATACTACAAGGCTACAGTAATCAAAACAACATGGCAGTGTTACCAAAACAGAGATATAGGCCAGTGAAAAAGAACAGAGGCCTTGAAAGCAATGCTACACATCTGCAACCATCTGATCTTTGACAAATCTGACAAAAGCAGGCAATGGGGAAAGGATTCCCTGTTTAACAAATGGTGTTGGGAAAACTGGCTAGCCATGTGCAGAAAGCTGAAACTGGACCCCTTCCTTACACCTTACACTAAAATTAACTCCAGATGGATTAAAGATTTAAACATAAGACCTAAAACCATAAAAACCCTAGAAGAAAACCTAGGCAATATTTTTCAGGACATAGGCACAGGCAAGGACTTCATGACTAAAACACCAAAAGCAATGGCAACAAAAGCCAAAATAGACAAATGGGATCTAATTAAACTTAAGAGTTTCTGCACAGTGAAAGAAGCAATTTTTAAAGTGAACCAGCAACGAACAGAATGGGAAAAAAATGTTTGCAATCTACCCATCTGACAGAGGGCTAATATCCAGAATCTACAAAGAACTAAAGCAGATTTACAAGGAAAAAAAAAAAAACCCATTCAAAAGTGGGTGAAGGATACGAACAGACACTTTTCAAAAGAAGACATTTATGAGGACAACAAACATATGAAAAAATGCTCATCATCACTGGTCATTAGAGAAATGCAAATCAAAACCATATTGAGATACCATCTCATGCCAATTAGAATGGCAATAATTAAAAAATCAGGAGACAACAGATGCTGGAGAGGATGTGGAGAAACTGGAATGCTTTTATACTGTTGGTGGGAGAGTAAATTAGTTAGACTATTATGGAAAACAGTGTGGTAGTTCCTCAAGGAACTAGAAATAGAAATTCCATTTGACCCAGCAATCCCATTACTGGTATATACCCAAAGGACTATAAATTGTTCTATTGTAAAGACACATGCACACATATGTTCATTGTGGCTCTGTTTACAGTAGCAAAGATTGGGAACCAACCCAAATGCCCATCAATGATAGACTAGACAAAGAAAATGTGGCACATATACACGATGGAATACTATGCAGCTATAAAAAACGAGTTCATGTCCTTTGTAGGGACATGGATGAATCTGGACACCATTATTCTCAGCAAACTGACACAAGAACAGAAAATCAAACACTGCATGTTCTCACTCATAGGTGGGTGTTGAATAATGAGAACACATGGGCACAGGGAGGGGAACATCACTCAGAGGCCTGTTGGGGGGTGGGGGGACTAGGGGTGGGACAATGGGGAGTGGGGAGGTTGGGGAGGGGTAACAGTGGGAGAAATGCCTGATGTAGGTGACAGGGGGATGGAGACAGCAAACCACCATGACATGTGTATACCTATGCAACAATCCTGCGAGATCTACACATGTACCCCAGAACTTAAAGTCAAATTAAAAAAACAAAACAAAACAAACAAACAACAGTAACAACAAAAAAGAGTAAGTACTATTATCCTGAATGGTGCATCGTGATAGTTGCTTCTAGACTGTGCCTCATGGCACAGTAGATTGCCAGCCTATTCTGCCTGTGCCTGAGTGAGGAGGGCAGATGGAAGGAATTTGATGGCTACCTCTCAAGTACTAATAACACACTGAAAAAAAGTCCATGTCTTAAAAATTCATCCTAATATTGCATTAATTTAAGCAAAATGTTTTCTCCTCCCCAAGTTTCAAACAAACCTGATAAGTTAAGGAGTTTTGCCCTGTGTAACCTCTGCCTTCACTTTCAGCAGACTCTCCTACATTCTGGGCTGAAACACATAGTAGGACATAGAGGGCTAGGGACAGGAGCATGAATGTAGGGACAGAAATGTCAATATTTGGGAAATGAAGGGAAGAAGAAGGACTTGTACAAAGAAGGAAAGATTGTTAGAGAAGGGGGGCCAAATTGTCGCAACGAAGAACAAGGCAGGGTGCCAGTTTCCACGCTATCAAATGCTGCAAGGAAATGTCTAAAAGGTTAAAAATAAAAAACAAAATTTCCCCAAAACAAAAAAGCCTTATATTTAGTAATAAGTAACTGTCAAAGATGGAGTTTAAATGGGGTGAGAGTTTGATACAAAACAGTAAGAAACAATAGATACTCAGAAATTTGTGAAGCTTGTAGGAGGAAAAAAGGTGCTAGATCAAACAAAACCAGAAACACTGCTTCAATGAAGGTGTTTCTGTCACTTACTACAGGAATTAATTTTGCATAATTTAAGTAAAAAGAGAATTTAGTACAAAGATACAAGATAATTCTCAGAATTGAAAGAAAAGCTAAAGAGTAAGACTTTAGAAAGTACAAGAACTGGACCATTTCTAGCAGGAACTATTAAATGGGAACTAGCAAATGGTCTCTTCAGGGCAATACTATTAGGTAAATCTCCTCCAGCTCTTTTCAGTTTTTGTGTTGTTGTGGCTCAAGTCATAAACACCAGGGAGAATGTCTGACTGTCCTAGTTCTGGTCACATGCTCCCCCTTGACCAGGAAAGGATAATGCCCTTGAATTACAGTTTATCTGCTAAGGAAAGGCCAGTTCTTCAAAGAAAACTGGGCAATGAGTCCTAAAAGGAAAAAAAATATCTCCACCCCATGTTCACTACTAAGCAGGAGAAAAATACAGGCTGCTCTCACTTTGCACTGTGCAGTCTTAGCTGAAACAAAGGCATGCTGGCTCTGATTCTTTACTCTGCGTGGTTTTGTGGTAACTGACCTTTGACCTCAGACCCCAGGAATGTGGCAAAATGAGGAACAGGTACCAGTACACACCAGTTTCAGTTAACATGGTAGTGTGCAAAGCAAAGACTGCCTGCGTATATGACCAAGAACAACTATAAAAAATGAGACTTCAAAGAGTTTTATAGAATTGAAATATAGTATATTATACTACATAATATATATAATACGCTATGTCTAAAATATAGATGATTTTAGAGAACATCAAATATAGCCCTCTTATCACAGCAAAGGAAAGGGAGGCACATTGACTTATTTAAGACTTCCTTCTTGGACAAACAAATTATGCTAACTAAAGAAGGAAGGAAGGATGGAAGGAAGGAAGAAAGGAAAGAGAGCGAAAAGAAAAAAAGTGAAAGAAAAGAAAGAGTGGCGTAGAGCTGCTACAACTTAACAGGGAAAGCAATCTGTGGGAAGTGAGTTTTGACATAGGTTTTGAAGGACTACTTAAATGTGTTTCCTCAGGTGTAAATTGAGGAGGGCTGGTCTAAATCTCTAAGAGCCTTTTTAGCTCTGACATGCTACGATTCAGAGCAAGATGTACTAAAATTAGCAAGTCATATACAGAGAACGGTAAGCAGGGTGGTTTGATTGGAGCAAAGAGGCATGTTGGGAAATTATGACAGCTCCAGGAGGGTCAGCTGATAGATGCCTAGCTGGGAGTTCAGGGTTAATACTTCTCTGAGGGGGCTGAGAGACTATGCCACCTCCGAAATGCTACAGTATGCTCTCCATTGTGAAGTAACAATTCAACACATTCATTAAAAAATAGCACCCAATACACTTCCCAAGGAATGTGATTAAAACATTATTGGGAAAAGTTTTCCTACAGGACTGTAATAGCTGAGACTCCCTATTATCTTATTGGATGAAGCAGCTATAATTTTTAATTCTGATTCTCATGGAGTATATGTGACTTCTAGCAGATGTGTGGAGTCCCTAAGGCCAGTGTTTAGAGATAGACGGAATGCATATACAGACTGAAGATGGAATAGAACTCATTTTAGTAACCATATGAGAAACCTTAGCTCTTAGTTGCTAAATGATGTTTACTGAATGTTTTATTCCCTAGTGGGAGCATTTACTTTCCATATGTATACAGGTTAGATGATATTTTAAAAAAGAAAATTACCCTAGTTCTTTTGGTTCTATTATCTATATTATCTTTTCACAAACCCATAAGCTTTTTGATCAGATTACCGAAATTAATGGACAAGGAAATCCATTCAGTTATTTCACTGAAGTCCAGTTGTACTATGGTATCTTAATACATCAGAACCAACATCTTATGCTTGCTTATCTGCCTGGCCTCTTCTTGCAAGTTTCTTCAGCATCCTTTTCTAATTTCATTCTTTCTTTGTCTCCTTGTGTATGTTTGTCTGTCTCTCACTTTCTACCACTCAATCTCTGTACTACATTAGCACTGTTTACTTTGAGTTAATCAGAATGCTTTATCTTCCCCTTATTTCCCAGCCATCTTGGCACACTTAACCAAGCCTCTACTGTATTTTTATAAATGAGTTGAGAATATTTTCTCTGCCCATAACTTCATGGGTTCATTCCAAATCAAGGTGATTCTGTGAGCTATAAATGAGAGCTAGGACCAGACCTGGAGTGGACAAATGTAGAAGCTATTTCTTATCTAAGTTGTTCATCCTTTCTGTGATAATTCTATATTGCCAACTGTGGAACGCATTCTTTCTCATCACCTGCTTGCCTGTAGTCACCATTTTCTCTAACATTTTATTTATTTTATTACTTTAAAACCAAACTTTATCCTCCTGATACCCAATAGAGTCTGTCATTTGACTCATTGCATACTAGTGCTTCATGGATTTGTCCAAATATTTCTTTCCTCTCCTCCTTTTTCTTCTTTCCATTAACATCATAAGTGTATGCCAAATTTTTCCCATTAAGTTTTTATCTAGATATTCTTTTCTTTATTCCAGATGACATAAGCATGTCATTTCATCATCAGCAATTATTATTCTCAAAGATTTAAGCATCTAAATTAATATCCTAACCTCAAATTTCTTCTCCTAAACTCCAGTTATCCCCAAACACAGCCATTTCTTAGATTGCATTCTTAGAGAACTGTCCATCTCTATACCTTAAATTCTAAGCTTCCTTTCTTTAATTTTCACTTTCTTTCCTTCCACTTTCTAATATCTCCTTTCAAATGTAAATCAGATCTTATCATTCTCCCCCAACCCTCTTAAAACCCTCCATTCACTTTTCATTGCACTTGAAATGCAAATTTCTTACAAGACTTGCTCTGGAAATGGCTCTGGCTTTATATTCTTCTCTGATATTATCACACACAGCTTTCTGTCTCCCTTATGGCTTCCGCAACATAGGCCTTCTTTCTCTTCCTAGAACAAGGCAATCCCAGACGCTTACATGGCTTAAGCTCAATATCACCTCCTTGTCAATATTAAGTCCTTTTCAGAGAGAACTTCTCTGATGCCCTCTCCAAAGAATCTCCTTACCTGATTTTACTGTATCTTATTTGCTCATAGCACTCTCTGAAATAATCTTTTTATTTATTTCTTGTTGACCTTCTGGGATAGAGGGTCCCTTGTCTGTCCAATTGTTTATTTTCTGTCCTGGAGATATTTCAAAGATCTAAACATTGTGTTTGCTTTCTGAGAATTTCCAGTTAAGAAGAGAAGTCAGATAAATAAGTAGATAATTATATTCTAAGTAATCTTCCTGAAATAATACAAAATATTTATTAAGAATATAAATTCTGCAGTCAGGTTATCTGGGATTAAGTCTCAGTTTTCTCACTTATTGGCTGTGTGACCTAGCTTAATCATGCCATGCTCAGTTCTTAATCATTAAATTGGGATAGCAATAGTATCTACTTTATGGTGTAGTCTGAGAGTCATAAATGAGTTAATATTATTCAAAGTACTTAGAATCTGGAACATAATAAACACTTAAAAATGAGGAGGAACTATTATTTATCAAATCTGTCTTTTCCTCCTCATTACAGCCATCACAGTCCATGTTCAGAATTGTGAGTGTCTTTCTTCAACCAATGAAGTGGACTTGCCTTTAGTGTTATAACCTCTTCCCTAATCAACTCTACATACCATCTATACATGGGTTCATTTCCTAAAGCACTTCAATGGTTTTTCATACTTTGGGATAATGCCTAACTCATTAACATGGTTGGTAAGGCCTTGCATTGTTTCATCTCTGCCTTATTTCCAGCCTTTTTGATTCTTACTTTCTATTTCCCACATTATGTTTCATAAATGCCCAACTTCCTGTAGTCTCCTAACCAAAACCTTCTATTTCTTTTTTCCCCTTTTCCCATGCTGTCTCTTCTTCAGAGAACATCTATTTCCTACATTATACTTGACCTAAAGTCACCCTTATTAATAATAACCCAGCTTAGAGTTTCATCCTAAAAGTGTACAATACTTCTTAAAGTCAAGTTCAAAACCTTTATATAAAATCCTGTATATGGCATTATCATTGCACTGAAAACATTGCTTTATCATGTATGTCTGACCTCCTGAGTTGCTTGAGGACACGTACTACTTATTGATCATTTTGATATCCTTAGTGACAAGCCTAGCACATAGAAATTATATGTATCAGTCAATGATTGATGTACTAATGCTTTTTAACAAACAACCTCAAATTTTAGTGGTTGGACATCTGTTGCTTGCCATCATAGAAAAGTATCATTTGACCAGACTTAATTTCCCATTATAGTAATTAGAAGGTTTGACAAAATATATGAAGTCATTGTTTTTAGATATTGGACAACAGGCAGCATAGAACTATAATCCCTGAGAAAAGGGAAACAAAAGAGATGAGCATATAATTCCCTTGTATTTCTCCGTGGAGTCAGTTTCTAGCCTCTGAGTACAGGGAAGGAAACCTAAGCAGAACCAAGAGCTCTCTGGGATTAGGATGTGAAGTTGAAATTTAATGGAAGCAGACACAGCTGTAATTTGTAGGACAGACTTCCACAAGGAGGGATTCATTAAGAAAAAGTTTTCAAAAATTAGTATAGAGTTCCCTTTGAGTCCTGTTGATCATTAGGTCATGCATGTAAAAAGCTATATAAAGAACAAGTAGAGTATGGTAAGTTAAACAAACAACTTCCAGAGTTCACAAAGGACAAAAAGATGTTCTACCTCCCAACTGCTAGAGTTGAGAATCCTTAGTGACCATCTGGTAACCCAGAGGGGTTATGCCTTAGAAATGGGGTTGAGTAATTACTAGAGTGAAGATTTTCCTAGAGGGTCTAACAAAGCTTAAAACACATTCTGGAAGGATAAAGTTCATAAAGTATATTTACTAGGGTTTTCCACAGAAACAGAAGCAATAGAATAGACTAGATAGATACAGAGGTAGAAGAGAGGATTTACTATAGGAATTGGCTCAGGCAATTATAGAGGCTGTGAAGTTCCATAATATACCATCTGCAAGCTGGAGAACAAGAAAAGCCAGTAGTTGAACTCTTCAGTTTGAGTTTGAAGGCCTAAGAGGCTATGAGGCTGCTAGTGTAAACCCAAGAGACTGATGGCCAGGGAACCTGGAGTTCTGATGTCTGAGGGGAGGAGAAGATGGATATTCCAGCTCAAATAGAGAGAGTAAATTTTCCCTTTCTCCATTTTTTTTCTGCAATCTGGGCCCTCAATGGATTGCTGATGCCTGCTTACAATGGTGAGGGCAGATCTTCTTTGCTTGGTCTACTCTTTCAAACACTGATCTCTTCCAAAACCATCATCCCAGACACAATTAAAAATATTGTTTTACCAGCTATCTTAATATCCTTTAACCTGGTCAATTGACACATAAAATTAATTATCAAAGCAAGTAACTTAAAGATACACACACACACACACACACACACACACACACACACACACACACAGAATCAGAAATATATATGAAGATAACAAAGTCCATACAGTCAGACATGTTCAGCACCCAATCCAAAATTACTAGATAGTCCAAGAAACTGAAATACGTGATTAAGAGAAAAATCAGTCAATGGAAACAAAAAAAGAGATGACAGAGATGATAAAACTAGCAGACAGACAAAGATGTTAAAGCAGAAAAAGAACATAATAAAAGGAGATACAGAGAAAAATTAAAAGTCCAAACATGAAAACTATAACTGTAATGAAAATTTCATTGAATGAGGTTAATATCAATAGATAATAGACACTACAGATAAAATAAAATATTCAGTAGTCTTTGATATAACAATAGAATAAAGCAAAAGAAAAGAAACAAACAAAAACCCCAAAACTTCTGTAATCTATGGAACATTATAAAGTAGTTTAAAATATGTGACTTATGTCCTGGGTGTAAGAGGGGGGAATATTTGATGAAATAATGGCCAAAACATCTTCAAATTTGCTAAATACTATAAAGTCACATTTCAAGAAGTTCAATATAAACTGAATGCAGAACACACACACACACACACACACACACACATGGTGAAGTGGAAGGTAGAATAATATTAAGAGAAACAGTGCTAATCATAAAATCTTAAAAACAGAAAAAAGACACAGTACGTAGAGATACAAAGATATGAAACTTAAGACTTCTTATGAGACATGACAGGAGAAAATGGAGTAGCATATTAAAAGTACTAAGAATGCTGACAACCTATAATTCTATACTCAATAAAAATATCCTTACAAAGGGGGTAGGAGAGTTTTTGAAGAAAACAAAAACTGACAGTGTCATCAGCAGACATGAACTATAAGAAATATAAAACAAAGCTCAACAGTAGAAATAAAATGATATCAAATGGAGACACTGATCTCACAAAGTAACAAGATTGCAAAAAATTGTAAATATGTGGGCCAGCATAGCAGATTACCTTGTGTTTTAAAATTCTTTAAAATATACTTGTTTAATTTGAAATGATGGTAACATATTGTGGGGTTTATATATGCTGTTTAGGGACCTTATGTTAAACATGAAGGGCAGAATGACCCATTTCATTCCTGTGTGCCTGTGACTTGGTTTCAGTGACCTGGTTTGGTCACTGAAAGTCCTAAAAGCTGGGAACTCCCTACTCCTATCCTCAGACCTTGGCAAACAGGAATGGTTAGTTATCCAACGTGGAAAAGCAATTGTAATACATTAAAAGTGCATTTTGTAAGCCCTAGAGAAACCACTGAAAAATGAAACAAAAAAGCATAGCTCATCTGTAAATAGTAGAGAGAAAATGGAATACCAGAAATACTCAGTTAATCCAAAAGTAGGAAGGAAGAGAGTAAAAAGAGATGACAAATAGAAAAAAAAAAAGCAAGCTGATAATTTAAACTGACAAATATCAAGAATTACATTAAATGTAGATGGCCTGAACACTTGGATTAAAAGACAGAAATTGTCAGAATAGATCATCAAAGACCTAATTTCATGTTGTTAACAAGGAACTCATTTTAAATATAAACACGAATAGGTTGAAAGTAAAAAGATGAAAAAGTTATACCATGCAAACCCTGAGCACTACAAAAAGGTGGAGTGGAGGTAATTAATATCAGATAAAATGAATTTCAGAATATGGCATATTACCTGGAATTTCATGATTTTAAGGGATCAATCTACTAAGAAGACAAAAGGTTATATTGAAAAAGGTAAAGATTCTAAAACCAATAATCTAAAATTCCACATTAAGAAACTAAAAAATAGGAACAAATTAAACTCAAAATAAGCAGAAGAGAGGAAATAATAAAAGTGAGAAGAAAGTAATGAAATTAAAAAAAAGAATAAAGATAGCCAATGAAACCAAATCTTGAAAACAAAACTGAGAGTGTCATCAGCAGACATAAACTATAAGATATTAATATTTGTCAGTTTAAATTATTAGCTTGCTTTTTTTTTCTATTTCTGTCAATAGATTTTCCATTTGTGTCAATGGCTAAAGTGATTAAGACTGAAAGAAGAGACAAATTAGTAACATCCAGGATGAAACAGAGGAGCTCACTATGTATCCTATAGAGATTATAGTAATTATATGAGAATATCACAGAAACATCCATTCCAATAAATACAGTTTAAATTAAATGGACAAATTCTTTGAAAGACACAAATTACTAAAACTGATGCAACTATCCTATTTCAATCAGTATCTACAACAATCACCGTGAAACTATTTTGACAAGATCACTGATGATTGCCCTGCTACTGAATACAATAAATCTTTCAGTACTGATTTTTCTATTTGATAGTATTGAGCAATTCCTGAAATTTTTCTTTCCCTTTTGGTGACATAATACTTTAATTTGTTTCTATCTCTATGGTTATTCTTTATCTAATCTTCCATGGTTTAATTTTCTTTTGTCCACATGTTGGCTCTCCCTTGGGGTCTGTCCTAGACTCCACTCGCACTTGAAAACCTCTCTGGGTGATCTCATTTATTTTCAAGACTTTATTACTCTCTATAGACTGATGAATGCCATATTTATGACTCATCAGTCAATTAAATATCTGCTCCTGAGTGTACTACAGGCATCATGAACTCAACATTTCCAAATGGATTTGACTTGCTGTCCATATTGGAACTTTCATCTTTGCTTTTTCTTTCTCAATAAATGTGTGAATCATATCTGCAATTTCCTTATTTTCTCAAGCAAAGAAGTACAGAGTCATCTTTCCCTGCTGGTCTCTCTCAGTTTCATAACGCAGCTTGTCGTGAAGTTGTATAGACTAAACTTACCTAACTACTGTTTGCATTATTATTACTTAACGTTAGGTTACTATTACTTGTTTAATTTACTAAAATATCCCCCAAATTGTTCCGTCTTAATTCCTTTTTCCCTACTACTCTATTCCTTTGTCTACATGTGCAAGAATGATCTTTTAGAAACATGAATTTGATTATTCTCTTTCTTAAAACCCTTGATCACTCCCCTTTACAGTATAAAGTATACTTCATTCTATATAAAGTATACAGAATAAAGATCAAACTCGATTGCAGTGTGCAATGTCTTTTGCAGTTTGATCCTTGCTTTTTTTTTTTTTACCTTATCACCTCTTGCTCAGCCTTTACAATTTGCCTTTTAATTGTGATTACTTGCAGTCTTATTCATTTATTCTTCCTACCCACTACCCTCAAGCTCTATACATTGATGCTGTCTCAGCCAAGAAAGATTTCTCTCAACACCTTTTCTGTATTACTTCTTGTTTTTTAGAACTAAGCCCAAGCATTACTTCCTCCAGAAACCTCACTGGGTCCCACCAACCTGAGATGTTCTCTTTCCTAAGTACTCCTATACCACCCTGCAAATAAAGCTTACATAATACTTATTACACTTTGGAAAAATACTGAAAACAATGACATTTGGAAAAGCAAAGTCATAACTCTACAGATACAGGAAATGGAGAGAAAAATGTAAAATAAAATGTTAACACAACATATAGAGCTTAGTTACATGGAGGAAAACACTAGAGATAAAAATAATTGTCTATTTTAATCCTAAAAAGGAAAGAAAGAAGGAGGGAAGAAAAAAATGAGAGAAATAGAGAAAGAGGAAAAGAAAGAAAGAAATGAATGAAGGAAGGAAGAGATAGAAAAAGAAAGAAGGAAAAGAAGAATAGAAGGAAGGAGGGTAAGAGAAAGGAAGGAAGAAAGGAAGAAGGGAGGAAGGGAGGAAGGGAGGGAGGGAGGGAGGGAAAGGAGGGAAGGGAAGAGAGGGAGAGAAGGAGGAAGGAAAAAGAGAAAAAAGTGTTTCTAGTAGCATCAGTGGGGGCAGTGGAATGAAATTAAGCAAAATGTAATGCAAACTGCTTCTCTAGAGGAACAATCTTAATAACCAGATCCATTGATCTATGGATGGAGCCATTGGAGAAAAGTTGTAAGTCCCAACATTTGAGACATTTTATGCTGAAAATACCTAGCATGTGAAACACAAACTGAGTGAGGGGAAAATGTTCTGTTGGCCAAGGATTTCTGGGACCTTACAGATCTTTCCTCTAATTTTTGGATGCCACTAAATTTTGTGATTCATATCTGGAAAGCCCAGCTCTGATGGGCCAGAAATATTAGAATCAAATACAAATAGTTTGCCACACATCTTTCATAGGTTTAGAACTTTGATTCTGTTTTGCTTCAGAAGCAGTTCAGGTTATATTCAAGGGACACAAAGAAGATGTGCCTTCAAACCGGGATATGACTGGGAGGACTAAAGACTTGCTATTCCCCAGGCATGGTGCAAAGCACTTAATATGATTCAAAAGAAGCCTTGAAGACAAATTGAGCATTTGAGAACTTTTACAAAAGACTTGTGCAATTACTTTTACAAAAGATTTGTGTGATTAACCACCTGAAACTTTTAAGAGTCTGTTATTTACAAAATTAAACATTGAATTTACTTGCTTTTTGCCTTGCATAGGCAGCTGCTAGGAAGCATTTGATACTAAGTACTGGAAATTACGGCATGTGCCAAAAGGATTTTAGAATGGGGATCCAAGTTGTGATCTAATTAAACAATAAGACCTGACAAAACAGTCACTACTGGTCTGTTAATGACTTCCTGGGGCAGTTCAACTTCTCATGTCAAAGCAGAACAAGGGCAAGGTCATCTGTCTTTGGCTAAGGCTCCCCCCGCCACCTCTTAAAATTAATGCTTCTACTGTTTCCCTATGCCCCCCCTTCCTCTTCCATTCTCTCTTTTTCCCTTCATCCTTCTTTTCCTTTCTTTGTCCCTCTGTTTGTGACCAAAAAGTCTGATTCAGAAGTCTCAAAACAGCAAGACCAAAAAAAAAAAAAAAAAAAAAAAAACAGTCCTTAACAATCATCTAAAAATAAGCAAGAAAGAAATAGCACACCACAGCCCACAGCTCTACCAAATAGAGGCATAAAGTGAGGCAGAGAAGTCCGACAGCTTGAGAACACGCATGTCCGGAATGAATGACATAAAGAAAAAGGCAAAGGCAGCAAATAGATACTCAAACCCCAACTCCCACATGTGGAAACACCTGTTCCAATTGTGGCCACACCTGTAGGCCTGTGTAGAGCACAGGGACAGATCTCACTTCAGGAGAGAGTCTTATCTGCATTGTCTACTTTACATGTGACTTTCAGACCACTTTCATTGAATAAAAACCTAGTTCTTTAGAAAACAGCCACTGACTGCATTAAATTAAAAGTGAATTTAAAAAGGTAATAACAAGTCTATAATAGAAGCCGTTAGATTATTAGGGCTCCTTTGAACTCTTATTTTCTAAACAAAGGAAATATCTTTTAAAGTTTAGATTAGGTACATTATTTTAGGTGACAAATTTAGGTTTTTCTGCATCAATTCACATCACAGGTCATTTGCAAATGGTGTACTAGCTACCTTCAGGCTGCGACGTCTGCCTTTTTTGCATAGAGCAGCCAGATAAAATATAGGACACCCCATTAAACATGAATTTGAGATAAACAACAAACACTTTTTTAGTATAAGTATGCCCCATGCAACGTTTGGGATATTTTTGCTTTCTAAATCCAGAAACCCTATTTTATCACTATTTTTGTTTTTAAATAATTTTCATCATTCTCTCTTTATAAGGAAAGGAGATATAGAAGCATCTTGCCTGTGATGTGTTTGATACAGACCAAATTAACTGAAAATACTAAAATTCAGTTTGAAGAAAATAAAGGTTTTTTTTGGAAGGGATCTGTGTCTGCCAGGCATTCTCATATTGTAGACAGAAACTTACAATATCTCAAGGAAACTATTAGGAGCAGAGCCCTGGGTCATTCCCCAGAGACTGGGGATTCAGTTTCTTTTTTTAGGGCTGGGGGGGGGGTAGACACAGCATCTCAGGTGATTTTAATGGACAATTTTGTTGGTCATGGTCTTCAAAAACATTTTACTGCCTGTCATGTGTAAAGCATTGTTAATTATTACAAATTCCCTCTCAGACTTTTCCCGTCATTATGATTGCATCTCGAAATACGGCCAGGGAAGTCCAATTTAGACAGGTAAAACCGATTCACTCATTTAATCTTTCTAGGAAGGATTTATTCACCTTCTTGTCCTCTAAAACACTGAGCTTTCTTTTTAAGTTTTTAATGCAGCAAACATTATCCTACCTGCCCTCTTCCGTTGGGATTTCTGCATGGTTTACTCTAATTACTCCCGATGCCAGACCTGGTGTGATATGAACAACTTCAAAGAAAAAAACTAGAAAAGGAACAGTGTGTTTCTTTTCTTTTCTAAGACACAGTATCAAGGAGACAAGATAGCATTTTGTTCTCATGATATGATGGACAAATCATATGGATCATCTATTAAGATGATGGATGGTATAAATTTTAATAGGAAACATCAACTGTAGTGAATTTCTCCTAGAATGTCTTTGAAACCAAACAGTCTCTCTTTGGTCCAAATTGAAGAGGTCACTAAGTTTAAAGCTTCTCTGGATATTAAACATTTTTTGATTAATTTTACTTATGTATATTGCAAGGACCGTGAAATCTTAGTTTAGAGCAATTGTTGCAGGAGGAAGTATCTGAAAATGAAACCCATTTCCTGCCTCAAGGCAAAATTAGTATCTTACTTACAATGTCCATTTACCCGACTGTCCTGACAAAATGTCGTTTCCTTGTTCTCTGTTTTTCTTTTTTTCCATGAAGTCCAATTAACTTAATGAAATTGTTTTTGTCTTGTTCTGTTTGTTTTGCTATAGACTTTAAATTTTCTTAAAATATATGTCGTTCAAAAGGCATCTACTAGATGTCTACTGTGTGCCCATGTTTGTATCTCTTAGCTTTTGTAAACCATGAACCTCATCTCCAAAAAGCTCACTCTCTGTTGTGGGTCAGAGACAAGTAAAACAACAATTTAAGTAATAAAATATGATGATGCTTTGCTAGTTATATGCATAAAGGGCTTTGGGAGCAAAAACGATTGAGCAACTAACTCATAAGCATCATTTTATAATTCTAATCAAAATAGGATTTTCGTGGAATTATAGAGCTTAAAAGTAAGCTACTGGTTAAAATTAGAACTAGTTTCAAAATCTGTTACTTCCTAGCCATATGACATTTTAAAAATTACTTAACTTCTCTGAACTTCAGTTGCCTCTTCTATAAAATGCGGATATTAATCTATAAGGTTGCAAGCTGTGAGAATTAAATTAACGAGCTAGTTCCTGGGCACCACTACTGCCACTGCTACTACTGGCTGACATGCATTCTTGAGTCATGGCCAGCACCTTATGTATATTATTCAGTTAACTCTCATAATGGTCCTCTGAGGACCGTATCCCTCATGTTCCCACTCTACATGTGAGAAAGTTAAAGCACCCAAGGTCACACAGCTAATTCTTTTAACTCAGGCAGACTTCAGGGTCTCACCTATAATCATAATACTGAATTGGTTCAAGGGAGCTACTTTTCTTTCCCTTTTTATAATTATTATTATAAGTACTATTAAGGAAATCTGGCAACATCTAGTTAAAGCCCCCCCCATCCCTTTTTTTTTTTGAGTAAGTGAAGGATCAAAGGACAGAGTAGTTAAGACACTTGGGGAAGCACAGCCAGTAAAAAACCGAGACTAAGTATTTCAGTCTGTTCATGCTACTATTACAAAATACCTAAGACCGAGTAATTTATAAAGAAAAGGAATTACTTCTCACAGTTCAGGAGGCTGGGAAGTTCGAGATCAAGGCACTGGCAGGTTCAGTTGTCTAGTGAGGGTTTCTCTCTACTTCCAAGATGTTGCTTTTTTGCTGTATTCTCCGGAGCAGAGGAAGGCTGTGTCCTTACACGGTGGTAGGCACAAGGGCAAACAAGTAGGACTCCACGTGAAACCTTTTTGTAAGGAGCCCTTATGGCCTAATTACTCTCAATGCCCCACCTTTTAATACTGTCTCATTGGCTATTAAGTTCAGACACCTGAATTTTGGAGGCGGCACATTCAAACCAGAGCACTAAAACTTCTAAGTTCAGTACATTATATTGCCACCCGTTTTCATATTGAACATTGGTTGTTAAATTGTAAAATGATAGAATAATTTTTTAACCAGAAGATTGAAGGTACCTGGCTTGCCTTCCACCAATCCTCAAACACAAATTAATCTGAGGTAAATTTAAGGTTGTCCTCTTTCCAGAGGCTGACTGAGGCAGCATCTATGAACACCCCTATTACAGGTGACTTCTGTGATCCTGAAATGACTTAGCTATATGAAAAGAAAGGTCCTTCCTCGGTTCAGAGAGCTCAGAATGGTATTTCCCCATCTGTGTGCCACAGAATCACAATGCCTTCAGAAACCAAAGGGACTTTGGACATCACCCTGACTTAACACTGCCTTTTGCACAGCCTTTGAGTGTGGCTTCGTATTTGAAATGATAGAGTCAAGTCCAAACAGCTAATTGGTGTTCAGAATGTTCTTTAAATGAGAAAATTAAAATCAAATTACTACTTTCTAACCTTCCCATAAAGCATTTTTTGGGACTTTCTGTGGGACTTACACAACCATTCAATTTCCTTACTATCCCACTCAATGTTTGTGTCAAAGAAGCTGAGAATTAGATTTAAACTCCATTGTTATTTAGTAAACAGGGAAAGCACCTGGTAACTAATTTTCTTTTTAAAAAACAGACATTATTGAGGCAAAATGACACAGTTATTGTATATATTTAAGGTGTGTAACATGATATTTTAATATACGCATACATTGTAAAATGATCACTGCATTAAACCCAGTTAACACATTTATCACCTCACATAGCTACCATTTTCTTCTTTCCTCCCTTCCCTCCCCTCCCCTCCCCTCCCTTTCCTTCCTCTCCCCTTCCTTGTTTAAAAAATTTAATTTATTTTGAGATGGATTTTCCCTCTTGTTGCCCAGGCTGGAGTGCAATGATGCAATTTCGGCTCACCACAATGTCCACCTTCTGTGTTCAAGCGATTCTCCTACCTCAGCCTCCCCAGTAGCTGGGATTACAGGTATGTGCTACAACGCTTGGCTAATTTTTTGTGTTTTTAGTAGAGACCGGGTTTTTCTACGTTGGTCAGGCTCTTCTTGAACTCCTGACCTCAGGTGATCCGCCTGCCTCAGCCTCCGGAAGTGCTGATTACAGGTGTGAGCCACCGTCCCTGGCCCCTTCCTTTTTTTCTTTTTCTTTTGTCGAGAACACTTGAGATGGATCCTCTTAGCAGCTCACAAGTGTATAATACAGTGTTGCAAATGGTAATCACTGTGCTACGTATTAGATCTCCAGAGCTCATTCATCCTGTGTGGCTGAAACTTTATACTCTCTGATCAACATCTTCCCATTTCCTGCCATCCCTTTCCACCCCATCCCTGGCAACCACAATTCTACTCTCTGCTTCTGTGAGTTTGCTTATTTTAGATTCCATATATAAGTGAGATCATGTACTATTTTTTCCCCAGTCTGGCTTATTTCACATGGTATAATATCCTCCAGTTCATCCATGTTGTCATGTGTGTGTGTATATGTGTGTATACCACAATTTTTAAATTTATTCATCTATTGAGAGACATTTAGGCTATTTCTATACCTTGGCTATTGTGAATAATGTTGCATTAAAACAGAGGTGAAGACATCTTCTTGAGATCTGGATTTTATTTCCTTTGTTTATATAGCCAGAAGTGGTATTGCTGGGTCATATGGTAGTTATATTTTTAATTTTTTGAGGTACCTCCATCCATACTTTTTTCCATAATTGCTGTACTAATTTACATTTCCACTAACAATGTATAACTATTCCCTTTTATCCACATCCTCATCAACACTTGTTATCTTTGCCTTTTTGAAAATGGCTATTCTAACATGTGTGAGATGATATTTCATTCTGGTTTTAATTTAATTCCTGTTTCATTAGAAAAATAATATTTCCCCCTAAGTGACATTGTACTCATTGAAAAAAGAAAAATACTAGATCACAATACATTATGTTTTAATGTATCTGTTTATTTTCCTTTATTACTATCATTGGGTTCTTACAATGTAAGTTACACTATGCTAGACACTATATTTGTAAAGTTTTATTAAATTCTCACAAACAACTCTGCAAGGTAGACAATCTTTTTTCCATTTTTCATTAAAAAAAAGCTGAATCTCCAAAAAGATTAAATAATTTGTCCAAGGTCTCATACCGTATTTTTACCAGAGTCAGAATCACAACTCAGGTATTTCTGAGTCCAAAGCTGACGCTCTTTCTATTTTGTTAGGTGGACTTTGAGAAATGTATGAGTTTAAGTCTTAACTAAAAGAAAAGAAATATAACTAGGAAAATGAGTTTGGTTTGGCTGGTCCAGAAATGAAATCCAGATCTCTGAATGCCCTTTGCTAGTAACTGTGAGCATCAGCCCTCATCACTAGGTCTGGGGAGAGTAAGCAGCATTCAAAGCAGGAAGGAGACCAAAAGGACCTCTTGAGAGCAACCACGGGTCCTTCAGTCCACGTTCCTTTGGGAGAGACCTTTGCTATGACTGTATCGCAGTACCTGCAGCATATCTTCCACAACATAAGTTAGTCATATAATACTCAAAGATACCTGACATCATCAGTTCACCTCTCCGACTTCTGCCCAGAGAGAAAAATGTTGTATCTTGCCCTTGGTTGGTAATGCAAATAATGTTGTTCTTTAATCTTTGAGAAACAAGGCCCATTCTCTAACAGGTATATGTCAAACATATTCTCACCAAAAGAAATGATAATATTTCATGTTTGAGTTTTCTATAGGAAGTGTTTTTTCTTTTTTTTTTTTTTTTTGGTATGTGTTCTTACGTTAGTTTAAACATGTATCAGTCAGATCAGGGATGGCATCATGGTTTACCAACAGGCATTTCCATGTTTATATAATGAGTTTTCAAAAATGATGTCAATGCATCTCATATTGTCTAAAAGTATTTTAAAACTTGAAGGTAGAAGGAGAAAAAAATCACTCCAAGTCACTGATTCTATATTTTGTGGAAGAGAATTAAATGGTCTACATATTGCATAGGGAAGGTCACCTGTGTACTTTTTTCACCTGATGTCTTTTTAAATCCTCCACCCAATGTCACGAATTTTTCTAAACTCTAGAAATTCAGTTGAGATGCCAAAAGGTCTTTAAGCAAAGAAGTAGAAATCAATGCTAGAATTATTATTCTGAACAGGGTATTGACAGTTATAATAAAGTTATAGCAACTGGACCTGAAAATGTAAAGTCAGTTAATGGACTTTATTTAGACAACATCAGATAAGGACATTAGTAATAACTGTTATCTTGATAGATAACCTTAAATTCAAGAAAATGTTTCCCCAAACACAAGTTGTTGTGAATTCCTTTTCCTTTTATCTTACAGTAGGCAGAAGATTGCGACCTCCCATTATGAAACAGCATCATAAAATGCAGAGCACAGCTACCCTGACTAAAACCACCTTTCTCCTCTGCTGATACAGACAAACTAGCAGTAAATGCTTTTTGAGCTCCTGGCGTGCAGATAAATTCCTACGGACATCCCCAATTGGACTGAGAGATTGAGAGACACAAGGGAGAGAATAGCTGAGGCCAGGAGAATTTAACATGGCAATTAGCAACCCTTCGACTTTGCTAGACCCCACAGCACAAGACAGGATGGAAGTAACCAAAAATCTCTCCAGCAGAGTAGATGATAAATTGGTTGCATCCCAGGGGTTGCCGGACAGAGTTATTATCCAATGGCAGGCCCAGATGGTGTGTAAGTCTATGCAGTGAGGTCAGACAATGAAACAGGGCTTTAAATTCCCAAGGAGAGCTCCTTTGCCTGTGTATCCATTGGTGCACCCTTTCCCCTGATTTTGGAAGACTCTAAATCACATCAAATAGTGTGTATTATTCTTTCTATCTGAACAAATAAGTTCTAAAACATAAAACATTTAAAACAACTGTTACCATTGTCACCAATGATTCTGTTCTTAAGAAGTTAGAAAAGTAAAATATAAAATTAAAATTGAAAATATTTAAAGACTTTCAGAATTTTTTTTTAAGCAGAGGGAGGGTGTGTGGGGGAAGAGGAATTTTAATCCTCTTTCTGTATCAATTCTGATGGCTGCTTTTAAGAATTATGTTAACCATCACATATGGATCATAACAACTTTAGCACTGTATTTAAATTAACTCAACATTTCTCAATTTCTTAGGGTCTCAATTTTTTCATCAGAAAAGTGGGGCCAATAATACTACCTATTTACAACATTGCTATGATGATGGAGTGAATTAATAGGTGGAAGATGCTATAATAGTGGCTGGTACTGAGGAGGTTCTCAATATGTCTTAGCTGCAATCATGATGATTATGATGATGGTTGTGGTGGTTTTAAATGTTACTCTGGCTAGATTTTATAATCTATAGAGCAATAACCATGTCTGCCTCGTTTATGGCTAAACCCCCAGCATCTAAGCACACTGCCTGAAATACAATTAATATTTATTGATTGATAGAATGAATGATTGCATGAGTTTTTAAATGCTGATTTCCGTACTTGTGTTACTATTGATTTAACTTAATTGTGAGGATTATTAGGAGTCACTAAAAAGGAAGTGGGAAATGGAGTTAGCAAAATCAGTATCTTCAGGATACATTTATTGAGGAACTACTATATGTAGGGCATAGGGCTTTGAATATTAATTTCAAATGTGAATATTAAAAATCCAAAATACAGAGGACAGCCTAATATCATTATAATCTTCTACCTGGTATAATAAATGGATCATGAGAGAATTATACAGATATTTCACTTCTATTTTTCTTTTTGTAAACTTCTAAAATTTTTCAAAATATCAATGTCAACAGTCTGTCTCTTCTTCCCTCCTCCCTCCCTCCCTGTTTCTCTCCTCCCTTCCTCTCTTTCCCTTTTTCTCTCTCCTGCTTTTGTCTCTTCCCCCTTTTTTCTCTTTCCCTCCCTCCCTTGCTTTCTTCCCTCACTTCCTGCCTCTTCCTCACTTTCTTTTTTCTTTCTTTTCTCCCTTCCCTTCCCTCTTTCCTTCTCTTCCCTTTGCCCACTTTCTCTCCCTCCCTCCCTCCCTCCCTTCCTTCCTTCCTTCCTTTGCCCTTAAAGGCCACATACTCAAATGTTCTGAGCAAAAAGCAAAACAAAAAACTCGGGAAATGCTAACTTTTCTATTGAATTGGCCGTTGAGATTTTCCATTTAGACATAATTTCAATCAAAACTCAGAGCAGGCCGGGCGCGGTGGCTCAAGCCTGTAATCCCAGCACTTTGGGAGGCCGAGGCGGGTGGATCACGAGGTCGAGAGATCGAGACCATCCTGGTCAACATGGTGAAACCCCGTCTCTACTAAAAATACAAAAAAAAAAAAAAAAAAAAAATTAGCTGGGCATGGTGGCGCGTGCCTGTAATCCCAGCTACTCAGGAGGCTGAGGCAGAATTGCCTGACCCCAGGAGGCAGAGGTTGCGGTGAGCCGAGATTGTGCCATTGCGCTCCAGCCTGGGTAACAAGAGCGAAACTGCGTCTCAAAAAAAAACAAAACAAAACAAAACAAAAACCTCAGAGCAATTTCTGTATGAAAGGGAATAGCCCACTTACACTGGAATTCCTTTGAGGGTTTCACAACTTTGGCTGTAGTATACTTGATTGGGTTGAGCCTCCAGATTAAAGGAAGACCCTGCTTTTCAGTCAGTTTCTTTCCATTTCAGAAGCCTAAGATAATACCTGGTAGGTTATTCTGCAATGCCAGTGTTAAAATTGAAGGGCATTTAGTTGTGTTGAGCTTTTTACCTTTTGTGATATTTCGGTTTTACTACCTTTTTTTAAAAAAAAAAAATCTTCCACTGGCATTTCTAAATACTTAATCACCAGTTTGGGAAATATTTAAGAAGTTGGAGACCAACCATGGATGAGCAAACACTGTTTGGTCCAAATTTAATAGTACAGTGTCTATGTTTAAAGTTTTTTTGAACTTGTAAAATGTTAGTTCTGTGCAATAGTTTCAGGAGGAAGTGCCTAAAAATGAATTGCATTTCCTGTTCTAACAAAGTGTCTGAAGTGTAATGGCCATTTTTTCTTCGCCCTGATAACGATTTGTTAGCATTCTGTTCACAAAGCCAACAATTTTTCAATTAGTTTTGCTGTTTTCCATTTGTTTGTTTTTTTGGTTGCTTTGATCTGTCATGAATATATGATTCTGTCATTGCTCAATTTTCTTGACATCTATTAATTGATGCTGTGGGCTGAACACTCAGAGTAAAACTAGGCATGATCCGTGTGCTCCATAGACACCCGTGATAACCCTACATGTAACACAGCTACCCCGCTGCACTCATCTCATGTCTCTTAGCCTGTTCTCTTTGTCTTCATGTCATACAACTGCTAACATGTATGTATTTATTTGCTTATTGTTTGTTTTTCTCACTATATTGTAAGTATGCCTAGGGCAGTGCTTGTCACAGAGTAGGGACACAAAAATTATCTTTTGAAATAATTAACGAAGGAACACTTTAATATGCATTATATTCTTTGAGCCTGGGGTGGGTGATCACAAAGGTGTGTGTTTGTTTTGTGATAAATCATTGAACTACAGATTTTTGAATTATGGGTTTCTTTGTGTGTGTATTATACTTAAAAATACTTAAGATTTTAAAAATCCCAAACTTTTTTAAAGCTTTGAATCTCATTATATTACTTACTTGCTGGCTACACCACCTAGTACTTAATTGCCAATGTTAAAATGCATTGCTTGAAGAAATAGTTTTATTTCGTGTTGTCAAAGCTTCACATAGGTAGGAAAGGGATTGCCACTTATAGCTGAGAGTCTTTACTGAGTATCTACTCTGTTTGCATCTCACTATGTAAAAGGAAGTTTAGGGGCAGAAAATTCTTTAGATAACAACTCTTCAGAGGCCAAGTGATATGAAGAAACCTAGACTAGCAATCTAACTTTCCAAGCCTTGAGACTTATAGACAGAGCTGTAGATTTTGGAGAGGTTCACTTAGGTGAGGGAGTTGAAATCTTAATAGTGGCTCACAGAGGAAGGTGGGTAGACCAAATACTCAGTGGGACAGATCTTTTTCCAGACTGAAAGTGGGTGCAAAACTATATCCAGATTCAATGCAAAAAGTCACAGATGCAATAAAGAAATCCAGTTTGGCTTCAGTATTCAAAATAAATTCATTTGATGAGTGTGTTCTGCATTTAAGACTATAAATCTGTTTCATAGATAAAATGTGGCTGGCGAGGTTGGTGGGTATTCAGCATGGAGAATGAAGTGGTGCATGCTTTGGGCACTTTATCTTTTGATTCTCCTCCCCAATCATCTTTCACTAAATGATGACCTCCATCTGCAGCTGACATCATCCACCTGTGTGCCTATGTGCCAATGCCAGAGGTTTATGTCTAGGGCTACGGCTATATTTGATAAACACATTAGGGTCAGTAGCATTAAATAAATATTTTTATGGCTTATAAAAGCCAATGTCTTAGGAACCAAAGAAAATAATTATGTCCTACTTAAGGGAGGTTTATTTCAAATCCCAGCTAGGGCCCCACTGTGGCCACTGCTTACATTTTCCAAAATTGATTTTCCACCAGATAAACAGTTATTCTGAAGTTACGTGTGGCATTTCCTCCAAGTAACAATGATACAGTGTCTCTGAAACATTTCCTGGTATTTCCCATTTTTCTTTCTTTCTGTGATACTCATTTCTTTAACACATTCTTCCCAGGAGAATTTGTTCCATGGTTCTACCATGCTAACTGTTGCCCTGTATGACCCAGACAGATAGGGAATCAGGAATCTTTACAAGTAGAATTTTACTTACTGCTTGGAAATGAAGACTTTGCTTGCATTAGTCTCCCCTCAATAAGTCTTATTCACTTTCACATACAAAGCATTAAGGCCTGCACTAATCGGTTCTCATTGTATTGCTCCCCAAGGCAAACTTAGGAAGGAGAAGTTGGTCTTTAGAGTTTATCCAAGCTCTCTTCCTTTCTCCTCTTGCCTCTCTTCTACTAGGAACATTGACTAACAGCTCCTTCCCTGAGACCCCGTGCACTGGCTTCCCCAGGCCTAAAACTTTACGCAGCCCTCCCTCACGACTCGATGTCATGGCACGAGTCTGCCCGACTTCTTTCAAAGTCACCTATCTGTGTCCTCATCTGTAGGAATTCTGCTGCTTGTTTTCCCAAAGTAGCTACAAAAGAACTAAGGAAAGTTGTTAGTATCTGTCAAAGGACATAAATGTTTTCAGAGGCAGAAATCAATGTATGTAGAGTGAGAAGGTCTCAATTCACGTTGCACCTCTCCCACACCAGATCTGGGTGACATGTCTCATAGTTTATAAGCCTTGGTTTTCTCACCTGTAAAATGGGGTTGACAATATGTATTTGCAGTATTTTGAGGCTCAAATTGGTTGAAATGAGTTAACTTTCTTACAAACTGTAAATTCTGCAGCTGTGCCATATTGTTTTAATTAAAGGCATTGGGGGAGAAATGTAATCCTTCCCTACTGTCAGCATAAAGGCTGTGGCCTGCTCTGCCTGTGCGCGGGGCGCAGCCTTCTTCCTGGAGAGTAGAGGATGATTTGTTTTCATGATTTCAGAAACAGGTACTCAGTTTCTCTGTCTGAATCTCACACCCACTTCTCTGCCCCCAGTATTTCCATTCATAAATGCTTTAGCTCCAGCATACCTCCAGTGCGAAAACTCTCCAAGAAACCCAGCCCTCCCTGGGTAGGTGGTTTACCTTAGAGAATCAGTGCACACACAATGATAGTATTTATAACCAGGGAGTAAGAACTCTGCCTCTGTTCCAGGCCTAGAGACTCACTAAATAAATTCAGGGCAAGTGGCACTTGAGAGGGATGGAACATGCCTCAAACTCATTAGGAAACTCTGGTCAGAGAGGCCGAATGTAACTGAATATTGCGTGGCACTATGAAACATCTAGGTGAAGCTAGTCGTCTAAGACAGCCCTCTCTGTGAAAAGGGGTCAGAGGGAGTCCACTCACCCATGTCTGGACCTTTACTTACTAAGTGCTGCCAGAATGTGTTAAGTGTGTATTTTGAGATTCCAGAGAAGAGCAGAGAAGAGATATTCCAAAAGCAAAATCACTGAACAACTCATACATGACTCAGTCTTTATAATCTGTACCTCTAAATAATATAACACATAACATGTTAGGATTCTGGAGAGGTGAAAAACTGAGACAAGTCTTCATACCGCGACGCTCAGGTCAATCAAGTTTATGTGGTCAAAATTGTAGAATCCTGCAAGGAATTCCAATGTGAGTGGTCTTTTTTGCCCACTCCGCCCCCCCACCATATAGAATTGGCACTGCGTTTCAATTAAAATGGAATCTAAAAGGAAATCCCCAAAGGCCAATTTCAGCAGAAAAAATATTTTCAGTGATTTTTATTGGCTTGAGACTTTGCCGCCAATACTTCTAGCCATGCCTTGATAGGACTTTGCTCTTTTAAAAAAAAAAAAAAAAAAAAAAAAAAAAAAAGTCCAAATGCCTCGAATCTCTAAGCTAAAACTTCTTCCCACTGGTTGAATTTAAAACACATTGGGGTAATAAAAGCACTGTTTAAATTTATCATGAAAGGAAAATTTACAGAAATAGAAGGTCCTGCATGTCGATAAAATAATTGCTTATCGATGTATTTATTGAAAGGGTTACAATCAGTGTATCCATTTAACATCATATAAATCTGTTGCTGTCTTATGGCTATCAGTTTCAGATAATGAAGATATTGTGGGTAAATGTTTTTCCTTAGCTCCGAGGATTGTCAGGAGACTTCCTCACCAACTCTTTGAGTTACTGTGGTTCTTAGAAAACTTTATTGGAGAGGCATGTGAGCAGGGCAGCTATCTCTGTTTTTCTAGCATTACTGTGGCTTCAGAGCAAGGGCTCATGGGCTCATTTGAAAATTCTTTTAGTGTTTTCATCCTCGCTCATGGCATCACATTATATTTTGGTGGATAGAAAGCGCAGTATGTGAGGAGGATAATATCATATCAAAAAGAACCCTGGAGATAGCTGTAAAGTATACCAGTTAGCAACTCGGCAGAGAACCTTCCATCAAATAACCTGAAGTGAGGTTGCTTTGTTCATTAAACTGACCTACATGAACCATTATTGCTATTTGGCTCTGAATTATTAAAAATCAGTAGCAAGATTTAGCACACCTCTAACTCCAGGCTCTCCTGTTCTCCAGGATAAAAACAGTCTCTCTTTGTGCTAGTTAGAAAACATATGTGAATGTACTAGCACTCAGCTTCTAGTGATAACCTTGTTAGTGTCTATATAACTGCATGTAACCACTCAGCATGACATCCTTTTCCATTTCTCTTTATGAATAATTTTGTTATACCTCATCCATTTTCTAGTGCTCTTTATTACAGCATGCTACTACATTTATTAGAGTTCCCATCAGAGAATTCTTCTTCTTGTTATCCTTAATAGTGCCATGTACTGCCCTCTCTTGACTGTAAACCTGGTGCTGTTCAAAGAACGTTTATTAGTTTATAACCCTTACATTTTAAATTCCTGCCAAGAACTTCCTAGGTGAAGAATAAGTTTGCAATAAATACACACACACACACACACACACACACACACGCACACACACCCCTCCACTACCACCACCACCTTCACTGCCATCACTTCTACCAGAATTATAGTGCCAAGGGATTACCTTTTAATCTGGAAATACCAAAAAACACACGGGCTAATAACACCTTCGTTAAAACCCATTATGACCCGGCACTTCAGCAAGCTCTAAGGAACAGGTGCTTTTGATTGATTCTAGAACACACACTTGGACTGGAAGATTTGAGCTAAACTGAGGCATGCTGGTTTTGGTGCAACAACATTGCTATCTGGGTTTTTATTGTGCAGACCACTTCAATCTGTCTAGAGGCAGAAAGAATGCTGAAAGTAACTAACAGCTTCAGTTTGTGATGTTTTTTCAACAATGTAATCCAAAATGCTTTTAAGGCTGGCTAGATTAGATATTAGCTGTTTGACAGTGGCAGTTGTCTTCTTTGGGTTTCCTGTAAGATCACCTTTGAAATATAGAGATATGAAAAACGCATAAGCATCCTGTCCATTTTGTTAATCACCTGTATGTGAACAAAAATGTTTCCTTCCCAAGGGACCGAGTGGTCAACCTCCGTTTATCTTATGTTTTCAGAGGGAAGGATGAAGAGTTAGAAAGAGCCAGGCATAGTGGCTCATGCCTAGAATCCCAGCACTTTGGGAGTCTGAGGCAGGTGGATCACTTGGGTCAGGAATTCGAGACCAGCCTGGCCAACATGGTGAAACCTCATCTCTACCAAAAATAAAATACAAAAAAAAGAGGTTAGAAAGATAAAAGAAACACTGCCAATAGGAGAAAGAAAAGAAAAGTGGGCAGGAGGAGAAAAACAGGGAATGACCACTACTACCATACTGGAAAAGACTTTCATCCGTGGAATTTGCCACATGTGTATTCACACATAACCGTAAACATCCCTGAAAGCTTTCTCCACTTTTGCTTCAAGTGGATTTACTCTTTCTTTCTCCAAACAATAAAGTATATCATTACAGGAAGATGTACATGCAGAGATGCCAAAGATAATTTTTGGAGCTCACAAAATCCTTATTATGCAGCTGGCTCTCAAAAGTCCTAATGGATGGCAAGAGGCAGCCATAACCAATAATGGGACCAGGTCACTAGGGGAAATCCATGGGGCTTCACTCATAATTAGGTTCTGTTTTGATTCCCAGAGATGTGTATTTTCTACTACCCAGTCCAGGAACTGTTATACATATCATCAACAGCAGTCCATGGACAAACAGGCAGCATGCTCTCTCTCCCTCCTCTTATTCAGTTATTATTATTCTTCATTAAACCTTCTTTAGCTACCTTTAAAATTTTGTTTGCTCTTTTTGCTGTTGGCATCTAGAATACACATACTGTTTGCTTTATGTGATAATTAACACCCACTAGCCTTTGTCACTGTTGCTACCATCTCAAGATCACAGGCTAAAATGACAGATTCCGAGACAAAATATCCAGAGATAGGTAGAGCCTGAAACTGGATATACCCCAGTTGGTTACTTCTATACTCAGATGCCATGAATGTCAAAACATGGTGGGAGTTTTTCTTTTTGTTCCCTTAGTCATCCACAAGAGACAAACAATATTTCATACCCCTCTTCATCTGCTTCCTGATACTGAGTTCTCCACAACTGCATTTATGTGTTCCATTTTTAGCAAACTAAAGACAGTTTCTTAAGTGTCCAGTTAAGAGATATTGCCTTCTTTCTGTATATGTCCATTAAAAAAAATCCCATGCCTGAAGTTCTTAAGACATGAATTCTGGAATGTGCTCAAACACAGGACTTCTGTAATGTCTTAGAGAAGGGCATGATACCAGCATTTGTGGTATAGGCACAAGAACTGGCTCATAAAATTTTGGTGTCAGAAGGAGAGTTCTGGAACTAGAACTATGTCATCTAAAAGAGACACTAAATGCCAGGGGTGAAGAGCAAGAAAGATTGAAAACCTTCCAGAAGATTCCTTATGATACTGAGAGGAGAAGACAGATGAGGAGAAGGTAGAAATGTCAGGAAGATGAAAAGACTAGTCTTAGAGAGAAGAGTAGCTAAAGGGAACTAGAGGCTGGTGTTATACCTGGGATCAAAAGCCAGCGAAAGGAGAACTAGTCAGTGACTCGGCATGAAGTAAGGAAGACAAGTGCAAGTAGTTTTATTTTTAATATATTTCCTTCAGTGTAGGGATTGTTGGTAAGGGTAGAATATAGGGACAAAGATACAGAAGAAAAGAGTTCACATTTAAATCACAATCGTCATGATAAAATTGTTCAGATGGACTGAAGATGAAATTGATTGCTATTTGACTACAATTGATTTGTACATAATACAAAGTTTGCAGTAGACACAGCAAACTGCCCCCTGATGCACATGAGTTCCGGCTTAGGGGCCTTTTGATACCTCAAAAGTGTTCCATCTGAGGCCTTCTCACGGGTAGTCTTTGGATGAGACAAAACAACCCCTTCTATTTCACTTTTGAAGTCCTCAACTTAGGAGACTGTAGGCTTTCTTCCTTATTTTGCTTTCTTATCATCCTGTTAATTGACATAAAGTATTATTAATCCAACAAAAAATTTTTCTTTCCCTTGGTAAGAATAAGTGCATATATTGTGGATCCCATATTTTGGCTCATGGCTAAGGTTCTTCCTGAATGATAATGTCTCCAGATTTTTATATCTGTTACTGTTGGGCGGGCCCAGAGGTGCACTTGGGTCCTAGAAAAAATTAAGTACAAATTGTAGATTTACTATTTATTATTTATATAGAGAGATTCTTTCCCTCAACTTCTTGAGCCAACTGGGAAGCATGTTAAGACATTTTATGGTTAGATAAATATCTGAATTCCTGTGATGATTGTAAAACTTTTCCTGTAACTACTTGCATGTGTCACTGATGGTAGTTAATCATTCGAATGGGCCAATGAAGGCGGTTTCTCAACATTCTTACATCTATGCTTTTTGTAAGCATTGCTCAGCTTCTTAACCTCATCTACCATAGTAAACATACCCCATCAGTACTATAGTTCTTCTCCACATTGGGATTTACCTGTCTTTTGCCAAACTCACCTAGAATCTTAAATGCCAAAAATATTTCTGGTAATATGTCACCCACCAGGCAAATGCTATTCATTTTTATCTCCAGTTTTGTAGAGTTACTTTTTTCCCCTCAAATTAAGAATATTTATTTTTCAAAATGAAAGCCAAATTTACCATATTCTAAATCTTCCTCTTTAAATTGTGTGTCATTTCATTTCTCAATCGTCATCTAATTCTTAGCTATTGTTATATACACATAAGTAACAGAGTCTTTGAAAGTTTAGTTTTGGGTTATACCGAGTGTATTGTCACTATTTTCCCTTAGCCCTTAACATGCTGGGAATTGCAATCCATGAAAGCAATTCAGGCACTGAAAGTAAATGGAGTTCGCACTACATTTCTATTTTGGATTTACCTCCATAAACCTTTAACTCTAAGACTGCTGGTGAAGACTGAGCTTTCCAATCACCCAGAACAAACAGAGAGTGAAAAAGTAGGGAGGGAAGATTCATGAATCGTAAGGATGACCAATATTTGGACATAAGTGTCACAGCTTGCAATACATTGCTACATTATTCCTATGAAAGTTTGCACGATTAAATGGAGGCATATTGACAAATATGGGATAAGTCAACTTTTCTTCATGGATTTCTTGTTTTGAAAGTCTTTTATGTTACCTGAATCAAATAAAATAGTCCAAATAGAAACAATTGTTTGCTTAATGGTCTGTGAAACTAGGACCAATGATTGCACTTTTAATTTCTGGCACTAAGGCTCTCAAACATTTAATAAAATCATCACATTGCTAAAATTTCTTATTTCACCTCTGTACCTTATTATGGCTCAGAGATTAAATTTCAATAATGTAATCAATAGTGTGATGAGGAGATTGTGGCTTTATTTTCAGGGATGTATTACACAGAGAAATACAAAGGACCACTTTCTCAGCTAGTATGGAAAAGAGATGTAAGCAATGGCAACCCTTTCTGACTGCTTAGCCCTGCTCAAACTCCTCCACCCTTTAACTCTGCACTCTTCAAATCCTGTTGATTGCTCATTCATACCTGAGAAAATCCAAAATGCCAGAAAACCAACCATCTCTCTATATATGCTTTGTGTAGCAATTATCTTACCTCATACCCTCCAAATATATTACATGTATTAAAATCTATGCACAAAATAGAAAATTATAAAAATGAGATAATGAAATCAGTATTATTTTTAAGATCATTAGCTAATATCTTAAGGCATTGGGGTTTATTGTTATAATCGCACATAACAAGTTCATATTTTCAAGTAATTTTTCTTGATTTTAAATATTCAGAAGAATTATTGGAAAAACCAAATAGATCTTCATTGCTTTCAGCTCATGGAAATAGTTTATTTTGTAAGTGAAAGTGTGAGCTTTAGACTTACCCATACTCACTTGGGCTTACATTACAATTCGCATTATTTCTTGGCCAGAAAATTTGTGAGCCACTGGTTCATTGTGGGAAAGTTAATTTAGTTAAAACCTGATAACACAACCTATAAATTTATATCACTGGCCATACATAAACCAGTGTATACTGCAATGTGCTGAAAATGAACAAATGAGTTGATGATAACTCTATTAACCATTTTCCTTATAGAATTATGATCCTTCTCCCAGGGATAGTTACATAACATGTGGTCCTCTGAAACATAGACTGAGTAAGAATCATTTAAATCTGTTTATTACATCATAATGAAGGTTAATTGCAATCTTATTATAAATGTAGATGATAAGAATATATAGAAGCAGTAGTGTTTTCTTCTCATACTCCAATGGATCATTTTGTACAATAGGTCATGTCAGTGTATCCAAGTTTAAAGACTATTGTCCTAAGTGATAAACCTGAATTTGGTCTCACACTTTTTCTCTTCTAATTTTTAGTACTCTCTGATTTTATACACCCTCAAGATGCCAGATGTGCCACCAGCCCAGACTTCTCTTCTCAGCTACAAATTCATATATATGATGATAACCTGTTGGATATCTCCATATGAAAATCCTACATTTTCAAAACTGAACTTATATTCTGATCAATTGTTCTAATATTCATCCTTTGCCCAGGTAAAAACCCTCAACTTCTCCTTCTTTACTTGCCACAGTCGTGCCAATATGTTCCTTTTATCCTGCCTTCTAAAATCTCTCCAAGCCACCATCACTAGTTCCTACTTGTATTGTTTCTACCCTAAATGATGGGAAGTTACCTGCTGACTTCCTCCAGTCTTACCCAACAAATTCTCATACTATCGCTGGATGATCTTTTTAAGAGTCAGAAATATGTTATTCCACATTTTAATAACTTCATGTTAATGGTTCCCCTTTGTCCACAAGACAAAAGAGTTTGTTTCTCAAAAGCACAAAGCTTTCCAAGATCTGACTCCTGTTCTGCTCTCCTTTGTTGCTACGTGTCACTCTCCTTTCACACTGTGAACTCTGATCATCCCAAGAAACATGAATTCTGAAGGCACCATGATTTTTCATAAATCCATCTACTCTAGGCTTTTCTATCTGCCTCAATGGCCTCTAAATTCAACCCACACCCATCTGAAAACTCCTAGTCATTTGAAAGCATGAATTTTTCATCTCCAAATATTTTCCTGCTGCAGGCAGAATTGCCTTTATTCTACCCCAAGCATATCTCTGTCATTTCATTTTAATTAATTTCTTTATTTTCTCCTCCACCTGATGGTGAGTACCTACTTAGCAGAACCCATTTCTTATTAGTGTTTATAGAATGTAGCACAAAATCTAGCATGTAGCAGCAAGACATCTTACTAACAATATGTATTAGGAACTCTTCTAGGTACTGAGGATTCAGGAACAAATAAAATAGACAAAAATCTCTGAATTCTTACAGAATATATCGTAAGTTTTAGTGAATGTTATCCATATAATAATCTGTTTAACAATATGCTATGGTTTATATCACATTGATTTGAACTGAATTTTGCCAAGTAGTAAAAAACCCTTCAGTGTCACCAAGCTGATCATAGACTGAAAATTCACTCTGCCTTCTAAGAAGAAATTTATTTCTTCTAATAAGATCATGTAAAATGCTTATTGACTACAATTTACATGCCATCAATTTAAAAAAATTAAGAAGTAGAAAGATTTGCATAAAAAGAAGTGCATTATCTTTTAAATACCTGTTTTGACAATGTTTACTAACTTGTACATTTTGAGAGTAATTTCTCTGGTAAATGGCACCTGGGTAAATAGTAAGTATGCAGTAGTTATTTGTGAATGTGACTACATGAATGGTAACCAGTTAATTCAGGCCAAGAATTGTTATGATTTTTATGAGTTCTCTTCACAAAATTAAAATAGATTACAAGTTGAATAAGCTGGAGGTAAGATTTAGAGATGAAAAATGAATACACATTTCATGTGATGCTCAATGCTCTACTTCAAACTTCTCAAATCACAGTTCCACTGTCACAATGCCACTAGCTTCTACAATTTCAAGTTCTTCCAGAAATAATAATAGGTGATTATGTGCTAGATCCTGTACAAAGTGTTCACGTGAATTATTGCATTGAATTTCATAACTTCATGAGCTATGTGTTATTATTCATTCTGTTTTACAGATGAGGAAATTGAGACTTAGATGCTGATAATCTTCCTGTGATTATACTGTTAATAAATAGTAGAGCAAGAATTTGAACTCAGAGATTTTGGCCTTGAAAAACCATAGGTCTGTCTTGTGCTTCACTCATTCAGGGCACTGATACTGAAAGTAAAGACTAAAGGTCAGTAAAACAACCAAACGCTGTCTACTAACATACCTATAATCTGCTGGGATTGAGGGCTGTGCTCAAATTCAAATGGAGAAGGACAAAGGGCTAAATGTGAGCTGAACACAGACGTCTTCAGTCTTCAACCTCAAAAAGTTTCAAAAAGGAACTTGTCATTGGCTCAGGAAAAATGAAGAGGAAATAGTACCACACTGATTATTGTTGAATTTGTTTATAGGGAAATACATAAACAATTTTCTGCCTCTGCTTCATGTCCATTTTAAATTCATCCTGGCAAGCTCACTGTTAAAATGTCCTCATGGTGTTGGGAAGCAGCAAAGTAGGCTGGATATTAGGGCCAAAAATACGTCACTTTTATTTGAGATCAATGTATTTAGTTAAATGGATCTATCAGGTTAGCTGTAGTGACCAAGCATAGCCATGATGTGTGAGACTTAGACAATAAGGTTTTGAAGGAACATTGAATTTTGATTTGGTGAGTTTAGAACAGAGTTAGAGAAATGGTAACCAGGCTAGATGACTGAGAAGGATGATAATAGGGAGATGAACAGGAAACCTACAAACAAATTCTACCTACTTCTATTTTTTTTTTTTTTTTTTTTTTTTTTTTTTTTGAGACAGAGTCGCTCCCTGTTGCTCAGGCTGGAGTGCAGTGGTGCAATCTCTGCTCACTGCAACCTCTGCCTCCTGCTGGGTTCAAGTGATTCTCCTGCCTCAGCTTCCCGAGTAGCTGGGATTACAGGAGCCTGTGTTATAGCTGTTTCTATGACTTAGTAACTTAGAAACTCCTAGAGTTATTCACACCTCGGAAATTGGTTCTCGAGGATGAGCAATATCATCAATTTTGGAGTCAAGCCTATGCTCGAATGTAGGTTTCATTTCTTGCTAGCTCTGCAAGTTTAATGTATCTGAACCTCAGTTTTCCCTTCTTTTAATTACAATAATGGTATTTACCTCTCAAAATTACTGTGAGGATCAAAGAGGTAATGCGTGATGTACTTGGAACAGGCCTAGGAGGCCTAGAACATAATAAGTGCTCAATATTTCAGTTCTCTTTCCTCTCACCTGGTAATCTCACTATAAAAATAAATACACCATCTACATACAGATTCATACACATGCATACAAATGCAAATTACTGGCTTAGGAGAGAAAAACAGGAAACAGGCACCATTCAAATGTGGAAAATATTAGCATTATGCTCTGACCCTCTTGCTTCCTATATGTATTGCTAAAAATTTAATGTGATCTTGTTAAAAGAGGATGTCAGTCAACAGTCATAGACCTCATAGGTTGGCTTCTTATAAGAAGCAGACTACGGAGCTATGAGGAAAGTGCTCTGTCTACCCACTAAACAGATTCCTCTTTGGGAAAAGTTGTTTAGAAGAGCCTTTAGATTTTCTTTAGAGTCAAACATACCTAATCCTAAATAAGACCTTTTGGAAAATAAGAACTAAGGCTAACATCTGCTTGGACTCAAGATAACCAAAACGAAAGCCATATTTTTTGTTAAAGATGACACCTTGCACTCCAGTGTGCATACTCTGTCCCACCTGGGATTAAAGTTATTCTTAATTCCCTTTCTGTAAGTACTATTGCATTTCAAAGAATTCTGCTTCCTGTCCCTGTATTGTGAGGAGAAAAACAGTATTAGTAGGATATCATATTCACAGTCACTATTTGACTGCATGTGATACATAATGACTATAATAATTATATTTATGTTTTTTCTAGATACTTCAAAACAGTACTTCATTATCAGTGATGATGTCTAGACAAGAATTTAGAGAATTTGGCCAGCCCTCTAAGAAAATATTAAGTAGCAAACATAGTTTTTTATATGGCTGGCACTATTCCAAAAAGGATCGAATACAAGGTAACGACTTATAAGGTGGTTACTATTATTATCCCCATTGTGAAAACAAAAAGTTTTGGACCAGAGAGGTTATATCATTTGCCAAAGAGGTGCATATTTACCATTTAGTTGGTAAAATGAAAGCTGTCCTGTGTTCCAATCTATTCTAATATATACCCCCTTTACTCCTGGTACTTAGAACACTTTGTGCAAAGTAAACCACTTTCTTTCTCCCAGTATCAGAATTGTTCTAATACAGTAAAATCTTGTCCTGTTCCACCCTTTGCCCAACCCCTTGAAGATGGGCAAATAACTTTCTTACAATATGGAGAGGTATTACTGCAAAATTTACTGCCAGGTTGAGACCTTGCATGCCACACTGAATTTTTATGGCAGTTATAAACGCCTAAAAAATCTAAGTCTATCATGGGACTACTTATAAATCCTAATAATAACTCTCTGACCAAGCTTCATCATAAAAGAGTCTAGTGGCTAAAGTCAAGTAAGCAAGAACAAAGGTTCGCATGATTTCTTTAGCTTGATGCTTGACTCTTCTTCCCTTTTTCTGCAAGAGAGTTAAGAGAAGAGGGAGGTAAGGAGAGGTAGAAGAAAAAAGAGGCTTCCCATAGGAGCCCCAGTAGATCTCATTTTCTGAACTCCAGTTTTCTTTTAAGTAAAATGGTATTCAATACATTGTGAAGTTCTTTGAAATTCCATTTTACTAAACCTGCTCAGGATTTAGGAGGTCAATTTAATAAGTGATTGTAGAATTCCTGCCATCTGAGTGCTGCCTCAGGAGTTATTCCCCTGTTGTATATTTCTTTTTAAGTATTGGAAGGCCTGGGGAAATACTAAACAGAATTACAAAAATGAATTACACAAAATGTGACTTTAAAGTAATGAGACCAATTCTACAAGCCACATCTGAAAATCAATGATATTACCAATATTATACTTATACTTTTAGTCAAAAGGGCATAACACAAATCCATGGGATTAAGGAACAAAAAAAGGATTGGAAGAATACACACAAACTCAAAACAGTGGTTACCTCTGAAATTAAAGGAGACTTTAGTCTATTATGCTCTATAATAGTTTAAGTGCAATTTGTTCATGTATTTTTAAAATTATTTAACTCATTTTGGATAAAGAAAAGCACCAAAATCAACTCAAAAATTTGGTTGTTCAATTTCTTTTTTTCAAGAATATTCAAAGAATGAGATTTTATGCTTTCAGGAAGTAATCATTCCAAGGCTTCAATTCTTAGCCAATAGTGCACTGTCACAGCCCTTTCATTTTAGGGTTAGCATAATGATCATGGTGGAACAGAAACAGAAACAGAATAACTGTTTGCCATGACTGGGATCTCATTGGTTTCTTTGATGTACTAATGGAACCTTGTCACAGAGACTTCTTTGATTAATTTATTTAGTCAGTCTCTCCAATATGTAACAGCCCCATCATTTATTTCATTTCTTTCTGTTGATTTATGACATTATCACCAATTGGATTCCACCCAATGGTTGGGTTTCTCCATGTATTTCTCAGATATGCAAGAACAAAATTCACTTTCTCTCCTTTGAGAGAAAAAGCAAGGAGAAAGTATTTGTTCCTAAGCTTGAATTTTTCATCATAAACGAATGCTAATGGATGATGGTGGGGACTGGCCTGACTCTTGGAAGAAGTTGAATGTAAACCCTAGAATGCCAAATGTTAAAAAATATATATATCTTGGTTAAGATTCAGGAAAAGTATATTTCAATTTTATCCAAAAGAAAAATATTGGTTAACATGAAATTAAAATGACAAACAATACTCCTCTTTGTTTCTTCCTCCCCCCAAAACAATTACAACCTCCTATAAAGTCTTCAGAAACAAAATGACATAAATTGATGTGTTTTGCTCCTAACATTCTATTGACATTTATAATTTAGTATGGAAAGACTTTCAAGAGGGAAAAATGGTGAATTACAGTGTATCAAAATGTTTAGGGCAGAGACTGCAAAGGGTCTGCACTCACACTGTGGTACCATCACTCACCAAGCAGTCAGAAACAGAGAACAGGAAGAGAAAAGAGAAAAAGAGAGCCTTTCATGCTTACTGATCCACATGCTGGCTCTAAGGCAGAATAATACCTTTTCAGAAAAATCACCTGAAAAAATAAACCTGCAACTCTTCTCATCTGGCACAGGTAGGCATCCATAAATATATTCACATACACAATAATTGACAGTAATATATAAGTACAGTGGATCATAATCATTAAGAAGAACTTAGCAAGCCCATAACAATGAGTATGAATTGGAAAAAAAAAATCCCTGTGGAAGGACCTGGGATAAATCATTCTTGACTCTTTATCAAATAGTGAAATTAACTGAGAATGCCTGGTATGACTGCGCCCTGAAGCCAAGTGATATTCATATGAGATATTTCTGGGTTAACACTGCAGCCCAGGGAATTAAGGTATAAATACTAGCCTTAATCCCTCCAGCTGCTTGCTCCCATTTGACTGAAAAGCCTTGCAATACTCTGTGCTAGTAGGGACAGTATATGTGCATTAGCAAATGAGGTGTCTTGGAAAAATTAACTTCTGATAAAATTTCAAATGTATGTGTTTGTAAACATAGTTTAAAGTTGATTATTTTTACCAGAGGATTTTAAGAAAATTAAGAAATAAGATGTTTACTATTCACAGAGGTGAGAGGTACAAGAATGTCCTGATGGTATTAAAACATCTCTAATGCGTAAGCACTTTTGATGTTGTGTCCACTCTTAACGGCCATTTGTCTAAATCATAATCTCCTGACAGATATGTGTGGACAAACAGAAAGACTAAGGACTTTGGAATCAGAACTAGAATCACTTGCAGCTTCACTGCCTAGTTATATGTCCCTGGTTAGGTCATCCGTCCTCTCTGGGTCTTAATTTCTTCACCCGCAAAAATGGAGATGGTAAGATTTAGTTCACATAAATGTGCAATACAGAAATAATGCATATATTCAATCGAGATAAAGTAGGTAATCCATAATTGACAACTTTTTAATACCTATTATTGGTAAAATACATGCCATTAGACAAATGGTCTTAACTTCTTCTGGGAGTAAATCACACAAGTCACTAACGAGTAGAGAGAATTCAGTATCTACTCAACTCCTAGTGTATGCCTAGAATTTGATTTTGCACTTTATATATTTTATCACATGGAATTGTCCAAGTAATCTTAAGAAGCATGTATTCTTAGCTCTGTTTAAAGATGAGTAGGCTGAGACTGGATACGATTAGGTAACTTCTTTAAAGTCACACAGTTATAAATGTCAAAGTATCATAAAGTGAGGATTTCTGGAATACTGCTAGCTTGTCATTGCTTTGCTAATTGAGTCCTTGTATCTTTCCAAATTCAGTTTTAACCAAGAGATTGTGTCAGGTGTAGTGTCTACGATCATAAAATTACAGTTCTCACTAAAGTTGTCTTCTGGAAAGCTTTGCAAAGAGCTGCAAGTATGGCTTAGAGGTTTTGTGATGATGTTCAGAAATCTTAGTAATGCAGAGCTTAGAATTTCAACATCAGTGTTCCATAGATCTTCTCTATAAGGGAAAGGTTTATTTTTCTTCATCACGGCAAAAGAGAAGACCTTGCATTTTCACGGTTCAAAATAGACCCTCCATTTCCTGCATTTTCTTCAAATTGCCTTGGGTGACAGTTGATCAAGTATTCTGTACTATGTCAAAACTGTTTGTAGAAATGCTCCAGGAAATTGTAAATTTCAAAACATGTAGGCTTGTTGTCTTCAGAGTACAATAGCTAATAAAGTCAGGAGGGCATCAAGGGCTTATTTTTATTTTGTGGGCTTCCAACTTACAAAAAAACACACAGTTACACACAGATGCTCCCACAGTCACACATGAGCTCTGGGAATTTGCCAGACCACTGGAATATTTGTATGTTCAAAAGTTTGAAGATATTTTATTCAAAAAGACTAATTTTAGAATTGTTAATGTGACTGCAAAACAATGTAGTGTACAATTGTCTCATCACTCACTGGATGTTTAAGAAATTCTTGATAGAATGAATCATCATATAATGTGCCTGATGTAGGACCTTGCATTAGATTATCTTAATGAATAGTTGCTCAATGAAAGACTACATTAATTCAGAAGCTAACATATAACAATACCTTTCCCCCTTTAAAACACAGAAAATAATTTTTTGGTTAAGGTGGCCAAATGAATCACATTAAACACATGCTTTCAGAATTAACAAGTTTATTTTCATATAACTAATTCTAAAAGAAGTTCTCAACATTCAGACATAGAACATATAAAAGCATATAAAAACCACAAAGAAGAAAGCATACACATTACTACCATGTATTTATAAACATCCTACTTTAAGTAACAATTATTATCTCAAGTTCTATATATGAAAAAGGAAAGTATAGAGAGTGTTATTAACTCAGTGTTCATTCATTCACGAGTAAAATTAAGTCATTTAGAAGGCTACATTTGCTTTAACAATAATAGAAAGAGTAATAACAGCTATCCATTTTTTTTTTTTGCCTTACTGAAAGCCACTTGTTTAACATTATACCTCTATAGAAAATTTCAGATATTTATGAAGTTGAATAGCTAGACATTTTGGCAAATCACTTAACCATTTCGTTGATGCTACTATATTTATTACAATTCTTTATTGCCTTCAAAATGAAGTCCAAATTCCATAGCATAGTATTCAAAACCTTAAAGTAATCAGAACCTTGCTTTCTTCTGATATTAGCTAGAGAGCTTTGCTTTCAGTCAACTATCACTGAATATGACTTGCTTAACCGACTACTGGATTTTCTGGGAGGATGAGTGAGGTGACACATTGGGAAGGAGAACTGCAGACCCAGACCCAGTGCTGGGAGGAACCAGGCCGTTTCAGAAGGTCTCAAGCTTTGGTGCTGCTTGACCATTCCACGTAGGGATACCTCTGGAAACCCAAGGACCTCAGAGATTCTCAGTCTTTTTGTCATTCCTCTTGAATCTAGTTGAGCAGAAAGGAGGGCAACTGATTGTGAGTCCACTGAATGGTATCAAACGGGGAGAAGTCACTACCTCCAAGTAAAGTCAGGTTCATAGTGCCATAAGAAAGTAAAATGAATAGCGACAAATATCATTAATTGTCCATCTCTCACTTCTATCTTATTTTATTGCCCCTCTTTTTTTCATTTCTTCAAGCATGTAGAACTTGCAATTACACTAAGCCTCCACCATTCATTTGCATACACCTTTCTTTCGGTCTTCTAAAATGCCCTCTTTTCTTTTTCTGCCCTAATGAAATAATTCCGACCCAGCCTCTGAGGCTCAGCTTCTTTTCCAACAGCCTTTGCTCCCATCTCTTTCTCCTTCTTCATGCCCCAGTTGGGCTAGGTGTCCCTTCTGCCTTTCCCTAGCATTCCCTGTTCATTTTCATATTTGTCCCCCCAGGCAGCATTGTAATTGCTGACCTCTCTATCTCCTCTTCTCAAGACTGTTACTACATTTGCCTGGAGTTCTCCAACTTTCTCTCCCAACCCTTGGCATGGTGAATGGTGTGCCCTTGGGAGGGTGAAGCTGGGGGAGATGTACTTCATAAGCCTAGGAAGGAGGGCTTCCCCACAGGGTGGGGAATTCTGAGTCTCAGGTAACTGGTGTGTGGTCTAGATGTGGGGGGAGATGGGAAGATAGATTGCTCAAATTCTGGGTGTATATATATACATATATATCTCCTTGGCCTCATGGATTCCTTGCCCCATGGAGAGAATCGCAGTCAGAGAGGGCCAGGTGGGGCCTTCTAATGCTCAGTGCCTAGTGCAGAGACCCTGATTATCTGATACCAAGGGCAAAGCTGTCTCAGCTAGGCTGTCAGTTACTCAAAGGGAAACCATGTTTACTTTTTAAAACCAGCAACTCCTGTAGCTTATGCACAGTAGTGCCCTATATGAATTTGATAAGGACCAAGTGAATGGGTTCGTAAGCCTTAGTTTTTTCGGAATAAATGGAGGTTATGCTACCTACCTGTCCTGTCTACTTTCCATGCTAATATGAGTGGGAGGAAGTAATTGATGCAAAAGGAATTAGAGCTTTTAAAGATTGTGTCTAACAGCTTCTCAAACAGACTTATGACTCATTTCAGTTGCCCTCCCAGAACAAGAAACAGCAAAATGTTTTACCAAGTCATTTAGAACACTGTTTAGATTGTGTGTATATATGTATATGTGCATATATATTCATATGTATACTGAGTCCTTGGTACAGAATTTTAAGAATTGAGTTATTATTATGAATAACAATACAAACAGAACCATTAGGATTTTCAATCCCTATAATTTATACTTCATCCTTTCCCTTTAAAAACTGTTAGAAAATCTCTAATAAGGGTCTGCAAACAAGAAGAATAGAAGCTCACCAAGTGGCATAGGACATGAGTTATTCTTAAGATTCCCAGTCACATACAAGCTAATCATCTTAATATCACAATTTTAGGCTGAACTTCATTCTGAGTGTGGTTATACCATAGTTTTTTGTCCTTAATCTTATTTATATAGGAAAGATTGTCATCGGGGGTGTGAAGTGACCTCAGTAAGGTGAAAAAAAAAACAAATAGGATTTACTGCATATTAGTTCTGCTCCTGACTAAGCTGTGTTCACTCAGTCATTCATTCAATATTCAACCATAGTGAAACCATTATTGAGCATCTATCTTGTAGTAGTTGTAGAAGATGTGGGGATAAAAGAAGAAATAAGACACGAGATCTGCCCATAGGAACTTGCAGTCTGGTGAGAAAGACAAAAGTAAGCTGTGCACTGCCATAATGGTAAATATAAGCATCAATCCTGATATAGAGATAGACACCTACTCTACTTTTCTCAAACCCCTAGGACTGCAGAACTTCCAGCATTACAAAGTTGATGATAAAAGAGAAATCATCCCTTTTAGTTTGTTCCTAATATGCTTTCTGTTTGCTTGATTTTCAGTTTTATTTTACACTTCTCACTCAATTTTGTCAACAGATTGATTGAGTAGCTACCGTGTCACAGATGAAGAGGACTGTGGCTTATCCAGTTTTGATATCAGCAAGGCTGACACGGTTCTGGAGCACAGGGACAGTATGTTTGGTTTACTCCACTTGCTATTAGGTGCGTGCCACTGAGACTTATTTCATGAGTGTTACTTGATGAATCAGGCATTGATACTTATTTCTTAATTGTGTATCCAAGATTCCTATTAAATAGCCAAGAGCTTTGAACACCACGTGCCTGCTAGGAGAAAAGCATAGTTAACAGAAGCTTTTATTCCCCACTCACTTTTATCTCTACCCAGAGCTCACATGAGTGTCAATGAGTTGCAAACATAGCTGAAGGAAAAAGTTATGTCTCACTGATTTCTCAAGATATGATTACAGTAACCTGACTTGTAGGTGTATAAAATTTAAGAATTAAAGCCAAGAAGAAATGAGGAATTATAACATAATAGTTTTATGGTGATGAACATTTTTTACAATTGTGTAATGCCATGCTAAGAAAACTCTAGCAAACCAACCAACATAATTCCAAAGAAGAAACAAATACCTAGCCTTAAAAAAATCATTGGCTCTGACACCCCAACTTTTGACCCTTAATACCTGAAATGATCATGAATCCCACAGGGCCCCTTGTCACATTGTATATGTAATATTTTCTGAGTTCCTGATACTGGCCTATATTTGTTTAATATCAGTCTGCATTTACTTCCCTTCAGCCAGAGGGATTGCATGCACCAGCTGTTTACACATCTTCAGGAGGAGGAAGGGAGTGGTTATCTAGTTCTGCACACTGTCTCATGTCAGAAAAGTTTCCAAGTCACTGAGGGATGTGTGAGACCACAGAGTTGAAGGAAAGTTCGGTCTTTAGTATTTCCTTTTCTGTCTTTTTATGTTAAAAGTACTGAACACAGGCTCACCCAGGCTCTCCGTTCATGGGCCAACTGCGCTGTCTGTGCTTCCTAAAGACGGGGACTGTGGGGAAGTCAGTTGTTGAAATTGTAATGACTCCAAAACTTTTCATAACCTCCCAAGCTGTCTAATATAACTTAATATCCAACTATTCTTGGGGCTTTTGTTTAGCAGCTTAAAAGATTTCCCAGGAGAAGAGAAGGGAGAGACAGAAAGCATACCGATGGGAAAGAAAAGCTGAAGGTAAGATGGAAATTATACAAAGATTACACAATGGTGTAGAGAGGATAGCCCTTAACACTGACCATCTGGATGGCCATTCGGAGTCCTCCACCCATAGCGTACTCCTTAGGACTCTAGTCCATACACCACGTTTTTGTGCCACTGCTGAGAGAGAGGTCAATTGTGAAAAGGCAGTGCTTTTGTTACTTAGATGGCAGACAAAAGCTGCATGAATTAAAGCCCTTTAGCTTGAGTTTAGTCTTTACAGCCATTTTGAAAAGAGCAAGATATGTAAAACAGACAAAATAATAGAGGTGTAAGAAATAGGAGAGAAATGCTGTGCACCATGCAGGAAGGGCACGGACAGAAGACTAGTTCGCCCAGACTCCGCTTAGGAAGGAAGCCTTGGCTATAGAGAAGGCCCTGTGCAAGCATTTGCAAGCAGCATCATAACCCAAATCTATTGCTTAAGGAGTCTGATAAGCAAGTGCTAACCTACACTAGACATTCACTTTACAAAGGGCACTCACAAATATTAGCTCATGTAATCCTCTCTGTAGCCCTGTGAAGTAAAGAGGGCATATAGGGAAATGGAATCTGTTGGTTTAAGTAGTGTTTCCCAAGGCCATGAGAGTAAAATGTAGTGGAGACACATTTGTCTTCAGATTCCACTTTCCGGGCCCTTTGTGCTTACAGTTGGTGACTCTGAGACATTTACGCCTAGGAAAGGGAACCAATATGTAATTGCTGGGCAGACCCTAACCAGGGCCGTGATACCTTAGGGATATTGTCTCATATTTTTTTTCAATTTTTCTCTTTTTCCTATTCATCCACAAATATATTAATAATATTGCTTACTTTCCCAAACTGTTGGACAATTAGAAATTCATACTACTTACCTCCATTATGTCATCATTGCAGTATTATTAGGAAGGGAAGATTTCTTAAAATGTATCCACAGGCTTACATTTTGCTCTAAGTATTGAAATAATTGGATCTGCATTGAACTTCTTAAATTTATTTATTTATAATAAAAATATAGGACTATAATTTCAAATCTTCAGAAATATGTTCCTGCTGAAAACAATGGAAATCCAAGGAAAATGCACACACGGGAACACACAATCCCATAATGTCTTGCTGACATCCTGCAACATTCTTCCATCAGCTATGTACTAAAGATGCAAACTACCAAATAGCAGAGGATAAATCATAGTTCCCTGCCTGTTTTCCATTTGGTACGCCTGTATTCACAACCTTGATAGCAATAAGTAAACCTTCTGTTTCTTTTTCAAAAATTTTATAGGATGCTCTCATGTCCTTTTCTTCCCCTAATCCTCCTCCCACAATTCAGCTCACTCAGAAAATGCTATAAAGTTTCAGAGAAGAGGTTTGCTCAAAGCAACTACAAATAAAGTGCATGCACATAAATAACTTAGCCTGACTTTTTGTTTAATGTCCAAGATGATTGGAACAGATTGTATCATGAACTACTTTCCCTTTGGCTAATTAAATAGCAGTACCCACTTACCATAAAGCATATTCTTATTAAAACAAGTATCTATAGTCACTCTGCTGGATAAATTACTCCCAAGTAAGTGCCATAAAGCCCATTACATTCCTGCTTTAAGAATGGAGCAGGTCCAAACAGACAATCAAAGGATTTCACTGGGATTATTTTAGATTAGAAAAACTAAGGCAGACATGCGGCTCTGACGGGATCGTAAAGGCATAAAGGATAAATTAGGGGTTCCATACCAAACAACGTGCTCTAGTGTATCACAGTATATCCAGAAGTAAAAACAAATTCCTACTGTATTAACCTTCGCCAAAATGGAAATCTGTTTATGCAGAAATAAAAATGTCATGAACAACTGTTATCTCCTGTGCAAATCAAAATGACTGTTTTGAATAATAATTTTAAAAAATTCTTTCAAAGCAACAACTATGGAAACATGCCATAGGAAGGAAAATGTCTTCATTTCAAGAAATTGCTTTTTACATTTAATAGAAAAGGTTATGTTACGGTTTATCATATTAATGAACCGTTATTTCATAACCGTATTTTTATTGCAATATATTACCTGCTAAGTGATGCCCTCCCTTTTTTTTTTCAGGAGAAAACATGGCAGACAAGAGATTCTATTGAAGTTTTTCTTGCTGCCAGTTGTTAAATCTTTCAAAAGCTGTCAGCGGCCTCAGAAATCAAGTTCAAAATACCATAGCCAACATGAGCATAGACACAGGCTAGTCTATTTTTAAGCTGTAATACAAAACTGCCAGAGAAATACCTAAACACAAACGATTATTTAAAACGAGATCATCTTATCTAGCTTGTCAATGTAAAGGACAAAGTCAGTGAAGTGAAATTTAACCCACAACATCTATAAATATCACTAGACACTTGGAGCTAAGTGATATTTTTCAGGCTAATTTTTCCTTAAACTCATTATGCATTATAGCCTTCATGCTCTAATCCCTCACAGACCCTTTCCAGGCTGGCCACAGGGAGTATGGGGCCCTAACCATCCAACGAGTCCACTGGCTCGATTCCCTGCTTTGCCTCAGTCCAGCAAGCCTTTTTCTTAAGGGTGAATGGATGGCAAAGACATTGGCATCTGCCCTGAAACTTAGTCAGGAAAGGAGCCATACTTGTTTGTATAAATGTCATTCTCGGTTTGCCTTGTGTGTGCAAAAGTTGATTCACCATATTGCTTCTGAAGGAGAAGACTGTCTTCGACATTGCAATGAGAGCAGCATCAGCTGGGCCAAATATTCCATGCTTATGACAGTGAGCTAGTTATCTGATGGAAACAGAGGTGAGACGTTTGGGTGTATTTTTCCTGCTTAAGCTGCTGCTGCTGTCATATTCTTAGCGGTGAAGTCCTGAAGAAACAAGGAATGTGCTGTCATTTCTTAAGGTACTGATTGCCTTTGCTGTCAGTTCAACGGGGATGCCCACCTTTGGCTGCTGCTGATAGATGTTACAGCCTATCATTCATTTCACACAATTTTTTGAGAGTATAATATGTGACAGCAATGAATTAGGTGCTATAGACAAAAGGGAACAAGACAGGTGAGGCTCTTACCTTCAAGGAACTTTAAGTCTAGTGAAAGAGACAAACATTGAAAAAGTATTCAAAGAAAGTAGATATTTGAGATCTGTAAAAACATAGTTTGGAGAAAATTCCTACTACATTTTTTCCTTTTAAAAATATGATACATATCATATACAAATATATGTATGTTGCAAAATACCTAAACACAATACTGTGAAAATTTTCCTTCCTTTTCCCTCTAACTTATACCCTTCCTGTAGGTAACTACTACACCTGCATTTGAAAGCAACATCCAGATAAGTACCTACCTACCTATATGTACACACATATAGGTTGGCTTTTCTTTTTTATATAAATGAGATTATGGTATAAATATTATGCAACTAAAAATTATATCAGAGAACATTTTCCATATAAATATAGAGACAAACCATATTTTTTTTGTAATTATTAAGTTTCCATATGTGAACATAACATAATTTACATAACCATTCCCCCTTGATGAGTGTATTTGTTTGGAGAATGTAACAAACTAGCACAAATTCGATGGCTTAAAACAACGAAAGTTTATTTTTTCACAGCTCTGGAGGCCGGAAGTCTGAAATCAGTATTCCTGGGCTGAAATCCAGGTGTCGCAAGAGCCGTGCTGCCTCCAGAGGCTCTGTAGGAGAAATCACTTCTTGCCTCGTCCAGCTTTTGATGTGTCAGCATTCCTTAGCTTGTGGCTACATCAGGCCAGTCTTCAAGGCCAGCATCTCCAAAGCACTTTCTGTTCCAGCTTCCCACTGTGTGTGTCAAATCTCTCTCTGCCTTTTTCTTACAAGGATACTTGTGATATTACATTTAGATCCCACTTAGATAATATAAAATAATCTCACCAACTCAAGATTCTGAAATTATTTCTACAGAGTCCTTTTTTCCCATATAAAGTAACATGCACAGATTCCAGGAATTAGAACTGGATAATTTTGGGGGCTACTGTTTGGCCTACTATAGTGTATGTTTAAGTTGTTTCTATTTTCAGTATGAACAATACAGCTATGTTGATCATTGAACATTTATATTTGTGCACTTGTGTAAATATTTTGGTAGGTGAAATTTCTAAAAGTGAAGTTTCAGAACCAAAGAGTCCATGCAACAAAATATTATTAAATAATGCCAACATACACTCCAGAAAAAAAAAAGTGCCACATCACTGTGTACTCTCCAAGAAACTTGATGTAGAAGCTCATTTTCCTCCATTTTTGTCAAGATTACATATTTTATCTCTGTTATTGTCAATTTGAAAAGTAGAAACTGGCAACACATTGTTGATTGAATTTTCTTCTTCTTAATAGACTTAAAAATTCTTATTTGTAATGGGATAAACAGCAGGGGAATTAACTGAAGGAAGGATGTGGAATAACTGAGCAAATTGTGTCTCATTCCACAACCACTTTCTCTGCTACAGAGAGCACAGAGGGCAGTGGCTTTCTGACTACAGGAAGAAAGAGAACAGCTCACTACATAACGTATGATATCTTTATGGTTTGCAAGAATAGAGTAGGTGTGCAGGGATGTGTAAGAGGTACAATGAAGCTTGATGTTTTAGTTGACCTTTATATCAGACATGGCAAGGTGGGGTGGGTGGGCAGAAGGAGAGCCATATCTGCCCAGCAATTAAACAAGCACATTGAACTCTCCATCCACGTGGTAAGTCCTCCTTACTTAGGGAATTGTGATGGCCTCTTGTTTCTAACACTCCTTGTCTGCTAATCCAAGGCTCATGACCAGCCCTTTCTCTTGAGGATGACAGCTAATGGAAAATGAATCTCTACAAATCTGAACGGAAACTTACACCAGCTACCTATACTAACTAACTAACTCATAATGCTAATCGGACAACCAAATGAAACTAGAAAGTTGAGGAAAACTAACACACGATAGAGAAGGATCAAAGCTGACACAAAGAAAAAAGAAAAATTGATCTTAGAGGAAACAGCAATAATTCAAAGAAAATATTTTAAAATTTTAAATAATTTTCTAATTACAATCCTCAGTTTTCACCACAATGTATCTGCAAAGAAATACAAATCAGATAATGCCATAAATTATAGTATACCCGATAGAATGGGAAAACATGTAGCTGCTGGAAAGTAATAGGTGTACCAATACTTTGTACTGCCATAAAAGAAAGTCTATGATTTTATATTAGGGGAAGAGAGTTGCAGAGTGTGGTAGATGGTGTAATTCTGAGTGTAAAACTTGTAAATACGTGGAAGAAGGTGTGGAAGATAGACACCAAACTGTTTAGTTTGGGAGAAGGAAGGAGGGGAAGACTGGATTTGTTTTCCTCCTTCTGTATATTTAAATTATGTCACCGTGGGCATGGATTATATTGGTAGTTAAAAAATAAACTAAAGGGTTAGAGAAATAATAGCATTTTTCCATTGACAGAACTTTGGTAAGTTCTAACATACTGGACAGCTCAGAGATGATTAACACTGATTTTAATAATAGCTTGTAAATCTGAATGAACTTAGTACACGAGAGAGTCTCCATTCCTCCCCATTTATTTAAAGCCTTTTAAATCATACGCATGGGTGTCATTGCAGGATATATGTGAGACAAGTGACACTGGTGACACTACACCTCTACTTTTGCTTTTATTCCCCCATACCTTCATACCCACCTGATAAAGATAAATTAATGGGAGTTCACAGATGTGCAAACAATTGATCATCAGTCTGAAGGCACTGACTTATGAGGATGGATTAGAACAGCTGAATATGTATCTGGTAAAGTAAGAGACAACTGGCTTGGGTAGGAGAAAAAAAGAACGTGATTAGTATCCAAAAACTACTTGAAAATAAAAGATTCTAAAAAGGGCAATCTGATTCTTAACTAGGAGCCAGCAAATGATTAACAAACTTAGTGATGGACCTATTTATTCTTAGATCCTGCCTGAGGATACTGACCTGAAAGAAGATAGTCTTGGTGGATTGTCTCTGGAGAGGGGAGAAGCAGAGTCGCCAGGCCCAGGGGTCCCAGAGTGACCAAGGGCCCTCAGAGCCCTCCATGGACAGATTGTCCCCAGTGTTAGCTTATAGCATGACTGGTGCATGGGTCAGCCTCAGAATGGGGCCAGCAAGCCCATGTTTCCACTTCTAAAGCCTTTTCACAGCCTCTCCACCACTGCTCCCACAGCGCTTTCTTATGTTGCAAGCATGGCATTCAATTTATCATACTTTGTTTCCATCTCTCCCTCTAGCCTATAGGCTCATTACCAGCAGGAAACTATTTCTTAAACATGGTCTCATCTGGAAAACACTAAGCTTAGAGCCAGTGCCCATAGAAAGTACCTCCCACAAATATTTGTAAATTGAAGAAGTCAAGTAAGATTGACTGCTTGTTGCTTTGAATGAGTAAGTCAAAGAAGAAAAATGTGAGGAACCTATTCCAGTAGAGACAGAACATAACCACAAAGTTCTCAGAAAAAACTGAAAGACATGTCAAAGGCAATAAAAGAGGTGGTAAGCAACACCACTTTGAGATAGACGACACACATGAAATCATAACAATCTGTTGTTTTTTAATCTACGTTTTATTTCTTTAACAGTATACAGTAGATATCTTAGTGCAATGATTAAAAACACAGACCCTGGGCTGGGTGCGGTGGCTCACACCTGTAATCCCAGCACTTTGGGAGGCTGAGGCTGGCGGATCTCCTGAGGTTAGGAGTTTGAGACCAGCCAGGCAACATGGTGAAATCCCGTCTCTATTAAAAACACAAAAATGAGCCAGGTGTGGTGGCAGGCACCTGTACTCCCAGCTACTCGGGAGGCTGGTGCAGGAGAATCACTTGAACCTGGAAGGCAGAGGTTGCAGTGAGCCAAGACCATGCCATTGCACTCTAGCCTGGGTGACAAGAGTGAGACCTTGTCTCAAACACACACACACACACACACACACACACACACACACACACACACCCTGGAGCTAGACAGGTTAGGTTCAAATCCCAACCCTACCACGTACTGTGTGACTTTTGGGGCAAGTTACTTAACTTGTTTATGCCTAGATTTTCTCATCTAGTGAGATTAATACTACCATCTACCTCACAGGAATATTATGAGAATTAAATTACAATAGTGAGTTCTTGTTAAATAATAAAGAGAACTGTTTACAACTAATCTCACAGACCTAGTCCTCTTGCCCTACCACCTATTCAACTTCTTTTACTAATGAAATCCCTGCATGCTTCGTAGTTTTTTAACATCTTTTATAACCTCTCACTCCTCACCTTATCAATTTAGTCCAACATTATCTCTGCAAGGAAGGTTCATTAACATTGTAGCAGATATCAGCATGGCATTCTTTCATATATATATATATATATATATATATATATATATAACTAATATTCCATTATATTCCATTGTGTGAATATGCCACATTTTGTTTATCCATTCATCATTTTTTAAAAAGTGATTATGTTTTTAGAGGCAAGGTTTCTCTATATTGCCTAGGCTGGCCTCAAACTCCTGGGCTTAAGGAGTCCTCCCGCCTCAGCCCCTACAGTAGCTGGAATTATGGACATGTGATACTGTATCCAGCTCCATTAATCATTTGAGGGGCATTTGGGTTATTTACACTTTTTTACTATTATGAATAATTTTTCTTAAACATCCCTCTCCACATGTTTGTGCAGACATATATTTTAATTTCTCTTGGTATATACCTAGGAATGGGCTCCTAGGTCATATTGCAACTCTATGTTTAACTTTTTGTGGAACTGCGAAACTGTTTTCCAAAAAGAGTACACTGTTACACATTCCCACTAGTAATAAATAAGGGTTTTAATTTCTCCACATTCTTGGCAAAACTTGTCATTGTCTGTCTTTTTTATTATTGCCATCTTAGTGCATGAGAATTGGTATCTTGTTATGGTTTTGATTTACACTTACCTAAGGATTAGTAATTTTGATGTCTTTCACTATTTTTTTCCTTGCCTAATTTCTCTGGCTAGAAACTCCAGTACAATGTTGGACATAAGTGAAAAGAGTGAACATCCTTGTGTTGCTCCTGATATTTCAGTCTTTTACCATTAAGTTTAATATTCGCTGTCTTCTTTTGTTTTTGTAGATGACTTTCACAGGTTGAGGAAGTTCACTTCCATCTTTAACATGTTGATTGTTTTTATTATGAAAGGGTGTTGGATTTTGACAAAAGTTTATTCTATTAATATAGTATATTGCATTGAATGACTTTTATTTATTTCAACTACCTGGCATTCCTGAGGTAAAGTGTACTTGGTCATGTGTACAATCCTTTTTAAAACAGAAAAATAATTGGATTCTTTTTGCCAGCATTTTATTGAAGATTTTTATGAGTATAATCCTGAGGGTTAGTGGTTTACAGTTTTCTTTTTTCAGAATCTCTGCCTGGTTTTTGTGTCAGGGTAATATTAGCCTAATAATATGATTTGGAAATATTTTCCTTTTATTCTATCTTTTGGAAGCATTTGTGCAGGATTGGAGCAAGTTTTTTTTGGTAGAATTTACCAGTGAAACTATCTAAGCCTGTTTTCTTTGTTGTGGGATAATATTTTTTATTACTAATTCAGCCTATTTACTTGTTATAAATCTCAGATTTTAAAAAATTGATCAGTTTCAATATTTTAGTAATGTCTTTATAAGTTATCTTATTTGTTGAAATATAATTTTTCATATTTTTCCTTAAAGTCTTTTGTTAGGTAAGATCATTAGTAATGACTGACCTTTCATTCCTTATTTTAGAAATTTGAATTGTTCTTTTCTTGGTCAATCTAGCTACAGATTTGTCAGTTTTGTTAGCTTTTCCAAAAAAAAAATACCTCTTTTCTTCTTGCTATGCAGATGCAGACTGGATAATCTCTATTGACATCTTTGAGTTCACTGATTTCTTTCCTCTGCCAGCTCAAATCCAGTGCTGAAAGTTTCTAGTGAATTTTTATTTTAGTTATTGTACTTTTTAACTTCAGAATTTCTATTTGGTTGCATTTTATGGCATCTGTGTTTTTATCAATATTGCCTTGTTAGATATTATTCTCATACTTCTCTTTAATTTTTTAGATGTGATTTCCTTTAGATTTTTAAACATACTTTTAATAGCTCATTTAAGTTCTGTCTAGTAAGTCCAATGTCTGGGTTTTCTAAAGGATCATGTCTTTTAAGTATTAACTGTTTTTTTTTTTTTTCCTCGTCTATAAGGACCATGGTTTTCCCTTTTTGGTATATAGTGTTTTTTATTTGTTTGTTTGTTTTTACAACTTGACATTTTATAAAGTATATTGTAGTAACTCGGGAAATCAGATTTTTTCCACCCCAGATTTGGTTGTTGATAATATTTGTTGTCTTTTTATTATTTTTATTGTTTGTTTGTTTAATGACTTTCCTTTCCTGAATTAATTATTTAAATATAATATGCTTTCTTTATTGTTTGTGGCCACCGGAATCTCTGCTCAGCTTAGTTGAACAATAATTTCCTTAAATGTCTTGAACAAATAAGTCTTTCAGCCATTGCTAAAGGGTTTTGTGTGTATGTTGGGTTACATTTTCAATGCTTGGGCAGAGAGTTAAAAACTCTACCTTAACTTTCATGTCCTCCTTGTGCAGAGCCTCAAGGTCAGCCAGAGATGTGACATTAGAGCCTTTTAAAGTTTTCGGCAGCAGGTGCACAGCCCTACACATGTGCATGCCTTCTTGATTTCCAGGAAAATGTCAGAGCTTTTCAAACCCTCCATGGACCTCTAATTTCCCAGTTTTTTGTTTTAAGTTTTTTGGTCAGTTTTTTATTTGCTCCAGCTGTTACGATTTCAAGCAGCTGTGATCTCAGACAATTGCCATTGATTATTTTCAACATAAGTCTTTGGAAAAAGTCTGTTCTCAGTAAGTAAAAGCTGAGTCAGGACAAACAAAAGCAAGCCCTGTGAGTGGGTATTTCCAAGGAACTTCTAGACAGTTCTAATAATCAAAATTCTCTGAAGATGGGGCTTGTGGGTCACCTCCTGTGTCTGCTCAGCTACTGGCTTTCGTGGTTATCATGGTTACAAGACTGATGGTTTTCAAGGCTAACACGCAGCAAGGGAGAGGGTGATGGGAATAGTTTGAGTTGTAATAACACAGAGCTCCTAACAGTCGTTCTTGAATAAAGACTGCTAGAATTTTTGCAAGGCTTGATTAACATCCACAGTTTTTAAAAAGGTTATTTTGACCATTGTTGCCAATATTCTCATTTTTACATGGAGGAAAATAATTTTGGAGGTCCTTACTCTTAACATTTTTACAATATCCTCTCTATTGATACATATTAATAGCTTAGATAAATTTACAAACATCAGACAATTCTAAATACATTATAAGTAAATCTCTGGTCATGTCAGTACTACTTCTGGTGGTGAGAGGATATAAATAAATAGCAATATAAACTAACAAATTCAAAAGTTAACTGATAAGAATAGCTAATATTTAAAAATCTCTCTCACCACAGTAATGGCTACTTTGAGAATTCTTGTTTTAGGAAGTATAATAGGGAGTTTTTATTTGTCTTCAGTGCTTTGAATAAGAAAAGTCCACATAATCAGCCACAGCTTTAGAAAAATACTGACACCTTATTATTTTAAGCTTACCTTGGTTCCTGCTTGATACATCTTATTTGTCTATTGACTAGTTTTTCTTGAATCATGATTTTTAGCTGTTAAATGAATTTACTAACTTATCAGTATCAGCTTCCGGTACAAGTAAGAGCTGTACAAATATGTAGCCAGTAGGAGATATTTCAGTATTGGATTCAAGTGAGGGACATCTAAGAGGCACAGTGTAAGAGACTCAGAAGAATCAAAGAAAGGTGCATATGTGAAATTAAAAATCATGTCTAACTCAGAGTAGGTATGAAACAAATGATATTGCTAACCAGCAAGGGAAGAAGAAGCTTATTGTAAATTTTGTCTAATTCCTCCCTTGATTCTTAACAATTACTTTATCGTGAATTCATGTTTTAAAAATTTGTATGTGCCCTGTAAGTTTATCTTAACCAAATCAAAATACATGAATAGAGTTCTAGAAACAAGTTGTTAGAAGATATTCCTCAGTGTTATTTTAAATTGGCTGTTAATAATTCCAGGATGACTCCTAAGCCCTACTGAAGAAGCTAAAGAGTAATAATGTCAAATACTTTTAAAAATGTAATTAACTATAACGTGTGATACGGTCATATCAAAACTGCTAAGGTTTGGAAATGCAGGTGCATTTTGATCCAGCAGTATGTAGGAGTGTGAGCACCCTGACCCTACTAAAGTTAGTCACTCATTGTTATGGCTGGCTTCATTTGTTTATGATTCTATTGGAGCACATTTGTCACATGACTATTATGTGATGACAATAACCTTTAAAATAATTCAGCTTCATTATTTATTGAATACGTTTTCCAAATGGATTTTTTTTATGGGGCAGACAATCCCACATAGCCTAAAAAGACAATCTTATCAAATATATCTTCTCTTTTAAATTAAGATATAGGCATTCTGAAATATGTCTCTCATTGCAAATATGGCTGATTCAGTCTTTATTTTGACTTTTTTCCACCCAACCAAACTCAAATTTAAAAGTGAATTGATTCTGTTCTTTATCTGTGTATGAGGTCCTATATACATGTTAACCTCATCACATAATCACCTGACTTTTCAGTAGAAATGTATTAAGTGACTACAATGTGACATAGAGACCTGAAAGCCTGAACTGGACTCATCTGTGGGCCTTTCTGATCACTGGTTTTTCCATCTCTATCATCCTCCTGTCCCACCCAATTCCTGTTCTCCATGAAAACTCACTTCTCCATTCATCATTCAAATATAAAATTGTCACTTGGCCACCATAGTTCTTAAAAATTGCACCAACCTTCATTACTCTTCCAACCTCACATGATTTGAGCTCTTGTTATAATTGCTTTCAATTTATAAACATGTGCCCATCTAAAAATTAAAACTCTATTTTTGCCATTCAACTCAGAAACTTGGTTTATTTCTGCTTGAGCTTATTATTTTGTGTCATATTTGCTCTTAAGATGGATTCTGTAGTGTATCATTTTAGCCTAGAATTTAATAAACAATTATAAAAATTAAACATTAAAATGACACTTTATTACACGAGCAATTGCAAGAGTGAAGGAAGCCATCCTGGGATGGGCGCCCACAGCTCCACATAGCTGTGATTCTGGTATATCTTAGACTTTAATAAAAGAGTTTTTATGCATCATACTGCTTAGCTGTGTGTTCACAGATGTGTGAAAGACTATCATTTGCAGAATAAAGCACCCTGTGGCATAACAACAGTGAAAAATGGTGACTCTCATCTATCTTTACCTGAGGAGAAGAAGGCTTGAGAACCCATAGAAATAGAACATGGAAGAGAAAGAAAAGGCCAAAAGCAAAGTTTAAATTGTTTCCATTTGGATTAACAGAAGGGAATGCCCCACACAGAGCTAGGAGGCACTGACCTTGCGGTTCCAGCAACTGCACCCCTAGATGTGGCAAGATGGCCCAGGACAAGGCTGCGGTTGGCACAAATGGGGCTGTGAACTAAATTAAGGAAGCAGAAAGACACATTAAGAAAGCAAGATAAGAACCTAATCGCATCTTTCTGGGAAGAAAGAGAAAGATATTGTTAATAGAATAGATTGGGGAGAAAGGACAAAAGTACAAAGAAATATCCTGAAGAGTAGTCAAGTTATCTTTAAATACAAACTTAAGAAATCTAGCTATATGGGATAAATTTGGCCAACTGGGCTAAGAGTTCATTTACTTTGCTACCATATTAGTTTTATCCTCTCTGATCTATAAAACAATCCACCAAATAGGATGAAGCCCTTTATTATTTTAAAGCATAAGAAAAATTTTAACTTAAGAAAGTATATTTTTAATGGTCTAAACAATTCTAAATCTTTATATTAAAATGGTAAATGAAATAAATGAATTCTGAACTGAAACTCAGGGTTCTTCTCTCATTGTTAGCAAACCAGTGCCATTTTCAGAATGAAGCAGAGTAAGGATAGAGAAAAATTGGATCTTCCCCATGTTTCCATCTAATTGTAAATTCCAAAGCACCATTTCCTGAATTTCACTCTGAGTGGTCAGAGGTAGAGTGTAACTGTAACCAGAGTGCCGGGGAGGCCTGAATGATATTATTTCATTTAGGATGACAGTGGCCACCTGAGCAAACAGACAACCAAAAATTGGGCCTGGTTTGAAACAGCATAGCTTCTCTGCAGACACTTAGCCTCCTGGCAAGCCAGCTACTTAATAGACAGAATCTCACAGCTCTGGCATCTATTTTCAAAGATTTCATCAATTCAAAAACAGGAGAAAACACAAATTCTCAGACACACAAAATAAACTTTAACACACTAAAAAGCATCGATTTCCTTTTACCTGGAATGCTTATGCTTTTGAGTAAAGCATTCTGAGTATGAAAGGGAGTATATCATAGAAACAGTGGGGTAGAATGATTTTCACCACAGTAGAGTGAAGTTTATATCATACTGAAGAGCATTCAAAAGAGAACGGGCTATACATGTGCAGAACGGACACATTTTACTAGCTTTCTACTTCTCCACAATTTTACCTTCCCAAGCTTGAATTTATAAGCTTAAGTTTCATAGTGTAATTACCAGGTTTAATATCAGAAAGGAGAGCAGCTTTGGTTTTTAGAGTGTGTTTGGTGTTTATTCAAGGGAAGCAATCTCCAATGCAGTTTCATTTTCTTTTCATTTTCTCTGGGGAGGGAACAGGGGGATGAATACTGATATTTATGGAGTTTAAGGGTCTGGCAGTACTGGGAACTGCAGCGCTTTGTTTATCCAGAGTCCAGTTTCAACCCAGAGGGTGCCAATGCAAACTTCTCCAGACCACCACGCCAAAAATGTCTGCCCTCTTGGAGGAGCTGCCTCCCCAAGCAAGGAGCTACTCAGAGCCAGCTCAGTTTGAAGCTGAACCAAGAAGAAAGCCCAAGCACTAAACCATGCTGTCTCAAGCACAGCAGTTTAAAAATATGCTTTTTATCAGATTTTTCTTATATTTTGCCTCATATTTTTAGTCACAGCAGGAGCTTGCCATCACCACCAAGCTGATTGACTGTGTCCTATACCAGTATCCGCCTTTGATATATTCATGTCTTCAGGAAAGCTGCATCCCTTTCACTTATACTCTTGCTGGGGTCTCTTTATGCACCCACTATTACTACAGTTACAGCATCTGTCCTCCAACCGCGAAGGAAGGTTTAGCTCATCAGGATCACCTGCCTGTCTACAAACTGTGGGTGCCGTCAGAAATGCAGTCTCGTCAGCACTTTCTCTCCATTCTTAAGACATTATATCTCCCCAGTCCTTGCAGCTCTTCTCACAGCTGGAAATTCCTGATTTTCAGTACAATTTGCTTCTTCCCCTTCATATTGCTTAGTATCAGGGCCAACGTTTTAAGGCAGTTCTTAATGAACCTATAACCAGTGTGTTAAATATGTTAGTTGAATTTTTCCATAAAGCTAAGTTAATATAACATGATTGTTTTCTTATGCACCCTGTGGGGAGTAAGGAAGGTAGGGGGTAGGAAAAGTGGGGGTGTGTAATTGACACAGTTGGTATATTGCCAAATTTACCCACCTTTAAGGCCCCCCCACCCAACAGTGAGCTGATGGCCTTCAGGTTAGCTGAGCTTTCTAAAATAAGCAGTTCATCTATGGACTGAAGTCAAGAACTTAAACATCAAGTACGGTCTTTGAGAAAAGCTACCGTGCTTGGAAAAGTTAACTTTTCAGATGCTGATTGAAGTTAACTCTTAACAACTAGCATGAGCAAACTTCAAAGTTGAACTCTGTGCTTGCTGCTTCCTTTCCTAGAATTCCTGTCATTACAAGACTATGTAAGATTGACACAAAACTATCTGTGATGTTGATTAAATGCAATAAAAACTGATACAGCCATATTTAAGTTTCTGTAACTTGTATGGTCTGTGGAACTTTATATAGTGCCTAGTTTACAGCAGATTCTCAAGTTTTGGAGATTTTCTGGGTATTCCTTTTTTTTTTTTAATAATACTATCTTTGCATAAAATAGTAGTTTTTTAATAGTTTTTTTAAATGTTATTTTACTTTAGGTTCTGGGGTACATGTGCAGGTCATACAGGGTTATTGCATAGGTGCATACTATATCTGGCATTTCTCCCCATGTTATCCTGCCCCACTCTTCTTACCCTCTGCTGTCCCTCCTCTAGCCCCCACCAGCTGCCCCCAGTGTGTGATGCTCGAGTCCACATGTTCTCATTGTTCAACACCCACCTATGAGTGAGAACATGCGGTGTTTGGTTTTCTGTTCTTGTGTCAGTTTGCTGAAAATGATGGTTTCCAGATTCATCCAAGTCCCTATAAAGGACATGAACTCATCATTTTTTATTGCTGCATAGTATTCCATGGTGTATATGTGCCACATTTTCTTTGTCCACTCTATCATTGATGGGCATTTGGGTTGGTTCCAGGTCTTTGCTATTGTAAACAAGGCTGCAATGAACATACATGTGTATGTGTCTTTACAGTAGAACGATTTATAGTTCTTTGGGTATATACCCAGTAATGGGATTACTGGGTCAAATGGAATTTCTATTTCTAGATTTTTGAGAAATCGCCACACTGTCTTCCACAATGGTTGAACTAATTTACATTCCCACCAACTGTGTAAGTTTGTTCCTATTTCTCCACATCCTCTCCAGCATCTTTGTGATCTCCCTGTTTAGTTATGTGAGAGCTGGCAAATATTGTCAGTCAATTTAGCTGTCAATTTAAATTCAAACCTTCAAAACTGTGAAGTGGAAAGATAGTATCCAAAAAAATTTTTTTTAATGAGAAATCAAGTAAAATACATGAAGTTAAAATCCCAGATTCTGGATACAGACTACTTGTGTTTTGGTTTTAGCTGTTTATTTACTAGCTGTGCAATGTTGGACATGTTATCTTAACCTTTCTGTGACTCAGTTTCTCATCTGTACAATTGGAGATAATAATAGTAGTTACCCCTTGCATTAGAATGAAAATTAATTGAGTTGATGCCTATACATGGTTTAGTGCTTTGCATACAATAAGTGCATTTATTAAATAAAACACTCTCAGAATGTGGTCATGATTAGTGGGTATTACTTCCTGGTCAGATTCAAAAGCACTGTAGATGGAAAGAATACATACATTCACATAGCTAATAGATTTAGTTACTAATCCATTAACAAGAAATCCATTTAACTACAAAGTATTTCAGTACCATGGTAAATATTCAAATTAAAATAAAGTATTGGAAACTGAGCGTTTACAGCCTTGGCACTGATACTATTTATTAAAAACTGGATTAAGTTTGCAGACAAATGAACAAAGATTTTGAATTTCAACTCTGACATTTACAAACTATATAATTAAGATTTCAACTGTCTACTTTTGTTATGTATAAAATGGGTTTTTATATTACCTAATGCATCAGGCTTATGTTGAGGACTAAAGAAATCAATATCTAGAAAATGTTTAGCACAGTATCCAACACAATAAAGTAACCACACAATAATATGGAGAATTTTTCCTTTTCAATTAGGAGGCCATAAAACATTTTTGGCCATGAAATTTGAATATCTTCTGTGGTTATTAAAAAATAGCATTTGAAGAACACGAAAATCCCAGAAATTTTAAAGATTTAAAGCAAAGACTAGATTTAAAGATTAAGCTTTAAACTTGTTTTTCTTTTGTGGTATAGTTTTGGACTTGTAGCTATCAAGCTATCATACCCATGAAAAGGAAAGGTTTTTTTTTTATGCTAAAATTTTAAAACAGCAAAGCAGCGAATATTATATGAGACGTAACAATTGCCCATGGTTAGCAAAGCTCTATGTATTTTTCACATATTGCTAAAAATGAATATAAAATCAGAAATTACTGAACAGGAGTACATACCATTCTAAAAAGATGTTAAATAATTACAAGTTTCTAAGGAATTTAATCTAGAGTTTATATTTTTATTTTAGTATTTTTAGAGAGACACACAAGTTCTATTTACCGTCAAAATTGACTTGTCTCCATGCTTCTTCAAACTCTTCACAGGGACAGAATTCAACATAATAAAATCTTAGAGTTAGAATATGCCCTATAAATCATTGGGTCAAATGTCCTTGTGAGGAAACTGAGGCTGAAGGAGGTGAAGGAACTGTCCCAAGGCCACAGAAATGTTTAGAGGCAAAGGTGGGCCTTTAGGATCCTGGTGCTCTTTTTGTTTAATTCAGTGGAATGAAAGAATTTTGTTAAAGTTACTGGAGAAGTGACAACAGCCATCACTTTTAGGTTTTGTTTGCAAGGTTTGCATGTGTAAGGCTGTTTATTTCCTTTCAGATACCACATCTACAACTTGGGTACTTGTCACCAGGTGAATAATGGTGTGTAGACTGCAGCCCTCTGTGTAGGATCCCCAAACAGACTGAGCAGCTGGTTTTAATACCTGCTTCCACCGTGTGCATGTGTATGTGTGCATACAATTTATGCACACACACACATATGACACTTCTTGCTATTTTCACCTTTGGTTATTTTAACACTTACTAAATTTATAAATAGGTATATAATGCACAACTTAAAGAAATATAATACTTAGGTGCAAATATATACAACTGTTAATAATCCCAGCTGAATGCAACTTTAGTCTTCTGTTCAAATAGAAAACAACATTACAATAACTTTGAACTCAATCTTGGAGTCTGCTGGGGTAAATACACAGCTATCAAGTCTAGCATTTGGGAGCCTTCAGTTAAAGGTATTTAATCTTTCTGTGAGATTCTACTGATCTCAGTTTATAACTCATCACAAATATAGTATGACATTTCTGTGCCAGAACTATCCAACAGCTTTCTTACTACCTAACTTTCCAGCTCTACTATCTTATTTTGAGAAAGAGAAACACTGGTTTGGTTAATATATACATATACATATTTATATATTTGTATGTATATGTATGTGTGTTATATAATATATATAAATATATGTATATATATGTGTATATATACATATGTGTACACATATTCAACATCACATAATCTTAGAGTTAGACGATGCCCTATAAATCATTTGGTCAAATGTCCTTGTAAGGAAACTGAGACTGAGAGAGGTGAAGGAGCTATCCCAAGGCCACAGAAATGTTCAGAGGCAAAGATGGGCTTAGAATCTGGGATCCTGGTATAGATACTCACACATATATACATATATACACACACACATATATATATATATATACACAGATGTAAATATATATGTGTATATGTATGTGTATGTGTGTGTGTGCATATATATATATATATATATATATATATATATATGTAAATATGTAAAAAGAAGTTTAGTCCTTACAACAACCTTATGATGTGGATTCTGTTATTATTTATATTTTGTAGTTGGGAAGATTGAGGCACAGAAAGGGCAAATAATTGTTCACTAAGTAACAGACTGAGATTTGAATCCAGATGTTAGGCCCCAAAGCCCACATTGTTAGCTACAACACCTACAGTGTTTCTAATAAGCTGGCTGACTCTCTAGTATGGTCAGTCCTGTTTCCTTCCCTCTGAAATGTGGTTGGAAAATCCAATTGTTCACCAGTCTTTATGGCTCCCTAAGTCATCCTTAAACCTACTTAAAATTCAGAGAGCAAGCTTATTCTCTGTGTAATAAATTATGCATTATTTTAATATTATATATTATTCATATTATACATTTTATAATACATGTAGGTAAAATATCATGGAGTTTCAAAATGTGTATACAAACTACATATATACATATGTGGTTTTGTCAAGGATATCTTATGTTACCACTAAAATTTAGATACATATATTTAGGTTTTAGAAATAGTGTTTTTTGAGAGCTAAGGGTAATCATGCTACATTAAAAAAATTGAATTATATTTTCTGAAAACTGAAATAAAGAGAAAACAGTATATAATTAAATTAAACATATAAAAAGTTTGATGTAAACTATGCATAAGAAAACGATGCGTAATGATTATAATATTAGGTTAGTACAAAATAATTGTGGTTTCACTTTTGCTTTTAATGGCAAAAACCACAAATACTTTTGCATCAACCTAATAGTATGATAGTAAGGTATAAAAACAAAATAGCACATTTTAATTGCTATAATGATTATTTCTCTTACACAGCAAAATCATGCTTTACAATTGCCCCCCACCCCCACCACCGATTTTGTTAGTTCCCTGAATCTATAAGCATCATCATTATTAGCAGATTTTTCTATCAGGTTGGTGCAAAAAGTAATTGCTGGTTATGCCATTGCAAGTAATGGCAAAAACTGCAATTACTTTTGTACCAACTTAATATAATAATATACATAATTAGACCCTATTTGCCTTATTTGCATTGACATGCACATTAGAAGACAATGTCCTAAAGTTGACAAACTAGTATCTGGGGTGCCTTTACACGTAGGCTTTGCTGCAACAGAGAGACATTGCTCCATGCAGTGTTCCTCCATGATGCTTCTAGGACATCCACTGTAGGCTGCCTAGAGTCACATATGGCACTGCTTCCTTCCCAGACTGTAAAAGTCATCTACCAATGGCTCTGAGTCCCCAAAGTCTCAGGCCAGTGGGATTTTAGGCCATCAGTATATAGAGATGGAAGCTCTAAATAATGCCAGTATCACCTCCATGTTAGTTCCGTCACCACCTTGAAGAAATAAAACTAAGCCATTGAATGTGGGATGATAAAAGCAGAATGGAGAGGACATCATGAGAATAAACACCCCAGAGCCTTGTACAAATTGGAGGTCAGCCTTCTGAGCGAGAGTGGTGGTAGAGAGAAATTCGATGCTAAAAGCTCTGAAAGAGAGAAGAAAAAGGATTGGGAAAAACGGTGGTTGGCATCAAGTCCACGAAGAGGGTATGAGCTGGGGACAATTGAGAATAGTTATGGTTGTTAAGTTGTGCTCTGTCCAGGAATTATGGACTTCAACTCTCTGATCTCCCAAGCAAGAAGCTGAAGATTCCACTACACCTTTTTATTGCAGAATAGGTTTTCTTCTAGCTTCCCAGAAATCTTTTAATGTGATCCTGTTGTTTCATGGGCAAGGCTTTGCAAATCCAAGCTAATTGTTAGGTGGGGTTATTGCTCTTTGATTCTCTCTGCAATCTGAAAGGATAGAAAGATGTAAAAAATGTCTGCTCTTTCCAGATAGCTTACATTATTAACTCTTTACCTTCAGAGAGAATCTAATGAGTGAAAATATAGGTAGTGTTCAAAATCCTAAAGCTCTTCCTGCTTTAATGCCAAGGTACACACAAAATGCAATGCTTCTCTTATTTACTCACCAGGAAATAATTCATTTTAAAATGAGAGAAAAAGCTTAAAATGCCATTGCCACCAGAAGTGGCAACAGATAAATTATATTCTTACTAAACAATTGCACATTCTTCTGCCAAAATTTCAATAAAGATGAGTGCAAAAGGGGAGAAATTTAGATAATTGAACCACTGTAATAGGCATAAGGAGGATCCTGAAAAAGTATGCTGGATATTTTTTTTTTTTTTTAGATGGAGTCTCACTCTGTTGCCAGGCTGGAGTGCAGTGGTGCGATCCTGGCTCACTGTAACCTCCTCCTCCCAGGTTCAAGCGATTCCCCTGCCTCAGCCTCCTGAGTAGCTGGGACTACAGGTGTGTACCACCACACTTGGCTAATTTTTTGTGTTTTAGTAGAGATGGGGTTTCACCACATTGGCCAGGAGGGTCTCTATCTTCTGACCTTGTGATCCACCTGCCTTGGCCTCCCAAACTGCTGGGATTACAGGCATGAGCCACCACGTCTGGCTGGTATGCTGGATATCTTAAAGAAAAACTTATCTCTTCTGCACTTTCATCTCAGACTTCTTCCTCATGAGCCTGGCAAAGACAAGCCATGATCATAACCAATATGGCAAAGAGTACTAGCCAAGGACTCAAGGACTCTCTCACCTTCCATGGGCTTCCATTTTCTCATTAGCAAAATTGTGGAATATTGGTAGAAGACTTTTAAGGTCCCTTCAAGTTTTAATATGATACTTGTTTATGGTTTATAGTGTTTTTTATTTTTATTTTTTTAACCAGTGAGACCTCACCATGTTGCCCAGACTGGTCTTAAACTCATGGGCTTACGTGATCCTCCCAACTCAGCCTCCACAATAATTGGGATTGCAAGTGTGTGTCACTGTGCCTGGCAGTCTGTGGTTTTCAAACATTTATTTTGAGGCCAGCAGGATTATTTTGTTCAACAAAATCCAACATGATAAACTAATAAATAAAGTACTATTCTAATTAATGATGGAATCAGGAAGCTCAAACTCTGTGTTCAGCATCCTCATCTTCTCAGGTAACTCTGAGGAATCCTCACGGGGTCTGAAGGAGAGGCCCTTAACATTTACAGAGCCCAGGGCAAGAGGACAAATGGAGACTATTTGTCTAAATATTTAAGATAAATTGTTATAAATAAAACTAAGCAATCGTTAAATAAAACATAGTCTGTCCCCTACTTTGTCAAATATATTTTCATAATGATGGAGAAGACTATGTTTAAATCTAGAATTCTTGTACTCCTCAGTTTGTGATGGAAAATTCTGGAATGAGAAAGACCAGCTCCTGGCTCCCTGCCCCTGGAACCCAGCCCACAAGTCTCCCCAACTTTTCTTACCATTCCGAGTTCCATGCCCTACCGTGGGACTTCACATGTAATCTCTGGACACCCTACTCACAATTAGAAACACTGGCCACAATCTTGTCCACAATCTTTGCAAACTGGCCTTGCAGAACACCCTTGGGAGGTAAAACTTAAGAGAAATACTGTTCAGGTTCAGGCCATTTTTTTTTTTTTTAGAGAAATTCAGGGTCCCAAGTACCCAGATCATGGTCTAGAAAGCAGACATAGGCTCCTGGTGGGCATATACCCTCAGCTCCACAGATTACAGGCTATAAACCTATGGCAGGGGTTACAGCCAAGACGAAGTACTCTACAGTACAGAACCCTGGCTCAAAGCCTCTCTTGTCTAAGTTTGAGAGCAGTACTGACTAGATAGAGTTTGAAAATCATCTATGTGAGTTCCTGAGGGTCTCTTTTGAATGCTCTTTGACGGGAGTACAGTGGATCACTAAGTCAGGTCTTTATAATCAACCTATTGTCTATGCTTCAAGGCCACAATATTTCAACTCCTGTCAACTTTTCGGCCTGCCAGGCTGCCCTGCAGATGTTATACTTGCTAGCCTCTACTATAGCATGAAGCAATCCCTTAAAATAAATCATATACATCTTCTATTGGTTCCTTTTCTCTGCAGAATCCTGAAAATACACCTCAGACATTTAGTCTGAATCACATTGTTGATGTAGATATCAGAGGGCCTTTTTCTTGATGATTGGCTCTTACTTAACAATAGATAAAAAACAACAACAAATCATACTTGCAGGATTTGTTGAATTGACATAGGCCTAGTCCAATCATGTAAAGTATTCACTGTCATGGTGGGAAAGACGTGGCCTTTGGAATGTGTTAGACCTGAGTTCAAACTCTCTGTTTGGTACTTACTTTGTTGTAGGTCCTGGGGCTAGTTCCTGACTTCCCTGACAGTTCATTATCTAATCAGCATCATCAGAATAACAACAACAACCTCTGAGCTAGTGAAAGGTTAAAATGAGATAAAGTATGGCAAGTACATAGTATAAACTTGAAGCAGAATAACAACTTCAAAAAAATATAACAACCGTCCCTAATGACTGTCGCCTTCGACACTGGAACCAAAGTTATTATGCTGGAAATTAGTTAACATAGAAATATGAAAACACACATTCAGCACAAATGCAGTGACTAAGAGAATAGGTTTTGGACTTAGGCCATGGCCATTGGCGTGTTTGCTGTAACGCCTGCTTCAGCAGAGATCTTGGGCTAGTTACTTCCCTGTGCACCAGATTCTTCATTTGTAAAATCTATCTCATAGAAGTTTAATGAGAAAAAAAAAAATGATGATGCATGTGTAGTACTGAGAACAGGGTCTTGTGCCTTATAAGCATTCAATATATATTATCTATTATTATCGCCTTAATAAATATTACTTTTTTTTTCTTTGAGGAGTATTGCTCTGTGGCCAGGCTGGAATGCAGTGGCGTGATCTTGCCTCACTGCAAACTCTGCCCTCCCAGGTTCAAACAATTCTACTGCCTCAGCCTCCCCAGTAGCTGGGAATACAAGCATGCACCATCACGCCCAACTACTTTTTTGTATTTTCAGTAGAGATGGGGTTTCATCATGTTGGCCAGGTTGGTCTCAATCTCTTGACCTCATGATCTGCCCACCTCAGCTTCCTAAAACGCTGGGATTACAGGTGTGAACCACTGCACCCAGAAACTAATTTATCTGATGAATGTTCATTAAATACTTAAAACGTACCACAAACTATGCTAGGAACGTTCCTGCCCCACCAAATCATGGCCTGACTTTCGTGAATGTAAAACCTCATGAGGGATTGCCATGACTAGGAGATCCTACAACATTGACTAAGTTCATTTTTAGTGTAGGCTCTTATATTTGAAAGCACCAAACAGTTCTCAGAGAGAGAGAGAGAGAGCATAGTCATTAAACAGTAAGAGTGTGGGGTAGATTTGGCAAAGTCAACCCAGCAATTGCAGACACACATAATTTCTGGACAATAGTGTGGAAACTTGGAGGAAATAGTTTATTGTCTCAAACCATTATTACACTTATAACTAGAAGCAACATCACAGTCAGTATGCACACAAATCTATAATGTTTCTAACCAATGAAATCTTACTACATTTAATTGGGAAAGTAATTTTACTGATGACTTTTCAGAGTTGCTGTACTGGAAGAAATAAAGTTTAAGTAAACGGATTGCTTTTTCCTGTAAGACTAGTAAGAGACATTTCAGGGTATGACATCTAATATGATAATGGCATAAATTTCTCTGTTACTTATCAATTGAAGGTTATTTTTTAAGCATAAACATTATATTTTTATGAAGGAAAGGAAGATCAGGAATGACAATTGTCATTTTTATGGAAGCCAGATCTCTCTAAGATAATTGCATGTGTACAGTCAAGGATAGAGATTTATAGCTGAAGCACACTTTGTAGATTTCAGTGACAGATACAGGCCTTGAAATACATCTCCAATACAGGAGATCAAACAGATTTTTTTTCTTTTTTAGTTAAAGCTCATGATAGCACAGTAAGAAAATGAGCTGACAACTTACTGAGTTAATCTCTCCCCTTTCACCTCCTGTACAATAGATTTTTCACAGTTCCTACCACGTTTATTGTCTCTTATCTCAGACATTCTCCCACATCACACCTGGAATTTGTGGTCACGGAGTCAGGCCCCCAAGCTTTTCCCTGTTGGTTGGCAGCTCTGGCACTGAAGGCTGCCCTGTTTGTAGGAGTAATAAGTGCTGCTAACAGGAAGGACTAATCTCAGCCAAGCCCCAGGGTTCTCTAATCCCTGAAAAACTGGTCTGATCCCTGGAGCTACACCCTTGTCTGTAAGTGTTAAACCTTACAACAACCTAGGGAAACATAACAACTGCAATTCACTGAATCTCAGAGTTCATCAGATGTGGAGTGTCAATTACTGTGAGCATCATATATTAGCATGCTGAAGAGCTGAATCAACACCCAAGCTTATTTTTCTGAATAAGAAATTCATGGAATCTCAGTCATGCAAGGAACTTTTAATGGTGAAGGGAAAAAAAGTGGATAAAGAAGGATAAAAGGGGTAAGGATGACACAGAGAGGAAGGAATAGACAGGTGTGAAGCCTGTAGAAAAGGTACAGTGAGAAATGAAACTCCAAGCTGTACAACTTAAATCTTAACCATAGCAAAGAAAATTTTTGATTCCCCAAAATGTTTCCAAGTCCTAGCAAATGGTTCGCTCGTGTTAAGGGAGATGTTATATTGTAAAAATTGCCTATAGCAATGGAATTTATATGACCTTTTGGTGTGGTAGTAGAATAAGGACTGCATGGCAAAAAGGAAATACAACTCGTGGCCAGAAAGACCCATGTTCAAATTTTATATCTACTAATTCAAATCTGGGTGGTCTTGGATAAATCACTTAGCTTACTAGCCTTAATTTCCCTGTCTATAATAAAGAAGTACTTTATTAAACAGTCCTCTATAAGGAGTGCCCTGTAAGTGGTGATTATTATTAAAGATATGACTTTCATTTAGAAAACTAGGGGGCTGTAAATACCAGGCAAAATATACTAGGTTGAGCAATCAACAGGCAGAGTCATCGTACATCCCAGTTTGCTCACAACAGCCCCAGTTTATACTTGTTGTCATAATTATTAACAGTGTCTTATTTTATACTGTAATAGATGATATGATCACTTTGGTAATAGGTGAAATACTCACTGGTCAGACAAGGCAGAAGTGAGCAGATGCAGGCATCAGGCAACCGAGAGAGAGTCCCTGTGAAGGAAGCTGAGGGGTCCTACAAATTGAGTGGGTCAGATGCTAAGCTTTTATCTAAGTCAGTCATCTAATCACTCATCTACTCAGCACTTTGGGAGGCTGAGGCGGATGGATCACTTTCCCAGCACTTTTGGAGGCTGAGAAAATGTCCTTATGTATAAAAGCTTCTGGAAATAGTTTTATTTCATCAAATGTTTTTGGATATCTACTAGGTGCCCGCCATTACCCTAAAAATGCCTACCATCAAAAATTTCAAGTATAATAACTAAGAAAAAACTATAACATTTATTTTATAATTGTTAAATTTATTTTGTATTATAGTTATTAAGTTAGAGGCCTTAACAAAAGTCTATTGGAGAGTTTCAAAGAAACTTTTCGCTTTGCCTAGGAGGAGAGAGCAGCAATAAGTAGACTTAGACTCAACTGAAATTTGGGTAGATATTTTCCAGGAAGGCAAGTATTTTCACTACTTCTTCCAGAGTGAAATGCATGAGGATGGATACATAAAGATGCCCAACATGTCTACACACTTCTCAGAAAACAAAGTCGCTTTGGTGAATGGCAGCTGAGGCTGAAAATGTTACTTGAGTCAGGTGAAGAAGGCCTTGTATGAGCCAGAATAACCTTGAGCCAACTAAGGTTTATTATATGTAACGAAGTTATTGAAAAAGGATGAGAACTTCAGCATGCTGTCAAGACAAAACTCTTGGATTTATTTTTAGTATAATTCCTGAAAATGAATATTTGAGAGGGGGAAAGGCTTCAGGGAATATAACACACTGGCAGATATTTGTTCAAGTTGAATTTTACAACCATTAAAAATAAACAGAATTGGGTCTTCATTTTGTTGCTTTCCATGTCTCTTTATTTTTTCAGAGTGCTCATTTTCTTTTTTTTTTAGTTTGGAGGCCTCTTTTTATCTAACTGTGAAGCATAATGTTCCTTTGCTATTAGTGGATAAGCAAAATTCTCTCTAGACTGCCATCAGGAAGCAAGTATGGAGCCAGTATGAACCATGGTATAGACTTGGAAGCAGATAGAATTAATACCTTCCTGAATGCTTTGTTGTGTTTTATTCAGCATTATCCATCTGTGGTACTAGACAAGTTGATTAACAGAATCTCAGCCATCTACAGATAATAAATCTTGCATGAGCTATCTGTCTAGATAGAAATATTCACCAAAAGTAGGGTGTGGCAAAAAATTCTGTCCAGTTGTCTAATCCTTTAATTAATGCATTTATTCAACAATATTCCACTCTGGGCCAGGAAATACTATGGGTGTCATAAGGGATTCAAAGTTTGATGAGCTATGCCTTAAAAGTAGAAAGAGACCTCATATAAACCCAGGAATATGTACGTGGTAGACAGTAACATACAGCAGCAGCATTCTGGGACAAACTGGTGATGTTAAGAGCATTTAAAATACCCTCCTCTTCTGATCCAAGTGCTTAGAAATGCCAAAGAAAATAGTTAATTTTTCTCTTCAAAAATATATTGCTGAACTCAAGTGCAAGAAAAGGAAAAAACTTCAAGGTACTATGTAAGTTTAAGAAACCTGTTGTGGGCCAGGTGTGGTGGCTCATGCCTGTAATGCCAGCACTTTGGGAGGCTGCGACAGGAGGGTCATGTGAGGTCAGAAGTTTGAAAACAACCTGACCAACATGGTGAAATCCTACTCTACTAAGAATATTACAAAATTAGCTGGCAGTCAACTACTCAGGAGGCTGAGGTACGAGCAACCTCTGCCTCTACAAGGCAGAGGCTGCAGTAAGTTGAGATCATGCCAGTGCACTCCAACCTGGGTGACAGAGCAAGAGAAAGATAGAAAGAAGGAAAGAAGAAAGAAAGAAAGAGGGAGAGAAAGAAAGAAAGAAAGCAAGCAAGCAAGCAAGCAAGCAAGCAAGCAAGCAGGCTATTATAAGTGTAAGTCAAAAGACTTGTTTAGGAAGATATTGGGGTTGGTGGGGTTTTAACCCCACCAACATGTGATAGTAGTTGAAACTGCAACCAATGTGTAGAAAGAGGCAAAACAGAAATCACAGTCTAAAAGTGGAGCCAAGAACAAGCTGACTTCCGTAAAGGGGAATTTGAATATCTCTGTCCTCTAGCTAGGTTGAAGCATAAAGCTAGTTGCCCACTTGGGTCCACAAATATAAATAGCAATCTGCAACACACAGAAATCTACATTTGAGAATTGCACTTGAATTTGAGTCACCTAGTATGGAAATACACAGATCAGAGATGTTAGCTAAAAAACTGTTGGACCTGGGTACAAAAGTACCCTGTAGTGAGCCACCACAGTCTAGGCCACACATAGGAGAAAACAATCATAGAGTATGAGAAATTCTGCTGTAAATGAGGTACAACATGTAGCAAAGGGGAACATCTACATCAAGGATATTAGAGATAAGAGATAAATCAGAAAAGTGAGGTTATGAAACACAAGCAGCTATGTAGACATGAAAAAGAACCAAGAATAAATGGAGATAACCAAAAATAAATGTAGTTAGTTAAATAAAGAGACTAAAGAGATAGGTTAAAAGATATAGCTACACAGAGAATTAACTAATTGGAAGATAGAACAGAGGAAATCTTCTTTAAAAGAGCACAGGTATATAAAAATGAAACAAATAAAAAAGTCAAAAAATTTGAAAAATGGATTTAGAATTTCCAACAAGTATCTAATATTTTTAAATATTTTATTTTAAAATAATTACAGATTCACAGGAATTGTCTGAAGTAAATACCTTAGGGTTCAGCCACAACATTTTTAAGTGCACAATGTAGAGTGACCCTTACAGCTATAGAGTAGAGAGACAGTGATAAAAGCATACATTTAGAATTATTTAAATGAAGAGAAAAAACAACTTAAAGCTCATAGATAGGAAAATATACAAATAAACGTGGAATATTCAGATGAAGGAAAACTACAATTGTTTAAAAAACATAATTAGCTTGGTTGTATCTCATTTACATAATTGTGCATTCCCTAAGAATGGGTGAAAAAACAAAAAGCATAACATTATATCTGTTATAAGATTATTACCAAAATGTTACTTATTATTTATGGAAGCATATATAAGTTTTGCTTTGTTTTTGTACTAAAATATGAATGGGAAAGAAACATAGTAAATTCATGATGATGATTGCCTCTGAGGAAAGAAAAATAAATATTACTTAACATTTAATTAAATAAATAAGCAATATATATTTTTGTATAATGTATACATAAGTTTTATTTCTTTAAAATATAAATAGCACATTAAAAATTCTTCTGATATTAGCTTGAATATGAGTGTTTGCTTTGTTATTTTTACACTTTTTCTTACCTCTTAACTTTCTCAAAATAAGAATTGAGGGTCATGCACAGTGCTCATGACTACAATCCCAACACTGCAGGAGGCCAAGACAGGAGTATCACTTGAGCACAGGAATTTGAGACCAGCCTGGGCAACACACAGTGAGACCTCATCTCTACCAAATAATAAGAATTGAGAGGAAACTTCTAAATTAGAGGAGAGAACATAGAAAAGACCTTTGAGTTAGGCCTTGGATGACATAAAACAGTGAAAAAGGCCTTCTAGGAAGAAGCCAGCAGGAATATGACAAATCATTTCATCTAATGATTTTTCTAAGAAGGCTTATTGATGCTGAAGTGGGGAAGATGACATGGTATGAGCAGAGCTCATCTGAGCAGGGCTTTAGACACCCATCCCCATTTCAGCCCCAACAGTTCATTTTGTGTCTGTTTTTTAAGTTGCATTTGGAGATAGGGTTCCATTCACAAAGAATTTACAGTTCCGTAATACAGTACAATTATCTTATTGAATCTCAGAGGAAAATGATTCAAGGTTAACATTGAGAGCTGATGGCAGAGGCCCAGTTAAAGGTTGAAAGCTGATGGTAGAGGCCCATTTGTCACAATCTCCCCTCTGGGGCTTATCTTTGCTAGTTTCCCTCTGAGTTAATCAGTGTTACGAACTGGACCTGGAGTTTATTCCTAAAATGATGAAGAGATGCAAAATTCTCAGCATTTAATATGTTGGAACCTATGAAGGACCACTAAAGAGTTGCTGGAATATTTATAGGTTGTATTATATTGTTGCATATAGGAAGCCACTGATTTTAAGAACTGTTTAAAAGTAGTGGCACTATATAATTTTGGTTAATTGATACCTTTAAGTTGATAGAGCATGTTATTTATTAACACAAATAACCCAAGCCAAAGCTTTGTTTATGAAATTCAAGTGAACATACTTTAGTCCCTATGTAACTCGAAGAATAAAGACTATGAATATGTTATGTTTTGCTTTCAAAGCAATATTCATCTTTTTGCACACGCTATTCTGTTTATAAAGTGTTTTCACATGTGTTTCTCCTGTGATTCTCATAACATTGCTAGGGATAGATATTAATGTTACCTTTGTTTTATGCACAAGATAACCAGACCCAGAGAGGCAAGTGCCACCCCTTGAGTACAATTCTTACATTTGTATTTGTATCATCCTCACAGTTAACAAAGAACTTGCCTGTATTTTTTCTCATGTTATCTGCACAAACACATCAGGCAGGTCTAACAGAGAATGTCCTCAGAAAGTAAACTAATTGATGTGTGGTTCAAGCTCTTTTTTCTTTCTTCTTTCTTTCTTTTTTTTTGAGACGGAGTCTTTCCCTGTTGTCCAGGCTGGAGCACAGTAGTATGATCTTGGCTCACTGCTACCTCTACCTTCTGGGTTGAAGCAATTCTCCTACCTCAACCTCCAGAGCAAGGCTTTAGACACTCACCCCCATTTCAACTCCAACAGTTCAGTTGGTGTCTGCTTTTTTAAGTTCCATTTGGACATAGGGTTTCATTCATAAAGAATTTGCAGTTCTATAATCTAGTCCAATTCTCTCATTGAATCCCAGAGGAAAACGATTCCAGGTTACAGCTGCGTGCTACCACACCCAGCTAAGTTTCGTATTTTCAGTAGAGACAGGGTTTCACCATGTTGGCCTGGCTGGTCTCAAACTCCTGACCTTGTGATCTGATGCTTCAGCCTCCCAGAAGTGCTGGGATTACAGGTGTGAGTCACTGTGCCCAGCCTCAAGCTCCTTTTATAAGGAATTTTAGAAGAAGTTTTGTCTTTGAAAATCTGCATGGTCTACAAAATATAGCAAGTGAATAGAATCTGAGTTCACAAACTGAATCTAACTTCAAGTCATTGTTCAATTTTAAAAATTTTTTGAGTTTTAGAAGACACACACACAACACACACACACACACATATACATGAAATCCTGCAAAATTAAAGAACATCTGATACCACATGGAGATCTCTGAAATATATTTTGTTCAAAAGAAAGCAAGTAAGATGCAATGTAACTTTCATTTACAGAACTTCTTTCATGCTAATCATTGCCCCCAGAAGCTTTACAGATCAATATAATAGGAGGCAACAGCAGAAAGCATATGGTCCACTGTAAATTACTTAAAAAAAAAAGTTCTAAAGACATTATATGATGAATAAATTAAAGTATTCAGTCATAAATCCAGTAAGAAAGGGGGAAATTAAGAAGTAGTGAATAGGAGGAAAAAAAGGGCTCAGAATTAGCTGTGAAATGAAATAAAGGATACACGTGACAAATGTGTGTCTCCAAGGGGCAGCAGAAGAGAAAAGGGAGTGTGAGGGCCTTGAACTCCTTCGGTAAAGCCTCCAGGAGCCAGAGTGAAATATTGGCAAGAACAGGGCCCCGCCAGGAAAATAAATATTGGGTCACTGCCTAGGATCTAAAAGAAATAAGGTTATACCTAATGAAAATCAGACATTAGATCTAAAGAAAAATGTATGATATTCTGTTCTTTCTATTTTCCATTTTGATTGGTTTTGATAGGAACATGTGTTTATGGGAGGGCTCTAATCTATGCATGCAGATGTTTGTTTTCTTTTAAAACCCTGAGATGTTGAGGAAATGGGAGAACATAGTGCTGGGAAATTTGCTTAGGCCAGGGCAAATTTTGTGGGATGTTAAATGTTGGCATGCAAATGATATTCTTATGGTATTTGTATACTCTTTATATGTTTTGGAACCCAGAGATCCAGGATTTTGTCTTTGAGGTCCACAGATGAGGCAGGTTAGCCAAGCACATTTGTTAAGTTCTTTATTTCAACAAGATTAGGAGGCTGGAGTACCAGAACCAAAGGAGAGTTTGTGCAGTGGGCTAGATCCAGGTCCAGTGCTGGTTGCTACACCAGGGAGGCAGAGCCGATTAAGTCCCGATAATAGATGATTGTTGTGCTCATAATACACAATTCATAGTTGCATATTAGGAACTGAGTAATTTTGTAGTTCCAATTCATGTACATTTGTCTATGGATTTTAGTAAAATTATGAGCACATTATGTGCATAATGTATGATGTAAAAGAAACATGAAAACTGAAGTCAACATGCAATGTATACATATATACATAAACACACATGTACATACACACATATAAACATACATATATACATAAAGTGATCACAGAGAGGCAGAAGGGACCTTTAATAGAAAAAGACTGTCTTGCTAGGAGGGGCAAAGGAGAACGAGAGACCAGGAATGAGAATACAGCTTTCTGCATAGTTATGATTGATAGATTCCAAAGTTATTTTTCTATTAACTCACTCATTCAATCACTACACACATATTGAACATGTGCCAAATATCAGGCACCATGCCTACACTGCTGGCATACAAAGATGAATTAGGAGGCATCGATACCATCTCTGGGCTACTTGGAATCTAGAGAAGTTACTTTCAAGCAAGAAGCACTGAAAAGAGGAAAGGAAGTTTTTGTTTTTGTTTTTGTTTTTTTTTTTAAATGGTGTGATTGAAAGCAAAAAGGAGGTCAGCTCTAATTGAAAGTAGAAAAATAACATGTGTTCAAAAGCATTCAAATGCAGGAAGAGACATCAACCACAATGGAAAGTGAGTTGAGGGGTGCCAAGGATAGGCCTGCTATTGCTTTCAAATATGAAGAAGCTCAGATTTTCATAAAGTGAAACCAGCCTGTGGAAAAGGATTGTTGCTCTGTAACCCGAAGGGAGAGGGCAACAGGGGACAAATGCTGTCCGTCTGCCTTTTGGTCTGGCACTGAATGGAGTACCTCGTTTAGGGCAGATAGTCACTCTGTGCTGGTTCAACAGAAATGTTCACCAGATCCCACTTTTGCTGGGTCAGAGCACTAGGAAGCAATGGGTGGAGAGCAGAGGATTGGCAGCATTTTCCTGATGGCCACTAAAATTCTCCAGAGAGCCATCTTCTGTCACACACAGCATGCACCTATGCTTTGGCTTGTAGTGCAAAGCTTCGTGGTCACAGGGTGAAGCGGCTGGCAGGATACAGGTGAGTAGTGGGGAAAAGATGAGGTAAGAGAATGGTCTGATTTATATAATCTAGTATCTTTTTTGATGGGTTTCTTTGTTCTCTTCAGAACTTTATTTTTTAGAACAGCTCTTAGTTAAATAAGAACTTATTTGCACTGCTGCTTATTAATGTCCCTTTAAATTCTCCACATTGGGTAGCTTATTTCCTTTTTCAGCCAAGATCACTTTAGAACCCATTATAATTTAGGTTAGAAGAAAAGCCATAAGGAGGGCCAGAAATAGAATATATGGAAGAATATATTGACAAACATAGTTGTTATATTGAAGAGAAACAAGGAAAAGAAAGAGAATAAGGAAATATACATAGTATTAAATTCACATTTAATTCACTTAAGGCAATGTATGCTAATATCTGTGCAAGAAAGAAAGAACATCAACAACAAATCAAATGCTTTTGAACATTTTCTCAGATAGTAGAAAATTATTTTGCCTTAAAATGTAACTATATTTTTTTTCTCAGAAATCTGAGTAAACAAGTTGACATTGAACGTGAAAAAACAAACAAAATAGGCTTTAGAGACAGTTCAATGCTTCTACTGTTTGCTCTTAAGAAGTTTTCCAGAAGCGGTGTTTTGGTATTCACTGTTTTGGATGGTAACGAGAAGAAAAAAGGAAATGTGCACTTGCCTTCACTTCCCCAGGTTTAGGAAAACAGCTCTTCTTTTTTTTCCTTCATCAAACTTCTTCTTCACCTGCAGAGGTCTCTCTCTTGCTCTCTGCTCATTCTGTGAGCATATCTCCTAGGGTCATCTTCCTTCATTCTTTCCAACAAGATCTTCATTGGTGCCAAACTTCAATGATCCATGTGGAAGCATTTTGAAATCTGGGTTTCTCTTGGGGTCCAAGGGCAGATCATCGCAATATGAAACAAAACATTTGACTACAAAACTGTTTTACAGCAAACAAACTATGGAGTGCAAAGTCTCAGGATCTTCAATCACATCACCACTTAGTCATGCCATGCTTGGCCTGATAACATTAACCCATTACTGTGAACTATGGCAAACCTTAAGCCCAAACTGTAACAAATGTTCTAGAAATAATTATCCTTTTGCCTGTTTCACTCATATTGGATATCAGATTGTAAAAATGTCTGAGAGTCACCCATACTGTTCTGAGGGCACAGTCAAATTAGAACGGGTCAGGGTGAAGTGCAGGGAGGGAGGAGAAAAACACATCCATCCAACATGATTTCCTCTGCAAAATAGACAATATTTCCAATGTCTAGATGCCTATTTAATTATTCCACTTAAGTTTATTCTTAGAGGGGTCTTGTCAATAAAGTCAATCCAGGCTCTTGGTGTGTAACAGGGTTTTTGAGGGTCTTTTTTGAGAGCTTCATTAAAAGCAGACAGTTTCTCTAACCTTTTAGCAGAACCTGTTATCTGATGACGTGAATTAAAGTCTCTCAAATGACTAATAATCATATCAGGGCTGCCATGTCAGCTTGTAGATTTGAATAAGAGGGTCTGAAAACATTTGCATGCCTCAATGTGCCAGTGTTAAGAAGCTAATGTGATAGTGCTGTCATAAAGCACTGGAAAGACATGACTTAATGTAATCTGTCATGTCATATGCTAATCTTCAACCATTACTTGAGTGCTGTAAGTAAGTAGAAAGCATTTGGGAGAAATCCTTTCCAATTTCTCTGAGTACCACTTCTGCTGCTGGTCAGCTCAAATGGGTTTTGTGCATTTAATGCAGAGCTCAAGTCAAGTTGGTTTAGGTCACACTTAATTAACCAGCACGTGGATGGGCTGGGCTATGAGAGTGCGATGGAAAACAGTTATTTCAGAGGTGACCTAACAAGTAAATATTTCATATGCTGAAGGAAATGGGAAGAGGACACGTTCTTATTCCTTGATAAAGAATATGTTCTTGGGAGGAAGGCAGCAAATCACACTGCTGTGTGTGTACCTACACAACAATCTTGCATGTTCTTCACATGTACCCCAAAACCTAAAATGCAATTTAAAAAAAAAGAATATGTTCTTTTCAGAGAAAACACTATGAATCTTAACAAGACATCATTTTGATCTCTGCTTGCCTCCTTCTATATTTGAGATGAGTTTAAAGAAAGCAGATAATAAATAGTTAAAGGCATCACTCTCACTCTGATACCAAAGACTCTATTAGACAGATGTGGACTTATCACTCAAATAATAGAGGCTGTTTTGACTCTAGGTCCATAGAAAGAGAGGACAAGTAATCAAAGGGAGATATCCACTTGGCGTGCTCTTTAACAACATGGCAGTGTCTCTTAATACACAGTCATTAAGACAGGAGACTGGTGTCAGGGCTATGTACAGTTTGTGAAATAGACAGTAACTGAGACTAGAGAGACTGACAAATTTTTGTCCAATTTTTTAAGAAAGTGTGCAAGGAATTGTGATTCAAAATATGAAGTTTATTTTTATCAGCCACACTGAGTCAAGTCAAAAAGATGCTTAAGAACTTGAAGAACTGCCTTCTGGAATAGCATTTTTGAGGATGCTGAGCAGATGGCATGAGATTGGCCCCAACGATACTGCCTGAATTTCCCAGCATTCCTACAAGGCCCGCTATTGGTAACCCAAGGGAACTTTCATGCATGTGGGAACTGGCTTTTTATAGGCCTAATTAGAAAGCACAGGCAATTCCCACCTACAACATTAAAAAATGCTTCTGTGAAAGCATTTTTTGAAAAATGTGTGTCAAATTCACAGAAAAAAATTATTATGAATCAAAATTGATAAAGCTGTGGTCATATTTTCCTAACAGTTAAGCATTGTGCTAAATTAGAGGCTATTTTGCAGAAAAAGAATAAAAACCTTATTACAGAAGTGATGTGTATGCACTACTTACAACTCTTCCAGAATATCATGACCATTGATCCTGAATTGATGGTTGCCCAGCATAGCTTCATCCTCCTTTATGTCTGCTTATAAAATTGACATTTCAAAGAAGTGAAGGGTGAGGTTGATTCCTGGTGCTAGTGAAATGTGCTCCTTATCTGGTTCTTTGCTTCTGACACAACCTAATCAGCAGGGGACCCTTCATCTGAATTTTTCAGCTCTCTGTTAGTTTTGAAAACCAGTCACATGACTTTGTTTGGCTGGGTAGAACTGGTCTCATTGGCACCAGTTTCCAAGGCCAATCATCTTTTGGACCATCTTTTTTGTAGAGCACTTTCAACTCAGTCCAAGCATCTTGCATTTGTACATTGCCTTCCATTCGTTATGATTATTAAAAGAACAAAGTAACACATTCCTGGCGTTTGAGGTCAACGGCTTCACCTTCCAAATGAGGGTAGTAAAATGTCTTCCAAGTCCTCTAGGGACTTATCAGCTTGAGTTTAACATCACAAAACTCTGTATGACTAGGTCCCAGAAAATGATTCCTCCTAACAACATTCAGCCAAAGCAAGCTATTTAAAAAGTATCTGACTGCTCCTGAAGGACAATCCAAATAATCTGTTTGAGTTTATTTCACCTAACTGATGTAACTTCCTGATGGCCTCTCAAACTTTTGACTCTACCAACTTAAATTATTCTCTACCCTTGCTCTTTTTATATTCACCTCTCCAATGCTCACATTTTTTGGGGTTCATGATCACCCTTCTCATATACCATTTTTTTAACCTTCTTTCTTAAAAAGACTTTTGCTATCTTTTCTTCCCTATGATTTCTTAATTCATAACTTTGCCTGAGCAGTCTCACTCTGAGAAGCCTCAAACTATGTCCCTTTTCATCATCAAATTAATATTTTCTCAATTTATCTGGGAAATATTCCCCGGTGAATCCAGCCAACTATTAATACTATCCCTGACCCCGGACTGAGCATGTGCATACATTCATTCATTCAACACCTGCTGTGTCACATGTTGTGCTAGACAGTGGTGATGGTGATGAAATATGGAAACAGTTCTTACTCTCATGTTCATTTTGTGTTAAATCTTATGAGAGCTATATAAATTATGGTGGCTGTGTATTCTTCCGATTGACTTCTTATGTTATATGTTCCTTAAGGGTCCTGTTCAGGGAAGGCTTCTTGAGCAGGCCTACTATTTTATATATGAACATATGTACACTTTTGCACCTTCCCTGTTTACTACTTTCCAAAGCAGCCCGCGCAGCTTTCTTGTGGGGGTGCTCGTTTCAGTTCTGCAAGGACTTGCTGTCCTTTAAGGACCTATTGTGTAAATAGCACTGTGTAAAGCAGTACAGAAGACAAAAATGAATCGTGATGCACGTCCCTGACATCAAGCGGTTTCTAGCCTTCAGCAAAAGTTAATACTTTATACATTAGACAACGGAATGACTCAAAGACGACATAAAGTGCCAAAGTGAATATTATTTATTTGGGTCAGGAGGCATAGCAGAGCTGGAACATACACAGGAGAAATCTGGGTGTAAGGACAAATGAGCATTGGCTAGAATTTTTCAGAAAAGTCTCACAGTATATTGGTGAGGGACTACATGAAGTAGCCCATAGGTTTCCATAAATTTGTCATGAATTGAGTTCCATTATAGGAGATTAGGAAACTTGAATGCATGGTATGGAACCTGGCGGGTTAGAAAGGGAACAACAGAAATGAATAGGAAGATAAGATCCTTAATGTGAAGGGAGCAGAAGCAGGGAGAAAGCAAGGTGAAAAGCATGGGACCTTGGACCTCTGAGATAATATCACACTGAAATACTGTATTTACTACTCTATCTCCAAGATCAAACCTCTTGCCATCAAAAATAAACCAAACTGTGAGGCGGAAGACACTAGGGTACCTAATGCTGGCTCACCAACTAGGATTTTAAAATTAGGCCAGTACCATTCCCTATTTTATCAATTGTTAAAATATATATTTCTAGGAATTATTAACTTTTCTTTCGTCTTCCTTATTAGGAGCCCTATTTCATGGACTCAACCAGTATCTGCTCTTCATTCTTAGTTGAGAAACTTGAGTTTTCCTGAAGGCTCACTAGTAAAGGCGGTTCATTCATTTCTGAATCAAGTTTTTGCTTTTTAGAGGCCACAGTGCCTCTTCAGCCCCTCTTCAGCTTCCTGCCAGGGTTTCTGTCCAAGAACTTAATTGTTAATGGCTCCCAGCTGTGTCACAAACTTCACTTCTTTAACCCTTTTCTTCCTGGCTGCCAATCTGTATCCTGTGCTTAGGAAGTCAAGTCCTCAATGTGCACTCTTGGTAGAGGTAAGGAGTTGATGTCTAGGTAGAAAGATTCAGGACAGCACACAAGAATTTTACTATATCTAAGGCTGTGTCATATATACACCTCTTCTCTAGTCTCTTAGCTTGAGGGGAATATGTCAACTTTCACAGTGAACCTTGGACAGCAGCATCAAAAGATCTCTTTTCTTGTTCCCATGTATTCCGATTCATGTATGTATGTATGTATGTATCAGCTGCCTCCTTAAGCCTGTAATTTATATTATCTATACTTGATCTTTGCTGGCAATTCTTCAGCTCCACTTCCACTTCTCCATCTTGCCTTGATGAGCTATAATCTTTCATGTATTTCAGCTCAAACCCCCAATGACTCCTGATGTCAAACCCTATCCATGTCAGTGCACTAGCATCCCAGCACCTGTGAAAATCATCCCAATTGTCTTTTAATTCTTCTACCTATTCACTGATGGCCTATGCTACAAAGGAATACTTCATGTAGCTGAGGAGGCAGAATTGGTTTCATTCTTCATTCTGTGCCTTTTGTCCTGAAGGCTTTCTTTTTTCAGAGAACTGCCAGGTATTAAGAGTCTACTACCTCTCCTTCTTGTTCTTCAGATTCCCCTGGAAACTTGTTTGTTCTCTTCTGATTTCCTACTACTTCTGGTGTTCCAAGGTCTGCTGGGACACAGCTATTTTTACTACTTCTGTTCCAAGTTCTCCTTTGCATCAGTCAACAAATTCCAGTGGCCTTGGCTGTCCTCACACACAGTGTGCCACCTTCACCTGTTATTCATACCAGGGATCTGGCCCCCAAGCCCTCAGCTCACCAAGGCTCTTTTCCCTTACCAATCTATTGCTGGAATCTATACTCAGTGGTAACCATCCTTAAGATTTTCTCCCTAAGAAGTGACCTCAGTTAGCAGCTTAGGAGTCAGCTACTTAGATACCAACAAGCTCCATATCTCTTCCTTATGACTCTGTACACTCAACATTGCCTTCAGCTTCTTTGGTGACTCCAAAGAAGTACTTACAAGATTCTTTAAATACTGAAGGAAGGATGGTATTGACACTTATTTTCTATTGTTATTCCAGGCCTTGTATGTGGCTCTTTACAAGCCTTATGACATTTAATGAACAATTTGTGTATTTACTTAACCAATATTTATTACCCACAACAACTGGTATCTATAATTCCATTTCAAGCACTGGACTACAACATTTTATCATTTATTTTCTCAGTTTATCTTCATGTAGCCCTAAGGGGTAGATACTCTTAGTATCTTAATATTTACAGAGAAGAAATGGGGCACAGAGAAGGGAAGGAATTTTTCCAAGGTTACCCAGCTGGAGGAATTTAAGTGAAGGGAGCCTAACTCCAGTAACCATGCTTTGAGGTAACAACCATAAATGTTGTTTATGTTCCTGTTCCTGTTCTCCTGGATTTTAATCTTTAGCTGAAGGAGTGCATGTTAAATAAATAGTTATACAATTATTTAATTACATCTGTGGTAAAGGGTCTAAAGACCAAAAATATGTCTCCATGATAGTATAGAATATGAGGACCTGACCTGGTCTAGGAGTTTAGGAACATCTTTCTTCCCTCAAGGTGGTAACATTTACATTGAAACCTAAAGGATGAGGGGTGGTAGAATTGGAATTGTAATGAGATCATTTCTGCAGAAGAAACAGCAGTGTGCACAGCCTGCAAAGGATAAGGTGTCTGAAGCCACAAAGAATTCAGTGAAGACCAGTATTGACTAAATGTTTGCAACAGAAGGAGAAAAAGTGGTATAAGTCAAGACTGGAGAGATGGGTGGGAAGACAAAGCTTTTGGTTTATCTCAAATACAATGAGAAACCATGAAAGGTTTTAAGTAGGAAAGGGACAGAGATTTACTTTTAAAAATTGGCACTATGAGAATAAATTAAAGGCAGTTGGAAGCAGATACAGTATATCAATTACAAGGATGTTTTAATTGGCCAGTAATATTTTATTATAATATAATATAATATAATATAATATAATATAATATAATATAATATAATACAATACAATTCAGAGAGGCTGTGTCACTAGCTTAAGTTGATATAGTTTGTGCCAAAGCTAGAATTTGAATCCAGTTCTGTCTGACACTGAAAGTAGTGTTACTTTCCACTGCATCTATCTTCTACTTGTGAGAATGACTTATGTTTCTCTACTCACAAAATTTAACATGAGGCTAGAGCTTAGGAGACCTTAAGAACACACACCTGGTAATTAATACACCACAAATTTTAGTACATGTCTTTGAGGCCAGATCTAGTGCTCTGTCCACATTATGCTACCTTTTGTCTTTAGCCAATAACATGTTTCAAAACGAACCCTCTTTATCCTGAAAATTGAAACAGTTAAGTCTTAAATGGCATTACTATCATAAACATAATGTACAAAAATGCCTGCCCAGTATATCTCAAAGGATTGTTATAAGGTTGAGGTAATATGCATGAAAACACTTCATAAAGTACTAAGTACTATGCAAGAGTAAGGCTTTATTGATGTTTGTTATATAGGAAACCAGAATGCCATGGCAACTTGTCCAGTAGGAATGGGACCTCAGCCTTGAATGTTGATAATCAGTTAGCAAACGATCTCACAGATTATAAAGTCCTAGTGTTTTCCAGAAATTGTTGCACATCAGGAACAGGGCTAGGAAGAAGCAATTGATATCCCTGTTTCTACCTTATCTTATTTATTACATGGTTATTCCCATTTGGAGTTCTATTGGATAATCTTCAATATAATTATCTGTTCTAGAAAAACCTGTGTGTCCCAGGGTGCTGCCTGACGTGCCATTATTGGAAACTCTATTTTAGGAGACAATGGCATTTTTTAAAAACACACCTGAAGCTGGGGATATATCTTTGCAATTTAAATTCTCAAGGAGAATGAAACATGGGTACACAGACCCAAATCAATAGTCATCTTCCTTCCATTAGAGAACTTTTAGAGTCTTTTATAGGATTCCATTTCCTATTATTAGCCCACTCCTAAAGTTACTTTTGGTCTGACTTGGTATTTGTCAAACTGCAGATCATGAGCTGTTGGTAGCCTATGAAATCAATTTAATGGTCATAGGCAGTATTTTAAAAAATGAAATAGCAGAAAGAGAAAGTATCCAAATGTGTTGTATATAGTACAGGTATTGCTTTAAGAAGCTTTTGTCCCAGCCATAAACACATGTACTTGTCTACTGGGTCACAATAGAAAATATTTTTCTTAATGTAGGTCACTAGCAAAAAAAGTTTGCAACACACTGGTCTATTGAATTCCGAAAAAAAGCTAGTGTCTGTATGCTTTTATAAGCTGGACTTATTCAAGTCTTAGCTTGACTTCAGGATGAGGAGGTGCTACCCAGATTTGATGCAGGCTGTACTTGCTTCAATTTAAGTATTCCCTAAAAGGTTTCTAAAAGCGACATTTCATAGAGAAGGGGGTGAATGGAGAACCAGCACTACCCAGCAGCTATTCACTAAATGAACCCCTTGAGCTGGGGATGGACTAGAATTGAACTAGAATTGATGGTAAAACACCCTTATTAGTGATGGGAACTGTGGAGAAGCACCAAAGCAGAAGAACATATTATTGAAGAACATTCTCTCGTTGTTCCATCTACTCCATGTTTTAATTTCTTCTTCTTTATAATGATACTAGCAATAGTACCTGCCTCATTGGATACGTGAATTAATGCATGTAAAGCACTGAGAATAGGGTTTGGCACATTGTAAGCGCTATGTAAGTGTTTAGTAAATAGATAAACATGTAAAGCAAGAGCCCAGCACGTGGTGCATCCCCCATATGTGCTATGGAAGAAGGCCTATTCTTAGCTATTGCTTTGAAAATCCCTCAACCCTCTTAGAGGAGCCATCAGCTCAGGGGGTTCTTTTAGTGAATAGCTGCTGGGTAGTGCTGGTTCTCCATTCACCCCCTTCTCCATGAAATGTAGCTTTTAGAAATCTTTTAGAAACCTTTCCAGAAAAAGCACCAACGTACCTCGGCATCATTTGCAAATACATTCTAAGAGAAGAAGAAAAACCTCAGGTGTGAAAGGTTTGAATTTTTTCCTTGGATCAGAGTAGATTATAGAGATATTTTGATCCTATGGGAAAATAAAAGATAACAGAACACGCAGAGCTCCCAAATTCCACTAAATAAGTTACTAAAAGTTGGTCATTGTTTCCATATGTTCCTTCCTGCCTATCATGGAATTTTAAAATACGACAAGTTAGACCTCAGTCCTGTGTATGAGAAGGGCTGTGAGGAGCTGAGTCTCTGTGATAACTATCACTCCTTTATAGTATGATCAAATGGCTGTATTTCAAGAAAGCTATGTAAGTAACCCTGGCTGGAGTCATTTATTCTTTTTCTGACTCCCTTTATATTTGTTTGTTTCACTTATGATTTTTTTTAACCCACTAAGTTTATTTGTTATCACTTTTTATCATCCTTATTAGGGGTAAAGCCCCTTGATGGCAGGGACTATATTATTTGCTTTGCAGTATCTGTAGCAGAGAATTATGTCCTATACATATTAAACCTTCAATAAATGTTTATCAATGGGCTAAAATGCAAAACTTCGCAAAGTTTCAGACAAGACTTTGTGAACCCTTGGAGCTACCACTTCCATTCTTTCTGGGATTTTATATTATTTTTAAAGCTTTCTGAGAATTTATTTGAATTTCATCTCAGTCTTCGGGGATATTGGCAGGAAACCACCTTCCTACAACTCCAATCAAGAGTTACCATGGATAATTTAAACATGTGGAAAATGGTTGTCTCAAACACATAATTCACACTCTACTATGTAACCATCCTTTACGTTCAAAATACAGGTGGAGATGATGGACCTCCCAAAGGCAGTCGGCCTGTTTCAAGTGCCATGCACAGCTTTCATGGCATTAAGACCAACCTCTCAGGGGTGTGATTACCAGGGGCTATCAGGTCTACAGGCTGCCATAGGCACGGTAGGAAAGAAAGGCTGTCTCCCCAGCTCCTATGCTTAGGTAATGAATAAAGACATAGATCCAATTGTCCTAAGAGATGTGACATTTCCATACAAGTCACCCATCTGTATTTAAGATAGTGCAGGCTGCAGGCAAATATCAGTATAGACTGTGCAGACTACTTTGTTACTTACAGGTAACAAGGTAAATTAGGAGACAGTGCAGAGAAATGTCATCTGTTCCCCATTTAGTACTTCTTCATACATAATGTTCTAGTATGAAATGTCAGCTTTAACTTCTACAGGTTATCTGTGTGTGGGTAATTTATGAAGTTATCCAGTTCATAAAGAAGAAGTGGGTTCTGGAGCCCACCCCCCCCACACCCAACCTGTGGTTTTGTTGCTAAAATCACCAGAATAATGATGTTAACAGAGTGATGGAGAAGAAAGGAAGAGAGTGAAAGGAGAGAAAGCTCAAAACCGCACGTACAGTTAGGATCCTAGACACCCTCTTCCACACATGCAATCTTCATGTGGCTTGTAAGAATCTTTAAGAATATCCTACATCCATTCCTTCTCTGGAAGCGTGGATTAGCCTCTAGTTATGCCAGTTTTCTTCCTTTGGATTTTGCTGAGAACAACCTGAGACCTAGTGTGCCAGATGCCAGACCTGTGCTTTCCTCACAAAGTGCAGGAGTTAACAAAGCTCTGTGACTTCAAAGCCACCCTTCTGCCCTTTCTAGCTCCAAGCTTTTTACTGTGCGGCTCATTTGCTTATTATTCTTTTGCATAGTTCTTGATACAATGTTGGTTCATTTGTTCTTTAATTCATTCAACAATTATTTTTATTGAGCATCTGTTTTGTAAGCATCACTGTACTAGGTCCTGGTGACTTAAAAGTAAACAAAATACATTTTCAGCTCTCAAGATTCACCCAGGAAGACAAAGACATAAGTAAATAATGTAAGCATTGTCTTAGTAGTTGCTATGAGAATGGATAGAAGAGGTATTTAACCCAGTCTGGGGAGGAGGTAGTCAGGGAAGGCTTCCAGGGGAAGTGATGCTTGGACAGTGGAAGATGATTAAGAGTTAGCTTGGGAATTGGTAAGAAGAAGCAAAAGGGAGAAGAGGAAGGAGAGAATACCCATAAGCTTCTGCAAAAGCTTAGAATGGAAGAAAAGCACAGGCAATCTGAAGAACTGCAAGTAGTTGAATATGGCAGGAGCATCATGTGTAAGATAGGAGAACTAAACATAAACTAATAATAAAGAGCATTTGAAGTCATATCAAGGAGCTTGGACTTTATCCTGAGGGCCATAGGGAGCTACTACAGGGTTTTAAGTGGGGGACTGACGAATCTGATTTGCATTTTATAAGAATCTCTCCAATTGTAGTGTGGGGAGCAGATTGGAACCAGACAAGAGAGTGGCTAGACAGCCATCGAAGTAATCCAGAGGAGAACCTTGAGGGCCTGGCCCAAGGGAATGGTGAGGGATGGCAAAAAAAAAAAAAAAGGGTGAGATACACCAGGCTCTCTGGTGCTGATTGGATGTGTGATGCAAGGCAGGGCAGCCAAGGACGACACCTGGGTTCTGATGAGGGCCTCCTCCCAGCTCCCCTGTATGCTGAGAGACTGAAACATTCAGCTATTGGGTAAAAGTCTGTTTTTCCTTTTGCTCTCATTATTGTATTAATTATTTTATTTTATTTTATTAATTTTTTATAGCATTTTAGGTTTGGGGGTACATGTGAAGAACATGCAAGATTGTTGCATAGGTATACACGTGGCAGTGTGATTTGCTGCCTTCCTCCCCATCACCTATATCTGGCATTTCTCCCCATGCCATCCCTCCCAACTCCCCACCCCCTGCCGTCCCTCCCTTATTTCCCCCCAACAGACCCCAGTGTGTAGTGCTCCCCTCCCTGTGTCCATGTGTTCTCATTGTTCAACACCCGCCTATGAGTGAGAACATGTGGTGTTCGATTTTCTGCTCCCGTGTCAGTTTGCTGAGAATGATGGCTTCCAGGTGCATCCATGTCCCTACAAAGGACACGAACTCATCGTTTTTGACGGCTACATAATATTCCATGTTGTATATGTGCCACATTTTGCCTGTCCAGTCTATCATTGATGGGCATTTGGGTTGATTCCAGGTCTTTGATATTGTAAACTGTGCTGCAATGAACATTCGTGTGCATGTGTCCTTATAGTAGAACAATTTATAATCCTTTGGATATATACCCAGTAATGGGATTGCTGGATCAAATGGAATTTCTATTTCTAGGTCCTTGAGGAATTGCCACGCTGTCTTCCACAATGGTTGAACTAATTTACCCTCCCACCAACAGTGTAAAAGTGTTCCTATTTCTCCACATCCTCTCCAGCATCTGCTGTCTCCAGATTTTCTAATGATCGCCATTCTAACTGGCATGAGATGGTATCTCAATGTAGTTTTGATTTGCATTTCTCTAATGACCAGTGATGATGAGCATTTTTTCATATGTTTGTTGGCCTCGTGTATGTCTTCTTTTGTAAAGTGTCTGTTCATATCCTTTGCCCACTTTTGAATGGGCTCATTTGTTTTTTTCTTGTAAATCTGTTTTAGTTCTTTGTAAATTCTGGATATCAGTCCTTTGTCAGATGGGTAAACTGAAAAAACTTTTTCCCATTCTGTTGGTTGCTGAGTGACTCTAATGACTGTTTCTTTTGCTGTGCAGAAGCTGTGGAGTTTGATTAGGTCTCATTTGTCTATTTTGGTTTTTGTTGCCAATGCTTTTGGTGTCATGAAGTCCTTGCCTATGCCTATATCCTGAATGGTTTTGCCTCGATTTTCTTCTAGGGTTTTTATGGTGTTAGGTCTTATGCTTAAGTCTTTAATCCATCTGGAGTTAATTTTAGTGTAAGGTGTCAGGAAGGGATCCAGTTTCTGCTTTCTGCACATGGCTAGCCAGTTTTCCCAACACCATTTATTAAACAGGGAATCCTTTCCCCATTGCTTATTTTTGTCAGGTTTGTTAAAGATCAGATGGTTGTAGATATGTTGTGTTGCCTCCAAGGCCTCTGTTCTGTTCCATTGGTCTATATCTCTGTTTTGGTACCAGTACCATGCTCCTTTGATTACTGTAGCCTTGTAGTTTAGTTTGAAGTCCAGTAGTGAGATGCCTCCTGCTTTGGTCTTTTTGCTTAGAATTGACTTGGCTATGCAGGCTCTCTTTTGGTTCCATATGAAGTTTAAGGTGTTTTTTTTTTTTTTTTTTTTTTTTTTTTTTTCAGTTCTGTAAAGAAGGTCATTGGTAGCTTGATGGGGATAGCATTGAATCTGTAAATTACTTTGGGCAGTATGGCCATTTTCACAATATTGATTCTTCCTAACCATGAACATGGAATGTTTCTCCATCTGTTTGTGTCCTCTCTTATTTCGTTGAGCAGTGGTTTGTAGTTCTCCTTGAAGAGGTCCTTTACATTCCTTGTTAGTTGTATTCCTAGGTATTTTATTCTCTTTGTAGCAATTGTGAATGGCAGTTCATTCTTGATTTGGCTCTCTTTAAGTCTGTTATTGGTGTATAGGAATGCTTGTGATTTTTGCACATTGATTTTGTATCCTGAGACTTTGCTGTGTTGCTTATCCGTTTCAGGAGACTTTGGGCTGAGACGATGGGTTCTTCTAGACATAAAATCATGTCATCTGCAAATAGAGACAGTTTGACTTCCTCCTTTCCTATTTGAATACCCTTTGTTTCTTTTTCTTGCCTGATTGCTCTGGCTAGAACTTCCAGTACTATATTGAATAGGAGTGGTGAGAGAGGGCATTCTTGTCTAGTGCCAGATTTCAAAGGGAATGCTTCCAGTTTTTGCCCATTCAGTATGATATTGACTGTTGGTTTGTCGTAAATAGCTTTTATTGTTTTGAGATAGGTTCCATCAATACCTCGTTTATTGAGGGTTTTTAGCATAAAGGGCTGTTGAATTTTATCAAAGGCCTTCTCTGCATCAATTGAGATAATCATGTGGTTTTTGTCTTTTGTTCTGTTTATGTGGTGAATTACATTTATGGACTTGTGTATGTTGAACCAGCCTTGCATCCCTGGGATGAATCCTACTTGATCATGGTGGATAAGCTTTTTGATGTGCTGTTGCAATTGGCTTGCCAGTATTTTATTGAAGATTTTTGCATCTATGTTCATCGTGGATTTTTTTTTTTTTTTTGAGACGGAGTTTCACTCCCGTTACCCAGGCTGGAGTGCAGTGGCGCAATCTCAGCTCACCGAAACCCCCGCCTCCTGGGTTAAAGCAATTCTCCTGCTTCAACCTCCTGAGTAGCTGGGATTACAGGCACGTGCCACAATGCCCAGCTAATGTTTTGTATTTTTAGTAGAGACGGGGTTTCACCATGTTGACCAGGATGGTGTTGATCTCTTGATCTCATGATCCACCTGCCTCGGCCTCCCAAAGTGCTGGGATTACAGGCTTGAGCCACCACACCCAGCCCATCATGGATACTGACCTGAAGTTTTCTTTCCTTGTTGAGTCTCTGCCGGGTTTTTGGTATCAGGATGATGTTTGTCTCATAAAATGCTTTGGGAAGGATTCCCTCTTTTTGGATTATTTGGAATAGTTTCAGAAGGAGTGGTACCAGCTCCTCTTTGTATGTCTGGTAGAATTCGGCTGTGAATTCATCTGGACCTGGGCTTTTTTTTGCGTCGTAGGCTCTTAATTGCTGTCTCAACTTCAGACCTTGCTATTGGTCTATTCAGGATTTCAACTTCTTCCTGGTTTAGTCTTGGGAGGAGGCAAGTGTCCAGGAATTTATCCATTTCTTCCAGGTTTACTAGTTTATGTGCATAGAGTTGTTTGTAATAATCTCTGATGATGGTTTGAATTTCTGTGGAATCTGTGGTGATACCCGCTTTATCATTTTTTATTGCATCAATTTGGTTATTCTCTCTTTTCTTTTTTATTAATCTGGCTAATGGTCTGTCTATTTTGTTGATCTTTTCGTAAAACCAGCTCCTGGATTTGTTGATTTTTTTGAAGGGTTTTTTGTATCTCTGTCTCCTTCAGTTCTGCTCTGATCTTAGTTATTTTCTGTCTTCTGCTAGGTTTTGAGTTTTTTTGATCTTGCTCCTCTAGCTCTTTCAATTTTGATGATAGGGTGTCAATTTTAGATCTCTCCTTTCTTCTCATGTGGGCACTCGTTGCTTTATACCTTCCTCTAGAGACTGCTTTAAATGTGTCCCAGAGATTCTGGTATGTTGTGTATTTGTTCTCATTGGTTTCAAAGAACATCTTTATTTCTGCCTTCATTTCATTGTTTATCCAGTCAACATTCAAGAGCAAGTTGTTCAGTTTCCATGAGGCTGTGCGGTTCTGTGTTAGTTTCTGAACCCTGAGTTTTAACTTGATTGCACTGTGGTCTGAGAGACTGTTTGTTATGATTTCTGTTCTTTTGCATTTTCTGAGGAGTGATTTACTTCCCATTATGTGGTCTATTTTAGAGTAGGTGTATCTTGTGCTGAGAAGAATGTATACTCTGTGGATTTGGGGTGGAGAGTTCTGTAAATGTCTATTAGGTTTGCTTGTTCCAGGTCTGAATTCTAGTCCTGGATATCCTTGTTAATTTTCTGTCTGGTTGATCGTTTAATATTGACAACAGGGTGTTAAAGTCTCCCACTATTATTGTTTGGGAGTCTAAGTCTCTTTGTAAGGCATCAAGAACTTGCCTTATGTATCTGGGTGCTCCTGTATTGGGTGTGTATATATTTAGGATTGTTAGCTCTTCTTGTTGCATTGATCCTTTTACCATTATGTAGTGTCCTTCTTTGTCTCTTTTGATCTTTGTTGCTTTAAAGTCTATTTTATCAGAGACGAGAATTGCAACCCCTGCTTTTTTTTGCTCTCCGTTTGTTTGGTAAATCCTCCATCCCTTTACTTTGAGCCTTTGTGTATCTTTGCATGTGAGATGGATTTCCTGGATACAGCACACTGATGGGTTTTGGCTTTTTATCCCATTTCCCAGTCTGTGTCTTTTGATTAGGGCATTTAGTCCATTTACATTTAGGGTTAATATGGTTATGTGTGAATTTGATACTGCCATTTTGGTGCTAGCTGGCTGTTTTGCTCATTTGTTGACATAGATTCTTCATTGTGTTGATGCTCCTTACCATTTGATTTATTTTTGGAGTGGCTGGTATTGGTTGTTCCTTTCTATGTGTAGAGCCTCTTTCAGGAGCTCCTGTAAAGCAGGCCTGGTGGTGATGAAATCTCGAGTACTTGCTTGTTCACAAAGGATTTCATTTTTTCTTCACTTATGAAGCTTAGTTTGGCTGGATATGTAATTCTGGGTTAAAAGTTCTTTTCTTTGAGGATGTTGAATATTGGCCCCTCTGTCTTCTGGCTTGTAGGGTTTCTGCTGAGAGATCTGCTGTGTGTCTGATAGGCTTCCCTTTGTGAGTAACCCGACCTTTCTCTCTGGCTGCCCTTAGCATTTTCTCTTTCATTTCAACCCTGGTGAATCTGACGATTATGTGTCTTGGGGTTGCTCTTCTTCAGGAATATCTTTGTGGTGTTCTCTGTATTTCCTGGCCTTGAATATTGGCCTGCCTTGCTAGGTTGGGGAAGTTTTCCTGGATAATATCCTGAAGAGTATTTTCCAGCTTGGATTCATTCTCTTCGTTACATTCAGTTACAACTATCAAACGTAGATTAGGTCTTTTCATATAGTCCCACATTTCTTGGAAACTTTGTTCATTCCTTTTTACCCTTTTTTTTTTCCTAATCTTGCCTTCTTGTTTTATTTCATTGAGTTGATCTTCAACCTCTGATATCCTTTCTTCTGCTTGGTCAATTCGGCCGTTGAAACTTGTGCGTGCTTCGTGAAGTTCTCATGTTGCGTTTTTCAGCTCCATTGATTCACTTATATTCCTCTCCAATTTGTCCCTTCTCGATAGCATTTCATCATATCTTTTTTCAAGGTTCTTAGTTTCTTTGCATTGGGTTAGAACATGTTCCCTCAGCTCACAGAATTTTGTTATTACCCACCTTCTGAAGTCTGATTCTGTCATTTCATCACATGTTTTCTCCATCCAGCCTTATTCCCTTGCTGGTGAGAAGTTGTGAACCCTTGTAGGAGGAGAGGTGTTCTGATTTTCGGTGTTCTCATCCTTTTTGCACTGGTTTCTTCCCATCTTTGTGGATTTATCCACCTGTCGTCTTTGTAGTTGCTGACTTTCAGATTGGGTCTCTGAGTGGATGTCCAATTTGTTGATAATGAAGTTATTTCTGTTTCTCAGTTTTCCTTCTTACAGTCTGGCCCCTCTCCTGTTGGACTGCTGAGGTCCACTCCAGGCCCTACTTGCCTGGGGATCACTGGCAGCAGCTGCAGAACAGTAACAGTTGCTACCAGTTTCTTTTTCTGCTATCTTTGTCCCAGAAGGATACCTGCCAAATGTTGGTCTGATCTCTCCTTCATGAGGTGACTCTTTGGATATACAGGGGTCAGGAAGCTGCTTGAGGAGACAGTCTGTCCTTTATATGAGCTCAAGTGCTGAGTTGTGAGCTCCGTTTTTCATTCAGGGCTGCTGGGCAGGTATGTTTAGGTCTGCTGCAGCAGAGCTCATAAACACCTTTTTTTTCTTCCCAAGTGCTCTGTCCCAGGGAGTTAGGGCTTTATGAGTTTCCATTGCCGTTTTTTCAGGGCTGTCCTGCACAGCAAGGAGGCAGCCTAGTCACTGTCTGCCTGCAGAGGCTTTGCTGAGCTACTGTGGGCTCCGCCCAGCTGAACTTCCCTGCAGTCCTGTTTATATAGGTGTAGGTAGAACTGTCTCAGCATTGGTGGCCCGCCTCCGTAATGGCAGACTCTCGCTGTAATGACAGGTTGCTTCCGCAATGGCCTCAGCAATGGCGGACTACCTCCGTAGTGGTGGAGTGCCTCAGCAATTGCGGACACCCCTCCCCCACAGAGCTGGACCATTCCGGGTTCAGTTGTGCTTGCTGTGAAACTCTCAATCCAAAGAGCTTCTGATTGCTGTTCTTTTGTGGGGGTGGGACCAGCTGAGCCTGATCACCTGGCTCCCTGCCTCAGAGCCTTTTGTTTTTTAGTTGAACGGTTGACTCTCTCCCAGGTGTTCTAGTCACCTGTTGAAAAGCTGCTGGGTTCTGTGTGCTTTCCCTTGCGGTGACTCACTGCACCAGCTTAAACAGCGGTGCTTAGATTTGTGGGGCTTTTTTTTTTTTTTGCCTGGGAATCTCCTGGCCTGGCTCCCTGTTTCAGACCCCTTTTTAGTCAGATGAATGGCTGACTGCACCTTCCTGGGGCTCCAATTGCCAGCTACAAGGGCACCCGAACCAGTGTATTGTGTACAGAGGACTGCCATGCCGGGGCGCCACAAAGCAGCTGCATGGGCCCAAACAGCCACACCGGTGACCCGTGGGGCTCCTCCACCTGGGAATCTCCTGGTCTGTGGGCAATAAAAATCCGTCTGGAAATGCGGCATCCACTCACCCTCTGCTCTTTCACTAGGAGCTACAATCCTGAGCTGTTCCTAAACGGCCATCTTCGTATTAATAATTTTAAATGTTATTTGTTTTCATTTGTTGTTCAGACTGGTTAAATCCTTGACTGTGGTGTTCTTTCTAACTTTGGAAGCTAATAATCGCACAAAAAGATGACACTAGGAGAAAAGTTTGAAAATAATACTATTAATTTTTCTGGGGTGGGGGAAACCTATGCCATATGCAGAAAGTTTCCAATTAGGTTAATGTACCTTAAACTGTATTAGTAATTAAGTGCTTTGGGTATTAAAATACCTAATCTAGCTTCAGGCTGTTTTTAACAAATCCTTTGACATTTTCCTAACTGAGTGGGAGAGAGAGAGCAGAGGAGGCCTCGCCTGGGATTATAGAGTTATTGGCTCTATTCCCTAGCTTTTAGCAGCTTACTGCATGACCTTGGTAACATTGTTTTAGATCCCTAGCCTCTAGTTGCCCTATCTGTGAAATGGCAAAAATAAGAAGATGGTAACATGATTGATGATAAAAATAAGTATCCCTACACAGGGCTTAGAACTCAGTAAAGGAGTTGGTTTTTAGAGTTTTTTGTTGTTTAAAAAAAAAACTCTATTTAGAGACATTAACCTGCAAGTTAACAGAATACCTTCTATTTCTGGCATACACACACACACACACACACACACACACACACACACACACATTTATATTCACATAGCTATATATATAGGCTTATTTATTTATTTATTGTAACATAGGCAATCCGGGACATTCTGGATTGCATGTATAAAAGATGTATGGACCTCTGGCAACTCTACCAAATTATCAAAACCCAAGAGTCTTCTGTAGTTCTACTCTGACAGCCTTTGCTTATTGCCAGATAGTGGCTATACCTTCAAGCATCATACACACGAGGCAGGAAAAAAGTTAGAAGGGTTGGTGCCAGCCTCATGCCTCCCATTTGTCAGAAAGGGAGCCACTTTCATAGAAGCAGTATCATGTCTGCATGAGATCCTCATGGACAGAACTGCACCCCACTGGTAGAGCCAGAAAAGGCTGGAAATACATTGTGGAACTTTTCCTGTTTCCACGGTGAAAGGGGCAAGAAAGAAATGGGCTGGGGAGGGTGCCAAGTGAGAAAATCAGCAGCAGCTGTGGCACCTGCTAAACAGGGCACCATCCAGAAGTGGAAAATTGAATTATTTTTCTAGAAGCAAAGCACTGATGGTTAGACTGGAGCTGAAACTTTGGAAGGGCAGCCTTCATTTGGGAGTTTGCTTGAATTTTGGTGGAAGCTTTGGATAATTATTCTGGTTCAAATTTGTGAAAATTTGGACCACCCCAAAAGATGAATTAGAAGGAAATTTTATTTCTTTATCTAGAAGGTAGACCTGACTTTTGTTAAAAAAGCCCATGCTTGAACGGGCAGGAGAGAGAGAGATGTATCTACAAAAATGGAAGAGCCAATTCTTAAAGAAGCCAATTTACCTGTATCCCTTCAGACTTAGATATTGTGGGGTGTAAAGCAAAGAAGCTAAGCCCAGGAAAAAAAAAATCAAATGACATATTTGTATGGGACCCTTGAAATATTTACTGACCCAGCATTTTGGGAAATAAAATACGAAGTCAATACAATGAAATGTGTCCCCAATTCCCATATTGGGTGATCCCTCCAAGGTACCTTGCTCTTTCACAGCTTCCCTGGAGAGATGGTTCCTCTGTTCAAGATGAAACAGGGAGTGTGCCTGTGTGCTTTCTCCATCAAATTTGAATAAGGTCTCAATTTTCCTTTTCAGATGATCATTTAACAAGGTTTATTGTTCATGCTTATGTGCTTCAGGCAGCCTATTAGGACTCGAGGGAAAACTGTCCATTTATTATTTTTTTAAGCCTGAAAACAAAACACGTAGAAGTGTACTTTTTATTCTTGGAGAGGAGGAATGGCTCCCAGGTCTGACCACCCACCCCCCTCATTTCTTAGACTCTGATCCCCGACACTGGGGACCTTACACTGGGCTGCACTGGGAACGCTCTCAGACTCCAGGCTACCTTTCCTTTGAGCCTAGACCATTATGTAAGTCTCTGTAGTCACTAGGACTCAAAGAAAAAAAATCTGTTTTAAAAAGTCAGCTTCCTTAGTAAGATTGTCACTTCCCCTTTTCTCAGATGAATTGTTTTCCCAGAGAGGGGAGTGTGTGTGTTTTCAAATGTTCCAATCTGATTCAGGATGCCAGCTAGATTCAGCAGAGAAGGGGTGGAGCCTGTAACTCTCACACAGGAGAGGAAGGCAGGAGCGCTCAGCAGAGCTCAGTGAGGAGAAGCAGACTCCTTAGCTGGTATAAGTGAACTGGCAACTCAATTTCAAGGACACAGGAGAATCACCAGGGAGGCTCCAACTACAGAGCGGGGCCTTGTCTGTGTATTTTTTGTATGCATCTGTGCCACTGCTAATCTGTCTGCTTGCAATGCAATAGCCCAGTTCCTCTATTAGATTGAGTGCTTCCAGGAGAAGAGAAGCAAACACACAGTATTAGGACATATTTGTGAAAAATAGAGTAGGTAAAATTAGGGTTAATAAGCTCTGAATATATTTTTACATCACACTGCTAGCACTTGCTCCAATAACTCAAACCTATATATTTCATACTCTGAAAATCCATTAAAGAGACACCAGGATGCCCCCTCACAAAGTTCACATGTCAATTGTCCAAGAGCTTCATCAACTCATGGCAACACATTAGAAGCCCATAGCATCATGGTTGTCAAAACTTTTCCCTTTAAGGAGAAAAGTTCTGGTTTTACCTTTCTTCAATTCCTCCCAGAGATGAATCTCCGGAAGCAAGATAGAGAAGAAATTCTAAAGAGATTCTAATTGTGTATAAAAAATAGCATCAAATACTCATCACCCTGCCCCTTGTGACTTCTCAGATCAGAGTTGAGGAAGGAGAATAAACTGGGGGCATGATTCAGAGTAGTTGGGAGAGAGTGAGGGTTTCTTTTTTCTTTCTTTTTTTTTTTTTTTGTGATGGAGTTTCATTCTTGTCGCTCAGTGCAATGGTGCAATCTCGGCTCACTGCAACCTCCGCCTTCTGGGTTCAAGCGATTCTCCTGCCTCAGCCTCCCTTGTAGCTGGAATTACAGGCACCTGCCCTCATGCCCAACTAACTTTTTGTATTTTTAGTAGAGATGGAGTTTTACCAGGTTGGCCAGGCTGGTCTCGAATCCCTGACTTCAGGTAATCCACCCACCTCAGCCTCCCAAAGTGCTGGGATTACAGGCGTGAGTCACTGCGCCTGGCCAGGTTTCTTATAAAATAAGTTGGTACATTTAACTTTGAGTCCTAAACATCTTCATGTGGTTATAGAAAACATCATGGTCTAAGGGTCTGAGCTGCAGCAATTTTGAAAATTGTCTCAGGCTTTGAAAACAGCCTCTCTGGATTTATGGTTAGGGGTAAATTGGCATCCTGCCCTGTTGTGAATTTTAAAAGAATTTTTTCTTTCTAGGATTTTTCCAGTTTCTCTCAAACATGATAATATTGTCTGGGGGATTCCTGACTCATAACCAAACCGTATGTCCACTAATCTAATTACGATCTAAATTAAATGAATATTTATTGGCCTGACACATACCCATTTTAAGTTGGGAAACCTGAGGAATGATATAAAAATTTCTGTTCAAGTCATTGGCCAGAATTAAAAAGGGGAGCTCATTTAACAAGGTTTATTGTTCATGCTTAGGTGCTTCAGGCAGCCTATTAAGATGCTGGGGAAAACTGTCCATTTATTTATTTTTTTTTATCATAGCTGTTCGGTACATCTTGAATGAGAAAGACTCTTCGGGAAGATGAAATTTACTATTGATGTCTTCTTGCTGAACTCTACCTTGATCACACTGACTACTCCTGTGGCCCCTCTTGGTCATCTTTGCAGCTTTGGGCCTCATGAGAGCCTGCTGATTTCTGATTTCGCTGCTGTCTGCATGCCTAGATGGGCTATTCACCCAGTCTCTGGGGTTTGAGGCAGTAGACATTAGCTTTGAGGTGAAGAGTTGTGAGGATAAACTTCCTTTAGGGAAGGACATGAAAATCATCTTTTGGGGCAGTTCACAGGCTGATTTTCCTGGTAATCATAGCTCCCCCTGCTGCCCAGTCAGGGGCAAGAAAGGCCAAAGGAACTGAAATGAGACAAAGTAAACCCGACTTTGATGGAGTCAAGTCATCTCCAGGAGCCAGTAACTGAAGACAACTCATCTTAGCTCTAGAGTCTAGAACCCTACGCCTGCCCAGGAGAAGAGTTGGCAAATGTGAGAAAAGGCAGTGAATGATTTAGGAAGACAGTGTTAGGTTGCTGTGGGTGGGGGAATGCAAGACGGGATTAACATTTTTAAATGGTATTACCAAACTGTTGGTGAAAATCAAATACACAAATAGAAGAAAATTTTGAATTCATACACAAATGCAATTAACCAGCAGGTTCTCTACTCCACCATCATGTATCTTATCCTAGAATATCAGCTCTATCATCTCTTCCTGGGGGCAAGTTACATAATCTCTGCCTTATTTTCCTGTTCTGTCTGTGGGATTTACTATAATGATTCAATGCAAAAAAAAAAAAATGCATATATTTCTCACAATACCATGTATGTGTATAGAAGAAGCCAACACGAGTTGGCTGTTTTTGTTTGTTTGTTTGTTTCTCCTTATGTAATGTTTATTTAAGCTATTGGTTCTCAAATTTAGTTGTACACCGGAATCATGTGGACAATTTTTTTTTAAACATTGATTCCTGGGTTCCATTCCTAAGGATTCTTATTTGATTGATATATGGGGTGTGGCCTGGGTATTGAGAGTTTTCAAATCTCCCAAGGAATTATAGCATCTAGCAAAGTTTAAGGGCCATTGCTCTAGGGCTCCTCATCACCCTTCTTAAGAGACCAGTGTTTCACAAGGGGTTGAGATGTGCCAGGTGGAGTGAGGGGGCCGTTTGCAATGTCAGATTTCTGGGAGAACACAAGGAAACACTAACTCTTTACTGAAATGTGGTCCTGGGCTTAGCAACATCTGAATCACTGGGGAGCATTTAATTTTAGACCCTCAGATCCCACCCCAGACCTGCTAGGTCATAGTCTTCATTTCAGCAAGGTCCCTAAGTGATCTGCACACGGATTCAAGCTTGGGAAGTCCTCCTCTAGCTCATTCACTCACTCTCTCTCCCTCTTCCTTCTTGCTTTGGTTTCTTTATTAACCATGGAGAATAGTGTTGAGTATTTCTGACAAGGAAGTAGCCTTGCAAAAAAAGCTCCGGGTCATTATTTCAACAATCTCTTCAGATTCAAATCTCCTTAGAGTTAATTTTCTTTTTAGCTGGAAAACGTAGTTTGAGTCTCTAATACCTGTCTCAACTTGCATGCACCCACTTCAAGTCTGCTGATAGATGTACACTGGGCCTCTTATGTGCCTTCTAAAAATGTTCTTCCTAGGGTTGGTGCAAATGCCCTGATCAGGCCAGCTGTGGCCTATTGTTGAGAAAGTGTTGACATTTGATGATGAATCTTTGGTACATCACAGCAGTGAGACCAATAATCATCATTTACTAAAGGTCCAGAAAGGAAATAAAATCTGCCATCAGAGCCTGCTTATTAAAGTTACCTTAACAGTTAACCATAAAATAAACGGTATGTTGGCCCTGTGGACTGGTTCCTAAAAAAGACAATGCAAGTATTTTAAACTAAAATGTAAGGAGATGGGACAAGGCCTTGGAAGGATGGGAGTGGGGCAGAGTGAGTGATTTAGTAAAGAGAATAAATCTCAACAGGAATTTTGTTTCTATGACATTACCATAATTCTACAACATTGGTACTTCTTCCTCAGTCTCTGCCTCACCCATCTCATTTCAAAAAGAAAAATATTTAAACATGAGTTTTAAAATATTCATTTTGAGATAGAAATAATACAAGAATAACTATTGCTGTCTTCACTTTTTTCTCTCTTATTTTCTTTCCGGAGACACTACATCCTATTTATGATGCTTTTATGTCTATAAACGATTTGGGGAAAGCACTGAAACCAAATCTGTAAACGTGCAAGGCTCCTGGATTGGTGGGGAGGGGGTGGAATGAGGGGGAGACACAAATTGCAAAGAGCAGAATAATCAGATACAGAGGGACTTTGATCTTCTGGAGACCTAAGCTAATAGATGTTAAGTGCAGTTCAGTGGAAGTAATAACCCATGAAGAAAACAAAATCTGCAAAATGATAAAATGCTGCAGTCTACTGATCAAGGAAGACATTGGAAAATTACTATGAAAGCATCCTTAGCCCAGCAGATCCAAGGTGAAAAAAGGGCTGCGTCTGCCAACCAGCAGCCAGACATTCCAGGCAGACTTAGCCGTCTCCCATTTTGTGGCCAGATTAACACTCTGTGTAACCTGAATGCTTTCTCACTGAAAAGGCATGAACTGGCACCACTGCAGCCCTGGGCTTCATCTCTCCCAGTGACGCCATAGTGAATCACCCTGAGGTTGGCCATGGACTCGGTGGGGGCGTTCCAGCGGCCGTTATTACTGTTAATCAATTAGGAAGAGTTAAGAATTTCTGAATAGGTGCCAAATGAAGTGCTGGCCTTTTTTTTTTACATCAGTAGGACATACTTGAGATAAATTTGACATATGTTAATAAATTAGAATTTCACCAAGCAAACTATTTAGAAAAAAATGGGAAATTTACAGACCTTGAAATGCACTTTAAAAACCCAGAAATTTTGTAAAGGAGAACTCCTTAATATTAGTCTTTTTAAGTTATATTTTATTATGAATATTTATTTATTGAGCAATGACTACATATGTTATATAAGATAGGGCAGAATTAATGCATCTGTCTATAGAACAAACTAAATTTTTATTATCCAAAGAAAATGTACAACTTGAAGTAATTAGATGTTTTTCCTGGAGACAGATTCTTTATTGTGAAAATAATTAAACAAACAAACAAACACCATCAGAGAATGTGAGTTAATAGTCAGGAAACTGGGAGGAATGGAGAATGCATTTTAAAAATCCCACCTTCCCACATTTCGTGTAATGGCTAATTAAACATATGGAATACATTATCTGAACCACAAATTAATGTGTCTGGATAGGGCAGGAGCAAACAAATGAAAATAAAAGAAAGCTATGCAATTGGAATCCAGGCATGATGTGGACAGGCTCTGCTGGTCACCAGCATTTGCTTCATGTCTGAAAAAATTATGTTAGAACACTTAAAGACAATATCTTGCTTAGAGGCTTCTCCTTTTCAACAGAAAAAGTGAAGTTGGCAAAGATCAGAAAACAATATATACTAGTATTATTGATGGCCAAAAATAAGAGAAAAGGAGATTACACTACTGATGTGTTCTAATGCATTTAAACTTTCTGCACAGTTTCTACATGTTAAAAAGGACCTTGGTGAGCATCTACAGGTATCTTATTAAGCATTGTGCTGCCTCTCAATACAGATGTTTACAGAAAGACTGGCCTTTTAAAATGTTTTTTACTTATGGAGAAAATTGAAACTGGACCTGCGTGATGCCAATGGGACTTAATAGAAAAATGAAAACTCAGCGCCTCATTGTTAGAAAAGATATTTTATATTATAAATGTATGTAGTTTTGAAACAAGCTGTGTCCTTGTCTTAGAGTCTTGTGGGTACACGCTTGGCTCCCACTGTAGACTAACCAGGTGGTGAAAATGAGAACTTCCAGCTCTGGGTTACCCATCCGTTACTCACCCCACTAGGCCCCACTGCATCTCACCCGCAACTCTCCTTATCTATGATATACATATACACAATTTAGACTAAGCATGCTGGATGGATTAAGTAATGATTGCAGACCACTTTGGAAATAGAAAATACCCCTTGTGTGCAGAGTTAGTAATGATTAAATAATAGACTGTCCTAAATTTTACATTTAATTCAAACAAACCTTTTCTTGATGAAAGTTTTGCTATTAAACAAAAGACTTTTTTTTAATACTAGACGTTTTCACGGTATTTTCATTTGAGTTGAATTTCTGTTCTTCAGACCCATATTTCTGCCAATTTCTATCTCTTGTGCTTTCTCTGGCACAACTGAAAGAACAAAGTTAATAACAGAGAAAGGACAAGCTTTAAAAAGTGCTGCATTTATCGTCGGTTGTAATTCTGCTATTAAATGGTCTTGGCATTTGGGAAATTCTTCTCAATCTTGCTTTTTTTCTTAGAGGTAAAAAATGGAAAACATGGAATTTACACTAAAAATAATTATCTTCTGTGTTCTCAGTCTTTACCTCTTTGCATTCAGTGTGTGACCTCCTACCTCTATAAGACAGTGTGCAAGACGAGCACCAAGCCTTTGCTTCCCCTTAACTTTTCTAGAAGTAACACATATTCGCATCCTCACAGACACACACATACACTCACAATTTGTGTAGAATTATTTTTCACTCTGATTTCTGTGGAACAGATTGAAGATTTTACCATCCAAAACCCACAAAGAGAAAACTCCTACTGTGGTCTTCAGAATTTCCATTCAACTGATTTGCCTGCCAAGTCCAGTGACCAGTACCGCCGCTCCTGATGGTGGGGAGCATATGGTACTGCTGTGAATAGTTTTGCTCTCACTGCTGTGAAATCCCACGCCTTCCTACAGAATGTGTTTGGAGGAGCAAATGGTAAGTGTCGCTATTCAGCATAGCTCTGTCTCTGCCTATGGAACCCAGTCTTTTAAACAACAAAGTGAAGATAACAGCAAGTCTTTGCAGGCCCTGGTTTAGTGTGAGGCTTCAGGGTTAATGGTCATCTGTTAACTGTTTCTTCTTCACAGGAGAGAGTATTATTTTTTACACATCCTGGATTTACCAGGATCCATAGTGGCAAACCAACCACCATCATTTTTGTTTGTTTGTTTCAATCTTCCTCTTCCTCTTTCTTCTCCTCCTTCTAAAAAAATCATCTTAAAGTGGGACACAATTTCTAAGTTAAATTGGGGCTCTGAAAAGAGCACTAGGCTTGGTGGTAGGAAGTCTGGAATATCAAACACTAACTAGCCTTGTAACCCTGGGCAAATTTATTCTGTGCCTCTTCTGTGAAACAGATGGTGCAGGCCCTGAACGTCCCTTCCAGTTCCAAGATTATATGTGTTTGTCTAGTCCAACTCCACCCCACTCCCAACCTCATCTCCCAGAAAGTCTTTCTTTACCATTCAAAATAAATTGTTATTCCTCATTTTATAATGCAGCTTTCAAGAACTCGTGGAGTTGCTTGCTTCTGGGTTTGTTCATCTCCACTGTCAAGCGGTTCTTCTGTGTGTTTAGTAAAACTCTCTCCCACTGCAGTATAAGGCCATTTTTTTCCTCCTCTGGTTTTTGTGAAAATAGAGAACCATCTTTTGGAATTTGCTTATAGTAATAATTTTTCTTGTTTGTACTGTTACTTGAGTTGCTCTTTTATGTTGTGGCCATTAGATGTGTCTTCCTATATTCGGATTGTCTTTTCTCCCCGTTTTGCTAATGCATCCGTGTGCTGGGTGAGAGGCTGAGGTGAGGCTATTTGGGGGCTTAAGTGTGATATCATGTGTACCACATTAGCTGGTGTGCAATTGAAGGGAGGAGGGAGCAGCCGTTCCTCTGCTGCTGAAGAGGGCTGTGGAAACTTAAGTCATAGACATGCTTCAGTGAGAGGATGAGGATTTGCCCAGATGGGAAGCTTCAAGTACAGAGGCACTTGTACATCTACTTATCTTGAGTCTCAATGATGCTGTTTATGAGTGAGCTATTCAAATGGAGGAAGAAACCCACAGAGAAGGAGAAATAACAGGTCGGAGTGATTATGTGCAGAAGGATAGGCTCTAGTAGGAGTCCAGTAGGAAAGAAAGAAGGAAATAAAATTAAGAATGATTAATGGCAGATCTCTAATGGTTTCACTGGATCCAGAGGAACAGGGCAATACTGAGTAAGAAACACTTGATATATGAAAAGAGCACAAGTGTGGAGGAAAACACATCATTCTACAGATGCTGACGAACTCTGAGGCTGGAAAAAGAGTCCCTCAAGATTGAATCGGAGTAGAAGCTGACCCTCCCTCTCTAGCTGATATGGCATCTTTTCCTGGTCTTTCTGGGAAATTTCCTTTATCTGTATTTTAGTAGGGTCTGATAGAATAACTGTGGCCATAAGATGGGAGTGAATCCACAATAACAGGCTTCAACCTTTAGGAAGATTTAATTTAGGGACACAGAGGCACCTCTTCTCATAAATGTGCTCTTAAAAGTGCTGTAAAAGATGTGCAAGTATGCAGTGTGTGTGCAGTCTCTATGTGTGCGTGCATGTGCTCTTCGGTGTCTAAGATTAAGAAAATAGATTTTAGTTGCATGAGACCTAACATTACTCTCCCTCTGATCCACTCCCCACCACATCCCACCTCTTCTACATCAGTTTTAGAACTGTTATAATGCTTAAGGCTACCCATAGTCGGTTAATAATAACCTATTGAGAGGTTCTTCATAGGTGCCCACATCATGCTTAGCTCATTACTTGCATTTTCACATCAAATCCTCCCACAATATATGAGATATTCACAAACAGTTTATACAGTGCTTATTAAATAGCAGACAATATTCTGTTTCGTAGATATGTATATAAACTTAATTAAGTACTATTATTATAGTTTTTTATATATAAGGAAACGGAGGCACAAAGATGTTAATAACCTATCCATAGTTAAAGAGCTAGTGAGTGACAAAGTAAAGATTCAAAACTCATGTCTGATTTATATCATTGGACTGAAAGTTCCATGAAAGTAGCAGTTACATACGGTTTTGCAAACCATCATATCCTCAATGCCTGGAACACAGTAAACACTCAAACATATTGACTGAGTGATTAAACACAGAGCCCAAAGCATTATCCTCTATGCAGTACAAAGTCTCTGAAAAGGTGTTCTCCCAAATCAAGTGAAACATAAGTAGATATGCAATAGAAGTAGGGGAGACAGTTTAATTCAATCATCATTCATTCAATAACTATTTCTTGAGCACCTGTTATGTGCGAGGCCCTGGCCTGGGTGGTGCCTTTTTTTTCCCCAAAAAAAGGAAACACTAAATGATTTGCCCCAACACCATTCATACCCAGCCAGGTTTGCCTCCAAATTTCTTCCACACCTTCCTCTGTCTCCCAAGGCTAATACAATGGGCCCAGCAACATGGAGAGGGTGGTTTTCATTCCATGCAGGCAGCTCTTAGCCATATTTCACTTATTTTCCATCAGTCTTACGCCTTTAGGGCCCACTGGGGATAATGATTCAGCGCTGGGGAGAGCGTGAAGGCTGCGTGTAGCAGATCTCAGAGGGAGGGCCTGCAAATTGGAGGCATTTTATTGTTTTCTTCTTTTTTACTCTGAAAACTTTCCAGAAGGAGAGATCTATTTAAATGGTTTACAAAATCCATCTTAAGGTCAGCTCTAATTCAGGTGGGGCCTGGCAGCTGTATGATTTCAGCATTGTTACACTGCTGCCAAAGTGAACTAGATGCCCACCTGGAGCAGCAGTGAGACTCCGGCTGCCTGCACAGCTCCTGCAGCCGCCAAGACCAACTTGGCCTCTGTGAAATGTAGAATGTAGTCGGGGCCAAGGAGAAAATCTGTCCTATATTTTGGTAGAAATAGATTGATGCAGGACTTCAGAATTCAATTTTGGTAAATTTTAGAAAACAAAGACACCCATTGTGACACATAGTAGGCACGCACATGACCTTCTATTTCTCTTCATTTCTACACTCAGGATACAATTATAGCAACCAAAGATGATCCACACGGTGCTTGGTACATAGTCAGTACTCAGTAAATGTGTGATTGATGACAAAAATATGTACAAAATAATGAAGAAAATGAGGAATTGGGAGATCCAGGTTCTAGTCACCAGATTTTATATTAATCCATTAGTAAGAGTAAGATAAAAATATGAAAAATCATCTCTCTGGGGCTCTGTTGTTTCATCTGCAAAATAAGAAGATTGGATGATATTTTTAAAATTTCTTCTTGTTCTTAAATTTTACAATTGAAATTTTGAACAGAGTCAGCATTACATAGTAGAAAGAACAGAGGCCAAAGCCCAGAGTCCAGAGATAGGATTTAACTCTAGACTCAGCCACTGATCAGCCATGAAAGCTTCAACATGTTACTTAACATTGCTGAGCCTCCATTTCTTCATCTGCATAATTGGGATGTTGAAATATATTTTATAGGATTGCAAGAAGATAATGAGGTAAAAATTCAATGCCTGGAATACAGAAGGCTTTAAATACATGATAATTAAAAAATAAAAACCTGCTGAATTTAGACTCCATTCTTCCTTGTAGTAAAATGTCACAACCACTTAGGGTAGATGACCCTTAAAGCCTCTCTTCTTCCCCACTCCCCACATATATGCTCTTTGCCCTGTCACTCTGCAGTGCCCTATCCAGCCTGACTCTGGGTGTGGCTAAATGACATACTTTGGTCTGTACAACGTTAGCAAATGCGATGCAAGCAGAGGTTTGAAAATAATTGGGTGATTGGACTCAATGTTTGGTAACTCTGCCATCACTAAAAGAAGGATATGTCTGACTAACCCACAAGTCCATGAGTCTTAACACATGGGATAGAGCCAAGACTAACCATGATCTGCCTAGGCCACCCAAATCCCAGTGAAGTCAACCCTCAAAAGCAAAATAAATGAATTGTTTAAAGCCACTAGATTTTGGAGCAGATTGTTATGCAGCAGCTTTATGGCAGTAGCTAACTGATACACCATTGATTTACTACAGAAAACAGGAGTTGTAGATAGTTTTATTTTAAAATTGTAGTTCATTAGTGAAATTTGAAAATATATTTACTTTCTAATTTTGTTGAGCCTTCAGATACATGTTTGCATAAGATTTTGGTAGAAGAAGGAAGACAAAAATTTGCTAAATTAACTTTTTGGTTCAAATGACATTTTTCATGGTTTCTGAAACACTTTAAATTGCTAAATTATGAACATTTGAAAACTTGCCATTAGGTCTGAGTATTCTAGCTTCAATTTTAGATTTAGGAATTTTTAGCAGGGAGGGACTTTACATGTGCAGGCTCAAATCTGATTACAGAGTATGTCTGTACATTGGTTAATACCATTGTCCATTTGTGAAACCTAGTTATTTTAGGTTTACAACAATAACAGTTGTATTCAGATTAATGAGGTTTTTAAAATACACTGCCCAAAGATGGTTGCTGATAGAGCAACAGGACCCTCTGTTCACAAGGCTGGGCACATCTTTTAGGAAGAAAGGCCCTGGTAGAAACCAATCACCTCTGAACCAAAACAATCACTTCTTAAATAGGTTAGTGTATTATCTAGAAATTGGAAGCCACATTCTTCTAGGCATTGGGACTGAAACTAGTTGGTAAGCTTCTTCAGAGCAGGGAACAGAACAAATATGCACAACACTGGGCATATGGTTGATTGATTGATTGATTGATTAGCAGAAGATGAACATTTTGGTTGAAGAACCATGAGATAAAACCTGCTCCTTATTACTTAAGATCCAGACCAAATGCTACTCCACCAGGAAGAATATGTCTCCCTGGGACCTGTCAGGGCTGCTCCCCTGAAAGACTCTGCCATGAGGCTGTAAGCTCCTCAAAGACATGAGACACGTTATACTCATCTTTCATCTCCTGCCTGTCAAGATGCCCTTCATGTAATAGACATATACACGTAATATGGGCTTAATATTACTAAACAAATGAGTAATAATATTGCCCAATTCATAAATGAGGAAGCTGAGAGTCAGAGAGATTAACTAATGTTTGGAAATCACACATCTGGACAAAGCTGGGAATTAAAGTTGAACTCCACTCCAGGTGAATCCACGGTGTATTTTCACTATACTACACTTGGATCAGGGTTGCTGGGGCAATAAACAAACTAACACACGCAAACTACATAGCACAGTAGCAGATGCGGAATAAATATTGAAATAAATGTTGAAAAGGGTAAGATGTTACTTACCCCTTTCACATCTTACTTTGGTGCTAGCAATCCCACCATTGGAGATTTCTCTTTTCTCCTGAATGCCTTTTTTCTTAGAAGTCAGCAATTTACTCTTGGTTGAGGGAGATGGAAAACAAGGCAAGCATCCTAACAGAGTAATGGCTAATTTATAAATATTGACAATAAATCGGATTATTATATGGATGTTAATATCCAGTTTAAAATAACATGGAAATGCATTAAATAATGACATTGTTTTCTTTGAAAGCGGCTTAGTATTTTTTAATACATTCAGCATATTTGTAGTGTTATCACAATGCTTTCAAAACCAAAAAAATAAATAATGATTGAGAAAACACTGTATGGAAATGTTCAGAGTCTTTGTCTTTAGGTGATAAGAGCTGGGATGATTTTTCACCATCTTTCTATTTTCCTATTTCAAAAAATGAGTGAGTCCTACTAGGATACACTAAGAGGATTTCACGATGGCTTTTCTGTTGTGCTTCCTGTTCCCTACTTGTCTGTGGCAGATGGACCATTCTCACCATTTATTCCCCTCTATCAATGATTCCATATTTTTTCATGGTATTTATAGGCTTCTATTGTGCTTAGTTATTTCATATTGACCTCCCCTCCCACCTGACTGTGAGTTTATTAAGAGCAGGGATTGTTGAATTCCTCTGCATACCTCCAGCACCTGGGTAGTCCACAGGCATAGTAGGCTCATGAATCTTTCTTAAATGAATGGTATTTCTCATGACTTAATTCATAATCTACCTTACATTTGCCAAGGAAAGAGAGAATAGGAAAATGCATATATTTGTATGTGTGTTTTACAGCAGAGTCAAAGCTTGCAAATATTGTACTAAGTTTTCACATGTCTTACTTCAGTTTTGCAGATTTACAAATTAGAAAATAAAATAAGAATGAGGTTAGGCTTTCTTTTCCTCCCACTTCGCCTTTTCTGAGTAATGATGAATAGTGCTCAATATGCATGCTCTTCTAATATGAAACCTGCAAATTCTCTGAATAAAGGCAAAATGTATGGAAATTATATTAAATCTAATTTAGGTCTGTTTTCTTAAAATTAGGATGTATAATATTTAGTTTCATGAGCAGAACGAGTAATACAATTGGTGTTTATTCTTTGACTACTCTTTTACTAAACAGCTCTGTTAAAAAATGCACAGAACACCAAAACATGGTGCTTCCCGTCACTGTTCCAAGTTTCATATGTTAAACAAAGACAGGCCAACCTTAAACCTTTTGATAAATATGATGCTTGTGGTAACTGCAGCATTCACTTCGTATCCCATTTCTCCAAGTTCCTGTCAGCCAGATGTCACTTGCAATGCAAACACTAGAAAAATATGAAATAATAATTTCATACATCATCTATGTGTGCACGAGCCGGTCAAACATTCAATACAAATTCAAACTGCTGCTACACACAGAGCAAATATCATCCAAATAATATCTAAAATGATTGAAAGGCTTTTGATTTGGAAGTGTATTCTCTTAAGCTAAGTGGTCCCCAAGACCATCTAGAAAATTCAATTGTTTCATTTTTAAAATGTTTTCTGCCCAAAATTATATCAAACCCTAATGTCTCAATAGAAACACATGGGATTGGATTGCTGACTGGGCGCCTGATGTCAAAGAAAAAATCTAATTTCACAATGGCATTTCCTCATGCTGTCTCACCAAAATACAAAATTGATAAAATTTTAATGGATAATTTTCAGAAGCAGAATGTTAACCATTGGGAAAATACAACGGGAAACTTAGCATTGTAGAATAAGAGAAGCAAAGCGAAGGAAGAAATTGGCTATAAATACAGATAAACAATGCTATGTAAAAAAATTCTTAAAAGCTTTCTCTTATCAAAAACAGAATTTTGACTTTAAAAAGGCCCTTACCATAATAGCAAAAAAAAAAAAAAAAGAAAAAAAAAAAAAAAAAAAAAAAGAAATGTGTTTTTATTCTGTGTCCAATTCTAAGTTTCTCTTCCCTGATCTTTTCTATGTTGTAAAATGATCTGGAGAAAGGGACTCCCACCATAAGCTTTACCATTAGATACACATTTGCACAGCGTTGATTTCTAGTTTTGATGTTAGCTATAAAAGCGGGTATGTATACCCCTGGCTTCAATTAAGAGATAAGAGAAAATGGTATTACATTCAGGCCTGCTTCTTTGCACTGAGGTTCTGTACATCCTCTCTTTCTGCTTGCTGTTTAGTGGTGAATTTCCCTGCCTATCTGGAGGGAAGAAGGAATCCAGTTCCCTCGCACCGCCTCCCGCCACTCTTTTGTAAGTAGAGAGCTCAGTGCTGTACAAGAGCCCGGTTTCAGAGCAGACAGACTTTCATGTGCACAGTGTGACCTTCAGCATGTACCTTAATATCTTTGAGCCTCAGGGCTCCCATCCGTAAGATGGAAAAGTAATTCCTACCTTACTGTATTCTTGTGATGCTTGGGAATAATGCCTATGAAACACAGCTGATACAATGCTTGACACAAATGAGCTACTCAAATATTACTTTACTATGATACTTTTTTATTTTTTGAGCTTCCCATACTACTTGCTGCCTTGGACTGCCTTCTTTTCAAGCTTTCCTGATCAATTTCGACGCACAAGCTGGCAGCTATGGGCAGTGAGGTAAAGAAGGGGCAGCTGTGCAAAGGTCACCCTGGTCATCCATGAGGTAAGCTGTGTGACAGCCAAAGCACTGCAGGACCCTAAAACTCACAGTGAGACCTGGAGCCACAGACTCAAGGTGCTGGGGACACTCCAGAGAGGGAGATGCTGATCTCCTACAAGGAGGGATCTCCTTCCTCAGAGACACTGAAGGTGTATTATGGTTTCCTTTTTCCCTTGTTGGGTCGTTGTGGGAGAAAATGCCTGGTACATAGTACTAATTCAATAAATTTTAGTTTGCCTTTCCTCTCAAGGTTCAGCCTCCGAAGAATCTGTGCTCTGTGCCTAACAGTGGAAAGCCTCAACTGCTTGTGACTTTTATCTCTAAGCTTTCCTCCTCCTCTCCTCTCCCCAGGGCCTGTGTGCAGCATGCAACAGAGGGCGTGGAGTGGCCTAGTGAAAAGGAAAAAGTGGATGGGACAGAGCTGTTAATCCAGGTCCCCCACAATTTAAGGCAACTTCATCTTTGAAAATCTGAACTTACTGTGGAAGCAGATGTCCGAAGGAGTGATTATTCCCATGATTTTATAAAATGATCTGTTACAAAAATTCTTTAAATTGAGAGAGCTCTAAAGAGTTTTAAAACTAAGTTTTAAAAAGGATTTGATTTACAAAACCATAGAGGTAAGATAACCTATTCAGCAATAAATCAGTTACCCAAAGAGTGTAATAAAGGCATTGCTTACAGCTCTATAAAACTTGCTTCCAGAGGCACCACTCAGCCCCCAGGTCAGCTTTTCCTGACACTGTTATTCATCTGGCTAGAAAGGCTTTCAGCTGTGACTATTGCCAAATGCCCTCCTGAGGTGGTGGCCAGGCATGAACTTGGCTGCCCACAATAGATACAGGCAAGGGTTTTAAGGACATGTTTTCTCTTTCTTTCTTACAAGTTAAGTGTTGTTGCTTTCTGAGAAGCCTGAGATAGTGCATAGGATGTGATTCAATGGAAAGTCTTTGTATGAGAAAATGGCTCTTTCAAAGTGGACTATCTGAGGATCAGCACATTTGGAGTGTGTCTGACCCACATTTCCAAAGCTACAGCTGGCTCCGCTGGACTGGGGCATGTGACAAGCATCCTGGGAGAAGCTGCTCCAACGTTGGGAAGGGAACGCTTCCAAGTCTGGAGAATAGTTAGGGCTAAAACCTATGAATATCTCTAGATTACACCCTGGGTCTTTCCAGGGGAATGGAGGCTTTGGCTGACAGCAGAAAGCAGGTACTGTCCACTTCCTTAGGCTCACATTCTCATGTAAACAGGCCAGGCGGCCACATACTCTGCACCAGCTGCAGCTTCTGGGTGGTCCTGCGATGAAGTTCCAAGTGGATTGCAGTGCACTCATGTAGGCTGGTGGTCACACAGCTAGAATAAGCATCTGTGGGAGACAGCAAAGGCATGTGGGCTCTCCACTCTCCAGTCTCGGGTGGAAAATCAAAGTAAAATCTGACTTCCCCGAGAAGTCTGCTCTCTAAAATTAAAAAACAAATGGAACAAGACGAAATCATAGAGTCAAAGAGTGGATGGATTTTTCTGGCCGGCAATTCTTGCTGTAAAGATTATTCAGTTCTGCTTCCCTGTTCCTCTTGGGAATATGGAAGTGGAGCCTTTGTAAATGCATGTTAACTTAATCAGTCTTATTGCCTACTAAGCTATCAATGAGATTATGATACTTTTTAACACCTCTCCTTAGGAAGGCAAAACAAGGGTATTGCTGAATTGGAATTCCAACTCCACTACTTATTAGCTACTTGAAAAGTTACTTAACTTCTCTGTGCCTGTTTTGTTATCTGTAAGTGAGAAATACTAGTAACTCCTTAAAAAGGTCATTGTGAGAATATAAATGAATTAATATATATAAAAGTTTAGAACACTGTCTGGCATAGAGTAAGCCCTAAGCAAAGAGGAACTGTAATTAATATTGTTAAAATGACGTTAATATTCTGGACTATATTTGCACTGTGTTTTGTAGTTAGAAAGCACTTTCATTTCTTTTTGGTGCATCTGTAGTTAAGATAAAGTGGCGTAAGACTGAAGAATCTCTATTTTTCTTAATTCAGTAAGAGAGAAATAGGAGTAATCAGATTGTTTGAGATTATCCCAGGCAGAAAGGGTGATGTATGTGTCTCAGGAGCAGAAGAGAGAAATTCCATAAAGGAGATATTGAGGTGGTTGCTGGGTTGGAATTGAAAACCGAGATAGAAGTGTGGTAGAATACAATCAGTGTTCAGGGCTGTGCACAGCAAAAGGATGGAAATGGAGAGAAATTGAAATGTTTATAAGGAGTTTACAAATAAAAATCAGGAGTCTTAACATGGTTCAGCAGACAACTAAGGTCTTAAAGGACTATTTTGCAAATTGAAAACACTCCATTTTCCTGGTCTTACACTTTACCCCAAAGTCAATTACAGATGAAGATCTAAGAGCTGAATATATAAAAAATTAGAGAACATAGAGTAACAAGAAGAGAAGAAACTTGAGAATTTATCAAACATTTGGGATAGGTTCAGCTTTCTAAAATTAGAATCCAGAGAAGAAAACTGATACATGGTGGTATTGAACAAATATTTTTGAGTATTCACATTTCCATTTTGATACCCATAGACCAAATCAGGGAAACCCGTTTCAGGTCACAAAGATATTACTTCCAACAGAGGATCTTGGCTTCTCAAGATTCCATCTTTCCATCAAGATCCTTAGGCAGTGCAAAGTGAAAATTTGGAGGCTCTTTTCGAAATGCAGGAAACAAGTACTACTAAATATACTAAATTATAAAATGCTGTCCTTTCTTCTCTGGTCTCTTTTGAATTGTCATGATGCTTTTTATTTTCCGTTTAATGTCATTCTAAGTTAAAAAAAAGCAAAACAAACGCAACTTTCATTATTTCACATGTACGTTCTACTAACACTACACTTATGGCTTACTAGTGAATAAGGATGGACTAAAAGAAAAGGAACCATGGATTGGCCTGTCATCACCTTTCATTTCACATTGTTGCTTCCAGCGTAAGTGATTGATCAACACACAGAACTGACATGGGTAGCAAGAATCCAATAGAGTTCCTTAATTGTTTGTGTTTCTTAGAACTCCATGCCTTCTTTCTGTGGTCTGTTTTTGAAGCTGAGCAGAATTCTGCTGGAATGAAAAGCATGGCCTCCAGGGGGTGTCAGTGTTCCCCACCCCACCCCTTCCTTCCCGAAGTAACTGTCACAGACGCAACACACTTAACTTTTTGTTCTTGCTTTGCGTCTTCCTTAACTCCCATGTCTTATAGGTCCACCAGAACTGTAGGCTCCCAGGGCACCGGGAATACCACATGCAAATAGAGCAGCAAGGAGAGATTGACACACATGTTGTGCCAATTTTGTCTGTTCATGTGCGTACCCCCTTTGGATTTTGCTTATAAAACACAAATTCAAAGATTAAATTATTAAAAAATTTCAAAATGGCATCAGCAGAGAATTCGAACAAGTTTGAAGTTCCTTGAGACTACACAGGTCTCATATTCATGAAGCTGGCTGTGACCCCCAGTAAAGTTCTGCTTTGACTGTCTCAGTTACAGTCATTATACTCTCTTTGAAACACTTTTAGTATTTATTGTCCAAACAACTGTTTTATGATAGTTTCTATCCTTTAAGTCTATAGTGTTCTCTTTGGACTCATCCAAATCCCCTGGTAAGGAACAGCTGTCTTTTACAGCATTTTGCATCTTTTATAACACTTTGTGTCTTCAGTGGATTGTAGTGTGTCCTGTGCATACAGCAGGTGCTTACTGTGGATATGGATGATACTGAGCACCCCAGGGGCATTATTTGATTCATGGAACCCCTGAAACTATAAGTTAGTAATGTTTGTCAGTCTCCTCCTACTTGCTAAATCCCTCTTTATCAACAAACAAGATGATAAGGTACCCTGGCTATTATTTCTGAAATTCCTTTTTAACCTTTCATATATTAAAGTGTTGTTCAAATCTGCTTTTCTTGTATGAGTAAAGCTCTGGCTCTTGCCTAGTCCCTAGACACTAGCAGTGGGCATGATGACAGAAGAGCCGGGAGCCTGCAGGTCACCATACTGTCTCAGTCCAAATTGAAGGATTCATCTACTATCTCCAAGTATACTTACCATGGAGCAGCAGCACAGGTGTCCACAGCCGTGGATCTGGAGGACACTGAAATCATTGTGTGTAGAGTATGCAAATTCTATATATACAAATACTTAGCATTCACTGGAGATTACAGAGATGGTAAAGTGACTTTAGAGCATACAGACACACGACCCAGCTCACAGTGATGAAAATAAGACATTCTGAATTGAGGTAAAAGTGTGTGACACATTACCTACTGTCTCCTCTCCAAACCAGGGGACTGTGGCAAGCCCTACAGTAAGGAAGCAGGATGATACTAGAGAAAAACTCTGTGAGTATCAGTGGATTGTATTTCTTATAGTTGCCTAGAGTGTCCCCAAAAAAATGGTGACTCCAGTGGATTTGCAGATTTTGTTCTAAGACCTGGAACCTATGTAGTTATAAGGATAAGAGCTAGGGAAGTCAAAATATCTACCTAGACCAAGGATCTGAGAACAAGGACAGACATAGGAAAACAAACCAAAGAGGTTATGATGCAGGCCTACTCTAGACTGGAGCAGACAGCAAATGGAATGACACAGGAGAAGATAATTTAGGACGACCATCAGTAGGGAAGCGGTTCCATTGAACTTAAAGGCACAGAATCTGATCACCTAGACACATGATCAAGGATAAGTCAATGTGACCACTGTCATTTGCTGAGACAACACACCTCATGAGAAAGGCAGTGTTTCAGAAAGGGGCGGGGGAAAGTCAGGGAATGCTATGATCGTGCGTATGTTCCAGTGAGCATAAGAGGAGGAGAGCCCAAGTTTTTCAGGGAAGATGTGAAAAGATGTTCAGTGAAGAAAAATCGAGTGTATCTGAAAAAGAAAAAGGAAGGAATGAGGAAAGAAGGAAGAGGAGAAAAGTGAAAGCTTTTATCTGTGAAAGCTCCTTGCCCTGCACAAAGCCTGATGCATAGTAGTGATGTTACTTGGAGTAAGTTGAAGATTAGAGAAATTAGAAAGGAAGAAAATAAGCTATAAGCTGTGATTTAGTTTGGATGGGTACAATTTTTCTCTTCAACCCTGGCTCCTAAAAATGTCATAATTTACCCCATGATGAGAAACTTAAAAGATAAACACCTAATTGAAACAGGCTGACACCACTCCTAAGGGTACTCATCTTAGGACTAGGAAGAAGAGAAAGAAGGAAAGATGGAGAATAAAGGAGAAGAAAATTGATAGCTCACTAATCCATTTCCAATCAAAAACAGCTTGAGTTCCTCAGAGGGAAGCCTCTGTGGTGTGGTTGCCAAACAAAACATAGAGAAGTTGACTTGCTATGATCCACAGAGAGACGGCTAGCTCTGAAAGGCCGGCTCACAAAGGCAAGAAAGATCTTCTTAGTAAAGCCTCTCCAAGGGACCATGGTTTCTGTGTTCATCAAGAATCCCTGAAATCCTAGAAATTTGGAGGTAGTCAGAATTGATTTAATCCTTTTTACTATAAATCTCATTTCTGAAAATGATTAACAGAGGCAGAGACATAAATGGTAAAGTCTTGATCAGGGGAAATGCTGTCAGCGTATCATCTAGATAGATTAGAAAATGAACGCTCAGGTTTCTGTGAGGGAAGACTAATGACATTAAGTCAAGATGAAATAGAAAGGAGCATTGCACAGCCCTCCAAAATCATAAACCATGAGCTCGCCCTGACAGAAGATCCCCAGCCACGTTCTGAACTGGAAAATCATCAGGAGTTCGGTCTGAGAGTATTTTCTTAGGCCTTATTTGGAGTCCCTCGCTTTTTGGGGTTTGTTCTGAAGTTCCTGGAATTGCTTTGCAAAGGTTCTGACATTTGTATAAAAGTCAGATCCTTCTCCCTACAACTTTCAGTGCAATCAATTACACACTCAGAAACAAAAAAAATGAGGGGGTTTGGCTCACTAAAACAATAAATAAACATTTAAGATACTTCCACACTGTGCAACCATCTGATTTTCAAAGTGTCACAATTCTGCTGCCTTTCAGAAATTAGACAGAGCTATTGCCCTGAAATCAGTGGTGGCTGAGACCAACGTCCTTTGTTTAAGTTAAGATCAAATCGTGAAGCAAGTATATAAATTTCTGCCAAATAAAGCTAAAGCAGACATTCTGCTCTGTTTAGTAGAGAGAACAATCCTGTACATCTGCTTCACATGTGGTGTATCACTTGATTACTTAAACTGTGTCTCCATTGGAACCACAGCGAAATATCTGCTGCAGTTTCTCTGCGCTATGAGAGAATAAATCTATGCCGTTCTAATATAGTCTTTTTAAGCTGACACACCCTCCTTCAGGGAAACACAATGACCCACTGGAAGTGACTCTGATCATCTAAACAGTGGGAAGCCCTGCAAACTAAGGGCAAGTCATTCTTATGCAGGGAGCATTGGAGTCACTGACATTTGATGTTTAGGCACCCACCCTATGGCTAGGCCAGGAATGGTCTCCAGGCTTCCTAACGCACCACTGATTTTTATGGGAAACAGGCCTATAAACCTAAAATTCAAGGTAAATTTTTATCCAATTTCAGAGTAGAAATGGTTATGTTAAAAGTAATTCCCCAACCCCTCCTCCATCCGATTATGGCTACAACATTAGAAGATAAAAATATACTATTCCTCATCTCAAATTTTCAAAAAGGGCACTATTCAATAGATAGATGGGTAGTTAGGTGTGTAGGTAGATACTTACTGTTCAATTCTAATGTTTCTGACTTAAAATTTTAAGGTCATTGTCTCCCTTCTGACACCTCTTACTACATCAACATCCCATTATATCATTATAGACTCATGAAGCAATGTACTTTTACATTTTGCAGGATAATGACTCTTTTGTATTTCAGTTTTTATCATAATATAAATCTTGAATTGCAATTTGCATATCTTTTGTTTAGAAAAAGAGACCCCTATTTAAGACTTTGTCATTTTAATACATAGGCTTTAAAGTGGATTTTTTTTTAATAAATGCACCAAAATATTCCAATTTATTCTTCATGTGAATCTGATTCTAACTCTGCTGCTGCATCAATAAATTAGCAAATGTCCTGAACAATACATTTCCAACAATGACGGCTCAATGGCTTAGTCCTCTGTGCCAGTATGCGCTTTGCCTGTTAGAAGTCCAATTGTAAATTTGTAATGACAGTTTGGACTGGACCATCAGACTGACATCAGACTAACATGTATACACGCATGTATATGTATACATATTTGTCTATTTTTATGAAAAGTATACTATGTATGCATATATATATGTGTGTGTGTGTACAGGTATATATGTATGTAGAGATATTTATTTATTTCACATGAAGAGTACACTGTCTGTTCATCAGCTTTTTTGCTTTCTTTTTATTTTTCTTCCCCGTGGGAAGACTATCTCCATAAAGCAGTCTGGGAAATTTGCCATAGTGGCAGAACTTGGGGTGACCAGAGGGTGCCTTTAAAAGACAAGTAAGCCATAGGGTGGGGCAGCTTCCTGGCCACCTCCACACAGCAGGGGGACCAGATAGAGTGCTGAAGTGTCTAGCATGCCCAATGCTACCACAGTGCCTAGTAGTATATAGAAGGTGCTTAGCAAATATTTGTTAAATAAATGTATGCATGAAATAATGAAATGGGCTATACAACTCCTCTCTCTCTCTCTCTCTCTCTTTCTCCACTTCTGTCATCAAATTTAGGGCTGATTCAGTAGCTACCACTCTTAGGGACTGCAAGATATCTGACCCTTTTCCCTGAGTGGCCCTGTAGGAGAGGAAAAACACCTTTTCTTCTACCCTTCTAGGTTCTCAGTTATAAAACAGATTAACAAAAGAAACGCATATACATTTGTTCAATATAAGTTTTATGTGACACAGGAGACTTCATAAGGAAATGAAGACCAGAAGAAACAGTTAAATCCAAGTGTTTTTATAATAAGCTTGATGAGGAGTGGAGAGTTGTGGAAAAAGGTCATAGGGCAAAGGATATGAGTTTTGAATACTAAACTGAAGGAAACTTGGCAAAGTTTATTTCTTCAGCTTTCTCTTGTCCTTCCTCCATCTTCAGAGATAAGGATGCTCTTTTCAGCCCAGTATAGAACGGGTTCCTCTCACATGAAGGTCTTATGACCTGCCTCAAGGGAAGGCCATTGATGTGGTTTGGCTGTGTCCCCACCCAAATCTCATCTTGAATTATAGCTCCCATAATCCCCACGTGTCACAGGAGGAACCTGGTGAGAGGTAGTTGAATCATGGGGGCAGGTGTTCCCGTGCCGTTCTCATAAGAGTGAATAAATCTCACAAGACCTGATGGTTTTACAAGGGGCAGTTCCCCTGCACACGCTCTCTTGTCTGCCACCATGTAAGACACCCCTTTGCTCCTCCTGCACCTTCCACCATGATCAGGAGACCTCCCCAGACATGTAGAACTGTGAGTCCATTAAACCTTTTTTTCTTTATAAATTACTAAGCCTTGGGTATTTCTTCATAGCAGTATGAAAACAGACTAATACAGTCATAGAGTCCTTCCTGTACCCACCATTTCTCAAATTTCTTCTTACAGTATTCAATATGTTAAGGTGTTATATTGTAAGTGAGCATATCCTGAACCTTGTCAGCTCAGAGCATTGCCCAGTTGGCTTTTCTCTGCTCTTATTCACCTCATCCTGGAAGACTTCCTGGGTTGGCTGAGGCCAAGGGATAAGATCATTGTGGAAAGCTACCTTTCTGTGACGAAGAAAACTCATAACCTAAAAAAAAAAAAACTTACCTCTTTACTTTCCAGTGTCGTCTAATGTCGTAATGACACAATTGAACCAAGTGCTTAGTTGAGCAAGCGGCAATTAGCTGTAAAGCCTGGTCAGTATAGTGTGGAGCTATGAACTAGGACAAATTCTAGCCACACACAAAAAAATTTAAATCCCGGCTCTTCCATTTGTTAGCTATTTTAATTTCAGCAAGTTATTCTATTTCTCTCAGCCTCAATTTCCTCATTTGTAAAATGAGAAGAATACTGTCTGCTTTACTGGGGCGGTTGTGAAGATTACATGTGACAGTGTATGTGAAAATGTTTATTTAACTCTTATTACGTTCATAACATGTGTTTACCTCCATTTCTGCCAATGTTACCTGCTACCCCTCTCCCCTTCCCCACCACCACGCACACCTATTACTTAAAATTATTTCTCCTTTCTTTCAGGAGAAAACGAAAGATCCAAATTTACCTTCAGACATGGCCAGAATGAGGTAGGTGAGCTGGAGGAAGTAGATGGAAACAGCCCAAGCAGAGAACGTATCTAATACATCACAGCACTGTCTCCTTCTTAGACTTTCAGCCATCCACTGATCTTCCCGTTGGACTGGGACACCCTCCCACATTTGGCCAACCTGGCTGACAGTGACGCGGTGGGGAGCTTTGCAACCCCCCATAAACATATGCAATTAAGCCCCTATAAGCTCTTAGGCTTATTGCCCAGTAAACTCACAATGAATAGCAACCTTAATAAATGTTATAAATCTCACCTCAGAGCCAACAGGAAATTCAAACTTTTGCATGCGTGGGAGCCAAAGTGCTGCTGAAACAAAAGGGAGGTATGTGGACAAGGAGAACATTGTACTCTGTCCCCCTTTCCCCTGGCAGCACCAGAGCGCCCCAGGCCTGGGAAAGGCCCTTAATTGTATTTTGTGAGGCAGTTCTCTGGCCACCTCAGTCTTCCCTTTCTTCACCTGCCTTAACTCTTTCCTGTCCCAGTGGCCCAAGAGGCAGTCCTCCCATGCACATCTTCTACTGACTGAAAATGTTGGAAATACTTGATGCGGCCAAATTAAGGGCAAGGTGCTTTCTTTATGTCAATATTTTCATCTAAAACAATTTCAGAAACTTAATTAAAACCTAAAACTGAAACTTAAACTCCATGCCATAAAAAAGGAAAAGGAGAATCAAAGAAGAGAAACCACTGGATATTTTGATCCATACTCTCACAAAAGGGTGTTAGTTTTAATAAACAGTCACAATTTGGGGCTGTTATGAACCATAAGGCACACTCCTGGCCATGTTTCCAATTTCCTCTCCTGCCTTTACTGCTGTTATATTAAGGTCTGTGGTGAGGCAAAATGTTTATTAAAAAAGGTGAGGAGAGCAATATTCCAGATTAGATTATTTTACCTTTTCTAACTACTTGTCAGCCAATCAGAGATCTTCACCATAGTTTAAGTGAGGCAGCCCTCCCACCTCTGGGGTTGAGGGAGGGTGAGTCTGTGGTTACAAAGTGAATGTCGATTAGGCCATTTTAATTACTGACTGTAACTGAAAATGGAATACATTTTCCATCACAGAGAGGGGCAAATACATGCATCCAGAGCCGCCTCCATGATGGAGTTAATTACACTGGGATTGAAAAACGTCTCAGGAGCAATGAGCATTGAGGATTGGGTGATACAACAGTCTTCCAAGAAGGTGCCGCTCATTTCATGAAGGGTTAAAATGGAGGAGTCTTTGAGGTGGCTTCACATGGAAATAACTTTTTTTTCCTTCAAAGGCCCAATTCATATAGAACCCTTTGAAAATAAAACACATAAAAATGCTCTGCATGTTGGAAATTACCTAGAACACAGCACACTCCCCACACAGCAAAATCCCATGAATGCAACATATTTCTTTGATTCTCTGGGGGCTTTCTTTAAGACAATAAGCTTTCTTACAGTGAGTCCTCAGGGACTTCAAAATCCTTTAATTGTTTCTGAATTTCTCTAAATGTGGGAGTTGCTGAAAAGTACTTTTATGTATTGAATGAATTGTCTTTATTCCCCAACCTTAACCTTGTTCCTTCACATATCTTCCTTTCCTTCTTTCATGTTGGTAGGTATATGATGCCTCTATTCCAAGCCAATATGATACGTGAGCTTTTGTTCAAGAGTTTTACCAGGGTTTAGGATTTGCTACTTGACCTACGGGTTAGCCAGCTCTGGGTAATAATAATCTGTATTATAACAGCTCTACAGAATTTATTGTAGAATCATAGGGTTTTATATCCTTAACCCAATATTATATTGAATTATCCCACATTCAGGTACATAGGGCTTCCTTATGTGAACATACCCCAGGCCAGGGTCCCGACAGAAATATAATGCACATCACAAATGCAAACCACATTATGTAATTTTACGTTTCCTAATGGCCATATTTTAAAAAACATAAAAAGACATGGGTGAAATTAATTTTAATATGCTACATAACCCAACACACCAAAGTATTTAACATATAGACATCACAAAAATTTACGAATGAGATATCTTTTATTTTCTGTCATATAAAGCCTTTGAAGTCCATTTTGTATTTTATACTTCCAGTGCATCTTAATTTGGATCAGCCACACTTCGCATGCTCCCTGGTCACTCTGGTTACCAAGTTAAGCAGTGTAGCCTCAGATTCTCAAAATGTCTAATTCTTTAAGGAGTTGCGCTGACTCCATCCTTCCCTGTATTAGCTTGGGTGTATCTGCATCTCAGCCCTACCATTTTCCTACCCACTGCAGCCACTTTGAAACCTCGCATGTCCTATATGATCTGAGTAAACCCAGGTGACTATCTTGTAACAACACACCCTTGTGGTCTCCAGCGAGAGGAACCTGATACTTTCTAATGTTTACTCTGAGCACATAAAGTCCTCATCTTTTAGGATGTCTGTTTTCTTCATGCATGTTCACAGAAGTGCCAATAGACACGTGGAAATCACCATAGAGAAGAGAGGCTCCTACCCCAGGAGACAAAAGGAAACCCATCCACATTCTGTCATTGGGGTTGTGATTAAGGCATAGCACCCGTCTCCAGCTCTACTCACCTCCCTCTTATTCCTTCAGGGCAGGTGGGGCTTGCCGAGACTCCCCCAGTCCTTCTGCAACATGTTCAGTCTGACAAGCTGTCACCATAAGCAGGTAATTCAACACTGTCTTCACCTTGAGATAATCAAGAGTTCTGGGGGTAGCTTTTAAATGCAAACTTTAAAATGTATATTAAGTTCCAAAAACATATGTTTCTTCCTTTCAGTCACCCTGCCCCACCCCCAAAAGGTATTACAAATATTTCCATAATTGTTTCCCTAGAAAAGATTTTTTATTGTCCAGTAACGTGATCTTTAAAGTCTCTATCAGTGTAAAAGGAATATGTCTTTCCGCATTTACAGGGTGAAAGTGGCTGAAAGTTTTGGAGAATGAACAATGAGACGGAGGGACAGTAAGCAAACGGACTTTGGGGATCTCATTTCCAAATATCTGCCCTTAGAAAAAGAAAACTCCTAGGGTATTCTACAGTTAAAAATATTCTAACCCATGACCAGATTCAAGTTATGCTCATAGCCCTGCTACTTCAGAAGCCTGTTCTTCCAAAGTGGACCTTTTGATATCATATTTCTCAAAATACTCAATCTGCTCAGTAAAGACCTCAGCATATTAGTTGTTTGTGAAAGAAAGTTCATGCAAAAAAAAGAGCCAAGAATAACTACAGCAGAGGGTGGAAATTCAGATTTACTGGGAAAAGTATTCATAGGCTCTTAGGCGCCTGTATTTTTTTTCAATTTTCTACTGCATTCTGTTTTTTTTTTCTCAGTTATTACACAACCATTGATAATTAGGACTTAAATAATTGGACTAGTTTTTGTTGTAAAGGAAGCATAAAATATGAGTCCTAATTTTCAGCACATCCTTCCTCCCTCTCAGTTACACATGTCTGGGTACATGCCATTATAACCAGTATACCCATTATACAAGATGCCAACACCCACCTGGCAGCAACTACCTAAATATGCAAGCACTGTGTCAACCAGAAAAAGAAAGAAGAGAAAAGAAAAGAAAAAGAAAAAAAAAAAAAGAGCTAGCACTACAAAACCAAAGCCCTAAAGCAACTGTAGATGCCACAAAGCGCAGCCTCAAACCATCTTACTAGCCAAGATTTCTGCTGTGTTCTGAGCTGGGTAAACACTGCCAGGCCCAGATACTATGTCTTTCCTCAGGCACAGGCTACAGGGGATTTCCAGGTGAGTAGAGAACTCATGACTCTGAGACTGCCTGGGTGGTACAGACCTGGTCTTCTTCCTGTTCCTCCTGCCTGCTGAGCCATAATGCCTAAGCCATGCAACTGCAAAGGTCCTGAGGCACTTTGAAGACAGTGAGCTAAATAAGAATTATACTTGTCTGAAGATAATATTATGTTTTCATCTTTAAAAAGATCTCACCGTGAAAAAAGTGGAGGAAACTTAAATGCCTATTACTAAAGGAAAGAAGCCAGTCTGAAAAGATGACTTATGGCATGAATCCAAATATGTGACACTCTGGAAAAAGTAAAACTATGGAGAGAGTAAAAAGATCAGTGATTACCAGGGGTTGAGGGAGCGAGGGAGAAATACGTGGAGCACAGAGGGTTTTCAGGGCAACTCTGTATGACGCTCCAACAGTGGTAGCTGTCATTATACGTTTATCCACATCTGTAGAATGTACGACACCAAGAGTGAATCTTAATGTAAAATGTGGACTTTGGGTGTACAGATGTATCAATATAGGTTCATCAGTTGTAATAAAATACCATTCTGGTAGAAAATGTTGAAAATGAGGAGGCTAGGCATGTGTGAAGGCAGGGGTGTACAGGAAATCTCTGTATCTTCCTTTCAATTTTGCCATGAACCTAAAACTACTCTAAAAATAATTGTCTTTGAATTGAGAAAAGTATATATCTTTTCTATCAACTAAAGGAATTTTACACGTGAAGAAATCAAGGATTAGAGAGAATAGTTGACTTGTATAAGAGCACACATTTAACCAGTGTCAGAATTAGAACTAGAGTATTGCAGAAATTTTTTGGGAAATGGAAGTAAAGGAAGTGAATTTAGGCATACCATGCAAGGAGCAGCTTGTGGCTCTTGTTTTCTTTTGTGAGTTCATGTTATAATGAAAGCAAACTGCTGCTTGCTGACTATCAAACAGCTAGGTGGCCAGCAGTGGTTAAATTTTCTATCTTTCATTTAAATGGGAAAAATCTGTGCCGCAAATATGGTTGTGGATCTTGATTTTTCTTGTCAAATTCAACTTCATGAGTGAAGAGAATGTGTCTCTCTTCTCCCATTCTATCCCATCTCCAGCACAGTGCCTGATACATTACAGAGTCTCAGTAAACAGGTTCTGAATGAGAGAATGGACAAGTGAATGAATAAGAGAGTGAGTCCTTGGAAGGAGGACTCGTTGCTGCAGAGATGGGCCTTTCTTTACATATTCATTCCATTTTTGTAAACTTATAGGCCGGCCTGATTTTGCTAACACACACGATACACTCTTACTTAGTGATGTATCAACTTTTCACCTACATTTTCAGTAGCCAGTCTAAGTCATCAATGTTCTGAATCAAACACAGACAACCACAGATGGGGCTCAGTTTAGAGGATTCTAAAAGTAAAATATTCTTCATATGTTGGGGAGGACTAATAACCTTTCAGGTATCTGATTTGTGAGTGTGGATACATGCGTGTGCTTTTATTGTTGTTTGAATTGCTGGAGTCATCTGTTCAAAGGAACAAGATAGCCACCATCACCAAAGAACAAAAGCGACACCTCCGAAGGCTCTTAGGCCCTCCGGTAGTTGTGACAAGTGATTAAAAGCGGAGTGGGGCTACGCCTCAGGAACTCTTGCTCTCAGCTGCTCCCCTTGAACCCTGGGAGACTTGGTTTGCCATCAATTCTGCACAAAGTGAGGCTGTATTTTTCAGTTGAGAGGCGGTCAGGGAGACAGAGACAAACACCTTGGTATGTCAACCTTGAAGTACCACCTGGAGGGCGAGGGCCTTTCACAGTTTAATAGTGGACAGAATGTTATGGTGATGATCTGGGTCAGGTGGTGACTGAAGCAGTCACGGATCCTGAAACAACAGATGTCACAGTGACAGCTGTAATATCCAAGACTTATTTTTCTCCTTCAGCAGCAGAACCAAATAACAGGTAACAGATCTGATCCTACAGAGGTAGCACCGCCTTTCCTTTATTAGTTTGCTCACTTTGGCTGTGCAATATTAACTCCTTACACCATGTGTGCTAAATTTCAAGCTGTGCAGTGTTTCCTTAAGATACAAAATGGAACATATGGTGCTAAAGGTAGACCTTTAATAGCTAAATTTTTTTTAAAGTCGCTTGTTGGCATTCCTGTCGCCAAATTCTCCTTGGTTCCCACTGAGAAAAATTATCTGCCTTTTAGAAGCCTACTGGCAAATTGGTAGACAATTACTGATAAGGTAGCTCTCTATCAATAGTGTGACATCCAGAATATCATGATTATAAATATGCCATAGAATTTTTAAATGGCCCAATATATTGGATAAAGTATGAGACTATAAATTTCATTGATTTATAAAACATATAGAGTGGTTTTACAATATTAAACAATGAACAGATAAAACAGTGTCTAGCATAATACCTGACAGAGTAGACACTCAATAAATATTAAACAAATGAATAGCTTGTGATCCAGCACTGCTTCTGGAGCTTTAGGTAACTGTGTCATTGCTTTTAAATGTTTATTACTTGTCCCCCCAACTTTTCTTAAGCCCTTAATACCATTCTACCTTTGTCTATATATGCCTTGCTAATTAATCCTGTTCTAAATAATACGATACACTGTTTTTTTTTATTTGTTTGTTTTTAAAATATATAGGGTACAATAAAAGTGAAGCAAATGCCACAAGTTAAAAGAACTCTTAAGGAGGAACAAAAGGAAAAGCATCATTTAAACTGGACTTTCAAATGCCTTCCTTGACAGAAAAACAGCTTCTTGTTTCTCAACTGGTGTGGAAGAGAGTAATTGTCCACTGTTGAGTGTCTCTGTGTTCCAGCCCGGGGCTTGGTGTCATCTTTTTGGGCCGATCACAAACTCCTCTGGAACTTGCTGTCGCTTTGTCACCTCACCCTCAAATTGCTTGAGTAGGTGTGTCTCAATAATATAGTTTATATCCCCACCAAATCTCATGTCGAATTACTATCTCAGTAATGGAGGTGGGGAGCTGGTGGCAGAGAATTAGATCATGGAGGCATATCCCTCATGAATAGCTCGGCACAATCCCCTTGGTGATGAGTGAGTTCACGCAAGATCTGGTTGTTTAAAAGTGTGTGATACCTCTTGCTCTCTCTTTTTTCCCTGCTTTTACCATGCAACCTGCCTGCCTCTGCCTTGCCATCCATTAGGGAGGCTTCCTGTGGTCTCCCAAGAAGGCGAGCAGATGCCAGTACCATGCTTGTACAGTCTGCAGAACCATGAGCCAATTAATCCCCTTTCCTTTATAAATTATGCAGTCACAGATATTTCTTCATAGTAACACAAGAATGGCCCAACACACATGGCCTTCTTTTCTTATCACAATCTTGTCTAGATTGTAGAGCTCATTCCAGAGGCACTTTCTCTATCAGTCCCAGAAAAATGGGGCAAAGTTTTAGAATTATGACTCAGGGCTCAAGGTCATCCCAGCTTCCCTCTGGTGGAAGTGAGGCAAGAACTGGTAAAGACATAGCTTCATGTCAATGACCGTTATTCTCATGAATAAAAGAGCATTATTCTCATGCTCTAATTGAGCACCTACTATTTGCTGGGCCCTGGAGACATAAACAAGTGGAGAGCGGTATGTTTCTTTAGGAAACTTAGAAGTGTACACTGGCTAATACCTTACAACATAAGGTAGTTCATGAAAAACAGCCCAAATGGATGATATAGATAATAATTGTTGGAGGAGGGCACGCATGTCATAGAATGGAACAGTTGAACATAACATCCAGAAGATATGGGAGAAAAAGAAACAGGTTAAGACCAGAATCCTAAAGAGGAAAAGCCATGAAATGCCAAAAAGGGTTAATTTCATCTGAAACCAAAGTAAAATCCCTGAAAGCAAGAGTAAAGATTTTTATATTCATACCTAACCTATTCTAAACCAAGCCAGTATGAGGAACTTCACAAGAACAAGTTTGATTGCATGTGATTGACAGGGTAGAAACTTTCAAATAATGTTGGAAAAGTTCCTGAACTTCTGGGAGTCTCTGACACCAGCCCCTCCTGCCTACCTGTGGGTGGCCCAATCTAATCATATGAGCGATTAGAACTTGATGTGGCAGGTCACCACCAAGGTGAGTCCTAGAAATATAACCAAACATGCAGTGTTAAGAAGAGAGAAGGAGAAGGGAAAAAAATCCCAGAGAAATCCTCTGTGGGATGAAACCCAATTTTAAGCCTCTAGAGCATAGAAAAACCCCACTATTCATTAAGGGAGGTCCCACCAGCTATTTTCTCAGGCAGCTTGTATTCACATTAATGAATGAAAGAGAGAATTTTAATGTGCACCTCTGAGAGAAATAAGACCCCCAAAAATTCATTCCCCAGATCCCTCTGGGTTTTTTTCCCCCCTTTTCCCTTTTCTACTGCATAGTAATAAGGTTTCCTGGTTTTTGTCAAGCAAAGCAGGGGAAGTCGGGTTCTGCCTTCACAGACACTCAGCACCAGAAAGCTTTCCTTTATCTGTAGCCTGCTACTTCTTCCTGTGCTTCTAACTCTGACCCAGCCTCAGGCTCCATCCCAGTGGGGAGGGGGTCTGGAAACACAGGCCTCTCTGGCTGGGCTAGGGGGAGCTCAGGCCACTCATGGGAAGATCCTGGTCATCCTTTTGGAACAAATCTCAGAACACATCCCAATCTTGTCTCCCAGTGATTGATCCTGATGTCTTTAACTTCCCTACCTCCCTCCAAATCAAAGAATACTTCTGCCTGACATTATAAGAAAGGCTTAATAACTGGAGGTCAGGATGTCAATCTTATTTGCCCTGAAGTATCCCTGAACGTGTAGAAAATCATATTTGTTTATGTTATAAATGCACTAAATGAGCTAATTATAGTGATCATAACTCACAATTAAAAACAAACACAGTTAGAAATTTCAAAGACTTCCAATATCTTTTCTTTAATCATTCACCCAGGCTCAAAATATGCATTTTTTAGATTAAAGCATTAAAGTTGCTAATTATATTCTCAGAATTAACAATTATTTCTTTACCCTTTTACTACCTTCTTCTGGCAACAAAAAATGTCAGCGCTGATTTAATTTTTTGTTATTATAGGATTAAAAGAAGTTTCTAAAAATGCAATTAAATTTGCCCTATAGCTAGAGTAACTTCCCTATCAGCATCCAAAACCTCTTCCCTAAAACAACAGCACAAAAAATGATCCAGACTTTCTTGACTTTTCTGATACATTCCTTCGGTGATTATCTCCAATAACAACTCAACCATTTTAATGAAACTCCCTGCACATCACGTCCTGATGAAAGGTAGAACATATTATATTAATAAAGAAAATGAAAGTTAAATTGGCTGTTGGAGTCTGCAGCCCTGCCCATGTCATGCATGGGTTCTTCACCTTTGGGAGCCTAGTTCAACTTCAGCCTGAGGCCCTAAGTGAAAAGTTCAGTAGTCTTGAGTACGTCCCCACTTAATAAATCACAAAATCAATTATTTTATGGTGGTACACTTGGTAACCTATGCTCAGACAGAATCAAGTTTTGTTCCCACTGGGGATTCACCAATTATCTATTCAGTGAATTATTTTCAGATAAAGCAGAAACACCTGCTGTCAGCAGAGGGAGTATCTACCTAATATGGGTATCATTCTGAGCCTGACGTGTTATTGCATTTGTCACGTGCAGGATGGCACTGCGAGACTTTGGATGGATTTATCACATTACAGAGATGTTTGATGGGATATTGGAGCATGATTCAGTGCCCAAAGTTAGTGCTAAAATGCTGTAGCAAAGAGATCCAAAATGAAGCCACATAAAAATTGGGGAAGGGGGTAATCAAGTGTGCAAATGCTGCAACTCATTTGTCTTGCCTTATTTCCAATAGGTCAGCACAAATAAAAATTGTGATAATTCAGCACAATTCCCTCTTACTGGCTATTGACCTGGGCCAGATTCAAAGTAGGAACCGAAGAAGGGCTCCACGGACTTTGATTCCAAGAATGGAGCAAAGGTCAGACTTGAGACAAGCATAGTTTATGAGGACTACGGCCCCTAACCATTGACTCAGGTGGGACTTGAATTATTTGAGTCTCTCTTTTCCTTCTCAGAGGTCAGTCAATCTCAAAACAACGATGGCATTTGTTTTTCTCTTTTGCAAAATTAACAATATCTGAAACTGAAGCAAAAGAACAAACACAACATGTAAGGTATCTCTACAAGCTCACTTGCATTTCAAAATCCTAAAGTTGTAACTCATGAATGCCAGGTCTCATGATGAATCAGTCCAGGAGCATTTGTGTGGAACATCTAGTATGGCATACAGAGTACTATTTGACCTTACAGAAAGAACAGGAAAGGGTTAGGGAGGGCTGAGTAATATGATACTGACATATCGATGTGTTCCTTTTATTATTATATTCTTCACTGGAATAATTGCTTATCAAAAGCGCAAAGTGAGGAACCATGGAGAAAAGTATCATTTCCTGGTCATGAGCACAGTTTCTTGAATCAGATTTGGATTCAAATCCTAGATCTACTCAATCATTAGCTATGTCATATCAAGCATTTATTAAATTATTTAAGCGTTAGCTTCTTTACTCTCAAAATGAGAATAGTGGCTTATAAGGTTACCATGAGGATTATTAATAATATATGTATATAATGGGTTTTTTATTTTTTTAATGTTTATTATTATTTTTTTCTGGCCAATGCTTGTTCTTTGCTGCCCTTAATTAAGCCAGTTATGTTCATTCATTTCTGCACTGTTGTGGCTACTTTCTTGCCACAAATGCAGAGTGTATGTCTAGTTGGCCAGCAAATGCCTAAAATATTTATCATCTGGTTCTTTCTTTTCTTTTCTTTTCTTTTTTCTTTTTTGAAAGAAAGAAAGAGAAAGAGAAAGGGGGAGAGAGAACGGAAGTCTTGCTCTATTGCCCAGGCTGGAATGCAATCTAAAAATAGGTATTAAAAACCTCTTTTATGCCGATAATTGTGCTTAACAGCGGAGACAGGAAGGAATAAGGGAAGAAAATAACAAACAGTCAACCAATATTTCATTTAAGTCTGTGAAATGCTATGCAAATGCTGAAGAGTGATTTACTTCCAATTATGTGGTCACTTTCAAAATAGGTGTAATATGATACTGAGAAAAATGTATGTTCTATGGACCTGGGGTGAAGAATTCTATAAATATTCACTGAGTTTACTTGTTCCAGGTCTGAGTTCAAATCATAGATGTCCCTGTTAATTTTCTATCTCATTGATCAGTCAAATATTAAACATGTGGTGTCAAAGTCTCCTGCTATTACTGTGCGGGGGTCCAAGTCTCTTTATAAGTCATTAAGAACTTGTCTTATGTATCTGGGTGTTCCCGTATTGGGTGCATATATATATTTATGATCATTGACTCCTGTTGTTGCATTGATCTTTTTTTTTTTAATTGCATTTTAGGTTTTGGGGTACATGTGATGAACATGCAAGATTGTTGCATAGGTACACACTTGGCAGTGTGGTTTGCTGCCTTCCGTCCCCTCACCTGTATCTGTCATTTCTCCCCATGCTATCTCTTCCCACCTCCCCACCCCCCCGCCCCTCCCCCATTTCCCCCCAACGGACCCCAGTGTGTAGTGCTCCCCTCCCTGTGTCCATGTGTTCTCATTGTTCAACACCCACCTATGAGTGAGAATATACGGTGTTTGATTTTCTGCTCTTGTGTCAGTTTGCTGAGAATGATGGTTTCCAGGTTCATCCATGTCCCTACAAAGGACGTGAACTCATCGTTTTTGATGGCTGCGTAATATTCCATGGTGTATATGTACCACATTTTCCCTATCCAGTCTATCATCGTTGGGCATTTGGGTTGGTTCCAGGTCTTTGCTATTGTAAACGGTGCTGCAATGAATATTCGTGTGCACGTGTTCGTGTAGTAGAATGATTTATAATCCTTTGGATATATACCCAGTAATGGGATTGCTGGGTCAAATGGGATTTCTATTTTTAGGTCCTTGAGGAATCGCCACACTGTCTTCCACAATGGTTGAATTAATTTACATTCCCACCAACAGTGTAAAAGTGTTCCTATTTCTCCACATCCTCTCCAGCATCTGTTGTTTCCCGATTTTTTAATGATCGCCATTCTAATTGGTGTGAGATGGTATCTCAATGTGGTTTTGATTTGCATTTCTCTGATGACCAGTGATGATGAGCATTTTTTCATATGTTTGTTGGCCTCCTGCATGTCTTCTTTTGTAAAGTATCTGTTCATATCCTTCGCCCATTTTTGAATTGGCTTGTTTGTTTATTTCTTGTAGATCTGCTTTAGTTCTTTGTAAATTCTGGATATCAGCCCCTTGTCAGATGGGTAGGCTGCAAAAATTTTTTCCCATTCTGTTGGTTGCCGATTCACTCTACTGACTGTTTCTTTTGCCGTGCAGAAGCTGTGGAGTTTGATTAGGTCCCATTTGTCTATTTTGGCTTTTGTTGCCATTGCTTTTGGTGTTTTGGTCATGAAGTCCTTGCCTACACCTATGTCCTGAATGGTTTTGCCTAGATTTTCCTCTAAGGTTTTTATGGTGTTAGGTCTGATGTTTAAGTCTTTAATCCATCTGGAGTTAATTTTGGTGTTAGGTGTCAGGAAGGGGTCCTGTTTCTGCTTTCTGCACAAGGCTAGCCAGTTTTCCCAACACCATTTATTAAACAGGGAGTCCTTTCCCCATTGCTTGTTTTTGTCAGGTTTGTCAAAGATCAGATGGTTGTGGGTATGTTGAATTTCCTCTGAGACCTCTGTTCTGTTCCATTGGTCTATATCTCTGTTTTGGTACCAGTACCATGCTGTTTTGATTACTGTAGCCTTGTAGTATAGTTTGAAGTCCGGTAGTGTGATGCCTCCTGCTTTGTTCTTTTTGCTTAGAATTGACTTGGCTATGCGGGCTCTCTTTTGGTTCCATATGAAGTTTAAGGTGTTTTTTTCCAGTTCTGTGAAGAAGGTCATTGGTAGCTTGATGGGAATAGCGTTGAATCTGTAAATTACTTTGGGCAGTATGGCCATTTTCACGATGTTGATTCTTCCTAACCATGAACATGGAATGTTTCTCCATCTGTTTGTATCCTCTCTTATTTCGTTGAGCAATGGCTTGTAGTTCTCCTTGAAGAGGTCCTTTACGTTCCTTGTTAGTTGTATTCCTAGGTACTTTATTCTCTTTGTAGCAATTGTGAATGGCAGTTCGTTCTTGATTTGGCTCTCTTGAAGTCTATTACTGGTGTATAGGAATGCTTGTGATTTTTGCACGTTGATTTTGTATCCTGAGACTTTGCTGAAGTTGTTTATCAGTTTCAGGAGATTTTGGGCTGAGATGATGGGGTCTTCCAGATATACAGTCATGTCATCTGCAAATAGAGACAATTTGATTTCCTCCTTTCCAATTTGGATACCCTTTATTTCTTTTTCTTGCCTGATTGCTCTGGCTAGAACTTCCAGTACTATATTGAATAGGAGTGGTGAGAGAGGGCACCCTTGTCTAGTGCCAGATTTCAAAGGGAATGCTTCCAGTTTTGGGCCATTCAGTATGATATTGGCTGTTGGTTTGTCGTAAATAGCTTTTATTGTTTTGAGATACATTCCGTCAATACCTAGTTTATTGAGGTTTTTAGTATAAAGGGTTGTTGAATTTTGTCAAAAGCCTTCTCTGCATCAATTGAGATAATCATGTGGTTTTTGTCTTTGGTTCTGTTTATGTGGTGAATTACGTTTCTGGACTTGTGTATGTTGAACCAGCCTTGCATCCCCAGGATGAATCCTACTTTATCATGGTGGATGAGATTTTTGATATGCTGTTGCAATCGGTTTGCCAGTATTTTATTGAAGATTTTTGCATCTATGTTCATCATGGATATTGGCCTGAAATTTTCTTTTCTTGTTGAGTCTCTGCCGGGTTTTGGTATCAGGATGATGTTTGTCTCGTAAAATGATTTGGGAAGAATTCCCTCTTTTTGGATTGTCTGGAATAGTTTCAGAAGGAATGGTATCAGCTCCTCTTTGTATGTCTGGTAGAATTCAGCTGTGAACCCATCTGGACCTGGGCTTTTTTTGGGTGGTAGGCTCTTTATTGCTGCCTCAACTTCAGACCATGTTATTGGTCTATTCAGGGTTTCGGCTTCTTCCAGGTTTAGGCTTGGGAGGATGCAGGTGTCCAGGAATTTATCCATTTCTTCCAGGTTTACTAGTTTATGTGCATAGAGTGGTTTGTAATAATCTCTGATGATGGTTTGGATTTCTGTGGAATCTGTGGTGATATCCCCTTTATCGTTTTTTATTGCATCAATTTGGTTATTCTCTCTTTTCTTTTTTATTAATCTGGCTAGTGGTCTATTTTGTTGATCTTTTCAAAGAACCAGCTCCTGGATTTATTGATTTTTTGAAGAGTTTTTTGTGTCTCTATTTCCTTCAGTTCTGCTCTGATCTTAGTTATTTCCTGTCTTCTGCTAGGTTTTGAGTTTTTTTGATCTTGCTCCTCTAGCTCTTTCAATTTTGATGATAGGATGTCAATTTTAGATCTCTTCTTTCTTCTCATGTGGGCACTCATTGCTATATATTTTCCTCTAGAGACTGCTTTAAATGTGTCCCAGAGATTCTGGTATGTTGTGTCTTCGTTCTCATTGGTTTCGAAGAACATCTTTATTTCTGCCTTCATTTCATTGTTTATCCAGTCAACATTCAAGAGCAAGTTGTTCAGTTTCCATGAAGCTGTGCGGTTCTGAGTTAGTTTCTGCATTCTGAGTTCTAACTCGATTGCACTGTGGTCTGAGAGACTTTTTGTTATGATTTCTGTTCTTTTGCATTTGCTGAGGAGTGATTTATTGCCAATTATATGGTCAATTTTAGAGTAGGTGTGATGAGAAGAATATATATTCTGTGGATTTGGGGTGGAGAGTTCTGTAAATGTCTATTAGGTTTGCTTGTTCCAGGTCTGTATTCAGGTCCTGGATATCCTTGTTGATTTTCTGTCTGGATGATCTGTCTAATATTGACAATGGGGTGTTAAAGTCTCCCACTATTATTGTGTGGGAGTCTAAGTCTCTTTGTAAGTCATTAAGAACTCGCCTTATGTATCTGGGTGCTCCTGTATTGGGTGCGTATACATTTAGGATCGTTAGTTCTTCTTGTTGCAGTGATCTTTTACCATTATGTAGTGTCCTTCTTTGTCTCTTTTGATCTTTGTTGCTTTAAAGTCTATTTTATCAGAGATGAGAATTGCAACTCCTGCCCTTTTTTTGCTCACCATTTGCTTGGTAGATCTTCCTCCATCCCTTTATTTTGAGCCTTTGTGTATCCTTGCATGTAAGATGGGTTTCCTGGATACAGCACACTGATGGGTTTTGGCTTTTTATCCAATTTGCCAGTCTGTGTCTTTTGATTGGGGCATATAGTCCATTGACATTTAGGGATAATATTGTTATGTGTGATTTGATACTGTCATTTTGATGCTACCTGGCTGTTTTGTTGGTTAGTTGATGCAGATTCTTGATTGTGTTGATGCTCTTTTACCATTTGTTGTGTTTTTGGAGTGGCTGGTACTGGTTGTTCCTTTATATGTGTAGAGCCTCTTTCAGGAGTTCTTGTAGAGCAGGTTTGGTGGTGATGAAATCTCTGAGTGCTTGCTTGTTCACAAAGGATTTTATTTTTCCTTCACTTATGAAGCTGAGTTTGGCTGGATAGGAGATTCTGGGTTGAAAGTTCTTTTCTTTAAGGATGTTGAATATTGGCCCCCAATCTCTTCTGGCTTGTAGGGTTTCTGCTGAGAGATCTGCTATGAGTCTAATGGGCTTCCCTTTGTGGGTAACCCGACCTTTCTCTCTGGCTGCCCTTAGCATTTTCTCTTTCATTTCAACCCTGGTGAATCTGACGATTATGTGCCTTGGGGTTGCTCTTCTTGAGGAATATCTTTGTGGTGTTCTCTGTATTTCCTGGATTTGAATATTGGTCTGCCTTGCTAGGTTGGGGAAGTTTTCCTGGATAATATCCTGAAGAGTATTTTCCAGCTTGGATTCATTCTCTTCATCCCATTCAGGTACACCTATCAGACGTAGATTAGGTCTTTTCACATAGTCCCACATTTCTTGAAGATTTTGTTCATTCCTTTTTGTGCTTTTTTCTCTGTTCTTGCCTTCTCTTTTTATTTCATTGAGTTGATCTTCGACCTCTGATATCCTTTCTTCTGCTTGGTCAATTCGGCTGTTGAGGCTTGTGCATGCTTCACGAAGTTCTCGTGTTGCGTTTTTCAGCTCCATCAATTCACTTATACTCCTCTCTATGCTGTCCATTCTCGTTAGCAGTTCGTCCAATCTTTTTTCAAGGTTCCTATTTTCTTTGCGTTGGGTTAGAACATGTTCTTTTAGCTCATTGTAGTTTCTTACTACCCACCTTCTGAAGTCTGATTCTGTCATTTCATCACCCTCCTTCTCCATCCGGTCTGGTTCCCTTGCTGGTGAGGAGTTGTGATCCCTTTTTGGAGGAGAGGTGTTCTGGTTTTGGGAGTTTTCATCCTTTTTGCGCTGGTTTCTTCCCATTTTTGTGGGTTTATCCACCTGTTGTCTGTCTCTGTCCCAGGGAGTTGGAGCTTTATGAGTTTCCGTTGCACTATTGCCTTTTTTGATTTTTCTTCAGGTCTGACCCGCCCAGCTAGCAGCACGCCTAGCCACTGCCTGCCCACATGGGCTTTGCTGAGCTGCTGTGGGCTCCGCCCAGCTGCCCTGAGCTCTTCCTTGTAGTCCTTTTTATATGGGTGTAGTTAGAACTGTCTTGGCAAAGGTGGCCCCGCCTCTGTTATGGTGGACTGTCTCTGTTGTGGGAGGTTGCCTCGGCAACGACGGGTTGCCTCGGCAACGGCAGCCTGCCTCCGTAGTGGTGGAGAGTCTCAGTAATGGCGGAAGCCCCTCCCCCATGGAGCCGGACCGTCCCGGTTCAGCTGTGCTTGGTTTGGAGGGCTCATCCCAGAGGGTTTCCAATTACTGTTTTTGTTTTTTTGTTGTTGGGGGTGGAGGGGTGGGACTAACCGAGCCTGATCGCCTGGCTCCCTGACTCAGATTCTTTTCTTTTAAGTTGAATGACCCCGCGTTCAGGTCGCTTGCCGAAAAGGCGCCGGGATCTCCCGTGCTGCGACTCAGGGAATCGGCTCGAACTGTGGCGCCGGCTCCTGGTGGATTTTTTGCCTAGGAATCTCCTGGCCTGACTCACTATTTCAGATGAATGGGCAACTCTGCCGTCTCAGGGCTCTGCTCGCCAGGTAAGAGGGCTCCCAGACCAGTGGCTTTTGTGCGGAGAACCACAGCAACAGGGCATGGTCACAGCAGCCGCACGGGCGGAATCAGCCCCACAGGGGCCAAAGCAGCCGCACCGGCTGGGACTGTGACGCTGGCGACCCCTCTGCCTGGGTATCTCCTGGTCTGTGGGCAATAAGAGTTCGTCTGGAAATGCGGCGTCCACTCACCCTCTGCACCTTCACTGGGAGCTGAAGTCCTGAGCTGTTCTTAGGCGGCCATCTTCCCAGCATCCCCCCCAGAATTTTAATCATAGGGTTACTGATGGAGGAGGTGAGAAGATACGGCCACTCCACCTCGGTCTGCATTGATCCTTTTATCATTATGTAATGTCCTTTGTTTCTTTTGGTCTTTGTTACTATTAAAGTCTATTTTGTCAGAGATGAAAGTTACAACTCCTGTTTTCTTTTTCTTTCTTTCTTTTTTTTTTTTTTTTTTTGCTCTCAATTTGATTGGTAAGTCTTCCACCAACCCTTTGTTTTGGGTCTTTGTGTGTCCTTGCTTATGAAATGGATCTGGATACATCAAACTGATGGGTTTTGACTTTTTATTCAATTTGCCTGTCTGTGTCTTTGGTTGGGGCATTTAATCCATTCAAATTTAGGATTAATACTGATATTTGTGAGTTTAATATTATCGTTTAATGCTAGCTGGCTATTTTGCCCATTAGTTGATACAGATTCTTCATTATGGAGATACTCTTTACCTTTTGGTAAGTTTTTGGGATAACTGATACTGGTTGTTCCTTTCTGAGTATAGCACTTCTTTCAGAAGCTCTTGTAAAGCAGGCCTGGTGGTGATGAAATCTGAGTGCTTGCTTGTTTGTGAAAAATTTTATTTTTCCTTCATTTATGAAGCTTAATTTGGCTGGATATGAGATTCTGGGTTGAAAATACTTTTCTTTGAGGATATTGAATATTGACCCCCACTCTCTTCTAGTTTACAGGGTTTCAGCTGAGAGATCTGCTGTGAGTCTGATAGGCTTCCCTTTATGGGTAACCTGACTTTTCTCTCTAGCTGCCCATAGAATTTTCTCCTTTATTTCAACCCTGGTGAATCTAACGATTATGTGTCTTGGAGTTGCTCTACTTGAGGAATATCTTTGTGGTATTCTCTGTATTACCTGAAGTTGAGTATTTTCCTGCCTTACTGGGTTAGGAAAGTTTTCCTGAATAATATCCTGAAGAATATTTTCCAGCTTGGATTCATTCTCTTCATGACATACAGGTACACCTATCAAACATAAATTAGGTCTTTTCACATAGTCCCATATTTCTTGGAGACTTTGCTCATTCCTTTTTACTCTTTCTTCTCTAATCTTGTCTTCTCATTTCATTAAGTTGTTCTTTGACCTCTAATATCCTTTCTTCTGCTTGATCAATTCGACTGTTAAAACCTGTGCATACTTTGCGGAGTTCTCGTATTGTATTCTTCAGTTCCATTAATTCACTTATATTCCTCTCTAGATTGTCTATTCTCGTTAGGATTTCATCAAACCTTCTTTCAAGGTTCTCAGTTTCTTTACTTTGGGCTAGAACATGTTCTTTTTACTCACAGAAGTTTCTTATTATCCTCCTTCTGAAGCCTATCTCTGTTAATGGAACGCACTCGTTCTCCATCAGGCCTTGTTCCCTTGTTAATGAGGAACTGTGATCCCCTGTATAGGGAGAGGCATTCTGATTTTGGGTATTCTCAGCCTTTTTATGCTCCTGTCGTCTTTGTAATTATCAACTTTCAAATTAGGTCTCTGAGCAGACATCCAACTTGTTGATTCCCAGCGCCTGAATCTGAGCAACCCACTGCAGTGTTAAGTCATGGTGCTTTTCTGCCTGGGAATCTCCAGTCTGGCTTTCCTCTTGAGTCTCTATTTCAATCAGCTGAATAGGCGACTCTGCCTTCCCGGAGCTCCAAACGTCGACCAAAAGGGGACCCAGTCCCGTTTTCTCTGCACTGAGAACCACCGGGCCGGGCCACCAGCAAAACCGCTGCACCAGCCACAAGAGTTGCGCTGGGGACCCGGGGGGCTTCTCCGCTGGGAATCTCCTGGTCCCTCCTGAGCAACAAAAATTCATCCGTAAGTGTGGCGTCCTCTAATTCTCTGCTCTTTCACTGGGAGCTACAATCCTGAGCTGCTAGTCATCAGCCCTCTTGGATCTCTCCCTCATATATAAAGGTTTTGCATGATACTCATCATATAGTAAGTACTCTGAAATTTTTCTCTTCTTTTGGCGGTGGTGATAACTGTTATTGTGTTGTTGTTGTTGTTATATTATTAATGGAAAAGAACTGGATGTGTAAATAGAAAATGGTGACCCAGGCTGATTCATAAAATTCTTGGTTGAGAGAACCAGTGGAAGAAACTGATAGGAACTAAGTTTGAGGCTGAAAGGAAAGGAGGTAATGGGCTTAGAACAGGCATTAATCTTGCCACAAAGCATACTAAAGCAGCTCTCAATGATCTTTGCTAATAGAAGGGAGAGGAATAATCTAAAACAAGAGCTGACTTGACAAGTTGGCATTTTAAAAAACTGAAAAACACAGACATGTAACCTGTCAGGTTCTGTTCTGCATTCCAGCTCTGTACTTGGCCCTGTTGCTGGCAAGTGCCTGAAACTCAGCCGTACCTCTGACAGAGAACTTCACCGTCCTGGTGATGTAACTGCCACTCTCACAGAGACCCATGGGCCACACCATAGAAGAGCTTCACTGGGACTCAACCCAGCATGAATTGCTCAATCACCTTCCACCCCAAGTGCCCTCCCCTTCAGCTCCCAAACTTATCATTTTAAAGCCAGGAAGTCTACTCATCCTAAAGCAAGCCCTGCTTTCAAATACCTTACTCTATCCTAAACGTCTAACCTCCATGCAGACAAACAAATTTGCTTTAGCAAACATAGTCACTCTAGGCCTGGCCTGTCTTCTAAATCTCCGATTCCAAGCTTCAATCATTTCCCCTCTGCCCTTCTCCTACACCATTGCTGTTACTGGCCAATGTTCTCAGCCTTGACTGGCCTCCACTCTATGGGCAACTAGAAGAGGCCAGTGTTAGTGGGAATTTAAAGGGAAACCTTTAGATCAAGTTCAAGATGCTTATTCCAAAGCATGACGTTAAGGCACCGTGCAAGTCTGAGAGGAACTTTAGGTAAATACCAGTCCTGCATGCAGTCTTTCCAGATGCTCACCACAAATGTTTGCCTCTTCTTCTAACTCAGGCCTTAATAGAACAGATAGCTGAATTGTATGATTTTACAGAATTCCAGCAAATAATTTTCAACAATGATTTATTAATTCATTCCTTCTACAAATATTTATGCCAGCAAGTACTGTCCTAAGTCCTGTGGGGAAGAGAGGCTAAGGTAGATACACAAATATCTAGGCCAGTGGTTCTTACCCAGGTACAATTTTGCCCTCAGGAGACATTTGACAAAGTTTGGAGAAAGTTTTGGTTGTTATAACCAGTAGGGTGATTTTACTGTCATCTAGAGAGTAGAGGCCATAAATGCTGCTAAACCTCTCAAAATACAGAGCACCGGACCCTAAGACCAAGAATTATCTGGCTTCAAACATCACAGTGCCAAGACTGATAAACATGACTTCCACTCAAGCCATTAGAGCCCACATTCAATAGGCGTAGACAAAGGAAAAGATGGCGGAAAAGGAAAATTTGCTTCGTTCAGGGGTTAAATCTAATTTGTAAAGGTCTAAAGAAGAGAGTAATCTTTGACTGTGCCACAAAACTCAGATGAGACTTTGAAAGCTGGGGATTAAAGAGTTATAGGAAATGGAGAAGTCAAAGTTTTAAAACTATGTTGAGGTCTAAGGGGAGCTCCAATTGTAAATAAAACACCTAGAATCATTTGAAGAGTAGGATGAAGGTGGGAAGAGGGAACAAATATCAGGGTAGACAATTCACTTTATAGTTGTCAGAGACTATTCATTTGAAATACCAAATTGGTAAATGTTAAAAGAACTAATAATTGTAGGCACCGGTGTACATGTTGTCCTTTTATTTCAGAATCAAATAAATTTGGCTTTAAAAATAGATCGTAGACATCCTTTGGTCAAATGTCCATGTTTGACAGGTAAAGATACCGAAGCCCAGCATCTTGAGAGCTACCTCTCCCACAGAGCCAGTTGTGCAAAAGCTGGGATTTCCATTCATGCTCAGTCTAATCCTTTTGCCACTCTTTGCTGACTCCAGGAGGTGCTACCACGTGCATTTTTAAGGCTCTAATTTGCACTGCGTTGCCTGTCTTTAACAAGTGCTCACAATAGGACTCCATATGGGCTAGATTGGGGGAAGGGTAACTGACAACTCTCGGTGCCTATCCACTGGTCTCCGAGTGTTATAGAGAATGATGTGGGGAGCAACCACATCTCCACACTCAGTTATGGGCATTTCAGAATCACTTGAGGGTTTTCTTCAAGTCCAACATATTTCTTTGAGATTCTAATATACCACCTGGAGATATCCTGAGGCATGTATTTCCTAACTTCTGAGAATCTCTGCTTTAGAGAACCATTTGAGTGGGAAGAAAAAAAGGTTGAGAGAGAGTAATGTGGGCTTTAACAGGGAGTCTAATCTAACATATTAAATTCCAAAGTGACTTATTAGTTCCCCTTATTTGGATTTCTACATTGAGGGATAGTTTTAGCACTGTATTATTACTACTCTCATGACACTTGTTCTTCCAGAGTCCTCCAAAATTCTAATGATGTATTTATTTTTTAAATACAATTAAATCAGCTTCATTTTGACCTCCTCCCACCTACCTTTTCTGATGTATCAAGTTAAAAATCTTTCAAAGCTCAGGAGCTCAGGTAAGCAAAAAAGAAACAAATGGTTTATTAATGGTGGAAAGATTGGGCATGGCTGAGTTATATGTGCTTCTCATGTTTTCCTTTACTAGGACGTGTTTAGTTAACAGTCTTCTATATGCAAACTTAAGCACTAGATTAAGAGTCAGACTACATCACTTCAGCTCCTGGTTCTGGCACCAAATCACTGAATAATCGTCATCCTATCCTGTAACTTCTCCGTGCTTGATATAAATGTTGAGATAATAAAATTAGCTGATATACATAAATTGCTCAAAGCAGTAGCTGGCACATAGGAAGTACTATTTAATTACTATTTAAGTGTTAACTATTACTATTTCTTTTAAAATAATTTTGTGGCACCGTTTTAAGACATGTATTGGTTTTTCTTTACATGCAGGGAATGTATTGGTGCAGGGAATTCCTCCCTCGCTCAAGGGTTTGAGCAGAAGTCCTGAAAAGGTCTTTTCAAACCCATGGCCTTCTCCCCAGTGGCCCTCTAGGGGTCTTAGGGAGCTCTAACAGTCACTTCATGCTGTTGCACACAGGTTCCCAAGCAGGAGCTCCAGAGCCCCCAAGATCATGAGTTTCTTTATTATTTCTCAAATTCCAGTATAATTCACTCACTTACTTGTAACAAGGCTACAAGTATAGTGCCTGGCACATAGTAGGTTGCTGTTAGTAAAATGAATGGACTATGCTGGTGGTTTTCTTTCTTCCCTTTTGGATGTAATTGTATCAGCAGCATGCTTATCCTGTTCTGGAAAGAAGATCGGTTTATGTTAATGCGTGTCTCTTGTGAATAAAAATGGGAAAGTAAATTAATCATGTCTTTAAAAAATACAAATTGTTCAGTGGACTATAGCTTTTAAAATATGAAGTCCATGTTGAAGGAGGGCCTAATCAAAGCGAGCTTCATTGACTAAAAGGTTGCAAATTGCTGAAGTCTAATGTGTTTCCTGCATTTTTCTCATTTTCTTGTATGTGGTTAAATGTGTCTATGAAATAAAATAGCATTAATATATCCAAAAAGCAAGCCCAGCAGTGGAATGGGAAAAACAGTGCCTGGCTGGTGCAGAATGCATGGCTGAGATGTAATCTTCTATGTGCAAACTTAACGTGCCAGTTGTTTTATTTAGGGAGAGAAAGGAGGGGGGATGCATTAGAGAGAAAGTCCACAGCATAATTAGGAAACAATCAACACGTTTTTCTTGCTGTCCTAATTTTTTCTTCACTTTAAAATGCTCCATTGAGTTTAATTAAACTTGCCCTAGGCTTATAAGCCCAGCAAACTGGGGAACATTTTTTTGAAACTCGCTTTCCTGTCAGAAAGGTTTTCTTCAAGCTGGCCCAGTACTGCTGAACTTCAAGGTTTCAGGGGATGTTAAAACAACTGCAACCAAATTAATGTAGATTATCTTTATTTTTTCCTATTGATTTGAGCAGAGGGGACAGGAAGCTACGCACTGCCAAATAAAAGGCTGCTACAAAGTTATTAAAGATGCTTAGTTTGGGAAGCAGAGAGTGGGAAGGTGGCTTCATGTGGTTATGAAGGAGAGAGAAAGAGAGGGATAAAGGGGGTAAGTAAATTATAATTACCAATATTCTGATGGACTGGTCTTAGGGATACCATCTCTTTCCCTTTTGGATGTCACCATCTTATTTTGCTTTGGGAAATCACCACTTTTCTTTCCCATGTGGTCTTGTGAAACTATTAACCATTTTGGCCTGCCTTCAACCAGACTCCACCCTCCTCCTTGGCAAGGAGGTAGACAAGAATGTGACGATTCTGGACCAGTGACACACACTCTCTCTCTCTCTCTCTCTCTCTCTCTCTCTCTCTTCCTCTCTGCTTCTTGGGAATTTGGATCTTCAGAGAAACACGTAGTAATCAGAAACTTGATATAAATCATTCTAATTTCAAGGCCATGTAGACAGCGTCCATGGGCCCCAACTAAGATTCCTTATAGCCTCAGACTCCAGCCCTTTCTAAATCCAGGATGTTCAGTTTTTCATTGGATTTTGTGAGTTTTTCAGTATTTATATTTGTTAGATTGTACAAGGTTATGCTAAGGAAATGAAAAACTCCAAAATCTTAATGGTTTGCAACAACAGAAATTTGTATCTTGCTCATGTTCAAGGTTGGCCGTAGGTGGCCAGAAGTTCTACTTTGTGCACTCTTCCCTCCAAAATGAAGGTGTAACTTCTGTTTGGAAAATTTCTACTCTTGTAGCAGATAGAAAAGAGCAACGATGCTTACCAAACCCTCTGCTTGGGAGTAGCATGCGTTCTTTCTTTCCCTAGGCTCAGGTTAGCCTAACATCAGAGGGAATGGATGCATGCTTCTCTTCCAGGGAGGAACCTAATAGAGGCCCAAAGAGAAGGGCAGCAGACACTTAGAATAATAATACCATTTTAACACCAGTCTGCCAAGTATCAACTATGTAACTGTGGAGAAATTTCTTAACCTAGCCAGGCACAGTGGCTCACAACTGTAATCCCAACACTTTGGGAGGCCAAGGCAGACAGATCACTTGAGGTCAGGAGTTTGTGACCAGCCTGGCCAAAATGGTGAAACCTCATCTCTACTAAAAATACAAAGATTATCTGGGTGTGATGGTGCATACTTGTAATCCCAGCTACTTGGGAGGCTGAGGTTATAGTAAGCTGATATGCCACCACTGCACTCCAGCCTGGGCGACAGAGAGAGACTCCATCTCCAAAGAAAAAGAAAAAGAGAAAGAAATTTCTTAACCTCCCTGAGCTTCAGTTTCCACATCTATACAGCAGTGCTCACCAATATCCAGCTCCCTTTTATTTTCTAGGCACGTGGAAAACTGCACATGCTAGCACTTCATAGTTGGTTGGGACCATGTGACAAGTCCTGACCAATGAAATGAGGAGAAGGACTAAATTCTGTTCAGGATAAACCCAGTGAGATTCTCCACAATCTATCTTCCCTGGCTGCAGCAACCAGACCACCAGAAGTTCCCCTGGGCACCGTCTCTGTCAGTGTGGGTCTCTGAGTGACTGTGTGAAGCAGAGGAAATGTCCTGCTGCTGATATAAGCTGGACACTGCCATGAAAAAATAATGTAGTACTGTTATGCTAAGCCACAGGTTTTGAGGTTAATTTGTTTTCACAACATAATCTAGATTTTCCTAATGAGTACAGAAATTGGTAGTGATAATATATTTGTTATTAAATTCCGTCCTCTTGAAATACCTGGAGTAACTTCTGTTTTCTGGATTAATATGACTGATACAAGTGCCTAACTCAATCAGAAGTTGCTGGGGAGAGACGTCTTATGCAAAGTGACACCTAAGCTATGTCTAAAAGAATGAATAAAATAAGTGAAGTGAAGGGGAAGAGACACTCCAGAGTTTACATCATGAACAGGGGCAGGGAACAGCATCATGGGGATTTATATTCAATACTATCTACTGAAGTTATAAAAAATGAGGTTGGAGAGATAAAGAATTTTTACCCCAGTTAAGGCCACGAGAGGGGGAAGATCTTGTGTCCAATGTTAAGGTGTAGGAAATCACATTACATGAAGGTAATGGAAAGAATCATTGATGGATACTAAAAGGGAAAGACAGAAGGTGATTATACATATTCAGGTGATGTATTAGTAGAAGAAAGGAAGACTAGGAAGCCATTTAGAAGTGAGAGTCCTGAAGAAAGTTAATGAAGGCTTAAACTAAAGAAACAGTAAAGGAGATCACTCTAGGGAACAAACAAATAATATTCTGTGCCTTCAATTAATGCTACTTGTTGAACTATTCAATGTGGTCATGAAAAAAGAGAAGAATTGAGGCATGATTCTCTGGTTTCTAAACTGAATGGCTGGGTGAGCGAGACCCCTGAAATGAGGAGGACATTACTGGAGGAGCACATTTGGGTAATGCATTCAATTTGTATTTATTAATGTTGAATCATTACAGGCATATCCACCAGACAGATGTAGCCAGGAGAAAAAAAAAAGAATATCTGTGATTAAAACTCAGAGCAGAATTCTAGACTTAAAATATAGGTTTGTAGATTTCAAAACCATTCATCTGTAAGTGGCAGCTGAAACCATGGAAGGGAAGGAGATCATAACAGAAGTTTGGAAGAGTTGTGTTCTGGGAGAACATAAAAATTAAGACTGGAATTCACAAATTGGACATAAAAAAGGGATGATCAAGGAGAACAGAGTGAAGCATAGTGGCATAAAGTGATTTATATGGTTAGGCTGTGTCCCAACTCAAATCTCATCTTGAATTATAACCCCCATAATCTCCATAATCTCTACATGTCAAGGGAGAGAACAGGTGGAGGTAATTGAATCATGGGGGCAGTTTCCCCCATGCTGCTCTCATGATAGTGAGTGAGTTCTCACGAGATCTGATGGTTTTGTAAAGGGCTTTTCATCCCTTTGCTCAGCACTTCTTCTTCTTGCCTCCTTGCGATGAAGATGACTTGCTTCCTCTTTATAAGTTTCCTGAGGCCTCCCCAACCGTGCTGAGCTGTGAGTCAATTGAACTTCTTTCTTTTATAAATTACCCAGTTTGGGGTCGTTCTTTCTAGTGGTATGAAAACAAACTAATTTGTTGATAATAATAAAAATGTCAAAGCAGAGTTTTGGTGAGCTATAATCTGAAAAAGGTCCACTGGGTTTGACAACAAGGAAGATTGCAGTAGGATTTAGGAAGCAATTAGAAATCAATAGAAATCGGAAATAGTAATTTGTATATATTTTTTAAAGGATGATGACAAGAAAGCTATATGAGATCCATGGAAGAAAATTTTGAACAAGTTTCTAAGCTTCAAAGAAGCAATCCTAAAAATAAAGTTAGAAGTTATTCATGGTAAGGATAGAGAGCGATGGAGTGAAGCTTCTGTGGGCAAATGAAAAATCGGAGTCAAGAATAAAGGTGGAAGGTTGTTTTAGAGCATTAAAGACATCATGTCGTATACAGCTAGCAAAAGGGATATGAGTAACATTGTGGATAAAGAAAATCTGCTGGTAGGACTTAGAAAAGAAATGTCAGAGGTCAGTAGGGGGTAGCAGACTGAAAAAAATGGAGGATTCAAGGACTTGGAGGTCTCTAATAACTTAAAGAATAGTGACCTAGTGAGTAACTTAACATGATTAGACAGCTAGGAAGTTATGATAGGAATAATTAAGATATAGCCTCACTGAATTTAGGATTATGGAACTGATACAGTTCATTCTGGATGGACACAAGTTCAGGGAGTATCTATAGCAAAGAATGTGAAATGAAATGTAGACAAAGACTTTAGAGGTTAACAAGCCAAGAAACCTTGAGTTTAGAGTGTTTACATAGTTACTATGTATGGATTCATGGTGTTACTAAACTTGGGGTGGACTATGAAGACTGTTTCAAAGTCTTTAGTTATCAAGAGCTAGGAAAAATGAGTTGGCAAGAAAACAGCAGTGGTCATGACCTATGTGACTAGGGACTATTAGTTGAGAATAAAGGAACATTGGTTGAGAAGTCACATGAGGAATAACAAGACTATTGAGTCCATTCCCAAAAGTGTTTCAGTCTGAATGATAAAAGCATATAGTCACCTCAACTAGAAAAAGAAAGGATTTATAGAAAACATTAATGTTTCAACTAAGAAAAAAGGTGGGAAAAATATTTTGTGCCTAGATCCATGTTGTAAAAAGAAGGTTAACGAGGGGATTTTCTGGGGATACTTGTATGTGTGCTTCTTCAAGTTCCTCTATAACTGACTGACTGCATGATACTGCCCTCCTTTCTTTCTGCTTTAGAAATTCTCTTCAATAGCTTGTCATTCTATCTGTACTGTCCTCATGTCAAAGGCCTTAATTAATACTCCTAAGTATATCTAGGTATTAAAAGGCCCAGTTTGAATTCTACCTTTGTTATTAAGCCTTCTCTGAATATATAACAACCTTTGGTCTTGTCCATTTTATGAACCACTATGCACTTTTTGGGTATGTCAGTGAGGGGTACATCATTATATGCTGCTCATGAATCACTGTGTTGACTTTGCTTTCCTAAACAGCTGCAAGCTCTTTGATAGCATAATATGTATTGTGGCTACTTACTGCTTTGGCCTCACTTTACTGCTCGATCTCCATTTCTCTGGAAGAATCCCCTCTTGTCAATTTTAGCTATATGTTTTTGTTGGAGGTAAAACATGCTAGTTAAAATATTCTACCTCATCCCTCCAATCACAGAAATAACCAGATCACCAAGGCTAGGCCAATTATAATACTTCATCTTGGTAGACATGGTGATTTGTTTGTAGGGTAACTAGTAAGAGTTCTTCTCTTGGATTTTCCAAATGAGAGCTGGAAGGGAAAGAAAGATACCCTGTCTCTTTGTTTCTCAAGATGTTGGGATGGGACCTCCTAGCTAATGACAGATGTTTTCTGTGATGGTTAATTTTTGTGTGTGTCAACTTTACTTAGGCCATGGAGCACACGATATTTCGAAAACATTATTCTGGATATTTCCATGAAGGTATTTTTGGATGAGATTAACATTTAAATTGATAGAGTGAATAAAAGAGATTGCCCTCCCAAATGGGAGTGGGCCTCATCCAATGAGTCTAAGTCCTGAACAGAACAAAAAGGCTGACCATCCCTTGGGTAAGAGAGAATTCTTCCTTTCTGACTGCCTTTGAATTAGAAAGTGGCTTTTTTCCTTTGTGTTTGGACTCAAATGGAAACATCAGCTCTTCCTGGGTCTCAAGGCTTCAGACTCAGACTAGAACTAAACCATCTTGTATTCTTGATGTCTAGCTTGCTCACTCACCCTGGAGATCTTAGGACTTGCAAGTCTCCATACTCCTGTGAGTCAACTCCTTATAATTAATAAACAAGCAAATAAAAGAGAATAAACTGACATCTAGATATAAGAGGAAAAGAGAATGAAGGACATGACTTTAAGACATCAAGTCTCCAGTTTTTATTTTATTTCTGATGTTCCTAGGTCATGGCTATAGTATTGTTTCCTTCAATTTTGTGAGCTAACCCAGATTCTTCCAATAAATTCCTTTGGCTCTAATTAGCTTGAGTAGTGCTTCGATACTTGAGACCAAAAGAACGCTGACTAAAACAGTGTATGTCTTATGTGTCTATATTTTCTTTGACACTCAGGACTGTGCAGAGCTTATGTATGATCCAATAAAAACTTTGATTGATTAATTGATTGATATTGGAATTAGATTACTCCTTTGCTAGGTTTGTTTCTTGTTAGACTCCTGGCCTTCTCAATATTTCATTCTAAGCCTTATATTGAAGATAATTTATCCAGACTTCTCCTAGGAGATAATCCAACTCTGAGAACCAAGACCACTGGCAATAAACAGCCTAGCTTCACAAAGAATAAGACAGATTAAACTAACTAGAAACATTTTGGCTGACATCACAAAGATTACATTAGCCAAAGGGAATGTGTTAGATGATTATTTGATCTTGCGTGTTGATAGTGCACAGAGTAAAGTGCTGGATACAGCATCTTGTGAAATCTTCATAGCTAAATTAATTTAAATTAGCTGAATATGTAGATCTTAAATATCTGAAATAGTAAACATGAGATGAATATAATATAGAAAGGTAGGTGTTAGGTTGGATTGTACAGACTGGCTAATCAGATATGGGGGGTCAGTTTATCTCTGTTTTATTGTACCATCTTTACTAATAGCATCTGAAGTGGTAAACAGCATGTTAATGAAATCTTCAAAGCACTAGTAAGAATATTAATAAATTAGATGAAGAATTTAAAGAGATATGAGAGATATACTGCCAAATAAAAGGATACTAGATAGGAAAATATTTCTCACATCAGTTAGATCTCAAATGCTTAATTATAAAGAAAAAGAAAGTAACTAAGATAAAGTTGTCATATTTTTAAAAAGATGCTAGGATCAGTATTAAGTACATTGAAAGGCAAGGTTATGTAAAAGCCCAGAAATACAAATATGGGTAGAATAGTGTGCATTCAGTCTGATAATTTTTTTAAAGAGGAAAAGTGCATATCTAATCATATAGCAGGGAAGGACTTTTAATACATGAAAGCAATTGAATAATCCATAAAGAAAAGATTTGTCAATGTAATAACTATGTATCATTAAGTACTGGTTATAAAAAAAAACAAAATGCGACAAACGGATAATAATTATTTGTATAAAGTTTTATAAATCTCCACAGAGTGATATGAATAACTTAATAGATAATGAAGTAATTACATGACAAACAGCACCCAAAAGACAGAAAGTAAATCGTTAATAATATATAACATTGGGTGGGCACAGGGGCTTACATCTGTAATTCCAGCACTTCGAGAGGCTGAGTCAGGCAGATTACCTGAGGTCAGGAGTTTGAGACCAGCCTGGCCAGCATGGTGAAATCCTGTCTCTACTAAAAATATGAAAATTAGTTGGACTTGGTGGTGCGCATCTGTAATCCCAGCTACTCGTTTCTTCAACCTGGGAGGCAGAGGTTGCAGTGAACTGAGATTGCACCATTACACTCCAGCCTGGGTGATAAGAGTGAACTCTGTCTCAAAAAAGAATAATAATATATAAATTTTAATCTTATCATTTAAAAAAGTGTATGTGTATAAAAATAATATGCTCTTATGTACTGCTGCTAGAAATGGTATTAAAAGCTAACATTTAGATTGCTTAATATGTGATTTTGGCCACTTGAATTTGGAGAATAGAACAAGAGGAGTAAATTAAATTAGGTTAGGTTAATCTGCAATAACAGAGAGATCTAGGGCTTTTCATGGCTAATGAAGTTTGTCTGTTTATTTTTTTTTTAATGTAGGAGTCCTGGTCAGGTGTTCAGGTTGGTGAAGCAGCAAGTATCTGCTCATCCAGGCAGCCAGGGTCCTGTCATCTTTTTGTTCCGTCATTCCCATGTGCACTGTTGTCATCTGTGTCCAGCTGGTGGGAGGAAAACAGCATGGAGAAAAATGACTGAAAGGTTTTCACAGGCCATTTCTGAAGGTAGCATGCAATGTGTCTATTTATATTCCATTGGGGACATGGCAGTTACTTGGCCACGCTGAGTGCAGGGATCCTGGGAAATGTAGCCTAGCTGTGTGTTCAAAGAAGGAGGGAGCAGCGTGGGGCACTCAGCGAACAGTGTCTGCCACAGAAACTGAAGAGTCAAGGTCCTGAGCTGTAATGCGATCCATTCACTGTAGCTCAGAAAAATGATCAGCCCCAGAAACAAATTAACAAACTTGCATTTATTAACTCTGTAGGGGTTCTTTCATAACAGTCCCATAATTTTTGTAATATCTCTGTGACATAAGCATTAATGTTTCCATGAGAAAAGTGTAGGTCTGAAAGTCCTTAAAAATATCTGTAAGTCAGACAGTTACAGAATGGTGGAGCTGAACTCAGGTCTGTCTAATTCCACAACCAAGTTCTTCATTTTTTAGCCTATACCACTATGGATAAAATGACACCTTCGTGACTCTAGCTGCTTCATTTTGTTCTGCAGTAACTATATATAATCCATCGCTAGTTTATACTTACTTAGTCACTCACTTTCAAGTCAATATTTAGTGAGAACTTCCTATTTGCTGGGCTCTGAACTAGCTAAATTAATGTGCATTATTTTTTTCAATCCCTGCAACCAATCCTTGAAAAGACATTTTTATTTCCCACTATGTGTGAACTTGGCAAATCCACACAATGAGTAGGCAGTAGTTCCAGATTGCAAAGCCCAGACTCCTCCCCACTACCCCATACAGTGCCCATGCTCACACACACCCACTTTCCCAGACTATATACTAGAATATTCTTTAAGAGATGGCTCAATATACAAAACCTACCTCTGATCTCAATGAGCTACCGGTTAGTTGGGGGAGACAAAACACTCACATATGCACACTCAATTCAATGCACATATACAACAAATATGCAAGCTGAAGATGATGGTGAAGGTACCAACAGTCTATAATTCAGACACAGCCAAATGAATGAATAGTGGAGATGTATTTGACAGCTCCTTGTAATCAGGAGGATTTGCAATGGGTAGACTAAGAGAGACACGGGAGCTAGGGAGAAAGGAAACAAGACAGAGGTCTTCCAAGGTGGGAAAATGGGGAGCTCAGCCAGGGAATCTGGTAACAGGGTTGGCTCCATGCATGCAAGTCCCATGGAACACTATCTGGCCAATAATATTGGTTAAAACAAACAAGGAAAAAAGAAAAATGCTTCACAAACAGGTTCAGAAGGTGTTGGCTCTGTTCTTTTCCCTTCCGGTGTGAGTGATCTGCATCCTAATTCAAAGTCTCCTCTGAAGGGCCCCAACTCTTGGTTTAAAATACCTTCCCCTCCCCCTTTTTTATGAATGTGCAAATGTTATAATGCAAAGGTGAACTGAAAAGCTCTTTGTCTTCAGAGACTGAAATATATTGCCCTAATATTAGTTGGTGATATTGCTCTTGCAACAGCTGTTTTCCTATTAATATATGTGCAGTTTACTTTGTTTATCCAGGCTTATACCAAGAGATCTTACTGGAAGGTAGAGCAGATACCTCAGGGAGAAGGGTAGAGAATTCCTTGGCTCCAAAAATCTTATTTCAATGTGTAGCCAAATTGCCTTCTATCCCAGAAATGATATAAATACATTTTAAAGAAAAATGTACTAGAACTTCAGAAGAGATGTGTGGAGGTTTTGTTTTTTTTTTTTCTTTTTAATGAAAACGATAATTAAAACTCCCCCGACTAAGATCATAGCTTTAGGGGGAGAGGCCTCACAAGTTCACATTTTAAAACTGTAAGGCAGTCCAGTTTCAAACAGGTACTTACTGGATCCTTACTAGGTAAAGATTCTGTTCTAAGTACTCACTGTGCAACTAAACTTTGCTTTCAAAATTCTTAACCACAGATTGGAAGATATTTTTTCCCATTGATGGTATAAAACTGCATTATTTTATTGTATTTTAGGCATTATTTCACTCTTCTAATAAATTCTTATTTTTTTTCTATGAGCAAGGCACTTTTCTAGGTATATCAAGCATACAGCAGTGAAACAAATAAGACAGAGGGATAAACAATCCAGAATATGTTGCATTTTGTGAAGCAAAGTATCTCAAAATGATGGATGAGGGGATGTTACTTTGTGTGGATGGGACAGGGGAATCCTCTTGGATAGTATGAAGTTTGAGAAGAAAAGAGCTGAGTGAAGTAAGCTGGAAAGACCTGTGGATGTTTGGGGGAATGCCATTTTAGGCAGAGCTAAGAATAAGTTCAAAGGACCTTAGGACCTTAGAAAGGAGTAGACGTGGAGTGTTTGAAGAACAACAAAGAAGGGTATGTGACTAGCAAGCAGTGACTAAGGAGAAAGTCATGAGGGGTGAGTCAGAGACAAAACGAGCAACTGGGTAAATGTGGGTCAACATTATTTTAGGTAACGTTGAAAACCTTAGAGGGTTTTGAGTAGAGAAGGGACATTATCTAAATTATTTCATGAAAGTTAGTCCTAGTTGCTGCTTGAGCATAAATAGTAGTGGGGCAAGTGTTACAGCAGAGAAACACTCAGGAGGCTAGAGGTGGAAGGGGCAGGTAAGAGTGAGGTATATGTGGTAAAAGCATGATTTTCTGAATACATTTGAACATGAATTGGATGGAATTTTTTGGTCACTTGTATTTAAAATTTGAGGAAAAAAATACAAATTAAGGATGAATTCAAATTTGGGCACCTGAGTAAATGAAAAGTGGAGTTGGAATTTAATAAACCAAGGACGTGGACCGGAATGTGATATTTGGGGTGGACCTCTTTTTCACCTGTGAAGTTTGAGATGCTATTTTGATATCCAGGTGAAAAGATGAGCAGATGAGTGAATGGCTGGATACAGGAACCTGGATTTCAGGGAAGAAGTCAGAGCCGAGATGTAAATATGAAAGTTATTAGGGTATAGTCTATGTTTAAAAGCCCTGACTAGGTAAGTTTACCTAGTGAGTGAGTGCAGAATAAATAAAGTATTCTGAGAAAGAAGTGCTAAGGCATCCATCCCATTATTTAGAGGATGGAAGTATAAAAAATAATTGTGCAGTGGAGACTGAGAAATTGCAGTTAGCATGTAGGAGGAGGACTAAGAGAGAAAAGTGTCCTGGAAACCAAGTGGAGAGATTATTTCTGCAAGGAAGAAGGATTGAGAAGCAGGTGAACACCAACCCAGGGCTCCAAGGGCAGATATAAACAGAGGAGACTTTCCAGATTTGACTCAATCACTTGCTCTGGGTTCCGACTGCCTAACAGGGGTTTGAGTGAAAGTTACTTGGTGTTGGGAGCTCATCTCTGCTGTTGCATCTGCTCTTACTGAAAGCAAGATAGCTCTTGCTGCTCTCTTAGGTTGACACCTTATAGTTTCTAATTATTTTCAACTAAAGAAGAATACCAAGCAACCATTTAAAAAGAAGGGATGATTACATATCTTTACTTAATTGAGGCTTTCTTCCTGCATCGTTATCATATAGTCATTGTTGGCATCTTCATTATCTAATCATTTTTACAGGGTCTATATTTGCCATTGAACTAAGATCTTTACATATGCACTCTGTTTTAATCTTGGCAACAATCTTTGAGTTAGGTATTTTTGTTTCTATCTTAACACATGAGAAAACTGAGACAGGTGGGTAAAGTGCTTGCTTATAAATGGCAGAGCTGGGGCCCTGGGGTGTCTAAACCCAGAGCCCAGTGCTCTGAATTGTTCCCCTGCTTCTGATTTAGTGACTTTCATGTGCTTGGTTTACCTTCAGCAAAATAAATTGTATTTCATTTAAAGAAAAATAAATACCAAGAAACTTACCAATAATCTGAGAAAAAGTTGCTTTAAATCTTCCACAAACCCTTACTCCATCCATCCCTTAGACCAGTATTTTGTCTAATTCCTGAAGTTTTGACCCCCTCTTTAGACGTTAGCATACTTCACACACCACCTCCATTTTTATCCCTACCCCCAAGAATTCCTCTCCTTACCTATTAAAGTATGAGGGGTTATTGCTTTAGTTTTGGCGAAGGCCGGGATGGCAGATAAAGGACATCTATGGTCTTCTTACACATATGACATGCAGTACCTCACTGTTTATATTCTTCTACAAATTCAGGTTTCTAATTACTTGTGTCTACAGACTTGGTTTAAGGCTAAATTATAATTATTTTGCAAATAATATGAAAAGGAAAGGTTGATCTCTATCCATTACAAGTCAGTCATTTCTACCCTTGTTAAATATTTATAGAATAGTTATGTATGTTGTGTTTGATTTGGACCATATTGATCACTTTTTAACCTATTTCAGTTGATCATTTTTGAAAGCAGAAAATGAAAAAAGTGAGATTTGTGCTTCTTCTAAGCCAGTGTAACTGAGCTAAAGTCCATTTGCCTCTTTACAAAATATTCATTTCACTTCTCAGCTTAATGAAAACCAGAATAATATTTTGGTAGCCATGGAAATTGTACCCCACCATTATTTTTGATTAATGCATGTTTTTTGTTCTAGTTGTAGAACTTTTATCTTATCATAAAACTTTCATTAATATTCCAATGACTTTTTCAGAGACTATTCCTCAAAACGCAACAGAAACATGTTAATAACTTGGTGGGGATATGAGCTCCATGGAGCTTCACATCATTTCCAACAGCTTAACAAATGTAAATTTGAAGCTGTCGTCTCAGAATTTCCTTTTCAATGTATAAAGTACTTTTAGCAGTGAAATTTTTATGTTAAATTTCACAAGAACATGACAGCAAATTTCTGGTGCCATATATGCCTACTCTAAATAGCAATGCTAATAGCCATGGACAAATACAAAAAGACATAAACCATTAGCAGTTCTATAAACTAAAATAGAAAAATTCTGAGTTAAAAGCAACAATTCAGGACAGAAGCAATTTCTATTAACTAACCTATGGGGACCTCTTTGGTCATCTCTTCTTCTTATTTATGGCTGTCATTTAAATTTTTTTCCATCAAAAATGATAAATGATCTGACTCTTCTGCCATATCCACCGCCTTCCAGCTTCTAAGTCATCAAGTTCCTCACATTCTCACTTTTCCACCAAAATATTCCCTGTCTCTGCAGTGCCTGCCCTGATGCCTGGAGTAGGTGCAGGGACTGTTGGGCGATTCTCTAGTACTTGTAATTCTCACATCATAACATTTATTACACGTTAGCATCATGGATTCTTTGTGTGACTCTCGGCAACATGAGATTTGGGGCAATGAGAGAAGGGACTCCGCATTTTATCCAACAGATTGTCTATCACATATTACATACTTCATACTATGTGTTGAAAAACTGAAGTGCTACATTAAAGGATGTAAATAAGTAAAATATTTATGTAGTGGTAGAGTGCAGTTTATGAGAGTTCAGGCTTTCTTACCTTGACAGTGCTGGATTCAAATCACAACTTGGAGACTTATTAGCCTAATTGACTAACCTTGAGTAAATTACCTAATCAATTGGAATTTCAGGTCCTTTTTTGTGAAAATGGAGACAGAAATAGGTATTTCATCAGGTAGTGAATATACAATGAAATAGTTTATATAGCATTGTGTTTAGAATATCAAAGTATCAAATATATTATTTCTTCCTGTTACCATTAAACAATATTATTACTAAAGAATAATAAAATGTCCTACAGATTAGGGTATGCATTGCTTTTGTCACAGTGATTATTAATTTCAGTGGCAAATAAAAAAATAACTAATGGAAAAGGCTTATACAATAAAATAATAATTGCATAATGATGTGTTGAATCTACAACCACAATCAACACAGATTAGAATGTGGCATGACATTGGTCAGCCTGCTGAATTCTCCATTAGATATCAAGGAAAATTTATGTTATCTCTTTGTGCTTATTTTTGATAATTAGAGAAATTCAGATTCAACTGCATATGCAATCAACTAAAAGACAATCATTGGCAGAATTAAAAATAAAATGTGTTCCAAAAAAGTATATAAGCTTTGAAAAACAAATCAAGATATAGTCAACAGAGTGAAACACAGAAAACTAAGAATGTAACGGAGTCAAAAAATAAAAACCAACAATTAAAAAACGAAAATTCATAAAACATTGCAAATGGACAGCCAGTGATATTAGTTGCAAAATATATGCAAATGTTAGACATCATATTAAAAACTAGGCCTTTCAGAATAAAATTTTAAAAAATTCCAAGTAATTTTCTAAGAACAAAATACCCTTATAAGTATTAAAATGAAAGATTTATTAAGGATAAACAGAAATTCAGTTTTTTATATGTTTAAGATTTCTACAATAAGCAGACACAATAACCTCTCTAATTAGGGAGAAAATGGGCTAAGGTGATACATGTCAATACCTCGAAGGGTGCCTGGCACAGAGTAAGCTGTACTTAAGGGTAGGTTTATAGTACTAGTCACTGCTGTGGCTATGCTAGTGCCATCTGAGTAATATATCAAAGTCAAGCCATCAGCAACAGTATCGCAATCAAGCAGCCTCCTAGGCTTTAGGATGAAATTGGTCTGATTTGTGGGAAGACCCCAAGGTGAAATTCCCTGTGGTAATTTCAGTTATTTGTGCTGTGGTCCATTCATCATTATCATAACCCTTATTTGAAGACTAACGACTGACATATAGTAGATACTTACTTTCATTATTTTCACTAAAACAGCAAGAATGACATTTAAATTGCTCTTCAGTTTACAAAGTGGCTTCATCTCTATTTTCTAAGACAATAGGAAGCTTAAGCTAATTTCCATTGAGTTACTTGCCCTCTCATGTAAATTCAGCTACTGTATTCATTTCATTCATTAATTCATTTGTCAATTACTTAGCAGAACTTGTGCATATGTATATATATATATACACAGTCAGTGAAAACATACGTGGTCCTGCCCTCTTAATGCTTATTTTCTGTTAGAAGGCAACAATTAATTTTCTATCCAAACTGAAGGAAGAAAAGACAGTTCTACAAAAGCATGTAGCATATAACTAGCAAGTCTATCACCTACCATCAGGGCAAGGATAGGTTTTCAGGTTTGTTATAGCCAAGAGTTGTTATTAACATATCTTTTCTGCCATGTACATGGTTCCATTTATATTTTTAACATCTAGCATGCTGATTTACAGAATAAGGAAATTTATATTCAATGGATCCTCTGATCACCCGAACTAACTTTGTAATCTAATGTTTATACCTTCTTTTGTTAAACCCTGTATGTCTTCTGAAAATATATGTTTTGCATTCATTAGTCAGTAAAAAAAAACCATTTAGAAAACTACCAGGGCTGGAAAAAAGAAGAGACACTCAAATGGGCTGTTATATATCCAGAGTGAAACACCTTAAAACAGGTTTACATTTTGGAAGGAGCCACATAGCTCCTTATCCAGCAAACTCTGCCCCAGCAAGAGTGGCAGGTTTTACATAGGTCAGTTGCCCTGTCTTGCCCCTAGAGATTGGGCGATGTCTGAAAGAGTTACCTGCATATGAAGGAGAAAAGCCACGTAGTATATTGCCACTGCTATCTTGGGCTTCTTTACAATGCCTGTAAACAAATTTATTAAGGAAAAAAATATTTTAACAAATAATGCCTAAATGCATTCTTCTTGTAAGAATGAAAACATTGGAAATAAGATTAAAGTTGCCTTTGACAGTCACCCTTGTATATCCTGTGCATCCTTGTATATCTACAGGGATATCCTGTGTCACCTGTGAAGCTAACCACTGTCCTTGGTGTGGTGTTTTTTTCAGAACTAGTTTCTCTGAATTTGGATGTATGCGTGTGAAACTGATTTCTTGAGTTTTGTTTCCATAAGTAGTTTTGTTTCCACAAGGTATTTTTGAAACCTTTTTTTATTTCACCAAAAAAAAATATATATATATATATATATATATATATATATATATATATATATCTTACAGATTTTCTGTGACAATAGAAATAGACCGACTTCTTTTTTTTTTTTAAGATTTTTTATTTTTTAGAGATGGTCTCACTCAGTCACCCAGGCTGAAGTGCAGTGGCACAATCATAGCTCACTGCAGCCTGTGATTTCCTGCCTTGGCCTCCTGGGATTAAAGGTGCATGCCACCACATCCAGCTTACCTCACGTATTTTTATTGTTGCAGAGTGTACCAAAACAAGTGTATACCAGAGTTTATTCATTCCCCTAACGATGGGCATATAGGTTGTTTCCTATTTTTTCCCCAGAACAAACAATGCTGCAGTGAATACTTTTGTAAATATACTAGTTGACCTTTTTCTAGGATATCATCAGATATGTATATGATAATATATATATGCATATATTATATGTGATAATATAGATATATATTTATGTAAATGATAATATATATTCATATATTATACATGATACTATATATTTATATATGATATATAGTTATATATGATGATATATGTTCATATGTACGGATGTAAACTTGTGAAAACTTTAGAAGTATTGTCTGTCACTTTATAATTTTATGGTTTACAAGGAACAACTTTAAATAATATCCAAAAATCAGAATGGTATGAGCACCAGCCCACCAGAAAGGAGGCACTACAGAGAAAGGGCAGGTGTTTGCCAGAAGCATTCGGTATTCTGTGCGTACTTTTTCTTTCTGCTCCAACACCCACACTGGGATTTGAGTTTTCAGTGCTGGCATTCAAACAACATTTTTACTCTCTTGCAAATATTCCTGTGATTGTATTTGATTATTCACACTAGCAGTGGTGCACATCCCGGGCCAAGTAGCACATAAGCCAAAGACCGTGTGTGTGTGCTACACAGGCACATTATGGCTGATATAAAAACAAATACTGATTGTTACTTTTAACAAAAATTACAACTCAATTTGAATATCTAAATTAAGTAAATAATAAACATTTAATTAAGCACATAATTTTAAAGGAAGATTTTTAGAGAATAAGACAAAAATGGGTTGGAATCTTTCTCAATAAATACAGTATTATTTTTCATCTATTTCAGTCCCCCCAGTGTTGTATTCAGAACTTGATTAGACTTTTTTTTTTAATTATTCAGTTTTTTAGTTTAGACCTTTTCTGAAATTTTGTATGCTCCTGACACTTCACCTTGGTTCCCCTCAAAGGCTTCTCTAACTTGTTAAATTGTACTTATGCATTCTTAAGGAACTAGTCGTATGACTACTAAGCTTTCACACTTGCTAACAAAAAAGTTAAACGTTTCAGTAGTTTAAGTAGAAGCTAAGTCTTCTACTTAAGGGTGTTTCTTTCATCCTTTCCATCACAGAGAATCAGAAAAAGAAGGAAAAGAAACACATGGGGCATTCCCTTTGCTGAGATTTCAAAAATACCTTGTGATTACTTCAAAAGAATTTGAAAGAAGTACTTTTCTGTTTCATTATTAAACAAAAATGAAGCATATCTTTTCCATAGTTTTTCTTCCAGAAAAATAAAAAAATGGAAATAGCACGGCATATTGTGGTATGTGGATTACAATCCCACCAACCAATTGGAAGCGCCTAGCAGGTTATAACAATATATCATAGAACAGTATTTCCTTTAGCAAAACACTAGCAAAGATTCCTACTCTCAAACATGGGTAATCTATTACCAAAAACTTTCATGGTATTAAAAAAAGAATTTTCAAAGCAAATCAGAACTGGTGATCTGATGGCACCCAAGAGAAGAGAGTATGGCCCAATCCTACTAACCATTCCCCTTTCCCCAGTCACTCAGAAATGTAGTTGTTTTGTAGCTTCTCGATTCAAAAGCAAACCGAGGCCATCTTTCATTCAAAGTGCTCATGACAGAGGGATCTTGGGAAGCAATTTCCAATCCTATGGTTTTAGAATCTATTAAACCTCTTGTTCTTATAATTATCTTCGCATTTTCTCCATTACTTTACATAGATAGCAGAATAAAGAAGCTGCAATTTTGATTACAGTATTGTTTTAATCTCATGACTTCCTCATATCCACTTTTTCTCTTTAATTTCTAATTTGAAACATATTAAAATAATAAAAAAATTCAACGATTCTAACACTAATTATTTGACAGGTCTAAGATCCTAATCTCTCAAACATCTTACTTATTTCAAGGAAGCACATACAATTTTAAGCATTAAGAAAAAATTAATTTTAATTTATTCTATAAATGAGGAACATTATATTTAATTTGATAACATATCAGTCTATTCCAACTGAATTTGAAAGCGAGAAATAGAATACTGTTGCAACGCCCAAATCAAAGTTTCCTACTCTTTGCTATACAGATGAGCCTGGCATTTCATTTAAAAACACTTTCATTCTACAAATTACAAGATAGGTGTGTTTACTGGTCATGTATAACTCTGATCTAGGCGTCATAATAGGCATCATAACAGGCTCTTGGACACAAAAACAAAGAGGACTCTGGCTTTAAGGCAGTCACAGTAATAAAATGCAACACTGCGAGCACTACAAGGTGTAGTAATGACATGCCGGTGAAGCATTATGGACACCAAATGATTCTTTCTCACCAAGGGAACCCTCAGGTGGGTGTCACATAGGTGGCAGTTTATCAGAAAAAGCAGAATTGCAAATGAGCAGATACTGAGGTATATTTTAATAAACTTGGTGTACAGCTATTTAAAAAGCACTGTGAAGACTGTTTAATTCTGTATAGATATATGTACAATTTCCTCCTACTTCAGTAGTTTGCAAGGTGTGTTTACAGAAGGCTGACACAAGGGGCGAGATGCAAGCCAAGCACGGTTCTATTTTCTCCTCTACCTTCTTTCTACACCTGCCCCCATTTCAGCAAGAAAAAGTCTGCTTTTAGCTGCATTATATATATGTAATTGTCCTGCAAAAAGAAATTGCTGTTTTCCTTTATTTGTTTTGTAAATTCAGACTGCTATGTGTGTATATATATTTGTCAGTATGTGTATATACATATACGTATATGTATGTAAGTGTATACATATATTTTTAAATTAAGTCACCACTAGTAATAGACATACAGATAAACCTACATACAAACAAATAGAAGTTCAGGCTTTGAAAATAAAAGAATCTCCAACAAACACTTTTGTATTACAAATCCACCTTCAGTAGAGAATTTGTATATAATGAAAACAAAGAGGTCAAGTGTAAATGGGGCACATCTCCTTCACACTAAGAGAGTGATTGCTAAGACTGCAGCATTTCATATTTGAAATTATTCTGTAAATTACAGACTTGGATTTATCTACTCTTTTTTCCTGAATTCTTCAGCGTAGCACATTACTTTTAAAAACAAATTCAAAGCTCTACACCAGCCTTTAGAATACTTTTTAAGACTGAGATCTACTTGTCCTCAATCATTTTTATTTACCATGAAAATCCTTTTTTATTTTGAGAAAGAAGAGTAGAACAGTTCCTTTGGAGTTACATATAAATTCTCTTTGGAGCAGTGGAGTAAGAGGAGGAAGAGATGAACAATTTCCTTTATTTGTTGTCTACAAGATCTGCGTATCCAAATGCAGGCGTACCAATGGGTTAAGTATCATCACACATTTAAAAATTGTTCAGATTGAGCCGGGAGTGGTGGCTCATGCCTGTAATCCTAGTACTTTGGGAAGCCAAGGCGTGTGGATCACCTGAGGTCAGGAGGTTGAGACCAGCCTGGCCAACTTGGTGAAACCCCATCTCTACTAAAAATACAAAAATTAGTCCACCATGGTGGCAGCCACCTGTAATCCCAGCTACTTGGGAGGCTGAGTCAGAAGAATTGCTTGAACCTTGGAGGCGGAGGTTGCAGTGAGCCAAGATCCTAAAGTGAGACTCGGTCTCTAAATAAATAAATAAATAGAAAAAAAATTGGTAAGATTGAAAAAAAAGTTTTCTCCTGTTGATGTTAGACTGAACCTGCCAAATAGAGTCATGTTTTTGCTATATGCACAGAAACGGACACACAAACACACAGGCTTGCACCTTCTAAGAGCCTGATTTGTCTTGAGAAATGAAAGAAGAAATTAAGAAGTCGTGACAAATAAAAACCTTTCCACACCAAGGAGAAAAGTAGTAAGTTAAGAGCTGGTTATGGAAAATTTTTTAGGGAAAAGACACTCTTATTTGTCTTTTGGCCTTGGATAGTTTTTAGAGGATGTTCTGTGTAGATCGAGAGTGAGAGAGAGAGAGATAAACCACTCTGCCTATGAAATCAAATGACTTTTGAAGGGAGGAACAAGCAAACCTGGGGAAGGAGTGGAAACTAGGAAGAAAGTGTATTTTCAACATCATGAGGGGCTAAAACTAGATTGAGAAAACAAATGGAAATTTTCTAGTGAGTAATCACTGAGGCTTTTAAGAAGAATGTCACCTATTTTTTCTTTGTAAGTTGAATGTGGCCCACTATGATATATCCACCTTCCAACCATTCTATGATCCCACTTCTCATCTGCTGATTCAAAATTCTCAGTAAAATCCACTACATATGTAATCTTCAGTAGGTGATATTTAGGGAGACTATATCATATCCAGCAATGTGGTATGACATGAAAACTAAACAGTGTGTACAGGTGATGAGAAGCAAAGCCGTGATTGAGAATCTAGCAGAAGCTGCAATGCCCATGGAAAAGAAGATTCTTCAGGAGCGTGGGAATGGTGAGAGACTGTTTCTCATCACCAGTTGGACAAAGTCATGCTGATCCCAGCAAACCAGAGACTTGGAGACATTCTACAAGTTGATCCATGCATTACATTTCTTGTTGTTTCAGAAATGGCTCACTAAAACCTACATTTGGAATGATAGAAGAAAAAAGGAAGAGAAAGAGGAGGCGGGTGAAGGGAAAAGAACAGAAAAAAGAAAAGGAAGAATGCAGAGGAGCTTTACTCCTATCCCTACAATTAATTTAGTCTCTGTTGTTTCAGTAACATCTCTCAAATCAAAGCCTCAATATGTCATCAGAGATTATATTAAAGATCCATCCCCATCTGGCTCCAAAATGTCTTTTAGGCCATATTTCCCACCACATCTATGTCTTGTAACTCAGATTATTGGCTGATGACCCCTGGAACTAGCAGAGATGGGGGCTAAATTAAATCAGGCAGCCCCTTTCTTCCTAGTAAAGAAGTAAAGCTTGGAGAAGAGCTTTGGCAAAGCACCTGCAGCCCCAAGTGGGCAGCCGGTCAGGTCAGGCATCTATTTTCCCTTCACTGGATTTGGCTTGGGTTGGAATGGAGGCAAGTAGAGTGTAGACATCTATCTAGGATTGTCAGATCCCAACTAGGGATTCTATTTTTATACAATCACCTTGGAGGACGAAAATCCAAGATTCTGCTTTGTTATATATTACTTCAGTTATTTTCTGTCTTTCACTAAAAGCCAAGAACGTAACTTCTTTGTTCTCCAGGTTTCCCTTTATTGGTACATTGGAGACTCACATCTATTGACCTGAATAAGAGACAATCACAGGTCTAAAAAGGAATGTGTACAGAGGAGAAATACATTGGTCACAATTTAGCAAACTCACCTTGCTCATATCAATAATTGAGAATTATGATGACTCAGTCACTGAAGTGAAAATGTCGTTTTATTAACTATCAAGAGCTTAATAAGCAAAAGGAAGAAACAACAGAATTTGGTGCCTGTTCAGATGGTGCAGCTTTCTCCCACCATCCTTTTATTCACTAGGATTTCAGCACACTTACTTAATTCCAGCCTTGCTTATCCATATCCCTTTCCTTGGAATTCTCAAGTTTTCCTAGCTGGCTGCTTCTCAGTATTCTGGTCCTTGCTCCATCATCTTCCCTGAAGGCTTTTCCTGACCTATCTCTAAAAATAGCACCTAACACATCTCAAAACACACACATAGTCACTTTCCTTCTATTTTCTGCCTAGCACTTGTCATAATGTGAAATTCATTCATCCTATCTATACATCATCTATTTATCCATATCTAGCATCTATTAGCTATCTTTTTATCTATTACCTAGTGTCTATCTTTTTATCCCTATCATTTATCATCTATTAACTACCATCTACAATTTTTTTTTCTATTTTTATAAAATAGCCGCACTAGAATCTAAGCTCTGTAAAAACAAGAACCTTTTCTGCAGCTCCCTGCTCTATCCCCAGCATGTAGAACAATACATACAACACATAGCAGGTGGTTACGAATAAATAGTATTTAAAGAAATTTTACGTACATCGTTCATCTACTGTTCTTTGTTTTCAGTACATGTGTTAATGACAAATGATTATTATCCATGTCTCAAAATTGGGCCAATGAAGCCTCCAGCTAAGATATTTTTGTTCACTGTCTAATAAAATTCTGCCTAGATTGTAGTAAGTTTATATATAATTTTTAACCTTTGCAACCATTCAGGCTTTTTCACTAAGTTAGGTTGATCCTTCCTCAAACTAATATGAACTATTAAGTTTTTAGTAATGTAATGATGTATAATTCACCAGTTATCTCAAAACCCCTTTTCTTTTGTTAAATAAGATCTACAGGAAATGACTAATTAGTCAATTTGAATGATTTCCAAATGACACCACCAGCCTGTTTATCTATACTACCAAGGTGAATTATTCATTAGCATTTATGAGAAGTGCCTGAAGAACACTAGCAGTGGGAGTAAAACAACCTGGAATGGTTTTTAAATGACCTTCCAAGCAACTTGGATTAACAGTGGCATTATTCTCCCTGTACAAATTGAGTTAAAATTTTCCCTGTGTCAGGTCTCAGAAGAAGGCAGTGAAGGAGTGCTGCCTCACAGAGAAATGACCTTCTGCATCTCCCAACATTTTAGATTCTGCTTTCTCCCCTGTGTAGTGACTCTGTGTGTGTGTGTGTGTGTGTGTGTGTGTGTGTGTGTGTATGTGTCTGAGAGAGGGACAGACACACAAAGAGACAGAAGCAAAGAAGCAGAGAGAGGAGAGAAGAGAATCAGAAAAAGATGAAAAGGAGGAATGAAATAAAAACAGAAATGAGAAATACAAAGGAAGGAAAGAAGAGAAAGAGAATAAATAAATATAGAAAGTAAAAGCTAAAAACAAAAAGAAGAAAGGGAGAAATGGAGGGAGAAACTCCAGGGGAATGACAGATTCAGAGGCAGGCTTTCCCTTGAGTTGGCACATCAGGCTGCCAGACTCCCTAGAGGTCTCCCAGATGTGGAGAATCACCTGACTTTATACTGATTAAAAGTGTAAATTGCAACACAAAAAGAAAAAAAGTGATTGTCACGTTGTTTCTCTCCAGCGAGGTCACACTCCTTGGTTGTAGCTGAGCCTGCTGCTAGGCACACTCCTCTTGTTTAATAAAATTGTATTAACTTTATCCCTGTCCTTGATTTGTGGCTTTCTCACGTTGTGAGGAATAAATAATAAATGATTGTAAAGTACTTGTACATATGAAATGCCACATAAATGCTTAATAATAATCAGCTTAGGCCAGGAAGCCAGGGGGGTTGAATAGAAATCATTGCACAAGGCCATTCTTGTTTATGTGGCTAAAATCATCCTGTGTGATATCTCCACTTCAAATCATCCAGCAGATTTAATTTTCACCCATTCAAGAATCTACTTCTCTGCAAACTAAACAACGTTTGTTCCTCCATCCTTATGGTAATGTCATTTATAATGATGGAATATAACTGCAGCAATTCATCTTTGCCTCTTCATTTCAGCTGTGTTTTTGCAGCACTCCTTCCCTCCTTGCTAGCCCTTCCAAAGCCCCACATACATGATTTTGGGTCATAATTTCTTACCCCATTGGGGACGCCTGCCCTATTTTGATTAGCTTTGGAAACATATCTGTCTCCTGGTCTTAGATTTTCTTATGTTTGTGTTTTGGAAAACCAAGGTAGCTGAGTTGGTCCTCCCTTGATGGTCTTCATCTATGTATTCATTTAGTCATTTATTCATTCAACATTTATTGTTGGAGTCTTCTGCTAGGCACCAGGAATATAATGGAAATCAAGATGAAAAGGGTTTGTGTTCCGTAATGAAAACACACAGGGTATTTCTAGCGCAGTCTGAAAAATGTTGTTACTAGAGAAGTGCGGAGAGTTAAGGAAAGGTAGCATGTAAGTGGCATGAAGCAGGAAATTCTGCTAGGACTGGAGCTTGTTTTTTGTTTTATTTTAAAATATCTTTATATTCATTTCTATATCCTATTTAACCTGGCTGAAACTTTGGTTTAATCTGTGGTTGTGGATAGAAGGGAATTGTTCAGACCTAGGGAAAGAGCCCAGGACAGGCCTCTCCTTGTCATCTGGAGAGAGGAAGGAGGGCCCTCTGCATCCCCTCTGTATGCTACAGTCTCCAATGGTTGGAATCCAGACTTTGAAGGTTGGCAAGGGTTGGCCTTTTTTGCCTATAAGATTATTGATGTTAGACCTAAAGTCTATAACTTCAAAAAAACAAGATAGTGTCTAGATTTTTATTAGTACATGTAATGACAAAAGTAGTACATGCTTATTGTAGAAAAAAGTTGAAAATAAATATAGGCCAAATTAAATTAACCACAATTGCATCACCCATTGGGGACCATATTTATCATTTAATACATATCCCATCAGATGATTTTCTATGCTTATATATAAATGTGCCTTAAGGCACATATTCTCCAATTCTATAATATTACTTTTCTTATCAATGGGAGATTATACTATACTCTGCACATGTACATATTGGTTTATTATCTTTTTAAAAACAAAATATAAAAATATAGTTTCATGTCAAAATGTTTTTATCATTATGCTAATGACTGTTTCATATTCTATTACACATATGGATTATTTAAAATTTTTAGATCCATGTACATTACTGAACTGAGCCTCCTAAAACTGATATTACTGAGTAGAAGTATGCCTGCATTAGAGTTTTTGTTACGTTGCCAAGTTGCCCTCCAGAGAAGCTGGACTGGCTTCTACTCTGATGTCCAGTGTATCAGACCCTTTCCCACAGCCCTTACTCTCTCTCTTAGCCCCACATACACCCTTTTGCCAAGTGGAGTACTCTCAAGCAAGATACGTTTGAAGCTTAACAATTTTAATTTTTCTTCTACTTTTCCATTCATTCCCTTGTGGTATGAGAATTAGTGGGCCTTGGGTTTTCAAACAGGTGGAGAAGGCTGTAGGGTGTATAATTGCTTTTGGTGAAACCATCAACGTCCATGTTTAGTTCTTCCTGCTCCACTTCCTCCAATTCAATTAGGCTGTTCTTACCAGGGGGAGAGTTTTCAAAGCATCAGACGAAGTGTTACCTCATGATTAATAATTCATGACAAAAAGTGAAGATTGGGAAAGGTAATAATGCCCTCCAAGCTGTTTTTCTCCACCACTCCCTTGTTCTAATTCACATAAAATGCTGTGTCTCAATCGTTAAAGCAAACATACAAAGTTTCATTGCTCCATAAACCAAAGATCCAAAGCAGGAATTCATAAACTTTTTGAAGTCCCAAGCTCCTCTGAGAATCTTGTGAAAGCTACAGACTTTCACTCTAAAGGGAAAACGTGAACTTTGCTGCATGCACTGATACAGAGTTCTCAGTTCACATGGATCAGGCACCCCTGGAAAAGCATCCAAGGACTCCCTAGGTGAAAAAAATCTCTGGTCAGACAGACCAAAAAAACAAAAAAGACAAGCCCAAAAGGAACTGCAAGTAGATGGACAAGGAGTTTCATGTGCTTTGCCTGTACTATCTGTGCCCAAATGTGTAATGAAACAAAGAAATTATTCAAGTGTTATTTATTTAGTTATTTAGGTAGTTTGCAAGGGGACCAGTGAAGTAGGTGAGTATTAGAAGATTTTGACAAAACATATATTACAGGACATATCAAACAGAGGTGATTGTGGAGGCATGGCTGATATTGAAATCTATTTGCAAGGCTACTTTCAAGGCTGCATTTTTTCCTTGCCAAGTGCTATCAGCCATAAAATGTCCAAGGCAGTGGGCCACACCCACAGCTTTATGCTCGGTTACTTGGCATTCCTCTAAGTTCTTCCTCAATTGTCATATCTCCACAGGCCATAACAAGGGACAACAGTCAGCAGCAATTCAATTTCGACCTCCATCTGCTGGCAATAAGAACATAAGGGAGAAATTAATGTACACTCACACACTTGTCATTGTAATAGCCCAAATTTGCTTTTACAGTGTGACTTTCTTCCAAGGAAATAAAAAAAAGAGTTTACATTCAAATTCCCAAACAGCAACTTACCTGACAGAGGACTAAAATAATCATCTCTATTTTTTGAAGGCATGAAGATGCTAAAAATTTGTCCATGGCCACATAGTACTTTCATGGAAAAGTATGGATATCAGAAAAACTCTCTGAAAACCATTTTGACTTGTCTTAAAAGTTTGACATCTAATATCCAAGCAAGAAAGCAGGTTACATTAACATTCAGTCAGATTGTATAAACATACAGCAAAATATTTGTGTTCTACTACCTAATACAATATTACTTCACTCATTTTTCTCCTTTTATTCTCCCTCCTAAAACCCAAGACCCATGATTTGACATTTACCAGCTCTGTGATCTTGAGCAAGTTACTTATGTCCTTGTGCCTTTACATTTTCCTCTGTGAACTGGAAATAATAATAAAAGCCAACTCAGATTTGTTAAAAGAATTAAACAAAAAATTCTGAGAAGATTTCTTTAGAAGATTCCCCAGCATATACAGGAGGTTCTGTAAAATCTGGAAACATAGATGTCATCATCTTATATGTTTGAGAGGTTGATGAAAGATGAACACATTGAGCTTATGCTGATAATCAAATGAAAGGGCTGATCATAACTATTGCAGAGCCCTTCTTTGCATATCATCTTGGAAGAGCTACCATTTCCCATAGTACAATTAGAAAACTAGTTTAAAAATTCAAGAATATAGTGTGTTAGACAAACTTTTCTGTGAACAATTATCTATTTCCAACAAAGTAGAGGAAATAGTCACAGCCACGGTCATAACCAACGAAAGAGATCATCTTGTCAAACACCCAAGGAATTGGAGGTGCCTTGCAGAACTGTCCCAGTGATTCCCAAAACACATACCTTTCAACTATATAAGATGCAAGTTCTATGAAGCTTAGCTGAGGCTGATCCTTTCCAGCCTGATGAGAGGCAAGGCACTGAAAGTATCAGGTAAGGCTTCTGAACAAATCATATAATGTAATACTAATAACCTAATAACCATTTTAGTGCACATTTATGTTTCCAGACTTTGGGCCAACCGCAGTAAGTGTATATTAAATATTTACTATTACTATTATCATTGTTATTGTTTAAGGAAAAACGAGAAAAAAAGATGTTACATGATCCACTTTTCATTTTTGAAATAGTCACATGTTCACATTAGTAAATAAGGGTAGAACAATCCCTAGTTAGTAATAATGATTTAGCCCTTTTAACTTGTGGTCCCCTATTGACCTGTTTCTTCATCAGTTAATCAATATGCTCCCAATCCTTGAAGGAAACACAACAATGAAATGAGTTTGCACATGTTTCCTAGTTCTCCTCTATAGAATCTAAGAAGTTAAGACCCAAATTGAAATTTGAAATCTCTCTACATATTTTTTTCTCCTTCCTACTGTCAATGTCTATGTCATAAAGAGACAGTACTCTAAAGTTGACTTTGATTCAAGAAAATAGATTTAGGGACTGAAAATACTTGTAAAAATAAGAGCAGTATCCCCATAAACACAAAATAATAACAGCAATTTATTTTTGATCATTTACATTAGACTCTCTGAAGAAGATTTAATGACAGATTACTGATGAGCAATTCCATAAAAGCAATTATGAGCCAATTACTTACAGAGAATTTTGAAAAATCTGTCTTTGCTTATGCTTATCCATTATCAGGATACAGAGACCTTTACAAACATAAGATATTATGTAGTTTAAATAAAATATATTATGGTGTCATGTCAAATGGACTAGCTTCACCAGATACCTCAGATTGATCTTAATTCTTTAGCTCACAGTGCTCAGTGTGATGCGGTCTGGTTACAGAGGAAAATTAAGGAAGGTCTGTTGTTAGTATGCTGATGCTCCTTTATGTCAACAAGTGTGATCAGGTGTAAAACGGCAAGTATCATGAAAGTATCAACACAGAGCCTTCCTACATGATGCTTCAAAGGCAGGCCAAGATAGAACAAGCTGAAATCTTCCATCAGACTGCCATTTGGCAAGTATATCTGAATTTCTGTCTGCTACCTGGCAGAAGCTGAAGATTGAGGGATAAAGAGAGGCTAAATATGTGTAACCACTCAAATCTTGTACTTCCTATGATTATGGCCTTTGGAGAAATCAGAGGGCATGGAAATTAAAGAATGACCAAAATGCAGACATAAAGATTGAAAACCTTCTCAGTAAATTAGTAACTGGTGGAATTATACTAATGTATGTTATAAATAAATCCACTCAATCAGGAGGGAGGGAGAGTGTGTAGTAACTTTCTACAGGAATTATTCTTATCCCTAAACTGTTTACAATTATATTAATAACTTGGTTAAAAAATATAAAGTAGAATTATTAAATTGTGGGACAGCACAAAGCAGAGAAAGAAAGATAGCATTTGAGGACTAAAGGTTTAACTGGAGAAAGAATAGACTAAAAGTTTATGGCTAAGAAGAGTAGAAAGACTTCAAGTATTAGATTTCCAGCTGAAAGGGAAGAAAGACTCAAATTAATATCATTTAAGAGAGTTAAATACAGCAATTATTTATAAAACTGTGGGTAGGGTATAAGGAAACCACAAAGGATTGTCTGGTTTCCAACTTTTATTTTAGGTTCAAGGAGGTATACGTGCAGGTTTGTTAAATGGGTAATTATGTGTTATGGGGATTAGATGTACAGATTATTTCATATCCAGGTAATGAGCATAGTGCTTGACAAGTGGTTTTTTGATCCTCACCCTCCTCCCATTCTCCACCCACTAGGAGGTAAGCTCCAGTATCTATTATTTCCTTCTTTGTGTCCATGTGTACTCAATGTTTAGTTCCCATATATAAGTGAGAACTTGCAGTATTTGCTTTTCTGTTCCTGCATTCATTTGCTTAGGATAATGGCCTCCAGCTCCATGTATGTTGCTGCAAAGGACAGAATTTCATTCTTTTTTATGGTAACATAGCACTCCATGGTTTATACGAACTATGTTTCCTTGTTAAGTCCACTGCTGATAGGCATTTACATTGATTCCATGTCTTTGCTATTGTGAATAGTGCTGCAATGAACATACGTGTGCCTTGTGTGTCTTTGTAGAACAATTTATATTTCTTTGGGAATATACCCAGTAATGGGATTGCTGGGTCAAATGGTAGATCTAAGTTCTTTGAGAAATCTCCAAACTTTCAATCGTGGCTGAACTAATTATGTTACCACCAGTGGTGTATGGGCATTCCCTTTTCTCCATAACCTCACCAGCATCTGTAGATTTTTACTTTATAATAATACCCATTCTGACAGGTATGAAACGTGATCTATTGTGGTTTTGGTTTGCATTCTTCTAATAATCAGTGATGTTGAGCATTTTTTTTCATATGCTTGCTGGCTGTATATATATATATGTCTTCTTTTGAGAAGTGTCCGTTCATGCCCTTTGCCAATTTTTTCTTTTCTTAAATTGCACTTTAGGTTTTGGGGTACATATGATGAACATGCAAGATTGTTGCATAGGTACACACTTGGCAGTGTGGTTTGCTGCCTTCCGTCCCCTCACCTGTATCTGTCATTTCTCCCCATGCTATCTCTTCCCACCTCCCCACCCCGCCGCCCCTCCCCCATTTCCCCCCAACGGACCCCAGTGTGTAGTGCTCCCCTCCCTGTGTCCATGTGTTCTCATTGTTCAACACCCACCTATGAGTGAGAATATACGGTGTTTGATTTTCTGTTCTTGTGTCAGTTTGCTGAGAATGATGGTTTCCAGGTTCATCCATGTCCCTACAAAGGACGTGAACTCATCGTTTTTGATGGCTGCGTAATATTCCATGGTGTATATGTACCACATTTTCCCTATCCAGTCTATCATCGTTGGGCATTTGGGTTGGTTCCAGGTCTTTGCTATTGTAAACAGTACTGCAATGAACATTCGTGTGCACGTGTCCTTGTAGTAGAATGATTTATAATCCTTTGGATATATACCCAGTAATGGGATTGCTGGGTCAAATGGGATTTCTATTTTTAGGTCCTTGAGGAATCGCCACACTGTCTTCCACAATGGTTGAATTAATTTACATTCCCACCAACAGTGTAAAAGTGTTCCTATTTCTCCACATCCTCTCCAGCATCTGTTGTTTCCCGATTTTTTAATGATCGCCATTCTAATTGGTGTGAGATGGTATCTCAATGTGGTTTTGATTTGCATTTCTCTGATGACCAGTGATGATGAGCATTTTTTCATATGTTTGTTGGCCTCCTGTATGTCTTCTTTTGTAAAGTATCTGTTCATATCCTTTGCCCATTTTTGAATGGGCTTGTTTGTTTTTTTTCTTGTAGATCTGCTTTAGTTCTTTGTATATTCTGGATATCAGCCCCTTGTCAGATGGGTAGGCTGCAAAAACTTTTTCCCATTCTGTTGGTTGCCGATTCACTCTATTGACTGTTTCTTTTGCTGTGCAGAAGCTGTGGAGTTTGATTAGGTCCCATTTGTCTATTTTGGCTTTTGTTGCCATTGCTTTTGACGTTTTGGTCATGAAGTCCTTGCCTACACCTATGTCCTGAATGGTTTTGCCTAGATTTTCTTCTAAGGTTTTTATGGTATTAGGTCTGATGTTTAAGTCTTTAATCCATCTGGAGTTAATTTTGGTGTAAGGTGTCAGGAAGGGGTCCTGTTTCTGCTTTCTGCACATGGCTAGCCAGTTTTCCCAACACCATTTATTAAACAGGGAGTCCTTTCCCCATTGCTTGTTTTTGTCAGGTTTGTCGAAGATCAGATGGTTGTGGGTATGTTGTATTTCCTCTGAGGCCTCTGTTCTGTTCCATTGGTCTATATCTCTGTTTTGGTACCAGTACCATGCTGTTTTGATTACTGTAGCCTTGTAGTATAGTTTGAAGTCCGGTAGTGTGATGCCTCCTGCTTTGTTCTTTTTGCTTAGAATTGACTTGGCTATGCGGGCTCTCTTTTGGTTCCATATGAAGTTTAAGGTGTTTTTTTCCAGTTCTGTGAAGAAGGTCATTGGTAGCTTGATGGGAATAGCGTTGAATCTGTAAATTACTTTGGGCAGTATGGCCATTTTCATGACGTTGATTCTTCCTAACCATGAACATGGAATGTTTCTCCATCTGTGTGTATCCTCTCTTATTTTGTTGAGCAATGGCTTGTAGTTCTCCTTGAAGAGGTCCTTTACGTTCCTTGTTAGTTGTATTCCTAGGTACTTTATTCTCTTTGTAGCAATTGTGAATGGCAGTTCGTTCTTGATTTCTTTGCCAAATTTTTAATGGGGCTGTTTGTTTTCTGCTTATTAATTTAAGTTCCTTATAGATTCTGGATATTAGACCTTTTTTGGATGCATAGGGTGCAGATATTTTCTCCCTTTCTGCCAGTTGTCTGTTTACTCTGTTGATATTTTCTTTTGCTGTGCAGAAGCTCTTTGGTTTAATAAGGTCCTTGTATTAGGCTATTCTTGCATTGTTATAAATAAATGCCTGAGACTGGGTAATTTATACGAAAAGACATTTAATTGGTTCATGGTACTGCTGGCTGTACAGGAAGCACTGAACTAGCATCTGCTTCTAGGGCGGCCTCAAAAAGCTTTTACTCATGGCAGAAGGTGAAGCAGGAGCAGGTGCTTCACATGGTGGAAGCAGGAGCAAGAGAGAGGGTGGGAAAAAGGAGTTATTGCCAAGGGAATAGCCAAAACCATTCATGAGGGATGGCCCCATGATCCAGACACCTCCCACCAGGGCTCATCTCCAACAATGTGGATTATACTTCAACAAGAGATTTGGGCAGGGACAAATATCCAAACTACATTATTCTGCTCCTGGACTCTCTCAAATCTCAGATTATTCTCACATTTCAAAATACAATAATCTCTTCTTAATAGTCCTTGCAAAGTCTGAACACATTCCAGCATTAACTCAAAAGTCCCAAGTCCCAAATCCAAAGTCTTATCTGGAAATGAGTTCTTTCCACCTATGAGCCTGTAAAGGCAAAATGAATTATTTGCTTCCAAGATACAATGGGAGTACAGGCAGTGGGTAAACAGTCTTAGTTACAAAAGGGAGAAATTGGACAAAAGAAAGGAGATATAGGCCCCATGCAAGTCTGAAATCCAGCAGGACAGCCTTTAAACTGTAAGGCTCCAAAATAATTTCCCTTGACTCCATGTCCCATCCAGGGCATACCAGTGCAAGGGCTAAGCTCCCAATGCCATGGACAGCTCCACCCTGGTGGCTTTGCTGGGTACAGTACCTACAGCTGCTTTAAGGAGTTATTGAGCACCTGTAGCTTTTTCAGGGGCCCTGTGCAAACTGCAAGAGGATCTACCATTCTGTGGTCTGCTGGATGGTGCCCACTTTCCCACAGCTCCAGTAGGCATTCCCCTGTAAGGGCTCCAACCTCACATTTCTACTTGGCACTGCCCTAGTAGAGGTTCTCTGTGGGGGCTCCATGCCTGTAGCAGACTTCTGCCTGGAAATTCATCCTCTCCTCTGAAATCTAGGCAGAGGATCCCAAACCTTATTCACTCTTGCACAGCTGTGCACCTGCAGGCTTACTTCCACCTGGAAGACACAAAGGTTTATGGCAGCTTGAGCTCTCTGGAGTGGTGGCACAAACAGCATCTGGGCCCCTTTGTGTCAATGCTCAAATTGGAGCAACCAGGATGCAGGAAGCAGTGTCGCAAGGCTGCACAGGTCAGTGGGGCCCCAGGTCTGGCTCAAGAGACTATTCTTCCCTCTTAAGTTGCTGGGCTTGTGATGGGAGGCACTGCAGTGAAAGTTTCCCACTATCTTTGCTATCAATACTTGGCTCTCTCTCTCTTTTTTTTATTTTTATTTATTTTTATTGTACTTTAAGTTTTGAGGTATGTGTGCAGAACATGTAGGTTTGTTACATAGGTATACACGTGCCATGGTGGTAGGCTGCATCCATCACCCTGTCATCTACATTAGGTATTACTCCTAATGAGATCCTTCCCCTAACCCCCTGCCTGCAACAGGCCCTGGTGTGTGATGTTCCCCTCCCTGTGTCCATGTGTTCTCATTGTTCAACTCCCACTTATGAGCGAGAATATGCAGTGTTCGGTTTTCTGTTCTCATGTTAGTTTGCTGAGAATGATGGTTTCCAGCTTCATCCGTGTCCCTGGGAATTGGACATGGATGAAGGACATGAAACTTGTCCTTTGAAAAAAGGACATGAACTTGTCCTTTTTTATGGCTGTATAGTATTCAATGGTATATATGTGCCATATTTTCTTTATCCAGTCTATCACTGATGGACATTTGGGTTGGTTCCAAGTCTTTGCTATTGTGAACAGTGCTGCAATAAACATATGTGTGCATGTGTCTTTATAACAGAACAACTTATAATTCTTTGGGTATATGCCCAGTAATGGGATTGCCAGGTTAAATGGTGTTTCTAGTTCTAGAATCTTGGGGAATCACCACACTGTCTTCCACAATAGCTGAACCAACTTACACTTCTACCAACAGCGTAAAAGCGTTCCTATTTCTCCACATCCTCTCCAGCATCTGTTGTTTCCTTACTTTTAATGATCACCATTCTAACTGGCATGAGATAGTATCTCAATATGGTTTTAATTTGCATTTCTCTAATGACCAGTGATGATGATCTTTTTTTCAGGTTTGTTGACTGCATAAATGTCTCCTTTTGAGAATTGTCTGTTCATACCCTTTGCTCCCTTTTTGATGAGGTTGGTTGTTTTTTCCTATAAATTTGTTTTAGTTCTTTGTAGATTCTGGATATTACTCAGCTCTCTTTTAGTTATGCAAATTTTTCTAGGAAGTGGTTGCTCCACATACTGCTTGATTTCCTCATCTAAAAAAGCTTTTTCTTTCTCTGTCACATGGCCAGGCTGCAAATTTTCCAAACTTTTACACTCTGTTTCCCCTTTAAATATAAGTTCCAACTTAAAGTAATTTTTTTCACCCATATCTGAAGGTAGGTCGTTAAAAGCAGCCATACCACATCTTGAACATTTTGCTGCTTAGAAATTTCCTCCGCCAGGCTGGGTGCAGTGACTCACACCTGTAATTCCAGCTCTTTGGGAAGCCAAGGCAGGCAGATCACAAGGTCAAGAGATCAAGACCATCCTGGTCAACATGGTGAAACCCTGCCTCTACTAAAAATGTAAAAATTAGCTGGGTGTGGTGGCATGTGAATGTAGTCCCAGCTACTCAGGAGGCTGAGGCAGGAGAATCACTTGAACTGGAAGGTAAAGTTTGCAGTGAGCTGAGATTGCACCACTGCCCTCCAGCCTGGTGATACAGTGAGACTCCATCTAAAAAAAAAAAAAAAAAAGAAAAAAAAAGAAAGAAAAGAAAAGAAATTTCCTCCACCAGATATACTAAATCATTGTTCTCAAGTTTAAACTTCTGTAGATTTCTAGGTCATGGATATAACACAGCCAAGTTCTTTGCTAAGGCATAACATGTGTGCCCTTTGCACCAGTTCCCAGTAAGTTCCTCATTTCTACCTGAGTCCTCAGCAGTCTGGACTTCAAATGTCCATATTACTATTAATGTTTTAGTCACAATTATTTAATCAATCTTTAAGAAGTTCAAAATTTTCTCTCATCTTCCTGTCTCCTTCTGAACCCTGCAAACTCTCCCTACCTCTGCCTATTACCTAGTTCTAAAGCCATGTCAACATTTTCAGGTATCTTTAAAACAATGTCCCACTTCTGTGTATTAATTTTCTGTATTAGGCTGTTCTTACATTGTTATGAAGAAATATAGGAGACTGAGTTATTTATAAGAAAAGAGGCTTAATTGGCACAGTTCTGCAGTCTGTACAGGAAGCATTGCACCAGCATCTGCTACTAGGGAGGTCTCAAGTAGCTTTTACTCATGGCAGAAAGCAAAGAGAAAGAAAACACTTCACAAGGCAAAAGCAGGAGCAAGAGAGAAACAGAGGGTGGGGAAGGGGAGGTGCCACACACTTTTAAATGACCAGATCTCATGTTAACTTGCAGAGCTCACTTATCATTAAAGGGGTAGCCCAAGACATTCATAGGGGGGTCTGACCCAAGATCCAAACACCTCCTACCAGGCCCCATCTCCAGTATTGGGGATTACATTTCAACATGAGATTCAGGCAGGAACAAATACCTAAACTTTATCAGTCTCACTTGTCAATTTTTGTTTTTGTGGCAATTTCTTCTGGAGTCTTATTCGTGAAATCATTTCCAAATTCCAGAATGGTATTTCCTAGGTTTTCTTCTAGGGTTTTTATAGTTTTAGGTTTTACCTTTAAATATGTAATCCATCTTTTGTTGATTTTTGTATATGGTAAAAGGAAGGGGTCCAGTTTGAATCTTCTGCAAGTGGCCAGCCAGTTATCCCAGTGCCATTTATTAAATAGGGAAGCCTTTCCACATTGATTCTTATTGCGAACTTTGTCAAAGATCAGATGGTTGTAGATGCGTGTCTTTATTTTGGGCTCTCTATTTTGTTCCATTGGTCTATGTGTGTATTTTTGCACTAGTACCCTGCTGTTTTTGTTATTTTACACTTGTAATACAGATTGAAGTTGGGTAGCATGATACCTATGGCTTTGTTATTTTGGCTTAGCATGGCTTTGACTATTCAAAATCTTTTTTGGTTCCACATGAATTTTAGAATTGTTTTCTTCTAATTCTGTGAAAAATGAAGTTGGTAGTTTGATATGAATAGCATTAAATTGCTTTGGGCAGTGAGGCCATTAACAATTTTAACAACATTGATTCTTCCTGTCCATGACTATGGAATATCTTTCCAATTGTTTGCATCACAAGTGATTTCTTTCACCAATGCTTTATAATTCTCATTGTCAAAATTATTCACCTCCCTGGTTAACTGTATTCCCAGGTATTTTATTCTTTGTATGGCCCTCATGAATGGGATTGAATTCTTGATTTGGCTCTCAACTTGGATATCATGGGTGTATAGAAAGGTTACTAATTTTTGTACATTGATTTTGCATCCTGAAACTTTGCTGAAATTGTTTATCAGATCTAGGAGCCTTTGGGCCGAGAACATGGGGTTTTCTAAGTATAGAATCGTATCATCTACAGAGAGAGATAGTTTTACTTTCTTTCTTTTTATTTGGATAATTTTATTTCTTTCTCTTGCCTCATTGCTCTGGCTAGGACTTCCAGTACTTATATTGATCAGGAGTGGTAAAAGTGGGCATCCTAACTCTGTTCTGATTCTCAGAGAGAATGCTTTCAGATTTGCCCATTCAGTATAATGTTGGCTGTGGGTTTGTCTTAGATGACTTATTATTTTGAGATATGTTCCTTTGGTGTCTAGTTTGTTGAAGGCTTTTGACATGAAGGAATGTTAAATTTTATCAAAAGCCTTTCTGCATCTATGGGGGGATCATGTGTTTATGGTTTTTGTTTTGTGTGTGTGTGTGTGTGTGTGTGTGTGTGTGTGTGTGTGTATGTGTGTGTGTGTGATGAATCACATTATTGATTTGTGTATGTTAAACCAAATTTGCATCTCAGGGTAAAGCCTACTTGATAGTGATGAATTACCTTCTTGATGTACTACTGGATTTGGTTTGCTAGTGTATTAGTCCATTTTCATGCTGCTGATAAAGAAATACCTGACACTGGGTAATTTATACAGGAAAAAACATTTATTGGATTTATGGTTCCAGGTGGCTGGAGAGGCCTCACAATCATGGCAGAAGGCAAGGAGGAGCAAGTCATGTCTTATGTGGATGGCAGCAGGCAAAGAGAGAGCTTGTGCAGGGAGTCTCCTGTTTTCAAAACCATCAGATCTCAGGAGACCCATTCACTATTATGAGAACAGCATGGGAAAGACCTGCCCCATGATTCAGTCATCTCTCACCAGGTCCCTCCCATAACACCTGGGAATTATGTGGGCTACAAGATGATATTTGGGTGGGAACACAGAGCCAAACCATATTATTCCACCCCTGGCCCCTCCTAAATCTCATATCTTCACATTTCAAAACCAATTATGCCTTCCCAATGGTCCCCCAAGTCTCAACTTATTTCAGCAGTAACTCAAAAGTCCACAGTCCAAAGTCTCATCTGAGTAAAGGCAATTCCCTTCTCCCTATGAGCCTGTAAAGTCAAAAGCAAGTTAGTCACTTCCTAGATACAATGGAGAAACAGGAATTAGGTAAATACAGCCATTCCAAATGGGAGAAATTGGCCAAAACAAAGGGGCTATAGGCCCCATTCAAGACCAAAATCCAGCAGGGTAGTCAAATTTTAAAGCTCCAAAATTATGTCCTTTGACTCCATGTCTCATATCTGGGTCACACTGATGCAAGAGGTGTGACCTTGCATCATGACCTTGGGTAACTCTGCCTCTGGGGCTTTGCAGGGTATAGCACCCCTCCTGGCTGCTTTCATGGGCTGACACTGAGTGTTTGTGGCTTTTCCAGGTGCATGGTGCAAGCTGTTGGTGGAGCTATCATTCTGGGGTCTGGAAGACAGTGACCCTCTTCTCACAGCTCCACTAGGTGGTACCCCAGTAGGAACTCTGTTGGGGGGCTCTGACCCCACATTTCTTTTCTGCATTGCCCTAGCAAAAGTTCTCCATGAGCACCCCACCCCTGCAGCAAACTTCTCCCTGGTCATCCAGATGTTTCCATACATCCTCTGAAATCTAGGTGCAATTCTTGATTTCTGTGCATCCACAGGCCTAACATCAAGTGGAAGCTGCCACAGCTTGGGACTTCCACCCTCTGAAGCAACAGTGTGAGCTGTACCTTGCCTCCTTTTAGTCACAGCTGGAGCAGCTGGAATGCAGGGCACCAAGTCCTTAGACTGCACACAGTAGAGGGACCCTGGAGGCCCCATCCATGAAACCATTTTCCTCTTCAGCCTCCAGGCCTGTTATTGGAAGGGCTGCTGCAAAGGTCTCTGACATGCCCTAGAAACATTTTTGACATTGTCTTGGTGATTAGCATTCAGCTCCTTGTTACTTATTCAAATTTCTGCAGCCAGCTTGAATTTCTCCTCAGAAATGGGATTTTCTTTTCTATCCCATTGTCAGGCTGCAAATTTTCCAAACTTTTATGCCCTTCTTTACCTTTTAAAACTGAATACTTTTAACAGCACCCAAGTCACATCTTGAATGGTTTGTCACTTAGAAATTTCTTCCACCAGATACCCTAAGTCATCTTTCTCAAGTTCAAAGTTCCACACATTTAGGGCAGGGGAAATATGCCACCAATCTCTGCCAAAATGTAACAAGAGTCACCTTTGCTCCAGTTCCCAACAAGTTCCTTATTTCCATCTGAGCCCACTTCAACCTGGACTTCATTGTCCATATCACTGTCAGCATTTTGGACAAAGCCATTCAGCAAGTCTCTAGGAAGTTCCAAACATTCCCACATTTTCCTGTCTTCTGAGCCCTTCAGACTGTTCCAACCCCTGCCTGTTATCCAGTTCCAAAGTTGCTTCCACATTTTGGGGTATCCATTCAGCAGCACCTCACTCTACAGTTACCAACTTACTATATTAGTCAGTTTTCATGCTGCTGATAAAGACATATATGAGACTTGGCAATTTACAAAAGAAAGACATTTATTAGACTTACAGTTCCACGTGGCTGGAGAGGCCTCCCAATTATGGCAGGAAGGCAAGAGGAGCCAGTCACATCTTATGTGAATGGCAGCAGGCATAGAGAGAGCTTGTGCAGAGAAACTCCCATTTTTAAAACCACCAGATCTCGTGAAACCCATTCACTATCATGAGAGCAGTATGGGAAAGACCTGCCCCAACTCAGTCAACTCCCACTGGGTCCGTCTCACAACACAGGGGAATTATGGGAGCTACAAGATGAGATTTGGGTGGGGACACAGAGTAAAACCATATTAGCTAGCATTTTATTGAGGATTTTTGCATCTATGTTCATTAAAGATACCGGCCTGAAGTTTTCTTTTCTTGTGTTTCTGCCAGGTTTGGTATTAGGGTGATGGTGGCCTCATAGAATAAGTTAGAAAGTAGTCCCTACTTCTTAGTTTTAGAAATAGTTTCAAGAGTATTGGTACCAGCTCTTCTTTATATGTCTGGTAGAATTTGGCTGTGAATTTGTCTTGTCCAGAACTTTTTCTGGTTGGTGGGTTTTTTGTTACTGATTCAATTTCAGAACTCGTTATTGGTCTGTTCACAGTTTCAATTTCAGAATTCCTTATTGGACTGTTCTTCCTGGTTCAATCTTGGGAGGTCATATGTTTCCAAGAATTTATCCATTTCTTCTAGTTTTCTAGTTTGTATGCATAGAGGTGCTCATAGTAGTCTCAGGGATTTTTGTATTTCTGTGAAGTCAGTGATAATATCTCCTTTCTCATTTCTGATTGTATTTATTTGGATCATCTCTTTTTGTTTATTAGTCTAGCTATTGGTCTTTTAATTTTAGTTATTCTTTCAAAGAACCAACTTTTGGTTTTTATCGATTTTTTGTAGAGTTTTTCATGTCTCAATTTTATTCAGTTCAGTTCTGATTTTTGTTATTTCTTTTTCTTACATTAGCTTTGGAGTTGGTTTGTTCTTGCTTCTCTAGTCTAGTTCTGATATTAGGTTATTAATTTGAGCTCTTTCTCACTTTTTGATGTAGCTGTTTGGCACTATAATCTTTTCTCCTAACACTGCTTCAGCTGTGTTCCAGAGATTCTGGTATGTTGTATCTTCATTTTCATTAGTTTCAAAGAACTTCCTGATTTTTGCCTTAATTTCATTGTTTACCTAAAAGTCATCCAGGAGTAAATCATTTGATTTCCATGTAATTGTTTTGTTTTAGAGATCTTCTGAGTATTTATTTTTGTTTTTATTGTGTTATGGTCTGGGAGTGTGGTTGGTATGACTTTGCTTTTTAACAATTTGTTGAGAATCACTTTATTATCCAGTACATGGTTGATTTTAGAGTATGTGCCATGTGCAGATAAGAAGAATGTATATTGTGTTGCTGAATGAAGTGTTCCTATAGGTGTCTGTCAGGTCCACTTGGTAAAGTATTAACTTTATTTCTTGAATATCTTTCATCATTCTCTGCCTTCATGCTCTGTCTAATACTGCCAGTCAGGGGTCAGTCTCCCACAATTATTGTCCACTGGCTAAGTCTCCTCATAGGTCTCTAAGAATGTTTGATAAATCTGGGTGCTCCGAGTGTTGGGTGCATACATATTTAGGATAGTTAGGTCTTTCAATTTTTTTTGTTGAATTAAATCCTTTATCATTATGTAAGGCCCTTCTTTGTTCTTTTTGATTGTTTTTGGTTTAAAGTCTGTTTTGTCTTAAATAAGAATAGCAACTCCTGATCTTTTTTGTTTTCCGTTTGTTTGATAGGTTTTTCCCTATCCCTTTACTTTGAGCCTGTGGGTGAAAACATTCATTTGGGTCTTGCTTTATCTGACTTGCCACTCTTTGCCTCTTAAGTGTGATGTTTAGACAATATACATTCAAGGTCAATATTGGAATGTGCAAATTTAATCCTGTCATCATGTCGTTAGCTGGTTGTTATATAGACTTGATCATGTAGTTGTTTTATAATGTCAACAGTCCATGGACTCAAGTATGTTCTTGTGATGGATAGTACTGTTCTTTCATTTCCATGTTTAGTACTCTCTTGTAAGGCAAGTTTGGCAGTAATGAATTCTCTTAGCATTTGGTTGTCTGCAAATTATTTTATTTCTCCTTCACTTATGAAGCTTAGCTTGGCTTCCTACCACTAGTCTCCTAACAATGCTCACCATCTAGCAAACCAAAATGAAAATCAGAGAGCAAATATTTCACTGTTGTTATGATTCCTGGGGCAGGACTTAACAATCTGTACTTATTTTGAAATATGGTTAATAATTTGGTTGCATCCCAAGTTCTGAGAAGCACTAAAGTCCAGAGAAAACCGTAAGTCTTGTTCCATTAAAGTCCAGTACAAACTGTGAGTCTTGTCTTGTTCTACTCCATGCGTGAGAAAACATTTTTTTGTAAAGGGCCAGATGGTAAACATTTTAGGCTTTGTGGGCCATACAGTCTCTGTAGCAACTACTCATCTCTGCCTTTGAATAGCAATAAAAAAAAAAAAAAAAAGGCCTTGGCAAGACTTTGCCCCCAGTAGGCTGGATTTGACTTACAGTCTGTCGTTTGCAGATTCATGCTCTACTTTGTGAGAGCCAAAGTTTCCATGGAATATGGAGTATTGTGTTCATTACCACCCTTGCTCTAAAATGAGAATTCCTGAATACCCTCTGATGTTTGAAGTTTTAAACATATACTTCTTATAAACTTAAATTAAAAGCTTTAAAAAATACTGATAATTATACATATTAGTCACACCAGAAGTGAAATTTGACAAATGTCTTCAAAATGGGAAGCTCATATCCCAGAAAGATGCTCTATTGAGATATAGAAGGGAATATTAGAAGTTTCATTTCTATTTATTTATTATGACATTTGTTTTAAAATGTTTTACAAACACTTTATTAGGTACTTAAATTATCAGTACTATAGTAAATACAAATGTTTACAAATTAAGTAAATTATTAAATTTATTGAAATGCAAATTTGGCAAAGTAAGAACTTTTAAAACTCCATCCCTTCATAAAATCAGTGAGAATACTGATAAACAATTGTTAAAATTATCTTTTTAAGTGCTCTGAAAATTAACCAAAGGCTTGCAATACAAGGAAAGTTTATTCAAGGAAATTGGCTGAGTCTTAGTTACAACATTCAGCTTCTTGACAATGTAACTTGCATGATTCCTATTTCCTTTCTCCCAGCACTGTAAGATCCTTCAAAATCAGTGGATTTGGAATGATGGTACCTGTGAAACACAGCAGTCTAGCAGCCACTGGAGGGAGTAGAATGAATTTGAGCTCCCCCAAAAGCTTCATCGCCAGAGAACTATTATTATCTGACCTGTCTTGGAGCTACTGAAAAAATCCCATTCTCAAGGTTTGTCTTTATTTGAACTGACTTGAAGCACAGTGAGTGAAAAATATTTGTGTTCAGGACACTTGTAAAAAAAAAAAAAATTGGTCTGCCGGGCGCGGTGGCTCAAGCCTGTAATCCCGGCACTTTGGGAGGCCAAGGCGGGTGGATCACGAGGTCAAGAGATTGAGACCATCCTGGTCAACATAGTGAAATCCTGTCTCTACTAAAAATACAAAAAATTAGCTGGGCATGGTGGTGCGTGCCTGTAATCCCAGCTACTCAGGAGGCTGAGGCAGGAGAATTGCCTGAACCCAGGAGGCAGAGGTTGTGGTGAGCCGAGATCGTGCCATCATTGCACTCCAGCCTGGGTAACAAGAGCGAAACTCTGTTTAAAAAAAAAAAAAAAAAAAATCAGAGGCAATTGCTAAACAACATAGCTACCAAGGGTCACCACTCCAGTTGGGATAATCAAGAGACCAAAAAGTAAAAAGGAAGTAAGGAAAATGAGACCTCCACAAGGAGTTTTGAAAAGCTGTAACACATTCCTGGGAATCTAAAGGTGCATGTGCAGGGCTGGAATATGTCAAGAAAAGATTTGAGAAGATTTTAATATCTTATCTATGGCTGACCTAAGGCTCTTTTGCAAACAAGAAATGAGACATAAAGCATAGCTGTAAACTGCTAGAGCACTGAAAGCATACCCCAACCCACACCACGAGGCCTCTCTGCAAAGGATGAGAGACTTATTGGTTCAAGCATTTCAGGAAATTTCTGTGCAATCATTGTTCGACTACTAAAATAACTGAGTGGTGACAAGACTTCAGTGGCTGTGCATAACAAAGAACACAGACTTTACAGAATAAATCCAGGAAAGTCACTAAACAAAGAAACAGAAAAAGAATCAACAACAAAATCTGGGAAAGGGGTAGAGATCTAATTCCCAGAGCTGCCATGCTATTTTATTTAAAATATACAGGTTTCAATAAAAATTAGAAGACATATGAAAAAATAGAAAAGTGTGTCCAATACACAGGAAAGAAAACAATCAATAGAAACTAGGGTTAAAAAAAAAAACAAACCCAAGATATTAGACTTACAAGACAAAGATTTTAAGTCAAATACCATTAAAAGAACAAAATTAACTAAAGGTACTATCTGCCTGCCAAGGCAGGCAGATTACTTGAGTCCAGGAGTTTGAGACCAGTCTGGTCAAAATAGCAAGACCCCAACTCTACTAAAAGTATAAAAGTTAGCTGGGTGTGGTGGTGCATGTCTGTAATCCCAGCTATTAAGGAGACTGAGGAACAAGAATAGCTTCAACCTGGGAGGTGAAGATTGCAGTGAGCTGAGATTGTACCACTGCACACCAGCCTGGGCTACAGAGTGAGATTCTGTCTAAAAAAAAAAAAAAAGAAAGGAAGAAAAAAGAAAAAGAAAAGAGAAAAAAAGAAAGAAAAAGAAAACATTTTTAAGATGAATGAATGAAAATGAAAATAAAAACATGTAATAAAATTTACAGGATGTAGCTAAGTCCATGCTCAGAGGGAAATGGAAAGCTATAATAACTGCCTACATTAAAAAATAAGAAAGACCTGAAAGCTATAACCTAAATTTTCACCCTAAAAAAATAAAAAGAAGCATAAACTAAATGCAAAGCAAACAGTGGAAGAACATGATAATGAGTGGAACTAAAATAAATGAAATAGAGAATAGAAAAACAATACAAAAAAGCAATGAAATCAATAGTTGATCTTTGAAAAGACAAAAAGTACTGACAAATCTGTAATTAGGTTTAACAGGAAAAGAAAGAAGAAAGACTCAAATTACCAAAATCAGTTATGAATGAGGGAACATTACTACTGAACTTACAGAAATAAAAAGGATTATAAGGGAATGTTACACACAACTATATGCCAACAAATTAGATACTGTAGATGAAATGGAAAAACTCCTCCAAAAATGGAATTTACTAAATGGTAGTCAAAAAGAAATAGAAAATCTGAATAATTAGAAAAAGAAATCAAATTAATAATTTTTAAGTTTGTCGTAACAAAAGGTGAAAGTATAGATCGGTACATTAATCAGTTCTACTGAACTTTTAAAAAAGAATTAATAGCAAATTCCCATGAATGCTTCCAAAAAAAAAAAAAAAAGAATATTTTAGCTCATTTTTGAAGTTAGTTTTACTTTGATCTCTAAATCAGACAAGAACATTCTAAGAAAACTACAAACCAATTTCCCTAAGTATTACAAAAATTCTCAATAAAATTCTAGTAATATATAAATGCTAGCAATATATAACAATATCTAAAAATGATGAATCACTATAACCAATTTGAATTATTTCAGAAATCAAAGATTGACTTAACATTCCCAAATCAATTAATAAAATGCACCATATCAATACAGAATAAACCACATGATCATCTAAACAGACATGAAAAAGATTTTGATAAAATCCAGTATTTTTTCATGATGAAAATATTAAACAAACTAGAATTGGTAGAAGCTTCCTCAACTTGATAAAGAACATCTATAAAATACACAGAGTTGACAGTTACCTGAATTAGATAGCACAAAAAATACCACCAAATCATCTTATATATGAAAATCTATCAGAATTAACCAGTGTCTCAACACAGTTTTAGACTGAAAGTCAATCTGCAAAAATAAATTGTATTTCCATGCACCAGCAACAAACAATATGAAAATAAAATTAATAAAATAATTCCATTTATAACATCATCAAAAAGAATAAAATACTTAAAAGAACAAAAGAAATGCAAAACTTGTAGGCCAAACTATGAAATAATGTTGCAAGAAATTAAACTGAAACAAACAGAAAGCCATCTTATGATCATGAATTGGAAGACAATAATATTAATATGGCCATATTCCCTAAATTAATCTATAAATTCAATGCAACTATTATTAAAATTCATACCGCTTTATTTTTTGCAACCATTAACATGCTTACTCTGAAATTTACTTGGATATGCAAGGGACCCAGAATAACTTAAATGATCTTGAAATAAAGGACAAAGTTGGAGGACTTACACTTCTCAGTTTCCAAACATACCACAAATCTATGGTAATCAAGACTGTGGTAGTGGCATAAGGAGAGACAGAGCAATAGAATAGAAGTGGAAGTTCAGAAGTAAACTCCTACATTTATGCAAATTGATTTTCCACAAGGGTTCGAAGTCAACTCAATGGGGAAAAAGAAATCTGTTCAAGAATTGGCACTGGCACTACTGGATATTTTCATGTAAAATAAAATGGAATCGAGGCCCTATCTCACACTCCATTCAGAAATTAATTCAAAATGGATCATAATCTATAATATAAGACAAAAACTATAAAACTTTTAGAAGAAAACAATAATGATAATTCTTCATTGACCCTGGATTAGGTAATGGCTGCTTAAATATGACAGCAAAAGTACAAGTATGAAAAGAAAAAAAAATAGATTGGACATCATTCAAATTTAAAAACTTGCATTTTCAAAAGACACTACTAATAAAGTGAAAAGACAGCCCATGGAATGGGGGAGAACATTTGCAAGTCCTAGATCTCCTAAGAACTTCTGTTCAAGACATACAAAGCATTCTTATAACTCAACAATAAAAATAAAAAATATTTCAATATTTAAAAATGGGCAAATGATTAGAATAGACATTTCTCCAAAGAAAATATATTAATAATCAATAAGCTCATTAAAAGATAGTTAACAGTTCTAGTCAACAGAGAAATATAAGTCAAAACCACAATGTGATACTACTTCACACTCACTAGGATAACAAAAATCAAAAAGACAAATAATAACAAGTGTTGCCAAAAATGTGAAGAAACTGAAGCCTTAATAGATTGCTAAGAATGTAAAATACTGAAACCTCTTTGGAATGTTTGACAATTCCTCAAAAAGTTAACCAAAGATTTAACATATGACCCAGTCATCCCTCACATAAGTATATTCCATGAGAAATGAGAATATGTGTACACATAAATATTTGTACTGGGATGTTCATAGCAGTATTCATAATAGCAAAACACTGGAAAACAAACCCAAATGTCCACCTACTGTTGCATAGGCAAAATGTGGTATATCTGTACAATGGAATGTTATTTGACAATAAAAATGAATGAATTACTAATATATGTACAACATAGATGAACATTGAAAAAATTATGTTAAGAAAAAGAAGCAAGTCAAAGGAGCGTATATTCTATGTCCATTTCTATAACATATTCAGGATAAGAAAATCCATATGGTGAGAAAGCAATTTAGTGATTTCTAGGGGCTGCAGGGAAAATGAACAGTGAATGACTGCTAATAGTCACAGAGTTTCTGTGTGTGATGAAAATGTACTAAAATTAGACAATGGTGATTATTATGCAACTGTGACTATAGTTAAAAAACACGAATTGTATTCTTTAAATGGGTGAATTTTATGGTATGTAACTTTTATCTAAATAAAACTGTCATAAAAATTATTGAATTGCATGCCATCATTTTATTTCATTTTTTAGAGACAGGGGTCTCACTATGTGGCCCAGGCTAAAGTACAGTGGCTATTCACAGGCATGATCATAGTGCACTGTACAAGCCTCAAATTCCTGAACTCAAGCAATTCTCCTGCCTCAGCCTTCCAAGTAGTTGGGACTTCAGGGCCATGCCCAGCTCATCATTTTTTAAGATCGATGGCATATAAGCTCAAGATAGCTTGAAGTGAGTACAGTTTCCTAAAAGGTTAATCAAGCTCCTATTTGATTGACATTCTTAAATACATCAACTACAACTCTAGACAACTACAAAAATGAACAACTTCAAAAAATGTGAATAAAATAAGACAGTGGACTGGACCATCAACGGAAAAAGTGTCTTATGTACGTTGAATTTTCTGTTTTAGGAAGTTTAGCCTGAGGAAAAGCTGAAGTTGAATAAAGGAAATTCACACTTTATCTGCTCTGAAGGTCCAGAGGGTTAAGTTCAGGAATACCATAGCTGTTGAAGAGTAAGGGGGGAATATGAAAAATGAGAGAGACAGCAAGGTAGAGAGGCACTAAGTTCTGTGACAGACTCAGCTTAAATTTTCAGCTGAGTCCTGACCCACACATGCCTGAGTGAAACACAAAACAGCACATATAAAGGTTAAAACAAATAAACACACATAATTAAAAAGAAAAAGAACCCTTAACTGATATTTGAGCTGCTGCTTAAGAAAGTGTTTACAATTTCAGTACAATCAATTTAATTGCCTGTTAAAATGAAAATATCAGTACTTTGTTGGGGCTTCAAGTTGGTTGACTCAAAGCAGCTATTGTGTGCTGCTCTCACAGAGAGAAAAAAAAGATGTGTAAATAATAGATCTTCAACTGAAATATCCAGATGGGCACCTTGGGATTAATATGGAATCAGCTCCACTGGTGGAGAATGGAGAGGAGCCAGACTGGACAACTGCCCAGGAGGAGTGGCACAGAACAGGAGAGGCTCTGCCTCTGCAGGGAATCAGCGAGTGAGTGAGTGAGAGTCCCTGGCAACTCCTGTCCCTGACACATACCTTTGCAGCCCTGGGCTCAGGAGATCCCCTCCTGAACTCACCCCACGAGGACCTTCAGAATGATATGAAGCCCTATGTGGGCTCATGCAGGATTTTTTGCTCCTTAGTTCAGCTAACTCCGGGTTCTTGTCTCACCGACACATTGAAGAATAAGGAAAGTGGAATTTATTAAGTGAAAGGAAAGCTCTCCACAAAGAGAGGGATCCTGCACCCAGGTTTCCATCTTGCAAAAAATTGAATGCCAGGCCACCACAGAAGAGTTGAAGAGGCCAGGCTCCTCCCCCAACACAAGGCACAAGTTCCTGGTGGCTCTGTCCCATCCCCCCACCCACGATGTGCATGAGAACCATGCCCAGAACCACCTGTGCAGCTTCTTCATCTGCACAAGCATCTGGTGTAGACTTGTAGGGTGAGTCAGAGATTCTCCAGGGACCTTTCCCTATTCGCCTAAGCATTTGGCTGTCTCCTGCCTCTATCAATGCCTAGGCAGAACTGCCACTAAGGCACATGTGCAGTCTCCAGAGCATTGGATCCCCAAACTTAGCAGCTCCAGCTCCAGCTCCAGCAATAGGGTAAGTCAGGCTCCCTTGCATGCCCTCAGGAAAAGGGCGAATCCAGGGGGCTGAGCAGTGATGGGCTGCAGGCCTCACCTCCACCGAACCTCACAAAATAAGGCCCACTGGCCTAAGACGGCAGGCACTCCAGCTGGGGCTCTCAGGTCCATAGCAGCTCTGCATTGCCTTTGGACAGAATTCCCAGCGGGAGAGGCAGGCCGCCATCTTTGCTGTCTGGCTGCTTTGCCTGTTGGCTTCAGGCTGTGGAGAGTGCCCCAGCACGGCGCAGCCACCTCACAGAAAAGCAGCCAGACTGTTTTTTATGTGGGTCCTCAATCCTGCTTCTCACTGGGCAGGATGTCCCAACCTGAAACTCCAACCAGCAAGCTTCAGTTGTCCTAAAAAGAAGAGGCCAGTCTGTCTCCCATGGGATGCACCTGAGCCCTTCCAGTTACCAGGCTAGGCCCCCACTGCTTGGGCCCATAGTGCAGCCACCCCATCTCAGGTGATGGATAGCACTTCCACATCTCTCTGGAGTAGAGTCCCGACAGACAAGTGAAAGACCTTCTGCAACAACCACTGTTAAGGTCCCTTCCTCTGCTGCCTTCAAGCTGGGGAAAGCTTGAGTTCAGCTCACAACTGTAGTGTACAGCCTGGGAATGCCAAGCCATGATCTGCAGCTAGCACTCCAGTGGGAGAGAAGCCCACACTTTCAGAGCACTGAGAGGGAGCACAGGTCCAATCATGAGGAGAAGAGCCACATGGCTGAGCAAGAGCCTACCTCCTGGCCATTATGCTTAAGTGCCACCTACTGGATCATAGACCAAAAATTTAACATCAAAAATACTTTGCTAAGAGTCCCATGTGAAACCAAGTACAAGAATTCAGTTACAAATAAAGACCCTACACAAAGTGTGGCCCTCTGAAAACATCCATAAAAGAAATCTACTGATTGTACTCAGTTTACACCACAGTTAAAAAAACAACAGTCCAGACAGATGAGAAAGAACCAGTGTAAAAACTCTGGTAACTCAAAAAGCCAGCATGTGTTCTTTCCTCCAAATAACTGCAGGAGTTCCCTAGTGATAGCATTTGGCTGTGTCCCCACCCAAATCCCATCTCGTATTGTAGTTCCCATAATCCTTAAGTGTCATGGGAAGGACTCAGTGGGAGGTAATTGAATCATGGGAGCAGTTACCCTTATGCTGTTCTCATGATAGTGATCTCATGCTGTTCTCATGAGATCTGATGGTTTTATAAGGGGCTTTTCCCCTCTTGCTCATTCTTCTCTCTCCTGCTGCCATGTGAAAAATGCATTTGCTTCCCTTCTGCCATGACTGTACGTTTCCTGAGGCTCCCCCAACCCTGTGAAACTGTGAGTCAATTAAACCTCTTTCTTTTATAAATTACCCAGTCTCAGGTTATGTCCTTATGGCATTGTGAGAATGGACTCATACACCAAAGCAAGAGTTATTAACCAGACTGTAATGGTTGAAATGACAGAGATAGAATTCAGAATATGGATAGGAATAAAGATCATCAAGAATCAGGAGATCCAAGTAATCTAAGGATTACCATAACACAATATGGGAGCTGACAGACAAAATAGCCATTATAATAAAGAAGCAAACTGACCTGATGTAGCTGGAAAACACATTGCAAGAAATTCTTAAGGCAATCCCAAGTATTAACAACAGGATAGTCCAAACTGGGGAACAGAATCTAAGAGCTTGAAGACTGGCTCTCTGAAAAAAATCAGTCAGAAAAAAAATATAAGAAAAAAGAGTAAAAAAGAACATACAACCTCCAAGAAACATGGGACTATGTAAACAGACCAAATCTACAATTCAATGGCATCCTGAAAGAGAAAGCAAGTAACTTGGAATATATATTTCAGGATATCATCCATGAAAACTTCCTCAACCTCATTAGAGAGGCCAATGTTCAAATTTTGGAAATGCAGAGAACCCCTGCAACAAACACTGCACAAGAAGTCTATCCCAAGACACATAGATATCAAATTCCCCAATGTTGAAATGAAAGAGAAAATGTTAAATAAAGCTAGAGAGAAAGGGCAGATCACCTGCAAAGGAATGCCATTAGGCTAATGGCAGGTCTTTCAGTAAAAACCCTACAATCTAGAAGAGATTGGGGGCCTATTCCACCAAGAATTTTGTATCTAGTCAGAGTCAGATTCATAAGTGAAGGAGAAATAAGTTCCTTTTCAATCAAATGCTGAGGGAATTTGTCACTAACAGACATGCCTTATAAGAGGTCCTGAAAGGAATGCTAAATATGGAAAGGAAAAACTGTTACTTAAGTGTACTTAACAAAACACTATGTATCCAGACCACTGATCCTATAAATTAGCCATACAAACAATTCTGCCTAATAACCAGCTAAAAATATAATGACATGACCAAATCTGCACATATTAATAACCTTGAATGTAAACAGGATATATGCCCCAATTAAAAGGCACAGAGTGGCATGCTGAAGAATCATGACCCAGTGGTATGTTGTCTTCAAGAACCCCATTTAATATGCAATGATATCTATAGGCTCAAAATAAAGGGATGGAGAAAAATTTACCAAGCAAAGGAAATCAGAAAATAACAAGGGTTTCAATTCTATTTTCAGACAAAACAGACTTTAAACCAACAAAGATCAAAGAAGGGCATTCCATAATGGTAAAGGGTTTAATTTGACAAGACTAACTGTCCTAAACATACACCCACCCAGCATAGGAGTACCAAGATTCATAAAACAAGTTCTTAGAATCCTATGAATGGAGTTAGAATCCCACACAATAATAGTGGGAGACTTTAATACCCCACTGGCAGTATTAGACAGATCATCAAGGCAAAATATTAAAAAGATATTTGGGACCTGAACTTGACACTTGACTAAATGAACCTGGTAGACATCTACAGAATTCTTTACTCAATAACCACAGAATATATATTCTTATTGCTGCATGGCACATACTCTAAAATCAACCACACAATTAGACAATTTCAACAAATTCAAAACAATCTCAGCAAATTCAATAAAACCTAAATCATACCAGTCATACTCTTGGACCACAGTGCAATAAAAATAGAAATCAAAACTAAAAAAATCACTCAAAACCATACAATTATATGGAAATTAAACAATCTGCTCCTGAATGACTTTTGGGTGAATAATGATATTAAGGCTGAAATAAAGAAACTCATTGAAACTAATGAAAACAAAGATACACCATACCAACATCTCTGGGACACAGCTAAGGCAGAGTTAAGAGGGAAGTTTATAGCACTGAAAGCCTGCATCACAATTAGAGGAATGAGAGGAGCAAGATAAAACCAACCCCAAACTAGCAGAAAAGAAATAACCAAAATAAGAGCTCAAATTAAGATGCAAAAAAGCATATAAATGATCAAAGAATCCAGGAGTTTGTTTGTTGAAAAAAATTAAAAGATAGACTGCTAGCTAGACTAATTAAAAAAAGAGAGATCAACATCACACTGAAAGGATAAAAGCTAGAAGCATTCTGTATTAGTTTGTTCTCACACTACTAATAAAGACATACCCAAGACTTGGTGATTTCTAAAGGAAAGAGGTTTAATTGACTCACAGCTCGGAGTGGCTGGCAAGGCTTAGGAAACTTACAGTCATGGCAGAAATGGGAGGAAACATGTCCTTCTTCATATGGCAGCAGCAAGAAGTGCAGAGCGAAGGTGGGGGAAAAGCCCCTTACAAAACCATCAGCTCTCATGAGAACTCACTATCATGAGAACAGCATGGAGGTAACTGCCCCCATAACTCAATTACCTCCCACCAGGTCATTCCTATTATGTGTAGTTCACATAATAGATTATGTGGGGAATGTAGATTATGTGAACTACAATTCAAGATCATATTTGAGTGAGGACACAGCCAAACCATATTCCCCTTGAAAACCAGGAATGCCCACTGTCACTACTCCTGTTCAACATAATACTGGAAGTCCTGGCAAAAGCAGTCACTCAGGAGAAAGAAATAACAGGCATCCAAATAGGAAGAGAGGAAGTCAAACTATCCCTGTTTGTAGATGCCATGATTAGATATCTAGAAAGCCCTATAATCTCTTCCCCAAAGCTCTTTAATTTGATAAACAACTTCAGCAAAATTTGAGGATACGGAATTTAATCAACATAAAAAAGTAGCATTCCTATACACCAAGAAAATACAAGCCAAGAGCTAGATCAGGAATGCAATCCCATTGACAACTGCCACAAAAGCAATAAAATACCTAGGAATACAGCTAACCAGGGAGGTGAATGATCTCCACCATGAGAATTCCAAAAACACTGCTCAAAAAATTCAGTGATAACACATAAGAACAAGAAGAAGAATCAATATTATTCAAAGTAATTTATAGATTCAATGCTATTCCTATCAAACTACCAACTTCATTTTTCACAGAATTAGAAGAATAAACTATACTAAAATTGACACAAAACCAAAAAAGAGCCTAAATAGCCAAAGAAATCCTAAGCCAAAACCACGAAGCCAGAGGCATCACATTACCCAACTTTATACTACAAGGTTACGGTAACCCAAACAGCATGCTACTGGTACAAAAGCAGACACATAGATCAATGAAATAGAATGTAGAACCCAGAAATAATGCTACATATTTACAACCACCTGATCTTCAACAAAGCTGACCAAAACAACCAATGGGTAAAAGACTTTCTGTTCAACCAATGGTGCTAGGATAACTGGATACTTATACACAGATGATTCAATCTGGAATCCTTTCTCATACTAGACACAAAAATCAACTCAAGATGAATTAAAGACTTAAATGTAAAACTAAACCTGTAAAAAATCTGGAAGATAACTTAGGAAAAAACATTCTGGAACTAGGACCTGGCAAAGATTTCATGATGAAGATGCCAAAAGCAATTGCAACAAAAACAAAAACTTACAAATGGGACCTAATTAAACTAAAGAACTTCTGTACAGCAAAAGTAACTATCAACAAAATACACAACCTATAGAATGAGAGAAATTATCTGCACTATATGCAAATACTTTGGCATATAGTGACCAACAAAGGTCTAAATATCAAGAATATATAAGAACTTAAACAAAGTTACAAGCAAAAAACTAGCTATCTTATTAAAAACTGGGCAAGGGACATGAACAGACACTTTTCAAAAGAGAGCATACCTGTGGCCAAGCAGCATATGAAAAAGTGCTTAACATCACTAAAATCAAAATGAAATCAAAACCACAATGAGATATCATCTAACACCTGTCAAAATGGCTATTACTAAAAAGTTAAAAAAAAAACAAAAACAACAACAACAACAAAAAACTGATGCTGGAGAGGTTGTAGAGAAAAGAGAACACTGATAGTAGCATAAAAAACTAATTCACTCATTGTGTGTGAACTAATTCCTCATGGGGAATAGTGTGTGGTGATTCCTCAAAGAATTTAAAGCAGAATTATCATTTGACCCAGCAATCCCATTATTGGGCATATACTCAAAGGAATATAAATTCTTATACCATGAATATGTTCACTGCAACACTATTTACAACAGCAACGACATAGAATCAACCCAAATACCCATTAAGAGTAAACTGGAGAAAGAAAATGTGCTACATATACACCATGGAATGCTAGGTAGCTATAAAAAAGCATAAGGTTATGTTATTTGCAGCAACATGAATGGAGCTGGAAGCCATTATCCTAAGCAAACGAATGCAGGAACAAAAAACCAAATATTGCATGTTCTCACTTATAGGTAGGAGCTAACCAATGAGAATACATGGACCTAAAGAAAGAAACAAGAAACACCAGAACTTACTTCAGAATCGGGGGTGAAAGGAGAGAGAAGATCAGACAAAAACATACCTATTGAGTACTATGCTTATTACCTGGGTGACAAAATAATCTGTACACTAAATCCTCATGACACACAGTTTACCTATATAAGGAATCTGCACATGTACCCTAGAGTGTAAAATAAAAGTTTTTAAAAAGAGAGAAAACATCAGTACTCTTCAAAGGAACAAAAAAGTAGTCTTTTTAACATGGCAATCCCAATGTCTAGAATCCATGCAGGCACAACCTAAAAAGAAGCAGGAATATGTGACTAATTCTTTAGACAAGATAACCAACATTGACCAACCTCAAAATGATTTAGGTATGGAATTAGCATATAGGGATTTTAAAGCAGTTAGCCTATCTCTACTCACATTTAAAGCTGTAAGTACAAAGATAGTTGCAATGAATGAATAGGAAACCTCAGCAGAGAAATATATGCAACACCAAAAAAAAGAAAGTTATAGAACTTAAAATATCTGACTTATAAATGTCTGACATGTAATATGCAGTATATGCATTTAGCAGAAGAAAAGATAAGATAGATGAAACATCCAGGAAACTTGAAGATAAATCAATAGGAATTATTCAATTTATGTAAGAAATAGAAAAAAATAAAGAAAGCTTTATTGGCCTAGGAAATCATATTAAATGATCTATTTGTATATGTAATTTGAGTGTCAGAAGAAAGACAGAAGAGAGCAGAATCAATTTTGAAGAAATAATGGCTAATTTTTTCAAAATTTGGCAAAATACATAAATTTAAAGATGTAAGAAACTTGGTAATCTACAAACAGGAAAAATATGAAGAAAATAATACCTAGGTATAGTAGGAAAAAAATATACAAAGCCAAAAGAGAAAATATTTCAAAGCAAGCAAAGAAAAATTAAACATTATATACATCAGAGTAAAATGAACTATTTTACTGTTTACTTATTAGAAACCATGGAGCATGGATGACAGCAGAAAAAGTATTATTAAGCTGGTGAAAGCAAAAAAATCAAACAAAAATGTAAACCAAGAGTTTTATATTCAGCACTAATATTCTTCCAGAATGTAGGGGTTAATACATTTTAAGGTAAAAAAAAAACCTTTACGACAATCTGCTGCCAGCTGACATAATTTAAAAGAATTGCCAAGGGAAGCTCTGAAACTGAAGAGAAATAATATCATTCTTTCCCGTATCCTCAGAAGGAACTAAGAACATTGAAAATGGCAAAAACATCTAAATTATTACTTTAATTTTCTCTTTTTATAAAGATAGTTGCATGAATATTTAAAGCAAAAATCATAATCTTGTCTTATATGGTTCATAATGTATGTATAAGCAAAGCATAAATCCATGACCAGAAAAATGTGAGGGGTGGAGAACAATATAAAGTCCTATATATACGGTCCAGTATATGGACCTTATGGGGTGGAGAACAATATAAAGCCCTATACATATGGTCAATTATATGGATCTTACAGTTGAAAATTATCTGAATTTTATGTGAAATTGCACAAGATTAAGTTTACTGGGAAAAAGTAAAGACTTGTAGTTTAGTCTACACTGCAACCACTAAAAAATTCAAAGAAGTATATCTAAGCCCAATCCTATTAACAATTATATTAAATATAAATGACTAAACTCTCCAATTAAAAGTCAGAGATTATCAAAATGTATAAAAATCGAGAGTTGTGTATTTGCTGTCTTCAAGAAGCTCAATTTAAATGAATCAATACATTTAAATACTTTACATATTAAATATAAAGATACATTTAATACACTGAATGTATCAGATTAAAAGCAAGTGACAGAAAAGATATGCCAAAGGAACAGTAAGCATAACAAGGCCAGAGTGGCTACACTAATATAAGATAAAATAACTTCAAGACAAAAAGTACTACCAGAAATAAAGAGGGAAATTTCATAATGATAAAAATTGAAATCATTTGGGAGCCAAAACAGTCACTAATGTGTATAATTCTAATTACAGAACTTACAAATACAGGAAGCAGAAATAAACATACTTAAATATTGTAGATTTTAACACTCCTCTCTTAGTAATTTATATAATAATTTTTAAAAAATTAAATAAATACAGAGATTACCTAACAATACTTTAAACATCAAGGTAATTGGTATTTACAAACATTACATCCAATGGAGAATAAATAGTTTGTCAAAAACAAATTAAACATTCAAGACGATAGGCCATATATTGAGCCATGAAATGAGCCACAAAATATATTTAAAAGGATTGAAATTGTAAAAGGATATTTTCTGATCATAAGAGAATTAGAAAGATAAAAATAAGATATCTAGGGGAAAACTTCAAATATTTGGAATTTAGACAATAGACTTCTAAATAATTTATACAACAAAGAAGAAATAACAGAGGAAATGAGGTACCATGTCGAACTGAATAATTGCAAAAATTTATAATATCAAAATGTGCAAGATGCACCTATGGAAACACTTTAAGGAAAATGCATGCCTTAAAAATAGTTATGTTAGAAAAGAAGAAAAAATACTTATGTTAGAAAACCAATGACCTAGAGACCACCTTAAGAAGCTAGTAAGAGAAGGAAATTAAATACAAAATAAGTGACAGGAAGGAAATAATCAGGATAAGAGCAGAAATTAATGAAATAGAAAACAGGGGAGCAATAAAGAAATTAATAAAGGCAGAAGTTAGTTCTTTGAAAAAGTCAACATAATAATAAGCCTCTAGCTAGCTCGATCAAAAAAAAAAAGATAAGGAACCAATAAGAAGAATGAAAGTGTACTTATCACCACAGGTCCTAGAGACATTGGATAACGAGACAATCTTTGAACACAATTACCCAATAAGTTTGATAACTTAAATGAAATAGAGAAGTCCTGGGGAAGCAGAGGGCAGAGAGAGATAGCCCACCAAAATTAACATAAAAGGAAACTGAAAGTCTAAATATCCCTATGTCTAATAAATAAACCAATTATTAAAGCTTTTCTACAAAGGAACTGCATGTCTTGATGATTTCATTTGTGGATTCTGTGAAATATATAAGGAGAAAGAGTATAAAACTTATACAAAGGTTTACAGACATTAGAGGAAGAGAGAACATTTAGTAATTTATTTTAGGAGGCCAGTATAATCTGAATACTGATATCTGACAAAGATAGTAAAAAAGTTACCAATCAATATTGCTCATAGATATACATGTAAAAATCTGTAACAAAATATTGTTGATTAAAATTACAGATTTATCCAAAGTAGTCAAATATTGAAAACAACCATATGTATGTAAATAGAAGAATAAACTAGCTGTAGTATATTTATACAATGGAATGTTACACAGCAACACAAAGGTACAAACTATTGAAACACATGACATGGCTGAATATCAAAAACCGTGCTGAGTAAGAGAAGTCTTACATAAAAGAGTGTGTACTGTGTGGTTTCGTTTATTTGGAGCTCAAAGACAAACAAAACTAATTTGTGTCAGATAAACATAGGATAACTTTTGATTTTGAGAGCATAAAGGGAGGAACTGACTAAAAATTCCATTAATGAATTTTCTAATGTTAATATTCTATATCTTTGTAAGAACTTTAGTTACACAGAATTTGTCAAAATCCACAAACATACACTTAATATTTGTGCATTTTATTCTATACAAATTTTACATTAAAATGTGCAAAAAAGACTGAATTCCAGTGCAATGGATGCTGGAATATTTAGGGAGGAATGTGTCGACATATTTGTAAAGTGTAAGATGAATTAATGAATAGACAGATGGATGGATATATGAGTATACATTATGATACAACAAGTTCAATATAATGTTAATTTCAAACATACAACAACATTTATTTTGTCTACTATAAAAATCTCAATTACACTTGGACATTTTTAATGATAAAATGATCATAAAATTGTTTGGAGTTTTATACCTTATACAATAGAAAATTTATCCTTTAGGGATTTGAAGAACCAGCAATCTATGGAATCTTAATATAATTATGAAACTTTCTGAAAAAGAAACCATATTCAATGTAATACTACTATAAAATGAGAAATCAGTATTCTAGTTCTGGAAGGAATTTTTCAAATCTTTTTTCTAATGAGTTTGGACTAAGAATCTTAGTTCTAAGCCTTGTCCATTTTTCTCACTTTAACTCTTGCATAAAGCAGATTATTTGAGCCACAGATTCAGGATGTTCCTACTTCTATGCCAGCACCGCAAAATTCCTCTGAGCAAATGTTTATATTTAAAGGTACACATACAAGCAAAACTCTCAGCCTAAAGTTTTCATCAGTTTTCATGTTCCATGTGCTTCAAAGTACCACCATAAACTTGAGGAGCTCCTAGTAGCTCTTCTTGTACTTTAAATTGCACTCCATTAAAAAAGCTAGTTGGATGAACAAATAAACCAACAAACAAAGGAAATGAACAAAAGAATGAATAAATATTCAACCAAGGCTAACAACTTGGCCCTTTAAGATGTATTCCAGTTTCTATGAGCATTTGGGTAGCCTGCCAGTATCTTTGCCTATTGTATAGATCTGAGTCTAATCCTTACATCCTGGCTGTGCCAAACCCATGGACTAAGTGGAAATCTTTTTGTTCAAAGACAAGTAAACAGAAAACGTCAACATATAACTTGTAAAAAAGAAATCAACAGTACAGAAGTGTAAATTCTTCTGATGATTAGATTTAGACAATCACAGAAAAGGGAAATTGTTTTTAAAAATGGTTGGTTTGCATTCCCACTATAAGCATATATTACTCAAAGTATTTTCATCTTTGTATTCTCTAGCACCCAGAACCAAATAAATTTAAATATTTTTGAGTGAGTGAATGAGTTTCTATTATTTAAAAAGATGACTTTAAAAAATAATAGAATGAAGATAAATGAAATCACTGTTAGAATATGGAAGCTGCTAATTGATACTACAGAAAATAAAACAAGTCATTCAAAGCACATTCTTGAAAAATGCTTGTAAAATGAAGAAAAAGAAAACATAAATTTAAAGTTAGAGAATATAATGGATTAGAGTTTCTAAAGTTTATAAAAGATTTTAGAATTAAAATGGAAAGAGGTGTAAGTAGCAGAGTAGTAAAAGGAGACACAAATATCATGGTAAGTTATTTAAGTTTAAAAGGTGAATCCTTAGCACTTATTACCATCTCAAATATTATAAATGTTTACCTATCTTACATATTGTCTTTTTTCCTCTACTAGAATTTAAGCTCCAGGAAAACTGGAATTTTTGTCTTTTGGTTTGCTATTATTTGCCCACTACCTAAAATACTCCCTGATATACATATATACAGTAAGTGCCTATTGCAATAGGCATTATGCAAGAAGCATTATAAAATATGCAATAAGTGTCTATTGAAAAAAAGCAACTAATTTTTAACTACTTTGTTTAAAAGAACATCTGAGCAAATAACCCTTGGTTAAATGATCCAGGAGTGGTGGTGGTGGTGTATGGATAGGTAGGAAGTCAAGTATATTTTCAACAAAGCAATTAAAATCACATTGTTCCCAGATTTGTCTTCTGCAACAAACTTTTTTAAGGGGAAAAAAAGCAGTTTAGCTCAAAAAACTGTTTATGACTCCAAAATTGCATTATTAAATAAGCTGCTTTTTGTGCACAAAGAAAACAGGAACATGGCTCAAATTTTTGCAAAATTTAAGAAATTATAGGTCATAAATTTACTTAAAAGGTGTGCTTTGGACAACTTAAAAATTTTATCAAAATTGAAGCCCAGGAAAGAAAAATAAGGCAGTTTAAAAACTGGTAACTTAAAGGTCAACTAAAGTCACAGAATGACATGAATAAGAGGACAACTACTATGCAGAAAAAAAGTTAATGCTGCTTAGACTACATACAATACACTACAGTGTACTTCAGTACACTACATGGTGTATTGAAGTCTACTAAATGCAATATTAAAATGTAAAAATGACATGGAATAAAGAATGTACAAGCATATATGCACATACTACATAGATATATTTATATATATAAAATGTATTATATATAGTATGTGTTTATAGATATGGATAAATAATAAAGCAATAGACCGATGCTAGAAAGTTGCTCTGTGCACACACATGTGCAAGTATGGGTTATGTTTTACTTTCAGAATAATCAATCAAAACTTCAGTGGTTGGAGAAGGAGCAGTGAAGATGTAGAGGGAAGAGAACAGCAGTGTTTTCTGAATCATGTGAGCTGTTCTCTTGCTTCCAGTGTGAAAGGTGGCAGGAAATCTGGAAATGCTCTCTCAGGCCCCACTTCCTCCATCCTATTCCACATCTTTGCATGCCTTTTGTGAATCTATAAAAACAAGAGCCTTCTTCAATGCCACTAATGCCTCAGGGTCACATGAGGTATTTCTTCTTTTTGCTCAGACTCCTCAAAATGTGTCTTAGTTGGATCTCTGTTATTAATTTGCCTTATAATTGAGCTTTAGTTCCCTTGGTAAACAAAGCCCAAAATAAGAACATGTGTTCCTACTCCTCAGGGAGTAGGATTGAGGAGTGATGAAGAATGACAAAGATAATATAAGGGTGGTTTTTTTAGGACTGCATGGAGGACACCACATAGCCTTCCCACCCAGAACTATCTGAGGAGCATAGAAAATAACTCACAATGGTGTTACGGAGGGAGAATTATTACAAGGAGAATTATTTCTATATCAGCTTCTTTCTAGCATGAATTGGGAGATGCTCCTAAGGGCATTAACTCCTTGAAATCTCCTGGTTTCACAGGCTGGTTGCTCCTTCCAGCTTCTGTAAAATGAGAGAAGCCAGGCAGAAAGTGAAAGACATGCAGACATTAGGTCATAGTTTGAGCAAGGCACTATCAGCACAAAATGAGTGGAAGTTTCAAGGAACTGTCTGCTGCAATCATGGCTGAAATTAGAGGTGAAGCAAAGAGGATGCTACCCAGGACATCAAGAGGGGTGTGATACTCCTTTCACAGATCTTCCAAGACTATGTGCTATATAGCCCATGGTTAATTCCTTTCAATCCCCCAGCCTACCCCAATTAGCCAGAAGCTCCTTTGAAAATAAGCTTACTTGAAGGAGGGATTAGAATAAAGAAAAAAATCCTTAATGACAGTAATTAAGAATATTATAAATACATGCATGCATATGTGTATTATATACATCTTTTATGCTCTAGAGGCACAGGTACTAGTTCTTTTTAAAATATATAAGAATTCATATATTTCAACCAAATATTTGAATCAAAGCTCAAAACATCTTACTTTCAAAATAAAACTATGGGAGAAAATCTTACAATGCAATAAAACTAGAAATTCTATATGGAGTTTAAATTCTCAGTTTCATTCTATACTACAATTCCAATAGTCTGGAGTTCCTTGTTGATTAGCATATATACTATACTAGCTGTTTGACTCTTTGCCCTCCGCTTCCATACCCACCCTTCTGTGCTTTTCTGTGTATTAAAGACTAGAAGTCTACAAGCTCTTTCTTGATCTTCTTTCACAGCTATCTTCTTTATTAGTTCTACTAATAGAATGTACTAGTGAGAGATAAAAAGACATCAGGAACAGTAAAGTTTTCTCCTTCTGGATCCAACAGTATGGTGGTCATTGGCAATTACTGTTAGTAGCTGTACCAGCAGCAGGGGTGTGTTGATAGCACTCTAGCAGAGTGGGCACAGACAGCATCTTTTTCTTGGTTTCAGCCTAGTCCAGGCAATACACCTTTGGCAGACACAGAACCAACTGAAACACCATCTCCAACAGGTAGCAGAAGGGCTAGACTCATTGACTGCAGCTCAGGTGTCTTAGCAGCTTCTGATCTCTTAGTACAATCCCTTTTGTATCTTTGTTCTGACTATCTTCCTATCTGCTCTCAGCTATCGTCTGAATGTTTGCATCCCCCCTACAACAATTCATATGTTGAAACCTAATCCCCAATGTGATAGTATTAGAAGGTAGTGCATTTTGGAAGCCATTAGATCATGAAGGCTCTGCTCTCATAAACAGGATAAACAGAAGAATGCATTCAAACGTCCCCCACTTTTGTAACTTATTATCTTCTAAGATTATTTTTATATGCATAGTGATGTCAACAGGACATTCCTACAAGAAATCACTCCTTATGAATATACCTGTTTACTGTCACAGTGAGGGCATACATTTTTATATCTCAGTGGAGAAGAACATATGGAGCCCAAAGAAAGGAAGAAAATGTATTGGTTTTGAAATAACTGATTAAAACTAGTGACTGGACAAGAAATATCTTCCACCTTTAAGACATTTCAAATTAGTTACTAATTGATATAAAGTAGAAAATTTAAAAATTGTCTTATTTCTTTAGGAGTTGCTTTTGGTATTGTTGATGTAAAAATGATGCCTAGACCAAAATGGCACAGAACATATTGCATATTCCAGCTAAATTTTATTAATGCATCTTTAAAGTCCAATTCACATGTCCTTATTTTCTCATAAGTTTCTCAAACTCACAAGAAGCTAAAAGTAAATAGTTACTTATCCAAACTTGGGTTCCTCAAAAGAAGACAGAAAACTAGCCTAATTAGCCAATGAATTGATATTTATTAAAAGACCTTGGTATGGTGAGATTGTGGACACGTTTGATAGTATATTGCAGGTGCTGACACCGCCTTCTGCAGGTACCCAACCTAGAAAATTCACTTCTGTTTAACTCCCTCTTACCTTTTCACCCTACTTAATCTGACTCTACTACACGTTAATTCTGCTTCCTAAATACTTTCCCCAACCTCATCTGCTCTCCAGCCCTGCACTCCCAATTCAGGCTTTATTACCTCCTCCCTGGATTATTAAAATAAAATACCTTTCTATCTGGATGTCCTGTTTCTCAAGTATTTCCTCACCATACAACTGTCCACATTATTACCAAAATTATCTAATTATCTCACTCTGCATTTGAGAGCCTTCTATTACTTCTCAGTGCCTCCCAATGAAAACGAACTTTCACAGTATTATTTTTCAATCCCTTCACCTCTGGCATGTTACGGATTTCAGCCTCTCAGTAAATGTTGACTAAATGATGGACAATTCCTAGACAACATTGTCCTTAAAAAAACATGTGACTATGGCCACGTGGTAATTTTCCTAAGTTACTGAACTGATTTTGGTATCTGTTTGTTATCTATACCTATTTCTTTTTTTTTTTTTCTTTCTTGAGACGGAGTTTCGCTCTTGTTACCCAGGCTGGAGTGCAATGGCACGATCTCGGCTCACTGCAACCTCCGCCTCCTGAGTTCAGGCAATTCTCCTGCCTCAGCCTCCTGAGTAGCTGGGATTACAGGCACGCACCACCATGCCCGGCTAATTTTTTGTATTTTTAGTAGAGACGGGGTTTCACCATGTTGACCAGGATGGTCTCGATCTCTTGACCTCATGATCCACCCGTCTCGGCCTCCCAAAGTGCTGGGATTACAAGCTTGAGCCACCGCGCCCGGCCTATCTATACCTATTTCTATATATAAATAAATAAGTTTTTCTTTGTATATGCAGCATATACATGCTTCATTAAGAATGAAAGAATGTCCAGCATCATTCTTTATGTCCAATATAAAACTGTATTGGGCATAAATTGTTTTGAATAGCTGCCTTTGATTTAATAATCCTCATACTTCTGACTTTAGAGACTTTGAATAAAACCAGGACAATAATGATAGTAAAAAAACACCAATAATGCTGTCATATGGAGATAATCATTGCTGATATTTCAGGCTCTTTCTTCTCATTTTTCTTTAAACAACCAAGTAAACTATTTAAAAATCAAAATTCTATGGCATTTGAGTTTTGTCACTTCTTTAGCATCAGCATTATTTCATATCACCAAATGTTTTTAATGTGCTTTTAGAATATTTAGTTTTCTTATTCTTGCTCATCTTAAACATTTTATTAATTCTTAGCTATATTCCTAATTATTTTCCTAGCATAGATTCCTAGAAATGGGACTTCTGGGTTAGAAGAAAAGGACACTCTGTATGTAGTGATATCAAGAAAGTGTGCCAAACATATGAGAAAATATTCATCTTCTGAATCATAATCCAAAGGTGATTATGCCATTTAAAAAGTAGGTTTAATTTAAGGTAATTGAACTTCTTTTTCTTATGGATATTGGTCCATTGTTTGTTTCTATTATAAATTGTCTATTCATATACTTGGCCCTTTTTACCATAGGAATATGAAATAATACATATTTTGCCAGCAGGTTTCAACACACATGGGAACAAGATATATTCATGGAATGTGCCTTTGAACCTTCATTCAAAAGAATTCAGGCAGAGGTTCGTGGTGAATAAAGCAATTGCTTTCACTTAATGACACCAGTGGGGAAAGAGTTTGCAGAAAATGTTTTTCTTAAAAATAAAATATCTGTGGCTTACAATGTGGGTGAACATACAAATCAGCTTCAAAAGTGCTTTCAGAGAAGGAGCTGCTGGAAACGTGGTATAAATAGCTGCCTTTTGTATCACAACATTTTTTAGAAGGGCATCTCTAATAGTTCTTTTAAGCCTAAATTTAGGAATTGATGATAAGTAAAATATCAGAGAAGCTAAAATCTTTAGAGTCATCCTTGACATGTCCTCCTCTATCCAATTGCTAACCAATTCCCATTCATTTTTCTTGGGTGTCAATCCAATAGATCCTCCGAGACCTACCCACTTTGTTACTGGTTTAACTTGAGCCTTGCAGCTCACCAGGACCTTTGCAGCAGCTTCCCAATGTTTAAAATTGCTCTCAATCAGTATTCAGCCTGATAGTTGTATCAGCTGCAGTTATAAAGTATCATTTTTTTCTCTAAAAACATGTGGTAAAGTTCATCAGAGAAAATGTGGATGGCAGAAAATACAAAAATAAAATCACAGTATCCAGACCACAAGTCTTCAAAAATAAAAACTAAAATTTCTACACATATTCTTTCAGTTTTCTACTTAAATAAAAATGGAATAATCCTGGACATGTATATAATCTCTTTCATTCACAAAGCAATATATGTATTGCAAACACCTTGTTATGTTTTTACACATTTCTCTGCAACAGAATTTTTAACTGGTTGCATAATGTGCCATTATATTAATATTCAGGTCACTTCAATATTTTGCTGTTACAGGCAATGCCAAAGTAAGCATCTTTGAAATTATCTTTATTTTAATAGATTAAAATATTACTTTATTGTTTTCTTGCATCCAATGCTGCTATGGAGAAATCTGGTATCATCCTTACTTTTCCTTTCCTGTGGGTGAATCGTTCTTCCCTTCTGAAAGGTAGTAGAATTTATTTTCTCTTTTTATTATTCTTTGTGTGAAGTTTTATCTTGCTTGTTTGGTGTTCTACAAGTCCTCATGCTAAGGTCTTTTACTTTTTAAAAATCCTAGGGCATTTTTGCATTATTCCTTTAAATATTTCATCCTGTTTTTTTTTTCTTCCTGAGATTCCTCATATCCAGATAATGACACTTCTAGCCTCTAAAATTCTCACCTTCTTTGAGTTTTACCTCTTCATTCTTTCCTGCTGCCTTCTGGGAGAGCTTCTTAATCTAACCTTTTGACTCACTAATTTTTTCTTCAGTTGTGTTCATCTAACTAACTCATTATTCCTGGACCCGTCTTATAATTACATAAGTATTTTTATCAATTTATTTTACATTTTTCATCTATCTATATAAAAATTTACTTACAAAATGTGTATAGTTTTTAATGTAGTATGTGTGTTCTGTTAGGTAGCTGACTGTCATACTATATTCCTTATTTTGGCCATGAGTCCATGTTCTTTTCTGAGCATCAGCTGCTGTGTCTGGTAGACTGCATAGTAGGAGAGCCAAAGTACCAAAGTCCTAGTTCAGTTAGCCCAGGAAAGTTTAGGAAGCAAAAGAAGCATGAGCCCACAGCAGAGAGCTAAGCACAGCATTGACCACTCCCTTTTGCTGCAACACCACCAGGCAACTCCTCTGGGAAAGGCTTAGCCAACCAGCAATGGAAAGGCAGACTCCCAACATTGTAGTCCACTAGCTATGGAGTTCAGAGTAGAGGAGTGGATGAGTGAGTGCCTGAGGAAAGCTGATGGGTGGGAATCTGTTTACCCTCTATTTTTTTTAATCCCTTGAGGGAACTTTGCTATGCTATCTTGATCCTACCCCCACAGAACCAGACACACACAGTCAGGGTCAGCTGCAAAATGGAAGCACTAAAGATTCCCAGACAATGGGAGGGAAGTAAGAACAAAAATTAAACCTTTCATCTCTGGTTCATATGTTGACAGCCATATCCAGTTACCCTGTGTCTCCAATTATAGCAGTTCAGCCCTTGTTGCATCTGGTCATTGGCACACACCCAAAAGTCAGAAGTCCTTTGTGTTCCACCAATGGTTTCCCACAGTTTTGTGGTGCTATTTGTTCCTAGAATCGTTTCCCATTTTTTTATTAATGTCTCTAGGACTGATTTGGAGCAGGGATACCTAATAGCTTTTGTAGTTTCCCATCTTGGTAGGAACTAGTAGTTCCTAATGAAACCTTTGTTCACATCCATGCCAGTTCCCTTAAAATAAATCTCTAGAAACAGGAATGCTGTGGCATAGCATACTTAAAAATTTAAGGCTTTTTAGGTGTTTACCAAACTGTACAGAATTATAAACAGGAAAAACATATTTTTTGGTAATTTACATCTAATCTTGCCTGAACAATCTGATGTCTTCATAAACAGGATGTTATGAAACTGTGTACACCATACTCAACCACACAGGACAGGCTGTCACGATGGTCCCACCTCTTTCCTACGTCTGTCCTTGTTTCCTAAAATCTTCTCTGTGTTTTCTTGAATTTCACTGTGTTTCACTTGAATTTCTCTGTGTTATCTTTGAATTTTCACTGAAATGTACAGTGTTACAGTTTTGCTGTATTTTGAATTCTTTATTTGGAAGGTCACAAATCTCAGTCTCTCTAGGATTGGTCCCTGGTGCCTTGTGTAGTTCATTTGGTGCGGTCATGCTTTCCTAGATGATCTTGATGCTTATGGCTGCTCATTGGTATCTGAGCATTAAAGAGTTAGGTATTTCCTGTAGTCTTTATAGTCTGTGCTTGTTTATACCGGTCCTTCTTGGGAAGGCTTTCCAGGTATTCACAGGGACTTGGGTATTGTGATCTAAGTTTTTGGTTACTGCAGCCAAATCTGCATTAGGGGGCACCCCAAGCCCAGCAACACTGTGGCTCTTGCAGACTCACAGAGATAGCACCATGGTGGTCTTGGAAAAGATTTGGAAGGAATCTCTGGATTACAAGGCAGAGACTCTTGTTCTCATTCCTTATTTTCTCCCTAACAAATAGATTCTCTCTCCGTGCTGAGCTACCTGGAGCTGCGGGAGGGATGACACAAACACACCTATAGCCACATCCACTGTGACTGCTCTGAGTCAGATCTGAAGCCGGCACATCACTGGGTCTCATCCAAGGCCCACAGTAACCACTGCCTGGCTACTGCCTATGTTCTCTCAAGGCCAGAGGCACCATGATCAGCAAGTGGAGGGGCCAGCCAGACTTTTGTCCTTCTCTTCAGGGTGGTGAGCCCCAGGTGGGTCCCAAGATGTTGTCTGGGAGCTAAGACCTGCAGTTGAAAACCTTAGGAATCTACCTGGTGCTCTATTCTACAGTGGCTGAGCTGGCATCCAAACCACAAGATAAAGTCTTTCCCACATTTCCCCTCCTTTTCCACAGACAGAAGAGTCTTTCCCTGTGGCCACCCCCTCCCTTCCATCTACTCCAGACTGTGGCAAGCGCTGCTGGGCTACTACTGATGTTCACTAAAGGCCTAAGGACTCTTCAGTCAGTTCACGGTGAATGCTGCGAGGCCTGTGTATCTCCCTTCAGGGCACTGGGATCCCCTTTGGCCCTGTGGAGGCCCAGAAATGTCATCCAGGAGTCAACGCCTAGAACTGGGGATCCCAAGAGCCTGCTTAGCACTCTACCCCATTGTGGCTGAGCTGGTACCCAAGCTGCAAAAAAAGCCTCCTTTACTCTTCCCTCTCCCATTCGCAAGTAGGAGTCTCTCCTCATACCCACCACAGCTGGGAATGCACCGGGTCACACCTGAAGCCAACACAGCTCTGAGTCCCACTCAAGGCCCATGGCAAGTACTGCCTGGCTACTGCTGCTGATTATTCAGGGCCAAGGGCTCTTTAGCCGGCAGGTAATGAATTCCGTCAGGACTGACTCCTTCCCTTCAAGGCAGAGAGTTCCCTTCCGGCCTAGGGTGTGTGTAGAAATGTCCTCTAGGAGCCAGGGCCTGAAATGGGGGCCTCAGGACTCTACCTGGTACCCTACCCTACTGTGGCTGAGCTGATAGTCAAATTGCAAGACAAAAAGTTCTTTTCCCTTTCCTCAAGGAGAAGAAAGGAGTCTCTCCCAGAGCTGCAAGCTGAGCTGCCTGGGATTAGGGGAAGGGTGACACAATCACGCCCTGAGTCACCCCAGCTGGTGTCTCACTAGGTTGGATGCCCCTCAAATCTACTAGCTCAGAGCCCAGTACAGCACTAGGACTTGTGTAGGAATTGCAGTCCTTGTGGCCTAGACTGCTTTTCAAGTTTATTTAGAACCCCAAAGCACTTTAGCCCAAGTTGGCAATGCAAAGTCCCACAGTCACTGTCGTCTCCTTCCTGCAAGTACACAGATTCTCTCTCCTGCCATGTGGCTACTGCTGGGGGATGGGGAAGGGGTGGTGAGATGTTAAAACCAGGTACTGAGATTGCTCACTTGATTTTTGGTTCTTATGAAGGTGTTTTTTGTGTGGATTCTTGTTCAATGTAGTGTTCCTGTGGGGAGAATGATCAATGGAGGCTTCTATTCAGTCATTTTGCTGGTTATTCTGTCCTTGTTTCTTGGAATGGTGTTATTTATATTTTTTGCTAGGTTGCAACTCAATATCATCTATTTTGTGAATCCTTCCCCAAATTATCCAGAATTGGTCTCTAATTTTTTTTGGTTATCATTGTTATTTGGTAGCATTTTGTTCATGCATCTATTATAGCACAGCATATTTTAATTATTTACTTTTGTACCTATATGAACCCTTAAGCTATGAAGTTCTTTTTGATAGAGATTCTATCTCAATCATCTTTTTATTGCCAGAGGTCTGTGACTGGGACTGGCACCATGTTAGGTGATCAATCAATGTTGGCAGAACCAATGAATGAATTTTCAAATACCCAGCAGAACCTTAACTAAGTGTGCAGAACATTTTTAAGTACTTTCATTCAATCTTCAAAACGATTTGTATTATTTTCTCTACTTTTTAGATGAGAAAACGAAAGACTTACAGAGGTCAAGTAGCTTGCCCAAGGTAAAGCTGGAATTTGAATTCCTATCTAATCCGCGTTGAGACTTTACCACTAGGATCTTATGGTGCCTGCTGGTTCTGTGTTTTGATGAATGTAGGTAGAGAAAATCAGGAAGACTGTTCAATAAAGAGGGTTGTTATTTTTCTTTGTGAAGTTGCTATTTCAAACCTAATGTAATACAATATTTGAGAGGCATCAACTTCACTATCTAGTTATTTCCAAATAAACCTGAAACTAAAAGGATTGAATTATATCAACTGTGAGAAATAACTGAAATACTTTTTTATAATAACCTTGCTGAGATACTATTAAAAGGACAGACCTAAAAAACATTCATCTGCCTGCAATGTGACATAATCTGTATCTTTATTTAATAGTTTTATCTTAAAATGTTTCTAAGCTTGCATAGTCTTTATTACTGTTTTCTCGTAAGAGGATGAAGTAGGGAGGGGATGTAAGGGTGATGCTGAAACAAAAACCAAAAAACCCAACAAATACTATTTGAAGTAGTAGGCTAAACTGTGAATGTATACCTTTTAATTTCTGTTATTACCTCAAGAAATTTCAGGCATATAATTAATGACAAATATGATGACCTAGCTCATTGATTTTTACCATCTTCATGAAATACTCTACAGTAGCAGCCTGAAAATGCATGTTGAATTACACAATCCTGAGGCCTCTAGTAGGTACATATGATTGAAGGATGACTATATGATACCGAGTAGTCCTACAAGGTCAAGTTTTCAACCATCTACATCACTTACTGCCTGGCAGTCAACTGGGCTGAGGAGGTGGAGTGAATGACCCATGCCACCTGATGTGTTCTGCCATGCTCTTGTTATTTCAGGCATGGAGACACAGTCCAAGGTAAATGTCACTGATATATATTCCCATAAAGCTGAATAAAAACAAAGGCAGAGCTTATTGATTTTTAAAAATTAATTTCTTTCTGCCAGACTCCATTTAGACCCATTGTCTACTTTTCTCGAGAACACCTGGGCAAGCAGAAATTTTCATAGCTGATTTAGAACATGGGAAAACTGCAAAGAACCAATTTTTTCTTGTCATTTAATGCAAGGAGAAAGAGATCTTAAGACAAGCATGTTGATAACTCAGATTGCTAATAGGAGCAATATATTCAGGAAAATGCCCTAGAGGTACAGAGGCCATGACCACACTGATGTTATATCCCTTCTGAAGTTAAAGATTCTTGTTGTTGGAAGATTTCTTGTTTTGTCAGCAAATTTCCATGTCCACTGTGTTCTATTATTGGCCATTTTATTAAATATGTTTTTCAGGGCATGATAGCAATTCCTAAATATGAGAGGTGAGAATCCCATTATCTTGAAAATCCTTTTCAAAGAGAGGGTATAATTTAAGATTAAGCCTTGAAGGAATGTGCCCCAACATGCTCTCTTACCATGGAAATACTTCTGTAAGAATAAAATACTTACAACTTTATGAAAATATATCTAGTCAGTAGTATTTTGACTTAAAAACAAAATGCTTCACAGATTCTGAATGTTCCAGGTACCAACATAGAAGGCAAGTGTGAAGGGTTACTTCAGAAAGAAAACAGTTGCAATACAGGAGTCACCATCATATTTTCCTTCCTCAATTAACATTGTAAAATGAACCTTTTGAGCTTCTGTCTCTTGTTGATGCTGAAAGGAACATCTCCTTATTAGAAGCAATAAAAACAAAATGTAACAGATACAGATCATGTAACATCTGGAAATGGGAAGATGTGATTTTGGTCTGCTCATGAACAAATGACCCTGCAGATACAGTTCTTCTAACTCCTGGGTCATGACCCTAAGAGTGGAAATAAAGTGAATTATATGCAACTTGATAGACGGAACCTGATGTCTTGTTCCATGCATAGTATAAGATTGAGTATTTTAGTTTATTCAAGTCGGGATTTTATTTTACTAAAAATCTCTCTCTCTCTCCCTCTCCCCTCACCCCCCGCCCTCATGCTGCACACAGAAACAGGCACCACAAACACACACTGTTTTCATTAGCTGAAATACAAAATGCAAAATTCCAGCTCATCTCACAATACCCCAGAGATGACCCAGGTCCGGTTGCTATGCAGACATCCCTGTTGCTGTACAAATGTATGGTAGACCACAATTGTTTTGTGCTGAAGAACAGATAAATGACATGGATTGAAATTATGGTAAATTTAAATTGATGGCCTAATTAGTATTATCTCTTTTTGTATTCACTGTAAGAAAAATTATCCAGGAGGAACTCATTTTGCATTAATGTTGATATAAAGTATAATTCTCCAGGATTTTCGTTGTAATTTGGCATTAATTAATGCATCATTATTTTAAAGTGTTAATTAAATTGTTACAAAAAGGGACATCTGCAGTGGCTCAGAAAGGAAATCACATGAACAATTAGTTTTGTATAGGTCTGTGGTGCAGTCTCAGAGATCACGTGTGTAGTGGGAGCATGAAGGCTGAGGTAGATTGCAGACAGGAAAAACTCCTCTCTGTCCTGTGTGCTATATTGTTGACAGTATATGACCACTTCTCTTTCCTTTTTCATTGTCTGCATGTGAAGAATGGGTAGTTTCTAGAGCACTAGATTTTTGTTCTGTGGTTAGGATAGCATGCACATCAGTAGGACTATGATTCTTTACTTGGTTTTTCTGGGAGCTTGGCAGATGTCACTGACCATTTCCATGTCAGTAAAAGGAATAACTACATCCTTTTCATAATATGGTCTAAAGAGCTCATAAATATGCAACTGTAGATGGCTAGCCTAATATTTCTACTGGTAATGATCTCCATACAAAACTGTGACAAATCAAAAGGGAGATAATCTATGGTAATTCCTTATGCAGTGGACCATCATTGTCAAGGCATCTGGAAGTTATTGAATGCTGTCATGGCTTGAGATAAATAATTCCAAGGAAATTCCATCATCATTTCATATATCAAGGAATCATGGCAATCAGATAGAAATGCAGGTTGGCAATTCAATGGAACTTGGAACTCGGAGGGAATATATAAATTAGGATCTAGTCACTCTGTCATCATGGTACCACAGGACACAGAAGTCTGGGGAATCTTATTCTGTCAGTAATGTTATTCTATATTTGGCCCTGTGGGGCTCTACTGAATGAGCATTCTTTATCAAGAGTTGTAAACCAAGATCCCCATAGGAGAGTATAACGGGATACTATAGCACTGTACCACATGCAACTGTGGAGTCGTTAAATTGGTTAAATATATTTTTTCTGGATACCAACTTAATATTAAGGTTGCAACTTTTCCTTAACAGCCATAGTGGGAGCCTCTTATTTTTCCAAGTTCTGTGAAGTTTTCCTCATAGATTAACTGTTTTAGGGACATATAAGTCAAGGCCCAAATTTCACGATCAAGTTGAAGTCAAATCTTTCCTCTTTACATTGAATGATAAGTTGGACAGATAAAATCAGAATCACTCCATAATGTTTTTGACTGTTCTCCTTAGATGAATGTAGTCCATTTCCCTCTTTCATGAAGATGAAAACTTCCCACAAATCTAGGTCTTTCTTGGGTCTCTTGTCCAGCATGTAGTCTGATGCCAGTTCACTTGATAAATCATTAATAAATTGATTGATTCATGTAGCTCATGAGTCATTGCTTTCCTAAGAAGAGATGGCCACAAAACTTCTATAGGTTCAATGGAGTCTATTTGAAAGTGATTGGTTATACAGAAGATCAGTATTCCCAAACCTAAGGACCAAAACTTTTACGTCACCTGTACTGCTAATCACTAGAAAGGGAAATTAAATGAAGCAGCTTAAAAATCAAATTAAATATCATCTAACGAGGAAGATTTAGTTTGTGGAGGGAAAAAAAACCTCTCTTGGTAGAAAAATAAATGCTTTTAAGATAAAACAAAAAATAATAATAGGGAAAGAAAAAAACAGAAGCAGTCACCATTGAAGTACTAGAAGAGCCTGGTCATCCCCTGGGGAAGTGTTGCACCATGCTTAGGTCAAAAGGGTTCATTCTGTGCCCTGAGATTTAAATTATTTTAAGGTGAGCGAGCCCTCATCTCTCAGCGAGGATTCCTTCCAGTCTCTGGCTCTGTATTCTTGATTTGACCAAAGTATCTCAGTTTCCTGATTATCATCATGTGATTTCCTGAAACTGTTCAATTAAGTTCAGATGTCCTACTTCCCAAAACATTATTTTGAGGAAAAGATGAGAAACTTACAAGACAACAAAACATGTAAACTGAACATTACACATGCCTGGGCTTAAAGTCGTGTTCCAGGCTTACTAACACAGAGCCTTGTTGGCCATCACCTGCTCCTACTCCTTGTTCACCCCTCTTTCTCTTCATAGATAGCAACTTCTTTCCCTCTCCTTTCCACAGTAAACTTCAGCTCCAAAGTACTGTAACTTCTTTTATAGAATGGTTTTGCTATCTCTTTGTTTTACTTCTAATTTCACACTATACCCTGAAGCCTTACTGTCTAAACCAAAGTGGGTCTGTTAAGACAATTTTGCCAAACAAAGGGCTATTTAGTCTTTCTTAGGAAACAGGAGTTGCATTCAATTGTGGTTTTAAGTAACTTTTTTTTCTTTTGTGGAGTTTGTCATCTTATAGTTTCAATGGTTACCTCGGGCTCTTTACAAAACTCTGGTTTCTTTGTTAACAGTGCTTCAGTCACTCACATCAGAAGCCAATTCCTTGCGGGCAAGTAACATGTGTCTAGTTTCCTTTGTAGGTGTTTGTAAATGCCAAGTAGGCTCTTCTGCCCACTTTGGGTACTAGACAAATGCTGCTGAGGAGCAAGAGCCAGCAGAAATTCAGGAGATTACAAGAAAAGCATTTCCAGGCCCACGATCTGAATGTGGGAAAGGGAATGTGCAGAAGAGCATACCACCTTCCCAGCAGCGAGGGTATGCCAGAAAGGACGCAAAACTAGCTTTAATGTTTAAGCATAAGATGCTCCACATTTCTCACTCTAAATTTAGTGCTGTGGCATTCAGTTTAAACTACCTTGTGTCCAATAATAGACTTCCTGGCCTGCCCTGAGGTCTTCAGGAAGCGTTTTATCTTTGATATAATTGCCAGGGTGAATCCCTAGTTATAACACACTCTACAGCATATAAAATAATTGTTGCAACTGAACCCATCACATAAATATTAGTGATTGAAGAGATTGGTTGGAATAAATCAATGTGGGTGACATATTTAATAAACTTTGTATAAACATTGTTCGCAACAGCTATAAATAAAATTGTCTTTAAGAATTTTACATATTGCACATCCCTCTATTCATGTGAGATGCACAGGCATGATTTCTAGCTGCACCAAATGACAAGCAATGCCTTTTAAAATCTGCCCAGATCAAAACAGGCAAGCCAAGTCAGGGAGCTTGCCGCAGCAGGTCAGGGGAGTGCCGAGGCTTGCTCCACCCTCTGAGCTTTCCTCATCTACTTGCCATTGGGAACCAGGTTCGGACTGAGAAGAGCTTCCGGCCAACACGCTTATTCTTTCCTTCCTTCCCTCCTTCACCCTTCCCCTTCCTCCCTCCCTTCTTCCTCCCCTTCCTTCCTTCCTCTTTCCTTTCTTCCTCCTTCCCTCCCTCCCTCCCTATCTCCTTCCCTCCTGTTTTTCAAAAGAAAAACCCATACCACTCTTCCTTCCTCCCTCCCTCCTGTTTTTCAAAAGAAAAACCCACACCATAAATAAAGCATGATTGAGATGGCATTTTACATTCACACAGATTTTGGCATAAATAAATAAAAGGGATTTTGTTCAAATTCTGTCATTCTTACATGCCATTTTAAAATCATCTTTCTCTACCAGTTCATCATTTTCTACTGTGCTGTGAGAGTCATACTGGCTCCCTCCAGTGGCTGACTGAGCTCTGATTAAACCACAGGGTCATGGATGAAGGCCATACTGCCTAGTGGTTCCTCATGGAATCACTTATTTCTAAGATAATGAGTTCAGATCCCTTTGGGAATTCCCACTCTTAGCATGCATTACCATTACATTTGAAAATGTTTGATACAGGTGTTAATTTTAATTAACCTACCCCATGGTCTCCCATCCAAATGGCCTATTTCACTGTTCCCATTTTATGGATGAAAAACAACCCATTGGAAGGTTGTGGAACAACTGGGAATGCCGGGAGGTCATGGTAATGCCTCACAGCTGAGCACCAGGCCAGAGTGCTTGCATGAGGGCTTTCTCTAGGCTTAGAACAGACCCTTTCACATTCTCTTACTCACTATTGTTAGATTCCAAAGGATGACAACTTTTGGAAATATTTAGGTTCCTCTTTTAAAGAGATCAGACATAATGCAGTGTGTCTTCAGCTTTAAGCTTAATGAAATGTCACATACACATTTGGAAATCCAGGTATAAACTATGAGTCTTACATTGTTTGAAATTTACAACTTTCACATTTATTTTTATTAGTAATATTTTAGTCGCTCAATATATTTCTCTGGCATTAATGGAAAAAACATGGTGCCTTCAAGCAGTCAAAATAATCTCTCTAAGTTCCCACTGAGTTTAATCAAAGGCCATGCAATTTAATGGCTAAACTTACTACTATATATTTCCAGTGTGCTGGGTTCAAGTCCCATTAAATTAGGCTCTAATTAAAATTCATCTGAACTATTCTTTCATTGTGTAATTGTTTTTTAATTCTTAATGATTCACATTAACCTCCTTTTACTCAAAGGAAAAAAAATGGGGAATTAAAAAACAACAGCCAGGCAGGAAAAAGAACAGTTGAATTAGAGCATGAGATGATGCTTTTTCAAAATACAGCCTGAGAATTGGGTATGCAACACAGAAGATCAAGAGGAGACTTAATTAGGGCTCTACTGCTCAGTTCAGAGTTTTTGGGTCTTTATGAAACCTAAGAGTACAGCTAAATCATGTGTAATTTGCCATTATTTTTCAGGTAGCTCTTACTGAAATGTTATTTTTCACTTGCGTTTTTTTTCTTCTAGAGAGCATACTATCAGACGTTGTATATACAGCTTGCCACTTGCCTGCTGTCAGAGACAGAAGTGACAACACTTGTCACTACCAATCTCCTCATGTCTGGTCTCATCTGAGCGATACATACAGCCTGATTTCCAGGTGTTTGTTGAAACTCCGAGTTATGTAACATGTCTTTGCGGTGCTCAGAATGGAAAAAAAAGCACCACTATGGGAATAAATTCTTAGCTTTCTAGGAACTGTTAGTGTACATAATACTGATTTAGCCCAATTCCAGATAATTGAAGGGAAAATTTGGAGACAGAGAGAGGAGGCATGGCAAAATGGATAGCCTCAGGAGTGGCCAAATGACACTGATGGGAAATTTTTACAAACGTAAAAAAGCAAAGCAATATGAGTACATAGTTTAACAAATTAACCACCATAAAAGCACTAAATATTAAAAAAAAAAAAAAAAGAACCACTAGTTCCTCTGCTCTCCAGCTTACCTACTATCCAAGAGCAGCCACTTTTTTTTTTTTTTTTTTTTTTTTTTTTTTTTTGAGACGGAGTTTCGCTCTTGTTACCCAGGCTGGAGTGCAATGGCGCGATCTCGGCTCACCGCAACCTCCGCCTCCTGGGTTCAGGCAATTCTCCTGCCTCAGCCTCCTGAGTAGCTGGGATTACAGGCACGCGCCACCATGCCCAGCTAATTTTTTTTGTATTTTTAGTAGAGACGGGGTTTCACCATGTTGACCAGGATGGTCTCGATCTTTTGACCTTGTGATCCACCCGCCTCGGCCTCCCAAAGTGCTGGGATTACAGGCTTGAGCCACCGCGCCCGGCCTAGAGCAGCCACTTTTTAAATAATTTTTATTATGTCCACTACTGGGCAACTATATGGTAATTCATTAGTTTTAAATAGTATCTAATGATCTCATAATGGTAGATGAAGAGCTTAGGTTTTATTATACACAGACACACACACACACACACACACACACATACACACACCCCCACAGATTCACTCACACAACCTCTTTCTCCCCTCAATCCTTGCAATCGAGCTTTATCAATTTGGAATTAAATCCACATATATAATGCTACTGTTGTTACTCAACACACATATTTCCTTCACAAGCCAAGTTGTTGACACTCCTTATATTTGTTTTCTTGTACAACTGCTTATTTTCTAAAATTAATAATTGGTTTTTTCTTTCTTTGCTTGGTTTCCTTTTATCTCTAATTAACTCATGTTCCAAAGTGTGCCCCTTAATACAACTTCTCACCTGGTTAAATCTAATAAGTGATATATCTCTTCTCTCATCAAAACTCCCAGAATTCTACATTTTCTGGTTTTAATCCGTACTGGTAACTTCTAAGCCTGCTACATAGTAATTCCCTCCTATATTTGCTTTTGAGTTATCCTGGGAATTACTTTATCCTTTCTCCAACGTTAGATTTGTTTTTTAACAACCCTGTTTTGTTGGAGCATATCCTCTAGTCGCTTCTAGGGAAAAGGTAAATTTAGAAATCTTTTTCCTTTTCAAACTTATTGTGTTTCTCCTTTCTAGCTCGCAGCCACATCTTTATCTCTAGTGTTCTAAAATTTCATCGTAATCCACTTTGTCGTAATCATTTGTTCAGTCCTTTTTTTTTTTCTTTCATGGAAGAGCGATTTATTAGACAGAGAGAGAGAGAGAGAGAGAGAGAGAAGACACCTCCCACACTGTGGTGGGAGGGGAACCCAGAAAGGAAAATCCCTGTTCAATCCTTTTTTATAAGCACATTGAGGGCCTTTATATTTTGAAATTACGTTACTCAATTTTAGGATTTCTTTTTTTTGCATTTTTCTTAAAAATGACTTCCTCTCCATCATTATGTCTTGAATATATATTTATTAAATATTAGACTTCATTTGTGGTTCCTCAAATTCTCCTTCATTTTTTGCCTTTTCCTATGTTCATTTGTTTCTTGTTTTTTTCGTGGAATTATTTTTTGACTGCTATTTATAACACTTTCACTGGTTTTAGCTGCCATATATCAAGAACATTTTATTTTTCTCAGATTATTCCATTTTTTTAATAGCATCCTGTTGTTGATTTATGGTGACATATCTTCTCTATCTCTCCAAAGATATTCATTCTCTTCATTATCCATATTTTCTGTCGGTTCTGTTCTTATGTTTACTTATTTCTCTTTGAGTGTCTCATAATTCTTAGCTCTCTGTTCATAGTTAACCATTAAAGAGTTGATAGACAATCATGTATGTTAATTCAACTGTAAAATAATGGGCTTCTCTGTAGCGCAAAAGAGTGACCAGTTAGGTTTTTCAACGGAGCATCTATTATCTGTAGTTCTATAGTGATTTAATTTCTCAGGAAGATTCCCCCATTTCCCCTCTGCTGCTAGCATCTGGAATTGAGCATAAGAACAAAACATCTGGTGTGGGGGTGGAGGAGGTGGTCTCAATATTTATTATTTTACTATTAACAGTTACTCTTAATCCTAAAATTTTTAGTTCTTACACATCCCAATTTTTGACTGTGCCTAGTATCCCTGAGCCCTCTCTAAGGGTGTTGTTTTGGTGCTTTTAATTAAAAAATATTTTTGTGTTGTCATCATTGTTTTATGTCAAGTGTATCCACCTGAAGTGGCACTAGCATAAAAGAAAATATCATCAATATAATCTTTCATTCAACAAATAGTGAGTGCCAGATCACTTTTCACAGGCAACTAAGATCCATCTGTTTCTTCCCAGCCAACTTGAGTAGCCAATTTTAATAAATATATGAACCTTTTAAGTTTTACTTTTATATCCTGAGGATTTGGGACCAGAGAGACCTGTGCTTGGCCACTGATTGACTATCTGTATGATGTTACATGACCTTTCTGGATTTCAATGTTCTTATCATTAAAGTAAGCTAACTTCTCTGAGACTCTTCTTTCTCAACTGTAGCATGGGGGTATAATATCTTTTATAGGTGTAATAATTACCTGATTATAACATGTAAATTGCCTAGCACATAAATTTGTCCTAATTCCCTTTTCCCTGGAATCTGCATAGGTCATTATATCAGGAAGGATTAACTTTAGCTGTATATATTTGAAAAAAGGAAAACAGCTGAGGCTGAAACAAGATCTAGGTGGTCAATTCTATTTGTGGCAGGAACTTAGGCTTTTTCTAGCTTTCTAACACACACAAAAAATGTAAGTGATGATGTTGTCATTTAAATATTAGAAGAATAAAATGTGTATGAAGAACTTGGCATAATAAACACAAAAATGCATGATAACTATTAAAAGGATACAAAAGTCAATCAGTCAGGTTAATCATAACCAATTACCTGACAAAGATTCTGGAAATACAGTTTGTTTATCATGAAGAATGCACCCATCAAAAATCTGGTGGCAAATTCTTACTTGCCTCCAATTGTTTAGAGTGAAAACAAGCAACTTGGCAGTTCAGATTGTACCTCCAGCAACAAATCCCCACTATTTCATTTTAGGGCATGCAATGCTATTCCCCTAGTCTTGTTTCCCCCTCATGGCACATAGTCTCAATCTATTGATTGGTGAAGACAGTAAGAAAAACAATAATGATAATCTCTCTGCATAATCTACATGATGGCATCTGCTCTGAAAACTTTATTCATCTTGTACACATTAACATCAATTAAGACTGGCTTTTGTCCCATTCTTAAAGGATACTTGGTTTCTGTCAAAATGGGTAATAATCTCAGTAAATTTTAGATTTAACTTTTGTAAGCATGCCATTTTTCTTTAGGTATTGTCCCTCCAGGGCCTGGCAAAAATATTAAGTTCTGTCCAAGAAAAAAATTTTGATAACTTGAAGAACAAAAATGTTTTACTTTTCCTACAAGGTTTTAAATAATTTTCTGAAATGCTATAATTACTTCTTCAAAACAGTAAGTGAGAACATTTGCTAAAAAGTATCTCAGACCCCTTTTTAGTTTTGCTTATTATTCTTGAAACTTTTGTTTCCCCAAACCATTTCAAAACCTATGGGATCCAAATAATTTATTAATGTGCACCAATTTTTTTATTATACTCTATGTAACTTGCAAAATACAAGATCTCCCACCTGTTACAATCAATTGTGTTGACCGACAAAAGAGCATATTTCCCTCATCCCATCTTACAGAGATGGTTTATTTCTTTCCAGTCCCAGCTAAAGAGAGCAGTTTCAAACAGCCTGTGAAATCCAAGAAGATTTCTACCATACAGAAGTCTGTTTCCTGATGGATTCTCTACTCTTTTCCCTGAATGATGGACAGAGAGTGGCATGTGTTATGGACGTAAGATGGTGGCCAGGTCAGAATTGAGTGTCTTCTGAAATTATGCCCAAATGAATCATGGACTGAGTCCATTTTGTTATACCAAAATTTCCTTTGTGTACTAGAGGTCATAAAAATGTTTCACTGCCAAATCTAGACCACATTATCCCCCAGTGAAATTATGATTCCTGAAACACAAAATCTAAGAAAAACGTGCATTGGGCAGCAAGCAAGGCCAGCCAATTTATCAATAGCCAGGCATAAAAGTCTACATGTTTCACTTTGCCAATAAGCTTGTCTGCTTCCTCTGGTGCCAACAACTCAATCCTCTGAACATATGACATATTGAATAGAGGAACCTTTTCAAAACTATGAATACTTCAGTTCTCACCTTTCTAATGTATCATCTGATACAAGGGTTCATTCTATCATTCTAGAGTTAGTAAATGATTATTCTACCAAGTCTGATATTCTGGAGGTACTGAAGTAAAAACTGCCCCAAACATCCCCTCAGGACAGTGGTTATTTTTCAAAGCCAATTTATTCTATATCCTGGAGTTTCTAGAAGTTCCCTTATGCATAAAACTGAACACAACATTCTCATCATTGAGGTTTTTTGTTTTTTTTTTTTGAGACGGAGTTTCGCTCTTGTTACCCAGGCTGGAGTGCAATGGCGTGATCTCGGCTCACCGCAACCTCCGCCTCCTGGGTTCAGGCAATTCTCCTGCCTCAGCCTCCTGAGTAGCTGGGATTACAGGCACGTGCCACCATGCCCAGCTAATTTTTTGTATTTTTTTAGTAGAGACGGGGTTTCACCATGTTGACCAGGATGGTCTCGATCTCTCGACCTTGTGATCCACCCGCCTCGGCCTCCCAAAGTGCTGGGATTACAAGCTTGAGCCACTCATCATTGAGGTTTTAACTTTCCATTCTCTGTCAACAATTGTATAATAAAGAGAAAATAGACCTGTAATTATGCAGGAGGAAAATAACTCAATTTAAATAATTGCATCTGGGAAATTTAACTCTGTTGTCACAAAATGTTTGACTAAGAATCCTACAAAAGAATTCACTCTGCTTTGTTTACTACTCAATAGAAATCTACGAGAATCTGATAACAGCCACTTTCCATATTGGAAATTTGTTTCCGCAGGTCTAAATTTGCTGGTGACCTATTTCAAGAGGGCAATCAACCTTTATCAAAACTCACTGAGTTCATTTTTCTCTCCTTTGCACCAGATTGAGAGAATATTTGCAAATATGCTGAAGGTCCTAGAAGAATTTTTATGGTTAAGAAGGGAGGAACTTGCTTTTTTGGCTCTGTAGAAGCAGAGAAGGACTGAACGATGGTCCATAAGGGAAGCTCAGATGTAGCAGAGGAGGATATATAAGTGAGACAATTGTACCATATATATAATTGCAGGCCTTGTTCTTTTCTGATGCACAGTTCTTTATCCAGAGGATGGTGGGCATATGCTGCACAGGCCAATAACAAATCAAAGTGGAGCTACTCAGCTTACCCTGAGTGGGAGGCATCAAGATTGACAGTGTGATGTCTGAGAGTGAGAGGTGCTGAAGGTCAATGGGGTGGTGAAAGGAGCTCATATACTTAGATTACTTTACATGTGATTGTTCAGTGCAAAGCCCTTCACATGTGTTAGAGAGTAATAGTTCTCTTCCTTTAATCTTTTTTTTTTTTTTTGAGATGGAGTTTCGCTCTTGTTACCCAGGCTGGAGTGCAATGGCACGATCTCGGCTCACCGCAACCTCTGCCTCCTGGGTTCAGGCAATTCTCCTGCCTCAGCCTCCCAAGTAGCTGGGATTACAGGCAGGCGCCACCATGCCCAGCTAATTTTTTGTATTTTTAGTAGAGATGGGGTTTCACCATGTTGACCAGGATGGTCTCGATCTCTTGACCTCGTGATCCACCCGCCTCAGCCTCCCAAAGTGTTGGGATTACAGGCATGAGCCACTGCACCCGGCCCCTTTAATGATCTTTTAGTTGGAGAATGGACCAGATGACCCCTATAGGTGTCTCTCTGCATAGTAAGTCTAAGCTCTATGTGCTTAGTAAAGGTTTGTCTCTCTAGGCCTTTATATGTGAAAACAACAGACTTGTTTGATGAGTTGTCTGCTCTCAGGGAGCTTACAGTCTATAGCTAGGATAAGAATGTAAACAAGAAGTGCCTCAAAACCAATATATGTCACTATGGAAAAAGAACAAAATAGATTCCAAGAAGATGTTTGTCAGTTTGGTTTATTACTGTATTTCTAGTATCTCAGATAGTACCAAACACATTGTAGGTGGCCTAAAATTTTTTGAATGGACGAATGAGTGAGTGATATCACACAAAATGTATTTAAGTCAAGATTAGAAGTTCCAAAACTGAATAGGTTTACTCTCAAAAGATGTAATCGTACAGTATGATTTGGTTTTTATAACGTCATTAAAATGACACAATTTGTATCATTTTATACGTATGATTTGGTTTATATAACATTATGAAAATGACACAATTATAGAAATTGTGAACAGATTACTGATTGGCAGGATTAGTCAGGGAGGAAGTAGGGAGATGATGATAGCTAAATGAGGGAATTACGAGAGGTCCTTGCGATGGAATTATTCTGCATTTTGATTGTGATGGTAGTCACACAGATTTACACATGTGGTAAAATTCCATAGAACTAAATAAACACATGGACAAGTGCATGTAAAACTGGTGAAATATGAGTAATACTGATAGAATGTGTCAATATTCTCATGTGATTTTATACTATAGTTATAGAAAATATTAAAACTGAAAGATGCTGGATGAATAATATATTTTGGCTATGTCCCCACCCAAATCTCATCTTGAATTGTGGCTCACATAATCCCCAGATGCTGTGGGAGGGACCCGGTGAGAGGTAATTGAATCAGGGGGGCTGTTACCCTCATGTTAATCTCCTAATAGTCAGTTTCCATGAGATCTGATGGTTTTTCAGGGGGCTTTCCCCCTTTTTGCTCAGCACTTCTCCTTGCTGCCACCATATGAAGAATGATGTGTTTGCTTCCCCTTCCACCATGATTGTAAATTTCCCTTGGTCTCCCCAGCCATGCTGAACTGTGAGTCAACTGAACCTCTTTCCTTTATAAATTACCCAGTCTTGGTATGTCTTTATTAGCAGTGGAAGAACAGACTAATACAGTGAAGGATAGACAGGCTGTCTCTGCATTATTTCTTATAATAGTATGTGAATCTACAATTATTTCAAAATAAACATTTACATAAAATATCTGAATTGGTTTATTGGAGAAGGGTTTATGGAGAAGTGGGACTGAACTTGGCTTTGAAAAAATGGTAGGATTTGTATAGAAAGAGAGGAGAGTGCTTGGATGGTGTGGTGAGTGGGCTAGTGAATAGTCTATAAGAATCTCAAAGGAACAGTCATCCATGTGAATATGGAAGAAGCTGGCAGCACGGTTTGTTAATTTGGTGGCATGGTTTTTAGCAGCAGAAGTAGGAATTTTGAAATCCAGTCTCCCTCACTCTGTTGGCCAGTTCCTACACTCTCTTCTGTATGATGGCAGCAAACTCTAATCTCCGAATGTAGGGTTCCTCCCTTGCATCACAGAGGGCATGATACTTTCTTGGCAGTGACAGGAAGATTAAACAAGCCAATGCACATAAAGGGTCCGGCTCAGATTTTGGCATGTGATAGCTATTTAGCAGATAGAGTTTCCTTTCCCCTGTCCTTAGACAAAGTCCTATAGGTAAAGCTAGGTTTCTTAGGACAATCTCAAGGCAGGTTATCACACATTCTTAGCACTGCTCAGTCCTGGGGACTCTGTGGAGGGGAGTGATGCCAAGAGGATAAGTAGTGTCACCAATTAGCCCTAAGCTACAGCAGAAGCCCAGTGTAGGCAGAGAATGCGAGCAGGTGACAAGATCTATCTTCAGTCTCTGGACTGGAAGGCAGCCCTCGCCTTGTGAAAGGAGAAAGACAAAGTTCTTAGAGCAGCCTGTCACAGCCAGAAGCTGTGACCACTGCTGTCTCTGCTTATGCTGCACAAGGCAAGGAAATAAAGCCAAGATGTCTTCCGGGTAGTGGCAGTGTGTCCATGCTGAGCCCAGGGCAGAGCTTCATTCCTCGTGCCCTGCACACGTCAGCCAGGATGGGAGCTGTTGGGAAAGCCAGCTGGCCGCATAAGGAGAATCTCCTTCAGCAACAGCAACAGCAGCAGCCGCAAGAACAAAACAGAAAACTTTTAAATAAAATGTTTGCTCACATACCAACAATTTTCTTAAATCTACATGGAAGATTAGTACCAATTTGGAGACAGATGAAAGATCTAAAATAATAACTTTCCAAGGAGTGTTTCTCCCTCATTTTCTCTAATTTCAAAATTCAAAATGATTACCATTTTAAAATCTTGGTTTGTGTGTGTGTGTATGTATGTGTGTGTATGTGTGTGTTTCCATGTGTATGCGTGTGTGTGTGTTTTGTCTACAGTGAGTATTAGTACATTTTCTGCTATTTTCCTTCAGAGAAGAAAAACAGATTAGAGAGACGAAACTCTAGGCTGACAATATATAGTTTTGTAAATACAACATGTAACAATACAGGAATTTACCAACAGGCATTAGCTGTAAGAATATGAATTCCATGGCTGAGCAGCATAAAACATATTTAGAGCCATTGCTGTACAGCATGCTACTCATGTCGTAGGATTGTGTTTATTGAGATGTACATTGAGACCTAAGGAGCTGCTTGCACACAAGAAAGAAATCTAAATTGACTTCTCCAAATTTCTGCTGCTTTCAGGTAATAAAAACCTAACACTCTGGACTCTAAACAAAATCTTTGTAAAAATGAACAGTTAGTTAGAGATCTGGTCAGAAATGTCAGGCTAAGAAAATAAGTCCACATTTTTTTGTGATGGTGATAGTGGGTTTTTCTGTTGTGGTGGTTTTATTTTTGTACAGTTCCATTTGTTTTCTGTTTTCACTGCTATTGATACATCAGGCATCCAGTCATGAAAAACAATGTCCATGTCACTAAAATGTCCTCCAGGCATTCAGTCTATCTACATTGGGGTTAAACATCTGTGTGAAGATGTGACAGCACACCCTATAAAAGGTATTATTGAGTAATATAGACTTTCTGTAATAACCAAACAGTAAAGAATATAGCTTTTTAAAGGTCTCCCCATGGCTGATCTCATGACTCAAAGATAAGACACTGTGCTGCAAGCTAAGTAATAAAATCTTGAGGATACTCTGGGCTAGCTTGTGACAAATCATATCAAAGTATTATTAAAGAAAGAACTTGAGACCCAAGACTATTATTGATTCTTGACAGAATTTCTTATAAATAAAGTGTTGCAATCAGGTCCCCGACTTGCCAAGGTCCTGGTAGAATTCTTCCTATTATAGGGCAGACTGCAAAATAGTAACGCTCCATTAGTGAGAGACGAAAGCCTCTGTGTGCAGCACCACAAGGATGGGTCATGGTCAAAAGAGAGCCAATAAGAACACAATTTCCAAACGCCTTTTAAGGCCCTCTTTGCTGATCCCTTTTTGAAATGGGTAAAGCTGCCTCTGAGCTTCAACGCAAAGCAGCCTCTGCCCTGACTGTGTTCACAGAATGAATCTGTGACCCTTCAGAGCACTAAGGACACACCTCCATTAGTGTCCATATTCTTACAGGGAAGAGGCTGATATAGTCAGCTGAAATGACAGGGTGATAAATATAAAACCACTATCATCAATAAGACTGGAATGTAAAAGCACTTAGTTTCAGCCTAAGTAACTCACAGAAAGTTTGGTTTCCAGAACCAATGCGTCATCCATCACTACTCTACCTTCTGTTGACAAAGTAATTGTAAGATATCTAGAATGGAGGTTCAATACGAGCTGACATTTTTGAAAGGAGGAATTGTGTGCCGTACTTACTCATTACATGTATTTTTCCTCTACTAAAGATGTTTCCTTTTTTAGTTTATGTATGAATAACTTTAACTAAAGTTCCCTTGACATTCTGACTTTGCTCTGAATAACACCTATGTTCATTAACATAAAACCTGAAAGAAAATAATTTTAATGTAGTTTTTTTAACACTTCAAAAGCCTCTAACAAATTGAACGAGCACAATTATGCATTCTAAAGGGAATTGTAAAGAGATCACAAAAGGTTGAAAAGTTCTAGCAAAAAAAAAAAAAAGAAAAAAGAAAAAGTTTGGGGCAATAAAGAAAAGAAAAATAGGCAGTTAATGTGAAACTACAAGACATATGAATAAAAGTAAACTTTGAATTTTTAGGTTTTTAAAACTTTTCTATAAATGCACTATTTGCAGAGAAGAATAAACAAGACCCACAGCAGGATAAGGTTCAGATAACTTGACAGAATAAAGTATATATTATTCAAATGTATGAACTTTGGAGTCAGACAGACCTAGGTTTCCACTTACTACCTGCATGATGATAAGCAAATTATTTTTTTCTCTCTAAGATTCAGTTTCCTCATTTGTAACCGATGTGAGGATTAAATAATAGATTTTTTGTGCTTTCACTAAATATATTATTTAATTGTTAAACACTTAACATTGCTTTCTACACAGGAGGCATCTAACAATTTTGTCCTCCCAGTTCCTATACCAAGCAAATCATGAAGTATTAGTTCTCTCTCTTAAATCTTACAGAACTTTTTTGAAGAAGTAATTGTCCTCATTAAAGTTCCAGGGTAGAAGGAGTAAGACGAACTGCCTTCTAAGGTGGGTGCATCAACTCAGGCTTAAATTTCTACCCCTGTTTAAAGGCAAGTGGATCATTCTTAGAATTTCCATGCTCCATATACTTCTCTCCATCCTATTGTTTGTAAAGTCTAGCTAAATCTCACCTCCTCCAAGGAGTCATTCCAGATTCTTCCAGTTTGATTCCCACTTCTCTAGTGGGACATTGTTGGGCTTAATTTCCACAATATAGTGAGGTCTTAGAGGGCAGGAGCCCCGTCTTGTGTGTCTTTGTCCTCACAGTACCTCACCTTGGCTTTTGCTAATGATGAACACTCAAGAAATATACTTTGAATGTCTTATTGATATGCTGTCTTATAAGACCAGGTTAAGGATAAAGTCCCAGAACTTGAAATAAAATCCCTTATTTTCAGATGAACCATCCTCCTAGCTCTTGCCTCATTTTGCAAATGTAGTTATTGTGACCACCATATAGTCACTGAAATTCAGGCATTCAGTCAAAACCATTTACTGAGCCCAAAATTATTGTAAGTAAGGGATATGCAAGAGAAACAAAAAGCTGTACACCAACCTTTGAGAAACGTACTATCTTGCTAAGAAAATATGCATGAGGGGAATGTTAAAAAACATACCACCACCATATGTAGGTTATAAATCTTAGGCTGCCAGGCAATAAACCTCAGCGGATATGTTCCCCCCTTGCCCCAGGCCATTGTTTACAAGTTATAGCACAGAGAGTGTATCAGTAAAACTATACTGGACCTGTTGCTCTGCATGAGTCTAGATTTATGTTTAGCTAGAAAGTCCAGGCAAGCAGGACAAATCTCCTCTCTTGAGTTTCAAATTACAGCCTTCTAGTAGTTACAGACACGAGTGCTGGAGACAAGCCTGCCCTTGGTCAGCATCTCGGTTCTCTTTTTCACTTGTCTGGCCTTGGACAAATCACTTGACTGCTCGATCTATCACTTTTCTCATGTAAAATGGGAGTAAAAATAGGATGTTCCTCATAGTATTTTGGGGGTGATTAATTTGGTAAATTCAAGTCAAGCACTTAGAACAGTACCAGGCACAAAGTGAGCACTTAATAAGCACTGTTTATCATCAATTGTTTCTTGGAAGCAGCACATGTTGTTAAGAACACCGTTCACTGAGGCTGTTGATTCCATGGCAAAATGTATTCTCCCAAATTGACAGACTTCTCCTCTGCCTTATTGCTGGTAGGATTTTTCCTTGCTTATTGATGAAAGTTGCAAGGGAATAAAGGAGAGTGAGACAATAGAGGCTAAAAGTAATATCTAAGGTGACCGTTAGAAATTTCATGAAAAGTGTAAAATAGAGCAATGAAGACAGTGGTGATACTATAGGGTTTGTCAATCATTTATCTGATAGAAGGGGCAGAGCAGGTAACTGTAGATTTCAGGCATGTATTGATCTTGCAATTTTAACAGTTTGGCAGTACCTGACATGCATACCTATATACTTCCAAAATATCCTCATTACGAGTTTTATTATCTCCATTTTAGAATTTAGAATACTGAGATTCCAGGAATTTTAGTGACTTGTCCAAGGTGAGAAAAACAGCATGAGCTGAGTCCATTGTTGGCTTCTAACTCAACTCTTTAGTCTTGCAAAGACACTCTCTGTCTTATGAAATAGTTCTTAAAGCAGGAGAAGAATCACTTTACCATGAATTAAATTTAGGGCCTACCTTTCACCCTGCACATAGGTTACATAGGTTACAGCCACCAGTAAATTTCTCCTGAAATCTAAAAAGCAACTGGCTTTAAACAGAATCCAGTGTACATATCATTTGCACAAAGTGGAGAACCTTTGATTCTTAACCTTGAAACTTCCTCTGTCCCAACACAACATTTAAAAGACAAAAAGCAAATATTCTTTTGCTGTTTAGATGCTCTGTTGCCTGCCTTCTGGAGCAGCATTGAGGTCCCTGGAGCACCTGAACCCATTTATATTCCATCTGTTTCTTGCCTTCCTAAAGCAATTTTATTGCACCCCAGAAGGCTTTGCTTCTCTCAGAGAGGGGAGAAGCACTCAAAGACATACAGCATGCATGAGAGACTTCGCAGGTAGGCAAGGAGGATAAACAAATTCAATAGCCCAGGAACACAGATATCTGAGCATGTAGCAGTTAGATGCACATTGGCCTGGCTGACTCTTGGCTGCAAGGTTACCATTCAAAGAGACCTGTACCTAGGAGTCCATTCTGTGGGGAGAAAGCTGAATTTTTCATACAGTAGGTGAAGCTCAGAGTACTACGAAGAGACAGAGAGGAGAAAGGCATGCAAATTGATGGGAAGGTAGATTCTCAGGTATCCTGTTAAAATGTAAAGAAGGACTTGGAATGCTATATGGCCACTGAGTGCTGAGAGGATGTGGCAATTCACTTTTCTCCCTGAGAATGGCCTCAAGCTCATCCTCCTGAAACAAGAGCATCTAAAGCCTATCCATTTTGGTCCTTCAGGGGTGGACACTGGCTGCTCCTGGGGAAATGCTCCTCTATGAAACCCTTGAAAGTGTTTCCCTGGAGGCATGCCTGGCTTAATGGCTCCTGTTTGGATGCAGTTATGTCTGGCTTAGAAACTGGGGAAGTGTGGAATCAGCAGGGGTAGGGAGACGCAGTAGAGGGCAAAGGGGACTTGTTCATAGCTTTTCAGGTATCTGGAAATAGCACTCAACATGGACTTCTCTTATTCCAAATTGTTATGGGAGCCAATTATTCTACCTATTAGGTTTTAATGTAGCTCCCATAAGTCAAAATCAGTTTAACAACTAAGAATTATAGTTGGTATAAAATGTTTGAATTTAGGTTAATAACATATACTAAGTTATAGACAGATGAGATTTAAAATGACTAAGGTAAGAAATTGGGTTCATAACGGACACATTAATAGGCCACTAAACTGACTTTAAAGGCTCTAGAAGGCACATTCAAGACACCAAATATATAACAACTCCATCCATCTTGAGCTTCCTCATCATGTCACCTAATATAATTTCAAACACTATTAGCACACTGATAAATGGTTATTATATATTACCCATGCATGCTGCCTTATGAATTAAAAGACAAGCAGAGGAACTAGACATTTGTTGTATTGGGTAATTTTTCTTTGTTCTTTATTCTGAAATACTGAGTTTTACTTCCCCAGTTTGTTTCAGGAGCCATGAACCCCTTTCTAATTTCAGAAGTCAAATATAAAAACTCTTTTGTGGCCAGAATGACCACATCTATGACTGGATAAATATCCAGAATAACTTGAGAGAATGTCATCCAGGGCAGCTGCTGTGGCAATGAGCTGACCAATACCTAAGGCCAGACCTAACTCTCCATTGCCACATTTGCCAAGACAAGGACCATCATTCATTTACTCACCAAACATTTTTTTTTTTTGAGCAACTACTCTAACCTAAGCATTGTTCTAGTCACTGCTAATATGATAGCAAACAAAATAGCATGATTCTTCTTTTTGCTTAGAATTGTCTTGGCTATGCAGGCTCTCTTTTGGTTCCATATGAAGTTTGAGGTGGTTTTTTTTTTTTCCTAATCTTATGAAGACGGTCATAGGTAGCTTGATGGGGATAGCATTGAATCTGTAAATTACTGTGGGCAGTATGGCCATTTTAACAATATTGATTCTTCCTAACCATGAGCATGGAATGTTTTTCCTTTTGTTTATGTCCTTGAGCAGTGGTTCGTAGTTCTCCTTGAAGAGGTCCTTTACATCCTTTGTTAGTTGTATTCCTAGGTATTTTATTCTCTCTGCAGCAATTGTGAATGGCAGTTCATTCTTGATTTGGCTCTCTTTAAGTCTGTTGTTGGTGTATAGGAATGCTTGTGATTTCTGTACATTGATTTTCTATCCTGAGACTTTGCTGAAGTTGCTTATCAGTTTCAGGAGATTTTGGGCTGAGACAATGGGATCTTGTAGATATACAATCATGTCATCTGCAAATTGAGACAATTTGACTTTCTCCTTTCCTAATTGAATACTCTTTATATTTTTTTCTTGCCTGATTGCTCTGGCTAGAGCTTCCATATACTATATTGAATAGGAGTGGTGGGGCATCCTTGCCTAGTGCCAGATTTCAAAGGGAATGCTTCCAGTTTTTGCCCATTCAGTATGATGTTGGCTGTGGGTTTGTCATAAATAGCTTTTATTATTTTGAGATATGTTCCATCAATACCTAGTTTATTGAGAGTTTTTGGCATAAAGGGCTGTCGAATTTTGTCAAAGGCCTTCTCTGCATCTATGGAGATAATCATGTGGTTTTTGTCTTTGGTTCTGTTTATGTGGTGGATTGTGTTTATAGACTTACATTTATAGACTTGAACCAGACTTGCATCCCCAGGATAAAGCCCACTTGATCATGATGAATAAGCTTTTTGATGTGCTGTTGCAATCGGTTTGCCAGTATTTTGTTGAAGATTTTTGCATCTATGTTCAACATGGATATTGGCCTGAAGTTTTCTTTTCTTGTTGAGTCTCTGCTGGGTTTTGGTATCAGGATGATATTGGTTTCATAAAATGATTTGGGAAGGATTCCTTCTTTTTGGATTGTTTGGAATAGTTTCAGGAAGAGTGGTATCAGCTCCTCTTTGTATGTCTGGTAGAATTCGGCTGTGAACCCATCTGGATCTGGGCTTTTTTTGGTTGGTAGGCAATTAATTGCTGCCTCAACTTCAGCCCTTGTTATTGGTCTATTCAGGGTTTCACCTTCTTTCTGGTTTAGGCTTGGGATGGTGCAAGTGTCCAGGAATTTATCCACTTCTTCCAGATTTACTGATTTATGTGCATAGAGTTGTTTGTAGCAATCTCTGATGGTAGTTTGTATTTCTGTGGAATCGATAGTGATATCCCCTTTATCATTTTTTATTGCATATATTTGATTCTTTTCTCTTTTCATTTTTGTAAAAAGAACAAAACTGGAGGCATCACGCTACATGACTTCAAACTATACTACAAGGCTACAGTAATCAAAACAACATGGTACTAGTACCAAAACAGAGATGCAGACCAATGGAACAGAACAGAGGCCCCAGAGGCAACACCACACATCTACAACCATCTGATCTTTGACCAACCTGACAAAACAAGCAATAGGGAAAGGATTCCCTGTTTAATAAATGGTGTTGAGAAAACTGGTTAGCCATGTGCAGAAAGCAGATACTGGATCCCTTCCTTACACCTTACACTAAAATTAACTCCACATGGATTAAAGATTTAAACATGAGACCTAACACCATAAAAACCGTAGAAGAAAACCTAGGCAAATCCATTCAGGACATAGGCATAGGCAAGGACTTCATGACTAAAACACCAAAAACATTGGCAACAAAAGCCAAAATAGACAAATGAGACCTAATCAAACTCCAGAGCTTCTGTGAAGCAAAAGAAACAATCATTAGAGTGAACCAGCAAACAATAGAATGGGAAAAAAAAATTTTGCAATCTACCCATCTGACAAAGGGCTAATATCCAGAATCTACAAAGAAGTAAAACAGATTTACAAGAAAAAAACAGACAAACACATTCAAAAGTGGGTGAAGGATACGAACAGACACTTTTCAAAAGAAGACATTTATGAGGCCAGCAAACATATGAAAAAACGCTCACCATCACTGGTCATTAGAGAAATGCAAATCAAAACAACACTGAGATACCATCTCACACCAGTTAAAATGGCAATCATTAAAAAGCCTGGAGACAACAGATGCTGGAGAGGATGGGAGAAATTGGAACACTTTTACACTGTTGGTGGGAGTGTTAATTAGTTCAACCATTGTGCAAGACAGTATGGTGATTCCTCAAGGACCTAGAAACAAAAATTGCATTTGACTCAGCAATCCCACTACTGGGTATATATCCAAAGGATTATAAATCATTCTGTTATAAAGATACATGCACCTGTATGTTCACTGCAGCACTATTTACAATAGCAAAGACCTGGAACCAACCCAAATGCCCATCAATGATAGACTGGACAAGGAAAACGTGGCACATATACACCATGGAATACTATGCAGCCATAAAAAATAATGTGTTTGTGTCCTTTGGAGGTACATAGATGAATCCGGAAACCATCATTCTCAGCAATCCAACGCAAGAACAGAAAGTCAAACACTGCATATTCTCACTCATAGGCGAGTGTTGAACAGTGAGAACAACATATGGACACAGGGAGGGGAGCATCACACACTGAGGTCTGTTGGTGGGGAATGGGGGGACAGTAGGGGCTAGAGAGGTTGGGGAGGGATAACATGGGGAGAAATGCCAGCTATAGGTAATGGGGGGATGGAGGCAGCAAACCACATTGCCATGTATGTACCCATGCAACAATCCTGCATGTTCTGCACATGTAGCCCAGAACCAAAAGTGCAATAAAATATATATATTTTAAAAAATTGGCATGATTTGTGCACTCATGGTGCTTGAGGTTTTGTGGGAGATCACCACTAAATAGCCAAAAACTTGTCAATTACAAATATAATTACTATATAGGATACCTATGGAAGACAGAGAGAGAAGAAGAATTCTCTGAGAAATGGCAGTTAATAAGAAATCTGAATCATAAATAAGATTTATTCAACTAAAGAAGAAATATATATATATAAGCTTCTGAAGCAGAAAGCTCTTATGCTTACCAAAAGGAATGAAGTATGACTAGCGGAGGACACCTCATGAAGATCAAGGCAAGGATTTAGGGTTTTGTCCTAAGAACAGTAGAGGTCACTGAAGAGATTTAAGGAGGGGAGCCATGTGGCTAAATTTGAGTTTTTAAAAATACTGCTATGACTGCCATGTGAAAAATGGATTGACGGGATCAAGAGGGACAGCTAGAAGTGTAACTGGGAACCTATTTCAGTAATCCATCTGTGTGATGATTGAGAACTGCATCAAGATGGAAATAAAGAGCACTGAAAGGATTCAAGACCCATTTTGTAAGCAGGGTCAGTGAGACCTGTGATGGATAGGATAGAGGGATGAAAAGAAAGGCAGGTGTCAAAAGCAACTTCCCGAGTTCTGGCATGAGGAACTGGATGGATAGAGATGCCATTTAGCCATCTAAGCTTACAGAGATATAAATCCATATGGAAATTCCATACAAAGTACATCAATTCCTTATCTATTGCAATAGCTTAATTTTCTGGAAGCCTCATTGATATAGAACTGAATCAAGTAAGGGATAATACTTCCGTGGAAGCCAAAATAGGTATCATAAAATCTATGAGCTTTGATATAGAAAAGTTTTTAAACTCTCAATCAAAACCACCTATTTACTCTTCCTCTTAACATAATGCATTGACCTTTCTCAAACACACATGGCCATAAAATAATGCCATAAAGCAAAATGCAGAAACAAATGAATGACGCCACAGAGTAGGTAGAAACATCCATAAGAACATCGAAACAATATGAGAGTATGCAATTTGCAATGTGAAAAACTGTTCATGTAATATGGAAAGTTTTCACTGTGTTGATCATGTTTGCCCAACAAAAATACACAGTCACTAAATTTTCCCTGTATGTTTTATTCATTAGAATAATTCTATTACGGCTTTTATTTCTGTTTTTTTTTGACCTTTTTAGTTCTTCTCTTTCCCTGTCCTTCTTATCTTTACATTATTTTTCCTTGGCGATTACAGAATTAGACTTTCAATATCTGTAATTATATCTATGAAATAAGACAGTGAAGGTTGGAGAGAGTTTCTTAAAAGTTAACAAATATACAAAGAAGACTGTAAGAATCATTCTGAATTCTCAATGAAGTATCACTATGATATCCTTAAAAACAGAGACTAATTTATTTTTGTATCCTCAGATCTTAGCATATACCTAGAAAAATTGATTTAAAATTTCTTCAGTGAATGGGTATAATGATAGTCTAAACAAATAATATTAAATCTTTGGGAACAGCGGTGAGGTACAGTTTGTCAGGGTAGTCAGTGGGAGGGCAACTTACACAAAAAAGATGCGGGAAGGTTTTAGATTAAATATTAGAAGGCCTTCTTAATTGTCAGGGAATTTTTTTTTCACGTTAGATTGCCCAGGAAAACTGTGGTATCACTTTCCTTTGGAATTTAGTGTAATATGATATTTTTATTCTTGTACAAGTAATATTATAAGAAATTGAAACAAAAAGAAAAAAAAATCCAAGTCTCTAGCAATGGAACACATCAAATTAAACTCCCATTTATGTGAGTTTTTCCCTAGTCCCTTCCTACAACACATACACATACACAAACTAATATCTGAGGTAATCATAGCATGTATACAATTAAGCATTTTCTTTTGTGTAATATTATATCATAAACTTACACAAAATTTCCAGTCATGATTTGAATGCATTAAAAATTCTATCAATTTGAAAATGATAGGAGCACCTATCTGCATTTCAAAAGTTTATTAAAATAATGATGAAAATATATCAAGAGGAATACATCAATATCCATTAATTCGCATCTTGTTCATCCATTAATTCAACGAATATTTATTGAGTGTCAATCATATGTCAGACACTTTCATAGGCTCTGGGTACACCATGGGAATTAGAGTTTATTTCTGCTCTCATAGTGATTACAATCTAATAAGATGGAGAGACATTCTTTCCAGGAAACCTCAGAAGGAGTCAATCTTGGAGCTGACAGGCATGAGGATTAGGAGTGGGCTTTGGTACATATTTCAGGACAATTAAATATTAAAAGATTTCTATAAAAGAGCTAGGACTGGTGATTCTTCCATACTCCACAAGTCCTTGGAAGCTGATTTCTAAAGGTAAGTCTTTAGAAGAGTCCTTACTAGAGAATTGGGAATAGAGAAAAGAAACCAGAGCTGGAGATAACTCTAGACCCACACAAGAGTCCAAAGTGTGAGTCACATTGTGGGGTGTTAAGAAAAGACAGCTCCAGGCTGGCACAGGAATGAAAGAAAAAAATTACTTTATTCTGTCCTCAGAGTAAACTCTGCCTTTCAATAGCAATGTTGGGAAAACTGATGCTATGTGCCTATTTCCTTCCTATACATTCCACAGAGAAGCTGGATTGTCAGAAGCACAGCCCCCTAGTAGCCTTACCAGGAAGAGGAAGGGGCCTCTGCTAAATCAAGTAATGACCACAAAAATAATACCATTAACTTACGCTAATTGCATAATCCTCATTTATCCCATGTTGACAGTTACCTAACCAATAGCATAAACTAAGGTTATCAAAAATAAACAAATAGAATAAATGACCTAGGGAAATGGAGCTAGTGTAAAGAACAGAAGAAAACCTAAAAATCTGATTGGTCTCCTAGTATGTAATCAAGAAGATATTATATCCCTAAAACACAATTAGACCACTCCAAAAAAGAAATAATCTGGAAGTAAGAGATTTTTCAGAAATTAAATAAGATTTCTAAAAGATAAAGAAATGAATTAAATAATTCAAAAATGAATGAACATGGCTAAAAAATGAACTTGGGTGATTTGGAGGATAAAGTTGAGACAAATATCCCAGAGCTAAATAACAAAGGAATGGAAACTATGGGACAATGCTTCATCAAATGCCAATTCAGAACAGATCAAAGTATCTAGAATTCTTGAGGGAAGTAATATTCTCCCTCATGCATGGGAAGTACAGTCAAATAAATGATAGAAAAAATTTGATGAGCTAAAGGTACAATTGATTGTGCAAACTGAAATCCTAGATGCATTTTTATAAAATTTCAGAACTCAAGAGCAATGAGAAATTCTAAGAAGTCCCAGAGAGAAAAAACAGATTATCAGCAAAGGACAAAAATTATACAAACATTGTACTTTTTACTCATGAGTAAAGCTAGTTAGTAGGCAACTTTAAAGTTCTAGTCAAACTGTCATTTTTGTTGGAGAACTCATACCAGCCTTCTATTAAAAAAAAAAAAAAAGGAGTCCTAAAACTATAATATATGGAATTGAAGAACAATGGTATTAACACAGGGTAATACAAAAAGACAGTAATTGTGCAGCAGGCCTAATAAGCAAGGTGTAAAATTGTTGAGAGTTCTATGTAAAAAATATCTTTAATAAGTAACCTGATTCAATTACAAATTACATAATTCAAAAATGAAAGTTCTCTATAACATAACATTATTTATGTTTTCCCTATCTTGATAAGAAAAATAAAGGCATTTAACAATTCTAAGAATAAATAGGTGCAATGAAAGCCATCATCCAAACAATGTGCTCAGCATAAGGAAGTTAACAAGTATAGCCAGGAAAATAGACTCTGCTTGCTCTTGATGCTTGGAATCAACATTCTCCTTTAAGTAATGGAAATTGAATGACAAATATGGACATATACTTCTCTGTGGATCCAATCACTTCACTTAGTTGTGCTGAAAATAATATTTATATTACAGTGATAATACATAGGTGTTAATTTTCAATTTATAAAATCAACTTACAGAGGAAAACCAAAGAAGACAATTATAATTACAAGACACGTAAGAGTAATAGTATAATTAATAGGACTGGGATCTGAAGAAAGGGAGAGAAAAATAGAAGAAAAAAAGTAGGCTCATTAATTTCCTCACTAATCTAGTTAAGAGTCAATAAATGCTCTCTAAATTGATGAATAAAGAATAAATAAAGGCCTAGATATATTATTTAGTTATAAATGTAATGGCTAGAAGAACTATTAATATAACGAATAAAACTGAGAGATAAGTGTGTTAAAATCCTAATGCTTTATAGTTTGGCATAAATAGGTGCAGTCAAAAGTTGATACATTGGGAAATAGATATATAAATATATTATTTAGAATGTATGTAGCAATTCATGGTGGATGAACCTTGACTCTCATTACAGCCTGTTGTATTGTTTGTTTATTATAGCAGATGACTCAGTAAAACAGCTCACAGTAATATGTGATAAAAGGACTCATAACTGTCATTCAATTTCAAGTTTAATTTCTCTAGGAGGAAAAGATTGCCTTTTTTTTTTTTTTTTTTAAGATAGTCTCGCTCTGTCACCCAATCTATGGTTTGTGTGTCTGTGGTAGCCTGACTCTAATTCACACGAGAAGCAGAAACTGACAAAATGTCCAGCTCAGATGAAATGAGGAGCAAAGCAGAGCCATCTTAAGAAGAAAAAACTGGTTACTCTAGGAATTTTCAAAGGAAAATGGGCTACTTGGGGGAGTATTCAAAGCAGTGTGAAAGCCACATATCCAAGTCTTGATTCTTGATAACGTTTTCTGGAAATGACAAAGTAGAATCTTATAAAGACCTTTCAAAGTTTAGGTACCCTTCTCGTGCTTTTGGGACTTGATTTTTGCTAGTTATTTCATTTTTAAAGTCAAACACATTTACCTGATTTTGAGAAAAGATTTTATTTGAAGTAATCAATAATAATCATCCATCAAATTCCATTTTAATCCACTCTGGACTTTTTTAAGAGGCAGAGCCTTGCTATGTCATCCAGGCTGAAGTCCTGTGGCTATTCGCAGGCACGATCATGGCACACTACAGCCTGGGATTCTTGGGCCCAAGTGATCATCCTGTCTCCACCTTCCAAGCAGATGTGACTACAGGTGTATGCCTCTGCATTCAGCTCTCACTCTGAACAATAAATGCCACTTTAAAGAAAATTCAAGTCTGCTGTTAGGGCCCTCTCTCTTGAGAATATTTTGCAAAGAAAAGCTTAAAAAAAGACTGTGGTCAGGTGCCCAAGACAGCACATTAGATACGTATCACCAGGAGCTAGAGCTGTGCACGGTGGTGCTTATTCCTGCTGCCCTATGTTGCTTCAATGTGAGTGCAGTGTGGGGCTAGATGACCAGATGATCTGGTCATGCTTCCCTTAAAAATTGTGTGCCTTTTGGTAATTGCAAAGCCTCTCCAAGCCTCGTTTTCTCATCTGTAAAGTGGACATATTAAAGACAATTAGATACAACCTACCTCACTGATTTTTAATGGTAATCAAATAAGACTATTTGTTAATGGTTCTTCATAAATTTAACGTGTGTTATTATTATTACCATTCACATCATCATGGGATAGATTTTAAGAAAACTTTTACTTGGCTCACTTTTCTTTCTTTTGTTCTTGCCTAGCATTGAGTATATTGATGGCATAAGACTTCAAATGGTTATGCTCATTGGAATTCCTTCTCTCAGATCAAAAAGGCTCTTCATCTTGACCACATCAGTGAAATGGAATTTAAGTTTTCTTGCTAAAGCATAATATCAGAGTTCCAATTTGAAATCTTTGTGGTTGGCTACTTCCATAATTAGACACGTTTAGTGCTTCTTTTTACCACCCTCCATTCGCAAGTCCTTCATCTTGTATTACTTCTCTATGTGTCTCTCTAAAGTCAATGGCTTACACATTTCTGTATCTCTTTGATTTGCCAGTTTCTGTGGTCCTTTGTCTCCTACCTATCCTCTTGCATCATTAGTAAACGATCACTAGATGCTTAATAAATTACTAGAATCCCTTTCAGACAAAGCATTTTGAAGTGCCAATTACTGCTTGGTATGGCCAGGTAAAACTATTTTTTCATTAAATGAGGCTTATGAATGCAGATAGGAAATACACCCTTTGTGATAGGTAGATCTCTGAATCAAGTTGAGAATGTTTCTCCAAGCATTCTCCACATCTCTTTAGCCATCCAGAACTATGTATTTTGTAATATATAACCTTCCATATATTTTCTAGCTAATAAAGAAATTAAAAATTAAGTAAAATGAGAGTTAGTTATCTATTAATTTATTAGGTTGCAAGACTGCACAAAGCCTCATAGAAAGCATTGAAAAATACAAATTATTTTAGAAGGCTAATTAAAGAAGAACCCAAGTACCCTAATTCTACACATCATTATATTTTTAAATTAACCCATGAAACAAAGAAGGTTGGTTTATTGTTGCTTTTCCAAAGAAATGTGGCAATTTTAACATGGCTTATGGTAATGCATTAATTGCATAAAATACAATTTCTGGGACTCAGTCTACAATTCTCTTCTCTAGCTACACTTGCTTCCTCAGTGACCCTATTTATTTCTGTGACTGTAAGTACCACCTCTATACTCTTGATTTCCCACTTGTGTTCTTGTCTCAACCAGACCTCAATACATACATCCAAATACTGACTTCACTTTACACCTGGATGTGTAACAGTCATTTCAAACTTAACATTTGCAAACAAACTGAACTCCCCATTCTCCCCACCAATTACTCCTCTCACAGTGCTCCTCATACCTGTACAGGGCACCAACATTCAGAGGCTAATGTTAAAATCTTGGATTCATCCTTGACTCCTCTTTTTCTTTCACTTCCCACATCCATCAACATACCTTTGTCAAATAAACATTTAAAATATTTCCCAAATGGACCATTTCTCACCATATCTACACATTTTATGCCAACCCAAATACTATCACCTTGTATCTGACAATAGCAATGGCCTCTTAGCAGGATTGCTGCCTCCATTCTTCTTCTGTATGTCCATTCTCTGCATAGCAGCTAAATGACTTTTTTTTAGTTGTCATTCAGGGGATTTTAAAAATTCCTTCTTTAGAAAAAAGCGACACATGTAGAACGTGCAGATTTGTTACATAGGTATATGTATGCCATATACCTATGATTTGCTGCACCTATTGACCCGTCCTCTAAGTTCCCTCCCCTCACCCTCTATCCCCCAATAGGCCCTGGTGTGTGTTGTTCCCCTCTCTGTGTCCATGTGTTCTCAATGTTCAACTCCCACTTGCGAGTGAGAACATCAGTGTCTGGTTTTCTGTTCCCGTGTTAGTTTGCTGAGGATGATGTTGTCTAGCTTTATCCACGTCCCTGCAAAGGATATGATTTCATTCCTTTTTATGGCTACATAGTATTCCATGGTGTATATGTACCACATTTTCTTTACCGATTCTATCATTGATGGGCATTTGGGTTGGTTCCATGTCTTTGTTATTGCAAACAGTGCTGTAATAAACATACGTGTGCATGTGTCTTTATAGTAGAATGATTTATATTTCTTTGGGTATATACCCAATACTGAGATTGCTGAGTCAAATGTGATTTCTGGTTCTAGATCTCTGAGGACTCACCATACTGCCTTCTACAATGCTTGAACTAATTTATAGTCCCACCAAACATGTAAAAGCATTCCTATTTCTCCACAACGTCACCATCATCTATTTTCTGACTTTTTAATAACTGCCATTCTGACTGGCATGAGATGCTGTCTCATTGTGGGTTTGATTTGCATTTCTCTGATGATCAGTGATGTTGAGTTTTTTTTTCATGTCTGTTAGCCATGTAAATGTCTTCTCTTGAGAAGTGTCTGTTTATATCTTTTGCCCACTTTTTGACGGGGCTGTTTTTTTTTTTCTTGTAAAGATGTTTAAGTTCGTTGTAAATTCTGGATATTACACCTTTGTCAGATGGGTTGATTGCTAAACTTTTCTCCCATTCTGTAGGTTGCCTGTTCATTCTAAGGATAGTTTCTTTTTCTGCACAGAGCTCTTTAATTAGATCACATTTGTCAATTTTGGCTTTTGTTGCATTTACTTTTGGCATTTTTATCATGAAGTCTTTGCCTGTGCCTATGTCCTGAATGATATTGCCTAGGTTTTCTTCTACAGTTTTTATGGTTTTGGGTTTTACATTTAAGTCTGTAATCTATCTTGAGTTAATTTTTATATAAGATGTAAGTAAGGGATCCAGTTTCAGTTTTCTGCATATGGCTAGCCAGTTTTCCCAGCACCATTTACCGAATAGGGGATCTTTTACCCATTGCTTATTTTTGCCATGTTTGCCAAAGATCAGATTGTTGTAGATATGTGGTGTTATTTCCGAGGCCTCTATTCTGCTCCAGTGGTCTACATGTCTGTTTTGGTACCAGTACTATGCTGTTTTGGTTACTGTAGCATGTAGTATAGTTTGAAGTCAGGTAGCTTGACGCTGTCAGCTTTGTTCTTTTTGCTTAGTATTATTTTGGCTATACGGGGCCTTCTTTGATTCCATATAAAATTTAAAATATTTTTCTAATTCTGTGAAGAATATCAATGGTATTTGATTGGAAAAGCATTGAATCTATAAATTACTTCGGGCAGTATGGCCATTTTCATGATATTGATTTGTCCTATCCATGAGCATGGCATGTTTTTCCATTTGTTTGTGTCCTCTCTTATTTTTTTTTGAGGACTGGTTTGTAGTTCTCCTTAAAAACGTGTTTCACATCTTGTTAGCTATATTCCTAGGTATTTAATTCTCTTTGTAGCAATTGTAAATGGAAGTTCATTTATGATTTGGCTCTCTCTTTGCCCATTGCTGATGGAAAGGAATGCTGTGATTCTGGTCCACTGATTTTGTATCCTGAGATTTTGCTGAAGTTTCTTATCAGCTTAAGGGGATTTGGGGCTGTGACAATGGGGTTGTTTAAATATACAGTCATGTCATCTGCAAACAGAAACAATTTTACTTACTCTCTTTCTATTTGGATACCCTTTATTTCTTTCTCTTGCCTGATTGCTGGGTCCAGAACTTCCAATACTGTGTTGAATAGGAGTGGCGAGAGAGGGCATCCTTGTCTTGTGCCAGTTTTCAAAGGGAATGCTTGAGATTTGCCCATTCAATATGATATTGGCTGTGGGTCTGTCATCAACAGCTCTTATTATTTTGAGATATGTTCCATCAATACCTAGTTTATTGAGAATTTTTAACATGAAGAGATGTTGAATATTTTCAAAGGGCTTTTCTGCATCTATTGAAATAATCATGTGATTTTTGTCTTTGATTCTGTTTATGTGATGGATTACATTCATTGATTTGCATATGTTGAATCAGCCTTGCATCCCAGGAAGGGATGAAGCCACCTTAATTATGGTGGGTAAGTTTTTTGATATGCTGTTGGATTCACTTTGCCAGTGAATTTTATTGAGGATTTGCACATCAATGTTCATCAGGAATATTGGCCTGAGGCTTTCTTTTTTTGTTGTGCCTCTTACCGGTTTTGGCATCAGATGATGCTGGTTTCATAAAATGACATAAGGAGGAATCTATCCTTTTCAATTGTTAAGAACATTTTCAGAAGGAATGGTACCAGCTCCTCTTTGTATTTCTGGTAGAATTCAACTGTGAATTTGTCTGATCCTGGGCTTTTATTGGTTGGTAGGCTATTAATTACTGCCTCAATTTCAGACCTTGTTCTTGGTCCAGTCAGGGATTCAACTTCTTCCTGGTTATTATTGGTAGGGTTTATACACACAGGAATTTATCCATTTCTTCTAGATGTTTCTAGTTTATTTGCATAGAGTTGTTTATAGTATTCTTTGATAGTAGTTTATATTTCTGTAGGGTCAATGGTGATATCCCCTTTATCTTTTTTTTATTGTGTCTGTTTGATTCTTGGTCTTCTTCTTTATTAGTCTAGCTAGTGGTCTATCTATTTTGTTAATTTTTTAAAAACCAGCTCCTGGATTCATTAATTTTTTGGAAGGGTTTTTGTGTCTGTATCTCCTTCAATGCTTATCTGACCTTAATTATTTCTTGTCATCTGCTAGATTTTGGACTAGTTTGCTCTTGCCTCTCTGGCTCTTTTAATTGTGATGTTATGGTGTAGTTGTGAGATCTTTCTAGCTTTCTGATATGGGCATTTAGTCCTACAAATTTCCCTCTTAATACTGCTTTATCTGTGTCCCAGAGATTCTGGTACATTGTCTCTTTGTTCTCATTGGTTTTAAAGACTCTTGGATTTCTCCCTTAATTTCATTATTTACACAGGAGTCATTCAGGAGCAGGTTGTTCAATTTCCATGAAATCGTGTGGTTTTGAGTGCATTTTTTAAATCCTGGGTTCTAATTTGATTGCACCATAGTCTGAGAGACTGTTATGTTTTCAGTTCTTTTACATTTGCTGAGGAGTGTTTTACTTCCAATTATGTGGTTGATTTTAGAATAAGAGCCATGTGGCCCTGAGAAGAATGTATATTTCTGTTGACTTGGGGTAAAGAGTTCTGTAGATGTCTACTAGATTAACTTAATCCAGAGCTGAGTTCAAGTCCTGAATATCCTTGTTAATTTTCTGTTTCATTGATCAGTCTAATATTGACAGTGGAGTAATTTCCCACTATTATTGTGTGTGAGTCTAAGTCTCTTTGTAGGTCCCTAAGAACTTGTTTTATGAATCTGGGTGCTTCTGTATTGGGTGCACATATATTCAGAACAGTTAGCTCTTCTTACTGAATTGTTCCCTTTATCACTATGTAGTGCCCTTCTTCATCTTTTTTGATCTTTGTTGGGTTTAAAGTCTGTTTTGTCAGAGACTAGCAGATTGCCACCCCTGCTTTTTTTTCTTTCCATTTACTTAGTAATTTTCCTCCATCCCTTTGCATTGTGTCTTTGCACCCAAGATGGGTCTCCTGAATACAGCACACCCATGGGTCTTGACTCCTTATCCAATTTGCCAGCCTCTGTCTTTTTAACTGGGGAATTCAGCCTATTTAATTTAAGGTTAGTACTGTTATGTGTGAATTTGATCCTGTCATCATGCTGCAATTAGCTATTTGCACATAAGTTGACGCAGTTTCTTCATAGTTTCACTGGTCTTTATATTTTGGTGTGTTTTTGCAGTGGCTTTCAGTTTTTCCTTTCCATATTTAGTGCTTCTTTTAGCAGGGCAGGCCTGGTGGTAATGAAATTCTTCTGCATTTGCTTGTCTAGAAAGGATTTTATTTCTCCTTCACTTATAAAGCTTAGTTTGTCTGGATATGAAATTCTGATTTGAAAATTCTTTTAAGAATGTTTGGTATTAGCCCCCACTGTCTTCTAGCCAGTAGAGGTCTGCTGAGAGGTCTGCTGTTAGACTGATGGGCTTCCCTTTGTATGTGACCTGGCCTTTCTCTCTGGCTGCGCTTAACAGTATTTTCTTCATTTCAACATCAGAGAATCTAATGATTATGTGTCTTGGGGTTGATCTTCTCATAGAGTACCTTAATGGTGTTCTCTGTATTTCCTGAATTTGCATGTTGGTTTGTCTTGTGAGATTGGGGAAGTTCTCCTGGATAATATCCTGAAGTGCGTTTTCCAGCTTGTTTCCATTCTCCCCATCTCCTTCTGGTACTCCAATCAATCATAGGTTCCGTCTTTTTATGAAGTTCCATATTTCTTGGAGGATTTGTTCATTCCTTTTCATTCTTTTTTCTCTATTCTTCTCTGCATGTCTTATTTCAGTAAGGTAATCTTCAAACTCTGATATCCTTTATTCCACTTGGTCGATTCAGCTGTTGATACTTGTGTATGCTTCACAAAGTTCTTGTGCTGTTTTTCAGCTCCATCAGGTCATTTATGTTTCTCTCTAAACTGGTTATTTCAGTTACCAATTCCTCTAACCTTTTATCAAGGGTCATAGCTTCTTTGCTTTGGGCTAGAACATGCTCCTTTAGTGTATTGTAGTTTTTTCTTACCCATTTTCTAAAGCCTACTTTTTTCACTTCCTCCACTTGATTCTCTGTCAATTCTGTGCCTTTGATGGAGAAATGTTGTGATAATTTGAAGGAGAAGAGGCACTCTGGTGTTTTGGGGTTTTGGCATTTTTTCATTGATTTAGAAAGAATCGTGAGTTTGTCTAGTTTCAGTCTTTGAGGCTGCTGACTCTCGGATGGGGTTTTTGTGGAGCCTTTTGGTTGTCGTTGATGCTGTTGTTGTTGCTTTCTGCTTGTTTTTCTTTTAATAGTCAGGTCCCTCTTCTGTAGGGCTGCTGAAGTTTGCTGGGCGTTCACTTCAGGCCCTATTCATCTGATTTGCTCCCATCCCTGGAGATGTCATTCAAGGAGGCTGAAGAGCAGTAAAGATGAGTGCCGCTCCTTCTTCTGGAACCTCTGAACTTGAGGGCCACCAACCTGATGCCAGTAGGATTGCTCCTGTATAGGGTGTCTGACAACCTCTGTTGAAAGGTCTCATCCATTTGGGTGATACAGGGATGAGAATCCGTTTTTGTCCCTTGGTGGCGAGAGTGTGTTTTGCTGGGGGGAAACCTGTTCATCTGGGCTGAACAGATTCCTCAAAACTACCAGGAGGAGAGGCTAAGTCTGCTGGTCTGCAGAAGCTGCAGCCACCCCTCCCACTAGGGGCTCAGACTCAGGGAGATCCAAATTCTGTCCCTGAGTCTCTGGCTGGAATTATTGGAGATCTTGCAGTGAAGTCTTGCCCACTGAAGAAGGATGGGTCAGGGTTAGAACTGAAGAAGCACTCTGGCCACACATTGCCACAGCCAGTGTGTTGAGCTGTGGGAACAAGTCTTGGGACCAAGCCATGCAGCCTCCCTGGCTCCAGCAGGGAAAAAGCGCAGCCTGGAGCAATAGAAATAGGTGTGCCCTTCCCCAACCCAGGGAGCTTAGCATATTAGGCAGTTGTGAGTCCCAGTGCTGGCTGCTGCCCCTCCCCCAAGGAGCTCAAAGGGCTTAGATAGTAGGCAACTGCAGCTGGTGCTAGTCACTCCTCTCTGCCCAGGAGTTCAGTAGGGCTAATCAGATTCCAGGTGAGAGGCTGTAAGAATCTGAGTTGTGGGATTGGGACCCTAGGCCCCAGTGGCATGGGTTTGTGAGTGAGATCTTCCGATCTATGGGTTGCACAGTTTTGTGGAAAAAGCAGTTTCCCTGGCTGGGTAGCATATTCACTCACTGCTTCCTTCGGCTGGAAGGAATGAGTTTCCCCATGTAGCTCTCAGGTGGGCCCCCACGTCACACTGCTCTTGCTTCTCTTCATAGGTCACAACAGCCTTCTAGTAAATTTTGATGAGAGACCCCAGATACCTTGCTTGTGGGTGAAGGATTCACATGCTTATTATGGTTTTATTCAGTGGGAGCCTCTAAATGGTGCTGTTTCTAGTCAGCCATCTTGGCGCTCCCCCCAGTGACCTTTTAAATGGTAATCACATCAATATCTTCCAGAGGTTTATTAGATTATGTATACTAAAAGCCAAAATCTTTGCCATCGCCAGCAAGACTCTATATGAACTGGTCTCTGGGTATCTTTCTGTCACTCTCTCATTTCCATTCTATCTGGTGCTTACTGAACCCTACCTAGGCTAGTTTTGTTCTCCACTATGCATTTGTAGCTCCTTGTGCCAAGGGTAACCAGACATTTGGTTTTGCCTAGAGGCCAATCTATGTCGGCTGATCTGATGTTTCATTTGGTTTGACAATATGAGTCCCTGATTTCAGTTTCTCTAAAATAAATTGGAATGTTTGGTAGGCCTGCATTTTGTAATTCCAGCTCTTGGCATGGTCTTTTCTGGTATTGTGTGAGACACACATACAGTGAATTGAGTTTTCACTTTCCACAAAATATAAAAAATGATTGGGAATCATATGTCACTCTCATTCCCCAATGCAGTGGAACTAAGGCCTTCATTTCAAAGGGCATGCAGTGGGCCTGCAAGAACGTGGCTAGGGAATGCTCACTTCTAGTTTCAGGTGGTGATGGAAGAAACATATGATGCCGCCACCTATGACAACCACTTGGTGTACTGAAGCCCCAGCCCCAGCCTGTGAGATGCATGAAGTCTCCAACTTGCCTATTAGGGATCAGTGACAAATAAGCAAAATTATGGTTTAAGTCTATGTGAAATAGATCCAGAAAATAAGACTGAGCAATCCTGTAGAGCATTAAAAAGTATAGACTGAACACACTTAGTGTGGAAGTTTGGTTATCACTTGGTATGAATCTACAACTATTTCTATATTTAATTTTTTGATATTAAATATATAAATTTATATATTTTTTAATTTTTGAAATAAAGTATTTCAATAGCAATGAGCTAAAAATGAGCATGCTAAATAAAAATAAAACTGCTGACTTTTCATTTCTAATATTGATGGGAATGCTTAACTTGCCTTTAATGCTTATCAACACTTACTGCTTACTTGGGGGGCCATAAATGATATTGCTGACATGTGAAAACCATAAGACATAAATCTGATGAAGAAAGATAAGTATCTATTTTAAATAGTGTTTATTTTAAAGACTGAGCCCCCAAGAGTTAAGTTAACTGATGCAGCTGCAGAATATATGTTTATGAGTCACTCTGTGAGCCATGATTTTTCATTTAGATCAAAGGATTGTTATTTTTAATTAATTGGGTTTATTTTCAATACCAAGTGGTTTTTTTTTGTTATCATGAAGGAAAAGTAAAGCAGTAGTTCTTAACATGTTGGCTTCATTAGCAGGAGTGATGTCAGTTTCTTATCAGTGTCAGATAGAAAGTCTGCTAATTCTAATGGTTCAAATTTTTTTCATGCAATCCATGGAATCAAAGGGAGGCTTTGGAAGTTCATTTTTTTAAACAAGAAACATTTGAAATTACTGTGAATGCAATTGTAGTATCAGTTTAAAAGTAAAACAGTAAGCCACAGTTATTTTCTTTGCTGTGATAATTTTTAAAAAGGCAAATTCAGAAGAACACTGTGTCGTGGTAAAGCACTGCTCTTACTAAATTAAGACTCTTATAGAGCAGATGTGTACGTGGAATTTATAGTGGTATACACGTAATTCATAATCGCAAATAAACTGGGATATTCCACCAAGAAAAATGTAAGTTGTAGCTGTAAATACACACACACTATACCCAAACAACAAAATATGGTAACACTAATGTTTAATATGGAAAGGAAAATACTTCAACATGAAAGTGCAAGCTTCCTCTCCTTGCTATCCATTATTAAATGGGTTTTAGAAGCATTTGTACCTTTGAGGAACTGCTTTCTAAATCAGCCTTCTTGGTCCATAAAGATATTGTGCATTTTTATAAATGATTCCAAATTTTGTTATGAACAATGAACATATGTTATTGTGAACATAAAGTGTGCACATAAAATAATAAAATTTAGTTCCACAAAAGCAAGGGAAGAAGTGAAGAAATGAAACAATAAAAGTTCAAACATCATGTGAGATTTAAGTCTGAAATTTTACATTGTGCTTTGGAATATCTCAATTTGTGGGAAAGACTGTATGATAAAGTTCCTATATATAACATAGTTTAGTCTGTATTATATACTGGATTTGGATGAAATTGAGATTTATGATTTTAGAATGTCTCTATTATCTATAGCTAAGAAAATATTCATAAGAATCATAGAGAGAGAATACTTATTTGATGAGTTTTGCTGTGTAAAGGTGTTTATTATAGAAAGGTCCTGAAAGACAGCTGGCTTAAAACAAATTAAAGTATGTGAATATAATTCTAGAATAACGACTCAACTTCTTTTATTTTAAATGTACAGATTGTTAACATTATTTTTACTTTGCTTATGTTATTTTTAGTGTCTGAGTAATCAATAGCAATACATGTTTTTCTCTTGACTTCCTAGGTACATGAACCACATACACTCTTTTTTCCGCTCTTTTGTTTGTTTTCAGTTAAATCAGTGTACACTGAATTTTCTTTCACTTGCAAGCCAGTGAATTATGACACTACATTTAATAGGGCTGTTTTAAAAAAAATAGGGAGATAATGTTTGTGAAGCACTTAACCTCTTGTATAATACATCCTAAGTTTTCCATAAAGGTAGCTATGCCTATAAATTTGGCAAAATAAGCACTAATAGGGATATGCCCCAAAATGCCAAGATAACATCAAGTCCCTAACAATATATTCAATACAATTTGGATAATGCTAATTATGGCTCTCAATCAATCAACTTTTTTCCTATAGTTGGCTACTTTCTCTGATTACCATGTCCTCGGTGGTTGTAGTGGTAATCAGTATTCACGTTCAAGTTTTAAACAGCTGACTGGAGAAGTAGGCTGAGAGGTTAATAATTTTTGTAGTGTCATTTAAGACCCATCTAGAATAACTACTTATCAAATACATTTTCTGAATCACATATGAATTTATGTGACTCTAAAGAATATCAGAGTTTCCCCCTTCATGACTGTTGCCTCCCCAGCTTGTTGTAGATTTTAATGTAAACACCCATAAAAAGGCGACTATAGCAGGTTATTAGACTCAAGCTTTCATCCGTGTGCTGGGCACTGGTCTAGTTGCTGACTTTCATGGAGTTTATAATATGAATAGGCAGTAACTAAAGGAAACAACAATATTTTTAAAGTGAATTATATCATATGCTATAAGTAGGTGAGTGCTATGGGGAAAAAAAGACAAAAATATGATCACGTTATGGTGGATCAAGAATAAAGAGAAAAAAGTTGGATTTTAGTGTTAAATAATGTGGTGAGGAGGAGAGAAGGTGGGATTTAAGGAAAGACTTCAAGTGGAAATCTGGGAAGAGAGTGTGTTAAACAGAGGAAATAGCTGGAATAAAGGTCGTAAGGTGGGAGAGTGTCTGGCATGTTTGAGGAACAAGGAGGTCACTGTGGCTGGTGTGAGAGGGTGAGAGGCCCAACACAGATGCTGATGTCACAAGGACTCTGGTTTTTAATTCTGAATAAAATGAATTCACAAATGTTTCTTCTTCCTGTAAGAAAGTGGCCTGCACTTAGGAAGGTTTTGGAAGTCTAGCATAATGAAATCAGCTATATGGAAAGCAGAGGGGGCAGCACTTATTTGATGGGAAAAGATGAAAATAAAACACATTGTTGTCCCTAGGAGCACTTTTACAAGTAGAATGCCTTTAAGCAAAATGGACTGAAACAAAACAAAGAGATTCTAGCTAGAAAAAGGAAAGTGGCAGTTCCTAATAGGCAAGTGACAGAACATCAAAGCATTGAATGTGTTACTTGACTGAATGAGTCTCAGTCCACTTCCTTGGTAGCATTTGCAAGTGACTGACTTTCACCACTGTACCACTTTAAGCTGCTGTACCTTCCTAAGCCTGTGTACTTTCTGTAGTGCTTCTCAATATGTGGTCCACGGACTGCCAGCATAGTATCACTGGGGGACACTTGTGAAAATACAGGTCCCCGGACCCTACCCAGGCATACGATGAATTATGCTGTCCAGATAAGTTTTACACATCTAAAGCTTGAGAATATGAAACAGAAAGACAGCTTTTTAAGGCTCCCTCTGACTCTGGATTCCTATGAACAGTTTCCCATGCCAGGTCCCCAGAATGTTCAATTCTGTGTATTTCTCTTTATTGCTGTCAGGGCCATGGATCTTTGGATCAGATAAAGAGTAAAAAGTTGAGAAACATGACTTTTGATACTGTAACAAGGAAAGGGAGATGATTTAAATAAAATTTTAAAGTGTTGCTCATTTCCATAACTGTACAAACATGAAAAATGTGAATAGCTACTGGGTGAAGGTGACCTTTTCATGGTGATGTTTGAATTTGAGGACATATTAATTCTTCTGAGTGTACATGTTGATTGTGATGGTTTGAGCCAATGAGAAGTAATAATGGTTAAATATCTGAGATCTTGCCTTGTTAGCTATGTTAACAGCCAATGACAACATAATCTAAAGAGATTTACTGTTTGGCTTTAGAAGTAGTATCAAGTTAAAAGTATAATTAAAACATTAATTAGCCTGCCAAGTTAGAGAGAGTAGGTTCAGACTTATAGTTTCTGAAGAGTTGGCAATGACTTCTTCCCCATTTTGCCTTCTGTCCACCTTGCCCCGTGGAGTATCCTACCTACTCTATGGGAACTGAGAAAATGAGCTCACTAATTTTTTTAAATTTGTAGTTTGAGACCCAAAGGCTTGAAAAACATCCTTTGTTGTAAAACCAGCAATTATTGCAATTCTCTAATTACCACGTCTGAGACCTTTCTTCATGCTGGGATGATGCAGACGGTTTCTTGATTTTTTAAAGGTCAAATTACGTTGCTTCAGTATCTTCTGGTGATGGGCCAAATGAGACTAGCTTAATTTAATATGTCTATGCTGCTTTTCTTTCAATCCAAAGGGGCATCCATCATGGGCTTCTCATTCTGACTGATATTGATCAGGTAATTGCCCTCAGCTTGTCAAACTATCATGATTTTTATAAGAATGAGTCTTTTCTAGAAGAAAGTAGACGCTGAGAGAGATACAAAGATTGCTATTAGAAGTTTGCCCAAAAGCAAGTCAAAGTAGAAGGCTGGACCGGAGAGGAGAGAGAGTAGCTAGAGGAAGGAAGAGGATGAGGAAAGAAAGTAGAGGTAGTGCTGTGTCCTAAAATGCAGTAACGCAAATTACTATCATCCACTTAGCACAATTCAGAAAACAAGTTTCAGGCCAGCACATAACACAATTCAGGAGAAAAGAAAACCCAGTTTTACCAGTCACCAACTGTGTGGCGTCTCAGAGTAACTGTTTAAAAAAGTACCAGCCTCATTTAACTTTCCGTCTGAGGATCCAGGTGGATTCTATTCCTGCGGCTCAGGAACATCATTTCCTTTTTCTTAACTAGTCTGAGGTAAATAAACATTCGCCAACTCTAATTTATCCTAGACTATCGGGGTGCCGATGGGACCTAAAATAAAAGAAAAAACTCCTGCCAGGAAAAGAGTTCCTCTAGGAACCTGTCTAATGTTGAATTGAGGAATATCTTCCTAATGTGGCTGACATGCCAAGCCCAGGAATGTCCTGAGAGAAGCGTTTCCATCAAGACACACCGAGCAGTGTAAGAAAAAATTTCAGCTGAATGGCTTTCTGTGAAAGTAGAACAAGCTTACAATAGCTCATGCGAAGAGTGTAGAAAGTCAAAGTGAGCCCACGTCTAGTGTATCATTATTGTTAACAACTGTGTTTTAGGGAGTGCTGGGTACCCAAGCGCTGTTTCAAGCCAGCAGGGAGAGTCAAGCTGCTGCGAGGGCTTCAGATAATCATCTACCATCATTGCAGGTATTCAAGACTAACCTGATGCCCTCTGTTGAGTGTGCTTGAGAATAAAGAATGCAGCTTTGTCACCTTGAGAAAATTCTTCCAGTAATAGTTCCTTAAAACACCAGTACCTTCAGGGAAACTGCTTTAAGACAGTTGACTCCTTACTCAGGTCCTTTTTCAGATCTCCACTGGCCCTCAACCTTCTTACACGTGGAGACCTTGCCCTGCAACATGTCAACACTTTCTAAAAGTGTACCCATGACCCCCATTCAGCCTGATATTGATGTTATTTTTTGAAAGGATATTTGTAACATTTTTTTGTAATTATTTGGGTAAAAGTGATTCACTTGATTTGAATTTGTTATGAGCTCTCAGCTATCATCATGCATAGATGGTAATTTTGCAGTGAGAAAATCTAAACCCACAAATTGTTTTCAAATGCAGTGAAGTTTTAATGAACACTAAATGTAACTATTAATTATGTTGGCATGATATCACATCATGTAGGTATTTAATAGATTTTTAAAATCCACTCTATGTTTTTCTTTTTGGCATTTTGGAGTGATTTTTAGCATAATAATCTTATACCATATACTGGGTGAATACTTAATCCAGTCTTGGAACTCTCAATGGCAACAGTGTATCATAAAAAATATTGTTTGTTAGATGTTCATGGTGGATTTGTAGTCGAATTTTTAGAAGTTTCCTTCTTGAAAAGCAAGTCTTATATTATGGTCCATCTACCATTAACGTCCAGAAATAACCCAAACTGGACAACTATCGGAGCAGTTGCACCATACAGGATTTGGTATTAACCCAGGCAAGCATGACCCAAGGACAAGCACAATTTAGGGCTCCACCTGAAACTACTTCTGTGCTTCCTAGAGAAAGATCACAATAAATTGAAGTTGCTGAGGAGGGAAAGAAGATGCAGAGAAAATAACTAAAGGAAATGGAAAGTGTTCTTTTCAGTTTTCATTTCTGAAACTCAACATTTCTCGTTCTATTTTAATTTCTTTCCCACACAGTGTCATTTTTCCTACCTATGTCTCAAAAGAACTGCCACTGGCATATCGGGCTAACACAGTAACACACATAGAGATGGAGAAGGTGAAAGACCTCTTCCATTGCGTTCCTTCCCTCTCCTAGCCTTGCCTAGGATCATTGAAGCAAATTTGCATCACCTTGTAGTTGGGAAATCTTAATTTCTGAACACTTTCTATGAATCTGAAAAAATACCACTACTCAGGCTAAGTGCTATTTATCTTATTTTGTTCAAATTCCTTGCACTGATATATTTCTTACATCAGAATTTTTCTCATGTTCAACGGTAATTTATGTTTGTGTATATGTATGTGTACACATCTCTCTGTGTGTTTAGTTTCTGTGTGTGTTTACCACTGTCTAGCCCATTTAATGTTTCTATTCTTTCACATTTTCCAAATTAACAATATTTGTGTAAAGGATAAACTCTCCATTGTAAGGAGCCCCTTTTCTTTCTTAAATCATATGTGGGATGTACACATTGTGGCTCTTCCCTGTATAAATAATGTGTAAAATCATCAAAGCACCATCACGACTTGACAGCTCAGGCCTTTGATAAATAGGGCTTTATGTGGGATTATCATATGACATTTCCAAAATAAATTATATTTGAGTCATATAGGGTACTATTGCATTATCATCCCTCATGTAAAGCTTGTACCTTTTACAAGGAGTGGAAGAAAAGAAAGGGATCTGAATTTGGATGCCCTTTATTTTGAACATGAAATTTAAAAAATTAAAAAACAGAAGTCATTTATTTAACCTTTCCCTGACTGCTCATCTAAGATTTCTGAACTTTTGAAGGGTATCTTATGTGCAGTATTATATCTTGGATTCTATCATTTCGCATACTTAAAAACAACATGTTCAGAAATCCTTTGAGATGAGCTAATCTACCACTCTCTTTACAGATAAGGAAACTAAGCAGAACTAGAAACACAATTTAAATCTTCCAACTCCTTGCACAGTGCTTTTTCACCTAACTTTACGGCTTGCCTAGATAACCAAATACACACATAAGATGTGGTCAAAAATAGAGATGATAACAGACAGGCAAATCAAAACTATTCTAAATACGAAATATTGGCTTCCAAAAGATTTACTTACATACTTGACCATTTTTAAAAAATGTTATACCACTCGAATCAGAAAATATTTTTCTTTATTAAATTAAAAACAGTTTTCTCTCTTTAACTACATTATTACTCTATAATTTCATAGGATCTATAATAAAGACAGGTATGGTTCTTAAATCTCCTTTTCTTAAGTCAGAGCCCCCAGAAGAGTGTGACGTGGGTTCTTCAGCACTCTTCTATTTTTCTCAGTGGCCTTGCAACTTCTGCAGCCGTATTTGCCAGCCCCTACCCTGTTCTGCTTGTTTCTGAGGGAGGAGTTGAAGAAATGGAGAATTCACCATCACCTCAAAGAATGTACAGGTTCATGGTAAATTATGTGCATTGAATTTTTGTATATCACATCACATTTTAAATGCTCTTTCAAGACTACATTCTAGTTGGAGGGTCCTTGTCGATCATTCCTCTGTAAATGGAATGCTATCCAATCAACTGTACATTTGAAAGTGTTCGTATTCCAACAGGCAAGACTACTAGACAGTATTGCAGTTAAGATAGGTACGATTGCTGCTTTTTAACAAGTAAAACTGTAAAAGTCACTTACAAACCCATGAATTACAGGAGAAAATGTAATACAGATAAAGAACTACTATACTATGATGTAGAATAAAATTCTACCCCTTACCCAAACCCACTCTATAGTTCATCTGATTCCATAGCTGGCATATACAGAATTGTCTATAAAGCAAGGTAGTTTGACTTAGAATAAAATAAAATATACCGAAGGATGATAGTCTTCATCAGCCCCAATAGAAAGGAAATGTCTGAAACAGGATAATTAACATCCGTCAAGAAAGTATTTAAACAGATATCAAACAGAAATTCTTCACAAGTTCCTGAGATTTTTTTTTTAAGTCTTTGGTGTGGGCTAATATTCCAAGCAGTAAAATGATTATAAGACCAAATACTGGGAAAAAAGTGTTGCTATTTCTTTCTTTAGTAATTCATAAATACCAGCACTGGCATTTCTAAATTCTCAAAGTTCTCCTTACTTTGATTCAAAAAGTCACAACCTCTACACAGCAAATGATGTAATTGCCAAACCAAAAATCCATCATAAAGACACACAAACTTACGGTGGAAATTTGTTACCAAAAGGAATAAAACAGGCAGGTATCATGACAACTTAAAGTACGAAAACAACAATGAAGAGAAATCCGATCACACTTCCTTTTGGCTTTGATGTGGTGTTTCTAAACATGCAAAACAGTACGGTAGGTGTTTCTACAGTACATTAACACTGAGGTAACCAGACATGGTTAAATGATGGGGTACCTATTTTATCAGATATAACATGAATGTTTTAGATTATTTTGTTAAGCAGTCAAACTAAATGATCGAGATTATAGTCACACTGTTAACACAGCAATAACTGTAATTTGCCAAATGCTAAATTTCTCCTGAACCAGCTCAGAATATTAATGTTCAATTGGAGAAACTTTCTTTATAATCAATTATTTTCAGAAAATTAAAAATATTTAGGAGCCAGAACCCGGGCTTTTTCCAAATGATTGTTAACAAATTCAAATCTTTCTGACATGGAACTGTACCAGCAGAAAACCCTCTCATGTTCATAATCATGTGCAGATGCAAATATCTTTCTCACTCTAATGAAATAATGATACTCAATTTTCTGCAGTTTTATTGACAAATAATAAGAAAGATGTCTAAATGGGTGTGGCAGGGTGAGGGTTAAATCTGATTGTAATTAGATTGCAGTATGCACGGTCATGTGGTTAATAGTAAATTTTCCTTGATTAACTGGTCCTGTTTGTTAAGAGCTCCTATTAACATTAGTGCTCTCCGTGTTGGCTATAGAGACACACCATGGACCAGTGCAAAATTAATGAAGGCAGGTACGCATGCTGATTAGAATGTGGCAGTTTAATAAACTCTTCCAACATTAAATTATTTAATGCATTCATGCTCATGCAAGCTATTCGATGGTCAGCTTGACCACCTATGTGTTAATATTGGGAATTGAAATGCAGAGAGTGGAAGAGATACAGTGGTGTATGAGGTAATTAGCTCTCATGTCTGATAAATGGGGCAATACCTATGTGTGCGCATGTTTTAGCACACCACAAATGGTCCTTTCATTAGCTGGAATCTTCTCTGGAAATTTTTATAAATGTTTAGTTTGATTTTTGTAGCATAAACAGTGGCTCTGATAGCTGTAGCCACTGTCAGTTGACTATTTGAGGCAAATTTTAAGTCAGCTATAAAGAAAGCTTTGTTAAAATAAATGGGTAACAAAAATTAGATAGGAAGCTTATCAGTAAACATCTCCAATCTGGACATAATCACTACGGTATAGAAAATACTTTATATAAATATAAACGATTTCAAAATACAAAAGTAAATATGTATTGGATTTGAGCAAGATAATATGACTTTATATTTATACAAATCTCCATAGTTTGCATGTTGCTTCACATGTTATTTAACTCTAATTGTAGACATTTTAGATACATAGTGTTTCTGAATATGTAGCCAATTAGAGCCTTAAAATCTCATTTCTTATAACTCAAAGTCCAGAGCTTTTAGCACAGTTCCACAGCAACCTAAAAAACTAGTATTTGTGAGAATAAAGTATGATTTATAAGACAAGTTAATTTTTAACATTAAGTGAGCTTTCTAAAGACTTAACCTCTCTGTGAACAGGATGCTACTTAGATTTGGTGGAAACACCAAAGAGGAATTTTCTATATTTAACTCTAAGTATAAACAAGTATTTTTAATGACTTCTATTTTACCAAACTCCAAGATACTTTCTGACTGTATTTTAGGCACTCACAAGCACTGTCATACCACTTGCATGGAATTCAGTGTACTAACACAGAACAATCCAGGCTCTGGAACTTGGAGACAGTGTAGAAAAGGTTGCAGAAACATGTTGCAACTTCTTTCTTTGATAATTCATAAATACAAGCACTGACATCTCTAAATAAATACTCAAAGATCTCCTCCTTACTTTAATTCAAAAAGTCACAACTCCTACACAGAAAATGACATAATTGCTAAACCAAAAATCTGTCATAAAGACACAAACTTATGTGACCAAAAGGGAATGAAACAGGCAGGCACGATGATAACTTAAAGTACCAAAACAACAAGAAGAATGAAAACTTTCTTTTGGTTTTTATGTGCTATACCTTCAGTGAAGTCACAAATCTAGGTTTACTGAATCACAAGACTGCCCACTGTCAAAGTAAGCCCTGAGGGGTTGGTCAAGTGGATTTTTCAGTCTGAGGATCTCTCTGAAGAAGAAAGATTCTTTTGCCACTGTCATCCTGAGTTGATCTCCCATTCTTAGGATGACAGCTACAATAAGAAGAAAGAGAAATTATACTTGCCCTAGCAAAATCAAAGGAGAATAATGAGGAAGCCTGGAAGACTAATGTGCAGAAGGCCAGGATAGCAGCTTTGTCTTTCAGTCCTGGATGTCCGTAGAAACTGGCAGTGTGACTTTCAGAGATCAGTTAACTTCTCTGGGCCTTGATCCTTTCATATGTAATTTAGCAAATTGGAGAAAGTGAACTCTCAAGTTCCTCGTATCTCAACAGGACTTTCTAGTTGTTTCTTACCAGGTGTAAAGATACCAATGATCTTTTTTGGATACCCCCTGAGGACTAAAAGAAGCCATGAATTTCTGTGGCAGACAGAAAACACCACCTTTAAACAGCATACTCTGCAATTTCCCTCCTTCTAAGGGCTTGAATGGTAATTTTGGTTCTTGTCTGGTCTGTGATAGCTCTGTGGGCCCTAGCCAGCCCATATGGTCTGATTGAATTCCTACTGTTGTTTTTATTTGTCTCTGGCTAGCTTCAAAGGATACTGTAGTCATGAATTAACATTGTCCCCTTGGTAAGCAATTGTAATGTTGGTGGCAGTATCATTGGTGCTTGTCCTCACTGCTTCCTTTGGACAATGTAGACAGTTATTGATGTTTGGCACTTCTTATAGGTGGTTGGCAGCTATGTGAATACTGTAACTTACAATAGGCTTTTCCACAACATTGTCATGGTGTCCATGAATTTGGAAGGATATGAGGACTGCCATCCCACTTTTTGCAGGCATGATATGTGCTGACAAAAACGGGTCATATTTTTCTCTGGATTTAGAAGAATATTTGTATAATTAGAAATGTAAACAATTCCACTTTTTCTTGTGTAGTTTCAGCCAATGAGTATTATGGAAAAATCAGTTTTCTATCCAACTTACTTATCCCAAAGAAAAAGTATAGACTCTAAAAAGAGCTCAAACAAGGCTTAGACTTTACTGCTTACTTTCAGCCTTTGGCTGCTTTAAAAACTAAGCATAAGAAAGCATTTTAGCTGAATACCTTAAGTGAGGAAGGATACTCCCCAAAGAACACAAGGATATTAAGCATTGAAAATGGCATGATTTGATGGCCAGGGTAGCAAAATGTGGTGAACATGGAAATACAACTATGATATCATTCATTTTTTTTTTAAATCCTTATAGGCTCAGGTAACTTTCTCAGTAATATCAGTCCCTTTGCATCCTCTAATGCAGTATATTTATTATTTCTTGGGTATTTTGAATTCCTTTAATCCTCATAACAACTCAATGAGATAGAAGCAATTTTTACCCTCTTGTTTTTACATATTAGAAAACTGAGTCGGCTGGGCGTGGTGGCTCATGCCTGTAATCCCAGCACTTTGGGAAGCCACGGTGGGTGGATCACCTGAGGTTGGGAATTTGAGACCAGCCTGACCAACATGGATAAACCCTGTCTCTACTAAAGCTACAAAAGTAGCCAGGCATGGTGGCACATGCCTGTAATCTCTGCTACTTGGGAAGCTAAGGCAGGAGAATTGTTTGAACCTAGGAGGTGGAAGTTACGGTGAGCTAAGATTGTGCCATTGCACTCCAGCCTGGGCAACTAGAGTGAAACTCATCTAAAAAAAAGAAAGAAAGAAAAACTGAGTCTCAGAAAGTTTAATTAACTTGCCCGTGGTCACAGAAGGACAGATGGCCACAGAGGGACAGAGGCAGAAGTAATGTTCAAACACAGGGAGTCTTAGTGTTCTCAACTCCTACAACTGTTCCAGCTAAACTTTCAGTCCAATATGGTAGCCATTATGTAGCTATTGAGGAGTGGAAATGTAGCTAGTCTGAATTCAGATGTGCTGTAGGTGTAAAACAAGATTTTGAAGACCTGGTATGAAAAAGAGAATATAAAATATTTCATTGTAGTTATCTTATATTGATTACATGTTAAAATACTAATGTTTTAAATATTTTAAATTAAAACATTATTAAAATTATTTCTCCTGTGCCTGATTACTTTTTTAATGTACCTACTAGAAAGTTTATATATACACAGTATGTACATATCATGTATGATGCATGTATATGTATATACTATATCTATAATGTTTATATCGAACCATGCTCCAACTGTTTTTGTTTTGTACATTTTCAACCATGATAATATTTCATTTGTAGTAAAAATCCCATTGGAATGGAAAAAAGGTAGAAAAACATAATTCTGACCAAAAAAGTAGAATGCTCTCAGCACATCGAATGATGTGCTTCATGTTAATACCTGATGTAGGATTCAGAATAATCACTCTTCAATAGCAATTATAAAACAGAGCTGGCTGTTTTATACTGTTTGTCATGGAACTTTCGTAATTTACAACAAACTATGTTGAAATTTTTTGAATGTTGGAAATTTCTGTCCAGTTGTCCAAACATCAGCATCTATGATGCAATTCCCACTCTGTGTTGAGATCTCTTAGAGTAGACATCATGTATTATGTATTGTTTTCTGTGTATCATTTCGTACAAGGAAAGCCCTTGGAGACTATGATAACAGTAAACAGTGACTCTGGCCTAGACATATCTGGTGAAATTGTGAGTATTAGTAGAGAAGAGAATCCCCTGATGAAGTCTGAAGAAACAATTCATTTCATTCACAATTGCACAAGTAATCTGAAAACCAATATTATCAAGCAGAACTATTTAGATTTCTTTCACAAGGAAGTTTCCCTATGAGAAAAAAATTGTCAAAATTAAATGAATTTCTGTATTTGTTGTTGACTGACCAAATGTATCTTATTAATAAGTCAGCCAACACTAGAAAGAAAATCTTAAAAACCACAGTGAGAAGCTACATCAAAAGCAGAGCCCAGAATTATATACTTGAATATTTACATTCTCATAATAAGAAGATGACACATATGAAAAGCCACAAAGCAATGGGTTATAAATGTTCATGGACATGGGTAGAAATTAATTAAATACATTAGACTCAAGTATAACATATGATTCCAGACATGGTAGAGATCCCAGACATTAGAGAAGACTGAGATACATAGATATAAGAGGAAAGGTTTAAAACCTTCACTTAAAATTCCAAATTATTTGACAGGCAATTGCATATAATTTTTCAAATAACTGATAAAAAGAGGAACCTAAGTTTTAACTTTCTGAGACAGTAAAAACAACAGAAATAATTAATATTTTTTTCCTCACCTCTAGCTAAAAACCAGCTGCATTTTAAAACCAAATTTGGCAGGCTTTTGATGGCATACTTTCAGCATGATGTTTTAAAGATTAAACTATGGAACAATCTTTAAACATTAGTGGAGGTTACATAGCAAATTCTGCTCGCACAGTAGAATCATTGTGTCCATTTTGCTAAATGTATGTCTCGGCCTCTAAGCTAGAGGATAACAAAAAGATATCCTTATTCTTCCTCCTCTTCTTTGAGTTCTAAGAGCACTCTTTAAATGTTTCTGTAGCACATCTAATTCCTCTCTAATACATTTTGCTGGCTTTGGTGTTCAATTTAATTTAAATCAGCAGAATAATCCAAGTGAATCCAGGTTGCTGTAATGTTACATTAGGAAGGTCTGATCCATTTGCAGCTAAGGTACACCCAAATTCATTAACATTTACTCAGCAGGCTTCCAGCAGGTGACTTTATGGGAAGAAACAGATGCATCTGAATGTCACCTTACCACACATGTGACTATTATAGATTTTTGTTCTGTCCATATAATATTGCTGCATCCCATTCTAAGGGAATATGGATAATAGCATTAGTTTAATTTATTTTTCAATATACCAAATTACAGAGAAATGTTCTCTGAGAGGCTTTGACAATTACATGAATCCAAATTTTGCACAGGCGCAATGGGGATCGACCTCAATGGCTTTCTAAGTGCTAATTACTAAACCTAAATACAGTATAGCTCAAAGGGCTAAACCACAGAGAGGGCACTCAGAGGTTGTGGGTTCTAATCTCTACATCAGTAGTATGATCCACAGCAAGGCTTCCTAGAACTGAAAAATAAAAAGATGCAGTCCAAGTGTCAGGCTTCTGTACCAGGGCAAAAAACAAAAAAACAAAACAAAACAAAAAACCCTGATTTGGGACCTGTAGCCTCCAATAGAGACTCTGTACATCCTGAAAAAACTTAGCCCCTTGCCAAAAGTAGTTTTTATCATTGAGCTACAGAGGCTAAACAAACCTAAAATAATTAGTACACAAATAAATGAAAACTATTAAATGCTGGCAAAGATGCAGAGGGAATCCTAGAAGCTCAGAGAATGGAGAGATCATGTGAGCCCTGTAGTTCTACGGAAATTTGGAAAGATGTTGCAATTGGAGTAGAATGAACGTATAACAAGAGTCACAGCACCTTAGTAGTGCCAGGGCCAGCACATCTCTGAGCCACATATTTCCTCCTTTGTAAAATAGGAATGATAGCTTCTGGCCCGTAAATGTACAAAATTCTTGGGGGAAAACAAATAAGATGATGAGAACAAAAACACTGCAAACACTACAGAGATCGGAAGTGCTATAGATGTAACTATTATGTATTATTAGGTTGCTGGATTGGTTTGTGAAAAAAGAGATCTGAAACAGCATATTCAGCCTTAGTAGGCATGTGGTTTGGGGGCATGTGGCTTTGCCTCTGTAGAGAGTGCCATGAAACATGGCAGGCAAGATGCTGCTGGGGTCTGCGTCCAGAGAGCCTCCTGCCCAGAAGAAAAATGGCACTGCATCAGCACCATCCCCCAAATCAATAAAATAAAGCTCACATTAAAGTAAAAAGAGAAGATGAAAAGAAAAGAAATGGGAAGAGAAGAAGGAGGGAAAAAAACGTAAAAAGAGAAGGAAAGCAAATAATTTAAACTATTACTGAAGTCTCTGGAAGATTGCTAGAGAGTTAACAGGACTGCCTGCAGCTCCAGGATTTCACCCATACCTGCTGAGGCTCCTCCTTAGCTTGGTGTATCCTCTTCCTCTCCCCTCCTGTTCCTCTTCCTCTCCTGCCCCTTTGCTTCACTGTCCTTTTCCTCTTTCTTCCCTACCCCTCACACAAGTTCTCTTCCAAAATAGGCCCATGGACAAATTTTCTGGCCTCCTGATCCGTTTCCTCACACTCTTCCTGTCTTCCAAACAAATTTTGTTCTCTGTGTTGCTCTGTGTCCTTTCTGATCCATGTTAGTCTGGTCTTAGTTTCTTATTCTTCTGTCTTCCATTGGCCTGTACAGCTAAACAAGGGCCTAAGGACTCAGGAGACAGAAATAAGATCTGCCTCATAAGGTGAAGGAGGGAAGAAAGGCTATAAATATTTATGTGTAAACAGTAAGAGGAAGATATACAAAGATCCACTATGAAGTTAGTATTTAGTAGGGCTATGTGCTAGGCATTATTTCAAAACCTTTACATTCCTTAAATTCTTTAATTTCATCACCTAACCTACAAGATAGGTCCTGTTATTATTCCTGCTTTATTGAACAAGTCAAGAAAATCCAAAGAAGATAACGAATTTGCCCAAAAGTCACAGTTTTTAGTCTGGCTAAGGATATTGAATTCAGCCACTAGAGGGGATGGATGCCAGGGTAAAGGAAAGGATCAATGTTGAAAGTATTAAAGTGGGTTTTTAGGGCTGGTAGTGGCAGATTTGGAATTTCGTGGGTAAAGAGGATAAAGCCTCCTAAATGGGTCATAGCCAGTTTCAAGAGTAGCCATCACAAGCTTATGACAAAGTACAATATTGTCTAAGGACAACCTTTCTCTAGGCAATGATTTCTCAAGGCTGGATTTGTAGAATGAAACATTTTTGAGAAATTAATTTGTACTGACTACCGATTTCATTGGAAATATGAGACTCAAATGAAGCAGAATGAAAACCAAACTAAACTCAATGAAGGCCCAATATTAACTTTGTCCACACTCTCCAAATTATTACAGATCAGGGAACTGCCTGCTAATCAGAAGCAACAAAACATCACACACATTTCTGATGCATGCACATAAGAATGGCATGACTTTTTTACAGGTGCTGCATGAAGGTTAATTTGTCATTGCAAAATGGCTCTTGCAATGTTGTCTATCAACCTGCATATTTGCTAAGATACAAAAGCAGTATGAATTTCTTCAACAAGGTCAAATAGTCCTTTTTTTGTAACAGTGACTCATTTTCTTTTTCTTTTTATTCAGTCTTTTCTTTCCAGTTCATGAAGGTTTACAATATATCTGATACTAAGTTGGACTAAAAGAAATCATTTTAACATATTTAGGCTTTAGGAGAAAATCTTCAGGTACAATCCAGGATCCAGTACTTGACTATTATTAGTTTTAACAGGAAATACATAGCCAAATCTCACTGCCATGCACTGAAAATTTACCACTTAGGATCAAGTCTCAGTAATCATTGGAATGTGTTGAAGTTTAATTTCTGGTTCACAGACCTCTCAAAAAGGAAAAACAGATATGGGAGTTTAAGTTTGGAATAATAGAAGGGAAACTTCTTAGTTTGTACTGCTTAGAATTAGAAATGTATAATAAATAATAATATTTTCTAAATGTAGGAATCAATTTGCTGTAATTCATAGGAGTAAATTAATATATAGGACAAGCAATCATTCTTATAAGGGACTCTTTAGTAGAGGATCCTCTCTGTGCATTTCTTCAAATGAAAGGGACCTCTGGCTGTATTTCTTTCTGTCAGAGCCATTTCCTTGCCTTCACATCTCTGTAATATGTATTAGTTGAATATCTGGAATATGTATTATTCCCTTGTAAGTAGGTTGTGAAAATTACCAGCCCACACAACTTTTATCAATATGTCTCATGCTATTTTATTCCTGATGTGAAACAGAAGAAATTGGCCTTCTTTCCTCTTCACCTGATATAATTTGTTACTTACCTTGAGACAATTCTTTTTAAAGACTGCTGTTAAACAACTACTAATACATATTTTTGAACATGGGTAAATTATAAGAAAAGGCAAGCATGATTTTCTTTATTCTACCTGTTTAGGCAAGAAACGAGCAGCACATTTTGCATGTGTATTCTTTTCATTAGTCTGCTGCTGTCTGCAGTGATGTCACACACACACTCAAAAAATGCCCTGACTATTCCACTTCTCTACCTTAGTATCTTTCATATTTCTAAACTTGATTCAACCATCATTCCACATCAGAGGTATCATGACTTTTCAAATGATCAGTACTTTTCAATAAAAAAAGATGAAATAATTTTACATACGTAAGTTTAAAATGTCAAGAGAACAGAAATGGATCTATCTGAAATCGTTGCGAAAACAAAATTTGATTTTTGTCAATGGTGCATGAAAAACAATGAAATAGCCAAGGAACATTTTGATATTATACAATTCTTTTGACAGAGGGTCATTCTTAGATTTTTATACTTGGCATCCTAAAATAGTATGTTTAGTTAGAAGATAGAATCCTTTCTGAAAGTTTGCTTTAAGTAAAATTAAAAATGGAAGGAATTGAAGCAAAATATGTTAATAAAATAAATCTTATGCCGTTTTACTGATATATTTAGTGGAGAGTTGTGATTAATTTATAATTGTCACAATTTTTAAAACTGCTATGTAAGAAGTTTCAGCAACATCTCCATGATGAAACATACAACCATCCAAATTCAATCCACAAATATTAAACAAATATGCTTTGAAGACATGCATTTCTTCTACTCAAAAACTGCAGGTGATTTCACTAATACATACTGGTTACTGGAAATCAGGTCAAAAATGTCTTGAAAATGGCAATGTTTTATTATTTCTCAGAAACTGAAAAGTGGTGCATATTATCAAGGGGTCTGCAAAAAGAAACAGAAACAAAGCGAACTTTGGATAGAGCATAATTTTTTCTTTAAGGTGCGTGGTCTCATCCGGAAAAAAATGTTCTCTATTCATATCAGTGTTATGTTTTTGAATGTTTGAATGTTTTATTCTAAACCATGGGTGGACTTATGAAGGTCTTTTTTTATCTTAAGAGCTAAAAAACAAGCATTTTCATTCTGTAAAAGGAATGGCCACTGATAACTGTGATTTGTATTCACAGACTAATATTACTCAGAAGACCAGGATGTTCTCTCTTAAAGTAACTCTTGTTTCAGGAATCTCCAGAGAATATATCCCTTAACCTTCACATTGAATGGGTTTTAATATTTTACCACTTCTAAGAATGACATAGTCTGTAAGGAGCCCTGGAGTGAAGTGGAAGCATTCCTATCAATGATACTTTTGAAAACAGAATGTTTCCCAGATTCCCTGAAATATAAATCAGCAATGAGAGAAGTTAGTTGCTCCATTTGTTTCTGATGAGTTGGAAAAGGTAACCTCTGACCAGAGAGCAAGAAATGGCCAGTACACAGTGCTAAAAGCTATCTTCTCCTGTGAGATGAACGGAAAGAAAATCCTATTGCAAAATTCTGAAGAGTTAAATTTAAGAGGCAATGAAACAGTTTAGCTTCGTCAGATTCCATTACTTCTTCCTTCTTTATATGTTAATGTTCCCCATATTTTCTTTCCATTTTGCAATACTCTAAAACATTTCTATCCATGTGCTGTGTGTATTGAGAGTGAACTAAGCACAGACTTTACCTTCTTTGCCCATTTTGTTCTCTCTTGCTACACTTTGGGCTTTGGTGCCTTGATACCTTTGCAAAAGGAGACCCCTGAGCTGGGAATGTTTTCCTTCCCTATTGTAACTATACCTTCTCCTAGGGCTCAATTCAAACACTTCTTTAGTCAGAGTTCACCTTTCATTTTCAGGTACATTATATGCTTCGCATATGTTTCCTGTGTAATAGATATATTTCTGAATGAATGCATATCACTAATTATTTATACCACTTACAAGCCACTTAACTACATCACTGTGTTTAAATGTCAATATTCCCAACTAGCTGGTAAGCACCTAGAAGAATAGATCTCTTTTACTGTGGGTATCTTCAGCACATCTGGTAGAGATTCTTGTAGTAAGAAGTCAATGGATGTTTTCTAAATAAAAAGTAAACATGAGATAATATTAGAAAATATGAAATATCTTAGCCTAAAAAGTTTTTCACATCTTATTATACAAATATATACAATGTATTTGTATATTGGAAAACAGCCCTGTAACACTAAAGTAATCTCAACTAAGACAAGATCTCAAATATTTCACTGAAGTTGACAATGAAAATAACATCATATTAAATCAAACCACCACATTCAATAAGCAGGCCTTTAAATTTTTCAAAAAAGGAAATATTTGAAGGATATTAACAAATGACACACATAAATGAGGAAAAGGAAAACTAATGTTTTAAATTAATAACATATGAGTTTTGATTCAAAATGCAAGCTGTCCTCCTTTTCAGGGGCTTGAAATGGAAAAAAAAAGTAAGTTCTGGGCATTAAAAACAACTTCTTTAATTCCAAAGAGTCTTTCACATAGAAATTTCAAAGTTAAAAATTGTTCATAATGGTTAGATCATTGATATTGTTATGGGAATCTAAGGGCAGAGAAACCTAGAGTTATAGGAAGTCTGAAGTCACACAGAGCATCAGTAGTCTGACCAAGAGAACAATGTCTGCCTTCCAAATCTTGACTCATTCTCTTGCTCCGAACCTACATTTTCAATATCTCTCATATGAGGAAATACGAGAAACAATTTTTAAAGAACGAATAGTAACCACCAAATTAAAAATTCTCTAGAAATCACTTCCTGTCCATTTCCACTGTCGCTGTTCTAACTAAAATCTTTTAAAAATAATCAGTGTATTGTTGTATCCTCCAACAGGACGTTCCAATCTGTCTCTCCCCTTAGCAAATGACCCTCTTGCAACAATGATGTAAGTCTCTCCAAGTCATGCAGCTCAAAGATGGTAGCATGCCTGACCTTATTTCACTAGTTATTAAGGTCTTATAAAATCTCATCATACCCCAAGTAGCCAACCTTATTTTCCTACCACTGAACAATTTAATATGTAGATCACTTTTCTAATTGTATCAAGTACGTTAATCTTGACTTTTCAGATCTATTCTAAATGTGTGAAGGCTCACCACAATGCCAGGCACAAAATGGATGCTCAATATACACATGTTAATTGAATGAATGATTGAAAAGATTTTAAAGGTGCTTTTGAGGTACTGGTAAATTGTAGCACTTACAAGCTGCTTTGTAATGTTTCCATCTAACCGTCTATATGTAAATATTAATAGGTTCAACAGTTCTAGGAAAGGAATCAACCGAGGCCCCTTTCCCTTTTCTCATCAGAACAACTGTGTTTTAAAACATTCCTCTAATGACATCTGCCTCAGACAGAATTCAAAAGACACTTCTGTACTTAGAGGTGTTGAATTTATTTGAACACCAAAAACCTAAAACATACGTTTATTTGTCTTCTTATAAGCACTTCAATAAGGCAGACCCAATAGCTATCAATTTAAGAACATCTGGATCTCTTACACCTGCCTAATAGATACAGAGTGTTTTACTCAAGAATTTTAAGACAATAAGTAAGAAAAAGGATACAAAGCTAGCAAGCCCTATCTACTACAAATTAAAGAACATAGCTCATTCTTTCATGATTGAGAGGAACTGTGAATATTCTCATAGTAGCTTCCATAGCAATTACTTGGAAGATGCAATCTCTCAGAGGAGAGTTCTTATCCCTCTGTGTATTTGTCTGCAAGTCAGATATTCATAAATTTAGTGGTTTAGTTTCAATCTTAGGTGGGCAAACAAGTGTATGTTTTGCAACAGACCCTCCTTGTCAACCTTTGAGATGATTAGCTCCTTTGCAGTTTGATGATGATCAAATCCAATGAATGCTACTTTTGGGTTGCTCGTGAGTCATCTCTTTGAGATTCCCCATCCTGCTCTACCTGTGCCCAGGAAGAAAACATCATTTCTTTTGGCCAATTATCATGAGATCACTTCTTAGGGAAAGAATAAGAGAAAAACCTACAATTCTTAATAAGCTCATTATTAGTGATGCAGACACCTGGTCTGCCAGTGCCATTTAATGACCAAGATTCACAATGGCACAAGCAGACAACTGACATTTTGCCTTAGCATGCGTCTCTGGCCAGTGATAATTAACCTGAAGGTAAGGAACCAGTCATTTTCTTAATACAACAAGGCACCTCTTTCAAAGTTGGGGCTCTTCCTGTTTTAATAATCAAAAGGAAAAGACCTTTGGTACTTAATATTTAAACAAAATGTTTAATATTTACACAGTAAAGTTCTTCTTCTGATATTAAACCAGCATTAAAGCAGGGATGGAAATTGGTTTATAATCTCTGACACTAGGCCTGGAGCCTTGTAGTGTAGTAAACAATGTCACTCTTCAGATGGGCACCACCTGCAATGGGTTCAGAAATGTCAACTGTAATTAAACATTTTATTTCAAGGATAATTCATAGGTTATGTGCATGAAGGACTGCTTTCTGCCATGAGAAATTTCAAAGTACTGGCCTGTGTAAATAAGAAGCAGGTCTTTTCTTATTGAATGTTTTTTTAAAAACCATATGCCAACTGCCTGAGACTTAATTAATATTATTCTTAAATATATCCTTTATATTTTTCAAAGGATTTTAAAGTCGATTTTATGAAGCTTGACTGGTAACGATGCATCTGTACCTTACCAATTGTTTCCTGAAGCTGTAAGCTCTAGCTGTAAGTAAGAATACTGCAAGGGAGAGGGGAAGAATATGATTTGCCATAAGCTAGCATGGTAAAGTAATGGCAGAGTGGGATTGGCTCTCGCAAGCCCTACATTTTGCCTTTGGGGCTTTGGGTTTTTTTTAACTTATTATTTCAATGCAAACTTGAAAATCATTTATAATTTTTACAAAGCATGACAAGTTCAAAGGTGTGGGGGTCACTTCATACCTCTAATAATGCTTCTGAACCTAATGAGAATTTACAGTGAAATTATTCAATTAAGTGTGTGTGTTCGTGTGTGCGTGTAAGAAGGGGGTAGGCAATCCTCTATTTTTCTATATCAATAGCAATTCACTATTGTTTATTGGGAGCAATTTGTTAGAAGTTAATATAATGACTGAGAGATTTATTAATAAAACTCACCTTTCCTAGCCCTCCACCCTAATATTCTACATCTTTTTTTTTTTTTCTCAAATTAGGGCTTAAGAGGAAAAGCCTTAAGTAAAAATACTCTTAAAGTAAGAAGAAAAAATCTAGGTAAAAGCAACACTCTTTTGTGCATTTAACACTGTCCCTCATAAAGAGTACTCTTTTCTCTATTAGAGGCAACAAGGAAAAAAGGTGCTCTGTCACTGCCTCTCACTCACTTTCTCTTCCTTTGCTTTTTGAATTACTTCATAGCCAAATATTTCATGACATACATCACCTACCAAAGAGAAGGCCTTATGTACATGAACAAGTTCAAACATTAGGCAAAGACATCTGATGGGGAATGCAGAGCCCCACCTCTGTCAGGTGGGTACCTTCCAGAGAACCCTCTGACTGGGCTAATGGGACCATGGTCACTAAGGCACTCTTTCAAAGGTAAAATGTTAGTTGTCATTGGGAAAAATGGGTTGTTAGTAGCAAAATGCAACAGACAAATATTCTTTTTGTCACTGTTCCAAAATGAGTGTAATATGAGCATTTGTTAAATGAGTTCTGATTGTACTTGCTTTAATTAATAATCTTTTCTTTTAGAAATATGATTGCCATAAAAGCCATATAAAAATATGTGAAAAGGAAATGGCACATTAAGGGAAAATGTTATAAATCATATATACACTGATTAAAATTACATTTGAATTTAAAAACTGCCATATAGGAAAAAACACTTGAAAGAAATATGGCAATGTGTTAGGACAGCAGAGGTATAGGGATAATTTTCCCATTTTCCAATTTTTTATAATATGATCATATGACTTGAATTATTAAAAGTCTATGTCCAGTAAGAAGATAATTACTTCAGGGAATTACAAATCCCACAGCGTGTTTGTTCATCAAAAGACATTAGAGAAGAGGTAGAGAAGAAATTTTGTGAAGGCTTGGATCAAACACAATGTGAATTTCTTTGTCTCCATATCTCTTCATCAACATAAAGAAAACAGTCCAAGAACACTGGGAAAATAGGGTAGAGTGGGAGAAGGTAGGAGTATTGGACATGGTACTGGAACAGCTAGTTGGTTTGACCCCGGAACTTCTTTTTAACTAATAGCAGATCATAAGCATTAACTATTTCCTTTATCTTTCTGATAAAATGGTGTTATTCTGGCTGTAGGACAGACAAAAGATGAAAGCTTTCTCAGTGCAGCCATATTCCATCATGGAGAAGACAGTAGTAAAGGCTGTGGTTTGGGTTATATCTATAGCTGTCAAAATAGGATTATCGCATGGACAATGTATGTCAGCTGCATAAACCCATGTTAAATTAGACCAGACGCAGATGTTAACTTTACCAAATCAATATGAACTTAGAAAGAATGTGTCTAAACTCACAAAAACTAGTAAATGTCAGAACTGATGAGATGGCACAAATGATCGATTTGATTGTTCCACCAACAATATAGATGTAGGTACTTATACAGATGCAGATAGAGATAGAGATATCATTAACTCAATCAATTAACATTTGGTGAATATTTCTCATGTGACTTAGACTGCATGATTTCCCATTACATCTCTCGCCATCATTTCCTCTCTGTAAAAATTCCATGATTGCAATGGACCTGCCACAGCGGCAATGCCAAAAGCTTTCTGTGTGATAAACCCTATTAGCCAGCCTTGCAGTCTCTAGGAGTGGACAGGTGGAGGGTTCTAGCAGGTGATCTTTTGTGTAAAGAACCAGGTGAAGGGCATGGCAGCCATGGAAGAGTTGTTATAAAACAAGATTTTCCCCCTAGAGCTTTCTCCTTTACCTACTGAGATGGAAAAGGCTTAGGAGAAAGAACCTCAACCACTATACCCGAACAAATAACAGAAATTCATTGAGAACAAATACAATACTAAAAGCTATTTTTTCACTACAAAATTAATTGATTAACTTTTCCCTCTACAAATATATTACTGGAACTTTCTCACTGCACAAACTCTCCAAACAAAATTAATGGTTTTGTTTTGAAAATTAATTTAGATATTAAAAAATTATATTTTCCACCAAGATCTCAGTTACTCAGATTAAATATTAACCAAAAGCTGTCTTCTGCTTAAAGAGAATTTAGCCTTTGAAGTGTTTTTATTAATCTCTTCTGATGTAGGTGCTTGAAATTCTATGAGAGTGCCACTGCCGCCCGTTCTGTGCATCACTTACTGTAATTTATTTTCAGAACATAATTCTATTTATAAATGAAAATCCTATTAAAAGAAGACAAGAAAAATTAGTCCTAGACTTTGCATTGGTAGAGTAGAAACAAAATGATCGGCCTAACCTGAAGTGACATTTACAAATTACCTGTTAATTTAAACCGGGTTGAGGGATGACAGAGTTTAGTCAGACTGACAGGAAGTACCGAAGGAATGACAGTTGGGCCTGGAGTGGCCATAAAGCTCGTGTGGCTGGCACATTTATCTGTGTTCCCCCACTACCCCGCCACCTCCCAGAAAGCTTCCTGCCTAGTAAATAATAGATTTTAAAAAATATTTACATTTTTGGCAGACTAGTGACTAAAGGTTTTACACAGCCAAGGGCTCTCTTCCTTTTTTTTTAAAGGGGAGCAAATGAGTTATTAAAAATGGCTCTGGTTTTAGTCATGTGTGTGTCCTCCTGCAACCTACCGAAGCCCAGATATCAGTTGTTTTCTCCTTAGGTGTCTTTAATGAAACACGAGGACCTAACAAGGCTACAAACAACTGAATATCTACACGTGAGCATTCACTCCCACCCCAAAGTTTACAAGAAAGACCTCGCGCTCCTTTTATTTTTTCTATCTTTGAAATGTAACATCCAAAAATGTTGTAGATAAAATCTTAAAACAATAATCTTTTAAAAAGTTACTCTAAGAAGGGACAAAAATTGCTTTATACTCTGATTTTTCTAATTCAATTTCAATTACTACTTTTCTGTGAAAATTAAAATTCATTTTCACAGAACTTCTATTCCACATTCAGTTTACAACGAGTTACATTTTTCTGTCAGATGGGCATGTCATCAGTAACACTAATATGAGCTATACCTATGGATAGACTGAAAGTATACAAATGCATATACGCAGACACATACACAAAACATAACATGCACTAGTATACCCAATAGTTTGGTTTTTTATAAGCAAGACCTCTTCCTATTTTAAAAAACAAAACTGGTGGTTTTTTTTTTTTTTTATAAGACCATCTTTACCTTCGTAAATTGATAATAAAAACATCTCTGTTTCATCGGCCTGCATCCTGGTTAAGGCTCCTGTCTTCTTTTGTCTCCTCTAAATGTGGTTATCCATTTAAGCATTCATTAAATTTTGAGGAATTGTTGCACTCTTTCTTCTTGTTTACCCATTCTGGAATTCTATTGACTGTGCAGGGATAATTTTGTGACATAAAAGTAATTGCTCTAAATTATTCACACCCTGATTCTCAGAATCTTCATACAACTTTCAGTAACTATTCTGGACTGGAAAAATATCGAGCTTAAGACCTACTTCTCTGAGCAAATGTTTCATTATATTTGTGATAAAGCTGTTCACAAAAGGCAATGATTCATGAGTGTATTGTTTTAGAAGGGTAATGTTACCAAAGTAAGAATTTTTTCTTGAAATTTTGATCCAATGTTCTTGATTTCATAACATTTTTTATCTAGCAATAAGGGATAATTTAACCCCTTAACACTAGGATAATCAGAATAATCACAAGAATAATTAGTGTTTCTTGATAAGAAATAAATTATGAATATATTAAAAATGTCAAATAGAGTGAAAAAGTTTAAAATATGAGATTCTGATGAAGAGGGTCTGTTGGAAAAATGAATCCTCCTTCCCTAGTGCCTCAGCCCAGTTGGGTGAGAGCCTGTCCTGCCTTAAAGTCTTCTCCACACAAATTCCATGACTACTATTTAACAAGTTGTTGAAACATAACATAAACTTAAAATAAAGTTCAGAAAGGAATAACCAAGGGGAATTTTTCAGCTCTGCCTCCCTCCACCCCAGAAGTGCCACAGAAGTATTTCTTCCAATGTAATCTACTATAAAAAAGAAAATCAGAAGTCTCCCTAGTCCTTTTTGGCACATAAAGAAACACACTTTGTACTAAATGCTACTTTGGAGGGGTTTTTCAATCAAGGTTTAGAGATAAATTTTAAATTATCTGTGTCTTAGACTCTTCTGTCACATTGCTGTCAAGAAGCATATGCCTGTTTGGACAATCCTGGTTATTTCTACAAGATTTATGAAATGTTACTTTGCTCTAAGATTGATATCCACGTCCTTATTCAGTATATCAAGGGCATATGATAATGATAGCGATCAATGTTATTTTAACACTGCACAAAGGCCAGGGTGTCAAGGCCATCACTTCATTAGACAACAGGACTATTGATTATTAACTAGAGACTGGCTCAAATCGAAACACCTGTACAATCTCTCCATGCCAAAAAATTATCGGTGGGTGAGCAGATTACATAATCTGTCAACCACTACGAAACTCTCTCAAAACTAAGCAGAATATAAGGAGCATTTGAAAGGGCATTTCGCAATGAGCAATAACTCCTTTATGTCCCCTGCCCCTCTGCTATCCTCCCTCCTAAAGCTGAAATCACTGTAGACTTGCAACACTGCCTGAGTCCTGACCTTATAATGCAAATACTCATTTGAAATTGAGGGGAAGGAGATGAGAAAACTAAGATTCCGGTGAGAGTAGAAGAGAGAGGAAGAAAGTAAGAGGTTATAGGTGTGGAGGGAGACAACTAAGAGCTATTTATGCTCTACTTTTCTCTAATAGTCTCAATTCTATGTTCTTAAAAATAGTAGGTGTTTCCTAAATATTACAGAGCCAAAGAAAATCACACCGTTTTTCCTTCCTGTCAAGAGATATATTATTGGTTAGCGGACTTCAATATTTTTTACATGCAAATTTATCAGATGCCTATTTTCTTTGCCCTGAGCTATGAGCTATGAAATGCGTGTACACTCTAAGCAAGTGTTAAAGAGGCCTCTCTATCCTGGAGTTATATATTCAGACTCTGAGGCAATTTCTCCATTATAGACCATGCTTCCTTATCAGCATAATTTCCCCCTTGACCAGCCCTCTATGTGCACACATTTAGAAAAAAAGAAGTGGGTTAAAAGGAGGGCATTGACAAAAAAAGCCCGTTCAAAACAGTGATTTGAACACTTACTAATGGAGCTTTAAGAACTCATCCTAAGTAAAGTAAATGGCACAAGGCATGTGGAAAACTGATTAGAGAGGACCAAAGCAGACATTTATTGCCCAGAGGTAGAAAGTCCACTAATCTTCCTGTTAAACCTCTGTTTTCATTTCCTTCTCAACTAACCTCACTCTGGACCAAATTCATCACCTGTCTTAAGCCTCCAACTGCTACTGAAATCAAAGAAGTCAAGGGGACAGTGAGTGGACTCTCATGGGATGTATTTCCCCCATTCATCCCTGCATTCCCAAAGATCAGTGTGAAGTGTTGAAATGTCAGGGCCCTGGCTCCTTACAGCTTTCGCTACATTTTTGCTTTTCAGAAGCAGCCTTAGGAACCCAGATCATGGCCTGGATCCTTCACCAGTGGTCTTGAGCAAGGGACTGACTTTGGTAAATTGTAGAGCACACAGAGAAAAATATCTATAACTAATTGTAACATGAGGCTGTAACAGGAGACTTCACTGTCCCTTGTCAAACAATGATGATGGTGCTAGGCTAATAAGACAGAACCCTTTTTGATAAGTGAGAGACTCTAAAAATGCACAGATTAAAAAAGACTGTCAAAGGTCTTTGAGAAACAGAATAAATAACACCATCAATAGATTATAACCCAAAGTATAAAGTAAATATAAATGAGCTCTTATTGCTACAGATAAATGAAGAAGTAAATAAACAAATAAGAAGAGAAAAGTCTTCCCCATAGAATTCTAAATAATTTGTGCACACTCCCATCCAGAAGATGGTCCTTAATGCCCTCCCCCAAACCCTCTTCCCTCCCTTGAAGACGGACTGGATTTAGTGACTTGCTTGCAAAGAATAGCATGTACAAAAGAAGTGGTAAGTTGATGGAGAAATCTGTCAAAGACTACTTGGATGGAGTGATCAAAATTAATACTCCCATTGATAAGTCATGTTTACAACACATAGGCCTAATAGGATGTGAGGAGAAGGAGCATCACTTTTGTGATGCTCAAAACATATAATCCCAGTCTAATTAGGAGGAAAGCATCAGAAAACCCGAATTAGAGAGATTTTACAAAATAACTAACCAATACTCTTCACAACTGTCAAGGTCAAGAAAACAAGGAAAGACTAAGGAATTGTCACAAACCAGAAAAGACTAAGGAGATGTGATGTTTAAATGCAATATGCTACCTTATATTTAATCTTGGAAGAGAAAAAAGGACATTAGTGGAAAAATTAATTAACTCTGAATACAGTCTGGTGTTTTATTAATAGTAAGGGACCAAGGTTGCTGTCTTAGCATTGATAAATATACCTCAGTCATGTAAAGAGTTAACATTAGGGGAAGCTGTGTGAGGAGTATACAAGTCTCTGTATTCTCTTTGCAACTTTTCTATAAATCTAAAATTATTCCACGGTAAAAAGTTTATTTACGAAATTCAAAAATATTTCCATAACGACCTGCCTAGAATTTTTTAAATGATTAGCAATTTTTATTTCTTCATAAGTGTTCAGACTAAGAACATTATTTCCACACTGTGGATATCTACCCAATCAGAGGAAATATCAGACCTCAATACTCCATTAAGCTAATGGCATTACCATATATTACATGAAAATGTGCATACCTTTACATGGCTGTTCTTAGGATATTTTTTTTATTACACTTTAAGTTCTGGGATATATGGGCAGAATGTGCAGGTTTGTTACATAGGTATACATGTACCATGGTAGTTGCTGCACCCATCAACCCATCATCTACATTAGGTATTTCTCCTAATGCTATCCCTCCCCATCACCCCTCCCCTCATAGGCCCCACTGTGTGATGTTCCCCTCCCTGTGTCCATGTGTTTTCATTGTTCAACTCCCACTTATGAGTGAGAACATGCAGTGTTTGGTTTTCTGTTCTTGTGTTAGATTACTGAGAATGATGGTTTCCAGCTTCATCCATGTCCCTGCAAAGGACATGAACTCATCCTTTTTATGGCTGCATAGTATTCCATGGTATATATGTGCCACATTTTCTTTTTCCAGTCTATCATTAATGGTCATTTCGGTTGGTTCCAAGTCTTTGCTATTGTGAACACTGCTGCAATAAACATATGTGTGCATGTGTCTTTAGAGTAGATTGACTTATAATCCTTTGGATATATACCCAGTAACGGGATTGCTCAGTCAAATGGTATTTCTGGTTCTAAATCCTTGAGGAATCACCACACTGTCTTTCACAATGGTTGAACAAATTTACACTCCCACCAACAGTGTAAAAGCATTCCTATTTCTCCACATCCTCTCCAACATCTGTTGTTTCCTGATTTTTTAATGATTGCCATTCTAACTGGTGTGAGATGGCTATTTCATTGTGGTTTTGATTTGCATTTCTTTAATGACCAGTGATTATAAGCTTTTTCTCATACGTTTGTTGGCTGCATAAATGTTTTCCTTTGAGAAGAGTCTGTTCATATCTGTTGTCCTCTTTTTGATGGGGTTGCTTTCTTGTAAATTTGTTTAAGTTTTTTGAACATTATCCATTTGTCAGATGGATAGATTGCAAAAATTTCTCCCATTCTCTATCTAGGTTGCCTGTTCACTCTGATAATGATTTCTTTTGCTGTGCAGAATCTCTATAGTTTAATTAGATCCCATTTGTCAATTTTGGCTTTTGTTGCCATTGCTTTTGGTGTTTTGACCTGCCTAGAATTTTTTTCATTGTGTAAAGGAAATGAATAAAGATGTACAAAATTACATTTTTGTCAAGAAAAAGAATGAAATGAGAAGGGATAACCTATTTGTACAAAAAAGAACTAAATAAAACTATACACACACATTTTTATACATAAATGTCTATATAATATATAGACATATATAGATCATAAATTCATAGATATATAGATAGATCAATAGGAGAATAGCTATTCTATTCACTTATTATTTTATTCATTTACTTACTACTATTTTTGAAATAATAACTATTATATGCAAGGCACTTTGCCATCGGCTAGAAATCCAACAATGAACAAGATGAATATGAGCCTTATCCCCAGGGAGCTCTTTAGCAAGTTCATAAAGATTTTTGTGTTCCAAAACTTTTAAATCTTCAAGAATGTCTTCTTAAGATTCATGTATTTCTCAAAAGTATTAGTTTTTTAGAATAAAATTGTTGGGTTGCAAATCCTGACATACCATTTATTAGGTACATGGTTCTATCCAAGATTTTTAATACTTACTCATACCTTAGTTTCTTGGTCTGGAAAATGGGGATCATAATAATTACTACCTATCAAACCTGCCATGAGAGTAAAATAAGTCTTCACATATGTTATAAAATGCTATGCAAGTGTCACCTATAATATAAAGGACATTTAACATGCCATCCACCAGGGCCTATTGGGAAAAGTAACCATGGTAGAATGGGGAATCAGAAAGGAAGATGGAGTTCTGACTTTGGAGACAGGAAGTTACCAGGAAAAAAAATCTTCTCTACGTCATAATCTTGCCTGGAGTCAGCTTTGGAACTGAATATGTAAATGTCTAGAAGAGAAGTACAAAACAATCTTGTGATAGAAGTAAAAGTCACACATTATTATCCCCATAAATGGATGAAGTACTTGAGGCCTAAGGATGTTAAATAACCTGTTCATAATTCCACACTGAGTCAGTAAGACAAGCAAATTGAGAATTTAGTCCATTTGGCATTGAGAGTGTCACTACAAAGGTTTCTGTTCTTTAACACACCTTTTGTGCATATACCCAGCTAGTGAGGACTCAAGATCTAAAACTGCTTTTTGGGTTGATCGATGGCTGTGATTGGAGATTTATGTAGAGTTGTTTGGCCAGATGGGATGCCATAGTTTCCTCATGCCTGTTCTTCCATGCAATCCTATTTAATGCTATGAAACTCTTCATCTGCCCTCTCCTTCTCTGTGTCATCACCTCTAACCCCACACCACTGGCCATCCAGGAGAGGCCTCTACTGCAAGCCATATGCCAGTCTTTGCTACCTCTCCTTCCCTATGTTGTACGGTACAATTAAATTATGATGTATACTTGTATTTTAATGTTATATTTATAACTGTACATATGCCCAAAGGCTTTAGCAGGAGTTACATTTTTATATCTTGAAAAAAATACATATTCAAAATATCAGTTTTTGAAAAACAAGAAAATTCCTTCAGTAGTTTTCTTCTTTTTGCAAGACAAGAGTAAAGTCAAAATTTTCCCTAGGCTACTTTATGAAGCATTAGATCAATTTGAAAAGTTTTTTGCTTTTTAGAAAAGCTTCTGGTGGTTCTTCTGGCTATTTTTTTGCACACATGGCACATAGATGACAGTCTATTTCAACTCAATATTTCAAGTCCATGACCATTTATTGAGTTTTAAGTTTCTGAGACACAAAAATGAATGAGTTTAATCTCTCAAAGGATTTATTATGTAGTGAAAATGGGAAACAAAACAAATAGCTAGAAAATAATATAATTTTTAAATCTGACTTACAAATACATTGCTTTTGAGGTTTAGTTGGGATTGTTGGGAGAGGTGTGTGAGAAAAATAGTGGAGAAGGAGAAAAGATATTTGAGTTGGATCTTCAAGAATATGTATGGGTTTCATAGCAGAACAATAAAATGTAGGCAGCTAGGCAGACAGAATCACATGAGCACCAACCCAGAAACATCAATTATAGAAGACATATGATACTAGAGCTTCAGGAGGGCAAGATCAGAGGTGAAGAAACAAAATATGGTTGAAGGCAGCTTTTGAAAGCCTTTATAACAAGGCAGGTGGATCATTTGAGGTCTGGAGTTCAAGACCAGCCTGGCCAACATGGTGAAACCCCCATCTATACTAAAAATACAAAATTAGTGGGGCATGGTGGCTCGTGCCTATAGTCCCAGCTACGCAGGAGGCTGAGGCAGGAGAATCACTTGAACCTGGGAGATGGAGGTTGCAGTGAGCCATGATAGTGCCACTGCACTCCAGCCTGGGTGACAGAGTGAGACTCCATCTGAAAACAACAACAACAAAGTTCTTATATTCTAGTTAAGAAGTTTGAGATTTTTGATCTTGAGAGTATGTCTATTGATCAGAAAGTTTCATGGGGTTTGAAGCTTAGAAAAGGATGCTGAGGTCATGACTAAGAATAGAATATTCAAGTAAAGACTAATAAAATCATCCAGGCTGGTTAAATGTTATTTTTAAAGGACAGTTGTCAATTTACTAACCAAATTTAATTCAGTTTTACAAATATGAACTGATAAATAATGGTTTATATCAGTCAGAGCTCTGTCAGGAAAACAGAAACCATTCTAGGTATTTCATGCAGAAATGGTTGCAACACAAGAAATTGGAAACTTGAAATATGTTGGAGAGGCTGATGGAGCAAAAGGGGATGCCACCACCAGCATTCAGGAAACCAGGAGATACATATATTTAAGGAAACTGTCACTGATGATACAGCCAGCTTCAGCACCTAAGTAGTGCTAAGAAATTATAGAACACCCAGAGCTTTTGAAAAAAAAATCTTAATTCTGTTATCTTTCATACCTCAAACATCTATCTACCCAATGCTGGCAAGAAACAATCATAGATTTTTATTCCCGTTTGCCTTCCAATTTTTGCACAAGTATCTTTCACTGGTAGAATATAAAATGGAAATCTTCCAGCAGAGATTTTTAACGAATTTTATTCTTATGCTTTGAGTCCCTCCAACAATGGTAGCACAGAGAAGATGGGGAATGGTATTGAGCTGCCAACAACTTGGTATATTGTGCAAGGAAAGTAAAAATCTAGGGTAAATATTTATTAAATATTTACCCTAGATTTTTAAATATATTTAAATGACATCAGTAGTAAAATATAGAGTTATCAAATGCATTGGGGAAACAAAACAACAAAATAAAAAACCAGAGGACCAAAACAACACATAACAAAATAAAACAAACCTCCTAAGAATTTTAGAGCTCCACCGTACCTTTTTCTAATTTGGAAAAGTTGTCCCAAATCAGGTGTACCAAAAATTCGTGAGCCAAACTCTCTCTACTATGTCTTCTGACTCTAGCCCCAACTAACACAGTCTCAAAACTTACTCCTGATAATTCACAAGACTTTTGAAGATTTGAGAGACAATGTTCAGTTTTGCCATAATAAAACAGGCACAAATATAATAGGCACTTAAGGGTAAAGTCTCAAATGAGAATAATCATGGATTTCCATGGAATCTTCTGTGAGGTTCTCAAACACACAAGAAAGACCCATCAAATATTGCATTTCTGACCACACACACACACACACACACACACGTCCTTAATTTTTTTTTTTTTTTTTTTTTTTTTGAGATGGAGTTTCGCTCTTGTTGCCCAGGCTGGAGTGCAATGACGTAACCTAGGCTCACTGCAACTTCTGTATCCTGGGCTCAAGTGATTCTCCTGCCTCAGCCTCCTGAGTAACTGGGATTACAGGCCTGTGCTACCGTGCCTGGCTAATTTTGTATTTTTAGTAGAGACAGGATTTCTCTATGTTGGCCAGGCTGGTCTTGAACTCCCAGCCTTAGGTGATCCACCTGTCTTGGCCTCCCAAACTCCTGGGATTACAGGTGTAAGCCACCGTGCCTGACCTCCTTAAATTTTTTAGTTGGTTCTCATTGCTCTTAAAAACCTGGTCTGCCAAGCAGCAAGTCACAGCCCTTGACTACCTCTCCAGGTTAAATTCACATGCTTCTACCCTCACATGGTGCACAGAATCCACTCTGGTCTTCATTCAGTCCTTTCTAGCATAGGCCCTTCTTCATCTGCCAGAGATGTTTCTGCCCACCACCTCCCATGCCTCCTCTGGTCTGACTGACTCTTACTAATCTATCAAGTGTCAGTGGATGTGACACTTCCCCCTGGGGAAAGGGGCCTCACCTGCTTATCAGTCTTAAGTTTCCCATTAGTCTTGCCCATCATGTTCTATACTTTCTCTACACAGAATTTACCTAGAGTAATCACATAATTATGTGCATAATTTATTGTTAATTATTTGTTTTATTTCTGTCTCTTCCAGGAAATTCCAAGAGGCGATGACCTTTGTTGGTCTTGTTTATAATTGTATCTTCAGAGTCCAACACAGTCGGTCATAGCAGACACTTGGTAACTATTTGTGGAAGGAAGGAGGGAAAGAAGGAAGAAAGAAAGGGAGGGAGGGAGGGAAGGAAGGAGGTAAGGAGGAAGGGAGGGAGGGCAACGCAGGGGAGTGGGGAAGTTAGGGGAGGGGGAAGAGGGTGGAGGGGGAAAAGGAAGGAAGGGAAGGAACAGCAGGAATAAACAGCACCCTTGGCCTCCATTACTAAGCTGCACAATCTATTTACTTGTAAACAAAGTCTTTATTTCCCTGCATTTCTAGCATTCTATGAGAATACTAAAGTGTGGTGAGTTCCTTATTTTCAAGTTATTTACTATATACATCTAAATCCAGACAACTTAATTCTCAGGACAATTGAAGTCTCAGAGTCTTTGGGGGAAATCCTTGAAAAGTAGAGCACTACCTGGGGAATGGATTTTGTGTGTGAAAGAAAATGACAAATGTCAACAAAAGAGAAACACCAAGAAGCCATATCCATGGGCTTTGAATGAGACTCTGCCTTTGGACAAGCACTTGGGGCTCTGGCATCTAAACCATGAATTGGGGCACTTTGTAAGCAGCTACAACACTCTCGTACCTTGCAGCTTCTGATCTGTGGCAGCTGCATCTTAGCATGGCAGTTAACCAAAAATGGGTGAACTCCCCAGGAAACACACCTATTTGAAGCTATCATCTAGTAAAGCCCTTGGAATGGGGGAAAGGAGGAACATTGCTGCAGAATGTAGCCAAAAGAAGTTGAGCTGCTTCTTTTCAAACGTGTTGTCAATTGGTGATTATCAGACAACTTCTGTTTTCACATGTAGGATCAATCAGAGATCCAAATGCAAAATTCAGCTCTCAGGTACATCATTTGGATTTTTAAAACTCCCTTGGGAACCTAGAGCCCGTAAAGAACTGAAAGGTTTACAATGAAGCATAAATACACTATTTTCAATTCTGACAGATCTAATCTTATTCTAAAATAGCCTGTTATTTAAAGGAAGATGATATCCACTTTTAGCAACCCAACATTGAAGTTTCAAGAGTTAAGAACCCTCTCAACTTGAATAAATTCACAAACATGAAAATTAATTTTGCATTATTCTTTGAAATTTCACACTTACAAGCATCAAAATTGGCTTTCTGTTATTCTGTCAACTTAAAAGGAAATTGGGAATGGGGCAGTTTTTCCAGCTGCTGAACAGTGTCATTGTGTTGTAGCCATGAGACAGCAGAGATGCGAATGATCATAGCATTGAACAATCTCACAAGGTGGGGTTCAATAGCCAAATGTAGGAATTTGTTGATAGGGAAGACACACACACACACACACACACAAACACACACACACACACACACACAATCTAGCAAAGGAACCATTCAAAAGCTGCCTAGATAGAAGTAAAGCATAGGCTCTAAAGCCAGACTGCCTATGTTTGCATGCTTGGCTCTGATAGACACATATAGTTCAACTCTGAACATGCCCCCTGTGCCTCAGTTTTCTCATCGGTAAGATAAGAATACCAATATTATCTCCCCAGTGATTGCTGTGAGGCTGAAATGCCGTACTAAATGTAAAGTGGTTAGAACAGTCATCTGGAATGTAGTAAATCATTGATAAATAGTACTATGATGATGATGAGACCTTCTGAAGGATGCATGCCTGGACTCTTCCTCCAAAATAAACATATTTGTGAGTACCTTTGAGTCTATACTAAGTGTTAGATGCCATACATTTTCATAAATATATCCTGAATAAGTATGTGTTTATGACTTTGAGCCACACATAAATGTTCATCTAAGGCAGTTTCTGTAAAAGGCCAGATAGTATTTTAGACTTCACAACTATTCAACTCTGCTGTGTAGTATGAAAGCAGCTATAGATAATACATAATAAATGAACATAGCTATGTTTCAGTAAAGTTTTATTTGCAAAAGGAAGCAAGCTAGATTTGGCCCCTGAGAGGTAGTTTGCCTGTTCCTTATCTAATGGATTCTTCAACTAGGAAATATTTACATAGGTAGTTTCCTAAATGAAGATATTTAGAAAAGGAAGATTCAAATCTCCTTAGTTATTTAATCCAGTGCTTCACAGGGCATTGTGTATATGAGTGAAGTCCTTCCTGATATCACACTTAACTCCTCTTTAGACAATTAATTAGCAAGTCTTAGTTTCTTCCCAAATTCACAAGAAAAATTTTGGACTAAAACTACTTTATTCATTAAAAACAATAGTCTACCATTTTATAAATGTTTTCTCTGTAGCAGTCAGTGTTCCAAATGAGTTGTGCATTACCTCATTTAGTCACGACGATGGCAAACACCGACACTTTCAGAATATATCCCCATTCTGCTTACCCTCCACCTCCACCTGGCCCATCCCGAAGCAGGGAAGCTTCATCCCGTCCCTCGTTTCCAATTATAGCTCTGAACTCATCATCCCATTTCTACCCTTGTCCCTTACAGTTCACATACAACTTCCAGCCTGCTGTTCCTTATAAAATGTGTCAGATCATGTGACTTTTCTGCTCTCTCAGGATAAAACACGAAATTCCTAATGGTAGATGTCAGACCCTCTGAACTGGCCCTGATCTCCTTTCTGGCCTTATCTTTTGTTATTGTCACCCTCTGCTCACTCAGTCTCCTGCCTTAGGGGTCTTGCATTTACTCTTTTGTAGACTTCATTTAACAATGGCTCCATCTTTCCCACCTTCAGGATTTTGCTCAAATAATATCTTCTCAATCGCCTACCCTGACAATCCTATCTCAAGTTGCACTCCCACCCATTACCATTCTTATCCTCCCTTTCTGCTTTATCGCCACACCTCTTATTATATATGCTATTTTTACATTTGCTATTTATAGTTGCTATTATATTTGCTACTTTGTCTGCTTCCACCCACTAGAATAAAAGCTAAAGGGGGTAGGAATTTTGTTCCCTGCTGTCTCCAGAACCTAAAATAATGCTTTCCACATTGTAGGTATCTCATAAATACGTGTTAAATGAATGAATCTATGAGATGCTTCCCTTGTTGCCAAGTAAGGTTACAGGTGCTTTAAAGGTATTATTTGTTTCAATCCTCACAATCCTGTAAATAGATGCTATTATAATCCATATTCTCAAATGAGGAAACCAAACAGCTGAAAGATTAATGAATTGCCCAAATCATGTGACAAGCAATAGCTGCATGTCCCTGAAAGTAGGTGATCCAGCCCCAGCCTCTCTGCTCCCAACTGCTATGCTACACTCTCTTTATTTAACCCTCACTTCTTCTTGAGTGCAAGTCTGATCTTCCTGGTTTTACAGATGAGAAAAGTGAAGCTCCATGATGTTAAGTAAGTTTTTGAAGGTCACACAGTCTGTAAATTGCAATGCTAGAATTCAAACCTATGCCTATGAACTCCAAAAATTAATTTTTGAATGCTGTGTGATGGACTTTGACAAAGCAAAACTGATACAATTTTATAAAAACACAGCCTTTTACACATTGACGGGCTTAAGGCGAACATTCAGAAAGCCCTTGTTCAGCCTCCTACCTGATGTGGCCAATTCTTTAGAGGCTTTCTCAGCACTAAGGGAGTTGCCAGACAGTGGCAAGAAGCCTGGAAAAGATATTATCAACATCCTCACTGCATTAGGAGAAAAAAGGAAAGAATAGTAAACATCCTTGTAAAAGGAACAAGAAAACAAAGATTTACATTTCATTTTGGCCAACCAGCTCATCTGGATGCTCCCAAATTAAATTTCAACCACCTACAGCTCAGATATGTCAAACCTGGGATTCAAAAAAGATTCGAAGAAGGTGACGCTGTACATGGCAAAAATAACAATTCCTTTGGAACACAAATGAAAGTGATGCCTACTACTGAACTAGTGTTAAGTCAGTACCTCTTTTATATCAAGGGAGGTGACGGAACAAAGATCAGAAGAAGGGACAATGGTTGAACTAGATCCCTCATTAGTAACAAGGAAGAGCCAGGTAAATCCAAACAAAGGTGACAAACACTTGCAGAAACTGTTGTTTTGATTCCTAGAAGAATATATAAAAGGAGAGACCATCTGGAAATTCTAATTTTTAAAAGGACATGGATAAACATAAATGCTTTATTTTATATTTTATTAAAAAAGTTAGGTACACAAGGAAGCTGTAATACTAAGAAGGTGTTCTTACTTGCATTTTAAAGCAGTTAAAATTGCAACGATGCATCAAGAAGTATCACAAAAGACCTGGAATTTTAATAATTTGGAGAAGGCTTCTGATGCACAAAGGCAGGGGGAGGGATTAGATTCTTGATATCCAGTTCTCATCACACCAGGAATCTCATATTATGTTTGTTAGGAAAAGGAATCCACCATAATTCCTGCAGCCTTAATGTTGAACAGAAATGTCAATATGTTTTATTCAACCTTTTATTTTTCTTCATAAGGTAAAATCTGGCTCATATATCTCAGAACATAATAACCCTCAAAAATTCTAAGAAAGACAAAAAATATATATTTATATTTTATAATTATTTGATAATTACTGTTTCTATTATTACCCAGAATGCACAACTACAACTACATGTATTATTTGATGTGTGTGTGTGTATGTAGATTTATATGCACACACAAATTGTTTCAAAATCTTTTTCAAAAGGTTAAGGAAATAAAATACTATAAAAAATCTAATGTGGTTTAAAATGTTACATGTGGAAGGATACTTTAAGCAAGTTTCCCTGTGTCTATATATACATATGTCTACATATAATCAGGGTACGTATAATAAAACACAATCACAACAGAAACTCGACAATGATGAATAGAAATAATTTGATTAAAGAATGTAACCTTTGAAATCAAAGAAAGCTACACAAAATCCTCAAAGCTGAATTCAATACTTTGGGCTGGGGAGAAGAGAAATGAGATTTTTAAAATATTTTATTAAATTTTCATAATTTAGAATGCTGCTCTGTAACTGTTTTGAAAATATGGGTCATATTTTTACTATTATCTATGGCCACAGCCTTGTGTGCCTGCACATACACACACACACACACACACACACACACACACACACACACAAAACTCTAAATGGAATTTGTCACTATAGGATATTTAAAATCCAGACTTGCTGCATTTAAAATGTATGGAATTTATTTTTAAACCAGCCATATCTGAATTCAATGCCTTATATTTTGAGTTTTAATTCCAATCATGCTAATTTTAAGTCACAAACATATATCTGCCGGTAATGAAGGTTGTTTAATTAGGTCCAGATAAAATAGCTCCAATTCTGTTTCTGATCCACCTGTCAAAGCAAATCAGTCTTTTACATGGCTAAAAAAAAAACAAATTAGACTAGCTGATGACTTTTTGAATATTCAAGTAGACACACCGAGGATAAATCCAAACAGAACTTGTGACTGAACAAAAGCCTGAAACGTGACCTCAAAGATGAAGATATCTTATTCTGCCAAAAGCAGATTTGCAAGCTGGGTCTTCCCAGTTATGAAGTCAAGGACAGGGTGCTAAGAAGAAGTAATGAGAAGGATAACAAAAACAGAACAACACAGCACTACAAGAAATCAAATCTGCCACAGCTTCGGGCGACGTAACAGCTCAATGTAATGAAAAATAAACACAAACAATGATGAAAATTGTGACAGAGAGGGTCAGTTTAACATTTTCTCTGTGAAGGAAATTCTAAAACAAGAAGTATCCTAACTCATAGAGTATATGCTATCCACAGTTACCATATAAATTATTTTCAAAGACTATTAAAGATAGAAAAACTGTGTCTCTTACAAGTTTAATATGAATAGTTTAGTGTATTCTAGTTCTACAGATCTAGTTTACTTATGTATAAAGCACTATACATTTCAATACAGATCCATGTAAGTCCAGGGAAAAAGTTATTTGAAATTGGCATGGTGACCATGTGAATAGGAAGTCTTAGATGGGAGGTACAGAAGAAAGAAGAGAAAAAAATAACCTGATACCAAATCCTTCAGAAGTTTGGAGGTTATTTCTATATAAGACTCTCAGAACCTTCCATCCTCCCATAGTTGGATCCTGAGCAAAGATGTGAGATGGAGTCAGTAGTCGAGTCTCCAGAAATATGACTATACTCCTAATTCCTCGTTATTGCATTCAGAATAGGCTTTGGATTCAGAAAAGAGACTCATGCTTAACACTCTCATTCCTAAACTGTTAGCAAGAGACACAAAAATAAAAACAATAGTACATGTTTTAAACATTTTATAGAAATACATGCACATACACACACACACACACACACACACACACACACACAAACTGCACAGATAATTTAATAGGGAAAAGATTAGAAAATGAAACAACTGGATATTCATTTGGAAAAATTAATCTCTTTCTTTACCTCACTTCATACACAAATTAACTCAAAATGGATAAAAGATCTAAATTGAAAAGTGAAACTATAAAATTCCTGGACAAAAATAGGATAAAATTTTCATAGCCTTGGCGTAAGCAAAGATTTATTTGATTAAAATACAAAATGAATGAATCATAAAGGAAAGATTGATAAATATAACTTTAAATTAAAAGTCTTTGCTCTTTTAAATGTGCCATCAAAAAAAAAAATAAAAATAAAAGACAAGTAAAGACAAAAAAATTGCTATAACTGTATCTGACAATCAGTAAAACAACTGAGTTTTTAAAATGAGCAAAATTGAATAAACGCTTCATAAAAGATGACATACAAGTGGCTAATCTGCACATGGAAAGAGGTTTATTATGATTAAGTCATCAGAAGTTTACTGCCGTTTGTATCAAACACAAATTAAAGACACAATGAGATACCATTACGCATACATTACAATGGCTGAATTTAAAAAGACTGACAATACCAAGTCTTGGCAAGGATGTGAAACAACTGGAATTCTCGTCTATTACTAGTATAAAGTGATGCAAACACTGGAAAACAGTTTAACAGCTTCTTATAAGCTTAAAAGTACATTCTCTGTGGATAAATTAGAAAAACCCATCTAAATCTATTTTAGTTCTGACTTCAGCCATGTCTGGAGGTTACCTGATACAAAAACTAGAAACTACTGTGTCCATTAACAAAAAATTGCCTGGGAAGAAGCACAGGTAGCATTTTGGGGAGATGAAAATGTTTCTGTATCATGGACATTGCATTCCATGGTCTCTAAAATTCCCAGAATGCTTATTTGGTTTCCTAGATGTCTTGTCTCAAAAGTAAATAAACATTTCAAAGAGATATCATTTAAAAGGTATATTTTTAGTGAAAATAAATAAATTCTACATTCTGGATTGTACATTAGTTTAAATGAAGTCCCTAGAGCATGATTACCCCATAAAGAGTAAAAATTCTGACATTTTGAATGTTGCCAGACATCAATTTGCTACAAAAATGCACATACCTTAAGTGTAACTTAAAAATGAAAGTAGACTACTCTCCTTTTGGTCTTCCTATAAAAGAAAATGTAATTGTTATGACTACTTATGTCCTGGGTTTACTAGAATGGCCCTGGTTTCGAAATCCTTTCTCATTGCCCCCATGAGAAATCAACTTGCTATGGGCTGAATGTTTGTGTTCCTCCAAATTCATATGTTGAACCCCTAATCCCTAGTGTCACACTGTTTGGAGGTGGGATCTTCAGAAGGTAATTAGGTCATGAGGGTGAAGCCGTCATGAATGGGATTAATGCCTTTATAAAAAGAGACACAAGAGAGATTATCTCTATCCCTCCCTGCCATGCAAGGACACAGTGAAAGAACAGCTGTCACCAAACCAGGAAGAGGGATCTCACCAGAACCCAACCATGCTGTCACCCTGACCTCAGACTTCCTGGCCTTCTGAACTGCAATCAATAAGTTTCTGTTGTTTAAGTTACCCAGCCTATGACATTCTGTTATTGCATCCCAAACTAAGATACAACTTGTTCCCTGATTGAAGTATATGTCCTGGGTTTTAATTATAAAAATAAAAGCTACACTTTATAAACCTAAACTCAAACTCTCCTCATGGAGACTGCAATCTGCTTGGGAAACTAAAAGAAGTATATGAACCAAAGAAATAGAATGTGGAGGATCTAACATTAAGTGTCAAAACACAGCACAGACTATCAGCAGCATGCCCCAACAGTGGTCCAAGCTCTCCCGTCCTCCTCAGGCCAGAGCCCAAAGGAATCACAAGGGGAACCATTCCAAAGAGGGATGTGGGCCAGTGGGGATAGTTGCTTCATCTCTCTGTGCCTTGGTCACCTAATCTATAAAACAAATATAACACCCATTTCACAGTGATATTGTGGAGATTACATATGACACCCCTTAAAAAATACTTTAAGGTCTAGTCATCTCTGGTTACTGGAATTCCTTGAGGGGAACCACATTATCTGCACACCCAGCCCCCTGGCCCTAGCATGGTGGAAGGCAACAGCAAGTCTAAAAAGTTATGAGCCAGTAATTTTACCCCAAGTAGGTCTTTAAAGCTTCCTTTCCAACTCAGTTTTCTGCAATGAAAGGTGCTGTATAAGCAAAAAAATTATTAGTATTAATAAAAATATTTCAGCCATGCTGCTTCTTGCATCATATGTAATTCATTAGCATCAGCTCATAGGCAAGGCAAAATTTTCATGTCAAATAATGTTTTATGGGTCTTTAGAACATCATACTCACTGGGTGTCCCCACATCATGATGAGACCTCCCCAGGAGGGAAGACAGGAAGCACAGGCTTCTAGAAACCTTTTCTTTTTCAAATTTGCTTGGGAAAAAGGGTTAGTTTATACTTCTTGTTCAGCAGCCGCGCAATGCCAGGAAGCTTAGGTGCTTCTTGAAAGGATGCATGTTGTTTTGTTCATGGGAATAGGATTTATAATGATGTTAATTCGAAAGAAGAAATTAAATACAAAAAGGTTAATGAAAGGTTTCAGTCATGATTACGGTGACCATGATCAATCAAAGGCCAGAGAAATGGCTGTTTTACAATTAAAATATCCCAGCACATTGTTATTTATCACTATTGCCATATTGCAACAGCAGGCCACAATTAATCATATAAATCACCCCAGTGGACTCAATTCTGAGGTTCTCTTTTTGTCAAATAAGATGGCCATGTTATTGTTAAAAATGATGAAAAGACTTTTTTTTCTGATATTCTGATTTAACATACTTTTGTTTAAAAAGATCTTTTACGCAAAGATTATAGGGAAAACTCTAGGCAGGAAACTTTAATAATTTCAAAGCTCATTAGATTTCAAGAATGGATATATACCTCCCATTCAAATGCATAATAGCATTTTCACAAAGGTTTATCAAAGAGTGAATTAATTGGGTTCTATGTTTCGTAGTCATTATTCTTTCATTCATTCATCGTTCATTAAACCAGTACTTACTGAGGGTCTACTATATGCCAGATACTCAACTAGGCCCCAGAGCCATAGCAGTCATGGTCCTCAACCTCATGTGAGGAGAGTCTTATAGGGAAGAATGTCATGACACTAGTAATCACAAAAGTGGAGAATGTTTTGAAAGACTGCAAAAATTACAGGAGTCTGAGTAAGAAAGGGATATTTCAATTGAGACCTAAAGGATAAGGAGGGGTAGTTGGACAGGTCAGGGGAAGGTATCCAGACAGAGAAAATAGCTTATACAATTGGCCACTGCTGTACCACTGAAACCTGGTACATTGCAGGGACATGATAAGTATTTGTGGAATATCTTAACTCTGAATGTTGGGTTTCCAGAGGTCCTTGACTGTGTAGTCAGAGCCATCTTCTTGGAGAATGACGGGCCCATGACAAGGCCCGCTCAGCCTTCTCCTTTTCTTATCCATAGTCCTGCACAGAGAAAACCTGACTAATAGGAGTTGGGGATAAAGAAAAATATTTTTTAAAAAAAGCAAGAGAAAATCCATGGTGGGGTAGGAAATAAGTGGAAAAGAGAGGCCAAGGTGCTGCCTGTAGCCATTCCATAGACCCATATGGTGCTGGGATTTGGGTAATAAGCATATGTTTGCATGAGCTTGAGGGTTTTGTTTTCCCAATAGGAAAAAAGTCCCCTCGTCTCATGTCACCGTGCAGTTTGTGCCTTGCACAAAGGTACCATCAAAAACAGTGAATGGAAGCTGAAATAAGCCCAGACTCCACTCTCCAAGTTAAATGCCCTAGCATGGGATTGTTACCTCACAGAGGAGGCATCTTTTCCTAATTTGTTCACTCAAAGAGGATGCCTTTTATTAATTCCCATAAGGCATCTTATAAACCAGCTGCATTCCTATTCCTTCATAGTGCTCTTCCCCTTGGACTGTAGGATACATGGATATTAGTTTCATATTTTGCACTAACGTTTTTATTCAAAAAAAAAAAAAACCCAGATCTAAACCAAATTAATACATCAGCAAAATGAGAAATGTGGGGCAGAGCTATTCTGTAGATGAGGATGATGCTACCAAAACACAGCCCTTCATGGGTCGTGGGTGCAAGTTAAAATTTATTCCTCTAAAATAACCCTGTTTAGACTCAAGGCAATTGTTGTAACATCATTTCCTCCATGACTGAACACTGTAGAGCGCCAGAAAGTGTTAATTTCATAAGCCTAATTCATAAAGACCATAGAAAGAGTGTAGTTAATATCAACAATGCATATTCCTCAAATCCATTGAGTCAAGGCATTTTAAGTTACAGCACTTCCCCAGGTCTGGGTTTCAGAGAAGAAACAAAGAGGTATGCGATTTTTGTCTCTGACTTCACTGAATTTGCATACAGTAAAAAAAGTGAAAATAACAGCTATTTTCTACCATTAAAATATGGATAAAGATTGTTTAACTGCACAAACATAAGATGGGAAGTGAAAATGTTTCTTAGTGTGTATGAATATAACATCAGGATAACAAATGTCACATTTTGCCTCTGCCTTACAAGTTTTAGAGTGCATTCAAATATATTATTCCAATTGAACCTCACAATAATCACGGGAAGTTAGGCAAGCCACATACTTTCACGTTCATTTCATGTCCAAATGAAACAGTTCCTGGGAGAAGTTAACAACTTGCCCCAAATCATATAGAGCCCACACCAGAAATCAGGCAATTTGACTACAAGTTTTTTTTTTTTTTTAAATGAGATTTGGAGTTTAATTAAAAATAGAACAGGGATACATTAACAAACAAAAAACACTTTTCTGATTATCAATTTTTGAGACTCAAAGCATCCCCAAAACATTGGAGATCCAGCTTATTCCTGAGAGACATCAACCATCACAAAAGGTTTTCACTCTGAACTATTCACATTTTTGTAGCAGAAAACAGAACAAAGTTCTGCAGACATCCTTCCTCTCTTGTAAAATGTATTCACAAACAGGGTCTTTTCATAGTTCAAAAGAAAAACAATCGGGCTTCTTTCTTGACCAAATGGCCTGGGCAAGTCTAGGCTCTCTTTACCAAAGCACAGACCAGAAAGAAACAAAGCTAGGAGTCGCTTGTTCCTGTGAACTTGTGAGACCACGGGGTTGCTGTGGCAATTCCTAGCAGGACTATTTTTGCTATAAATTATTACAAGTATCCAACAGAAGAAATCCTGGTGGATGAGAGGTGCTGACAACATGTGGCAGTTAATTGAACATATAATCAGGGGTTGCACCACTGTGGCAGCTCTGGATTATATCAACAGGCATAATGATGTTGCTAAAATTATGCACCCACAATTATCCCTTAAAGGTAGGTGATAAATGAATTAAGTACTAGAAGCACACTCCTTCAAATACATAGGACTCAACTGCTACTAGGTGTACAAGGACGGTGCCATGCCAAAGAATTGGCATTCCACTAGGTGATTAGTAAGCTCTTTATTTATGACAACAGTTTAGTAAAACATTGACGTGGGTGCTCCATGTAGTTGAATCATTTTTTAAAATAGGAAAAAATGAAGCATTTGTATATTGTCTCTGGCAAAAGGGGCAAAAGCACATAAAGAATTCAAAAAAGCATCAAAATAAAAATGATTTTTCAGGTACTGGGGGTAGATGGTCAGTTTTTAGTTAAGAGGAGCCATCTCATGCACCTACACATTTTCATGATATTTCAGTATCAGGAACTTGCAGATAAGGATTAAACAACTTTTATAAGATGTTGAAGTCCCTACCAGGTTCTTACCAGTACCATGTGCAAGGCAAATATTTAATCTGTTTAGCTTCAGTTTCCTCATCTACCAAATAAATACAACAGTTGCTCCAAACCTCCTTTAAACCATTAAATATGGATATTTAGTCTAGTACTTGGCATTAAATGAATAGACAATGCCCTTGTGATTATTACTGGGTCTCGGGCTACTATAATGTATCTATATGCCGTAGATAGTCATGCCTGACTTTTCTAATGGTACTAAGCCATTAATCAAGTGAATTTCTACATCTGACTCCATCAGTATCTACACACCTTCATGTTTTAAAGACATACATATAGTATTCAGGCATTGGGCCTCCTTTGCTTGTTTATAGCATTTTGAAGGGAGAATTATCAGCCAAAATAAATGAGAAAGTGACCAGGTTCAGCCATTGTAGAACTTTTGGTTCAATATTGGATAGGGATGAAGGTTTACAATTAATCACCCAAATGAGGAGAGAAGACCACCTCCATATTACATGCATCCATGCTAGCCAGTCCCCATTACCATAGATAACTGAGAACTGACTATATTTATTTCCAAAGTCTTCCTTAAAATGGAAAGATCTCTGTAGCATCTATAAGATTCAATTAGAGGACCTTTATAAGCACACATCTAGTTGAACCAAATGAGAGATAAATTAACCTATAAACAGCATGCTCGTTCTTGTGGAATTCTCTAATGGTCTGATTTAGGATACCAGCAGATGGGAGGTCAGTGCCCAGTGCTTTCAGAGTTCAGCCCATTCATTACAATCAGGTTTACGATGCCACGAAGAGATTCTAATGAAATACACTCCAGTAAACCTCAAAGGGGGACAGGTCATGTGTGCATGAGGCACGAGTCTAAGGTAGCAGACAGACTGTGATTTTGTATTTTCAGACAGGTAGGAGTCCAAATGGAGCCACTGCACATTTATTAAGTTGTATTCTTTCAGGGGAGAAACTCTTGCCGAGACATCTTACCTGTAAGCTCCTTCAAGCTTTTAGCTGAAATGCTCTAGTTCACATACAAAGAAAATTGCACTGTTTGTCACTAGTGAATGTCCTCTAACATCAGGGCTTTAGTGGGAAAAAAGACACATTAAAAAGGTACCTGATCTTCCCTGCATCCCTCCCTATTCCAGCTGAGAGTACTTTCTCTAAGTCCTTTCTTCTTAAGTCTTGGGGGAAAGAAACTTACATATCTCAAATCCTGCCAAATTATAGCTCCAAATAATACAAAATATGAGCCTGTGGGGTTTTTTAAAAACCAAAGTACTTCAGAAGCCTGAAAAATATCTGCTTTTGTGGTCATGTCCACTGACAAAAAGCTTTATAAATTGTCTTTAAACCAAATTAAGAATATCACAGCAAGACAACATCCACCTTTAGCATCCACATATAACATCACAGGGCATCTTCCTGGTTTAGAAACGCCCAGTTTTATGTGGTACTAGCAGATGAAAGAGAAGATTGGCTTTTACTTGTGTTCTACAAATGCCTCTAGGGCACAAGGCAATGGGCATGCAAGTGAGTTGTAGATAACACATTGGAGGCTTGATAGAATGCTTCCCTTGAGGACCCATGCTGAGAGGTGCTCTTAGAGATGAGATGGCTTCTTCTGAGTTTGTGTTAGTACTTGAATAAATGAATCCCCTCAGATAGAAATCCTAGTGGCTCCACTTTAAATTCTAATGTATAATGAATACTTTTCCAGTTTGTTTTTTAAAACATTTTCTTCCCATTTTATTACATATTTTCCTGTATGATCACATATATATTCTAACATCTTGTATTTCTCTCCTCAGCCAGTCAAAATTATTATTGAGTCCTCGACATTCTTTCACTGTATCTGGAATTTACACAGGTAGGTCAGCTGACTAGAGCTAGTCCTAGTTAAAAAATTAAAACCTTAAATTTTGGCATGTTATAACCTGCATTTTAGAATAACTAAATAGCCTACTTTGCCTAAAATGGCTTGTTGGTACATATACATTTTTCTCTTCTTACATGATTTCTAACTTTAATGAATCTTATATTTTTTATATTGCCTCAAAAGAACAAATTGGTAACCAGAGCACCAGGTTTTCTTCTAGTAACCATGGTTAAAAACCACCAGGATAAGAGCTTTTATCCTCATCACAACTAATGTCTACACCACTGTCACATCTCTACTACCAGTCCCTTGGCTACTGTTGACCCCACTTTAGGAAAAAATCCAAATCATGTATACATAATGTACTTAGTATATCCCCATCACTATAAGGCTGAAACATGTTGCTTAGTGATTCTTTCAAAAGCATTACTTGCTTCTTCCTCTATACTGCACAAAAGTGGAGGTTACTCAATGCCACTGCAAGTTCTTCAAAACTAGTGTTTGCCTGTGCTATTCACTTGATTGGTCTGTTTTCTCCTATTCGCTTAATTAGATCTGTGTTCCCCTTTTATCTCAAACCTCCTCGTTAGTTATGATGCATGCATTCTTTTAATAAATATGTCTTTGGTGGGCATTTTATGCCAAACAGTATGTTAGGTGCTGGGGATGAAAGAGGGAATAAAGTACACCAGGACCCTCGTCCTTACAAAGTATTGTGTGCCAGGGTACCCAGATGAGTAAGCAGGAAGTTATAACTCAAGTGTAAGACATACTAGAGGAACTACATACGAGGGACCCCAAAGGCTTCAAGGAGATAAGACATCTCAGTTTGACCTATTGTGACATAGGCACCAGCCAAGGAAAAGAAAGAAGAGTGGAAGGCCATTAAAGTAGTCCAAGGAAAACGACAGGTCCGTGGAGATTCAGGAGCAGGCGAGAGAGCACTGTATGTTAAAGCAACTGAAAGAGCCACTCAAGTTCCAGAGGGCAGTGCCAGAAAAGGCTTTCATTGATCACCAGAGCAAGTGCTGCTCCCTGACCCACCCCCATGTTGCCCTCTGTGACATTAACTTGTCTGATTTTTGTCATGGTTCTTGTCAGTACAGTAGAAGCTTATTATCAAATAAACTTGGATTTTGTATTTGATCAGTTGATTTTAAAGGACATTTAAGCAAGAAGACATAAAATGTGATTTTTTAAACCCTAAACATTTTTTTAACTTATTCTTACTTTACCTTACTCTCTAAATATATATTTCTTTACCAATCATTTGATGTGGAGATAAGATGTTTTGAGAATGAGTCTTGGATTAGAGTTTTGTTTTATATTTGTTGCATAATACATCACCAGCAACTTTCAGTTTAGCTTTTTCTGGAGTAAGAAAGAACTCAGAGATAATTTCGAGTAATCTGAATGCAGATTTTTACAGTATTTTTCCAAAAATTTTTTTTGGGTTTCTTGCTTACACCTGATTTTATAACTGATTTTTAGCATTTCTTAAATGGAATCTTCTCAAGTTTTTCAAATTATATATTACAGAAACACTTTATTATGACATTATCTTAATGCCTTTTTTTTTCCAGAGACGTGGTTTCACTTTGTCATGCAGGCTGGAGTATAATGGTGCAATCAAGACTCATTGCAGCCTCAAACTCCTGGACCCAAACAGTCCTTCTACCTCAGCCTCCCTAGTAGCTGGGACTATAATGAGCACTACCACATCCAGCTAATTAAAAAAAAAAAACAACAAAACAGAAAATAACTGATTTTTAGACAGGATCTCACTATGTTGCCCAGGCTGGCCTTAAATTCCTGGGTTCAGGTGATCTTCCCTCCCCAGCCTCCCAAAGTGAATCACTGTACCCAGTCTGTCTTAATTCATTGTTTAATTACATATTGTTTCGACTCTTCCTTAAAAAGGGTGGTCTCAAATAGCGGCTTTTACTATATATTTAGAACTTTGAATATTTTTTGATACCTACTAAGTATTAGTAAATATTTTTTGAATGAACAAATAAAAAGATGATGTTAAAAAGAGTAAAAAACTTTGGAGACCTAACAAGCCAGAATATGGAGTCTGAATAATTTTTTTAAAAGCAATTAATGAAATGAACAAATATAATAATTTATAGTATATCTTCCACTGGTGTCTCTCATTGTGTTTCAGAGAATTCTGTCTCAAACTTTATAGGTAAGTCATATTTCACTAAGTGAAATTTCTTTGATAATTCATGGTCAGTCGTGTGAACATAATTTTCATTTGTATGACAACTGTGGAAGGTTCACATTTCGGGAACCAGAAATGGGGGTGGTGAGGAAGGGGTAGGAGTGAGAATCTGGGAACAGTTTGATTTGGTGTGGTAGCTATCCTGACACTTTCCACCCCTGCGTACTTATTTTATTTTAAATCTCTGTGGCTCATTCCATTAGCGTTTTGATTTTTTTTAAAAGGTGTAGAGTCTGTAACCTGTTCTCCATTTCAACGATGTTCTCTTTGAGAACACAGAGCCAGCACATTACTTAAAACAGCAAAGTGTCATGATTCAATAGTCATAACTTTTCTTCCTATTAATAATAGTTTCCCCCCAAATCGTAACTACATGTCAATCACATCAATAGATTAGAAAAATGACGTTTGGCAACATTACAAGACACAGGCATCTTGGAGTCTGGTTATTTTCTATTTTGTAAACCTTTAATACTGAGCTAAAATCTATAATAAATCTCAAACATAATCAATAAGAATAATTTACGTTCTGTTAAAAAATTTAGTGAAAAACATTCAATCTTTATAAATTTTGACCTTATGGTGGTGTAGACAGATGAATTGTAAATTAGGTGTTTTTAAAACACATATTTTTTAATTAATGCATGATATAATACAACAATAAATACAACCAAGAATAAAATGCTAATTTATATTTTATATTTAGGTATAATCAAGTCAGGTTAAAACAGACACTTGATGTTTCCCACGTTGATTCAGCATTTATATCTCAGATGCAAAAGGATCCAGTGAATAATAATTTACATATATATACATTTTAAACAGTAAAAATAGATGGAATCATATACAGGCTTGCATAGAAGATAGTGGAACACTAGAAAGCAGTTCAATTGTGAGATATAAAATCTTAGGAAATTGATATGCTATTTAAGAAGTAAATTATAGTGCCAATTAAATTATGTGATAAGTATTTCAGAGTCTCTGTTAGTATACTCCAGGCATCCTGTGTTCTTTTATCAGCAACCTTCATATTTTTCAAAATTCATGGGGACTTAAAAAATCCACTCTGGCTTGAAAGCTTTGTATCTCTTCTTTTTTAGTATTAGGGTAATATCTACAAGTGGGGTGCTTGATCTTGCAGAGGTAGCCAGTGAGTCAGGCTCTGCTAGAGGAAGGGTCACTTGAGAGTCAGTTGAGTTTTCCCCTTTCTGTTGATGACCTGACTTTCCAGGTATGAACTGCTTGGATTGATACCCTTACACAGCAATGTGAAAGAGTGATTACGAATACAGTTTCTGGCATTGAACTAACTGTGTGAGCTTGGGCAAGTCATTTAACCTTTTTTTTGCCTGTTTGTTTGCTCATCTGTAAAACTGAAATAATATTATTAGGGTTAAAAGACGTAATATCTGTAAAGACAAAATGGCACAGTGCCTGCTACATGTAAACGCTCAAAAAAATGTTGGCTATTTGTTACTTGTACACTCCTGAATCCCACCTTCTTTACTCTAATATTATCTTGCATTTCTTCCTGATTTTGAAAACCTAGATATGGGTTCTGCTGGCTAAATCTCTTTTATCTTTTTTGTTGTTGTTGTTGCCTGATTAATTCTGACTTGGTAAATTTACATGATTGTCTGATTTTTCTCTTTGCTTTGCCATTTGGCCATAGGCTCCTTGGCTAAAGATATGGATGATTTCAGCCTCCAGAGGAGCTCAGAACTGTGTTCCCTCATTTGGTCCCATTGGTCATATTGTCTTCAGGTGAAGTAACTCTAAGTCCTATATTTATCGTGGACGATCTTACCTTCTCTCTCTTTCCATATAAAATGTGTCTTCAAGTTCAGACATTTCTTTCTTCAATACACCTTTTGTATCTGTCATTTCCCTTCTTATCCCATTGCTACCACTCTATTCCAGGTTCACATTATTCCACAGGTATATTCTTTCCCTCTTCCTACTCTTCCTGCACACAGATGCTATAATAATCTCTCCAAAATGCTGCTTTTCACTTGTAACTCTTTGCCACTCCCACTACCTCCATCAAAAATCATTGCTTACTGGAGTACAGAGACACTTCACCTGACATTTAAGACCAGCAATATCCCATCAATTTTATTTCTCATCACTACCCTACTTTCATTTCTTTTTTCAAATATTTACATATCAGCTTCCATAACAGGCAATGTATTTATAATGTTAACAAATTAGCCATAGTTTCTGTCCTCAGGAAACTTACAGTCTAGCAAAGAGAATTTTTTTTTTTAAAAAAAGGCATCTTGATATTCTGTGTGGTCCTTTTCCTGTGCTTAAAGAACTTTCCCATCTCCATTGGTCCTAGATCTGTTTTCCTTCAAGTCTTCCTAAATGTTTTCTTTCTTCTTCTAGATGCCTGTTTGAGAGCAGGACTGATGCTGAATTCAAAAAATGTAGCTGCTGAGTACTTTTACTTTCATTCTTTAACTCATTTCACTGTCCTTCCCAAAATGACTGGATAAGAGCACCAAACATCTCTCTTCTCCACTTTTATGATACTTCCTTAAATCAATCATCTTTTCCAGAATATCATGTGGGAGAAGAGAAAAGGCACAATAAACAGCTTGATTTCTGAAGGCCTTTTCTGCTTGATTTCCTTGGACTTACTTCTGTTGGTTTTAGGTCCTGAGAACATGGGTAAAAGCTCATTATGATTCTCTGACATTTAGCTCAAGTTTCCTTTATGAGTCAAAACAAACTAAAAGTTTAAACAGTTATCGGACCCTGGAACATTTACTGAACATTCTGTTATATGTAAGAACCTTGCTTGTTGTTATAAGAGAATCCTGAGACGAACAAGAGGGAGTTTCTTGCTCCTGCCTCTCTCAAGCTCTGACCATCCTGTGCTACTTGCAAATTCCTAAACATACACACGTTTCATAACCCTGAGTCTTTGCTCATGATGCTTCTTCTTTCTGGAATGTTCTTCCTTCTATTCTTTATTTAATAAAGTCTTATTCTTTAATGTCCAGATCAAAACCTTCCTTTGCTATGATGACATCTGATCACGACCTTCCCAGAGAAAAATAATATTCTCCTTTGTCTTCCCAAAACACTACCATGTCATGAGCACTTCCCTCAATGTGTAATAGTGCATTGGTTCTCTGCATTTCCCCCTCAGAGATATTTGGGCTCTCTGAAATCATGTCTGTTTATCTTTGTGTTGTCAGGGCTTAACACAGTCCTTGCCACATAAGAAATGCTCAATATTATTTGCTAAGTTTAATTAGAGGAAAGAAAGGTGTACTCCTATTCCATATAAAATAGAGTAGTTTTAAGACAAATAGAATAAAATATTTAGGTATTCAGAAAATCTTGACTGAGTCATAATAAGAGAAAATGTTTATAATCAGGAAAAAGAAAAAAACACCTATTTACTAAAGACCTACCATGTGCCAGGCCTAGATTAAGTGCTGGCTGTACTACTTAGTGGTCATGCAAATTTATCTATTCCTCAGCTTTTTTAAATCTAAAGGGGAAATGGTGTGTGTGTGTGTGTGTGTGTGTGTGTGTGTGTGTGTGTGTTTGACACTGTGTGTGTATGTATATATCTACATCTATAGCATGGGTATATTATAAGAATTAAGTGAGATAAAGCATTTAAGGCACATAATGCATTGCCAGACAGAAAGAGATTGAGTGACTTCATGATTCGAAATCTCTACAGCTAGCTGGGTAAAAGATAGGGTCAGTGACAAACTCAGAAGCTGTACACAGACCTGGTTTGGAGAATAATGATAGTTTGCTTTTGGACACATTGAGTTTCAGGTGACAGAAAACTTAAAGTATAGGCATGTAAGGGCAGCTAAAGACCCAGGACAAGGGCACAGAGTAAGTAACAAGTTAGAAATATAGAAAGGGCTCATTCATTCATTCATTCATTCATTCATTTAACAAATATTTATTGAGTGCTTTCTCCATTCCAACCATTGTGCTATACGCTGGTGAAAACCTGGCCTCAAATGCTGTACTCATGTAGCAAACAATCTACTGAGAACTCACTAATCACATAAGCAATGACAAACTGTGATAAGTGATATGAAGGAAAAGCTGTCACCCTAAAAATCATACTTGGAACTGTCAGTGTGGTTAAGATAGTTAATGCAAAGTACAAAAAAAAAAAAAAAAAAAAAAAGATGTGCAGAAGCTAAACTTTAAGGCAGGCATCCCCAAACTACGGCCCGGCCTGCAGGCTGCATGCGGCCCCCTGAGGCCATTTATCCGCCCCCCCCACCCCCCGCTGCATTTCAGGAAGGGGCACCTCTTTCATTGATGGTCAGTGAGAGGAGCACAGTGTGTGGCGGCCCTCCAACGGCCTGAGAGAAAGTGAACTGGCCCCCTGTGTAAAAAGTTTGGGGACGCCTGCTTTAAGGTGTGGTTTGTATTCGAGCAATTGGAAAAGATGATGCAGTCCATAAGCCCATGAGCATGATAGAGGTGAGAAAGTCAGAGAGGGAAACAGAACAGAGTATAGAAGTACTGTGGAAGTCATGGTGGAAGGTATTTTAGGAAAAGGAAGAATGTCCAAGTGTCAAATGATACAGAGAGGAAGAGTAAGTGAAAACGTTAGATTTAACAATCAGGAAGGTACTGAATATTTGAAAGTACATCTTCAGAAACTATAGAGAAACAATCAACATCCAGTGGATTAGAAAAAATGTTGACGAAAATGATGTGGAAGCTTAATGCTCAGGTCAATTACTGGTAAAGAAGTCAGCAAAATTAGTAAAATAAAAGAGGAATGAAAGTAGTAAGGGACTCTGAGCAGCAGATTTAAGAAACAGGATAGGAAACAAAAGGAGGGCTTATATTTTTGAGATTGTCAATGGACCTTTCAAATATTTTATTTTAAAAACATCTATCATCCTAATGGCTTCTGCTCCATTTAAATTTTTATGACTTTTGATGGTTTAATTTTTAACTGAGCAAATACTCAGAGGCCTCTAAATATGCTGGGTGCAGAATTTTTATTGTCTGCTGCTATGAGTTTAGACAATATAGGAAATAAAAATGAAAGTTACACATGATATAGGTTCAGGGTTTTTCAATGCCATTGGCCTATACAACAACTAATATTAAATGATATAACTGTAATATAAGAAAACAGCTACATCTTATTTGCCAGTAAGAAATGAAATTCAGCCACAATAGAACAAAGCATCGCTGGTAAATTAAACAGCCTCAGTTAACCTCAACTCCTTTGATCTACCCCATTAAATCAGTATTCATCATGTTAATATGTGGCCACACAGACAAAAAGCATCAAAACTGATGTGGTGAACTGAGTCAATACATCTGACCAGTTGTCAGGCAGGTCTACAAACAAGCAGCAAAGCGTGAGAGGTTAAAAGAGGAATTATTCCGAAAGGAAATTTGTTAAGCAGTGTTTTATTTGGCTCAAATATCTGATAAAATTTTAAAGGAAAAAAGCAAAAAAAGAAAGGGAAGGGGAGGGGAGGAGAGGGAAGGAGAGGGGAGGGGAGGGGAGAGGAGGGGAGGGAAAGAAAGGGAAAGGAAAGAAGAAAGGAAAGAAGGGAAGGAGGGAGGGAAGGAGGGAGGGAAGGAGGGAGGGAAGGAGGGAGGGAGGGAGGGAAGGAAGGAAGGAAGGAAGGAAGGAAGGAAGGAAGGAAGGAAGGGGAAGGGAGGGAAAGGAGGCAACGGAGGGAAGGACAGGAAAGAAGGGAAGGAGGGAGGAAGGATCAAGCAATGAAAACACACACAAAAAAACCTTTCAAAAGTTTTTCAGCCTCCCTCTCAGAGGTGGTATTGCCTGAGCTTAGACCTTTTGTCAGTAGGAATAGAAATTTGAGGAGCATTGGTCTCTCCAAAAATTGTTGGACCAGAAGTAGTTGCTATGTCTACTGGGCCATCTCAGAGGGAGGCATGTGACAAAGATATTAACGTAAAATTTCTACTTGATGTTTCAATCCCCAGTCAAACACTAGAGCAATGATTATTTTTAAATTGAAAAATAATTGACATTTTCTCTCCTGTATCTTATGTGTCCAAATTATTTGATTGATATGTAGAAACAATTTCAGATTCTCAAATGATTCAAGTTTATCTATACACACAAATTGAAATGAAGAAAAGGGGGAATTAGCTAGTTAGATCATCCTTGCCCTCTGCATCATCGTTAAGCATACTGATTATAAAAAAACACAGGTTCTCAAGTCAGACCATCTGAGTTCAAATACCAGCTCTGTCATTTAATTTCTTGGGCAAGCCATTTAAATTTTCTCCCCTAATTTGATCATCTGTAAAATATGGATAATGATTGTACCTACTTCATAGAGTTGCTGGAACATTAAATGAAATCATTCTTATACAGAATTGAAAGCAGTGCCTGGCACATAACAAACACTCAAAAATGTTAGTTGATATTATAATACAAAATTATATTGCATTTATTCAACAGTCAACCCATTTTTGAATTATTTTATTGAATTTCTAAGCCTAAATAAATAAACTGAGGTTTCTACCTTTGGGAAGTTTATGTTTGAGGACTGACTACTGATCTTGCATATGGTGGTCTGGGTACTCAACAGAAGCAGACAGTGTCTCATTATCTAATAACATCCTTATCAGTACAATCCAGCACAGATGACAATATTGACTGGCAGTTGGGCAATCATTTTTCTGCCCATACCCCTATCACTGTAAACAGGAATCATATTTTCTTGTTATTGTTTTCATGCACATTACCCTTACAACTTGATAAGCTTGTTGAGTTTCACTTGAGTGCAAAACTTGTGCAGTTGCACAGAGACCCACACTCAAATGGTTTCCACGCTTGGCTTAATGCTCTGCTGCAGCTATCATGAAATACTTAGTGACTTTTGCACAAAAGAACCTGCATTGTAGTTTGCATTGGGACCCACAAATTAACTAGCTGGTCCTACCTGGAACCATGTCTTTTTCATCTCGGTAACTTCAGGACAGTGCTAAAAGCTTGCCAAACATGAACAAATGAATGAATGAAATGCATAAATGGATGAATGACACTGAAAACAGTCAACAAGTGCACTTCATTTTCTCTTAAAGAAATAACAAAGGGCCAAGGCAGGACCCCATGAAGGAAGCAACTTCTAAGCATCTAAGGTTGTCTTGTTGCCAACCTTCCAAATGCACCATGAGTAGGGCATCACCTTACTGGGTTTTAACCATGGTACTCCCACCAGTGTGAATGGGCACTGGAAAAGGGAATGGATGGTAGGACCGAGCAAGGCCTGAAGTATTCATTTTGATGACTGGCTTCAGTCACATTTACTCCTTAAAGGTTATTAGTTATTTTAAATAATTTTGTTAAATGCTCGAGAGGGAAAATGAAGACATATTAATAAACACACAATTATACAGGTTAGAGCAACAATGCAGTGCTGGTCATTCAGGAACCTTGTGCTAATTTTAATTAGCTGCTTTCCCTTGCTTTCAAATGTAATTAAAGGAGCTTAGTTGTGCTCAGTGATGCAAGCCACCTTATTTAATCACTAACATTATTTCCCTGAACTATTAATGATTTTCAAAACGCTTGTTTATGCAGAATTAGAACAGTAATTACCTTACCAGTTAATTTTGTACCTTCACATTTCACACCTAGCTCAAACGTCATTCATTTACCACAGCTTCTCTGTCAAAACAAAGAAATGCTTGTTCTAAATGTGCTTCTGAGTGCCAAATTGAAAGCCAAGTTTTGTAACACTAATAAAGTAGCTCCCAAGTGAAACAGGTGTAGTAATTTAGACCCTTCCTGTCTCGAGCTTGCACGTACATGCTATGTCTTTTCTTTATTAGCTTTAAAATGAGAGCTTGGTGTGCAAAATAAGCTATTTAATTCAGACTTGTGGAGCAGAATATAATCTTTAATTTATACTAGTGCAGTAAAAAGAGGCCTTTAATTTTAACTGGCATGTGCGTGTGAATTTGAATTAATAATCCAGAAAATTGAAACTGTTTTGCTGCTGTTGCTGGATATTGACTGTTCTTCACATGCCCTTAGTTTCACTCACTCGATTTCTCTCCGAAACCATGGCTAGTGCTTTTCTTCCCATCTTTTTTTTTTCCCTTATGATGTAGCTGCTTTACGCAAAGCAGAGCTTTCTGAAAAAGAAAGTTTCAGTTGACTGAACTCCCTTTCCCAAAAAATCCTTTAATAAAAGAATACTAAATATGTATTAATTTAGTTTACAAAAAGAATATAATTGGTGTGTTCATTATATCTACTTAAGATGTCATTCAAGTGTGCTCTGAATTTATGCCTGATTGAATCCTAGATGGGAAGATGATCTACCCACATTCCCAGTGACAAAACTTCACTGAATTCAAGTGTACCAACTTCCACTCTGAAGATTATTTCCAAATGAGGAGTAACTTTTTAGGAAATATTGGCAACAACAATTAAACCCATGGCACTATGTTGACTATGATTTGGAGAAAACTCCATACTCATCATCAAAGCCCTCACATCAAGATTGCTTAGCTGGAGAGCCTCCCGGTATTATGTTAACCCTAACTGAGTTCTCACTTCCCTGCATCCTGGAAACACTGAGCATGTATGTGTACTACATAATTAGCTCTTAGCACTATATATTAATTTCTCCATTAAGGGAGAACATTTTTAGTTGATAACATACTTCTTTGTTAAAACTTATTTCTCAGATCTTCAACACCTGGGCGTTAGAGCCATGTCCTCTAAGTAATATTTGCATGTGATTGGATAAATGTCTAAGGTGGGGTAGAAATTAATACTAAAGACATAAATGTACAGTGTCAAATAGATGGGGCTATGGTGCAGAAGTACACTGAACTGGAAGAATGTCAAGAGTATCAGAGAATGTAAAATGTGTATTTTAGAGTAAAGAAAGGAAGGGGACAACTTGGTTAGGATTTGAAAAGTTACTGGTTATATCTTACATGCATTTAGAATAGAAAGAGAAAAGGGAAAGCAAAAAAGGCAGGAAAGCTTGAGCAGGCTGGAATATCTGGGCTCAAACAACATCAGTGCAACATCCTGATGGAGTTGTGATGACTACACACAGCAAAGAAGCTTCGCTGATCATGTGTTCAACAGGAATAGCCAAGTTCCCCCATAAGACAGAAGAGTGCTGTTCTGGGGTGGTGGTTAAGGGAAAGACCATCAATGGAATCCCAAATAACCCCACTACCCACCAAGCCAAATATAAATGGACAATAGACACCCAGACAAAAATAGATATGCATTTATGTAAATGTCTATACCTTTTTACTAGTTCATGAAGCTCTTTGAATAGAAGGCTAAGCTTTTTATTAATTAAAGCTTAAAATTTAAATCGCTAGAAGGGAATAGTCTATGAAGGTAAGACTCACATCAGAATGCAACAGTAAACATGCGCATATAACAATCCTGCGTGATTTCAGCAGGTTGGCTACAGAAAGAAGATACATGCAGAGACAATTTGATGTTGTCCAGAAACTGAATGCCTTTATTCCTGTTTCATGCATAGTTTGTTACAAAGAAACTCCATTTCCAGCAAATGTATTAATAAAGGTAGAACTGTCAGGTGTGGTGACTCATGCCTAAAATCCCAGTGCTTTGGGAAGCTGAGGTGAGAGGTTACCTTGAGCCCAGGAGTTCAAGATCAGCCTGGACAATATAGTGAGACCCCCATCTCTACAAAAAATAATTTTTTTAAAAAAAGCCAGGTGCGGTAATGCACACCTGTATTTCCAGCTACTCAGGAGGCTGAAATGGGAGGATTGCTTGAACCCAGGAGTTCAAGACTAGAGTGAGCTATGAACATGCCACTGAACTCCAGCCTGGGCATCAAAGTGAGACCCTGTTTTAAAAGACAAAAATATCCTTTGCTCACTTTTTGACAGGGTTGTTTTTGTCTTTTACATTTGTTTAAGTTCCTTGTAGATTCTCGATATTAGCCCTTTGTCAGATGGATTGATTGCACAAATTTTCTCCCATTCTGTAGGTTGGCTATTCACTCTGATGATAGTTTCTTTTGCTCTGCAGAAGCTCTTTAATTTAATTAGATCCCATTTGTCAATTTTGGTGTTTTGGTTGCCATTGCTTTTGGTGTTTTAGTCAGGAAGTCTTTGTCCATGCCTGTGTTTTGAACGGTATTGCCTAGGTTTTCTTCTAGAGTTTTCATGGTTTTAGGTCTTATGTTTAAGTCTTTAATCCATCTTCAGTTAACTTTTGTACAAGGTATAAGGAAGGGGTCCAGTCTCAATTTTCTACATATGGCTAGCCAGTTTTCCCAACACCATTTATTAAATAAGGAATCCTTTCCTCATTGCTTGTTTTTGTCAGGTTATCTCAAAAGAAGACAATTATGCAGCCAACAAACATAAGGAAAAAAAGTTCATCATCACTATTCACTAGAAAAATGCAAACCAAAACCATAATGAGACACCACCTCACACCAGTTAGAATGGCAATCATTAAAAAGTCAGGAAACAACAGATGCTAGAGAGGATGTGGAGATATAGGAACATTTTTACACTGTTGCTGGGAGTGTAAATTAGTTCAACCATTATTGGAAGACTGTGTGGTGATTCTTCAAGGATCTAGAACCAAAAATATCATTTGACCCAGCAATCCCATTACTAGATATATACCCAAAGAATTATAAATCATTCTACTATAAAGACAAATGTACACATGTTTATTGCAGCCCTATTCACAATAGCAAAGACTTGGAACCAAGCCAAATGCCCATCAATGATAGACTGGATAAAGAAAATGAGGCACATATATACCATGGAATACCATGCAGCCATCAAAAAGGATGAGTTCATGTCCTTTGCAGGGCCATGGATGAAGCTGGAAACCATCATTCTCAGCAAATTAACACAGGAACAGAAAACCAAACACTGCATGTTCTCACTCATAAGTTGGAATTGAACAATGAGAGCACACGAACACAGAGAGGGGAACATCACACACTGGGGCCTATCAAGGGGTGAGGTGTTAGGGGAGGGATAGCATTAGGAGAAATACCTAATATAGATGATGGGTTGATGGATGCAGCAAACCACCATGGCACATGTACACCTATGTAACAAATCTGCACGTTCTGCACACGTATCCCAGAACTTAAAAGTATAATAAAAAATAAATAAATATTAAAAAAATAAAGGTATAACTACAGTTACATATAGTCTCGCTTTTATTCCTGGGAATTTGGTCATACATCCCCAGACTAGGTTACGTCTCCTCAGAAAAGTCGGATTCATGTTGTATACACCTATCTCCTCTTTAGAGGCAAGTACTGTGTTCAGTAAATAAAAACTTGGTAGTATTGATGTATTATTTGTAGCATTGGCTAAAGAAAGCTTAAATTTTACCAAACTTTCCAAGAGGCCTAATACAGCTATGAGTAAATATCAGCATAGGGATCCCCTTAGCCTGTGTCATGGCTGTGCATTGTACATATAATTTCACTCAGCAAACGTTGACTACATGCTTACCATGTGCCAGGCATTGTGCTAAGCTATGAGAAAACAAAGATTAGTGAGACCCCACCCCTGTCCCTAGTGAGGTAAAAAAACACACAAGCAAGTAAATTGAACATGATGTGATGTGAATCATAGAGGGGAAAAGAATCTTTAGAATACATTGTTACCAATTCTCAAAAAGATCTCTAGGGATATTTGGGAAAATTTGTATTTTGTTTCATGTTGTGGCTTTATTCCTTACTACAGTACTGTTCTAGAAGACCACTGAGGATTTTTTCAGTCCCAAAATGTTGGCCATGTTTTCCATAAGTCAAACTAGAATATGTTCTGCTATATATCCATTTTCAATTATTAAAATTATCCTTCTTGACTATGAAAAACAACTGGTCTTAATTCCCTATCTAAATTTTTAAATTGATTTTAAGACAATAATTAAGTAGATCATTAGCCTTTTCTAGAATAAAACACTCAAGTTACAGTAGACTTCTTTCATAAAGGCTATTTCTCATACTTAAGAAATATAATCATTTAATAAGTATAAAGTATACTTTGCTAGGTATATAACCTTTGCATTACTTTCTTTTTCTCTTTCTGTATTATTTTTATTTTATTTCCCTTTTTTTCTTGCCTGTCTCTCATTTCTTATAAGCATATGGTCTTATAAGACATTCTGCACAGAATATGGAGGCCAATAAAACCAATCCTTTCCCTCAAGGATCTTATAGCTCTGTCAGAAAGATAGTGTAAATGATATGTTACTAAACTAACCACAAATAAGGTACTTAGGAGTATAGAGTGAATAAAAATGAATAATCAGAAAAAGACTGACGGAGGATTGGATAGGTGTAATTTTCACAAAAAGAGGAATTGAGGAAATGCATTCAGGAAAAGAAGCCATATATGGAAGAAACAGAGAGAGACAAGAAAGCATTTGGCATGCTTAGGGAATTTCAAATAATAATTATCATTAGGAAGATGCAGTAGGATAGCAAATTATTGTAATGGAAGATAAGGCTGGAAAAGCAAGTGGAAGTCAGAGGTTGGATGCCCTTACATGCCATGCAGTAGCGGTTGGACTGTACTCTTGAACAATATAGAGCCACTGAGTACTTTTGACCAGAGAAGCAAAATCAGTGAAGAAAAAAGTAAATTAGTCTCCTTGTCTCCTAAAGGTAGAGTGGATAAAGCATGAGCTTTGAAATTAGGAACACCTAATTAAAATTCGGTCTTTTCCATTTGTTAAATGCTTAATCATGTAAACATTTCTTAAACCCTTTCCTCAGCTTTGGTTTCCTCATTAGAATGGAATGCTAAATTCTTTCCTGTTAATATGTTATGGAAGTGAATTGCTATACTGTTATACTGTGCCTGGCATAGAGAATATTTTCAAAAATATTGTTCCCCATATCCCTTCCTATGCTTCCGATCTGCATTCAGGACATCTCTGATTCCTTCTGATGCCTCACTGATCCCCAACCCAGCTGCCCACCCGTGGAAAAATTCTGCTAGTTGTATCTCTGCACTAACTCTTATATTTATACTTTTCTTGTCCTTCTGTCTTCTTCTATCCTACTTCAGACTTGCTTGAGGTATTGTTTTTGTCTCCTCCTAGTTCAGGCCACCTCCAGGCCCTTTATACTCCACTTCACACTACTGACTGGCTGGATTTCTCTCCCTATCATCCTTTTCTGGTCCTATCACTGCCCTGGCTAAAATGCACCCATGGTTCTGAATGGTCTATAGAATTAAGTCCAAATTTCTTAGTTTCACATTCAGGACTCTATAATATCTGGCCTCACAATGCCTTTTTCTATATAGTTCCCAATAATTTCCTATGTTTCAGGCAAATGAAACAGTCTGTTTCCTGTACATGCCCTGTGTCCTCTTGACTTCGTGCCTTTGCTCATGCCATTTCCCTTTCTGGAATCCCTTGCTTCTATCATCACTTTATTCAACTGTGAAGGAAGCTGACTTGCTGAGAAAGAAATTTAAAAAAATTAAAAACAAATTGGGTCTTTGGTGACATCACTGAGCCACTGAATGTAGTAATCCTAGGGCCACCGCAACTCCAGAACTTCCCATTATGTGAGCTAATAAATTTCTTTGTGGTTTAAGCCAGTTGGGTTATTTCATTTTATATTAATAATAGTTGAAAGCATTCTATATAATGATATGGCCACCCCCTTATTAAGCATGTTATTCAGCATGATAACACAGTAGGAAATAACTTGGAAAAACTATTTGTATGTCCTGTGAAAATAAAGCTTATTTGCCAGAAGGATTCATACCTCCATACCCTGTGTTCCGTGAGGTCAGGAGAGAAAATATCTGTGGGCTTCCTTTTCCCATGCATGGCACAGACTATACCTGTTATGATTTCCATGCCCAGACATGTAAAGTTTTATGAAATGATTTTAATACCAGGAGAAAAAAAACCCTTCAAAAGATTTTTTTTTCCTGGTATTAAAATCATTTCGTAAAACTTTACATTTTCCAACATTAGAAGGAATAGGTCATTATTTTCTTGTCTAAAATTTAGCCTTTTCAAATTCACTACTTTCCTTGTCAAGGAACATAGGCCAAATCTTCAGGGGGTAGGCCAAGGGACAGCACAGTACCAATCACAGTCCTGCCTTGGAGAGCATCTTTACCCTGAAAAGCTAAAATGATCATTGTCTTCACTTAGTATTTTTTTCTTGAAGTTTGTAGGACCCCCAAATTTCTTTTTCCATTATTTCCAACAAAATCCAAAAAATAAGACTTTGATGTCATAGAGCTTCTCTGATGGGTAATCCACTAGGAACCTTTTGATTCAAACAGCTCTAATACTGGATTTTAGTTATGTGAGTGCATGCCTTATCTTTTTCTTAAATGACAAGCTTCTTGAGGGCAGTTTTCCTGTTTCATCTTTGTTCCCTAGCAGTTTCCTGAACTAACAGATTTTCAATCAATAATTAGAGAAATATAAAGTAGCTGTGTGTAGCATAGGATGGACAGGGAGGAGAATGAAGCCAGGATGTCTACTTAGAGGGCAATGATGAAGACTGAAAGTAAATGCCTACCCTGGGCCAGTGGTGGAGATAATGGACAGGGAAAATAGATTTCAGAGATATTACAGTGTTGGTACTATCAAAGATTGTAATGAAGAGGAGAGAGCAGCTTAAGAAAGGAAGAGAAATCAACCTAATTATGAAATGTGAAGCATAGATAGGAAACAACACTAACAGAAATAAAGGAAGAGCACGTATAAAAATGGGGAAAATAAATTAGTTTAGTTTTAGTTTCTCTATATCCCTGTTAAAGTTAAATCACCAAAATCAAATATAATATGCTAGTAGGTATTCAACTGAGTGATGGACAAGACCCCAGAGTGTTTCTCTGAAAACATTTCTTCTGTAAGGTTAACAGTCTTTAGCCAAAATCTGTTGTTCTCTGTTCACTGAGAACTTGGCCTCTGTGTATTTCACGGGCCCTCCTGAACATCTATGAGACAGTTCTTGCCAATGAGCGATGGACAGAAATAGGCCTAGACCCAGACCTCTAGGCCTAGGTCTTGAGACCTCTAGAGTGCCTTTCCCAGTGCTTTTCCCCTTACTGCTGGCCAGTTCCCACCATCAGGATGACAATAAGCTCCAGGAAGATGGTGGAGCAATGTGATGGAAAAACCTGGCTCTCTGAATGTGGGGCCAGCCACGAACCTGGAATGCTCACCTTGAATTGTTATATCAGAAAAAAATAACTTGTCATTATTTCAGGCTACTGAATTATAATTGGGTCTCTTTTAAATGGTGTACCTTAACTTACACAAAAACTCTATTCTATTTGTTTGGAATGTCTATGGCTTTAAAATGAGTCATTTCTGATCCTAGGGACGAGAAGAGTACAGTTGCCCTCTAAACTATTTGCTCACTAAACTGACCTCAAGATACAGAAAAATATGGTAGATCTTAGGGGAATTAGGTTAACCATACAAGTTTGAAAGAGTTTCCCCAGCTCTCAGAAGCAGAAAAATCTGAACTGGTCCCAGATATAAAACTTGTTTTTAATATATGTCATATAAGCAATCTCCTTTCCCCCCTGCCATGGTTGCAAGGAAACCCAGAGATATATCTGTGGTGTGACACTAGCAAACATGCCAGCAAATACATAGGACCATGGATGTATAGTTTGTGAATTCATGGTCACTGGCTTTCATTGCTTTCCTCATATTTTCTCTCTGCTGATTACCTCAAGTATAAATTCTGCCATCCTAAACTGAATAGGATATTTATAAGTCACTTCAAATCATTTCTGGAATGAGATGGTACATAAAATAAAAATAAATACATTTTCAAAAGGACTCCTTTTTTAAAAACTGAAGTTTCATATGCAAAAGCTATAAAACCCAATGGGACAATGTGGGCTATATTCCAAAGGTGATTTCAAACCCACACCATTTGGATAATCGACTCCGTAGCCTGCAATTTTCTGCTTTTTCAATGCAAGAATATATTTATTAAGCTATTTATAGATTTTAACATATAATTTACTGTTCTAAACATTCATTTCTTGATCTTTGCTCTTTATACCAGACATCCATTTAGTATAGCATATATTATTCAACTGTCATAATAAGAGAGAAAAAAATGAAAACACTCTTTTAATTTAGTACAGAATTAGGTTTTAGTAACTCCTTTCCTGCTTTTTGGTTATATTATTTATATGTATAAATTAAATCATTTTCATAAGAGTTTTAGCAAAATTTGAATGGGCTTTTTGTAATGGTTTCCACCTCCTACAAGTTTAATGATACCATATTGGAAGAATTATATAATCACTGAAAAGATTCCAGAAGGTAGCACAGTAGTCATATTGCACCTATTCAAAAGTGATACGAAAGGTCAATTCCATTTAAGATTTCAAATATACACTCTAATTTTAAAGCTGCCGAATATCTCACATATAATCTTGAACACTTTACATGTAATACTGGCAGTGTTAGTTTAAGAAAAATGTGTATTTAACTTTACACTAAATATATTTAATATTTAAATATATATTTTAAAAGGTTTAGGAAACTTAAGGTGACCAAAAAATATATTTCCAGCATTTCTACAATGCCAAAGATTCGTGGTCTCCAGGCAAGTAGGAAGCACATGGCTGGTCTGGCCTGCTCTCACAGCACCCTGATAGGTTTTGTTGATGATTTATTCAACCCAGTTTCAAACCTGCCATTAGCTCCCTCATTGCTTTAATGTAACCAGTCCACCATTCATAACTGTCAAGGACCAACTCATCAAAACTGGGACTTCTTAGGCCTTCAAACTTGTAGAAATGTCTTATTTGTAGTTGTCAGCATATATCAGACTATAAACAGTATTGTTCCATTTTTCCATACCCTTCCCTTTTTGTAAAATACTTCAGAATACATCTACCCACTTTTAAAGCTATCCTATCAACAGAAACATACTTGAATAATAAGTAAACCTGGCAATTTAGAGATTTGTTTGCTTGTGCTTGACAGTGATGACCCTTAATGCCTCTCAACTAATCATGGGTAAACAGCATTGGCTTTTATAAAAGGAAAATAAACTGTAGTATGTACAACTTGACAGGAATAAGAAACCAAGTGACTAAAGTCTTGATGAGATCTTCTAAAATAGGTGACAGAGAAGTGACCACTTACCTTACCTTAGTGTGATAGTTATTCTCTTACATTAAAAAAATAAAAAATTTACAGCAATGGATGAATCTCAAAAGCATAACATTTCATTAAAAAATCAAAGAAAATGCATAGAGCATAATTCTATTTATACAAAGTTAAAAACATGGGCATGTAAAAAAAAAAAAAGAAATGATTAACTAAAAATTCAGATTAGTGGTTACCCAGGAGGTGGGAGGCATAAAGAATGACATTTGAAGAGGCACATAAGGGACTTCTAAATTCCTGTGAAAACTCAAAAACAAATCCCATAAATCGGGCAAACTATTCCGAGGTTGGTTGGTGGATAGTGGGCAAAAGCTTGTTCAATTGGTAAGAAAGGTTTATTAATATTTTCAGGGAAAAAAGGGTTTATGCTATACTAGGTCAGTTCGAAATGTCAGTCTTAATAATATGAAGGCTCAGAAAGCCTTCTCGAGAGAATTTCCTGATGTTTTGCCCATATCATCAGGAATTTCGACAGAGGAATAAAATGGTACTCTATCTTCTGGACAGCTCGGTGTTTGTCTTTGACTGTCAAGCAAAAATGGCTGCAATTCCACTCATCTGGAGAAGATTAGAATACTCCACAATATCAGAGAAAACTGAAAATAGAAATAATGGAATGCTGGCCAGTGATTTTCTCCAACTTACTTTGGAAGAGGGCATAGCCCTACCTTGTAGCAAAGGAATTAATGAGCTAAATTCCCAACAGCATTAAATGTTGTAAGATGAAAATGTATGTAGGTACTTACATTTCAAGTCATGAAGCATAAAAGCCAAAGATTACATAACATGGAAATTCTTTATTGACAAGGGGAAAAGTCCACTTGATATATGAATATTTTATTTTTGATTCTTGAAAACCTTAACAATTAATAATTTATTCAAATAGTCATAAAGTTTTTAAGTGTTAAAATGCATGTGCTTAGAGGCTTATCATAAAAAGAAAGTTCCAGTTTAATTTTCAAGTTTAACACTCAGTGGTTTCAGTATTTTTCAGATGTTTCTTAAAAATCACATGCACCTACTCAAAGAAGGAGAGAAGCGGGTGTTTACTACTATAATTATCTAGAGACCATTTAACTTCAAGATGAATATATATATATATATATATATATATGCACAGACATATACCAGCACACTATATATACTATACATACTGCATATATACATACATATATATTCAACTAAAAATTTGAATAAAAATATACTTCTTTTTGTTTCATTAAAATTATCCCTTAAAGAAATTTAAAATTAAAATCCTCTTTCAGTCCCATGTACTGTGCAATAAGCCTTGTATTACATCATTATATCAACAGAACACAAATATTCCCTGAAGAATTGCCTCAGGAAAGTGGTACAACATGGCAGCCTGTCCCATCCCCCTTTGGCTCAGATTCCAATTAAGTCTAACCAAGAGGGAAAGACTTTCTGCCAAAAGCATAACAAAGGGAAAAGACAATGTTAGTCTGGGCCATGGGGAAATTAAAGGCAATAATGGAGACTGCTGCTCCTAGAATTGCCCCTCTGATCTAACCTGGGAAATGCTGAAAGGGGTTGGTGTGAACAAATCATGTCCCCTTTCTTCTGATTTGTTGGTTTATTTCTCTATAATAAACCTTCAGTATATCAGGCTTTAGAATGAAATTGCAGCACACACAGACAAATCAAAGGACAAGGATGAGATGTCCTGGATCATATGTTCTTATCCTTGTGTCCCTTCTGATGACTGTGAAATGTCACCAATCTCTTCACCTCCCAGAGCCTGTTTCACTCCTCTGAGGCCAGGTTTTCACAGCAGGAGACAGGTGGACATCTGGCATTTTGTCAGCTCCTTGAACCAGAATGTGGCCAGTCGGTTTGTTGGTGCTCAAATCCTGACATAATGAATAAACAGGGCTGGGCACAGTGGCTCATACCTGTAATCCCAGCACTTTGGGAGGCCAAGGTAGGTGGATCACCCGAGGTCGGGCGTTTGATACCAACCTGATGTTGGTCAGGTTGGTCTCTTCTAAAAATACAAAATTAGCTGGGCGTGGTGGCACATGCCTGTAATCCCAGCTACTCAGGAGGCTGAGGCAGAAGAATCGCTTGAATCCAGGAGGTGGAGGTTGTGATGAGCCGAGATCATGCCACTGCACTCCAGCCTGGACAACAAGATCAAAACTCCACCTCAAAAAAAAAAAAAAAAAAAAAGAAAGAAAGAAAGAATAAACAGGATACTGAGTTCTAAACCCCACTTGTGCCACCATGTTCAAGGTTTTCAAAATGGTGTCCAAGGACCCTGGGGTTTCTGAATCTTTTCAGGATGTCTCTGAACTCAAAACTCTCATAATAACACAAAGGTGTCATTTGCCTTTTTCACTCTTGTTTGCTTGCAAGTACACAGTGGAGTTTTCTAGTGTCTACATGACATATGATATTATAACAGCTTAAATGTAGACGCAAATATAGGAATCCAGCGATTGTACATTAAACCAGCTATTAAAAAGATCTACAAAAAAGGTAAGACAATACCACTCTTCTCACTAATATAAATGTATTTTTCATTAAAATATTATTTTATTTATAAGATATTTATTACTGTTATTTTAAAAGGAATGAATATTTAAAAATTTATTCTTTAATATCCAATACAATAAATATTGATAGATACAAATCACATAAACTAACTTCATTGGGGTCCTTGGTAATTTTTAGGATTGTAAACTAATTGAGACCAACGTGTTAAGACCTGCTGGACAAGGTAATTTCTGACCCTTCTCAGCATATGGTTCTTTGATACCCTATGCATTATCAGATATTCTCACTATAGAGAGAAACTTCATAGTATAGCTAAAGTCTTCAATTTACCTTGGCCTGTGTAAACACAATCTATAAATAAATATGAATTTTTTTTAAATCAAACAAAAATTGGTAATTGCCTACACAGTGAACCTATTAGATCCCCAGTCTTCTAAATAAAGAGTCCATGTGGAATTACTTACACCAGAATTACTCTGTATTTTGTGATATGTATTTCTGAAATATTTATTCTAAATTTTGTACCTAGAACTAGCACCTATCCCAAAGTCAGCCACTTGTGAAATGGATATCAGAGAAGCCCACGCAGTGACTCTGTGGAAGAATCCTATTCAACGGGGTCGTTATACAGCAAACACTAAACTAGTCAATCAGATCTTCACCTGGGGGAATTTGGATGTGACACATAGACCTATAGCGAGTAGTGTGCCACACACTTTGAACGGCACACGGGCAGTAAACCAAAGCTGTGAAGTAGTAGAAGCCACAGGTCGTAGAAGCTACTGTTAAAGAGAAGTCATGATGTAGCAGAGAACTAGAGTAGACAGAAAAGGCATCAGTAAATGCAGTGGGAAGAAATGAAAGTGAAAAATAGAGGGGAAAGCAAGGACAAATGAAAGCTGCCACACAAAAATGGCATAGTGCTGGAGTTGCCAGTGGCCTGTGGCGAAGGTGTTCTGCATAAGGTTTCAGGTCTCCATGAGCCCACTGTTCAACTGCCAGAGTATGTGCCTATTCTCCTCATCTCCATTCCTCTGTATGATAGCCAAAGCAACATAGGTGTGTCTATTTCTTTATTCCCCACAAAGTCTAACAAAACTCTACTATGTTGGAGTATCTATCAGGAAATTAAAATGTAAAGAAATGAACAAAGGAAGAGTAGTACATTTGTATAAAGCAAATACCTGTACAAAACCTTTAGAGGGTTACATATATGACTCCCTGTATGTTTTGTGTATCGTACACAAACGCATAATTTTTAGAGAGCTACCGTCTTCCTCATATTTAAGGACCTTACAAAATAAAACTGCCATCTAACAGCAGGAAAGGGAAGAAACTGGCCAGCACTGAGCCAGGTGACAGCCAGTTAAAAAAGCAAAAGGTGAAAGTGGGACAAAGGTAATAAAGTGCAAGTGTCATAAGAATTCATAAGAGTTCTATTCTCTGGGAACTTGCAAGAGAGATAAGCTAAGAACAGCAGTTGGGAGCAAAAATCATAATAAACTGAGATGATCAGAGGCCAAAATTCCAAAGCACTTCTTTTGTGGTCCCCTAAGAAAGAGAATACCTTAGATTTTTAGATAGCTGGTCTGACTCCATTGCTAAAGTGTATAGAAAAAGTTAGGACACCACAAATTTCACTATCTTACGATCCATTTACTAACACATTTCTTCACTTACTTGATCTTTCATTTAATATATTTTTTGCCAGGTTCCAGGTAGGTATAAGGTTGGAGTCCCTACACAGATTACACACTCAAGCAAGAACTCGTTGGGGAATGCGGGAGATGAGAATAGACTTCCAGGCACCATTATGGCTACAAGGACAAAACAGACAGAGTTCATGCTTCAGTGAGCTGACAATCTAGGAAACAAGATGCTAAGTTCCCAAGGAACCAAGCAGGTATAACCTACACCTTAAAAAGGCCAGCCATGAGTCTTGGCGAGGAGTAAGGATGACTTCTACTAGTGAGGAGGAGGAAAGTTTTCATGAAGGAATGTTTCCACCAGGTCTCTAAAGGTGAGTAGTTTGTGGCAGGTGAGGAACTGTCAAAAGGGCACATAACTGGAGGGAGACGGGAAAAGCAAGGCCACAGAGACAGGCACCAATGGGGCCTTTTTGAAGACAGGGAACAGGTGGATGGGCACAATGTGCATGGAATATAGAGGGAGATGAGGCCAGAAAGGACACATCAGGGCAGGGCGTGAGGGCCCACATGCTAGGACAGGTTTGGTTTCTTTACTTAGAAGATAATGGGAAATTGTAAAGGCTTCAGTATAGAGGAATGACATAAGAATTAATTATTATCATTTTAGGGGCTTACTCTGTGCTAATACAATTTTATATAATCATCACAACTTAACAACAAAATAGATAATTTTTTCCCATTGTACCTAGGAAAAAACTAAAGCTTAGGGAGCTCAGAGAGCTTGACCAAGATCACAGAGCAAATAGCTGAGCTGGATTCACAATCAGAACAATTGAACTTAAATACTCATGGTATTAACTGCTATAAGTGTGATATGGTTTGGTTCTGTGCGGTCACCAAATCTCATATTGAATTCTAATCCCCAGTGGTGTAGGTGGGGTCTTAGAGGAGGTGATTAGATCATAGGGGTGGAGTTGTCATGAATGAGTTCGCACTATGCCCTCAGTGCTGCTCTCCTTGCTATAGTGAGTTCTCATATGATCCAGTTGTTCAAAAGTTTGGCACCTCCCACCCCTCTTGCTCATGCTCCAGCCATATAAGACCTGCCTGCTTCCCCTTTGCCTTATGCCATGATTGTAAGTTTCCTGAGCTCCCTCCAGAAGAAGAAGCTAACTATGCTTCTTGTACACCTGCAGGATTGTGAGCCAATTAAACTTCTTCTATTTACAAATTATCCAGTCTCAGGTAATAAACTAAACTCCATCCTTTCTCTCTCTAATATGACCATACAAATTTAAAAGTTTTATGAAGATTGGACTGGTTAGGCAGAGGGACTAGTTAGGAGGTCACCACGTTTGCAGATGACAGAAAACAAATCTGGTGACCATTGAAAGGGAAGGAAATGGCTCATGTAACATTCATACTGGTGCTTAGTCAGGGTAACAGCTTTTAATCACGGGAATATGAGGAGTGGGCAAGGCAGAAGGCAGCTGTTCCTTTGTGTCCACTCCTTACAGCCCCAAGTCATATCCCACTTTTAAATCCTCCTCAACCTACCTACTGAACTCAGCATCTGTTGAAAGTCCCCAAAGAATTCAGTCTCATAAAAACCACAAGCACATATTGGGGTCCTTACTATTTTTTTTTTGAGACGGAGTTTCGCTCTTGTTACCCAGGCTGGAGTGCAATGGCGCGATCTGGGCTCACCGCAACCTCCGCCTCCTGGGTTCAAGCAATTCTCCTGCCTCAGCCTCCCGAGTAGCTGGGACTACAGGCATGCGCCACCATGCCCAGCTAATTTTTGTATCTTTAGTAGAGACAGGGTTTCACCATGTTGACCAGGATGGTCTCGATCGCTTGACCTCGTGATCCGCCCGCCTCAGCCTTCCAAAGTGCTGGGATTACAGGTGTGAGCCACCGTGCCTGGCCCTATTTTTTTTTTAATGAAGAAAACAGAAATGGTGATTTTCCTCATATTTACACAGAAGTCAATAGCCAATCGTCAATAGTCAATCTCCAACAAGATACTTATCTTCTCTAAATCTTCTCTTACCCACATCTCCCTTAAGATTTATTTCAAATTTCATTTTGTTTTTTCCTCTCTTTATTCTCTCACATAGTACCTCTCTCACTTCTAGATATTTCCCTGAGAATTTAAAATTTACCAGACCTTCATATGTAAAGCAATACAGTCCTGGGATATTACTCCAGATTTTTCATAGCCAAAGCTCTCAAAGCCATGCCTAGAAAAGCAAAAGGCTCAGCTTCTAACAGGAACTCTCCACCCTACAAAGGAGTTCAGCTGTCACCTTTTGTTTCTCAGGCAACCCTGAGAGGTGCTCACCACCCATCTCAGTGAACTGTTCTAAGCATTTCTCGTAAATGTGCATCAGTTGGGGCTCCCCAAAGGGAATCCTGGTGAGGGAAATTTTATTTATATAGTTGTAAAGGTACTAGTACAGGAGCACACAGGGCTTCAGGCCTGGATGACTGGGAGGATGATTGTGGCTTTATCAGAAATCTGAAAATAAAGAGCTGGAAACAGCACCGAAATCCATGAAAGAAGTTAGGGCTGGAAACTTGAATTTGGGGTGCATTCAAGATTGAGTTGACACAGGAGGAGGGAATGAGAAAGAAAAGACAGAAGACAAGCCTGAGTGAACAGAATAGGGGGAAATGTGTGATGATGAGGCCGATGTAGGAAAGGGAATGTTTGAAGAAGTCAGCAAAGCCAGAAGCACAGAATAAGAAAATGAGAAAAAAAATTCTCTCCTGGAAGCCAGAGCAGGAGAGACTTTCGGGTTGCTCAGCTGCAGAGGCCAAACAGAAACCAGCTTTGATTCCTCTTTTTCTCTCAGACCCCACATCATCAAATCAGGTTGATTCGCCCTTCTAAACAGTTCAGTCTGAACACCCTTCACTCTTGTCCTTTCTACCAGCTTCGTCCAGGCCATCATCTCCTCTTGCCCAAGATTGCTGCAATAGTCTCTGCTTTTACTCTGCCTCTAACATTCCCAGTGCAACAAGGCAGTCAGAGTGAGGCTTTTACAACGTCATGCAGATCACATCATTTCTCTGCTCAAAACTCTTCACCCACTCTCGAGTCTATCAAAGCCAAAGTTCTTAAAATTGATAACCACAATTCCCACGGGATCTGGCCAGGTTACCTCTCTGATTTTGTTTCTTAACCCTTGCCCAGCTCACTCGCTCCACTCCATCATGGCCTCCTCCTCCTAGAACCTATCAGGCACATGCCTGCATTTGGACCTTTGTATCTGTTATCTCCTTTTCTTTGAATTCTCAATTGAGACATCCAGGGTACAAAAAGATATAAGGTCATATAAGCGCCAGCCCCCAATGTCTTACAATTGATGGTGATTTTAATTAGATAACATGGTTTTTATTTATATGTCAATTCCTTATTGTCTATATTCTTCCTATAATATGTAAGGGCAGAAATTTTTATTTGCTTTATTCATCCATAGATTTCAAGTACCTAGGATGGTGCCTGAATATACTAGGCACTCAGTAAATGTTTGTTGAATGAATAAATGAGGATGGTGTGCCCACAAATATCAAATGCTGCAGATTAAGTCATATAACTCATAGATTTAAAAGGTATTTTTAAATTTGGGAACAAGATGATCATTATTTCTTTCTAAAAGCACAGGCAAGGTTATAAACCAGTGTAGATGATGAAGTGAAAGCCAGAAACCTGACGTCCACTTTCCAGAAATTATACAGCAATGTCTTTAAAAATAAGGTGACTGGTATTAGTTACCTTTGCTTGGAGTTTGTCATGGAAGGAAAGCTGAAAAATAAGACCTTAGCTTATAGGGCAGGGGCAGATGAATGGTGGGGGTGGGCTGCTAATGAAGGTTTATAAGGAGAGAGAGAGAGAGAGAGAGAGAGAGAGAGAGAGAGAGAGAGAGAGAGAGAGAGAGAGAGACCCATGATTTGCAGGAAAAAGGTACAGCTCCAGAGAGCATTCAGTTGCTGAAGATGCAAGAAACTAGTAATAATTGGCTCTGTGAGAGGAAGAGTAAAAGAGAGAAGAAGAAAACTAATAAGGTGGAAGAAAAAAAAGGCATGGAGCAGTTTATAAAAAGAGTCACTTGAAGAGATGATCATAACAGCCCAGTGGACAATGATACAACGCTCCTAAAATTATAACCCCATTACATATTAGTAGATATCACTCCTGTGGTACAAGCAGAAAGAACTTTCGGTTATGGCAAGGAGGCATTTGAACTACTAAACTGAATACCAGTTGAAAAGGAAAAGTTCAAAGGCAATAGGTAATAGCAGTTGAAAGACAAATGATTAATCTTCTTAAGACAAATGCAAGAATGTTCAACTAGTAAAAACAAAAAACAAAAAACAGGCAATCCTTTTAGTTCTTTAAAAAGGAATCCCCAGCTTTTACAGCCATCAAGATATCCACTAAACATCGAAACTTGAAACTTCAGCTAGAAATTAAACCCACTACTCCATGCTGTGAATAAAGGGCTCTGATCTTAAGAAGGTTGGAAAACAGGATGAAAAAAGAGAGAAAGAAAGAGGCAATTTTCATTAGTGTCTGCAGTCAGCTAGAGGGATATTCAAAATCACATTTCAGATGAAGTATGAGCATGAGCAATATATTCACCTGGTGCTCACAAATCCCAGGGAAAGTTAATTAGCCACTTGGGGATGCAGTTACATTTGCTCTACTGTAGATGCACTGTGGGAAAAGGGCAAAAAGTTGGAAATAGTTCTGCCAGGAATGGGATACGTTTATACATTGGTTTTAAGCCCTAGTTTTTCACATACGTGAAAACTGAAACTAGAAACATGTGCTCTGAGGCTGCACCTGATTCATTCCTTGCTTTAACATGGACATCTAGAATGGTGATCAGGTCTGTTGTTTATGGACGGACTCACTCAATCTTTCCCCAGAGGGCTCCTCAAAGTCTTCATCAATATTTTCCACAAAAGGACAGTGGTCCCTTCTTCTAGGATCATAAGGGATATATGTGACTTTTCCCACTTCTTCTATCCCATGTTAGATCCAACACATTTCATCACTTAGTTAATTCAAACCTGCCTCAACTGAGCATATTTTATTGTTACAGCCTATAAAAATTCTAAAGAGTAAATTTCAATTCTATTGTACCAAAAGCCTTTAGAAAAAAATCAGAACAAGTATCATATATATCCAAAGTAATCACTTTCTTTCCTTGTTTGCTCAAAATCTTTGTTAGCTTGTAGACATTTAAATCCTGCGCAACTGTTTTGTCTTTTAAAGCAAAACCCAGCTAGCTTACATGTCATGAGCAGTAAGCGCACATGCTTTTTAGAAAATCCTATTACTATATAAAGTTTCAGCTGAATAGCCACAGGTGCAAGAGGCAGTGTGTCTGAAGTTCTCACTCACATTCTCTTTTATTATGGCCTATTTCAACAATCATGATCTATAATGAATATATTGAGTTTGGTGCTCTTTCAGAAGTTTCAGCCAAGTTTCTCATGCCTTTACCTTGGTGTTCCTGAGAGAAGGAGAGCCTCAGGGAGGGGTGGAAGAAATTGAAAAATACAAATAACAAATCAAAAATTACAATTGATTGGATAAACAATTTCCCTTCATCTGTTTCTTAATAAGTGATTGATTTTGTGATCAATATTCATTATTTTTCAGAACATACCAAACTGCTTATTGAACAAATGAATGGTTGAAACTACAATGACACAGAATCAAAAAGGTGAACCAATTTCTTTAATAACATGGGTTGAACAGACTGTCTCGCCTTACCTGGTTACACATCAATGCATTTATCTGTATAGCCCTTTGGAAAAAGGCTGAAGTTCAGGAAAACGGGAGGTAATTCATTACTCATTAAAACAAATGGGTTATGGGAACATGTGATCAGAAGTATGACGGCTGAGTTGCTGTTGTGTTGGACTGTCTTTTGTCTGTCCAAAATAAAGCCTCTGAGCTACCAAACCAGGCACCCCCTAAAGGCATTGCCTTTTGTAGTTACTGTATTCCATGAATGTGTAAAAAGTTGAAAAGCCCAGAGCACATTCACTTTTTAGATATATTTTTAATTAAAATTCCAGAAGATTCAGATATTTGGATTGAGATAAGTTAAATCAACTACTGATTCATCACCACTGTCATTTCGTTTGCTTGTTCTATAACCTCAAAGCATTTACTTGAATTCCACTAATTCTGATAAACTTACAAGCATCCATGTTATTCTACTTTGCAGTTTCCTTCATCATCTAGAAATAATGTGATAACTGATATATTTTTGAATGGCCATCTTCACCCTGAGTTTCAGTGGCTTCAAAGCTCTCATGTACACACAAAGAGGGTATGCAGAAATACAATTGCACTGGCAGCTAGTATTGCGGTAACCTCACCAAACTGATAACACTAATGTAGGAACAAGTTCCCCTATTTAGCAGAGGTGGTCAGCATGATCCTGGTTGTGTGATGAACACTCATAGACGGGCTCCAGCTGTGTTTGTGGGACTCCCCTGCCCCTTCCAGCCTGTAGAGGAGCGAGGAACCACAGTAGCTTGCTTTCTTCTTTTTGGGCTTTCCTTTCCGGTCTCCCATCCCATAGTCCTATAGTGTCTGTTACAAATGCCTAATTACCTAGCTGTACAAGAAATGCTGGATTGATCAGTTATGAAAGCAACAAATGATTAACTAGTTTCTTTAAAAAAAAAAAACAAAAAAAAAACAAAAAAAAACACTTACTTAAAGTCAGTCATCCAAGGCTTATCCAAACTACTTAGGAAAATCTCATTAAGTCAGGCTCCCTTAATTAGAAAGTAGATAATTCTGACAGGAACAAAGCTAAAGTTTACCTTTGTACTGTCTGTAAAATAATATTTTTGCAAAGCAAAGGAATAACAAAAACAAGACTTAATGATTTTCTAAATCTAAAGTACTAGGATAGATTCAATATTCTCCTAAGTATCCTGACAGCAAGTTGTCAACCTTGAAGCTATCTTCATGCTATATGTAAACCTCCACCTACAGAAAATAATCACAGCTTTAATTTTAAAACATTCTTATCTATCACTAAAGAAGTTCTCAGTAAAGACTTTACTAGGTAACATAATTGGAGCCTAGTTATAATTAAAGCTATTTTAATACATGCATAAATGTCTCATTTATACTGCATCATCAGGATTCATACAAGTAAAATTTTCAGACAACTGAGATTTTTATTTTAAGTAGCAATACTTATTCATCTTAATTGGGCAGGTATGACACAGTGATTAAAGAGTCTACTTCTGACTGCACCTTGGGCAACTTAATGTATTTTTGCCTCTGTTTCTTCATCTGTAAAATGGAAATAACAATGGTAACTCTTAATAATCTTTTTCTGAGGATTTGATGAGATAATGCATTAAAAAGCTCTTAGATAAATGTTTGTTTCATAGTAAATGCTTCGAATTACTACTATTTAATCCTTTTTGAAAGAACTTAGAAAAAATATATTACATAATCATCTGCTTTCTCAAACGGAGTGAGCATAATTTAACCCATTCTTATTTATTCAAAATCACCATCATGAAAATAACTGTATTATGCTTTAGGGGACCACTTTTGCTTTTATTAGATCCCATCAAGTCATCATATTCATGCTGGTCTCTAACAGTTCTTCATCTCCTTCTTTTCATTGCTGTTCATTATCTGCTATCAGTATGTCCCCAGTGTTTCTCATAAAATGCCTTATTGTATACCCAGTGGTCTACAATATGAGATTCTGAGAGCAATGCCATGTTCTCCTATGAAGTATATTATATGTGCCTTTGGGAAGCTATTTTCTTCATAGCTGGGAAGATCTCTGTCATGTTTTCCTAGATTCTAGAGTGTAGTTGATGGTCAAATTTGCTAAACCTCTGAGTTCTTCATAACACTGCTATCATACTTAAAAGTCATACATATATGCTTACTTAGAGTCATAATCAATAATTCTTACAGAGACTGGCCATCCCCCAGTTAATAACATTTTATAGAATTCGTTTCTATAAGTCATGGGTACCTTTAAATTACTAGAAGGCCATTGTAGTCAGAATGGCTTATTTATATTCCATAGAGGATAGTGACTTGATAATGTACTGTTTCTCTCCATCACCCACTTTCACCTGTGAGTTATAGCAATATAAAAGGTGTACAAGTTTGGGGAGATTTGGGGGTAGAATTTTTTCCCTGTCTTCCATCATCTAGTCGAAGTCTCTTAAAGAAGACTCACATCAGAAAAATGAGATACGGAAAACCATTAACAGCAAAGTCTCCAAGCATGGTGAGTGCATTCCTCTAATAAGTTTTCATCCATCAGCATCAAACTCAGCACAAATGGAGTACAGACTTTATCTTACATGTGCTACATTGTAGTGTTTTTCATCTCATGGGGTGTAACATAAGCTGACGTGGCATTCAGGATTTACAGAACATAGATGTATTTTACTTAGCAAGAGAGAACATGTTTTCTCTCGAGAAGAATAAATAGATATTGAAAGATATATGTGCTCTGAAACATCATATTATATAATGCCCATCTTATTCCTCTCAATGTCAAATATAAAGGAATCATGAAGCCAGGGACCGTGGCTCACATCTGAACTCCTGGCACTTTGGGAGGCCAAGGTGGGAGGATAGCTTGAGGTTAAGACTTCAAGACCATCCTGGGCAACACAGGGAGACCCCCATCTGTACAAAAATTTTTAAAAATTAGTTGGGCATGATAGCACATGCATATAGTCCCACTACTAGAGGCTGAAGCTGGAAGATGGCTTGAATCCTGGAGGTTGAGGCTGCAGTGAGCCATGACTGCACCACTGCACTCCAGCCTGGGCAACAGAGTAAGACTCTGTCTCTTAAAAAAAAAAAATGAAGTAAAGGAAACAAACATGATCTTACTGCATTATTCAATGGTGATCACTGGTGATTGTGATCAACTGTGAATGACCATAAAGATGTTAGCCACTGGTAGTAAGTCCCTCTGTCTGGTGGTTCCATTTCAGCAGAGAATGATACATAGGAAAATAGGAACAAATTGAGGGAGAAAGTGATGGCACCATTGGCTCAGAAATTAAAATAATTATGGGGATAAAGTAGAATCCACCTCTTCTGCTGGCAGGCTCAAAATAGCATATAAGGAAGAAAGCTACCAATTCCAAGCAGCTTTTAGTGAAAAGATTCGAAGGGTCTTTGAAAATATTGGTTTCACCACTAACCTGGTGTGAAATATTACTGTAATATGTTTAAACTAAAAAGCTACCTCAATATCTCCCACAGGAAAATGGTGTAGCCCAGAAAAGCTACTTGAAGACTTAGATTTTAGACATACAAATGAATGTTAGGCTATATTCATAATCCAGGGTAGCAACCAGCCAGCCATCGATGGGGTGATACCACCTTTGATCCCAACTACTTCTGCTTTGATTAAACACCTAGGCCATTGCCAGGGGCCATGTCCTGGCTCTGGGTTGAAGCTTGGCCTTGCTTTGGCGAAGATCTTTCTGTCTGGTGGACCCAGTAGACAGCTGTACTCTGAACTAGAAGGACAAAACAGCAGTGGTGGCTGCATTGCCCTTTACTACAGTTCTGCATCTTCACAAAAGTAGGAAGAAAGAATGTTATAAAAATGAGAATTTGTGTTTTATTCTCTTAGCTTCCAAGGCTTGTACATTACCTTCTCCATCTCCTCTTGAATCTCAGTAATTATCAACTACACCAAGGGCCAATGCTATTTACTTCACTCATGTTTTTACCCAATCAAAATCTGTTTTTAATAAAGTTGAATTAAATCATTCTGAGTGACATAATTACTTCAAGTACTTCCATCACCCAAGTAGATTCACGTTATAACAGAAATCAAGGCCGTAAAGACAGTTTTTAAGCTGGGATGCATACAGTGATACACTCAGAGAAAAAAATCTTAGCTCTTTTACTCATATGTATTTTTCTTGCACAAAAATTAAAAGGTTCACTAATATTTAATATAGATTCACTCAGCCACCATTACCCGGCCTGCCTTTTAAGTGGTCCTATGTCACATAAGTTACAGGAAAGTGACCTCAAAAAAGAACCAGGAGTCCACAATGCAGAAGAGTGGCAGGGAGCCTTCAGGCCATCAGGCTGCTCACAGCTTACTGGACTCATGTATTATGCTACCAAGTGGTAACTAAAATAAACCACACAACATGAGTAAGAAGATTTCAAAATCTGTGTCCAAAACCTCCTCATTGGCATCATTCATAGGTCAAGAAGTTGAAGCTAAAGTGCCAAAGTCCTTTCGGAATAACGACAATGATGACAACCACAAAGCCTTTAAAATAGAGTCAAATGTTTACAATTCTCATAAATGAGATAAAGAAGGGCCACCAAGATCTTTTGTATCACAGTGGTTAGGTGTTTATCTCATGAACAAGAAGTAGAAAAATTTTGCAATATTTAAGTGTGCATTTTCTTTTGCAAAAAGACAAGGGGCATATATTAACTGACTTACGTACTTAAGCTGGTCTTTAAGGTTTAACTTAATGTTTCAATCATGGATGAGAAACATTGTATTTAAAACTAAAACTTGGATTATGGAAAGAATATTTTTAAATTGGTATTAAGAATCATTTCCATTGTAAAAATGATTTTGCTACCAAAAATGATGTGTCACCACGTCTTCATACTTCTTAACAATTTGAAAACAGAATATTATAACCTGTTTGAAAACCTTCCAGATCAAAATTCTTAGAGGAATTTAAATTCATTTGTTAAAAAACTATAAGAATGTATAACTTGCAATTAGTTTGCAAAGACAACTGACTGACACCAGGGAAGATGGGCATTAGCTTTCCAAGGAGCCACCACACATTCCTCATAGTGAGGGAGGAGACCCAAATCTGGATACCACAGATTCGTAAATGTAGCCACAATGCCTTTTTACATGATACTCATATACTTTGATAAAATATTATTTTTAGCCATAATAGCCATTAAAACAAATGTTTAAATAAGCTGGATTTAGACTCACAAGTCATGTCACAAAATATTAAACCAAGATGATAAAACAGTCTGAATTATAACTAATCATACTCATCATAATAATTTTTGTGAAAGCAAAAGGTTCTGTACCCTTATAAATAAAATATTTTTATTTCAGGTTTGTCTCCTTTTTAAAATGTTTTAAATGTTTAAAAGTTCTATTAGTTATTAACATATTTATGCAATAGCAAATAGATAACGTATAAATCAACAAATGAGTGTATTTGTAGATGAGTACTCAAAAAAGTTTACAAATATGATACATAATTTTTAAACTTTGGACCACTTTTTTTTTAGGAGCTTCTTTTTTATTCCTTTCTTCTGTTCCTTTAAAAACATTCCTTAAGTGGCATTTAGATTTGAGTATATTAATGAAAAGCATGGGCACAGGAAGTTCTTTTCTTTCACCTCTGAAAGTAGCTCAGAATCCATCTATGCATGAAGCAATCATGTCCTGCCTCACAGCTGAACCAAGTAACTGTGGTGGGGTTAACAGGCATGAGTAAAAAATTTTGCACAACTGAGTTAGCCTCAAGTGGGAAAACATGACATTTCTATTTATTCGTTTCTTTAAAAAACGCTTCTTGAGTTTCTACAGCCTCTTTCCAGGTGCTAGGGAAACAGACTTGCTTTACACTCATTCATTCTCGCAAGGAGACCTGGCTTACCTTCCCTTTGCCTACGGAGGGCCCACAAGAACTCCAATTTAAAATAAGAAAGCCATCTAGTCACTTTGTGAGAGTTATACAAATTGCATTTGCTGTGCGCCTTTAAATTGCAGGGAGCAGAAGTGCACCTGTGATTTTAAAATATTCCTAACAGTGTCCTCTGGATATGCTCCACCTTCAGCTACAAACATTCTGCCGGCGAATGCTATTCCAGTCACTCTATTCCTTCCTCAGCCCTTCTGTTCCTCTGCCCACACGTTTCACGGAACTACCATAAGCCACCAGGCAGGCAGCTGCCACAGAGCGCCAAGCAGGGATGATGATTTTAACTTCTTGGGGTACCTTGTCCAAATGCCAGAAAACACAAGATCAAAGAAAATGAGCCATTCTGACAGTTACACTGTGCAGACAAAAGGGCAAATTCCATTCTGCCCTGGTCACAGGAAAGGGTAAGCATTTCAAGGACTGTGTGTTCCCTGAAAATATGCTGGTAAAATTGCTTAGATCTTTCACACAGTCCTGAGGAAGGTACCCCAATTCTTTAAAACAAGCTTTATGTTGCACAACACACTCTCATAAGAGATGAGTTGTATGATTTCCATTTTCTCTCTAGGCTCCTTCTTTCCAACTTCCAAAAAAATTCCCACATCAGAACCTAATCAAAAGCAATGCAGAAAATAAGGTACATTCTTTAAGTATACACACAGAAAGAGAGAGTATAAGAAAATGCACCAACCAAATTCATTATCACAGTTACTTCCCAGAGGGTAGGTAGGATGAAACCGTCAGAGAGGGGTATCCTCGATCAGTAGGTAAGCTTTGTATCTTAGATTGGGGAAGTGGGTAGTACGTAACTGTCACATGTCTTCGGGTCTTTGGAAGTCTTAAATACAGTTTATAATACTTTTTGACCCTATTGCCTTCAATTCCCTATAGCATTAACATTCCGTATAATGATCTTCTTATTACATAAATACTCAAAGTGAAGAAACTGAGCCCTGGAATCAAATAAATCTAAAGTCAGAAGCAGCTCTGTAACTTATCAGCTGAACAAACTGAGGCAATTTCCTTAATCACTCTAAGCATTGGGTTTATTCATCTGAAAAAGATGCAGAAATTACAGTATCTACTTCATAGATGGTTAGGAGAAATAAATTAGGTAACGTATGTAAAACTTAGTACTATGCCAAGTACATAGAAAGTACTCAAAATGTTAGCTATCATCAGTAATTATTTTATGTTTTCTCAATGACCTATATATATAATATTCCAACACTCCAATATTATGGACTGTGTTCACTGAGCATCCCTTTTCATCCTTCCTTTCTCAAGCAATGGACTAAGTATAGAGTACTAAGAGATGGGAGTCTTGATCAGAGAACATTGTACCCTTTAAGCCAAATTCCACATTTTTCAATGGTTTAAGACAAACATCTTCTGTTTCAGAAAATAATCAGTTTTCTTCTTCTTAGCTTCAGGAAATGGAAATGGATTGGCTCTGATGCCAATGCACCAAAAAGAAATTTTTCTTTCATTATTAGAAAAAGCTTTAATAAGGCATAGTCCCACTATGAGTTAAATGCCCTGAACATATACTCAGCACGTGTGGTTTTTCTCACAATCCTAGACATGAACATTATAATTATAGGTACACATCTATAGTTACTGCAGTGAGGTACTTGGTATCAGGGTCTTTAGCTGTCATAAACCAAAACACTTCTGTAGCACAAAGAAAGAGAGAGAGAGAGAGAGAGAGAGAGAGAGAGAGAGAGAGAGAGAGAATATGAGAATGAATAAGGAAACGCACCAACCAAATTCATTATCACAGTTATGTGATAACTGTAGTACAAAAGACAACTTCTAAGAGTCCCAGACAACACTACCCAGCATTTACCAATACTGCCTGGCAGCATAAAATATGATCAGACACTCTTCCTACTGGAAGGTCTCCTGTGAACCAATGCAACCCCAATGTACAATGGGATGCATTCAGTCCATAACTTGCCATCTCTCCAGACATGCTGGCTGTTCTCCATGGATTGAGGATGGCTCTGTGTGAGACCAAAGAGGTAATTTCAGCAGCAGCATCAGTTGTTTGGCTAGTTGTTATCGGCACTACTCAGGGAGCCACGAGGGTGGGAGGTGATCCAGGAGAGGTTTCAAAGCCTTTGCTAGTAACATAAAGACCACAGCTGCTGCCTGACCAGTGGCCGCGGCCAACAAGCACAGCCAAGACACATTCCATTTTTCACTTGGTTTTATTCACTCCTCCAATAGAGGTAAATCCACCCATATTAACTGTGGGAGCTTCACTTTATATAATTTATCCTCAGGATTTGTGAAAATGCTACATTTTCCTTTGGAGTTGCCTCATGCAAGAACCATAAGAGGCTGTGTCCTCCAGTTCCAAGATCTGGTTGATAAATGAAGATGGCAACTCCTTTTGTCTCTTAGGTTGATTATCTGTGATTCTTAAGATAAACTGACTCAATTATTATCATTGACTTTCAGCTCTTAACCACAAGCCACACAAGTCAATCTCTGACTCTGTATTGTTATCAGGTTCTCCTATTCACAGGCCCTTTATCTACCCAGGATTCGGCTCTGGAGAGATTTCTATTACCAAAAGTCCTAGCTGCTATTTCAGATCACCATTTGCAGTTTGGTCTATATTTGGCCAAAAGCACGAATCCCTGTCTGAATAAATCTGGTATATCTGCTGTATTTTTTCATAAGATGTATACCTGGATAGTTCTAATTTGTTATCTGGTCCTCCTAGACATCTAAAAACATACCTGTGTCAGCCCAGCAACCTTCTCTGCTGTGACTATGCTGATGAATAACAAGGAGGAGTCACTGCCTCCTTATGAAAGCCAGCACTTCTCTTCATTCAAAGCCTGGCCTCTATACTATGCCCCATCTCCCCACTCCCACTCAGTCCCCACCTAACAAATCCTTCCTCCAAATTCACAGCACTTAGACATCACCATGAATAAGCTCCATGTTCAAAATCATCTTTACTTATAACTAATTTGTATTAAGCATAATGCCCTGAGTCAGGATGTCTTTTAATCACATAAAGACCGAGAACTTAGTCACAAGGAACTTAAACTTTAAAAAAAAAATAGAAAAACAGCTTAGATACAAATATATGGATTTCAAGCACATGAAACGTAATTTAAGTATTAAAACATAAAGTTCCATCTTTAAATATGTTTTTAGGTTGGTTTTGATACAAGGACACAAAGATACTGATTTCAAGCACATAAAACATAATTTAAGCATTAAAACCTACAGTTCCATCTTTAAGCATGTCTTCAGGTTGGTTTTGACACGAAATTCTCATTGCTTTTCTGAGCTTGCTTCAAAATAATTCTGTTTTCTCTGAAAGCTCCATATAAGAAAAGATTAGTGTTGATCTGAGCTATTGAACTTTTCTGATTCAAGCTCAAACAGACTGGCATTGTGTACACTATGCGTACGAAGTTGTAAGTGTGATAATTCCTTGAAAACTGAATTTAAAAAGAAAGTATGTGAATGAGTCTAATATAATGGCTAGGAAATAACAATAATAAGCACTCAATACCCTTGAAAGAAGAATTCACATCATTTTGTCATAAATTATGATTTACTTTTTTTTCTGTGAATGAATATACAAGACGGAATGAGTTTTTTCCTTGCACTAACTATGTAAACTCTAGCTCTAGAAAAAAAAGATTTGGAAAATAGGCAGGGATACTTACATATGTATTTCAAGATGAATACAGAAAATGCGTAAGTGAATCCTATAATGGCCTGTAACTGGGAAACCTATTATCCAAAATTTTTTCCAAGTTTCCACTGCATTAAGATATCTATTTTTGTAAGGTTAAAAAAAAAAATCATTAAGGGACTTGCACAGTGGTTCATGCCTATAATTCCAACACTCTAGGAGGTTGAGGCGGATGGATCACTTGAGGCCAGGAGTTTGAGACCAGCCTGGACAACATGGTGAAATCCTGTCTCTACCAAAAATAATTTTTAAAAAATTAGCTGGGCATGGCGGTACACATCTGTTATCCCAGCTACTTAGGAGGATGAGATGGGAGGACTGCAGAGCCCAGGAGGTCTAGGGTGCAGTGAGCTGTGATGGCACCACTGCACTCCAGCCTGGGCGACAGAGTGAGACTCTTGTCTCAAAAAATAAAAAAATAAAAAATTCCAAATCACCTTAAAAAATAAAAACGTCAGAAGGGGGGAAAAATATAGTTAAGAAATATGGTTATTCATACAGTTCTTCCCTGGCAGCCATCTTGTTTTCTACACCAATATATAAGGTTAATAATTCTAAAACAATAAAGATGGGATGGGGAAACTCGTAACTAATGAAACACTTAAAATGAGCTCCTTAAATACTTTTAACTAGCATTTAATTTATTTTTAATCAGCTGCTTATCATTTGTTAAATAAATTCCAAAGGCCCCAGGATTCCACAGCCCTTAGATAGGCTAATCTCCCATTGGGAAGCAACACATATTAAATAGTTGCTAAACCTTGGTAAATACACTTTTAATAATTAATTCTAGAAGTATTTAACTTACAGTAATATACCGGATATTTCAGCAATATTGTAATCCATGGGATACTGCCGAGGGATTTCTCAGATTAACACATTTGGGTCCCTGAGTCCCATCTGTATACCTCTATCTGAATTAACAGCAGGTGATTCAACACATGGCTACCAGCTCTGTGTCTGAGTGACCAGTGATTTTATTACCATATCAGTGAGATCAAATCAGTGAAATGCATCAGCTGAGGAAATGCTTTGTAAGGGATGAGACAGACGGTGGCTTACAAGTCAACCTGGGTTTTCAAAAATGATAACTACTGAAAAGAAAAATTACTTTTCCTGTTGAGATGTGTAAATATTATGTAGATACTCTAACTCAATCTCTATGATGGATGGTGCTCAATTTTAAACATATTTCAGTAATGCCTTAATTTAATAGAATGGGAGATACACAAGATGTTGCAGGATCAAGGTGAGAATAAATTTTCTTGCACAGATGGTTTAGTCTTCTTCTAAAAATCCATGGGATTCTTTTACTTTCCACTCCATGAAAAAAAGGGCTTTGCTTTCTTTCCTTCTTTAAAAAGATGTGAGTAACCACTTTGTTAAATTCTGTATAACCAGTCCCATTCCTACTAGCCTTCCGTAACATAATTATAGTTCCTCCCCTCACCGATGTGGAGCAAATTGCAATTCACATGCTGTATGTTAACACTGAAGTCAGTAGTGACCTTTGTCTTGAGCAGAGCAGTTTCGTGTCCCCACCCAGGCTGACAGAGACTGCAGACTGACCAGCAGATGGTGCTACAGAGCAGGCAGCTGCCCAGGGCCTAACATCCAGGAGCTCAACGATTGTATCAAAGACTCTCAAAAGGATCTTTAGTCTTCTAGCTAGTCAGTTATCTCACTGAGTAAGGAACTTGCCATTTCCTGTCTTTTCTCTGCTCCATTCCTTTTCCTCCCTCGTTTCATAAATGTATTTCTTGTATTCAAAAAAAAAAAAACAAAACAAAAAAAAAAAAACAAAAAAAACAGCGTGGCTTGTTCGTAGCACGACCCTTCAGCTCTTTTCTTCATGGCACCATGAAATACCTGTATAAACACGGATGATGCCGACAGCCCTTTCACTCAAAAAGAAGTATCCTTTCCTGCACCAGCTAACACGAAAGCACACACCATGATGATGTTTTACTAGTGATAAAAATCAAACATTTTCTGGAGCCATTATACTCTAAAATGTTAATGCAGTTTACTTTTTAAAATGTGATCGATAGATGGGGGGAAAGTGCCCATAAATTACTAAAGGCAAAAAACATTCTATTAGCATGCAGTGGATTTGGCAATATTCGTTGGTCTGTGTTTTACGAGGGGAAAAATTTTAATTTGCTGAAAGCTTGAGTTCTGTTTTGTTGTTGTTGCTTTTTTTTTTTTTTTTAAATACCTGTCTTTGTCTTTCATGGTTCAAGAGGGATATTTTTAACATGACTCATTTAGAAAATGTAATTCTAATGTAGTATAGCTATAGGTTTCAATTAACGTTCTACCTTTCTGACAGTCTTTACATTATGTGTTTTATGAAATCATTAACTATTGTCATGTTTCTATTATGATACTATTAGGAAATAAAGAGACTTATGTAAATGGAGATGTAAAAGAAATGCATGACAGTTACTCGGAGCAACATCTGTGCACTATCATACATGCTCACACTAATTTTCTAAAGATTGTTCCATTCATTATAGAGCATTGTTAGTTGCAGTGGCACAACCCTTATTTCCATGCATTTAGGGAATGAAGCAGAGAGTGGGTAAATGAGAGCCTAATCAATACCACTTTTCATTTTGCCTCTAATGTGCTGCCTTTCCCTTTCTTTTCCTCATGCACAAATCCAAAAAAGATCCTGACGTTACAGTCATAAAATGTAATTCTTCTGCAGAAACACAGACAATAATGCTCTCTGTATTCAGGCGTATTGCATATTCTAATGGCATTTGGCTAAATTGAGTATGGATTTAACATCAAAGGCTTCATGAATTTTTCAAATGAGATATTAAAGTCAATATTTCAAGTGAAAGATATTTCAATTTAGTTGCATACACAACAATAAAAAACTTCTACAAGGTAGAGGTACTAGTGGCTGTAGCAGTATTAATTCATTCAAGAAATTATTAGTTTATAAGAAAATCAAACACAAGGTTGTGATATGGCAAAGACTGAATAAATTAGACTAACCGATATGCACCAGTGTACTTTATCTCTTGCAGGCTGAAACAGTACACTTGCCACTGGCATGTTCAGGGCTCCTGGCTGATTTTTTTCTAAACTCTGTTGATTAGCATGAAGATTTGCATTGCCATTTCATAAATCTCCTTATTTTCATTTGTACAAGTGGAAGACCTAGGATATGTGGGAAAAGGGCCATTTTTTACCTTGCACTTAAGTGGATCTTACTTCAAGGTGTCAATACCTAAAGTGGGTCTCCACAATGATGCTAAATGTTGCTTTTCAGGCAAGTTAGAGGATGCTCAGTTTCAGTGTGTGGGGAGGTGCTGTGGCTTGCTGACAGCCATCCATATCATGGCAGATGGCTGAGACTCTGAAACAATACATGTAAGTTTGGATTTCTAGAGCACCTTTCCACTGAAGAACTCAAAGCTGATTCACACTCATTGTCTCATCCATCTATCCAAATGACCCAATGAGAAGCAGAATGACAAAGGGTATTGTCATCCCCATTTCACAGATAGACAGACAAACAGAAGACACAAAACCCCAAAATGACTTGCTTTCTTGCTGGCCTGTGGCCCTTTGAGGAAGACCCCTATAAAAATGGGAGGCACTGAAACTGGAACTAGAATTGCCTCTCCTGCTTTCTAGTCCAGTCTTAAACACTGAACTGATGCCCCTTTTTTTCCACCCATGATGACAACAGGTTGATCTGTTTGGGTTTGTATTATCTTTTTGGCTTTGCGCTGTAGGCACATAGAAAGACATTAGCTTGAATTTTCTGCAAAACAGTCCTCATCTTACTTCTTTGTTTTGACTATTGCAGTATAACAGTGCCTTTTATCCAGTGTTTTAAAGCTCTGATCAGTTTAATCATGGATTAACTCGAAACCCCAGATAGACAATCTATTAATTCACAGGCACTTTATGTAATACAACTCACATATGTACCCGCCAACCTGGAAGCAATGACCACTTCTGGACAATGACATGTAGCCTACCCAGCTGACCTGTATGTAGAAACCCTCTCCTATAGTTCATAGCTAAGCCAGACACTGAGCAATGCAAATGCACTCAGCTCTGCTTTGTGCCTATTAACTCGTCTGCTACCAGTGCATTATTTAACCCAGTGTCATTGTCAGAATCCCTCACTTTACTGAGCCTCTTAAAAGAAATGGCATTTTCAAGGCCCAACAACCCTCAAATACATGAAGATTTCACACAATTGGAAGGACAATTGCCCATCTTTAAAACAGGAGATTTCTAATTTCATAAATACTCTGTAATGAAGACAATGCACACACACCCCAAATGCTTTTTCTTTAACAAGAGAAAAATATTAGACTCGTTACTTCTTGTAATTTCAAAGGATGTGAATTCCCCTAGGAGGGCATTTTCATTGACCCACCACACACATATCCACAAAATACTCACTTCACCTGGTTAAGTTAATGTAAACTCAAATGGCAGGACTTATTTTGCAACTGGATTGCAAGAAGATATTTTTCAGTATATCCATACCCACCCCCAAGAACAACAACAAAAAGCCTCCAGAACTGAGAATTGTTTCTTTGCTTCATTACATCTAAATGATCAGACTCATTCCAGTCTCAATTCTCTAACTTCCCTCCCTCTTTTTATTCCTCTTTCTTTTAAAGGAACTCTATTATAGGGAGGAAAAACAAAATGGAACAAAGCTACAATTCAATGCTCATTTTAAGGTTTTCAGTTATAACAGTGCTCCTGGGCATAACTATTATATATTGGCTTCTTTGGGAAACTGTTGATCTTTTGATGTTTATCATTTCTTTATATAAACTGTAAAAGGGAGCTTTGTGAAGAATAAGACTTTGTCTCTAACTAAGGTCTATATTAAAACTCAGCCCAGGCCATGACTGGAAATGGAGCTTGAGGACTCAAACTATTCCCTCACTGGCCCCTGCTCACATCATAAAACCAGTAAGCTATTTGGCATAGAAGAAAAGAGATGGGAAAGCGTGCGAACTAAAAGCCGGACGACCATGTACCTAAGAGCCATGAATATAAACACAGAAGGAAGGGTTAGCTAAGCTCTAGAAGGTGGCAAGGGGAACATCAGAGGTTTATGTGATATTCAGTGTTCATATTCCTAAAAGAAAGTGCACATTTTAAAATTTTCACTGCACATCTGTGCATTGCTACATTTTTAAGGGCCTGCTAGGACTGGAATTACAGGAGATTTGAAGCTCGTGACTGAGTAGCTCTGGCAAAGCTGCATCGGGGAGGAAGGCTACTGAAAATCATGGGGGTAAAGGTAGAGCCTCTGCCAAAGAGGAGCATTAAAAAGGGGTTCTAGCCGAGGAATCTGTCAGCTTTATATACGGGAACTGGAAATGGAAAAATTGGTAGTGCCATTGAACCTGAACAGCAGCTGTGAAATCAGAATTTACTCCCTAATCGGAATTAACTAATCAAAACCAGGTCACTCCTCCTCCTCCTCTCCACTACCCACCGCATCGCCCCTGGGTTATTTTTCATGACCAATTGCTTTCTGCAGCAAAATAAATAAAAAGCAACAAAAACAGAAATAGTAAAGGTCAATGTGTCCCCACAAGACCCAATGCACTCGAGATTTATCAATGGAGCAAAGAACATCGATTTTTCACCTTTTGTCTTCTCATCTTTCTGGTGCATAGACTTAGTAAAAAAGAGGAAGGTTACATCCTCAACACTCAAATTGAAACCAAGAATGATCTTTAAACGATTACTTCTGAAATCTAAGCTCCAAAGAAAGCTAACAGGTAAGGACTGCATGAAGCAAAACAACCACTGTGCTAGTCATTTTTAAAAATTCAGATTCACAACTAATTTTATACACAAGCACTTTTTGGTCAAGCAGGAGCATTTAATAAAATTGTATTGGTAAATTATCCAAAGAAATACGTGAAAGGGTGTACACTAGCTAAAGCACGATTTGAAGCTCTTATTAACTCATGATTACCTTCACTGATCCACATTACCATTCAGTTGCAGATGTTACTGACATTAAGATGTATGATGCAGAGGCTGGAGAAAGAGCCCATTTAAGACAGGTGAATACTTAATAGTAATTCAACATACGCGGCACAAAATGTCTTTCACACGAGTTCAAGGATTTTCCCTTTTTTCTCCTTGCAATTTTTTTATGAATGTTTATAAATAAAATGAGAAATGAAACTTCATTTGGTAGCCATTTGATAGCTCAGCTTTAATGACCATTTAAAACTTTGCAATTTATCATTTTAGGCTTTTTTCTCATCTGGCTTTATTTTCATTTATTTATTTATTATTTATTTTCATCTTCCTCTCTGAATCCTTATGGAAGATTCATATTTTAAGTATGCAGATAAAATGTCCCTGACATGAGTTATTTACCTTTCAGTTTTAGTAACCCCATAGCCAAAACTGTAATGGTTAACTGACTGCCCGTTGGATGCAGAGCAAACCCCTTTTAAGCCCTCTTTTTGCTATCCAGCTGCTTAGTATAAAAGAAGGACTCACTGCCTTTAACCCCACCACACACCCTACCCTGCCCCTCATTAGCTAGCCCATTCATCTATTCATCTATATGTTTCTTAGGTGCAATAAAGTGCTTTTTGAACAGAGGAATATTATAAGACTTACAATTAAACAGATGATTTCCTAGTATTGTTCATGGATCAGTCAACAGCTTAGTAGGGACACTTTCTTAAGTTGATTTTTAAGAAACAGAACCTAGATAGTCCAGTGAGAAGTAAGGAGGTTAAAAGTGAAAAGATTAATGGGGGAGCGCATTAACACCATTGGAAAATTTTGAGTATGATTCAAGCCATCAAGTCAATCTCCCTCTTACTAACTTTGAAATGCAAATGCCAATTGGTTACTAATTTTACATACAGATTATATTCACACAGACTCTTAAGTGGTTAAAAAAATTGTAAAAGCAACAAAGATTTTCTTAGCAACCCTATCCTCCTTTCCGTACAGTTCTTATGTTTAAATAGCTAACTCTCTTGGATAAACCTGTGCCACACTGCAGTTGGTTAGAACCTTTTACTTCAAAATCCAGCTAAAATCATGTTCCCCCCGATTTAACAACTTCTCTATATTTTCTATTTTCTTTGAATTGCCTCTGTCCTATATTTCAATCCATTCCCCAATCTTTCTCTCTGGAGGACTGACTGAAAGTAAACTATTAATGGCCAATAACGGCCGAATACATGCCACTCCCCAGATGCTGTTTCTTCTTCAACAATTCCCATTACCCAAAAGAATAGGTAATGGGAGACTCTACACATGTAACAGGGCCACTTAGAAGTATATTTTGTCTGGGAAAGTTTTTTCCAATCATACAGCATAAACATCTACTTGTTCTGCATAAGCATAACTGTAAACATACACATATGTGTATTCACAGTTTTCTTTCCCGTATTTGGAAATATATGTGTGTTGATAGTTATTGTTGTATATAAACAAATTTTACTGTTTTTAGAGGAATCTATATAATATCTGCACATTCAAGCTTGGAGTTTCCAATATCCTCCTTTATTCTATCAGACAAAATAGATAGTAAAGAGTGACTTTTCTTCAGGTCAAGGGAAATGAGTCTCAAGTGGTCTGAGTTGTCTCGAGCCAATAATTTTCATACTGTTAAGAGGAGCTGTAAGTTTCCTTTGAGGTTTTCACAGAGAGGAAACTTGGGGAAAAGCAGACACCGAGCTTGAATCAGAGGGTGGTTCTGTCCTTCTGACCTCCTTCTTCAGCCAAAGCAACTCTACTTTTATTGATTTTACGTAAAAGGAGTCTGTGAAATATTTTGCCTGAAGATAGGTATCCTCTGCTTAAAAGTGCAATATTGTCCTCTTTCTAGGAAGAATTGTACTGGGAGAACAAAGATTTTTCTCTATGAGCCAAAGGGAAAACCCCAAAGTTGATGTCTTTAGCAAATTTCTCTATCCCAGCTAATGGTTCTGCTGGGATGTTCTGAATACCAGGCCCAATCTGACTTTGTCTCTTTCTAGGCTCCTTAGAAGTATACATGGAAATTGCACAGTGGAGGCTTTCAGCAGGGTTCATCCTCAGGACCTTTCTTGAGAATACAAGTAAATATATAAATGAATAACTTATGTTTATTTTGCTCCCCAAAGGGACAGAATTCCTAGTGGATAACATCTAAATTTTCCCACTTAGTAGACAGTGAGCTTTATTTGTTTGTTATAATTCAGTGGGTTAGGATGTAAACTAAGAAGAATCTTTGCAAAAATATCACTAGGGGATTGTCCTTACCATTCCACCTTGAGCTACCAAGTGTTACTCTAACCATAACTGTCCACACCAGCAGAATTAGACATGCACTTTACCATTCTGCCAGGGCACACCAGAACATACCTGTAAGCTCCTTTCCTACCAGACATCCTACTCATTAGATGGTCATGTAAATAGAATTGGGATCAAGTGAACAGAGTACCGCAAACTTATGGCAAGTACTTTCTCAATGCACGTGCTATCTCATAGTGTATGATCCATCATCACTTCAGTATACACTTAGGTTCCTCATAGAAGGCTTGTTAACCTAATCACTTACCAAACTCCGAGAGTAAGGGTGAAAAACACAAAATAATAATAATGAGGATAAAATAATAAATTTGCTCCCACTTTGTCAGATTCTGAGAAATTTTCATTTTGCAAAGGATTTCACACTTCCTACTTCTCTGTATAACATATGGTATGTTCTAGTGGAAGTTAATTAAAGTTCATGTTTGACTGTTGATTCATCCTTATTTCAGAGCACAGTGGCAAGAAAAGGTGCTCAGACAAGTTTGGAACTACCAGTGGAACCAGTTAGTCCTTCAGTCAAACTTGTATGCAATCAACTAAATTCCAACTGTAAAATTGCATTAAAAGTGGAGAAAGAAAAAGCTGTCAGTAGGTCACTGGACAGTGCGTGTTTGGCGAAATGCTTTCTTTGGTTGTATATTTGAGAAAACCTGTTATCTCCTTCCCTAAGCAAAAGAAGACAAGGCTCTAGAAGAACATTAAGGACACAGTGTTTTCCTTGTGAAGGTGGTTATATGGTGCAGGAGGGACTCTTTGTCACCAGGTTGCTGTATCATCACCAAAAAATTGTTCTTGTGGAATGGCATAGTACTTAAAATACAGTAATTACTGTTACAGTATATGTGCACAGCAACATAAGAGCTGCATCTAGAGCTATACGTGGTACCGAGAGTTGAGAAACAGCTGTAATTTTGGCTTTAAATATGTTTATGAGCATTCTGAATGGTTTAAGCTTGCTGTGCAGCATATGATTTTAATTTTCTTTATGGATATAGGGGGGCAATGAAATGCTGACTTTTGATATAATAATCTTTCAGGTTTAGGAGGAACTATAGGAGGCCAGTCAGTCCCCAAGCCTGTCCTCTTAAATCTCTACTTATAAAGTTCTCGGTGGTAGACGTAAGTTTAGAAAAAAAATTATACCTCACATTATATAGTATGTCTTACGTCTTTGAATGAACCCTTTCAGTTGACTACTCAGGCTTGCAGAATCAGGAAAAACCTGTAAAATGGAGGCGCATATCTTATTTACAAAATAATGACTCCTTTCTTTGGAACTCAATAGAGTATTCCAAAGAAAATTCAATTTCATTATTTACCATACACAAAACTTAAGGAATAGTCATCTTTATATTGAAACTCATATGTAAACATACTTTCAAAGCAAGCGCTAAATTGGTCATTTCTTAGGAATTGCTAAAGCAGATTTGCTTACAATAAAAAAAAGAAAAAGATTTGGATTGCCTCTAGTTAATGTAAGTTAATTGTGCCTACTTTGGTTTGTTTCATTTAAAAAAACACATCTCAGACCAGTTAGTAGTTATGGATTAGTGATGGAGAAGAAATGAATCCTACAAGAAAAGATGCACTTAATGAAAAATAAATGATGTCATTTCACTCAAATGATTTCTAGTATGAGAGACTTATAAATATCCATGTGACTAAAACTAGAGAAAACAAACTCTGATAAATAAGCCTTACTTGCTAAGGTGTGGACTCAGGTAGGTAAGTTCATCTGCTCCTTAAACATATTTTTCTGCACCACAATCTTTTTAGAAATGTCTTACTTTGTCACCAATGTACAAAGCTACTTCTCAAATTTAAAAAATGCTTTTGTCAATTAAATATTTCTACCAACTTCTATTCACATCAACAAAGTATAGCAAATGAAAATCCCAGGATATAATTACAATTAAGTTCCAAGTATTTAATGGCCAATCTATTGTGATTTTTAAAAATGTTTGCAACATACAAGCCATTGCATGACAGGCTTGACCAGATTCTAGACTTCCTTAGATATCAATGTAGCAGGTGCAAGCCTGGGTTAACTCAACTTCATTTTATTTTCTCCTAGCTCATAACTAGACTATATTTTCAAGCCTCCTTCCAACTAAGCCGGAGTCATTGGACTCAGTTCTGTCTGATAAAATATGGTTGAAGTTATATGTGAAACTTCAGACTTTCACATCCTCCTTCATTTCCCACACACTGGCTGAATATAGAAGGGAATGAAGCTCCAGAAGATGACAGGGCCACATGACCGAGTAATCTTAGTTCTGACTGACTGCATGGGAACCAAGACATTAAGGAGAAATCTGCTTTTATTATGTGAAACTACTGAGATTTTGACTAATGTAAACAGGGACATTGTTGTGTCTCCTACATGTTAGGTTTCAATTGAAAACCACAATAATAATAGAAAGCCCAGTTTTTTTCAAGATCCCTCAGAGAAGTAGTAAATACTTTAATTTACAAACATGTATTTGGCACTTAGTCCAGGTACTACATAGAGCTAAAAGGTTCAGGCTCTTCTTTCAGGATGTTCATAGTCCAATGGTAAGGGGGAAAAAGTTCCTGAGCTTAATACAAAATGGTAGAAATATTTAATATATAGAGCACTAAACAGGTTCATAGGAGAGGCTTCACACAGGCTGAATGGCTTATCGAATGCTCTGCATGGTGCTAATAATTCCAACGGAAGGATTAGTATGGGCCGAAGTACATGAGAAATGGAACCACAATCAACAATGGAGGTGCCTGAAAATATGCTATGCTCTATGTGATACTGTGAGAGACTCATCCTCAAAGAATGTACTGTCTAGTGAAATTACAACATAGCAGGAGTCAAATCCCAGGTTCTATCAGTGTGCTTCATGACAATTATCTGTTTTGCTCCATTTAAACATACAGATCCTTTTCAGGAAGAAAAAAGGTACACACACTTCCTCCCCAGGACACACACACACACACACACACACACACACACACACACACAGAGGTCCAAAGAAGGATCGTTTTGACTCTGCATGAATGTGACAAGTTTGGCTAATTTCCTTAAAGTGACAAAGACGAGGCAGTCTTTCTAGTCTTCAGTTTTGGAAGGAACATATTTATGGTCTGGCTATATGACAATTAAATCTTTTTGTGCTTTCTGAGAGTATGAAATGCTTAGTTTCTGTTCTTTTAAAATTCAGACTAATATTTGTGGGCAATTATTATATATAGATAGATATTGCTGGGAAAAGTTCTGTGGTATCATTCTTAGAACCTCATGTGTGTGACATTCAGACACACTGATTATCAATATAAGTGCATCTCATGCTGTAATGTAATGGAATGGTATTTTAAAATTATTTTTTGTTTGTATGGAAGATGCTACTTTTCATTTATGCCTGCTCTTTTGATCAGAAGATAAGGGTTAAAATGATGATGAACATAATAAGCAAAATGATACAATTCCATTACTTGAACTCAGGGAAATATGCAGAAAGAAGGCATTTAAAAAAAGAAAAGCTCCCTGTATTAGGAATGCCAGCAGATAAAAGTGGCCAAGGTAACCTAAATAACTAGACATATGTTACAAGACTTCAGTTACTAGCTTTAGGCAATATGCCAGCTTTGGGCAAAAGTAACCAATAAAATGTATTCCAACCAATACTATGTTGGATGTGTACAGAATCTTTCATAAAACTTTGGATATCATGGAGAAGACAATAACACCCCAGGAGACAATCACATGATGCATATTATCTTCAAGCCACCTGCAGTGTTTCTCATCTAAATCTTTATTTAAAATAGAAAGGCCTAGACTACTCTGATCATGTAATGAGACTTAAATATTATTTTGAATAACAAAAAGACCCTATTTTTATAAAAACATAAAAGAAAGGCTTCTTAACATTATGCTTAGGAATCTGTTTGAATCTTGCCTGCATTTGGTTTTAAGCCTCTGAAAGCAGAAGATATCATGGTAGAATGGAATGTTTACTTGACAAGTCCCATCTTGTACAAACAATAGATAATATAAAAATAGAAAAGCAAAAAGATATGATAAGACTTAAAACCAAGGTGAGGATCCTTTGGACCACAAAAAGAACACAATGCAAAGCTATGTGCTGCGCTGAAACTGTATACCCACTAAGTTTCAAGTATGGTAGCAGCAATGGAGTTTAGGAGCCCTGCTTGGGGTGGTGGGGGGCTAAAGGGGAATTAAAGTGTTCAAATGAGATTGAGGGTAGGGGTGAAGGACATGTGAGAAGGGAAACTGGAGCTTAACTTACTGCTTAAAGCCAGGAGCTGAAACTAGCTAGTCTTCCCTATAAAGACAGCTTAAAACAAAACAAGCACAAATATATTGCTGGCCGCCATGGCCTATAATAGAATTGAGTCATTTATTGGTTCAGGGGATACATCTATGAGATCCCTAATATTGCTGAAGAACAGAAGCACAGAAACTGCAAGAGAAGACTTCGGTAGGGATGGCAGAGAGGTTAAAGTCACATGGGTAGGAGGCAGCAGTCACACTCACTCACACACACACACACACACACACACACGAGGGTGCACATAAAAGGGAAAAAAAAGTTAAAACTTAGCAAAAAATATAGCAATAATAACTCCCACTCACAATAAGTTGCAAAATCAAAATTACAAAGCGCATTAAGAAATACAGTGCAACTAAAGGTAGCTAACAAAATAAATATTCAGCACAGTAACTAAGCTACAGGAATTAATTTTATGGAGCCATCTGACAAAAACTTTCATATTTGCTTATTGAGAATCCTTAATATTCATTGGCTAAATGAAGAAATAACACCTATTTAAAGTGAACAAAAAGTTATTTTTAAAAAGATACTGAACAAAAATACATGGTTATAAAAAAAACAATTAAGATTCTGGGAAGTAGGAGTTATTTGATTTTTAAAAATATTAATAGCATGATAAACCTTAGACTAAAAATGGTTGAAGAAAGAAGTAGAAAATTGGAAAAAAGAACTGAGGACTTTACCCAAAATTAATCATATAAAGACAAAGAGGGGCTATTGTTTTGAGAGTTTTGTTTTGTTTTGTCTTCTTACATAAAATATCAGATACAAGAAATGGAGAACAGATTGACAAGAGTCCATTTACATCTACTAAGTACTGCAGAAAGTGAAAGAAAATGAAAAAAAAAAAAGATGAAGTATTATTTGAAGAAATAATGAATTTTCCAGAACTGAAGAAATAAGAAATAGACCTGAGTACTGTGGGCATTCAGTAGCATAAATAGGGATAGATCTAGGCCAAGAGGCATCTTAACAAAACTGCAGAACACTGAGGAAGTGAGGTGGGAGAAACAGAAACTTAAAGCTAACAGGAAGAGAGAAAGAGATGACCGTGACAATCACAGTGATACATTGAGAACTGACTCTTCCGCAGTAATAATTAAAGCAAGAAAGGAATGAATGAATATTTTGAAAGTACTGAGGGAAAATTACTGTCAGTTTAGCAGGTTTTATACAGCTGAGCTACCTCTCAAGAAAGAAGGCAAAATTGAAGCATTTTTGGACATATAGAAACAAATTGATTTTACCACTTACATGCCTTTGCTAATAGATTTATCAAGTTATGTATTTCAGGAAAATAACAAATTAACATAAAAGGAAGTCGTGGAATTAAGGAACAAGGATGAAGCCAGAAATTGACATATATTAATAAGTGAATTAATGATTATCTGTGAAATTAATATTTTGTGTACACACATTTAAAATAAAGCAAGTCAAAACTGCCAAAATAACAATGATTGTTGTGTGTCTATTTGAGCTGAGGATAGCAATGCAGAGTGACTGGTTAAAGCAGTCTAAGGACAGTGGTGTTCTTAAACGAGGTCACAAAATGAGCTTTTTAAAAATTTTGCAAACCAGTTATCAAACACAGCCATTATTTAAATATTCAAGTATATCAATTTAGAACTAAAGTATATGAGAAGCAAAGGTAATAGATACCCCAAACCCATTACTTTCCAGTTATATTGCTTCATTTAGCTATTTCACTTCATTTAGCTATTTCCTGTGTTCTTGAGGTTAATCTCTGTCTCTGGTATCTGGAATACTTATGATGATGTGCTATTGAGCATTACTGCCCAACTTTACATGATATTTATAGCTTGGAATTAGCTATAGTAAGAATATTTACCCAAGGGAAATCAGTAAATGTAACAAATCAGGACCTTTTTTCCTCCTCTATAAAGTGGTAGGTAAACATGTACCAGCACAACAGTGACTAAGGTTGATATATTTTTAAGAGAAAGTTAGAAATACTAAATAATTTTACACTTTTTAATGTTACATGTTTTTTTTTTTTTTTTTTTTTTTTTTTGAGACGGAGTTTCGCCCTTGTTACCCAGGCTGGAGTGCAATGGCGCGATCTCGGCTCACCGCAACCTCCGCATCCTGGGTTCAGGCAATTCTCCTGCCTCAGCCTCCTGAGTAGCTGGGATTACAGGCACGCACCACCATGCCCAGCTAATTTTTTGTATTTTTTTTGGTAGAGACGGGGTTTCACCGTGTTGACCAGGATGGTCTCGATCTCTCGACCTCGTGATCCACCCACCTCGGCCTCCCAAAGTGCTGGGATTACAGGCTTGAGCCACCGCGCCCGGCGTTACATGTATTTTTAAAATTAAAGACAACTGCTGAAGGAATGGATAAATGAATTAATGAATGGAAGAAAGAAAAGAAAGCAAGCAAGCAAGAAGGAAGGAAGGAAGAAAGGAAGGAAAGAAAGGAGGAAGGGAGGGAGGGAAGGAGGGAGGGAAAAAGATACGAAAAAAATACAAAGAAAGAAGGGTGGAATAACTATTGAGAATCTGATCAACACAAGAGGTAAATACGGAAGGAAAACAGAAAACACAAAGAGAAATATAAAATAAGATCATAGAAATAAACCAAAATATTATAGGATTCACAACAAATGAAAAATGGAAACAGAGAATATCACAGTAGCCTGAAAACCAATAGCACTGCATTGCTTGCTAGATACATCTAAACTCAGTATAACCAACCCAGACAGAATGGTTAAAAATAAAGGAACTGAAAAATATTATTAGAAAAATACAAGTTAACATAGAAGGAAGTCACAGGAATTAAAGAACAATAGTGAGACTATAAATCAAAATAAGCTGGTATATCTATACTTTTTTGGAAGCATGAAGCATACATAGCAACATGTCAACATTTGATCGAACTAATTGTTAGTGTTTTATTGCTCTCTAGAATTTTCTATATGGCAGTATTATTTTCTGATACAAATGCTTTTCAAAAGAAAGTACATTTGATCAAGGAAGCCAGGTGTTTTACAATAAATTTACAGTTATGCCACTAATTTTTCCACCTTTATAGCCTTCAAGTAGCACTTGTAGAAAATGATAATTTTGGATTTTCAGGGGTTCATGCACCTGCTGCATCGGGATAATTGTCACATGTTAAAAATGTTTCCTAGATCATACTCTTCAGGTGAGGTCTAGATTGGAATTGGACACGGCAGTCTATTTTTAAAAGCTCACCTGCACCACCAAGAAAGACACCTGGATTTAGAGACCACTGACTGGTTATCTCTCATTTCAAAAGAAAGTTAGGCTGTGATTTTTCATAATCTTGGAAACAAACTATTAATAATCTTTACTCTTCCTTTTATTGGGAAAATATACAAAAAGTAAACCAAATTACAGGCTAAAAGTCTTGGGATGTACATGTATTAGTAATAAAAGCAGAGCAAAATAATTATGTGTTATAAATAATATTTTAAAGGCTTTCACATTTAATGGCAGAGGTGCTTAATCCAGAGTTGACAGGAGTTCAGAGAGTATACAGAACCCCCTAAACTGTGCAACTGTGTGTGCCTTTCAGGAGGACAAGGTCATTAGCTTTCATTTAGATGATTTCACAAGTTTGTAATTCTAAATAGATTAGAAACTACTTATTTAAGAAAATGATCAAAATAAACTACAAATTCTAGAAAGAACCTCTCCCAAACCTTGTAGCATTTCAACGTTGTGTTACACGACATTACCAGAGGTTGCTCTGTATATAGGGTTGAGGTCAGCGCTCACTCAATAGTAGACTGTGACAGGATCATGGAGAGGTAATTTATAATGATATGCCCTGAGACCTCTGAAGTGGCATGAGTGGAAGAGAAAGCAAGCATTGTGTAAAAAAGAACTGTAGACTAGAAGACTTTTGCAGGAGGCTGAAAACTAGGTTCCAGACTTGTCTTGCCCCATAATGAGAAATGTCCTTAGGCAAATTGCTTGGCCTCTCTCTTCATGAGCAAAATAAGAGGATCATGGTAAGTGAACTTAAAATTATTTTTTGTTCTATATTCCATAATTCTACCAGAAGCAGTGTTCTCCCCTCCAAAACAGAAGATAAGCCAGCAGATCACCCCAAATATAAATCTAAACAAAATCCAGAAAATCCAGTGATGGATCAGAGATGGAAAAATCACTTTTAGAAGAAAAAAAGGATGAACTTTGCTAATCCAGTAATCCGTATATTAATTTCATGAAAAACTAGCACAATATACTGTATTCCCCTGAGTGCATAATTGAGTTTCAGCAGGCAGATAAAGGCCATTAGAAAGACTGAAAGCAAAGGCTGTTATTCTCCATTCAAGGTGTTCTCATTTCTCTTGAAAGTTCAAAATCAACAAATTAGATAAGCTTGGGCAGACTGTAACTCACTGGCAGTTAGCCCAAACCACCATTTGTCCCAGAAGTCCAAGAGTCAAGACATAATCATATGAAATTTATGCCCACTAGATCCCTGGAGTTGTGACTGCATTAGTTTGTAGCTGACTCCAGCTATTAGTATTTACTATTTCCAAAAGTCCATCTGTTTAATCCTATGGTTTCTAAATTGTGTGCAGAGGCACCATGGAATACTGCAGCAAATTCCCAGAGCCCATGGACCGTTTACATTTTTTAGGGTGGCACACAGCCATATTTCTCAAATATGCCACAAACTAATAGCAAGGTAGTTTTTGGTTTCAACATTGGGTCTTGCTGCATTCCTTTCAATAGCATGGGACCTCTGCGAAGGCAGGCTTTTAATGATAAAAACTAAGTAATGCAAAAAATTATTTGTGGAATAAGAAATGGAGGAGGCATTATCCAATCTAATTCCAAGGTTTTAGAAGTTGCGAGATGCTGAACTGCTATGCACATCCCATAAGTAAGTAATTGGGGCTATTTAAAAATAAAATAAAAATAATATTTTTGCCTTTCAGTTTCCTTGTATTAGTTTTTTTCCAAATGTTAACATTAAGTTGTTTGGACTTTCCTACTTAATAAACAGAACAGTTAGATATTTCTTTTGGTATAGGGTTTTAAAAACATCACAGAGACATCAAGATTCATGAGAATGTTTGGGACCACTGGTTTAGTCTTAAGAGTGGTCCAAAACAGGATAGAAAACAAGCCACCCGTTCTAGGTTGTAGGGCATATATTTGTTCTTGTATTATATAATAGGAGGAGGAGGAGGAGACAAGGAGGAGGACAAGAAGGGAGAAGAATAAGAGGAAGAAGGGGGAGGAGAAGGAGGAATAGCAGTACTGATAATAATGGTCATTAACTGAGCACTTACTAAATGCCAGGCTTTGTGCTAAGTACTTTATCTAACTTAATCTCTTTCAATCTCATGACTGTTTATCTAGCTTGTATGCTATTATATGTATTGAAATCCTCTGCTTTGGGTAGTAAACAGCTGTTACTCAGTCCCTCAAGGACTTTTCCTCTCCTCTGGCAGTTCTGGCTCGTTCCCAGGTACTCCCTGGACAAGCTCAAAATACAGCAACTAATGCAACCCAGAGGGGCCTCCAGGACCCTGCTGCAGCCCCATGACTGGCACCTGCTATGACGGATCAGTGCCTGAGCCTTCCAGCTGTTACATATTTAGCATTCACTTGTGTTGTTTCCCCACAGCAACACTGTAAGGAAGGCACTTTTATCCCCAAATTTAGATGTCAATCTTGAATCCAGTTCTATGTGACTCCCAAGTCCATGTTCTTCACCAACATGTGTAGGTAAGTATGTAATTAAGCTCAATGTAGAATTGCCCCATGATTCCAATGCAAGCCTTGCCCAAGGGGCATAGAGACCAGTGCCTGGAATCCCTTGGGCCAACAGCTGATTCGTATTTTATTTGATTTGGAGACGAATCTTAAACTTGAGGGGCTCTTTCCACTGATGTTTTTAATTAGCTGACATTAACTTTCCAACTTATAAGCACATTCTATTATTCTATAGAATTTCAAAAAGCCAACCAAGTTATATATTCTTCAAGACCAAATGGCAATGGTTCAAATACCATAGTCTCTTCCTTTTCAATATTAATGGAACCATATTAGCAGCAGGCTTTGTCTGCAGTGGTTGCTCCCATAATCTGTCATATGTTTATTAAGTGTTGCTGGGGGAATGGCCCTTTCCTAACCCCATAGCACCCACTGTCCTGGGACACTTTCAATGTTACCAGAAGGAAACCGGGAATTTTGGTGTTTTTTTTTTTTTTTAATTTCTGATTTCACATAGGATTATAGCTTCTCCGGAAGACTTCATAGCTACAGATAGCAAGTCACATCTACAACTGCCTCTTCTTACAGAATGAGACCTGTATCCCCATATCATTCAGGTTGGTGAGAAGAGTTGTCAGCAGCAATTTCTATCATAAAGAAAGAGAAGGAGCAATTCCTTCCTCAACCATGAAGTTCTTTGTCTTTTAACTACAAGACAAGGTTTCCTCCCTCTCTGGTTCCACAATTTCATCAGAATGGCCCATGAATGCTCTTGAGTAATCCTATGAGATTATTATTATTTTTATTGAGACAGAGTCTCACTCTGTTGCCATGCTGGAGTGCAGTGGCATGATCTTGGCTCACTGCAAACTCCACCTCCAGGGTTCAAGTGATTCTCCTGCCTCAGCCTCCTGAGTAACTGGGATTACAGGAGTGCCCCACCACGCTCGGCTAATTTTTTTTTTTTTTTTTTTTTTTTGTACTTGTTCTCACCTATTCTGAAACCACCTTTCCACTCTGATAACATGAATCAGGTTTATTCAGTAAAACTGAAGTGATTACAAAAATGATCACAGTAAAACAGCATCCAGCTTGATTTTTTTTTTTTTTTTTAACAAGCTACTATCTGAAAATAAAATGCCCTTCACTTTTCCAGGCACTATTAAGTAAATTTCCTCTTTCAGTGCTCTAATCAGCAACCTAGAAAAACATATTCATCTCCTATGGGTAATGATTTGCTCCCACCGAATAGTTTAATTACTCCAGCTCACCAAAGGTTCAGGTCCACTGTAATTAGAATACCATAAACTTCAGCTGGGTATAACAAGGACAGTCATTTGTGTCTTTACTCTGCCCTATTTTTACAAGTCTGGAAAGTAAGTTTTCAAAACTCTAAGAATCAAATATTCAGACAGAAGAAAACTGCTTAAAATAATCAGAAAACTCTCCTTTAAGTAAGGTGACTGGAAGGCAGTTTGATTACTTGATATAAAATTTAGTGCCTAAAGCTATAAATGAACTGGTATCTTCATTTAGGTAAATATCAACACAAGTAAAAATTATGATTAGCATAAAATAAACATTCAAATGATCAGTTTTAGAACAGGCACGAAGCTCCAGCTTCCTCTGTTTAAAGTTAAAATAAATTAAGGTTGGTGAAAGTTCTCAACCAAAGACACATAGTTAATGGCAAAGCCAAATTAGGACCCAAGTTTCTCCCATCTCAGTTTCTCATTATTTCCCATACACTATATGACCTTATTAATCATCTTTTAAAAAGAGCTATGCTTTTTCTTTGTAATTTTACCCTTTGCGTATTCTCTTTAACATACATACATCCAGTTTCACTCAAAAACCAACTAAACATTTTCTATGTGCAAGATATTCTGTAAGACACTAACAAGGGGCTGTAAAGTTGACATAGATTTGTCTTCTGCCCTCAAGGAACATAAAATCTAACAGGAATCTAATAGAATAACCTATTTTATTTGAGCAAAATAGATATCCAAGCTTCTTCTACATAAGTATCTCTATTTTTAGCAAGTTTTTCAAACAGAAATTGATTCTTTTTAAGATTTGACAGCTCTCAGCAGTCTGTAGTAATTCCTGATATGTAACATTATTTTTGGACAAATCCTGTGCTTAGACCTAAGCAGTGTTCTTTTCCCTTGCAAATTTAGAAGTCAATTTATAGGAGCCACACTTGAATGAATTCCTAATGACCTATTTTAACTATTGTGAATTTGCCTTAAGTAGTGTGATTAACCTCTCCTGGAGAAGTTCTTTTTCTAAATATAGAGCAGTTAGTTTAAGGAGAAGCCCCTTTGGATACTGAAGTTCTCCCTGAGTTGGGGAGGATAGAGTGAAGAGGATGCATAGAAGTCACCTAGAGAAATGCTACAGAAATAGACCCCATCATTTTAAGGGGCTCTGGAATAATTCTATATTCTACCTGCAATGGAACCCCTGAAAAGGGGTTTGTAGGTAGAGATGGGAAATTAAAAGCTCCCACTGATGATCATGGCCTCCACCCATCTTTTTTGTTCTCATTTATAAACAGAAACCACATCAGAAAGAAGACAGACAAAAATCATCATAAGTCAAATAAGGAAAATGTATATTTTTTAATTCCATTGTTAACTTATTTAAAGTTCATTAGGAGTAGAAATCCAATGTCTTACACAATCTATAATGCATTAAGTGTCCTATACTCAAAATCAAAGAATAACAGAAGTAATTAAGGGCAATAATATTTATGCTGACCCCTTCACAGGAGAATATTTAGATACTGAAGTTTCAGAAGGTGAAAATCAAGACCACACTATGTCAGCAGTGCTTTCAAAATCACATGGGCTAATAGTGAGGAAGTTCAGGATGGAGCTCAGCTTTCTTACTTGTGACCTTCAAATGATGTGTCCAGACATATTTGTGCCATTTGAGATTTAAAGTCCAGCAACTCTCGGACTCCACATGTGTCCTGAAAACATCTGGCACAAAACTGCAACTCCTCTGGACCATATTGCCTAATGTTGGGTAGCACAGTTGGTGTCTCAAATTAGGCAAGGACCAATGTCACGATGGTGCTTTATCTTCTGTGTTACCAACTCAGTGCAGCTGAGTTTTTCTTTTCCACCTAGATTTTTCATGTCAGGAATGCCTCTAGAGGAGCGAGTCCCATCTTGCTCATACAAAGTAGAAGGCTGGAGTCAGACATTCAATCATGTGGTACACATTCACTGAGCACCTACAATTGGCAGGTGCAGTGCAGGGCACTGAGGAAGCAGAATAAAAGACCCATCCAGCTCTTCTGCCACTCACAGTAGTTTGCAGTGATCCCACATGCAGGATTCCAGGACAGACCTCATTCCAAATATTCTGTTCCATTGTCAGATGACGTGACCTGACTTTTAAGTCATAACAGAGCATCACTACATAATTCTTAAAGCACTGGTAAAATCAGAGCTGCTGAAATTTCGGCATACGGCATATAGGAGATAGGAAACTGAAGTAGGGAGGAATCCTGGTACATTTAAAAATAAGGTGGCATGGAATTGAAAGACCTTGGTGATAAAAGGCAACTATGAGTTATGAGATTTCAGATGATGTTAAATAAACTCCTTTACCCCTGTTGGATTAAATAACTTAGGAAACATGTACTAGTCACTTCCCATTGTACAACTCCAGGGATGCTGTTTATACTATAGTCTAAATCAGTGACACTCCCAAAGTTGTGCCCTCCACAGCATGTATGGGTCCTTTGTGACAGCTCTTCACAGATGCAAATAATACATTATGAGCTATCAGGCACCTTTGGACCAACACCCTTTCCTTGCTACATCTAATTTTCATTAGGCTTTCCTCCCCTTCCCAGTATTACTACCCAATATCACTAAGTATTATGTAGGATATAAAGAGCCTTGTTCCTCTTGCTTTATATCATAGGACCAAGATGCTTTTAATGAGAAGGTCCAGCACTGGCAGAACACTGCTATGTGCTGGACACCTTCCTAAGTGCTTCACTTTTATTATTTCATTTAATCCTCAAAACAACCCCATAAGGTAATTACTATTAATATCTACATTTATCTTTTAAGAGGAGATTTCCCTAAGGTGACATAGCTAGTGAGCAAAGCCTGAACTTAAGACCAAGTCAGCCTGATCCAAAGTCTGGGCTCAAAACCCCTACCCTATACTGCCGCCTGTTTCTTACCCATTCGGTGATTTGGTCATTAGCAAATATTAATTGTGTGTCTACTATGTACCAGGCACTGCTCTTCAGTGAATAAGGCAGAAGTCCCTGTCCTTGAAGATATTACATTAAACAGAGAAGACAGACAATAAACCAGAAAAATAAATACTTTTTTAAAAGATAATTTCAAATAGTGGTAAGTTCTATGAACATAATAAAATGAGATGATAAGATCCCAAGGGACTAGCAAGGCAGGGAAGCCTACTTCACAAAGGTGCTCAGCAAAGGATGATTGACAGCTCAGTGAAAAGAAGGAGCCAGGTATGCACAATATGGAAGAAAATATTTCAGAATTTCAAAGGTCATGGGGCAGGAACAACATTGGCATGTTTGATAAAAAGCAAGAAGGCTGTGTGGTCAGAGCATGTGAGCAGAAGAAAGAGTAAAAAAAGGTGAAGTAAGCAAGATAATAAGGAACAGATTATGAAGGTGTCTTAGGTCCTGGTATTTGGAATTTTTTTTTAAAAATACAATGGAAAGTTATTGGAAGGTTTTAAGCAGGAGGTTTATATGATCTGACATCAAATATAAAAAAAAAAGTCATTTGGTCTCCATATGAAATGTACTAAATAGGTTGACAAGAAGGGTAACAGAATCAGTTAGGAGACTCTTGTAGCCAAAGTAAGAGAGAATGAGGATTTGATTCAGGACATAATGGGGAGAAGATAAGAAGCAGTTCTAGTCCAATAGTCTAATTGTCAAAAGTTGGGGATGGATTGGATGTAGAAGGTGAGGGAAAAAGAGGAACTAATCTCCAGGGTTTTTCCCTGAGCAATTAGATGGAGATGGCACCTTTTGTTAAGTCACAAAAGAGTGAGAAAGTCCCAGGTTTGAACAGATGTTTGGGAAAAGAATAATTTGGTCTAGATCATACTGATTTTGACATACCTTTCAGACACTCAAGTGGCAATACTGAACAGACACCTGGAATTCAGAGGGACACCAAGGGCTCCAGATTTACAATTCAGAGTTGTCAATGTAGAGATTTGGAAGTCATAAAAGTTGAGATTTAAATTTGTGTGATATCAACACATTCAGAAACATAGGACTAGATGAATTCCTTTAGGGCTATACCAAAGACAAAGTTGAAATAGAGAAAGAGATTAGGGATAAGCCGCTGGAGAGCTCCAACACTGAGAAAAAGAGCCAGGGGACAGAAGAGATACAACCAGTGGACAAGAATAAACCGGTTGTGATGCCCTTGATAGTCATTTTTCTTACCTTTAAAATAGAGGAAAAACTACCAGCCATAACTACCACCCTGGGAAAACTATAAGACCACATGACACTCTGTGGGTTAGAAAGGGACTATAACTTAAGAAAGGGTAACATATTTAGAGAATAAGGGTAACATATTTAGAGAATAACTTTTTTAAAAAATGAAGCTCATCTCTGCCATGTACTAAATTTATGAACTGAGACAAGTCACTTTTCTTCTCATTTGCAGTTTATAAGTCTGTAAAATATCACTGTCCTCACAGCACCTTTTTCTATAAATCAAATAGAGTAAGTTATGCTAAGCACTTTGGTGGACCAGCTTATAGTAGGTACTTAAAACGTGGTGCTCAGAGATGCCTTGATGGCATCGTGGTCTAGCAGAAAGAGCCTGAACTTGAGTCTCAAATAGACTCTCAGCTCTGCCAATTCACTGGTATTGAGACCTTTGCAATGTTACTGAATCTCCCTGCATCTATTTATTTTTGTGTTTATAAAATAGGAAAAATAATAACTACCACTTGGTAGAATAGTGAGGATTCAAATGACAAATACAAAGTTCCTAGTAAACAGAAACCATTTAATAATATATACCTTTAATTATATTTATAACCATTATTGCCTAAGCTGCAAAGCTAGAGCATGGCACAGCTCAGAGCTCTGGTACCAAATTCCACTGTTGGGACTCTACATTCAGTGCTCTTCTGACCAGATCCTGCCACTCAATAGCACTCTCCAAGCAGCGTGTTTCTCATCTTTAATGAAATGAACAATACTTTCCTTAAATTCCAGTGTTCCCTCCCCTACTCTCCTATAAGTCCAGAATCATTCACATCTATGATCTAATGGTTTTACAGTGCCTTGGCACTCAAAATGCTGCCCTGGGAGGAAAAAACAACCTCTTGGCTTCTTCACCAGGACTGTAAAGGTGAATAACAAAATTCTTTTCTTTGAGGTCCCTGAGTAGCTAGCTAGCAGGAATGAAGAGAGGGCTGCATTCCATATTTACTCATGATGGGGTTGTGCTTTCATATGCACCCAACATATATTTTAGGATTAAAAAATCAGGAGCCCTCAGACGCAAAATTATTTGCATATTTGTCCCATCTCTGTTTTCACATTAAAAATTGGTGAGAAAAGAATGGCTACTAAGAATAAATATTATAATGTCCTTTAGTAAAAATTCTTTGAGATCCTCAGATGAAAGTTGTTTGTAGGACTATGCTTCTTCCATAATTAGCTATATTCTATTCTAACAGTACTTAGTAAAGTGTGTGAATAACATTACTAACCATGGATATTGTATTTTATATTTACATTTTCAAGGTTTTATTGCTATGTGAATATTATTCAAATAGTTTTCTCCAGCCAAGTTCTGTGTGTTTACTTTGAATAACAGACCTTCACTTGAAACAAATACTATTAAAATGGCTCCCACGCAAGGAAATAAAAAGAATTGAGACAAAGTTGACTGGTTATACACATATATACTGAGCATGAAATGAAACATGAGGAAGAAATATAAAGCTTTTGAAGGAGATAAACTAGTGTTTGAGTGGTATATGTAATAAAGTGAGGAATCAAAAATAAATTCTATATGAATTAAACTAGGCTACATTTATGTTCTTACAGGAGCCTAAATTCATCTGGTAGGTACTATGAATGATTCCAAAAGATGTAATTTTCACCCTCAAGGTGTTTGCAGGCTAGCCTAGACAGACTAGGCATCACACACACACACACACACACACACACACACACACACACACATACCCCTCACAAAACAATATAGGAAAATGTGCAAATAATATAGAAAATAAAAGTTAGCTTAATGTTACCTCTGTAATAGAGACCAGAAAGCAATCTATATATATATGCATGTCTAAACAAATACTTGAGTATGTGTCAGGACATTTGATTTATTTATTCTTTCAAACTAACGTCCAGGTCTTTGGGAAGTTTTGCTGCCTGTGTGAAACATTCTGTTCAATGTAAGGTCATCACTCTACCTACCAGCCTCTTTGTCCTGTTGTCCTGATGTCATACACTAAGTAGCAGATAAGCTTTCAAGGATCCCTGCTGCTAAGACAAGCCAACTGAATAGGCCACAGCAGATTTGCTGCAGAAAATGCTTGAGTCTCTTCAGGTTCATGTACATGTCACATAAGAGGAAGATGTTCCTTTGGAAATCCCAATATCCTAGAGGAAGTATTGGAATTTTGGAATCAATAGTTTAACAGTCAATTAATGTGACTGCTAAGGCCTCCTGAAGGGGAGTGACGGGGCAATGCACCAAATTCTCAGGGAGGTGAGGCAGCTGATAAGACAGCTGAGATGGGAAAAGAAGAGCTCTGGGTCTGTGCAAGAAAAGCCAGGTGAACCTGTGTTCTCCATACCACACTGACAGCAGGACTGAGAATGACCAGCCTCTTTCCGGTCTTCAATGGAAAGTCTTGCACAGGTGCCCCCATCAATTTTGGAATGTTTTGTATTAGAGCTCCTCCACAGAAAAAACAGCAGTTTCCTGCACCATGGCCCTTGGAGATCGGCTATGTACCTCTTTATAATATTACTGTCCCGTTTCTCTCCATCATAGTTTTGTGCAGTCACCAATGTTCAGTCCTAGTCCCAACTCCTCTGTAAAACTATCTCCTCCTTCTTCTCTGGCTTCCAATAACACTCTCCGTGCCACATTAAATTCTTGTTTAATATTCAATATTGCAATTTAAATGCTTCCCTGAATTTACCTTATTTTTTTATATAGAATGGTATATTTCTCTAAAACATGGACTGTATTTCGTACTTCTATTTCCTAGCATGATCCTTTGCATTTCATCTTTTATATTTCTTTATGGCACCTGTTAACTGAACAATGAATAGTATTGAATTGAGGCTGTTACACATTGGGTCTTTTTTTTTATTGCATTTTAGGTTTTGGGGTACATGTGAAGAACATACAAGATTGTTGCATAGGTACACACATGGCAGTGTGGTTTGCTGTCTTCCGTCCCCTCACCTGTATCTGTCATTTCTCCCCATGCTATCTCTTCCCACCTCCCCATCCCCCCGTCCCTCCCCCATTTCCCCCCAACGGACCCCAGTGTGTAGTACTCCCCTCCCTGTGTCCATGTGTTCTCATTGTTCAACACCCGCCTATGAGTGAGAATATATGGTGTTTGATTTTCTGCTCTTGTGTCAGTTTGCTGAGAATGATGGTTTCCAGGTTCATCCATGTCCCTACAAAGGACGTGAACTCGTCGTTTTTGATGGCTGCGTAATATTCCATGGTGTATATGTACCACATTTTCCCTATCCAGTCTATCATCGTTGGGCATTTGGGTTGGTTCCAGGTCTTTGCTATTGTAAACGGTGCTGCAATGAACATTCGTGTGCACGTGTCCTTGTAGTAGAATGATTTATAATCCTTTGGATATATACCCAGTAATGGGATTGCTGGGTCAAATGGGATTTCTATTTTTAGGTCCTTGAGGAATCGCCACACTGTCTTCCACAATGGTTGAATTAATTTACATTCCCACCAACAGTGTAAAAGTGTTCCTATTTCTCCACATCCTCTCTAGCATCTGTTGTTTCCAGATTTTTTAATGATCGCCATTCTAACTGGTGTGAGATGGTATCTCAATGTGGTTTTGATTTCTCTGATGACCAGTGTTGATGAGCATTTTTTCATATGTTTGTTGGCCTCCTGTATGTCTTCTTTTGTAAAGTATCTGTTCATATCCTTTGCCCATTTTTTAATGGGCTTGTTGGTTTTTTTCTCGTAGATCTGCTTTAGTTCTTCGTAAATTCTGGATAACAGCCCCTTGTCAGATGGGTAGACTGCAAAAATTTTTTCCCATTCTGTTGGTTGCCAATTCACTCTACTGACTGTTTCTTTTGCCATGCAGAAGCTGTGGAGTTTGATTAGGTCCCATTTGTCTATTTTGGTTTTTGTTGCCATTGCTTTTGGCGTTTTGGTCATGAAGTCCTTGCCTACACCTATGTCCTGAATGGTTTTGCCTAGATTTTCTTCTAGGGTTTTTATGGTGTTAGGTCTGATGTTTAAGTCTTTAATCCATCTGGAGTTAATTTTGGTGTAAGGTGTCAGGAAGGGGTCCTGTTTCTGCTTTCTGCACATGGCTAGCCAGTTTTCCCAACACCATTTATTAAACAGGGAGTCCTTTCCCCATTGCTTGTTTTTGTCTGGTTTGTCAAAGATCAGATGGTTATGGGTATGTTGAATTTCCTCTGAGGCCTCTGTTCTGTTCCATTGGTCTATATCTCTGTTTTGGTACCAGTACCATGCTGTTTTGATTACTGTAGCCTTGTAGTATAGTTTGAAGTCCGGTAGTGTGATGCCTCCCGCTTTGTTCTTTTTGCTTAGAATTGACTTGGCTATGCGGGCTCTCTTTTGGTTCCATATGAAATTTAAGGTGTTTTTTTCCAGTTCTGTGAAGAAGGTCATTGGTAGCTTGATAGGAATAGCATTGAAGTTGTAAATTACTTTGGGCAGTATGGCCATTTTCACGATGTTGATTCTTCCTAACCATGAACACGGAATGTTTCTCCATCTGTTTGTATCCTCTCTTATTTCGTTGAGCAATGGCTTGTAGTTCTCCTTGAAGAGGTCCTTTACGTTCCTTGTTAGTTGTATTCCTAGGCATTTTATTCTCTTTGTAGCAATTGTGAATGGTAGTTTGTTCTTGATTTGGCTCTCTTGAAGTCTATTACTGGTGTATAGGAATGCTTGTGATTTTTGCACGTTGATTTTGTATCCTGAGACTTTGCTGAAGTTGTTTATCAGTTTCAGGAGATTTTGGGCTGAGATGATGGGGTCTTCCAGATATACAATCATGTCATCTGCAAATAGAGACAATTTGATTTCCTCCTTTCCAATTTGGATACCCTTTATTTCTTTTTCTTGCCTGATTGCTCTAGCTAGAACTTCCAGTACTATATTGAATAGGACTGGTGAGAGAGGGCATCCTTGTCTAGTGCCAGATTTCAAAGGGAATGCTTCCAGTTTTTGCCCATTCAGTATGATACTGGCTGTTGGTTTGTCGTAAATAGCTTTTATTGTTTTGAGATACGTTCCATCAATACCTAGTTTATTGAGGGTTTTTAGCATAAAGGGTTGTTGAATTTTGTCAAAAGCCTTCTCTGCATCAATTGAGATAATCATGTGGTTTTTGTCTTTGGTTCTGTTTATGTGGTGAATTACGTTTATGGACTTGCGTATGTTGAACCAGCCTTGCATTCCCGGGATGAATCCTACTTGAACATGGTGGATGAGCTTTTTGATATGCTGTTGCAATCGGTTTGCCAGTATTTTATTGAAGATTTTTGCATCTATGTTCATGATGGATATTGGCCTGAAATTTTCTTTTCTTGTTGAGTCTCTGCCGGGTTTTGGTATCAGGATGATGTTTGTCGCATAAAATGATTTGGGAAGGATTCCCTCTTTTTGGATTTTCTGGAATAGTTTCAGAAGGAATGGTATCAGCTCCTCTTTGTATGTCTGGTAGAATTCAGCTGTGAACCCATCTGGACCTGGGCTTTTTTTGGGTGGTAGGCTCTTTATTGCTGCCTCGACTTCAGACCATGTTATTGGTCTATTCAGGGTTTCGGCTTCTTCCAGGTTTAGGCTTGGGAGGATGCAGGTGTCCAGGAATTTATCCATTTCTTCCAGGTTTACTAGTTTATGTGCATAGAGTTGTTTGTAATAATCTCTGATGATGGTTTGGATTTCTGTGGAATCTGTGGTGATATCCCTTTTATCGTTTTTTATTGCATCAATTTGGTTATTCTCTCTTTTCTTTTTTATTAATCTGGCTAGTGGTCTGTCTATTTTGTTGATCTTTTCAAAAAACCAGCTCCTGGATTTATTGATTTTTTGAAGAGTTTTTTGTGTCTCTATTTCCTTCAGTTCTGCTCTTATCTTAGATATTTCCTGTCTTCTGCTAGGTTTTGAGTTTTTTTGATCTTGCTCCTCTAGCTCTTTCAATTTTGACGATAGGGTGTCAATTTTAGATCTCTCCTTTCTTCTCATGTGGGCACTCATTGCTATATATTTTCCTCTAGAGACTGCTTTAAATGTGTCCCAGAGATTCTGGTATGTTGTGTCTTCGTTCTCATTGGTTTCGAAGAACATCTTTATTTCTGCCTTCATTTCATTGTTTATCCAGTCAACATTCAAGAGCAGGTTGTTCAGTTTCCATGAAGCTGTGCGATTCTGAGTTAGTTTCTGCATTCTGAGTTCTAACTTGATTGCACTGTGGTCTGAGAGACTGTTTGTTATGATTTCTGTTCTTTTGCATTTGCTGAGGAGTGATTTATTGCCAATTATGTGGTCAATTTTAGAGTAGGTGTGATGTGGTGCTGAGAAGAATGTATATTCTGTGGATTTGGGGTGGAGAGTTCTGTAAATGTCTATTAGGTTTGCTTGTTCCAGGTCTGAGTTCAGGTCCTGGATATCCTTGTTGATTTTCTGTCTGGTTAATCTGTCTAATATTGACAATGGGGTGTTAAAGTCTCCCACTATTATTGTGTGGGAGTCTAAGTCTCTTTGTAAGTCATTAAGAATTTGCCTTATGTATCTGGGTGCTCCTGTATTGGGTGCGTATATATTTAGGATCGTTAGCTCTTCTTGTTGCAGTGATCCTTTTACCATTATGTAATATCCTTCTTTGTCCCTTTTGATCTTTGTTGCTTTAAAGTCTATTTTATCAGAGATGAGAATTGCAACTCCTGCTTTTTTTTGGCTCTCCATTTGCTTGGTAGATCTTCCTCCATCTCTTTACTTTGAGTCTTTGTGTATCCTTGCATGTAAGATGGGTTTCCTGGATACAGCACACTGATGGGTTTTGGCTTTTTATCCAATTTGCCAGTCTGTGTCTTTTGATTGGGGCATTTAGTCCATTGACATTTAGGGATAGTATTGTTATGTGTGAATTTGATGCTGTCATTTTGATGCTACCTGGCTGTTTTGTTGGTTAGTTGATGCAGATTCTTGATTGTGTTGATGCTCTTTTACCATTTGGTGTGTTTTTGGAGTGGCTGGTACTGGTTGTTCCTTTATATGTGTAGAGCCTCTTTCAGGAGTTCTTGTAGAGCAGGTTTGGTGGTGATGAAATCTCTGAGTGCTTGCTTGTTCACAAAGGATTTTATTTTTCCTTCACTTATGAAGCTTAGTTTGGCTGGATAGGAGATTCTGGGTTGAAAGTTCTTTTCTTTAAGGATGTTGAATATTGGCCCCCAATCTCTTCTGGCTTGTAGGGTTTCTGCTGAGAGATCTGCTGTGAGTCTAATGGGCTTCCCTTTGTGGGTAACCCGACCTTTCTCTCTGGTTGCCCTTAGCATTTTCTCTTTCATTTCAACCCTGGTGAATCTGACGATTATGTGCCTTGGGGTTGCTCTTCTTGAGGAATATCTTTGTGGTGTTCTCTGTATTTCCTGGATTTGAATATTGGTCTGCCTTGCTAGGTTGGGGAAGTTTTCCTGGATAATATCCTGAAGAGTATTTTCCAGCTTGGATTCATTCTCTTCATCACATTCAGGTACACCTATCAGACGTAGATTAGGTCTTTTCACATAGTCCCACATTTCTTGAAGATTTTGTTCATTCCTTTTTGCGATTTTTTCTCTGTTCTTGCCTTCTCTTTTTATTTCATTGAGTTGATCTTCGACCTCTGATATCCTTTCTTCTGCTTGGTCAATTCGGCTGTTGAAGCTTGTGCATGCTTCACGAAGTTCTCGTGTTGTGTTTTTCAGCTCCATCAATTCACTTATAATCCTCTCTATGCTGTCCATTCTCGTTAGCAGTTCGTCCAATCTTTTTTCAAGTTTCCTGTTTTCTTTACGCTGGGTTAGAAAATGTTCTTTTAGTTCACTGTAGTTTCTTACTACCCACCTTCTGAAGTCTGATTCTGTCATTTCATCACCCTCCTTCTCCATCCGGTCTGGTTCCCTTGCTGGTGAGGAGTTGTGATCCCTTTTAGGAGGAGAGGTGTTCTGGTTTCGGGAGTTTTCATCCTTTTTGTGCTGGTTTCTTCCCATTTTGGTGGGTTTATCCACCTGTTGTCTTTGTAATTACTGTCTTTCAGATTGGGTCTCTGAGTGAGCTTCTAGTTCGTGGATGCTGAAGTTACTTTTTTTTTTTTTTAAGCTTTCCTCCTAACAGTCTGGCCCCTCTGCTGTAGGACTGCTGAGGTCCTCTCCAGGCCCTGCTTGCCTGAGGGTCACCTGCAGCAGCTGCAGAACAGTAAGGGTTGCTGCCAGTTTCCTCTTCTGCTATATTTGTCCCAGAAGGATGCTCAGTTGCTCAGTCCGTTCTCTCCTTTATGAGGTGAGTCTTTGGATCTATGGGGGTCAGGGAGCTACTTGAGGAGACAGTCTATCTTTTATTGGGGCTTAAAGTCCTGAGTTGTGAGCTCCGTTGTTCGTTCAGAGCTGCTGGGCAGGTATGTTTAGGTCTGCTGCAGCTGAACTCATAAAGCACTTTTTGTTCCCAGGTGCTCTATCCTAGGGAGTTGGAGCTTTATGAGTTTCTGCTGCACTACTGCCTTTTTTTATTTTTCTTTCAGGTCTGACCCGCCCAGCTAGCAGCATGCCTAGCCACTGCCTGCCTGCAGGGGCTTTGCTGAGCTGCTGTGGGCTCCGCCCAGCTGCCCTGAGCTCTTCCCTGCAGTCCTGTTTATATGGGCGTAGTTAGAACTGTCTCAGCAACGGTGGCCCCGCCTCTGTTATGGCAGACTCTCTCTGTTGTGGCCTGTTGCCTCGGCAACGGTGAGTTGCCTGGGCAATGGCGGCCTGCCTCCGTAGCGGTGGAGAGTCTCAGTAATGGCAGAAGCCCCTCCCCCACCAAGCCGGACCATCCTGATTCAGCTGTGCTTGGTTTGAAGGGCTCAACCCAGAGGGTTTCCAATTACTGTTTTTGTTTTCATTGTTGTTGGGGGTGGAGGGGTGGGACCAACCGAGCCTGATCACCTGGCTCCCTGACTCAGAGTCTTTTCTTTTTTTTTTTTTTTTTTTTTTAGACGGAGTTTCGCTCTTGTTACCCAGGCTGGAGTGCAATGGCGCGATCTCGGCTCACCACAACCTCCGCCTCCTAGGCTCAGGCAATTCTCCTGCCTCAGCCTCCTGAGTAGCTGGGATTACAGGCACGTGCCACCATGCCCAGCTAATTTTTTTGTATTTTTAGTAGAGACGGGGTTTCACCATGTTGACCAGGATGGTCTCGATCTCTCGACCTTGTGATCCACCCGCCTCGGCCTCCCAAAGTGCTGGGATTACAGGCTTGAGCCACCGCGCCCGGCCGAGTCTTTTCTTTTAAGTTAAAGGACCCCGTGTTCCGGTGGCTTGTTGAAAAGGCGCCGGGATGTCCCGTGCTGTGACTCACTGAGTTGGCTCGAACTGCGACGCCGGCTCCTGGCGGATTTTTTGCCTAGGAATCTCCTGGCCTGTCTCGCTATTTCAGATGAATGGGAAACTCTGCCGTCTCAGGGCTCTGATCGCCAGCTAAGAGGGCTCCCAGACCAGTGGCTTTTGTTCGGAGAACCGCAGCAACAGGGTGTGGTCACAGCAGCCGCGCGGGCAGAATCAACCCCACGGGGGCCAAAACAGCCGCACCGGCTGGGACTGCGATGCTGGCGACCCCTCTGCCTGGGTATCTCCTGGTCTGTGGGCAATAAGAGTTCATCTGGAAATGCGGGGTCCACGCACCCTCTGCACTTTCACTGGGAGCTGAAGTCCTGAGCTGTTCTTAGGCAGCCGTCTTCCCAGAAGTCCCAAGCTGAACAATTATTAATGCTTCACTGTGTAGGTGTGTATCACATTGCTAACTCTTGCTCTACGCATTCAACAGCTTTCATCCCCTCCTCCCAGCTTGAAGAGGTGGAAGGGGCGGCCCGGACTCCCCTCAGCTCGCCAGTGAGTGCCCCCCGAGCGGAAGCGGCGCAGGAGCCCCTAAGCCAGTCTCGGGGCGAGGGGCAGGGCAGGGCGGGCCGTACGCCCCCTCCCCTCACTGGTGCCCCAGCCCTGCGCACCGGGCCTGCGTGTCCTCGCGCCGACCCCTCCCTCGTGCGCCACATTGGGTCTTTAATGAGTAATGCAGATATAGTCTTTCACATCAAAACCAGGACTGAGACAGATGTGTTAAACTTTTCAAGCAGCAGCAATCATGATATAAGGCAACACAAAAACCATAGTGGAAGACACTGACAAACATCTTTGGGTGTCTTCTAAGTACCCAGTAAAAGCTAGGCATTGAGGACAAAATATGCTATAAGCTCTTTACTCTAAAGCACTGGGTTCTTGAAGCTACTATGGTTTTCCGTCCTAAAGTCAATATATTCCTGGTCTTACATAGTTTCTATATAAAAAATGTGTTAAAATATGTGATTACAAAACAGCCGTAAATACATACACTAAAACTACTCTGGGTACTTCTATGAAACCAAAGCAGTATCACCTGGTCACCCACATTGGTAAAATGCCTGATTATTCTCTACTTGTGTAGATGGCCTATGTCCAAGACTTTCAAAGGAACAAATGTAAACTGATAGGTACCAAAGATAGCCTCGTTTTTCCTGTTGGCCCTGTTTGTTGATGTGCCACAATGAAGATACATATTTGGCTTGTGAGCTTTCTTTAATTGTTATCTAAGACCAAAAAACATCATTTTTAATTAAGAAAATTTTTCATTTCATTCATACTTCAGACAAAATTTGCCCATTTAGGAATTTTGTTCAAAAGAAGTTCAGTTTTGTTGAACTTTGTATGTACAACTTTAGAAAAATCTGAGTCGAGTTTTGGATGTCCCTTGGATAATTCCTGAGTAAATACATCCCCTCATGATTAAGAATTTGCAAGAGATGCATGCTTTTATTCAGAAACCACTCAACATCTGATGGTTTATTTTGATTTGGCTTTAACCAGGAGAAAAAAATCTTCTTGAGCAACTTGATACATTCAAGTTAAAACTCAAAGAAACTTGGGATGCAAATACATTCTGTTTTAGACCAACTATTCCCAAACTCCTTGCAAATTGGTTCTGTGCTTATACTCTGGTATCTCCTGAATCACTATGATAAACTCAGCCCAATGAATCAAGTGCTGTACACATAAGAAATGGCATGTAAAAGATAACAGGGAAATATAACTACACAAATAATTTTGTTTATAATTTAATCCTACCATTTATAGAGGAATATAAGATACTACATTTCTAGGAAGAAACAGCTGAACAATAGGTTAGTTATTCTTCCTCTGAAATAATTCATTGTCTACAAGCTAGTACTCCTCTGGACCCAGGTAGGTATATTCCATAGGATCCCATGATATGCCCTTGTATACTAGCGTGCTACTCAGGAAATTATTTCTTAATCTGAGAGGTTCATAACTTATAAAATCAAGATTAGAGCTAGGTGTCAAAGAGCAGGGCTAAGTGATTAAACTAAGTTCCTTTTGAAGAGAGACATGAGGAATTCCAGACTTTGCCCAACTCTGCTTTTCTTAGAAGGTGTGCAACACATTTAAGATACCACATTTTGTTCTTTTTGCTTTTATTCTGTAATTATTTATATACTGTGTCAGGTCTTCTGCTAGGTATAGGAGATATAACGATGAATAAGACATGAGCCTTTCTTTGAGATAAAGGTACAACTGGCCATGGATACACAACAAAGCTTATCCAGCTAGCTTCAGTTTGTTTTTCAGGCTCAGTAGCTCTCTCCACAGGCTTGGGTCACGATCCCACTTCCAGGCTCAGACCTAACTACTACTCCCACCCTCTTTTGTTCTCAGGATCAATGCTGACCAGATCCAAAGTGACTGAACATTCTCTGGTTGGTAATCAATCCTCCTGGGCCAGAGCAACCACTTGCCTTCCAGGTACTCCTAAACATCATTGACTGCACTTAGCTTATTACATTGTTGGCTTAAATCCTCACTACAAACCAACAGTTTTATTAAACCCATTTTAGAGAATCAGAAACTGAGAGTCTGAGAGGTTACATCATATTTCTCCAAGTCATACAGTTAAGTGAATGACATAGGTGGATTTGGGCCTAGACATGTACGTGACCTCAAAACCTATTTTCCCAGGAACTCCAGGCCTGTCTCTAAACCCCAGCTGGGTTCAGCAGCTTACTTTCAGTTCTCGCTGATGCTCACCCTCTCCCTTCCTACTACCTCACCTTCCAAGAATCAGTATTCTGGATCCCCAGTGGCTGTCAACCATCTCCTCCAATTCCTGCTATGCATGTGCTTAAGAGATCATGCGTACATATTTGGCCAAGCCCCAGGGAGGCACTTGGCTTCCAGAGAGCCGCTCGCTCAGCCACTGTCCCTGCTACTGAGGAAATCCAGTGCCAAATCCCAACCCCATCTGAAGTGGCCACCTGGCTATGATAGACCAACCATAGTGGTACAATTTCGAGGAGACACAGTTTTGAAGATAACACCAACCTCCTTTCTTCATTCTGCTGGAAGAAACAATAGTACAGAGAGCAGCTTGCTCGGTGCTTACAACAAAGGACACAAAGTAGCAACTATCATCTCCCACACACAATTTTTTCTAAGCATAAAGCCAAACTTGAGATAAAGTTTCTGGAGCTCTCGCAGCATTAAGTTCTTTCTTTCCTCCCTTGCACTCATTTCCAAAAATTAACCCAAATAACAATACCACACACAAATATAAAACAAAGAAATTAACCCACAATCTACAATAATTCTGACTTGGATTACTGTTCTCACTAACGAAAACTGCTGAACGTCCCTTGTAAATCGTAGGTAGATCCACCATGATTGCCTACATCATGTATATGTAAAAAACTCCTCCTGTTTAAGGATCCCTGAGAGCTTGGCAGACACCCGTATTCATTATTTCCATTTTACCAAATGCCCAGAGAGGTCAAGAGATCTGCAAAGAGACACAGAGTGATGCACTGGAAATCCTGTGTGGAAGTCTCCAGAAGCCTAATTTCTAAAGCAGTGTTCTATCCACATGACCATGCTGCTGTTCATTAAAATGGCACCTCTCATTAAGATTAAGCATAATCATTAAGAATCCTTTAGCTTGCTCACGTTAACTACTACTGTGCGTCACAGGTCTAATGCTTCATGAAAGCTCAGAGTGAATTAGACATTTTATTTAAATGGTACTTAACTAAAAGTTAAAAAGTATAATTTTCTATTGCAGCAGAAGAACTGGAGAGACTAATTTGGTGTGGTTGTTAAATTTCACAAAGCCCGATTCTCAATTTTCAAAAAATATTGTACATTTATTTATTGAAGTGAATGAAACATTTGCTATAAAACTATTCAACGGAAAGTTTTTTTTAACAAAGCATAATTTACTTTTCATTTACAGAACAATGGAAAGTAGAAAGAAATCTCCTCCAAGGTATTAGAATCATGTACAGTTTCATATTTGACTAAAAAATTATTTCCCCAGCCTGTTTTCTCAACACTAAGGATATGCAGAAAAGTATCACTTGCATTCATCATGAAAATTACAGAAAAATGATTGAAACTACTGAGAACATTATTAAATAAAATATATACTTATTATCTGTCTTTTGGTCTCTGTCTTTTATTCTATGGTTTATAGAACATTGACTCTTTCTTACCAGTCCTTCTACTCAGAAATTAAATTTTACTCTACTCCCCAATGTGGGAAGTCAAAGAACTCCTACAAAACTTCATGTGGGGCATCTGAGGGTGAAATCCACACCAGGGCTATAGATCCAAGCACTCTACCGCCTGCCAGGAGTGCACTCTTTAATTTAAGTGTGGCAAATGGGGCAGTGGGAGGCCTTCTCTTCCCCCAGCAGATGGCAAGCAGAGTCAGAGGTTCTTTGTTCTAGGTGCATTGAGTTTCAAAATAAGGATAGGGCCCATTTCTCCTGATCTGATCATGCATGTGCACAGCATTGCAACCCAGGAGGCTAAAGCAATGAATATGTACTCAGATACATTCAATGTGATAATATGGAATTAGGGGGGAAAAAAGAAAAAAAAAATTATACCGTTGTTACCACCCAACCATTTATATTCAGATCCAAAGTCAATGAGCTGAGCTTGGCATCTTAGGCATTTGTCATGGTACATTTCAGAAAATACTATCAGAGTCTCCAGTCACTTTGTTCAATGCAAGTATAAATATTTGCAGGCATGTAACAGGAAGACTTCAAGTCAAAGAGGTAACTGATATAAAACTCAAATTCTGTTTTCTGGCAGAGTATAATAGAGCAAGCATTATAAGCATGTGTGTGCACAGGTGTATGATTCAAGCTTATCCACATGTGTATGTATGTTTGTATGTTTCTGTATGTTTGCATATTTGTGGAGAACCTGTCCCTTATATGAGGTATAATGATGTCCCCACAGGTCATGGGCAGCCATGGAAGCATACTGTTGACTTCAGGGAGCACAGGCTTCCATAGCAGACTTGCAGGGTGTCAGGTACAGGACCCAAGCAGCAACAGTGGGGTGGTGGTAAGGGAAAACAGGATGGGGCCAGGACCCAGAGAACATACAGATTCACAGGAAACCAGGTAAACTCGTATAGTCTCAGCAGCAGACGGATAAAGGATGTCACAGGAGAGTGGAGAATCCACTGGATTCTCTGCTTCTTAGCAAAGGACCAGCATTTTATTAGTTGCTGTTTTCAAAACCATAGAGTAAGCATACAGTAAATGTTCGCCCTATAAATGACTGACTAAATAAATGAAAATGAGGCCATGAACAGAGGCTTAGGTAGTTAAAACTAGGAAGATCCAACTGTAGGTAGCAGGGATCCAGGCCACAAGCACTTCCAATCAGAATTTGCTACTGGCAAAATACTGATGAACAGGCATAGAGAGAGAGCCACAGACAGGAATCAATTACTGCAAGTGGAATAAACAGAAATTGTTATTAAGAAGAGCAAGAGAGTTTGCATCCTGCAACCAGTATTCACTGTCAGAAGACACTAGCCATCAGGGTGACACAATGCTAAGACCATAAGCTGGTAAGAGAGACAGAGGGGAAAGAGAACGAAAACAGAATGGCTTTGGAGCTTTTCCTTATTTCATTTACCTATTTATTCAATCACCAACTACATATTTATAGAATGCTTGTTCTGTGCTGGGCACTGGAGATATAAAAAGTCTACTTCATTTGGAAGGATAAGCATTCACAAGGAAAATACAAATGAACACACATTGATATATGTTCCTTGTGGAGCCTGAGAAAGCAGCCCGCCCTCAGTGGCAGTAGCATCCAGCACAGACCATTAGCAGGTGGTGGGTTGAGCAGAAGTATCATACCAGGTGGTGTGCAGGTTTCTACCAACTGACCTCCCCACTTCATGTACACATCATACCCAGTTCCTCAGGAATCAGAAATGTCCCTCCTGTTCAATTGCTGCTCCGAGTCCAAAATAGTAGCCAAATAAAGAAGCAGAAGATGATAGTGCAAAGATTTATCTTATTGTGATATTCCCACAGAACTTCTCATGGAAGTCTTGACCCTTGGAGAGTTTTTTAAATGACAGGAAAATCACCATTTTTGTAGGTGATCAGATAAGCTTTACTACTTAGTATTAAAAATAAAATAATAAATGCATCTTGAAAAAAGAATATATCATTCAACAAGAGAAGGTTTGGTGAAGACATGAGGTCTGTTATCTTCAGATACTTGGAGAATTGTCATATGAGAGAGAAACTAATCTTGTTCTATGTTCTCCTCAAGAAGCAAGAGTTTGGATCACTAGGATGTAAGTTTTGCCTTGATATCTGTATCAATATCAGCCTCGATATAATAAATAAAACATTAACTCAGAGCTATCCATAGAAGAAATGAACTATCACAGGTTGGCTCAAACATACAATGCATGTATGGACCACTCCAAGCAAGGAATGACACAGGCACCTGCTGTATCAAGACGTGTAGACATGACCAGCCTTTAGGACTGAGAATTAAAGGGCACAAAGTTCCCACTCAGATGCAAGGATGGTAATCACTGCAGCAGTAATGTGTAACAGGCAATTCTCCTAAATTAGGTATGTTAATTGTTGTATGTCCTCAAGTGATCAGTCACTGGGAGCAGTACTCCAGTCAATAGCAAATGACAGAAAATGAGATGGGATCACTTCTTACATGAGCTAGAGGATAATTGGCTGGTATCCTGAACAGGACTCTAGAGGGTAGCCAGAAGTGTTCATCAGGACAGAACGTGGAAGTCCAGGCCTGCGCATTCACACTGTGTTAGCTCTAATTTAGGGTTTCCAGCTGTATCATGTGGAGTCCTAGTGTTCCAACAACATACATCATAGGATTCCTGAAAAAGCTAAAAATTAGAGATTTGGGATTCTCACCCCTCATTTCAAATAGTGCAGCTATTTAGTTATTCATGCAAGAGTTCTTCAAAGAATTGTCACCCTCTTGGACTCCAAGAAGTATGTCCAGCACAACGCATAGCTGATGTCTGAAAATCATAGCCATAAAGGAGTTTTAAGCCCCTCACATCTCAAGATGGAAAACTCAAGGCCCTTCCAAGAAGGAAAATCCAAGGGCCTAATAAAGCTCTCACAGATGCACAACTAGGCCATGATAATATAGGAAAGAGTTTTGGAGATGAGCCGCCAGAAGATGAAGAGTTACCCTGCTTCCCTGCCATACCTCAAGAGTCCCTATTTGGAGGGATTCACATTACTTTGTTCTTTTCTACCTTAACCTAACGTTGCTCCTCTATTGGCTTTAATTGCAAGACTCAATAGGGCCAGGGAGGGATAGGGAAATGGAAACATTATTTTACCCAAACTATGCTTCAAACCCCTGATGGGCTGCCTTCTTCATCCTTATCTTACTCTGAAAATAAAAAGTTCCTGAAGACCATGATTATCATAAGAGGCTTAAGCAAAAGGACTTCAAGTTAGAAAGGTAAAAACATTCTGAAAAGCCTATGTGTAGTCTAGTCCAGTTTACAAATACAGGACAAAGTAGACATAAGTGCTAAGGCATACATTAATGCTTGTTTTCCCAAAATAATATTGTGTTTTATATTGTACTCAGGTCTTGGAGTCACGGTGGGTACTTAGGCTGGATTTAGGATCTTGGATACCTGGACATGGATATTCATGAAATTACACAACATGGCAGAGTAATATGGAAAGCTTTCATTCACTGGTGAGGTATTGCTTATGACTCCTAATTGGGAAACCAGACACCAGGACTATGGAAGCACAATTGTTTCGTGATTTTGCCAGCTAATGGGACTGAACACACTGGTGGGATTAGATTTTAATTGCTAAGGGATACCTGGGTGAAGGCAGAGACAATCTTTTTTAGATAACTTCAAACTTAAGCTGGAAGTCCGTTGTGAAGCTTAGAGCGGGTATTCAGGCATTACAACTCATTTACTTTTTTCAAGCCCTACTTCTTTCGCTCCCATCTTCAGCCTGAATTTTCCATGGAGACCTCTCTGATCCAGTGTAATCCAATAAGGATCAGAATAACTTTGTGTTGTCATTAACACAATAAAGTTGTATTTCTCATCAATGTATAATTCACTGAGGATGTTTTCATTGATGGGTAGACTTCTAGTTTTAGAAAAAACATACTTTTTTTTATTCCAGACTAAAAATCACAGTTTACTAGTCTCAATGTTTGATCACTTCAAATGAAGTTGAAGGAACCTGATTTTCATTTGCATTTCTTTATATTTCCCACTTTTAAAATATAATTTTCTCAAAAATATAATTTAAAATATAATTTCTTCTACACATATTAAGCACCATATCAGAAGGTATAATGAGTTTTGTTTCAACCATCAAACATAATTCAAGAAATTCATGAGAACAGTCTATTATGTTTACTTTAATTTTTTTTACCCATTCTGATACTCTTTCTTAAGTTTCAAACTGTCTTCTATTTTCATTTCCTTTTTGTTTAGAGAATTTTATTTAGTGATCTTTAAGAGTAGGTGTGCCAGCAATAATTTTTAAAAAGTTTTTCTTAGTTTAAGAATGTATTTGGGAGGTCAAGGCAGGCAGGCCACTTGCGTCCAGGAATTCGAGACCAGCCTGGGCGGCATGGCGAAACCGTATCTACTAAAAATACAAAAATTAGCTGGGCATGCCAATGCATGCCTATAATCCCAGCTACTTGGGTGGCTGAGGCACAAGAATCACTTGGACCCAGGTAGCAGAGGTTGCAGTCACTGAACTCCAGCCTGTGTGACAGAGCAAGACACTGTCTAAAAAAAAGAAGTAATAATTTTCGTTCCTTTTCCAAAGAATATTTTGCTGGATATAAAATTTTGAATTGATTGTTCTTTTCTTCTTTCATCACTTGAAAGATTCTGTGCCACTTTCTTCTGGCCTTCCTGGTTTCAGATGAGAAATTTGCCATCATTTGAATTGCTGTTTCCCTATAAGCAATGTGTCATTTCTGCTCTGGCTGCTTTCAAAATGTTTTCTTTGTATTTAATTTTCAGAAGTTTTATTATAAAGTAACTTAGTATGAATTTATTTGGTTTATCCCTTTTAGGATTGGCTCACATTCTTGAATATGTAGATTTCTATCTTTCAAGAAATTTAGGAATCTTTTAGATTTATTCAATTTGTTTTTCAATTCCACTCTCTTTTCTCACCTTCCTATTTTCTCCCCATTGCTCAGATTATGTAAATTACATTATCTCTATATATAGAACTCTATCCTCAAGTTCACTGATTCTATCATTTGTCATCTCCACTCTAATACTGAACCCATCCAGTGAGTATTTTATGTTGCTTTTAATGATTTTTTAGTTCTATCATTTCCATTTGGGATTTTTATAACTTCTACTACTTTTCTGAGGTTTTCATTTTTTTCATTTGTTCCAAGGTAATTTGTAATTGCTTGTTGAACCATTTTTATGATGGCTGCTTTGGAATTCTCATCAGATAATTCCAACATCTGGTTCACCTTGATGTTTGTGTCTATTGATTATTATTTCTTACTCAGTGGTGATTTTCTTGGTTCTTGGTATGATGAATTTTTAAAAAATTATATATGGACATTTTGGACATTATAGCAATGGAGTCTGATCCTATTTGATTTTCTTTTTTGTTGATAGTCCCCCTGCTGAGCTCAGTATAAGCATTAAATGGGTGTGTATGTCTAGTTTCCTGCTGGGCCTTGCTGACATTATCTATGCAAAAAGTAGAGTGCAGACTCACACTGCCTCATTAAAAATGAGTGAAGTGGAAGTAGAGCTTCCTTTTCAGCCCCAAGGATTCCTTCCTGTTAAAGTGAAGCACTGAGTCACATCACCTCTTGCGTTCAAGCAGGGTATAAGCTCAGCTACACTCCCCACTGTTCCCCACTGTGCCCCACTGTCACCAGGGATGGTGAAAGCTTGGGGATGACGAGCCCCACCTTGCACCACGTTGTTTAATCTCATTGATTCCAGGTAGGTGTGAAGCCTCAGGTCCTTGCTAAGTCCTGCTGACACTGGTGAGGGGGTGAAGTGGAGTCTAAGTCTAAGACCATCTAAGTCTCACTGCTGCCATTGATTGCAGAGACTAAGCTCTCCATAGGACTCCACTTTGCTGTTTGTTTCCTAGAGGGAAATGTGAGCTCCTTGTAAACAGATATGTGTTTGGTTCATTTTTATATACATTAAACTCAATGGAGTAATACAGATATTCTTGATAGTCACCTGGATAAATAAAACGATGGATTTAAATGGTGATGAAATTAGATGAACTTTAAGGGCTCAAAGTCCTGAGGTTCTCTATTCAATTATTCTAAAGTGTAATTCTATAGTTCGGTGACATAGAAATTCAGAATTTCCCCACTTCAGTGTTGAAAAAGGAAGACCCTAGATAATCTTTTCTATATTCACTTAGCATTTTTAAACATAAGATTTGGAATTATCACTAAAATAGAGTGAAACTCCACTTTCCTAGGTAGAGAATTTGATTTGAACCCTCATAATTTCCACTGGGGGAAGCCTATACTGCCTCCTTCTGAGAAGCAATTTAAGTTTCTCAGAACAAAGAACTACATATGTCCCTTCCCTTTTCCCCATCTAGATCTATTGGGAGGCCAGAAATCCACAAGTTACAGCTTTGCTGGCTATTTCCCAGGGACTTGCTTTCAATTTTAAAGAAATGTTATCTGGAGTCATTAAATCAACAACACTCACCAGTGTACCCACCCTGTCATCCATCTGCTTGTCAAATGATACCCTCCTGTATCTGCAGCTTTCATCTGGTTTTCAAAGCTGTTGAACCTGGCTCTAAGGTAGTCCACCTTCTGTTCCAAGCTACAAAATTAACTCTCAGCTTTCAATTCTAATAACTATGCAGTGACTAGTAGTCTTGCCCATATACTGCTTTCCATTATCTGGGGTCTTTGGAGTATATTTATACCTTGGAGAATAGTAAATGGAGAACATTTCAGGGATCATAATATGCAGAAAGGTACTTCTAAAAAAAGTCTCATGTCACCATCACTCTCCCTCAACCAAAGAGTCTGAATCCTGAGTTTTTCTAACGTTTCCCATATGCTAGTTTATTTCTTACAACTTAAAAATCCCCTTCCTTCCTTATCCCTGTGCATAAAAATAATAAAAATATTTGTCTATCTTTGGATAATAAGCAAGACCTTGACATTGCTGAAAGAGAATCGAACTATAATCTTCGATTGCAGAGAAAGTTGGTGAGTAAATGGGGCAAAGGGAATATAACTGCATTGCATTTTAAACTTTTTTTTTCTTTAAAATGACTTTTCTTTATTTAAATTTCTTGACCTGACAATCAAGGTCCTCCATAATATAGCCACAACCTCACGTTTGTTCACAAATCACAATTACATACCTCCATCCAACCACACTCATTTTCATTGTATTCTGAAAGGCCAGTTACATGTTTTCTAATTTCCAAATCTCTGCTCACGAGTCTGCCCTTCCTGAAAAGCCTGCACTGCTCCCTTCTGAATGTCTTCTTTCCTTCAGGACTCAGCTCAAGCTCCAGTTTCTCTGTGGATGTCCCTGCAATTGTTGGCATCTTCAGTCTTTAGCGGTCTCTCATTTAAACTCCTATGACAGTTATTTTCTGCATCACTCACCTGACAACTAACATTCACTGCTTGTCTTACTGTTCTTCTAAATCAGGAGTTCTCAATCTTTATTGTTCTTCAAATCTCTTAGAGTGTTGTTTAAAAGACAAATTTATTTTATTCTACTGAAGAGACTCTGATTTAGTAGATTGGTAGCCATAATTCAAAAGAGGGACCCCAAAGACTCCAGTCCCCTGTTTATTTAATCGAATACTAACCTACATACTGCTGAGAAGGGATTTTGCAGATATAATTAAAGTCTCACGTCAGTGCACCTTAGAATATCCTAAATTATCTGGGTGAGCCTAATGTAATCATAAAACTCCTTTAAAAGCACAGTTTTCTCTGACATATGACAGAGGAAGTCAGAGAGATTTCAAGCATGTGCCTTTGCTGGCTTAAAGGTGGAGGGGCCATATGGAAAGAAGTGGGTGGCCTCCAGGAACAGCCTTCACTGACAGACAGCAAAGAACTGATTTTTGCTGATAACATGAATGAGCTTGGAACTGGATTTTCCTAAGAGCCTTCAGAAAATAATGTAGCCTTGTGAGACTCTAAATTTGGTCTCATTCTAATTTTGTGAAATCCTAAGCATAGAACCCAGCCAAACCCACCTGGGCTTCTGACCTTCAGAACTATGAGATAATAAATAGATGCTGCTTTACACTGCTAAGTTAGTGGTAATTTGTTTCATAGCAATAAAAAAGCAAATATAATAGGTTTGGGACTGGGCTCAGGAATCTGTTCTTCAACAAGTAGGTGGTCCCAAACCATAATTCAAGAAACCTCACCTAAAAGTTTCATAATTTTGGCTCTCCTGCCCAATAAGCTAGGTTCACAATTAGTTTTCTACTTGGGAAGGTAATGTATTTGTCCCTTTAATTTGTAATTAATTTCACCCCACATTATGAGTCCCTGTCTCAGGACTTTCCAAAGTCTTTTTACTTTAGAAATCTCCCCACTAGTTATATAAAGTAGTTACAGCCAAAATCTAACACCCAAAGCCTGTATTTGGACAAGTCTTCATCCATGGAGAAGACAAAGAAAATGTGAGTCTAAGAATGATGCTTTCTGGATGGGCCATTAATGTCTTTGCAGTTGTGCCTTGGCCACATAGCAGCGCACAGGAGTTCTTAAGTCTATTAGTCAGGCTTCAGTTGGAAATCTTGACAAGGTTATCCCAAAATTGGAGGTTGTTTTTTTTTTAGATAGAGTGTCACTGTGTCACCAAGACTAGAGTCCAGTGGCATGATCTCGGTTCACTGCAGCCTCCAACCCCCAGGTTCAAGCAATTCTCCTGTCCCAGCCTCTTGAGTAACTGGGATAACAGGCACGCACCACCATGCCCAGCTGATGCTTTGTATTTTTAGTAGAGTTGGGGTTTCACCATGCTGGCCAGGCTGGTCTCAAACTCCTGACCTCATGTTTCACCTGCCTTGGCCTCCCAAAGTGCTAGGATTACAGGCATGAGCCACTGCGCCCGGCCAAATTGGAGTTATAAATGTCACACATTACACTGGTTTTTCAGCATGACCAGCCACTCCAGGTGTTAATAGAACATTTGCCAGGTAACCTGCAGTAGCAGGTAGCTTTCTTTGCAGGCTTGAGGAAGAGTGAGGCAGTGAAGAGCAGGACTTTAGATTCCTGAATATTTTGAAATTCTATCATCATTGAAATTCTCTCAACTTTCTTGATGGAGGCAGTTGAACACAGTCTTTCCACAAAAAGAGAATCATCAAATATTAGTGATGGAAAGGAACTTGAAACTCATTTAATTCAAGCTCTCGCTACAAACTCTGCTTGACTACTTCCAGTAATAGGGAGCTCTCCACCACATGGTTTAGCCTGCTCATGTCTGAATAGCTCTGTTTAGAGAGCACTTCTGCAGGCTGAGCTGTATCTGCCACCCTGTATCTTTCTCCTGCCAGCTTTACAGAGACTTCTTCTGCCATGCTAACATTTAAAGACCACCATTATATCCTGCTCCTATGCTTTGTGTGTTTTTAAGGAAATATTACCATTCTCTCCAATATTTCCTTGTTGGATATTATTCCCACACCATTCCACATGCTTGGTCTCTCAGAAAATCAACCGTATCAGAAGGAGTGTGGAAAACAGGCTGCAGAAAGCAGAGTATTTACAAAAACAGGAGATGATAATGAAGTAACAAAGAGAAATAGAGAGACAAAAAGAGAAACTGACACACTTCAAGGCCAAATAGTGAATGCCCAGTCCTTCACAGCTCTGAAGTTCCAAGAGAAAAGACAGCATTTGAAGTAGCATATTTAAGAGCATTGCTTCCTTAAAAAATAATTTCCTATCATCGCTCACTATTTTATAGACCCTACAGCATTCACGTCCCTATTTCTGCCAGAATCGTAAAGCAGCTGAAGTCACAAGCCCTAATGGAGTCTCCAACCTGAGCTGGAGAACAAAGAAGATTTTAAAGACAAAAAGAATAGATTGAAGAGGAGGAAAAGCAGCCTGCAGTTCCCACTCGGCCAGATAATGTAACATAGTCTTTGTCTTATCTGTCAATATCTATAAGTCTGAAAAGCCAAATATGTACAGTGCTTATGTGTCTAGACAGACTGACAGTTCTAGACAAATCATGGAGCTGAATTTTTATGCTTTGGAAATATTTTAAACAAAGGTACCGCTGTGGAGGTCTTACACTGCACATGCCCCCAGCTCAAATGCAGCAGGAATCCAAGCAAGAAATTTCAGGTTCTGATGGAAAAGGAAAGATCTGACTTAACAAAAAAGTTTCTTTCCTGTCTCCCTCTCCCCTCCCAGAAGCCCAGTACAACACCTGTCTCATCAGCAGGGGCACTCAGAAGGGATGGGCCTCAAGGCACCTCGGTCCCAAGATTCTCCATGCCTCATCCTTCATCCACGCTGCTCGTAATGTGCCATCACTGGCACAGTTACACCTGAACACTCTGGTGCTGCCAAACACCTGGCTTGATTTTCCACTGTCCAAATGAAAAATAAGCATAATCTGCTTTTTGAGGATATAGCAAATGAGGGAGTTCATGACAAATTGTGTTAGTTTATGCAGAATAGTGATAATAAGATACAAATGAGAATTTTTTGCTTAATGAATAATACTAATCACGTTTCAACAAATGCTGTGCCCTTCTAATTAGAGAGACTGCATATAATCAGCTTAATTTATTTGTGACTAGTTATACAGAGTTTAAATATTTACTAGAGATTTACTCAAATGTTTGAGAGGATTTTAAACATTTCCTATGGTAGAAATGGGCTGCCTAGTTCTGTGGAATGTAGCAACAGCTCTAACTTGTGGGAGCACTCTGATTTTGCAGTGTGTGATGAAAATCCTGGTTTCAAAATGAAGAAGAAAGGGTATTATTGATTTACATACAAATTCTCCAACTGTTACTCATTTTCCTGATTCCAGCTTCCAGCTTCCAAAGTTGCTCCTGTAACATTCATCACTGTAGTGCACTAGAGGGGATCAGCATCTTTTTCAATAAATTATAGGAACCATGACTAATTACAGTGATATTAACTATGCAAAGTATTGTGTGACTTAAAATGGATACGTTCATCATTTCAAATTATGACTTTGACTTTTGATGGTCTAATACAGAAATACTCTTTTGTACTAAATGTGTTCTAAGAATCTCTTTACAATTCTAGTTCTTGCTTGTGAATATACTGACCTACTAAATATAACCCTCTTGAGCCTCTTCAATGACCCAAAGCAATTATAGGAAGAACATGCAGAGCACCTTGAGAAAATAAGAAGCAGGGAGACATACTGTTATGCTTCCCTAGCATGGAATTGGATATAAGAGGGACAGTCATGAGAAATTTTGCTGAAATATTTTATCATTTGTATTTTTCAACAGCATTTTGACCATAAATTGGTTTTATTTGATCCTAGAGGCAACTCTGGGGGTTTTAGATATCCATGTCCTAATCTTCAGATGACAATACTGAGGCATCAAGAGGTTAAGTGATTTGTCCCAGGCCACAGTTCTAATTAGTGACCCTGGGGATGAGACCTCAGACTTGCTGCTATCTAGTTCATGTTATAGTCTTTATACCAACTGAATTGATATATCAGTTAGTTCATTAATGAATAGAGAAAGCTTCCAAAATTTACCCTTTACTCAAGCAATAGGATTTGATCCATCATTCATCACCCATTCATTAGTCAATCTATAGTCATTTATTGAACTCCTCCTCTGTGCCAGCCACTGTTAGACACTGCAGACAGAAAGATGAAGACAACAAGCCTTACCTTACAGAGCCCTCCCTCTGGTGGGGAAGATTGCCATGTAGTTATGGGAATTATCAAACATCATGAGAAGGGCTATAAGGTCTGAATAAAGTGTTATGGGGGCACAGAGGTGACAGAATTGTTTCCTACTAAAGAGGGGGACGTCAAAGGAGGATTCTCCCATGAGGCAATGGTTAAATTCAGTCTGAAAAAATTCACTGGGTTTCTCCCAGCAGACAAGAGCAGAAAAGGCATTCCACATGCTCGAAAGATCAAGGCTTGAAAGGCCCAGTATATCAGGGAAGAAGAGGCTAGAAAAGTAGGCAGGGGATTTTGTGGAGGGCATTGCATGTCACTCTAAAGAGTTCGAGCTTTACTATATGCTGGTGAAGAGTCAGATCAGCGTTCTAAGGAGAACAGTGATAGTGTCAGCTTTCTGCTTCAGCAAAGTCATCTGGAGAAGGTGTATAAAACGGAAACAAAGGGACAATATTAGAGGAAGAGAAACTAAGTAGACGGCTATTGCAATGCTGCAGGAGCAAGTGATAAGTATCTGAGTCAGGACTGGAGAAACGAAGGGCAAAGGCTGCATAGGGAAAGGACAGAAAGATATTTAGGAAAAGGATGCTCTCACAGACTATACTTGTGGTATATATAGGTATGTTTTCCACCACTCTCTGGTTGTCTTTATTCCTTTGGTTTTTATGTGACATACCTCATCAGCCCTTAAATTTCAGTAAGGCAGGAACAAATATTTGTCAAAGGGAAATTCTTATTTTCTTTAAATTGTACCTTGTGCAGTGCTTACATTGTAATAGGTGTATTAATGGAAAGGATTTTTGACTTATGATTGGCTGATATGTTATGACATGGTGAACTTACCTCCAACTTACAAAGAAAACAACATCTACATCAGAACTGAAAACATTGTGTCTGAAAGCCCATATACTTAATAGAAAATATTTTTAATTCCTAAATATACCTTCTCCTCAATACCAATTGCAAACTATACAGCAAACCTCCAGGCAAATATATGTTTCAAACCATAATATATAGCCCATATTTTAGGCCTTTAAGATGCCATATTCTGTGTCAAGATAGCTTGTGACCACACTTAACTCATAGTCAAGAAAAGGATCATATAGGAACCGGGTTGAGTGCAGACCCTGGAGGCAACTGCCTGGCTTCAAATATTCCCTTTATTATAAAGCTCTGTGACCCTGAACAAGTCATTAAACCTCTTTGTGTCTCAGTTTCTTCATTTGTAAGAGGGGACTAGAAACAGTAACTACCACAGAGGTCATTATGGGTATTAAAGTACTGAGTCATTATATGGACAGAACTTAGTATAGTGTTTGACATTATTATTATTATTGTGATTATAATTGTCAGATTAAAGAAAGACAGGCTGAAGCCTTAACAACATGATGTGGTTCTACCCAATACTCTTAGTTATGACAATAATAGTATGATTATCTTCAAAATCCAATATAAGACAGCATAGTCATTATTAATTATGAGAACAAAGGAATTGTCTTTCAACCACAGTCAGATTTCTGACTCTGAAAATATCACTAAGCTCAAAAAATGTTTTATATAAATTAAGGGATGGTCTATACTGAACATGCAAGAAATCTGGAAGATAAAGGGCCTTACACAAGGTCATACCATTAACAGGTATCCCGGAATGGATTTGCCCTGAGGTTACCTAGCTATAAATCCATGTGTCCAACCCCAGTGACCAAAGTGATTCTTGGCCTTTGGCAGCTCACAAGGAAGAAGCTTCATTCTCTTGGACAAAGTTGGCCTCTCCAATGTGTTAAGTATTTTCGTAGGCTTTTCTCAAGATATTCAACCCCATTATATATTTCTCTTTTAAGGCCAATTCAGCCACCTGAACAACACACAGAAATTCACTTGCAAAGGCATCACAGTGAAATAGAGGATTTTAAACAATCTTCTAAATATATAGCATATTCATCTAAAAATCAATGTACCGAATACAGGCGGACATTCAGAACGTAGCATGTTTTAGACCTTGATCATTGCAAGCACCAGCAAATGCATGAGCTCACATTTTATTACTGTTATAAAATAAAAATTAGTTGATTAAATGGAATTTAAAAGATCACTGAACATTTTTAAAAAGTATTTAATGAAATGACCCTTTAAAAACAACCTATTGGCTGTCAGATGCCTTTCAAAAATACGTAATGCATCCTAATTAGAACAGAACAAACACACAAACAGCTGAGGCCTTTAGGGTCCCTGAGATCATAAAACTTTCTGGCTCTTTTCTGACACCAACAGCTTTAGGCCCCATTTCACCACTGGACAGTTGACGCTTGAGGCTGAAGCCTTGAAAGCAATCCCGCAGAAGCTCGGACTGAAGTTGTTCTGGCAGCAGAAGGAGGCCCTAAAAGCATCTGATTATTTTAAAATGTGCTTTCATTGTGCTGTTTGCAGCTGTGAGTTAATTTTGTTAAAAAAAAAAAAAAAAGAAGAAAGACCATTTGCTTCTTTAAAATCCAGGTTTTTTTCCCTCTGTAGAGCAGCTGCAAGGAGAGCAGCTTCGACTTCAAAAGCCCTCTGTTTCCCCAAGAGCACTACTTTGGGAAGATGCCTTCTTCATGCTGTGCTCTCAAAGGCACAAGCTTCCAAGGCTCTCTTCATTGGCTGACTCATGCAATGGGCAGATGGATGGGCCAATTGCAGAACTGTAGAATATTACACCTGGCAGGGTCCTTGCAAGTCTTCTGATCCAACTCTCAGCCCTGTCACAAATGAGACACCTCAAGGGCAGAGAAGTGACTAACCTAAGATTTCATATCTATTTAATGGTAGCCTCATAGGGCATATGATCTAGAACCAGAGAGCAATGAGGTGTGAGGAACAGAGATTTAGGCGTCATCACTAGACTGATTCTACTAGTGAGAATTTTCCTTCCCCAAGGCAATATTTATCACAGTTATCCACAGGACTTCTTAAAGGTGCTTGGCCACCAGCCCCTTTATCCCTCCAGTACCATTTCTGAACCACCTCCTTAATCGAATTCTGGACTACTTCTCTCTTCCCAGTTACCATTTGCTCACAGACCCCTTGATTAAATGGGCTCATGCATGCCTCTCTCTACTGTACCATGCCTTACAATCTAACTGATTTGATACAATGTGAGTATATGTCTAGTTTTAGTTACTTCTAGCTTTTGAGGTCTAGATCGCTTATGGACTTTCTTCCTTTGACCACCCTGCCAAATGAGGTAAAAGAGTTCTAGATCCTGACTTTGGAGCTTCTTCCCTCCGCATAAGATAATCATTGTTGCTGTGAATCTTCCCATGTTTCTATACCTTTAAAATAAGCCACACAGTGATAATCAACCACATTGCTGTCATTGCCCTGTTAGCTACAGGGTAGTTCTGCCAGTCACTTGCCAATCAATTTCACAGAATGTAGGTTGTGCCTCACCCAATTCATCTCTTAATTAATGAAGTGACAAAATTTTGACATTTTGTTGGCTTCTCTGGCTCTCATGAGAATTTGGGGAAAAGGATTCAAGGAGGTTAAGAGTGAACAAGAAGGGAAGATACACTGACTCAACAGGATTTTGCAAGTTTTTAGCTAACAGTAATTTTATAAATAAATACTCTTTTCTAATTATGAAAGCAATATTAGAAAATATTGCAGAAAATGTTCAATGCAGAAAATCTTTTTAAAATACTGGAAAACATAAGGAATAAAATAAAATCCACTTTATTTACATTTTAACAGTTTTATTTTGATTTAATTAAAACCTCAATGCCATCTACTTTAAATGATTAGGCAAATGTTAGCTCATCCCAAAGTTAGGGCAACCTTTAGTGCTATTTTGATTCAGAGACTTGACAAATGTCACCAGATACAAGGTCTCATTCCACCTCTCCACTCTGCCTGTGTGTGTCAGTTCATACCAAGGCTTGCTTTCCCCTGGGCACAAAATCTCTTTCAATATTACCCAGGACTTCATGATTCCTCATCCATGTCCAGGGAGCAAGAATGGGTATCCCTCATCCAAACACTGAATAAAAGTATTTTATTATCTCTCACTGGACCAAATAAAGTTATATGCCTGTCTCTGAGCCAGGCATATAACTTTCAGGCCGAGGTACTGGGGAGGTAGGGAAATGTTGGTCAAAGCGTACACAATTTCAGTTCTGTAGGATGGATAAGTTCTAGAGATTGAAGGCACGGCATGGGGTCTACAGTTAACATTGCTGTATTGTATACTTGAACTTTGTTAGAGAGTAGATCTTATGTTTTCACCATACACACACAAAAGGTAACTATGTGAAGAGATGATATATTAGTTAGCTTGACTGTAGTAATTACTTCACTTTGTATGCATATCAAAACATCATATGGTATACCGTAAATTTATATACACTTTCAATTATAAAAAAATTTTCTAAAAGGCCAAAACATTAATAATACTATTCATGAAATGGCTTGGGCCTGGGTTGTGTCCACCTTTAACCTAAAAACTGTAAGTAGAGGAATTAGATCCTCCCAATTGATTTGATCCAATTGACCTTCCAAATTGATTTGAGTTCCACCCACAAAACTCAAGTAGAGATCAGTCTCGCCAAGTGGCATAGTTGTTGCATGTGGTGTAGAGGTAGGAGGGATAGTGGAATGGATACTGAGGAGTAAATCACAGTGGCTTCCATACATCAGGAATCCCACTGCCCAGGGAAGATGTATGTTGGTGTTTCTGTTATACTATTTAGCTCTGAACACGCACATATACGCTGCAGTGTGGGAGGTCGTGATGATATAATTACAAATCACCATTATATTGTATATATTGTTTTATGGCCTTTCTATTTTTCACTGAAAAATATGAGAGTTTTCTCATGTGAACAAATACTCCTTTAAAAGCTATTTAAAAGGCTGCATGGAGTTTAAATAACACCTGAGATTTGGGCATTCATTAAATTGTTTTACTTTCCACCCTAACAAATATATATACACATAAATGTATTTGAACACATATTGTTCACATCCAGATTTGTTTCCATAGGATAGAGTACTAGAAGTGAAACTGAAAGTAAAAGAGTATAAACAAAAGTTTTAGATACTTACTATGAAATCATTTAGAAATATTGTGCCCCCTTTCCACTCTGGCAATAGCATGTTTAAGTACTTACACCTGCTATATTTTTTAATCCTCAAAATATAAAATTATCATTGAGGCTAGTAGTTAAATCTGTAGGGAAAACTAAAAAAATTACTAATTTATTAAAAACTTGAAATTTGAAATATAGAAACTCTTGATTTTTTCAACCCATGATGCCTAGGCCTATCCAAAAAGAAGCACACAAAAAAAGATCATATTTGTGTGCAGAAGAAAACTAAGGTTTCCTGAGGACCTACAGCACGTTACTCTATTAATCCTGACTCTTACATATGTAAATGCAGGCACATAATTTGAGCTATCCTAAGCAAAAAGGTAAATTTATGGACTCATATAAGGAGTAAGAGTTAACTGGAAATGATGAGAAACAAAGATTTGATGGCAGCAGGATACACGCTCTCCTTACCTCTGCCTCTATCATGTCTTATCCTACTGCAAATCAGGATTCTCTGAGAAACTGGGACCCCACCTGCCAACAGCTTCTAACTAGAGTGTGCACTTTTTCACATTCACCACCAGAAAAGCTCACCCCAGCTTCAATTTCAAAAATCCAGGTCTGTTCCCTGATTGTCCAGGCTTAGTTCATCTACAGATCTCTTGCTTTGGGGAGAGTGGCAGTGGGCTTCTAGAGAGTAAGCAGTTACTATGTGATTGGCATTCCCTGTGAATCACAGACATGATCTAAGTAAGGAGAAGCAGCTCCTCTAAAGGAGAATGGCGTTATCAGAGAGGAAAGGCATGCTAACTAGACACAAAAGACCCATCTTATAAATATTATTTTTTAAGTTCTTAACTCTATGAAGTAGTTATTACCATAAATGTATAGAGGAGGAAACTGAGACTAACAGAAATCAAATCATTTGCCATGGATCTCTCTCTCACACACACTCACACACAACCAAACGGATAGAGCTGGAATTTAAACCCAGGTCCCAGCCTAATTCTAAATCCTATTCTTTCATTTACTATACATTGAGAATTATAGCTATTATGTAAATAAAGACACTGTGGGTAGACGGCAGACAATAATACCTCTCCCTCCACACACACGCATACACACATACACACAACTTCACAGTGTTGCCATACACTATTCTGGCTTCCACTAATCCACATTTTCCATGAGGAAAAATGTTTCGTGTGTGGCCTCTACCAGCTTCCTCTCTGACCTGCAACTGCCCCAGACTGTTGTCCTGAGCCACAGAGAAACGGCGAGAGGGAAGGCATGTGTTGAAGGAAACAGACAGCCCATCCTCAGCCCTCCCTTGGTCAAAACCCAGTATTCACTCTAGGAAGATATGCTGAATTTCCATTTGTTCACCTTTCCATCTTTTTCTCTTCTGTATTCTACAAGAGTAGACTAGCCTAACCTGTCTCAAAAAGTGCACAAGAAGGTTTCTTAGTATTATAGAGGAACCTACTGCTCCAATCCAGTCCACACATTTCATTTTGTGGCCCAGAGAAATAAGAACCAGAGAAATCACATGATTTGCCCAGGAATAAAAGCCCAGCTAATGTTATGTGAGAATCCAAACTCAAGACTCCCGTCTCCTAAGCAACTGGCCATCCCAATCACATGAAGATGCTTCCTCATTCTAAACGGAGTGTGCTTTTATGGTGAAAATTAGATCAGAAAGCAGCTCCAGAGAGGAAAGATGAAAGATGAGGAGTATCTGTGCAGTCTCAAATGAAGAATACCCTACCCTCTCCTTAGAAAAAGAAGAACATGCCTCCAATCACAGGAGTGAAACAATCACAGAGGACAGCAGTTGAATTAGGACTAAAGTGATAGCAACAAACATTTACTACATACCTGTTAGGTGTGCAAATCTCTACTCTGTACAGGGTGCTGGGGATAGAGAAATAAACAACACAGATACAGTCATGAGCCTCAGAAAGATAGCGGTTGGTGCAGTTGGTGGGGAAGATAGACATGAAACAAAAAGTAACACGTGTGATGGCTATTTTGAAAGGTCAAGTGCCATATATCCTGGAAATGTAGGGCCTATTGATGGCATTAGGAGTGGCCTTTCAACAGAGGGGAATCCAGGCAGAGATCTGAAGGATGAGCAGGATATATGCAGAAGCATATAGAGGGAAACGATTGTCCTAGCAAAGGAACCAGCATACATAAAGACCTGGAGGTGAAAAAAAGTGATGATCTGGGGACCTGGCAGCAGGTTCCTATGGTTAGAACATGAAGAGTGAGAGGGAATGTGGGATAATTGTCTGGAGAGGCAAGTAGAGACCAAAACACGCAGAGCTCCATGAGCTATGTTCAGAAATTTGATCTCTATCTCAAGGACAATACAAAGGGTTTTAAGCAGGAAGAGGTAGGATATCTGCATTTTTAAAAGATCATTCTAACAGCAGCAGTGAGAGATTAGAAGGGACCAAAGCTGAATGTAGTAAAAAAGCTCTTACGAGATGTACCTGCTAGTCTGATTAAACCATGGTGGTGGCCTAGGTGTGAGTGTTGACAGGGTGGCAGAGGAGAGGATGCAAGATTTGCTTCCACTGTTCCCTAAACGTTGCATACCAGGAAAAGCAAAATCAAACCTAAAGTCTGTTGATGAGCAGAGTCTCTGAGAGTTAAAATAGAAAGGAATCCAAGTCATCTCCTATTTGCTAGTAAAGGATTAGAGAAGTAAGTCTACAAAAGAAAAATAAAATTAGTTGTAGTAATTCTGATTCACAGACACTATTTCCTGGCCAGATGCTGCTGTGGAAATTTCAGAAACACCCACTAAAATCATAAATGAAAATCACATATTCGTAACATTTAATGAGAATACAGGCTGAATTTACAGCCGCTGAATGTGCAATATGGATGAAGATGTTGATTTACCCATGGAAGATGGAAATATATATGATAGAGGAAAACAATACCCAGAAATGTGATAAACATTTGCATGAAAATGAATCACTAAAAAAACTCAAAACTTCTTCATTACTTTATGCATAAAATTATCTTCAGAGCAGCCAAAAGAAATAATAATAAATAATAATAGTGCATTTTCCTGCTGTTAATTTTTTTATCAAAACTTTTGTTGACTTCTGTGGAAGTTCTGCATCTAGAATGTGGCCCAGGAAATTTATAGTCTGTAACTCAGAGACCAAAGACCTTGAACATCAAGAAAATCTCTTCCCCTTATTTATATACACTGTTCTTTATCACAAAGGAAGAGCTGGTACCCATTCCAAGTAACCAATCATTATGCAAGGAATATTCTGACTCACCCAGCATCTTTAATCAGTAGATGCTGTGCCAATGGAAAGAGAGTGGGACGAAGTCACAGCATCCATTAATAAAAAATGACTGGGGCTTTCTATCAACAGAAGCATCATTAGGAAATGTATGGTAGGAAAATAGTAGGCTGTAGATTTGTGGTGGCAGGGATGGCAATGGAATACTAACATTTATACCCTCTTAACCACTTTGTTTTAAAATGACTCTGGATTTCAGGTAACTATACATATGCTTAATACAGTATTGTGCATTTCTAATTTCTTGCTAAATCTCTGACTACAGTCTCAAAGGATAGGACTGCCTTACTTGTCCCCTTGGCCCTCTCCAATCTCTAAACACAGATATTTCTATCAGGCAATTGACTGTCATTTCCTAAGCATATCCCTCATGAAGGCATTGGTCAATTCTTAGAAAATAAAATAAGTCAAATATGAAGAGGAAGAACTGCAGATTAATTCAATAATTTTTGAATAACCTCCTCTTTGCTATACTTCTACTCCCAAACATGAATCCTTAAGTAAATAAAGAAAATATGATTCACATTTCCAATAAACCACAAAATCTGTATTTCAACTGAGGCTGCTTCTTGGTCACACTTGTAATTCCAAAGTAACTGTATTGCATTTTGAAAGAAAACAAGGCAGCCATGTTCTATTAACAGAAAACGTTCTTGAGCATGTCTCCTGGTAGGCTAAAGTGATCTGAGTCATTCGCTGAGGGTGAATGGGAGAGTAAGTTCATATAAAACACCTACAAATCTTAATAAGGAGATGAGCTAAAACCACAAAACTCCTCGCTCCTTTTCAAGTATCACTAATGCATGTCACCAGTGTATTAACTAAAAATATTCTACTTTAATGGCATTTCTGCTCTATCATTGACCCAAGCATGGTCCATAAAGTTACTCGAATATCTATAAACGAACTTACTATAAGATTATGTGATTTCTAGTTCTATCAGCTCGGTAAAAACAACATCAAATTCTTCATCCAGGTTGAGTTTTGTGGGACTGAAGGCTAGAAATTGGATAATAATATCAATGATTAATATGATTTCAAAAAGAATTCAAATTTTTATTGTGTCAGTTTTCTGCTTCTTGCTTTCAAAAGATCATGGTTCTGATCCTCACTTTGCATAGCAGGATAGAGTTTCTAACGATATTCTCCTATTAATGGACATTCTACCTTTAGATGGAACCTGGACAGATGGTGTTTTCAAATCACCACCCAGTCTATACTGGAACTTACACTGGTTTTGATAAGAAGCAGATGGTATACACTACCCCCCCTACCCCACAAAAAATTAAAAGGCCTATTTAATCTAATCTTCTAGTGGAATTCCAGGATTTATGTCACTATTATAGAAAAACTCATTTTGGTTATAGCACCAACATAGCCAAATAAATGACTTCAAGATGCTAGAAGAAAGTATTTGGTCAAGATAAATAGATGTTCAAAAAGGCCTCCCCAGCATACTCATTTTGCTATATGGAAAATGAACTAACCAAGTTTAATATACACCAAAAGAGACTTGGAAGCACATTCTAATTCACTTTATCCTGTACCAGAAATGAGGCAGTTTTTTATTTTCCTGCTTCTTCTCTTAACCCCCAGGGTGTATTCTCAACAAAATGGCCACTGTGATCCTTTTGAAACATACATCAGATGACATCATTTCTTTGCTCAGAACCCTTCCCTATCTTCTATTCCCTCAAGAGAGAAGCTAGGGCCCTGGCGGTAGTCTGCAGGCCCCACACCGTCCGGCCTCCCTGATTTGGGTGTTCTGTCCCCTGGCACACTTACTCTAGCCCCACTGAATATACCGGTTCTCAAACACACTCAACATATTCACTTCTTAGGAGCTTTTTCATTAACTGCCCACAGTGACTAAAGCGCTCTTCTTTCTAATATCTATAAGACCAATTCCCTCCCCTCCTTCAGATCTTTGCTCAATAGTCACCATCTCAGCAAGCCATATAACTCATTTAGAATTATATGTCACTGCTTCTTCCCACACTCCCAACACCCCTTGACCTTTCCTACTCATTGCCTTCTATCATTCTACGTAGCTTACATATTTATTACACTTATTGTCCCTCTTCCTCTCTAGAATTTAAACTCCACAAAGACGTGCATTTTAATCCATTTTGCTTACTACTGTACAGCCAAGACTTGGAACAATACAGGTACGTAGCAGGTGCTTAATAATATCAGATGGATGAATGAATTCCAAAGTTGCTGAACAGGGCACACATAAAAGTACTTAACTTAAACCCTTGATTTAAATTCTGCCATCCTCCGTTTTCTCATCTGTAACATGGAATAATTACATATCTGACACTTAGGGCTGCTGCAAAGATTAAAAAAGAAAACAAATGGAAAACACTTAAGATAGTCTCTTACATATTGATTCATTATTTTGATTAGTTTAAGAATAACAGAATCAAGGATAATAAAAATAATACCTAACATTTCTATAGAATCTTATTATGTGTGAATTTATATAATTGTTTTCATTAGATCCTCCCAGGATCCTTCTAGATCAATACTCCAGAAAACAGAAACAACAGTATCCTCAGTGTCTGTACCTTGCAACGTCAGGGGATATATCCAAACAAAAAACTATGAAGGATGCAGGCAGAACTCAAACTGAAGTTCTCTGATTCCAAGCCCTATGCTTTCTCCTCTGAATATCAAAGAAAGGAAATATTACTTCCAGCTTACTGCTCTAACAGATTGAAAGGTCTTTGAAGTGGTGTTTTTTTGTTTGGTTCTTTACTGAGACTGGATGTCTGCACAGATGTGGCTGAGTCCAAGCAGCAGTCGGTCATCAGCATCCAGTAGTCCCTGCAAATCCCAGGAAGCCAGGACTCAAGCACTGGAAGACATTGTCTCACCACTGATCATTGATTTAGTCACATACGTGCTGCCTAGACTACTTTTGTTATGTAATTTCTTCCCAACATGCTTCTAAACACCTCAAGGCCAAGATTGGATTTCGTTGGTGGGGGGGCTCCTCAACTCCTTATTCAGTCTTCTTTACAAGGTTGATACTTAGGAAATTCTTGATAAGTAAATGAATGAGTGGAAAAAAAATGGTGTGTTTACTGGCTGTCTACAGCGGCTTGCAACACAACATTTTCTTCTTTCTTTTCTACTAAAGTAATTAGAGTACAAGCAGATGTCTATAGCAGCATGTCACCACCCCTCCCCATCCTCCACGATTGTGTTAATTGGGAAACTAGTTCCCCAGAATGTTGTGAACAAAAGAATTACACATTTAGAAAATGCTGAATTCAACAAATTTAAACAGGCTTTTTCACTACAGGACTTCTCAGGGCATTTAATACACTGATGAACTGCAAATCTTCAAAATGTAGATAGTATCTGCAGTATTTTGTGAAGTTATTGAATTATGCTTTCCACTCTACCCTGCTCAAAAAGATCTTTTGCATGGAGCTTCTTTCTCTCAAGTCAAGTCTTCCAGAGAACATGCTTATCTATAACAAAAACACTCAAGGTCTTCAAAAGCTAAATCTATAAAAAATTAAAACACTAGGACCATAAAGAAGGCAGAGAGAGTTTCTTTTGAAAGCTATATGCCTTGCAGAATAGTTTTACCACGATTTACTATTTACTTTCTATTAGGCCTAATACTGGGTTTGCATAAAACTACAGATCCTTCAGCAAGCATTATTTTGGGGAATGTGCTGAAAGACTGATATTTATTTCATTGTGTTTTTAAAAATATAATTTAAGTTCTGGGATACATGTGCAGGATGTGCATGTTTGTTACATAGGTATGCATACACCATGATGGTTTGCTGCACCCATCAACCCATCATCTACATTAGGTATTTCTCCTAATGCTCTCCCTCCCCTTGTCCCCCAACGTACCAACAGGCCCGGGGGAGTGACGGTCCCCTCCCTGTGTCCACGTGTTCTCCTTATTCAACTCCCACTTATAGTGTGAACATACAGTGTTTGGTTTTCTGTTCCTGTGTTAGTTTGCTGAGAATGATGGTTTCCAGCTTCATCCATGTCCATACAAAGGACATGAACTCATCCTTTTTTATGGCTGCATAGTATTTCATGGTGTATATGTGCCACTTTTTCTTTATCCAGTCTATCATTGCTGGATATTTGGGTTGGTTCCAAGTCTTTGCTATTGTGATTAGTGCCACAATAAACATAACATGTGCATGTGTCTTTATAGTAGAATGATTTATAATCCTTTGGGTATATACCAGTAATGGGATTGCTGGATCAAATGGTATTTCTGGTTCTAGATCCTTAAGGAATTGCTACACATTGTCTTCCAAAATGATTGAAATAATTTACAATCCCACCAACAGTGTAAAAGCGTTCCTATTTCTGCACATCCTCTCCTGCATCAGTTGTTTCCTGACTTTTGAATAATCGCCATTCTAACTCATTGTGGTTTTGATTTGCATTTCTCTAAGGATCAGTGGTGATGAGCTTCTTTTCATATGTTTTGTTTATTTTTTAAAGAAGGTGCTAGTTTGGCACCTTATACAATTTCATGGACTTTTTAACTGGAAGGCCAAAGCTCTTCATCAGCAAATTAGTTAAACTGTTGCTGGGAAGGGAAGCAAAGAATGCTCTTGCCTTACTGGTCTTAGCACAGGGTCTATAACATCCCACTTGGGTCCATGTAAATGAAAACTTATCAAAAGGCAAATGTTATCCAAAGACCTTACTTATTAGCCAATAGCACCTTACTGAATTTCATTTGCCTGATAGATTAAATAAAGGTAACAAGGTACTGAGGGCAGAGACCACAAAACTTACACATTTTGATGAAGCCAAGACGAGAAGGATGGTTGGAGAGTGAGGTATGTCAGCAAGACAGCTGTAACTGGGCATCCTGAAGCAGGTAATGGGACAGTTATATCAGGAAAGAAGGTGCAGCATAATGGGGATAAAAGAACACTGAATTCCACTGTGCCCACTTTATATGTTAGCCTCATGGTGGCATGATGACAGATCTTGACTGTTAGAGTCTTCATAGGAAATAGTAAGCAGAAATTCAGGAGATCTAAACCTAGTTGTGTAGATGCTGCTGGCTAAGGACACAAAGATATCCAAGGAAGGAAATAATGTGTTAGGTCACTAGATTTAGCAAATATCAGAAGTTACTGATGACAAAAGGTCCCCAGAGCATGAGACAGGCATTCAAAGTCAAAATAAGACAAAACAAGTCTTTTATCTTGTTCATCCAGGAGTATCCCATTTCTTCTCTCTCTTTTTTTTTTTAACTCCACCCTACACTTTCATCCTCAACCTCGCCCCCAATAAAGAAGAGATAGAAATTAGCCTGATAGTCTCTGTTGCTGTGACAGATTTTGGTATGTATGTTGGCAGAGACCCCAATCATCCATTTTGCACTACGATTTTTATTTTTTCAGGCTACAAAAATATGCGAACTATTTGAAGGGTATACAAATCTCCTCCTCTCTTCCCGAACATATAGCTTAGGAATTGTTGATGAAATTACTTGACTGTAAGGTTTAGCCTCCTTATGGACACTCCTCTGAATTTTAAATCTGAAATTCCACACCCAGAATCCAGGTCCTTTATGTTCTTCTCACTCCCACTGCCCTCCTTATATCAATGTTCTGTGGAGGCCTTATCTTCAGGCAATGCCCATTAAGTACAGCTCTCTGAAGCAAAGGCATTCTGCTCTTAGGGCATCTCACTTTGGAATAAGCTAGAGGGAAGACTTTTAAACAGGTTAATACTGAACCCTGAACGAGTCTCTGTGCTGCTGAAGGAGGATTCACTGTCTCCAGATGAGCAGAACTCACCACAGACCAACAGGGTGAGTCTTCCCCGCACTCAGTCTCGCCCACAGCTCCCTTCTCAAAGCTGCTGAAATCTGCTCTTCCTTTGTCTTCTTAAGAAGATCTAGTTTCCCCTGGATCTTTTCCAGGATAAAACCCACTCATTTCCTTGACTCACAATGTCCTCTGGAAAACTAAGTAATGAAAGCAGATGCTCTAACTCAGACACATATTTTCTCACTCAAACGTTCATCACAGCTTCCCACCCAAAACTGAAGCACAATCTATTAGGAAAGTCACCATCTCTAAAGCCCACAGAAAAATTGGTCAGGCTGTTCCTGTGGATTTCATAACTGTAACTTTAAATTAATCCAACATTTGTTTTATATTCTGTTTTGCCTCAGCAAAACAGACATACTTTTCTTTCTGAGTATTCTAATACTCTTTTTGGTACTCTAGCATTAAAGCTTTAAACATGTTCTTGGAGGGAAAAAAACCCTGCTACCTAGATTTTGCTTTCTTTGGCCAGTCACAAATAAATATACTTTTAACTAGATACTCAAATGACATTCATAAAGGCAAAATCTGAACAATTACCTCGTGTATTCCTAATCTTTCTTCCTCTCTCAGGATGGGGCTTTGGGTGGAGGAGATCCCTAAATGGCAATTCATTTCCAGTTGTTTCTACAAACCAACAAGCTGAACACCTTGAATATGACCCCACTTAAAATTGTGTCATCTGCAGCAGACCAAAAGTTTCCTATGTTTAAGGATCCAAAAGGCAGACTGTTACAATAACCTTGTATGTCTTATTGAATGGCTGATTCCAATAAATAAATAAATAAATAGAATTAATTAATTTAAAAGACTCACATCCAGTATTTCTTGTGACTGCTGTTTATCCTCCATGACATGTACAAACTTTTTTTAGAAATTGCGGGAAGTGTCAAGACCCTTACTTGTTACAATTTAATTTTGTGCTGCTGAGGCAATTACAGTTCAATGAATGATGATGCAAACACATTGAAGTTTTCATTACTCTTTGCTTAATTTGTCAGTTAATGCCTTTGAGTTCTACAGTTTCCCTGGCAGTCTTAACTTGCCATTAAAAACTTGTCAAGAAAGCACAACTTTCTGATTCCAGCCAGGTTTAAACAGTATATATCCTTTCATTGTTAAGAAAGTTAGAACTCATTCCTCAACCAAAATATTTGTACTCCACAGTTAGGAAAGGTTGCAATAATTCTGGATTAGTGTTTTCTAATGAAACAGCACTGTAATAAATACCAGAAATAAGAGTTCATGCTTAAGATACTATATATCATAAGAATGTTACATTCTATCAATGTTTCTTAGTAGTTTATGGTTACCTGATAAATGTTGGACTTTTACATTCCTCTCCATGTCCCAAGCATCTATTACATTTACACATTTTACACTTCTCTAATATTTTTGCAATACATTTTCCTGAATCGGCTGATGACATTTAATAGAATGTTTAAGACACAATATAAAACCTTAAATGCTTTTGCTTATTCTGGGGGAAAAATGTGCGCATAGATTGGATTTCAAATTAAAACCTACGATGGTGTACTCAACATTTTTGCTTCTGCTCTACATACTAAAATATAACTAAATGCTTCTTATGCAATACTGCAGCATCAGTACAAATAACAAGTTCTTGTACTTACAAGCAAGCTAGATGATTAAGGAGCTATTAATGAAGGGAAACAAAACCACAGTGCTGGGATGTAATAGTCCATGAAATTCTTATTGGTAGAAAGGGAATCTGCAGTAAATAAATATTAACCTAAATGCTATAGAAAACATAAAGCAAACAGAGAAAAATATGTTCTTTAAGCTAAAATATAGGTTAAATATTGCTGACAATGTAAGGAAAGCCCATTTGCATACCACAGGGCTCCATCTGCTGTGGAAAACATAAGCTGCAAGAATGATTTAATATTTAATAGAAGCAGTAGCCATTGTTAATTATAATTTGCACATTTACAAATCAGCACTGATAGCAATACAAATTATGAAATATAAGGGTGTTCTGCCGGATACTAGAGAAAATAAGATGACAGACAAAGTTAATGGAGTATCCCTAACCACAGCTCTGTCAGAACACATCAGAGAACTAATCCAGTTACAAAGAGCCTGCAATGGAAAATCTATTTAAAATATTAAAATGCTGTTTGGTAAAAGCTTTTTCATAGTGCATTTTACTTAAACAGTTGCTTATTGCTCATGGGTCATTAGCTGTACACCCAGAAGCATTCTGCAAACTGCCATTTAAAAGAATAGTAGAAATTAAATAAGAAATATATTTCTGCAGCATTTTTTTCTTGATATATAGTAAGAGTTTGCTGAATATCCAGTCTGGATATGAAAAAAATAGTGTGTGATCACACAATAAGTGGAAAGCTGTGGAATTAAGCACCACACTTTGCCCACATTGAGCCATAAAACTCAACACAACTTTTCCCTCTAGACCTGATTTTATTCCCATTTATATTTACATGCTAATAGTGATGATACAAATCGACTCTTATTTAGTAAGAAGACAGAAATTACCATTGATTTTTTCATTAATCTTCTATTTCACCTCATTTCTCTCATCATCATATAATATGGATTAGTGGTGGAAACATTTTATGCACAATGTTTTATTAGTAACTTTTGTTCTCTAAATCATGAATACTGCTAATTTTAGACTCTGGAATCCCTAATTTACAAAACTGATCTTTTATCCAAACTCCCTCAATTTACTATGATTAGTAAATCCTTGCTCCATGACCATTTATTTTTAATGTATGCTAAAGATGATTCTGCATCTCTAAAAAAATGTAGAACAAAGGCCATACCAATCACACGGTTTAAAATACATTAGCCTAAGCAAGTAAAACTGTTACAGATCATATTTAAATGTAAAATTGGATGTTGTCAAGAAACATCAGAAAATATTAGTGCATATTCAAGTCTATGTAAAGTATACTATCAAGATATTTGTTGAGTTTAGTCAGAGGTCAAAACTGGCAGTCTCTGGGTCAAGTACTTTCAGGAGATGTTTTCTTGGCTACCTTCAATTTTACATTTGAATTTGAATCTTTTAGACAGTTGCCCACTAGTTCTTACTGTCTTATTTTTTAGAAACTTCATGCCTTTACATTACCTATCTGACTCCTATAAGTATTATCCCTGGCTTAAAGATTATTTGACATATCTATTAATATGCCACTTTATCAGTTTTTAGATATATTTTCCTTCAGCCAACACATTCAGCACATATATTCATGGCTACAACCCAGTAAACAATCCATGACATATGAATTTCATTAATTTTGAACCTCAAATGGGCTACAATGTTAGTCAAAAGGCGTTAAAACATCTCATGGAAGCCTATCAGGAAAGTGTCTGTCTTCACCAGATCTCTAGGTTTAAAAGAAAAACAAAACAAACAAAACAGTTATATTGTTTCTCCTGAGAATTAGCCCTTAGACCTGCTATTGTTCAGGTCTCAGTTTCAGATATACATTTTCCCTGTAGCCAGAGAAACCTGAAGCTGAGATATCATGTTACAATGGTACCAACGTGTATTCAATAGTACCCACCAGAAGCAAGTACAAGTTCTTTCTGAAGGAAAGTACCCCTAATTTAGCACCTCAAGATTCTCAACCCCTAAATTTTTAAAAATTAGTGGAATGGAATTCTGTTTACAATAATGGTAGCCTAGATATTTCAGATCAACCCATAAAGCAACTAATATATGTGGGTAAGTGTTTTAAATAATATGTTTCAATTCACTGAAAATATAACAAGAAAGTAAAAAATTATGAAGTCAAACTTCAGAAAATGATAAACACCCAGAGAAATCACTCTACATTTGAGCCTATCTTCCCCTCTGGGCCTCTGCTATTTTTAAAACAAAGACTGAGATAGTGAGTAGAACAATTTCACAGACTCATAATAGATAGAGAGAAACTCAAGCTCAGAGTCTGCCAAAAAAGAAGGACTGGCAAATCTCCTAAACTTTCAAATAAAGATAAACAAAACAAAAACAGCCCCAAATGAACTAAATCCTTATTTAAACTAAAGGAAACCTTGATTACTAGTGCCCTTAGCCACCTGTCAAAAATAAACTTTCTTTGGTGGAAGGTAACATATACTCTAAGTCTCAAATTCCTTTTTTTTTTTTTTTTTAACTCGGTGATTAGGAGTCAGAAATATAAGTAAGCAATATAATGTAATCAAAACCCAAGAGAAATAATAGAACATATAAACAGATCCACAGGGATTTTAGATAATAGAGTTAGCAGCTAAGAACTCAAAAATATGTTTAATATTTTCAAAAATATAAAAAACAAGATTGGCAATTTTGCCAGATAGTTTGAAGCTTTAAAAACTGGAAATTCTGGCTGGTCATGGTGGCTCATGCCTGTAATCCCAGCACTTTGGGAGGCCGAGGCAGGCGGATCTTGAGCTCAGGAGTTCAAGACCATTCTGGCCAACATGGTCAAACCCCATCTCTACTAAAAATACAAAAATAAGCTGGGTGTAGTGGCGTGCACCTGTAGTCCCAGCTACTTGGGTGGCTGAGGCAGGAGAATTGCTTGAACCTGGGAGGTGGAGGTTGCAGTGAGCCAAGATCGTGCCACTGCATTCCAGCCTGGCAATAGAGCAAGACTCTGTCTCAAAAAAAAGAGAAAAATGGAAATTCTGGAACAGATAAATACACTAACTGAACTTAAGAACTCAGTGCCTAGGATTAACTACAAAATACACAAAACTAAAGGGACGACTGATGACAGAATATAGACATATATCCAAGATATATGAGAAGATGTATCAATATGTCAGCAGAAATGTTGTCAATTGGCAAAATAACGTCAATAGACAAAAATAAGTCAATAGAAAATATTCAGATTAAAGCTGACAGGAAAAAGAATAGTATGAAAAACAAAAACAAAAAATAAGAGCATAAGAAAAATAGGTAATAGAATTAAAAGTTTTAATCTATGCATAAAGTACAAGAAGAGATAAGAATGAGAAAGAAGCAGAAAAGATGAAAAAAGAATTAAAGCAAGATAAACATTAAGGACACCACACCTAGGCATACCATGGGTCCTATAACCAACTAGAGAAAAAATAGATACTAATCTTCGAAGGACACAAACATGCACAGCAGCTGATGGCTGACTTCCTTACAGAACAAGTCAAATCTAGGAGACAGTGAAATAATTTTCAAAATACCAAAAGAAAATAGCTGGTGTTATAAATTTTTAAACTCAAGGAAAAAAGTCCTCAAAAATAAAAACTAAGAAAACAATTTCTGACAAAAAAAATTCAAATCTGAACTAAATACAATATGAAAGGTATTCTTTAGGCAGAAAAAAATATTCCAGATGGAATTGAAATATATTTTTTAATGCTTAAATAAGTTGAGAAATATACCATGTTCATGGATCAGATAGCGTAACATAGTTAAGATAGCAGTTGTCCTCAGAATTAATCTTACAGACAATAAAACTTCACTCAAAATTTAAATAAATATTTTGAAAATTTAGCAAGTTAACTCTAAAATATATGTGATTAAGGTGCTAATCACCCTAATCACATACATTAGGCCAAGAAGACACTTTTAACGGGAGGGGATTTGTTCAATAAAACATCACAAGCAAGTAAAAATGAACAAATAACAGATATGTCAGTAAATCTTAGGATTCTAATTTTGTAGAAAAAAAGCAAATCGTGAAAGGCTAACTAGATTATGGTATTTTTTTTATAAAGTTCAAAAACTTGCAGAGCTAGACAACACATTGGTGAAAAAGATGATTGACAGATATACAGATAGATGTACTTTACATATACAACTCTATATATATTTCATATGTATGTATATATATATATATATAATATGTATATAATAGTATAAAGAAAAACAAAATAGCAATTCAGAATTTTGTTTACCTCTAACCAGAAGGAAAAGGAATTCACTCAAGAGAGACAAAGAAAACTTCCATACTATTTTATATAAAAAACCACTTTATGTAATGTGTTCATGTTATTTAATTATTATAGGTTATAATATGCATAAATATGTCATTATTTTGTACATCAAATTTCATATAATAAAATTATTTATGATTTTTTTGGTAGGAAAAGAAGATAAAATGCAACCATATAGTAATTCAGTTTAAAGAAATATCAAAAATAAAAAAGTGAAAGCTTAAATTTTTTTGTCTAGCTTGGTTGTCAAACTTTTTCAAATAATTGCATGATTTTCTTCATTGCACTGAATTTATCAACCAAATTTCTAGAAGCAACAGTATTGTTATGGGTTGAATTTTGTCCTCCCCTCCAATATCCCCAAAAAGGTATCTTGACGTTCTAACTCCCAATACCCTAAAATGTAACTTTATTTGGAAATAGGGCTCATATAGAAGTAATCCAATTTTGGGTTTTTTTGTTCTTTTTGTTGTTGTTGGGTTTTGTTTGTTTTTTTGAGACAAGATCTCCTTCTGTCACCCAGGCTGAAGTGTAGTTGTGCAATCTAGGCTTACCGCAACCTTCATCTCCTGGGTGCAAGCAATCCTTCTGCCTCAGCCTCCCTAGTGGCTGGGACTACAAGAGAGTATCACCACACCAAGATAATTTTTTTTAGTTTTTTGTTTTTTTTTTTTTTTTTGCAGAGATGGGGTCCTGCCATGTTGCTCAGCCTGGTCTTGAACTCCCTGGACTCAAGTGATCCACCTACCTCACCTCCCAAAGGGCTGGGATTACAGGCATGAGCCACTGCAACTAGCCAGAAGTAATCTTAAATTAAAATGAGGTTATTAGGGTGGACATTAATCCAATACAACTGGTATTGTATTGGGAAGGGGAAAAGGGGAAATTTGGGCACAAGACAGAAATGCATTGAGGGAAGACAATATAAAAAGATACAGGGAGAAGACATCCATTTGTAAAACAAAGAATGTCTTGAAGCTACAGGAACCTGGGAGGGAGCCTTCAAACATTATCTTTTTCCTTTAGGTTTCCTATAGATTTCAGAGGAAGACGAGCTTGTAGACACCTTGATGTTGGACTTTCAGCCTCCAGAACTTGCAAACAATAAATTTCTGTTCTTTTAAGCCATACAGTTTGTAGTAATTTTATGGCAGCTGTAGCAAACTAATGTAATCATTCTTGATGGTTTTGAAATAGTAATGCTTTAATCCCAGTAATTTCCAAATATAATTTTATAATAATGTATATGACAAAATTAGCAAATTATTTTCAAGGAACTTAAAATCAACTTTAAATCATTTGAAATATGATATGGTCACTAGTTTACAGATAGTAACATAAAATGAGCAGCAGGAGTGTACAGAATTTTTTTGAAGGTGGAGATCAGAATCAGCTGAAGTTCTAAAAAATATAATGTGTTTTAACAAAAAGGCCAACCCCAAAGGTTGCAAATTTGGTGTTTATTGTCATTGTAATGACTGCATCAAATCCCTGGGTTTCTGTTGGTGGTCTTCCAGCAGATACTATTCTGGATGATTCAGACTAATGTAATTTAGAATTATTCTGTGTGCCAAGTAATAAATTATAAGAACTATGGCATTTGAAATTCGACTTTAACCAATGGTAAATAAGTTTGCTTAGATTTTTTTCCTTGGATTTATAAAACAACTGTTTGTAGCATGTAGGATAGTTAAGAACACACTTAATTTTGTCTCTTAAATGCAATTTAATAATTTGTTTCTTCATAGACTGTAAAAATGAGTTATAGATTTTTAAAATGTATCATTACTATAATAACTATAAAATTATGAGATAAGCTCACAAAGTGAGACTCCTTCCAAAAATGAATCGGTCTGATGTTTAGGGCAATATTAATGAATGAATCGTAACAACTACTTGGTTCCTTAGATTCACTGTCTGACAAATAGTATAAAAGCAATTCCTACCCTGAAAAAACTTCAAGTATTCTGAAAACTGATAAACTTGGTGATTCTGCATGTGTGTGGCCTCAGTTTTCTCACCTGCTAAGTAGAAATATAACTTTATTGCTTTCCCATGGTTACTATGAAACAAATTAATAACTTTTAAAAAATACTTGGTGAATATAAGACCCATGTACACTCAATGTTAGTATTTGTGGAACAAAGTGCCTAACCTGAAGCCTAAACACTAGGTATTTTTCATCCTTTCCACACTAGGCAATAAGACAACTGTTTGAGAAGGGTCTATGGAATATATTAGTGGTTTCCATTTCACTTTGGTATGAAAATGAAATAAAGAAATTAATTCTTGGCTAAAATCAATTCAAAACAACTTCCAAAATCTCTACCAAAATCTGCCCTGTGTTCTTAGACTAATATACAATCATTATAATACATTAAGAATATTTAATATTCTTCCCACTGCTACCTCCCCCATAATTTTATTATTACTTCAATCAGCATTTTGTGCAACTTCCTCTACTAAAAAAAGATACAAAAAGGAAGGCTGTATTTGGACTCAGTATTGAAAGCAAGCTTATAGATCACCTCATTTAACTTGCCATCCTTACGAGATTTCATTTAGTGACATCTCAGACAAGTGGCCATCTGTGTAGACTTTGAACACTCTCAGTAAAAAGGCCTTTATTATAGATATGATGGAAACATCTTGAATTGCGTATAGAATAACTAATTAAAAATTCTTCCTTTGATTTTGGATCCAAATTTGCCTCACCAGAACTTATGCTTATTGATGCTGTTCTGCCCTCTGAAACAAAAAAAGAACAAATCTATTTACTCTTTCATGATCTTTTAAAATTTTGAAGTTGTTCAGATTTTTCTCATAGTCATCTCTTGCCTAGCTCTGATGTAACATGGTTTCTGCCAACATCATGAGTGGTATTCTCAGAGCAAGCTCTAGCTTGTAGATGACCCCTCTACACATATGGTACACAGAACTGAACATTCCATTCAACTTCACTTGTGGTTTGGCCAAGACTGTTTTCAGGAAGAGTGATGACCCTGTGATCTCTTTGCACTGATACAGAATAAGATATGTGATTAGCTTTTTAGCAGCAACGTCACCGACAGTTACGCAAATCTCATGGGCAACTACAACTCTCCAACAACTTTCCCATGATCTCCAGCCAAGGCCTGTTGCCCCACTGCCATCATAGTGTGTTTTGTGAACCTAAATTCAATTTTGAGAGTTTTGACTCAGAAGTTATATACTTCCATGTTCATGTTTACCTTGATGTAGCATGCTATCTAATAAAACCCTGTTTCACTGACGGTAACTTTGATAAACCAGCTTTGTATTACTTAGTCCTGCCATTCAGGGTCCTGCCACATGTTCCTAGAAAATTTTATTCACTTTGACACAGTTCCAGTTTGCTCGTAATTTCAAAAGCCAACTTTGGAGTTCATCTAACTGCACAACTTCCAGCCCACATTTTTTTACTTCTCCACATAAATATACTGATTTTTATATGCTAATTTCCAAAAAAGAAGATATTCTATACTTATGAGAGCTCCTGAGCCTATTACCATTCTCTAAATGAGTAGTAACTTAGCTGTTTTTTGTTTTTTGTTTTTTTGAGACCAGGTCTCACTCTGTCACCCAAGTTGGTGGGTAATGGCACAATCTCAGCTAACTGGCTAACTGCAGCCTCCCCATGGTTTAAGCAATCCTCCCACCTCTGCCTCCTGAGTAGCTAGGACTACAGGCACTTGCCATCACACCAGGCTAATTTTTTGTATTTTTGGTGGAGATGTGGTTTTGCAGTGTTGCCCAGGCTAGTCTCTAACTCCTGGGCTCAAGTGATCTGTATGCCTCTGCCTCCCAAAGTGCTGGGATTACCCAATGTGAGGCACCATACCCTGCTCATACTAGTTTCTTTAAGAGGCCTGCTCTGTTACATCTAGGCTTAGGCTCTATATCATATAATTTGTCACTTAATTATTGATTGTTGTGTTATCAGAGACCTTTATCTTTTCATTCTGGATGGCTTTGCAGTATTTATACTAAATTTTATTTAACTGAGGAGGAAAGGAAGGCAGGTAGGCAGGAAGAGAGAAAGGAAAAAGGGAGAAAAGGAGAAAGGGAGGGAGAAAAGGAGGGAGGAAGGGAAGTGATGGAAGTCTTTTCATCTTTTTCATCTTTTCACTTAGGTTGTAAGCACTCAAAAGTAAGAAACCACGTATTATGCATTGTCTCTTGATCTTTTAAAATTTTGAAAACTCATCTCAGAACTCATCTCAGTATTGAATCCACAGTCAGAAATCTACATCTCACATAAGGACTAAGAACAAACCGGTGGAGACCATTGAGGATGGAGCTGATACCATCTACGGACCAATATAAGTGAATACAAGAAGATAATAAGAAAAAGTTGAATGAATTAAAGTATTATAGCAGGTTGTTAGCAGATGAACAAACCTACAAGGCAGTGAAATAGCTCTCTAGGTATCCTGTAAGGGTTTTGACAGAACTGAGAGCATATTGAATCAATCTTTAAGATACTCAGCTGCTGACACACAGGAAAAGGAAAGGTTGCTCATGAAGATTGATTAGCTAGCAGCTTCTATACCTGGTGAATGAAAAGAGGTATTAATGAGCCCAAAGTAGAAGGAAACCTCTGTCCTGGAGTTAAGGTTGGGAGAAAGGTCAATGAAGGAAATGAGGTGAACCAAGAGGGCCAATCAATTTCAGGTCACAGTGGATCAATTACAGCCCATCTATGACTTCCAACCAGAAACTCAGAGTCAGCTCTATCTCCCCTTCTTTCCTCACTCTTGTTTGAGTCCCAAGACCCATCAATTCTAATCCTGAAATCAGTTCTTATCTATATCTTCATTCTGCCCCTGCCTTTTCTCATATCTTGTCTGGAAATTTTCTTTTTCTTTTTTTTTTTTTTTTTTTTCTCTTTTGAGACGGAGTTTCGCTCTTGTTACCCAGGCTGGAGTGCAATGGCGCGATCTCGGCTCACCGCAACCTCCGCCTCCTGGGTTCAGGCAATTCTCCTGCCTCAGTCTCCTGAGTAGCTGGAATTACAGGCACGCACCACCATGCCCAGCTAATTTTTTTTGTATTTTTAGTAGAGACGGGGTTTCACCATGTTAACCACGTTGGTCTCGATCTCTTGACCTCGTGATCCACCCGCCTCGGCCTCCCAAAGTGCTGGGATTACAGGCTTGAGCCACCGCGCCCGGCCTTGCCTGGAAATTTTCAATGATCTTCCAACTATAATCTTCATGTCTTTAGACTTACTCCTTTATCCTAACTATTGCAAGACTTTCTTTTAAATCACCAACCCAACCTGGTCACATTCCCAGATAAAATCCTTTCATGGCTCCTCAGTTACCCACTAAAGTTTTTTGCATGGTATTCAAGGCCCTTCATTATCAGACCTCAACATATTTTTCCAACCTCGTCTTCCACCAGACCACCCTCCAATGCACACTATATGTTGGTCATCATAAGCGACTTCCTCAACTTCTATACCTTTTGTCTTTGCTCACATTGCTCCCTCTGTCTGGTAAGCACTTCCTTCCTGTCTCGTCTTCATATACTTCTATTATTATTTAGGACCAAGCTGAAATGTCAAATCCTTTTCAAAGATTTTCCCACTCCCTCAACCCCTCTTTCAGGCATAAATTATTCCTTCCATTTCTGAACTTCACAGTACATTTTCATGCATCTTTTGCACCTGTTGAATTGTGTATGTCTTTATCTTCATATGCCTACAGGTTCTCAATAAATGCTGAATGAGTGACTGAACCAGAAAACAGATGGAGCAGTAAGAAGTAGTGAGAATATGACAATAAAGGAGATGATATATACCCCCTCAGCTATTACTTTGAGTTACTCTTACAGTGAGTGCTATAAAACAATGCAACATATATAATCAATATGCTAATAAAATATATTATAAATAAATCTGTTAATAAAATATATTTATTTTATAAATATAAACGATTATAAAAATATAAAATATAATTTAAAATATATTTTAATGACTTTTCATTCATAATCTTTACCATCTAAAAACATTTAAATATGCTACAACCATACCCCCACTTCTCCATTCAAAAATATCTATGCTATGCATTATTGTAGGCCCTGGGATTTCACTGGAGAATAATACAGTTAAGGTAGTCTTATAAAATTTACACTGTAGGCAGTAACAAATTAAATAAGCAAACAAATAACCTTAGATTATAACACATGCTAAACATAAAGGTTAATGTGGTAAGTCTGGGAAGGAGCATTGTTAGGAAAGAGCTCTCCAAAGAGTTGGTATCTGAACTGAAACCTAAATGTTGAGAAGGAGCCAAAGAGTTGGTATCTGAACTCAAACCTAAATGATGAGAAGACACATCTAAAGAGCACTCAGGCTAAAGGAACAGCAAGTGCAAAGTCTCTGAGGAGGCAATAACCCTGCATTTAGAGGTGAGAAGATCACTGTGGTTGGTGTTCAGCAGAAAGGGGAGCAGGAGACACTATTCAGAGATTAGGTTGGGAAGCAGGCAGTGACCATATCATGCAGGACTATATAAGGCATGGGGAGAATACTGAATTTTATTTTTATTATGATGACAGACCTAAGAGGTTCCATTGTAGGTCATTAAATTTATGACTAACCAAACTATAACAAATATCTCTTTAGCATGTTCTCTGACTATACCTTAATTATACTTTACTTTACACACCCATTATACCTTGCCTGGACTACTGGTCTCTACAATGGTCTCCCTGACAACAGGGCAATTCCAACATGAGCTTATGTCATCATCATATTTTCTTCAAATAAAAAAAATGTGATCAAATTATACACTGCGTACAAATCTTTGAACTGTCCAAATGTTTACCCAATTTCCAATCTTTTGTTTTTATCTATTACTTGACATGCTAGATGTTTTTCAAGGGCTAAGTACATTCCCCTGGGTGTCAGTGGACTTTGATGACATCACAAAAAATGTTAAATAACGTGACAGAGAGAGAGCATTTTTAAATTTTAAGCTTTACAGAGTAACGTCAAACATTATAGCTAAGTATTTATTTTTAAAAGAACAATGGCTTACAGTTTAGAATTATGTCTTCTGCCAAAGTTAAAGCCAAAATTTTGTGGTATTTATAAAAACTGACATGCTATGCCTGTGCCATGGTTATAATAATTTGTCATTAGTATGGAAACACTTCTTAGCAATGCTCTTGCTTATGTCTACAATGTACAGGCAGATGCATGCTCATAATATCTTCAGCTGACTTTGGCAAGCTATTTATTTAATATATATACTGTAAGTGTTTAATTTGATGTATTTTAACAAATATATACACTTGTGTGACACCAAACCAATCAAGAACACTTCCATCACCAGAGAAAGTTTCCTAGTACCCCTTCTCAGTTAGTCCTTCCCACCCAACCATCCCAGGCAACTGTTGATGTGCTTTTGTCTCTACAGATAAGATCTGTCCATTCTAGAATTTCATTTACATAAAATCATGCAGTGTATTTGTGTGCAGGCAATGTATGTGCATGGGTATATTTTGCTCAGCATCATGTTTTATAACTTCATCCATACTGTTGCTTGTGTTGGTCATTTTTTCCTTTTTATTTCTGAGTAGTATGGTTAATTGGTTTAACCATTCACATGGTAATGAACATTTGCATATTTCTAGTTTGGAGCTAATAATAACAAGTTACTATAAACTTTGGTATACAAGTTTTGTGTGGATACTTTTCTATTTCTATTGGATAAATGCCTAAGATTGAATTGCTGTGTTAAATGAACATGCTTAAGAAATTGGCAAATTATATTCCAAAGTAGTTGTACCACTTTATATTCCCATCAGCAATGTATGACAATTACGGTTGTTCCATATTCTTGACATTCAAGTATGTATATCATGGTATATCCTATGATTCTGATGCTCATTTCCCTGATGACTAAGGAAGTTGAACATTATTCCATGTGTTTCTTGATGTTTTGTGTATCTTATTTTGTTCAAGGTATTTGATTATTTCAATTGAATTATGTGTCCTCTTAATATTGAGTTTTAAGGGGTTTTTATGTATGTATTCTGGATGTACATTACTTAGCAGCTGTATGAATTGCAAATATATTCTTAGTATCTTACCTTTTTATTTTCTCAATTGTTTCTTTTGAAGAGATGTTTTTAGTTTCGATAAAGTCCAATTTATCAGTTTTTAAAGTTTATTACTTTTAGTGCCCTATGAAGTCTTTCATCTCAAGATGAAGATTTTTTTTTTTTAAGAACTTTTACAGTTTTCACTTTTATGTTTAGACATATAATGTTATGTTTAGATATATATATATATGTTTAGATATATAAAGTTATATATTTAGATATGTCAAGTTACCTTATTTCTTTCTTCTATCCAATTTGTATTTAATTTTCTTTTTTATTTCTAATGCCTAAGGTGGAATTTCAGATCACTGATTTTAAATGTTTCTTTTTATTCTAATATATATATCTAAATCTATAAATTTCCCTCAGAGCACTGTTTTAACTACTTTAAATTTCCTTTTAAATACTACTTTAAATGAAAAAAATTGGTATGTCGCATTTTGTAATTATTTAGTATAATTTCCCTTTTAATTGCTTACTTGATCCACATATGATTTAGAAGCATGTAATTTAACTTCTAAGTATTTGGAGATTTTTTAGATATCTTTTTGCTATTACTATCTAATTTAATTCCCTTATGGTCAACAAACATAACTCTGTATGACTTTAATCACTTTAAATATATAAAGACTTGTTTTATATCTCAAAATACAGCCAGATTAGCACTTTAAAAGTATTCCCATGGTACTGTTAGTGGGTGCGGTATTCTACAAATGCCAAGGAGGTCAGGTTGGTTGATAATTGTTTTTCAAGATTTCTATATATTGCCTTTTTCCTACTTGTTCTATCAACTGCTGAGAGAAGAATGCTGAGATAACCAATGATTATGGTGGATTTACTCTATTTTCTCTCTTCAGTCTTATCAGATTTGTATTTTGAAATCGTCATTTAAAGGTATACACATAAAAGATTGTCATATCTTCTCAATGAGCTGATGTTTTTAACATCCCTTTAAAGCTTTGCTAATATTTGTTTCAAAGTCTATGTTTTCTGATAGAAATAAAGCCACTACAAATTTCTTATGCTATTTGCATGATTTGCATAGTGTAACTTTTTATTACTTTTCCTATGTTGCCTGTATATTACTAATAAATAATATTTAGCCATTCCTTAATTTTTTATTCAATTTTTGCCTTTTAGTAGATATATTTGGTCTATTTATATAATGTTTTATATAATTGGATCTATTTCTATGTTGCTGTTTGTTTTCTAACCCATCTGTATTTTCTTCCTTTGTATTTTTGCTTTTTAAGAAAAATTAACTTTTCTTTTTAGCCTTTTATCTCCTCTTTCCATTTATTAGTTACATAGCTATATATCCTCTTTTAATTGTTGCTCTATTTTCACAATATTATTAACTTATCACAATCTACCTTCAAACAATGTACTTTATGAATAATTTAAAACACAGCTGTATTTTTCAACTTATTCTGTCCATTTTTATTATCACACGTTTACTTCTATACTTGTTTTAGACTAATAACTTTAGATCAAGACATTATTTTATTAAAAATTTTGATGGAAAAACTTTTTCTATGTATCTGTATATTTATATTTCTAATACTCTTTATTTCTTTATATAAATTTGAGTTTCCATCTTGTATCATTTTCCTTCTAAAAAGTCCTTTAAATACTTCCTATCAAGATATATTCTAGCAATGAATTATGTCAGCTTTTGATTATATCAAAATGTATGTTGTCTTTATTTTTGAAAGATACTTTTGCTTGATAAAGAACCTAAGCTGTTTTGCTTTGTTTTGCTGATGTTGTTTCCTCCAGCACTTTGAAGATGTTCGTTTGTCTTTTGGTTTGCATTGTTTCTTGTCATTTATATCTTTGTTTGCTTGTGTATGACATGTTATCTTTTTTTAAACATGGCTGCTCAGAGATTTTCTCTTTATAACTGATTTTCAGTGAGTTTATTATGATATGCCTTAATATAATTTTTGTGTTTATATTATTTGAATTTTGTTGAGCTTCTTAGATAAGTGTGTTTTTAAAATTAACACTGAAAAAAATTCCAGTCATTATATTCTTAAATATTGTTTCTGCCACACTGTCTACCTCAGGCGTCCCCAAACTTTTTACACAGGAGGCCAGTTCACTGTCCCTCAGACCGTTGGAGGGCAACCACACACTGTGCTCCTCTCACTGACCACCAATGAAAGAGGTGCCCCTTCCTGAAGTGCGGCGGGGGACTGGATAAATGGCCTCAGGGGGCCGCATGTGGCCCGCGGGCCATAGTTTGGGGATGCCTGCTGTACCTTTTTTGGGACTCCAGTTAAAAATACGCAAAATTTCTTGACGTTGTCCCCAGGTCTGAAAGGCTCTATTACTTCTTTTACAGGCTTTTCTTCTTTCTATGCTTCAGTTTTGATAGTTTCTACTGTCCAATATTCAGCTTCACTGATGTTTTCTTAAGCAATCTGCTCTTAGATCCATCAAGTGAATTTTCCATTTTGGATAATGTACTTTTTTTTAATCTCTAGAAAATCAGCTTTTCCATTTTACTACTTATTGTGTTCACATTTTCTTTAAGTTCTTGACATATTTATAATACATATTTTAATTTCCTTATCTGCTGTTTCTAGCTCTCATTTCTGAATCTGTTTCTACTGTTATGATTCACATTTTCCTGCTTTTTTACATGGCATATAATTTTTGGTTGGAGCTAAACACTGTGAAAGTTTAAACATCTGAATTTTTGTTGTTTTCCTTTGAAAATGTTAATCTTTGATCTGGAAGGCAGATAATTCACTTGCAGATCAGCTTGTTCCCGTGGAGTCTTTTTCTTATTATTCTTTTTGTTAGGACAGGTCTAGAGAAGTCTTTACTCAATTTTGTCTTACTCCTAGGGCATGGGCTTTCTGGGATCTTTATCAAATACCCTGGGTGTTCCACGAGATCTCTCTGCACTGGCTAGAGAACATTTGGCTCTCTGCCCTGTGTGAGCCCTGGTAGCTGTTCAGTTCCTTAGCAGTTGTTCTTCCTCAGTAGTTGCTCTTTGCCAAGGCTTGAAGTTCTACCCTACATACCTGCAACGTACTATTCAGCTCAAACAGAGGGGACCCTAATTTAAGAGGACCCAAGCAGAGTTTTTAAGTTCTTTCTCTGCATAGTTCCCACCTCTGTGGTACTCCATTCTACAAATTCTGGCAGCTTCAGCTTCCCCAAACTCTAATCTCTGTCTCTTCAGTTCGGCAAGACTATTGGATTCTTCTTGGATTCTTTTCCTTTACTGGGATCTAGTAAATGTTTCCAAGAAGAAAACAAGGTGATCACAGGGCTTGCCTTGCTTTTCACTGATGGATCTCATATACTTCTTGTTCTCTAATATTTGAAAACAGTTGTTTTCTACATGTGTCTACTTTTGTAGTTGTTTATTTATTGTTTGTGGCAGGAGGACTGGTCCAGTAACAGTTGTTGCATCATGGCTTGAAGCAGAAGTTCATGCATAGATGAAAATAATAAATATAACTCTAAAATCATATCTCACAACCAAAAAATAATGCTTAATCCCAATTAAAAATGTTCCAAGTAAGTGTGGGCTGGGCCTAAGATAAGCTAGAGGGCAGGTTGGGAGTAATCACTAGCACAACAGCTGCATTCTACACTATTCTCTCATACTCAGTGAAAGATATAAGAATACCAGTGAGAGAGGGCAATATTACAGTATGCATAAATATGAATCTAGTTTTTACTTTACCCAAGACATAACTCACAATCAATTACAAACATCTGTGTGTCCCTATTAAGCATTAAAAACCACCATTTATTTAAAGGTAAAAACCCAGCCATAAAAAAAATATGTAACTCTCAAAATTTCATGTCAAGCAATGTCTCCAGCTTCAACTCTCTCTAGTCCGTCTTATCCATACCATATTTCAGCCTCACTGAACTGTACATCATTCCTAGACTGCATCGTGCATTGCTCAACTCATTTCTATCCTACATTCAAGACCCTTCTAGCCTTGAATTAATAATTATTCTAGTATTAAAATATTTATTCAGTGCTTTCTAAGTGCCAGATAGTCTTAAAACTCTTCACATATATTAACCCATTTAAAACTCACAATAACATTTTATCCTAACTTTAAAGATAAGGAAATTAAGGCTTAGAATTTAAAAACTATCTCAGGGTTACACAGCTAGTAAGAAGGAAGCAGGAGTATAAACCCAGACTTATACGACTCCAGAGCATGCACTTTTAAATACTATATTTCCTTTTCTTACATTTTTGTCAGGTGTTAGAATTACCCAAGGAATTTTTGAGAATCTCCGTACAAGTCAAATGAGAATTTCTGAGAGTATGACTTGGTTAACATCTCCTAAAATCCCACAGATGATACCAATTTGCAGCCAAATTTGAGAATCAGTGCACTACCCTACCCTTTTAGTTCATAGAATTTGGTATTGGTCAGTGTAAAGTCAAGGATGTGTACAAAATCAATTTTATCATGCTGGAATTTAGAATTTACCAAATGATTACTGATTATACCACGGAGACTGGGCATCAGGGAGATTGAAATTGATTGCTCAAAACAGCCTCAAACCCAAGCACCAGGCAACTGTTGGGTAATTGAATATCAAAAGTCTACTACGAGAGCAATAATAAAACATGCCTCACTTGTTATTGTGGTTGGATGATTCTGTCTAAGTTACTGTTCCCTAGGCATTGCAGAATACCATAAAGTAAATAAGAGACATTACAAAATTGCTTTGTAAGTATAAGTATAGAACATAATACTGTTATATTGTTAAGTACAAGCACTGAACACTGCATGCTATTAATAACCTTTGAGGGATAGGGTGGAATATGGACTCATGCTCATGTCAGAGAAATTTACATTTACCTATCCATAGTTATTGAGGAACATAGCATTTGTGTATCAAGGGAGAACATGATTCCTTCAAATCTAGTGTCCTGTCTCCAAGAATAGCCTATGCCCAGTGATACAGCAGAACTCAACACACCGCCACCCCAATTGTCATATACATATTATGTTTCTAGTAACTTGCTTAGAATAGAATTCTTTCTGGTCCCATTAGGAAATCAGCTTTAGGATTAGAAATAACAAAATTTGATTAACTCCCTAAATTGGTTCATATATTTACAAATACTAATGTGTTTAAACTCTGCCTGTGTATAACCCCTGATCAAATCTGAGCTACACAGGTTTGCTTAATATTACTAGTATTCAACTAAGATGGTACTTTATAAAATGAACAGGTAAGGAGATACTTTTCTTATAGAGAGTAAAATTGCTTTTGAGGAGATTTTTAAATTGTTGTTTTATGAAAAAAACCCATATACTTATGTTAGATAGAACAGAATACTTAAAACAAATGCACTTTATCAATATTCATTTAATATTCTGTTTTCCAACTGGAGAATGTATCATCTGTCAGGTTAGGATAGGCTAGGTTGCAGTAATAAATATGGTGGCTTAAAACAATAATTTATTTCCCATACACACTACCAGCTATTGGAGATCTGCATTGCAGTCTTCATATTATCATAATCCGTGAGGATTACAGCTGATGGAGGGGCTTCTGAAAGGTGCTGGTAGCCATACAAAAAGGATAGAGACCATGAAAAAGGATAGTTAGCCACTCTCTGGCTTTTGAGCTTCATCCCAGAAGTCAATTTCTGTTTCCATGTCTTTGGCCAAAGGAAGCAAGAAAATACAAATGCCCCATGTGTCCAAAAAGAGAATCAGAAAAAAAACTGATAAACAGAACTGATGACTGCCAAAATCTGTTCTTCTGATTACCAAATATTTGGTTCATTCTCATTCTTGCATGTAAAACATATTTAACCCTATCCCAGAGAAATAAGCCAAAAACTTCAAGACTACAGCATTAAGCTCAAAGACTATGATCTCGAGATATTGCACAGTTCTTCATCATTCATCATCACTCCATTCAGAAAGAAGACAGTGAAGAACACACAAGAGATGTTGGTCCACGACAAATCCAAAGTTCTGGACAGATATTTTGAGAATTGCTACCTTAAAGGTGAGGAATATTCCTTAATTAGGCCTTGATTCCCTCCTTGTACATTGTTTTCTGTGGTTCTTGGCTTTGTCTTTTGGAAGATTGTTTCTTTTCCATTACACTTTTTGGTCATATATAAAATAGGTATCCGGAAATATGTTCTCCCTGGGAATTTAGCAGCTTTCTCAGCCTATTCTTGCCTATGGACAATAACTGTTATTGTCTGCAAAAGCTGCTGACTCCAAAGGTCATTTTAAGTCTTGAACTTTTGTAAGTTTGTGATTACTTTGGCAGTGCAAAATTTTTAAAAACTTAGTAAGCCTCTTATCTGTTTTATTTCAGTAATTTTCATGTACTAAAAACTATACCTAATAGCTCTTTTCTGACAGAAGTCTTATATTTGCTATATTGCTTTGGTTTCTTGACACTCCTCCCAATTATTATCTTGATTGCTGGCACTTTTGAATATCAGTTTTCTCTAGGAAATCCACAACTGAAATCTCTTTTCTCCTAGCCTTTTTGTCTGACTGAAAGATTGAAAGTACTCTCTAGGTATCAAGTTGATCCATCTAATGTTTTAACCACAGGTATCCCTTGTAACAATTATACTAATTACCCATTTTTATCTTTTACTGTTTGAATTGAGAAGCAATTGTATAAGTCTTTGAGGTTTTTTCTTGTTTGTTTTTTTAACATTTTTATTGCTATTTTTTTTTCCTGCTTGTAAATATTTTCAGAGAAACATAGTCTTTCTTGCAGTGGCTTGCCAAACAAACCAAATAGCAACAAATACATGCTAGTCAGTTCCACATATTTCAGGCTTTGTTAGTGCAACACCCAAAATTCTAGGTGCCAATTCTTATGTCAGTCAGGGCAGAATAGGTTATGCTACAGTAGCAAATACTGCCAGATCTCAGTGGCTAAAACAAAGAGAAGGGAGACTTTTTTCTTTTGCATGTTGCAGGGCCATTGCAAATTATTAGGGATAGCCCATTCATTGCTGTCATTCAGAGTCCCAAGAAGATGAAACAATCACCATCTCAAAAGTTGCTGGCCACTATGCAAGGCTTAAAGAGAGAGCATGCTCAATTATATCTCAGCTTTTAAAGCATCCATTCAGAAGTAACATGTATCACATAGGCCACTGCAAGACACATGATTACACCTCACTTCAAGAGGGTTGGGAATAAAACATTACCATATATGCCCCAAAAGATAACTGAATATACTTAATAAAGAGCACTGAAAATCACAGGAAAGAGTTTGAATAGAATGACTTAGTGACTTAATAAGTGATAAAGTAACCCAGCAAATCAAAGAAAGAAATTTATTTCCTATCACTAACTTATATACAGAGAGTTCTTAGATTATAAGCATTACACAAAATCAAGAAAATGTAAAGGAACAGCCACCTAACAGTTTCCACTCAACGGAGGTCAATCAAATCAATATTCTATTTTAACAAAAATGATTTTTTCATTCTCACATATGCTAATTACCAGAGGACAGAGTTTAATCTGAAGACATTTATTGGATGACATGATTTCGAGTTTAGACATCTCTTTTTCTTATATTAGTTCCAAATGTCGTATCTCAGCCGGTTCTATAGCCTCCTGAAATAACGTAAGCTAAAGAAAAAAATTGAAGATGGGCTTAGCTCAGAAGAGAAATTAGTGCTTTGCTTAGGCATAACCTTGGGCAAGTCACTTACTACTTGCTAAGCTTTCCTATTCATAAACGTTTGACACCCACATATACAGCAGGGATGCTGGAAGGGTTAGTGAGATAACATTTGAGAACTCCTAAACACCAAGGTGTTAGAGCCAATATGAGAGATCATTTTTTCAAATAAGACTCAATAAATTAATCTCTTGTTCCTCTACTAAAAATATTAACAGGAGCTACAAAATGCCACAGTTTAGCAGAATTACCAGATTGTTTCTTAACATACCTCAACCGCATAATCAGTACAATTATGTTCCATTATCCAGCCTTTCCTCAAGCTGTTCAGTACCTAAAAGCTCTTCAAGCTTTACTATTCACAAGCTGAATATGGGCCATCAATTTTTCCTTCTGTGCTGCTTCCAGTTACATCAGCCTAAAGAGATCTTCAAAGAAGTATTCACATGACACTCATTCTCATCAATAACTCATTACCACCCATAGTCTGAAAGGCCAACTGGACTGTGTTTACAGGACTCCAAACAAAGGTGGACAGGAGAAGAGAGATGTGCCGCAGAACTTCATAAGGAGTATCAATGCCCATCTGGCTTCACCTTAAATTTTCTTCTCTCAGTTTGATTGCCCACTCACTGTATTCTCCTTGGTCCCTTTATTAATGCCTCATTCTGTCACACTTGCCTTAGTGCCTAGAGTAACTATCTAATTAAGATCTTATTCATTAATCATACACCAATGTATTCATAACTACAATTCTTTTTCTGTTTAAAAAGTAATTTTTTCCTCAAGCTGTTAAGATTAAATTAGGAAAAGTTTTACCATTTCGTATGATTACTCAAATTCCAAGTCTTCCATACCAAGTATAATAGAATTTCCCATTATGTGATTTGGTTATGGAATATGGTATGTGGTTAACCAAACATCCATCATAATATTAATATATATCTACCAATGAGTTACCAATGTATAAAGACTAAAACTATGACCAAATGTTTTTCACATCAAAATTAGTAATATAATATTTTCACTGAAATGTATTTTATAATGAATCTCAAGGTTATCTTTATGAAGCCATCACTATATCATAGATGGACATGATAGATCAATTTTGTTAGTGGTCCCAATTAATGAATTTCCTATACCAATACATTTTTCTTATAGTTTTCTAGTTTCCTCCTACTCTGGCTCTGGGTAAAGCCATGTGACTTGCCTTGACCAATTAAACAGTAATGAACTTGACCCTAGCAAAGTCTGGAAAAATTATTTGCTCATTTTTGCTTCTTCTTGGTCTTCCGCCTTCACTATGTGAATGTTCCGAGGTTAGCCTGCTGGGGGATGGTACACGTGGAGAGGAGTAGAGTCAAATCCATTTTCCCAGCTAATGCCTCAGACATGTTAGAGAACATATCACCTAGCTGACCTGGCAGAAGACAGCCTTATCAATGCCAGTTCACATCAGCAGAACTACCAGTCAACACACAGACACTTGAATAAAAATAAATATTTACTATTGTATACACATAGGCTTTGAGGTTGTTTGTTACACAACATTTTTGTTGCAATAGATAACTAATACATTGAAGTATTGTTTAATAGAGATTTGAGGTTAACAGAATGCCAGACAATAGAGTTCACAATGTCCCAAATTAGTCTTGAAATCTGTCATTACCAAATTCTCCTGTGCAATTACATGGTAATACATTATGAAACTTCTGGGGGAAAAATATTAATTTATAATGTTCTTTAAATGACATTTTACAATATTGAGAGACAAATATTGCTTCAGAAATCATTTAACTCCCTTTTTTTTTTCTCCTAAACAAATAGAAATAAGCTCAGCCAGGAGGACAATTTGAAAGAATGAGAAGAACCTTAAGGTAAAATTGTTCAAAATTAAATGCTGATGGTAGCTATACCTTCAAACCATTGCACTTCAGCTGAGAACCTGCACCCTGGGTCTGGCCAGAAATGAGAAAAGCTATAAAGTGGTTCCTAGAAAACTTCTGACAGCCTTCCTGAGATTGAAGAACATATGCACCGCCCCACTTTGGAGATGGCTGACCACACTCTATCTTGTACTGGGGCTCCTTAAACAACAGGATTCCACACAGTACTCAGAATCATTGTCTTTCAGAAGCTCTAAATAAAACATTCTAACACCAAATTGCCAAATACTCAATGGTTATCCATGGAGCCATGGAGCGTAAGGTACCACACAAGTTTAGCACCCTGACAAACCACATCAATGACTTGAATTTAGTAGTCACCAACTTTTCTTGGATTTAGAACTGTAAATGCCTTTAAACTTGAGTTGTTACCTTGGAATTTTAGGTGTCTCAAATATCTTCTTAACCAGGAGCTACAATGAGTTGGAAGTTTATTTCTTTTGAAAGTAAGATAAATGATGTAATTGCTCTGTCATTCTCATTCGCATGGTAATTAAGCCCCCATTCAAGAATCTCAAAGCCCCCTCTACTCACTGGCTCCACTGATAGTCTTGCATTAAAGTTTATTCTCCTCTGTACAATTCTCTGATATAAGCTTACTTACTTGTCCCTGTGAAGAAGTCAATATTATTATCTTTACTTTATATTCTGAGGAACCAAGACCAAAATTATAAAGTACTTCTTATCCCTGAAATGAAGTAAAAGCACCTCCAAGAAAGACATCTGGACCTTGCAACTCCCAGCCATGAACAACATGATGTTCACTGATGAGAAAACACGACAATAAACAATACCAATATGCCATTCTCAAGTGGAAAGAAAGTATTATTTCTGTACTAGAGGTACACATCTGATAAACAATTGTCATCAGCCCCCCAGTTAATTATTTCTACATTTTTTAATTTTCAAGAAAACAATTTTTTCCTTCTCTTCTCTTCTTTCCCTGTTTCACCTGTAACCAGCTCTTTCTCCAATAGTATCAGATAGTAATAAGGGTTCGAACTGTAATTCAGAACTTTAGATAAGGAAATTCATTACTGAAAAATCTACTCAAATGAGTCCCACCACTTCATTTCAAGCTTTATAAAGAAATACTCAAAAGACTGGAGAAATTGCAAGAATTTTATTCTAAAGATGGAACTGCCTAAATTTCACTGATTCTGAATATCTTAAATCATTTTTGAGATAATTAAGAGATTTGGGGATAAATCATTTTAAAGAATAATGTGAATTATATAATACACAGATTTTGAATATGTAAATTAACATGCCTTCTTTTTGGGAAAAGTTAATGCATAGAATAAAGATGAAAAGTGAAGAAGAACAATATTTAAGGAACTTTTCGTGTATGCCCATATGAATTCATCACGTTTGTAAGACAGTTATTTTGCTGTTCCTACCAAAAAAGTTTTATATATGTTCATTTTAAAATTAAACCATTTGATTATGTTTTAGATACTCTTTCAATATGGCATCTTCTTTTGGGGAAAGATTTTACATATAACATGCAACTCTAACTTTTATCAATATATTCCAAGAAAAATTCCCCGTCATGTGCCGATGGTGATTGTATTTAATTTTCCAAATAGCATTCTTCTACTATAATGGAAAATACAGGTATTACTGTGCTTTGAATTTTCTTTGTAGTTCATCTGACATAAAGATGTTTGTTTTTTTTAAATTTTTAATTTTGGGGAGTACCCAGTAGATATATATATATATATATTTATGGATTACATGAGATATTTTGATATAGACATGCAATGTGTAATAGTCACATCAGGATAAATGAGAGATCTATACTCTCAAACATTTATCTTTTGTGTTACAAAACAATCCATTGTGTTAAGTGAAATAAGGCAGGCACAGAAAGACAAACTTCACATGTTCTCACTTACCTGTGGGAGCTAAAAATTAAAACAATTGAACTCAGGAAGATAGAGAGTGGAAGGATGATTATCAGAGGCTGGGAAGATAAGTTTTAATTCTTAACAATCTTCAGACACAACTCAAGTTTTCCAGCCTCATCAGGGGTTTGCAATCCAAACCTGCCATGCCTTGGAGCATTCCCAAACCTTTCACAATTTCACGAGTGATTTATACTACTGATAAGTTCTCCCTGATTATAACAATCCACAGTGGAGTAATTTGGGAACTAGATGCTTGGTCTAATTATTTGCAATACATTTTTGCTTAATAGCAATAGGAGTATTGGAGCTTCTTAAAGGTTTCTATGATTAAGATCAATTCAGAAATCATAATTTGTACCTCTTCCCCCAACAACTGGAACACAGCCCAGCCACTCCCAAAACCAGGCTTTCTAAAGACACAACATGCATTTTGATTTTGTTTTTCAGAGCATGTTCCCAATTTTCACTTTCAATAGGAGTATTTTTAGAGAGCATTGAAAGCAAAATGTCTTGAAAATGTCTTCAAAACTTCTCTAAGTTTCTTTCCAAATGTCATGATTTTTGGAAAAGACCACACCAAGTGGTAAAGAGATGGACAAGACTGCAAACACTTCTAAAATCTCTTTGGAGTTATTCCATGTACCGCATTATATATGAACTGAGAAATGAAACATCTGTGACTAATACAAAATTGAGTCTGTCTTAAATTATAATTAACAGCAATGAGAAAATGTTGCCTGTTCACTTCTTCAGAGAATCAAGTCATCTTTTTACCATTAAAACGCTTGAGTCAATGATTATTATTTGTGTAATTGCTCTGCCCAGTGCTTTTCAAAATTGCAACTCAAGACTCACAACAGAGTAAGAACAATGAGGACTCTTACCACAATTTAATAAGGTCCTCAAAAAATTAGTTTTCAGAAGACTTTAAGCCCTCCACAATATTTAATCTGCAAGACCTCCTTTTGGCCCCATATCAAATATTCATACCATCTTTTTCTTTGCACCAAATACCATGTTGATAGAACTTAAGCTTTTAGCTTTAGAAAATATACAGTACAAATTTTCTTTTGAAAAACATTCCAAGAGAATATAACAAAGGAGGAGAAAATAAATTAAGTTTCTTTAGGGACCCATGCTGAAGCCTCTAGATTGTGCTCATGGAAGAGAATGTGTACCCCTAGTACATCAGTACTTTATCACAGATATGGCACCCAACACCCCAGGCCTCCCAAGACTACTTCCCTTCCTGCAGCTCTGATACAGACCCTTTACTTGAAACAATCTGGTCTACATCTGTCCTGCAAACATCCTTGCATCTTAGGGCCCATCATTACTCCTTTCTAGCTTTATAGTTGTAATTCACTCTCAACCTAGTTCCACTCTCACGTTTCATTCTGAAGGATCTTTGACAATTGACAATCTTGCTCTTCCCTCTGAATTCTGGTCTCACCTGCATTCATTTGGCAAATAGTGCCTTGTGCTATTGGTTACCTTCTTAAATGGGTGGGTGCCATAGTGCTACAATTCAGCATAAAGCCACCCGAAGGCAAGGTATTAGCCTATTCTTTATTAATAGAAACAGCAATTCCTTGCAACTGTTAAAAAAAAAAAAAAACAACTTTGAAAAACCATAAAATGAATTTTCAAATTTCAAATCCTTTACGTACTCATTTATACTCGAGTTTCAAAATAATTCTGTAAAATAGGCCAGGATAGTCTTTTAATATTCATACTGTACAGATATGGGAAATGGGATACAGAAATATTTAGTGATAAGCTAACAGTACCCTAGCTGAGATTAGAAATTAGGTCTAGTGTTTCTTTTGCTACCAACAGTTTCACATTTTTCATATGACAATATCTTTCAAATATTTAAAAATTCAAAGACACCAAAAATAATTGTAGTTGTACTGAATTTATCATCTACCTAACCTCTAGTACTTACCTGCTAACTTTGAATCTGATATCCAATCAAGTTTGGATATCCAATATACCCTCTGATATCCAATCAAGTTTTCTCTCCTATCATATCTCACCTAACCCCCAGGCCCTCACAAAACTCAGTCCCAGCTCTGGTTCTTCCTGGCATACCCTCTCCCACTGACACTTAGGATTCCTGTGATGTAAATCTTAGCTTCCTCCAAGAAACAACCTCCTTCTCCATGTCCACCTATATCTTGACAATCTAGACTACAATGTTGCCTGTCCCTGGGAAAATGGATTACTGTATATGCTGTAAAAGAGCTGATTCCCTGTGTATCAGGCATCAAAATATATAGAGCAATATATTAGAAACTGGGGTCCCTCAAAGAGTTTACCAATTTCAAAGAACACAGATACCTGTGAGACAACTTTAATTTAAAATGCTATTCAGATAAATGCTTTGATGCTTTCTGTCTGTTCCTCCATGTTTACTCTAATCACTTTCTCTTTTTTATCTCTATTGCTTCCTCTGCTCTTTTAAAGGTTTCATTTGACCTGGGTCTTGAAGCACATGAAACATGTTCATAGACATGAAATTGGGCAAAGGCTAAGAAGCATAAGGACAAATGTGCTCTGTCTGGCTTAGGGATTAAGGTCTGGAGTCAGGAAGACCTGAGTTCTGATTCTGGCACTAACTAATTGTGTGTTTTTGGCAAGTTGCTTAACCTATTTAAATTTAAGTTTCTTTATGTCAGGCGTCCCCAAACTATGGGCCCACAGGCCGCATGCAGCCGCTGAGGCCATTTATCTGGCCCCCCGCCGCACTTCAGGAAGGGGCACCTCTTTCATTGGTGGTCAGTGAGAGGAGCACAGTATGTGGCGGCCCTCCAACGGTCTGAGGGACAGGGAACTGGCCCCCTGTGTAAAAAGTTTGGGGATGCCTGCTTTATGTATATAATGAGCATAATACAATTACTTCTCTTATTATTATGAGTGCTGAGTGAGATAGAGCATTAAGGGATTTAACACATATTTAATAACCAAAATATATTGGATGGTGAGTACACAGATCTGACTAGAATATAATTAAATAACTAACTGAAGGAGCCAGACATTATGGACACCTTTGAGATAAGTAGGATGGGAAAAAGGTATCTCTGTAGTAAATAGGCCTCTTGGAAGTTTTTTTCCAGTTGGTGTCAACACAAGAAAGTAAGGAATCCTTAAAAGTTGGTACTAGAACTCAGTCTCATCCACAGTGAAGAAAGAAAAGGAAAAAACTATACCAGGAGTCAAGTGTTCTGTCATCCTTGCACTTCAAGCATGAGATAATTTGTGTGACAGTGCTTTGAATACTATCAGGTATAATGCAGTGGCCAGTGATGTTTCTGAGGCCTGTGAAACAGACACAACATAGTCCTGTACCAGTCTCTGTGGCATGAACTAATTGACTGGCTGATTATTATCCAAATCAGGTTTACCTGACTTCAATTCTTTTCCCATTAGTGCTCCCCTAAAATATTTATTCTTTCCAATATATCAGATTTAAAATATCAACTCTGGCGCCAAGTATTAAGATATTCACATTAAAATCACTGGCTTAAAGTTTAATTGTATTGATTTGATTTTTAGAGGCAGCACTCACAAAAAATATTACCTATGCTATGCTGCAATGCAACATTGACTCAAATAGGGATTGAACATAAAACCTACCCTGCAATAATGCAATCTGTAAACCCACAGAGGCAAAGACAAGCATAATCTAGGCTGATTCTCACCTCATCCTCTGCTGATTCTGTCTCTCTTTCACTATTTCTATAGTCATCTGCTAAAGGGCCCACAAGCAATGTAAAGCGAGAAGGCGGGTGCTGCATAGACTGAGAAACTGAGGGATCAGTCCAGATGGGAAAGCATCATCAACTTTTGATCAGGTTGTCTGAGGAAGGTAGAAGTAATAGAAAGTATGCAGGTCTAAGAAACAAATAAAAACAAATATGTATATACATTGTATGTCCAAGTTTGGTCAGTAGCATTAACTCAGCTATATAATTACAAGAAAATCACTTACCGGCATCTCGAATTTTTACAACCAAAAAATGGAGATAATCTGCAAAGTTGACAGAACTAAGTTTGGGAGCCACACAGAACAAAGTTCAAACCTTGGATCCTCTGCTTGCTCACTGTAGAAGCCTCGACAAATCATACTATGTTTGAACTGATATTTCCTCCTGAAATTCAGGGAAATAATTTTTATCTCAACAAGGCTATAGCAACGATTAAATGAGATAATATGGTAAAGGCAAAGATATTCAATACATGGTTTTTTTATCTTCCTATTTAAAGGGCTGTTGTGGGAATCCAATTATAGTAAAAATGAATATATTTGAAAAAATGTTGAAGATCTATGCAAGTATAAAGCATTATTATTATGATTATTATCCTTCAATTCAATTTTTTCACTCTTATCCAGATACTGGTGTTCTTTTTTTAAAAAAAATAGTTTGTGGATAAAAGACAAGCTGAGAGGAACAGTTTAAGAAAACTGAAGCAGACAGTGGAAAGCTAATCTTGCTTTATTGGTTTCCTGCTTTGTGGTACTTGGTAAGTTAGCAAATAAAACCAATCAGTTCCAATTAACTTTTCTGAAAGTAAAGAACTAAAAATAAAAGAGCAAGTTATATGTGTATTTTAAAAAACCTTCTCAGTGCTGTAAAAGCCACAGAAAATTGTGCAGTTAAAAAAACGTGCAGTGACAGTACTAACAAAATACTAATTGCTACCTGAAACAACACTCATAAGATACACCAGTGACTGGGAAAGACCAAGATCCCCGTGTTTCTGTGGGTATAACTAACAGTTTACTCATCCAAATGCTATTTGCAAGGATACCCCAAGGAGTGCTGCTGTGTGGTTACCAAAAACAAAACAAAAAAGCCAATTGCTGCTGTGTGGTTACACAAAAAAAGGGCAGATTTCCACGGGCTGCACCCTAAATTCAGCAATAATGTCACTTCCAAAAATAGCAATAAAAAAGCAGGGACTTACATCTACTCATCATGTGAAGCTATCAATGAATAAAGCTGACATATCAGAAGCTACCAGAAATTGTCTCAGTGCCACTGGTGGAATAACTAATCTTAGAAAGACATACACGTAAAGGGAAAATCCACAACTGGACACAACCCTGGAAGTGTAGGGAAATAGGCTGGAAGTCAGGACACTCAATTTAACTGCAGAAAACAGTTCTGAAAGCTCAAGGTTTAAGACACAATTAATCCATTCCTTATTATTATTTTTTTTAATTTACTCCTTCAAACAAGAATTCTCCAGGATTGATCTCTTATAAGTCTAGTTTCAAAAGCAGTCCTTCAGAGTCCTGCCCACTCTCATGGAAATTCATGCTTTCTTATAAACATAGATGGAACTAGCACGTGTCTAGCTTTTAAAAGTCTTAAAATATAGGAAACAATATAAAATAGTAATTTTAAGCTTAACATCCAACAGTTTCTCCTTTCTGACAGCTTACCCCATCAATTTCTTCTCTTCACCCATAGTTGCTCTTAGTTTGCTGAGCAACCTATGTCTTAAAATCCAAACACATAGACTAGTGTGCCTGGTTTAATGTCTCAAACAGGAATACTTCACATATGCTATCGAACCTGACAATTTCTTGTCTACTAATTGTAGTTTAGGTGGATTCCAAATTGCTAATGTTATAATTAATAAATAAGAGCTTAGTAGCTAAAAAGGGAAAAAATACAATTGGTGAGCTTCTGCTACACTACTGTATATTATAATTCTCTTCACTATGGAGATTTTCATCTCTTTGAAATTTGGGAAAGGGGTAAGATCCATGCTAATTTTTTGAAGTTCACACCTTCTAGCAAAACCATCCAAATCATTTTGGTGTGCAGAGATTTTATTTCTAATCTTTCTGTGCAAAATGCTTTGTTAAATCCTGATGACAACTTTTATGCATAATGCATAAAATAAACTTTGCCAAAATCTGAGGCACTCTTAAAAGCATGTAAAACCCCTTTAGAAGCAAAATAACACATTACAGGGTATGTAGTTGCAGTATACTTGGAAAACTACACTGCAAGGTTGACGGAAAGCATTGTGCTCCATGTCATTAACTTCCAAATATCTAATATCTGTAGTTACCGTGGTTTACTTGCATTCAAAATTGCATGCTATTTCTTATAAGATTCTTCATATATTGATGCCTAGTTTATGCAGTACATAAATTCAGTTCTGTCTTCAACACTTCTGGGAATCTTCACACTTTAAAAAGACCAGATACTTATTTTATATAACTGAGAAAATCTTGTGACTGACCAAAAAAATAATTTTAAAAATGTTTTTGTGTGTATATAAATTAATATTTCTATACATGTGCCTATCATTTGAGAAATCATATAGGTAACCCCAGTTCAAATCTTATAACTGTTTTTTGCTTAGTTAAAACCATAAAAATAGAGACCAGAAAGGAATAAGACTTAGAATTCAAAAGTAGGTACTATAAATCCTGCCATGCAAGAGCCAAATTAATAAATAAATAAATATCAGAATAATAACAATGTATCACTAGCCAGTGTCACCATGATGATTTGTTTTACTCCTCTAATCTTTACCGTATCCAAGCTGACTATAATAAATGAATAATTGCCTTGCATACAGAGCAGTTAATTGAAAAACCACACCAAGTATAAAACCAAGAAATCATAACACAAAATACAAGGTTTCATCAGTGTTTAGGAACTTGTCTTTGTCAATATTTTTAAGGTTCGGCGTAAATGATACTGTTTACTATCATATATCATAGACCATCATGAATTATGTTAGATGTCCCATGAATATTAATGGTCTTAACTTACAAGATATTTCATCAACACACATCCAGGTATAAAATTCTGATGGAGTTTGGCTTCCTCATGACAGAAAATGGTGCAGCGATCTAAGTGAGCTTTATCTTGAAAGCCAAGTTTCTCAGGGCAGGCCCTATTCAGAAGGCGTGTGCCAATATGACAAAGTGTGGGCATTCCCTTGAATGTGGAAGGTGTGGCCTCTAGCTCATAGGCAGATTGTTTTTCAAAGTTCCCCTCTGGACATTCATTTACCATTGTGTGTACAAAACAATTCAAATCCTAAGAGGGGGGTGTATATTAGAATGCAGAAACAAAAACTGCATTGTTGATTTCAAGCAGTGTTTTCCTGGGAGAGCACACATTTGTGTAGCCATTCCACAGTGGACAGAATAATTTCAAAAATTAGTTTAATGAAAACAAGGGCACAAAGACGAGTGGTTAATTATTTGGTCCAGTGAAAAATGTCCTTTCTGGAAAATCTTTGAAAACCTATAGCACTTGAATTTGCATGAAAGTTGTATTCTATGAATATTTCTTTATTGAAAATAAAGCACTTCAGGCTCAGTTCAATAATAACAGCTTACAGGAGAGTAATTGAAGTTATCCAATTCTCTTCCCATTGAAAATGACCTACAGTATATACACACAGAGATGCAGAAAAAAAAATCTGTCATGCAATTTTATTGAGACTGAAGTAAAAAGGAATTGGGGTTAGGCACTGTGTGAGCATTTAATGCACACCAAATGATGATATGGTCGGGAAAAATTATCCGTTTTTCCTTTAAGTTCCTTTTCCAAATTCTCATCTTGTTCCACCCCCTGCTGAGCTCCTATTGACTTCAAAGAGAGGTCCATGGGGGTCCTGAGCAAGATGAGAATTTGGCCCTGCATGCATAATTTTTGTGCTCCCTTATTCATAACATACACAATAAGCACAGGATTTGAAAAGGCTCTAACAGAGGCTGATAATGGCTCCTGCACGATCACGTATCTTCTTAGTATACTGAACGATATCACCAATTGTACCAGTTGAAACACTGAAAACTCTGAGGAAAAGGCCATGCCAAGTCTTTATTATTATTTCCATCTATCATCATTACTCATGCCAATAGTAACAATATTTATGTAGTATTAGAATCACAATCTCATTACTGTAACTTCTATAAGACTACAGGCATATCTGAATCTTTGTAATCAGGAGGCCACATAGAATTCTAAAATCTTCTCCCAGGAAATCTCACCTTTTCAAGGTACAAGAAGATATCACGTGGACCAGCACACCACAGCAATAACATGAAATTACAGCGGACAATGATGAAGAAATAATAGGTGGTTAAAGCTACTTTTTAGAATACTGGTAGGGAAGCCAAAGTCACTCTACTCCAGGACTGCAAATGGCACAGAGGCTATTAGAAGGAAAGTTAAGAAGAGATAATGCTGGGGTAGGTCTGGGGTTTGAACCAGCAAACTATTCTAAAATTGTGAGAAAAATAACGTGTTGGTGAAGGTAGTTAGTTAACAATGTTAGCTAACAACATAATGGAATCTGATCATCTTGAGAAGCAAGAAAAGATGTCATGACATTTGGTTGATTATTCACAAATGGCAACATCCAGTCACATTCAAACAAATGAGGAGCAGGTAAAGATAAATCAGCCTCCCTAGTATGCATTTTGGTCCATCATTATTTTATCCTATAACGTTTCTACCTATATATGTAGTGACTCTAGTAGTGCCTTATTATCACTGTCCGAATGAATTCTCAAACCATGATAGCTTCCTGTCATGTATCCTGTACTGTGAAAGACAGATATGACTGTGAAATAGCTGAGCAACTCATTTAATTACATAATTTTTAGATAGTCATCATTTTCTACATTTCTTGATATTCAGGATTTTTTTTATTATACTTTAAGTTCTGGGGTACACGTGCAGATCGTGCAGGTTTGTTACATAGGTACACACGTGCCATGGTGGTCGTTTGCTGCATCCATCACCCCATCATCTACATTAGGTGTTTCTCCTAATGCTATCCCTTCCCAATCCCCCTGCCCCCTGCTATTCCTCCCTAGCACCCCACTCCCCAGACCCCAGTGTGTGATGTTCCCCTCCCTGAGTCCATGTGTTCATTGTTCAACACCCACTTATGAGTGAGAGCATGCAGTATTTGGTTTTCTGTTCTTGTGTCAGTTTGCTGAGAATGATGGTTTCTGATTTCATCCATGTCCCTAAAAAGAACAGGAACTCATCCTTTTTTATGGCTGCATGGTATTCCATGATGTATGTGCCATTTTCTTTATCCAGTCTATCATTAATAGGCATTTGGGTTGGTTCCAAGTCCTTGCTATTGTGAACACTGCTGCAATAAACATACATGTGCATGTGTCTTTATAATAGAAGGATTTATAATCCTTTGGTTATATGCCCACTAATGGGACTGCTGGGTAAGATGGTATTTCTAGTTCTAGATCGTTGAAGAATCGCCACACTGTCTTCCACAATGGTTGAATTAATTTACACTCCCACCAACAGTGTAAAAGCGTTCTTATTTCTCTACTTCCTCTCCAGCATCTGTTGTCTCCTGATTTTTTAATGATCGCCGTGGATATTCAGTATTTTTTAAAGTAACTGATATCTCATTCCACATAAGGTGCATTTGTAACTTAAATGGGCAGCAAGGTGCTATCCTTTATTTATAGATAATGCCTGCAATGTACAGAAGATAGTCAACAAAAGTTTTAAAATGATGTCACATCTATGAAACACATTATGTTTTATTTAAAAAGCAGTTTCACATATATTATTTTAATCTTCTCAACAATACTGTGGGTCAGTAGAAAAGAAAATAGAACCCTTGATCACCAAGGAAGTTCCCAACAGACCTCTTTGCCCTAACAGATATGCCACTTAATTAAGAATTAGACATATTTCTTCATTTGTCACTAACTTTACTTTCCTGGATATGTTGCATTATCCCCAGCATGTGACCTTTCTCTCAGCTTTTAGCATTACTATTATCACATACATAGGCAAAAGGAAAAAAAAATAAGTCACCACTGGAGGTGTTTGGTCAGCAGTATGCATACCTCACTTTCACTTCTTTGAAATGAATATTATGTAGACACAGCGTTACCTTTTGTTCTAGTTATACGGTTCAATAGCACCTGCTTCTAAGTACTGAACAGGGAAAATGAGGTTTGCTCTCTGACCTGTTGTTTTTCTTTCATGAAATCCTTCAACTTGTGGCTCTCTGTGCCCCAGCACCTAAGTACTTAGTACATAATAGGTGATTGATAAATTCATTGTAAAATGAATCAACCAATGAATGGAAGATGCATTTATTGTGTGTAGAAACACTCTTTTAAAACAATTACTTGAGTCATTTGCTTTTAAGAAGTTTAAACCAATTTAAAATATTAGGCTCAATGATTATATGTGTGTGTGTGTGTGTGTGTCTGTGTGCATGCACGTGCACACCTGGGACACCACTGTTAGCATTTAAACCTGGACCCAAACAGGAAAATTTAAGACATAGACACAGAATTATAACCCAGGGTTTCCCTGGTATGCCAGGAGAAAAGTTACATTTCGGAGGCCTTCTCTACTTGTCTTTCTGTTTTTTTTTGGAACCCACAACAAAGCACAACACACAGATGAACATCATATGTAAATGGATAAAGCACGTGGCATGGAACTGTCTCACAGTCTCACAGCCTTAAGTAGTAGAAGATTATCCCTTTAACGAGGATAATTTTATTTTTCACTAGATATCTATCAAAGAAAAGATTACCACACAGCAGCTGGAACACTGGAACCTACATAATGTATTGCACATTTTAATCATGTTGGATAAAACACTCTTTCTATGGATATCAATTATACTAATGACTCACATAATACTCTCATGTGCCTACGGGATATGTATTGTCACCTCTCTTTTGTCATAAAAATAGTTAGTGGCTCTGGATCCACACTGAAGTAGTTGCTTTCATTTTTATATAATGAATGAGTAACACTGTAAAAAAAGACATTTTATCCCATATTAGTTTAACAGAGTGAAGAGATTTCACATATGACAGTACTAAATATACTCTTAAGCTGCTAATAAAGCCAAAGCCTGCAGGGAAAAATTCAAATGATGAGCAATGCCAGAAGTTTGTATTTCTGAAACTAAAGCAAAAATGTTCCACTTAGGTATAATTTCTAAATATCTTAAAAAGGAACAGGGATTTTTTTTTTTTTTTTTTTTTTGAGACTGTGTCTTACTCTGCCACCCAGGTTGGAATGCAGTAGCACAATCTTGGCTCACTGCAACCTTCACCTCCCAGGTTCAAGTGATTCTCCTGCATCAGCCTCCCAAGTAGCTAGGACTACAGGTACGCACCACCATGCCTGGCTAATTAAAAAAATTTTTTTGTAGTACAGACAGGGTTTCACCATATTGAACAGACTGTTCTCAAACTCCTGACATCATGATCTGCCTGTCTCGCCTCCTAAATTGCTGGGATTTTAGGCATGAGCCATAGTGCCTGGCCTAGGAACAGGGATTTCTAATAATTTCATTTCCAATAAATCTCCCTAGTCAATTTGGAATAATTTTATTTGCAATAAATCTCCTCAGTCAGCCTAAGTGATGAGCACATTTTTTTTTTCTTTTCCCAGAGTTCAGTGTTATGGAGGAAACTTCTTTGAATGCATCCTTAAAATTAATCATGAGAGCAGAAGGTATGATTCATAGCCAAACTACTGCATGCTTCCTTTTTGTCAACAGAACAAGAATTTCTGCTAGAATGGTTGAAGATTATTCACCTATAAATAAATGAACACGTGACCAAATCCTGAGGTTGTGTTCTAGAAATGCTGCATCAGAGGGCCCATCAGTGCCCCATTCTTCAGAGTACCTGCTAGCAAGGCTAGAGTTAAAGCTTTATGAGAATTTCCATTATAAACTTCTAGTTTCCAGGTTTAATAAATCAGTCATAAAAATGTGCTCAAAGCTGAAACTTGGCAAAGCAATTTAAAGAAAAGAAAAAAACTTCTGCCTGGTCATTTTTAAGTTACACAAGTATAGAAAGATAAAGCTAGGAGTCTCAGAAGCATTCCCCCTACAAATAGTTTTGAAGGCACATGATTTTAATTATATAGAAAATCGGTCAGATCATTGGTCCACGTAGAGCCAGAATATTTGGGGTGGTTGGAAGAAAAAGGTAAAAATAATGAAGTTATTTAAATTCCACCTAGAAGCTTTTAGATGTGCATTTTGAATACCATATTCTCTTCAGTTCACCAGAGTTTTTGAAAAAAAAAAAGAACACTGGATCATCGCCTGCTTCTTCTTTTGTTCACCTAAATATGATATCCATCTGAAAAGATCATGGAAAAGTCTTTCTAATTTAAGTACTGACATTTATGAGGTATGTATACATTTAATTATTTATGTAGCAAAAATGGAATTACCTATATTCATAGAAGTTCCTGGTTTCTCTGATTTATCTTTACAAAAATTGCTTCTATTCTTTTGTGGGTTAACTCATTTAAATAGGTCAATAGATCCATTTGAACACTAAATCTTCAAGTACATATTGAATGTTTCTTGAACTCTATTAATACAATCAAATAGAATATTTTTAGCTGGTCATGTGTCCTGTCCAAGTCTGATGGCTGTGGGAAGCACTGATGATTTTTGCCTCGGCAGCTCAAACCTTAATTTAAAAGTGAAAACTAAGAAACCATTTTAAGGCAAAAGTGATTGTAACTTAAATTTCTTCCCTTTCCCCCAAAATGGAGACACTAATTCCTTGGTATTTATAGACTGATTTTTGACTATTTAGGATGTATCCTGAAGGCTCATGAAGTTCTTATTTTAAAATGTTTGCCCATGGCCGGGTGCAGTGGCTCAAGCCTGTAATCCTAGCACTTTGGGAGGCCAAGGCGGGCAGACTGCTTGAGCGCAGAAGTTCGAGAACAGCCTGGTCAACATGGCGAAACCCATCTCTACCAAAAATATAAAAAATTAGCTGGGCATCATGGCACATGTCTGTGGTCCCAGCTACTCAGGAGGCTGAGGTGAGAGGATCACCTGTGCTTGGGAAGTTGAGTCTGCAGTGAGCCAAGACCACTCCTCAGCACTCTAGCCTGGGTGACATAATGGGATCCTGCCTCAAAATAAATAAATAATAAAATGTTTGCTCATGTTCATTCTGAAACTGATATGTAGGAAGAACAACTTAGTGAGCAAGCCTAGCCACTTGCTCAGAATCCTCATCCTAACTTAGCTGTTTCCTAATCATGTTTTTGAATCCAGTAAAAATGCCTTTGTTTTCTTTGCACCCTTTAAAAGAAAGGTAACTGGTGATGAAAGTGACATAGACTAAATATAAATCACTATTTGTCATAAAACAAAGGAACAATATAATGTAGTGTTTCTCGTCTCTGAAACTGTACTGACTGGGTTCAAATCCCTGATTCATTCATTTTCTGTTTGTGTGACTCTGGTCAGGTTACTTAATTACTCTAATAATGGTCAATTTACTTATCTGGAAAAGGAGTGAAAAAATAAAAACATGTCCTCATAAAGTTTCTGTGAAAAATTAAATGAGTTTCGGCACTTACCAGAGTATCTGACATAGTGTCCAGTATAATGTTAATATTATGACTACCATCACCAGCATCATCATCAAGAAGTTATAGACATGAAAATTAGGAATATTCTTAAGTATCTCAAGATAATATTTTATACTTATGTAACAAATATTTATTTTACTAAATATTCACTGTATATTAAAAAACATATTAAAGGATGCTATGGTTCATGTAGTCTTGTTCATATGATCTCTGACCTTAAGAATCTTTTTCTAAAGATGGAAAATATAGGCTGGGCACAGTGGGTCATGCCTGTAATCCCAGCACTTTGGGAGGCTAAGGTGAATACCTGAGGTCAGGAGTTTGAGACAAGCCTGGTCCAACATGGTAAAACTCTGTCTCTACTTAAAATACAAAAATTAGCTGAGTATGGTGGTACACACCTGTAATTCCAGCTACTCGAGAGGCTGAGGCAGGAGAATTGCTTGAACCCGGGAGGTGGAGGTTGCAGTGAGCTGAGATGGTACCACTGCACTCCAGCCGGGGTGACAAAGCAAGATTCCACCTCAAAAAAAAAAATATGAAATATATATATACATACACAAATACTGTGATTAAACCCACTTCATTTTGTCTGCCTTCCCCAAGGTGAGTCACTAATGCCCACTCCCATTCTCCTTCTCAGACTCTGGCTTGATTTTTGGCTTATCTAGTTCCTGAACACTAATGTACATGAAGATAAAAATTACACTAGCAGCCTCAGTTCCTCAATTTTCTGGGATACAAAATAGGTTATCCACTCAGCAATATACTGATCCATTCTTGACTCCCTTGTGACCCTGGCCTCTGCATGGCTGATCCCACATAATACATAATGCCTTCAAGAATAATGACTCTATATACCTCTATATACATAATCACTCTTTACCACAAAGCTGCAACTCTTCTGCTTTCTTTCTTCTACTGGCTTAGTTCTCAGGATTCAACTTCCACATTTACCTCTCCTCCCCAGTCCTTATCAGTTGCCTTATCTAACAGGGATCCCAACAGAACCCCAGCCCAATTATGGTAAAGTAAAGAGAGCTCCTACTTATCTTTGCTTTATGATCCTCCTCTGTATTAGTCCATTTTCACACTGCTGATAAAGACATATCCTGAACTGGGGAAGTCACAAAAGAAAAAGGTTTCATTGGACTTACAGCTCCATGTGGCTGAGGGAGCCTCACAGTCACGGCAGAAGGTAAGGGGGAACAAGTCACCTCTTACATGGATGGCAGCAGGCAAAGAGAGAGCAAGCTTGTGCAGGAGAATTCCTCTTTATAAAGCCATCACATCTCATGAGACTTATTCACTTATTAACTATCATAAGAACAGTATACAGGAAACTGCCCCCATGATTCAATTATCTCCCGGGAGTCCCTCTTACAACATGTGGGAATTATGGGAATACAATTCAAGATGAGATTTGGGTGGGGACACAGAGCCAAACCATATCATCCTCCTAAGTTGTTCCATACTTAGACCCATTAGCTGAATCAAGTACACAAATCTCTGCAAAATTAACACCTATTTCCAGCTACTGCATTTCTATTGCCTTTGTCTGCAAGATAGGGAATTCCTATTACTAGTCTTTTTCAGAATCATTATGACTGAGCCCTCTTGGTCACTTGCCTAGTCATCCTACAACACTTCCAGAGTCTGTCTCTGTAACTTCTTCCCCATCTGTACCTCTGGTAGCCCCAAATAACTCCCACCATAGACATCCCAAAATTTTACAGCTCCCATCCTCTATGTCAAATAATTTCTAGCCCATCTCCTTTTCTCAGTTCCTTTTTCCTATTTATGCTCCCTCCTACTTAACTCATTCCAGACAAAACTTTTGAGCACAACTTGCCCTTCTTGCTATTCATGCTCCATCTCACTCAACCCATTCAAGTCAAAACTTTCAAGCACCACTTGTCCTTTGCCAATGAAGCCAAGGTTTCATGTCCACCCACTAGTCAACAGCAGGGACAGTTCAATTTACATTAGCTTAGTCATTAAACATCTTTATCAATGACTTGGATAAAAATTCAGAAATCATATTCATCAAATTGGTATATGACACCAAGTTGGCAGTAATCACTAATATGTTAGATGATAGAATTAAGATTGTAAAGGATCTGACAGATGGAAATGATAGGATGAAGCTATCATGGTGATCAAATCACATTTGGAATATTGGGTTTGGTTCTGGGTAAGAAGAAATTAAGTTACATCAAAAACAATTATAATTATGAGATATAATAATGATAAAGATCTCCATATATGTGGAAAGACTGAAATATCTGAGATTATTTTTTCTCAGAGAAAGACTGAGGATTCAAACCATTTTTTACATACTATGAAGGCTCTAACTTGGAAGAGTGACTGTTCTTATTCTGCATACTTCCAGAAAGTTTGACAAGGACCAGTGAATATAAATTATAAGTAGATTTCAAATCATTGAAAGTAATTTTTTTTCAAATAATCAGAACTTTCTAAAAAAGAGAAAGTTACCCTCATGGAGTGCTGAGTTCCCCATTTTCTCATGCTGAGTTCCCCATTTTCTCATCTTAATCTCTGAATATCTTCTTTAAGAAAAGCCAGTGACTCTCATATATTTTCTATGCTGATTTCTTTCCTGACTTCTAGATCAAATTCCAGCTGGATTTCCAATAGGTTCTTCAAAGCAGATTCACTATCTGAACACCCCAACATGTTCCTATTTTGGGCTGCCTATTGCGCTCCCCAGTCACCTAAGACAGAAATTTGAAGTGCCCCATTTCTCCCTATTTTCTTGGTGATGGTGATGACGATGATAATAGTAACTACTTTCCATTTAGTTGTTACTATCTAGAATCTATGTGCCAAATTTTACATAACATCCTTTTATAATCTTTATAATAATCTTGTAATTTGTGCATTATTCTCATTTAATAGAGGAAGCTAAGACGTGTAAGGGTAAACAGGAGGGCCTGAATTTGTATTCGAGGCATCTGACTCTAAAGGCAATATGATTACCCCATCTACCACACAACCTTTCCTATTAGTTATCTATTATACCTCAGAAAGTGCCTCACTGCAGCCTTCTCATGTGGGCTCTGGCTCTTAACATGGCTGGCTTCTCTCATCCATCATGTGGTAGCTTGGATGTCATCCTAACTAAAAAGACCGCCTTCCTCTTATTCTCTTTTGTGGTACCTGATCATTTCCTCCATGATGCTCATCATCATCAGTTGCTTTATATATTTGCTATATATATATAGCAAATCAGAAAATCTGTTGCTTTATACATATATATCTAATGTTCTTTCATATTTAATATTTTATACACCACCAAGGTCTACTTTTTTCTCTATTCAAATATATATATATTTGAATGTATAGGCATATATTCAAATATATATATATTTGCGCAGCAACTGATGAGTAAGGCATATACATCATATTGGAAAATACAGAAATACATATACATATATATGTATTTACTTGTTTATAGCCCAAGTCTCCCAAAGGAATGAAAGTTCCATGTGGGAGGACTTGCTATCTTCCTCTTAATTTTCAGCACAGAGTGCTGATAGCTTGCTCAAGCGAAATTAATATTTGTTGATTGAACAGTTGGTATACATTTTACTCTGCCCCTTAGGTGTAGTCTTTCCACCACTGATATTCAAGATCTTGTCATCTTCCGTGGATAACAGTAATAGCCAGTTACCTTGTCTCCAGTCTCTTCCTATTCGAATCCAAATACAGAAAAAATCATGCCCATGCTCCTGCTCAAAACTCTTCAATCACTCCTCTTTGACTACAGAGTAAGTCAAAACTTCTTAACGGGAAATTGAAAATTTGATGCTAACACCACAACCTTCTATGTGGCAGCCATACCTCATTACCACTGTTGTCTAAACAAGCTGTATAATTTCATGTCCCTGTGTCTCTTTGATGTTGTTCTGTCCCAAAGCGCTTTTCTCCCTCTCCTAAAGCTACTAATCATTCTTAAGAAATTACCTCTTCCGTAAAGTTTTTCCTGGCTCCACCCTCCAGAGAAAAGCTAAACATTCTCTTACCACAAGTTTCTACTGCATTTTGTCTATTATTTTATTTACTGTCTATGGCATTGTATTACAGTTAATTGTGCGCTTTTCTCATTTCCCCAACCAGATTTGAGAGTACAGAGGTGGCATACAATAGTTGCTTAATAAGTGATTAAATTTTGAACAGGGAAAAAAGTTGAGCTTGATAATATATAAAATGTTAAATATGAAAGAACATTAGATATCTTTAATGATTCTGATTTTTTTAATGGAAAATATTTTTGGTAGCCCATGGAAAATTCTTTTAATTTTGATTTTTCCCTACTCATTAAAAGCTGTTAACTTTAAAGAAAACATGTACAGTGCCAAAAAGAGGAAAGGATCCATATAAAGATATTCTTGCATTCTTAAATATTGACTCCTATTCAGCAATTACATCTTGTTATTTAAATTAAAACCCTGTCATACATCTATGATGGAAATTTTACAAATCTGTTTGGTAGAAGGCAACAGGCAATGTTTCAAGGGTTCTATAAAGTCTTTATGATCTTTGATCTAGCATTTGACTTGTAGGACATAATATATCAGAAAAAACTAAAGATACAATTCAATTGTATCATTAATTTATTATTGTATTACATAGTGTTCTAGTATAGTATTATAGTCAAATAAAATTATAAATAAAATCAATGAGAAGAAAATTAAAAATAGTTACATAAATTAGGGAATCTCCATGTAATTGGAATATATGTGAATAATCAAAGACATGAAAAACTATAACAACAAAAAAGTAGCAAAAACCATATTTACTATATAATCCCAAATATATACACACATATACATGTGTATATGAGAAAAAGCATTAACAGTATAATTTCCAGATGATAAAATTACCTTCAATTATAATTTTTGTATTTTTCTATATTTTCCAATATGATATATATTCCTTACTCAGATATTTTAAATTATTTTAAAACACATGTACCCACAGACCTTGAACTACCTAGAACCTCCCCTAAATTGAAGCCAATTAGGACTGTTAGCAAACTATGCACTATAAACTTTGTTTCAAACAAATATACCTTTCACACAAAGCACTTTCCATGCAGCATAAGACATAAAATGTCATATGAAAAATTAACATGTTTTTAACCAAATATCTCAGTAAAAATGGTATAAGGAAGGGAAATAAATCTAAGAGAAAGAACATAAAAAACTTTTGAATAAATTGATATTTGAATGTGACAAATGGTTAGCATAGTGTGTGATAGAGAGCGAGACATATGTGAGAGAGGTGCTCCAATATATCATATGTACATATTCATATGTAAGTAGAAAATGTAAAATATATCCCATCTGTTTTTACCTTCTCTTCATCCTCTTAAGTTCCTCAAACAGCTGGTTGCACAGCAATGTACTTTCTTGGTGATATCTTTATTAGAGGACGAAGATGGCTTCCACTACTATCTTGATGATGGACCAGAGATGACTAATGGGGTCAATCCAAGATGGCAGTCTCCATCACAGCTTAAGTACATATGTCCTGGCATAATGAGTGGCCTTGGGCTGTTAATTCAATCTGTAGTTTATTGTTCTTGCCAGGTACATTTTTTTTCTATTCTTAGTTACAAAAAATGTGGCAGTGGCACGACACTTGCAACAATTTCCTACCTCAAATGAGGTGGTATCAGGCAAGAGACTTGTACAGATTGATCTCATTGTGGTTACAACTTGATATATGCTATATGAATAGTGTTAAAGAAAAAAATATTCATAACACCCATTAAAGATAGCAAGGCAAACTTTATTTAGGTACAGGGAGGACTACTGTGATAGGCTTAGGGACCACCACTATGGGATTGTACAATAAGGAAGAGAGATTAGGTTCAACTCCAAATACAGCATAAGTAGGAATTTATACCCAAAGAGCAAGGGGCACTCAGTGAATGAAAAATTACCACGAGGAGTCTCCTTGAAGAGGTCCTTCACATCCCTTGTTGTTGTATTCCTAGGTATTTTATTTTTGTAGCAATTATGAATGGGAGTTCACTCATGATTTGGCTCTCTTTCAGTCTGTTATTGGTGTATAGGAATGTTTGTGATTTTTGCACACTGGTTTTGTATCCTGAGACTTTGCTGAAGTTGCTTATCAGCTTAAGGATATTTTGGGCAGAGACAATGGGGTCTTCTAAATATGCAATCATGTCATCTGCAAATAGAGACAATCCGACTTCCTCTTTTCCTAATTAAATATCCTTTATTTTTTTTCTTGCCTGATTGCCCTGGCCAGAACTTCCAATACTATGTTGAATAGGAGTAGTGTGAGAGGGCATCCTTGTCTTGTGCCAGTTTTCAAAGCAAATTCTTCCAGTATTTGCCCATTCAGTATGATATTGGATGTGGGTTTGTCATAAATAGCTCTTATTATTTTGAGATATGTTCCATCAATACCTAGTTTATTGAGAGTTTTTAGCATAAAGGGCTGTTGAATTTTGTTGAAGGCCTTCTCTGCATCTATTGAGATAATCGCAATCATGTGGTTTTTGTCACTGGTTCTGCTTAAGTGATGGATTATGTTTATAGATTTGTATTTGTTGAACCAGCCCACTGCTCAAGGAAATAAGAGAGGACACAAACAGTTGGAAAAACATTCCATGCTCACGGTTAGGAAGAATCAATATTGTGAAAATGACTATACTGCCCAAAGTAATTTATAGATTAATGCTATCCCCATCAAGCTACACTTGATTTTCTTCACAGAATTGGGAAAAAACACCTTAAATTTCATATGGAACCAAAAAAGAGCCCACACAGTCAAGACAATCCTAAGCAGAAAAAACAAAGCTGGAGGCATCACACTACGTGACTTAAAACTATACTACACGGCTACAGTCATCAAAACAGCATGGTACTGATACCAAAACAGAGATATAGACCAATGGAACAGAACAGAGGCCTCAGAAATAATGTCACACATCTACAACTATCTGATCTTTGACAAACCTGACAAAAACAAGCAATGGGAAAAGAATTCCCTATTTAATACATGATGCAGGAAAAACTGGCTAGCCATAAGCAGAAAGCTCAAACTGGATCCCTTCCTTATCCCTTATACAAAAATTAACTCCAGATAGAGTAAAAATTTAAACATAAGATGTAGCACCATAAAAACCCTAGAAGAAAACGTAGACAATACAATTCAGGACATAGGCATAGGTAAGGACTTCATGACTAAAACACCAAAAGCAATGGCATCAAAAGCCAAAATAGACAAATGGGATCTAAATAAACTTAAGAGTCTCTGCACAGCAAAAGAAACTATCATTAGAGTGAATCGGCAATCAACAGAATGGGAAAAAATTTTTTCAATCTACCCATCTGACAGAGGGCTAGTATCTGGAATTTATGAAGAACTTAAACAAATTTACAAGAAAAAAAAAACATCAAAAAGTAGGCAAAAGATATAAACAGACACTTTTCAAAAGAAGACATTTATGCAGCCAACAAACATATGAAAATAAGCTCATCATCACTGGTCACTAGAGAAATACAAACCAAAACCACATCACATTGAAGTACCATCTCACCCCAGTTAGAATGGCAATCATTAAAAAATCATGAGACAACAGATTCTGGAGGGGATGTGGAGAAATATGAACGCTTTTATACTGTTGGTGGGAGTATAAATTAGTTCAACTCTTGTGGAAGACAGTGTGGCGATTCCTCAAGGATCTAGACATAGAAATACCATTTGATCCAGCAATCCCATTACTGGGTATATACCCAAAGAATTATAAATCATTCTATTATAAAGACACATGCACATGTATGTTTATTGCCACACTGTTTATAATAGCAAAGACTTGGAACCAGCTCAAATATCCGTCAATGATAGACCGGATAAAGAAAATGTGGCATATATACACCATGGAATACTATGCAGGCATGAAAAGGATGAGTTCATATCCTTTGCAGGGACATGGATGAATCTGGAAAGTATCATTCTCAACAAACTGATACAAGAACAGTAAACCAAATACCACATGTTCTCACTCATTAGTGGGTGTTGAACAATGAGAATACATGAACACAGGGAGAAGAACATCACACACTGGGGCCTTGTTGGGGGTGGGGGCCTAGAGGAGGGATAGCAGGGGGTGGGGGGATTGGGGAGAGATAGGTTTCGGAGAAATATCTAATGTAGATGACAGGGGGATGAATGCAGCAAACCACCATGCCACATGTATATGTTCTGCACATGTACCCCAGAACTTAAAGTGTAATAATAACAAAAAAGAAGAAGAAGAAGAAGAAAATTACTACAAGGAAAGATCAGGGATCAGCAGGAAATTCTGACTATGCCAACCTAACAGGATTCTTGCTGAAGGCATGCAAGGGTGACCAGACCTCACCTGGGGAATGATGGAGGATGAGGAACTCATTTATTGAAAGAGAACAGATATGGAGTCAGGGTTAGATGGAAGGGATCCAGTTAAAATAACTTAGTAGGATTCTCACTAAAATTGTACAATACAGGCACAAACATGAAGGCCCAAAAGTCAAGCCTAGTTGAAAAACAGTCTAGGGCACCCTGAATAGAGTTTGGTCAAGGAGAGAATCTTTGTCAGTAGTTTAGATGTTAATTGCTTATCCTCACCCAAATATCTGTAATATTGAACTGTAACAGAAAATAGAGCTTTTTTTTTTAATCTTTTCATTTCATTCATATTAATAATGTGTACCTTCTGACTCAATTTTTATAGTCATCATCTCCATACTACGGAATGTTCTTGGATAATGACTTAGTGTTTGTGACTCAGTGAAATATTCTTTCCACAACAATATTCAATAACAATATGCTTCAATGTGAAAAACACTATAAGAATCACAAGATTGGTGCTTGATTTCTACCTCTTTTTGGTAGGTATGATCTAGGATTTGCATTAAGCCCACTCACCTTCAATTTTAATATCTACAGATGCTACAAAAGTGTGGAACCCAGAAGTCTACGCTTCTACCTCAGTGGTTCTCAAGCAGTGTAATTTTGCATACATATGTATCCCCTCTCTTCCCCCTGCCACCAACCATGAAAAATTTGGCAAATGTCTGATGGTATTTTCCATTGTCACAACTGAAGGGAAGGAGCAACTGGCATGGAAGATAGAAGCCAGTATGCCACTGAGCACCCTACAATACACACAGCAGCCCCCCACAACAAAGAATTATCTTCCAAAATGTCAACAGTGTAGGTGTGAGAAAATGTGTTCTAATTGCACCATTTTATAGGAGAGAAATTCTGAATAGCTAAAAGATCAGAACTTTAAACATGTTTTAATGCTATTGAACTTCAAATATTAATTGTTGGTTTCTAGACTTGCTCAGGTGATGGTTGGTGAAATTTATCTTCTAAAATGTGAGAAAACATTTAGAAAAGTCTAGAACATCACCACTGATTTCAGCTGGCACAAGTGCTTAATTTAATGTGGGCTTATTCATGTAAAATTAGTCTTCTACACCTTAAGCACCAGCCTCATTTTCTATTATCTCAGCAAAAGTAGTTTAAAAATCTGTTTTCACACTACCAAATGTGATAGCATCATGCTTAGATGACATGACTTAGAAACCAACATGGGCTTATCTATAGGCCAGAGTCTATTTAGACAGTTGACCAATTATTTGATTATTTTCTCTCACCCTGGGCTTGATTATTTCTTGTTTTTTTTTTTTTTTTTCCCTAACACTAAGCCTGTCAGTGGCCAAGCACATTATTGCGGTAATATGAGGATTAGATAACATATTCATGCTGGAATTTCATTCCTAAAAGGGGCAGAGAAGATCCTAATATAAATGGTCATTAATTAAATGCAAAGATTAGGGAAAATCCACAGTTAAGAGTCTTCTTTCAAAAATTATTTTAAAAGCCAGAATTTTATGAGATTAAAGACAACCATATATAAAAGATTATGTTTGCTCATTTGTCTGTTTTCCTTTAACTGGAAAACAATGAAAAAATCTGTTACTTATACTAACCTGAACTCCAGTTTGATATATGCCTTGAAAAAGAGATGGAGAGAAAAACATGCCTAGTCTTTTTTCTTTAAAGACACAAAAATTTTAAAATAATTATTGTCACTAGGAATCCACAAGAAGTAGATTCATAATGAAAGATTCTATCACTCATCTTGGTTTCAGCAGAGATCTTGTCAGCTTCAAAGATCTTGTTCTTCATTGCTTTCAGGTGTTGCCACACCCTATAGGTATGGTGACAGGAGGGCAAATTCACCTCAGATTGGAAATTCTAAGACAGAATTGCAAACATATCTCAGCAAGGGTCTCAGCTAAATAGGTCTTCTGAAAGTCCCTCAATAAACACCAAATGATTTTTTCTCATTGATCAGTTTAGACCTCAGTAGGTCTCTGAGTGTAGAAGAATCAAATAAACTTGTATATTATATAAATAAGACAGCTGTTGGATGAATGTAGAGATATGTGACCATCCTACCATTTGTTCTTTAGATCACAGGCTTTCTCTGAAACTCTGGGTAGATACTTCTATTTCTTTCACTTATAGTTGACGGAATTTTAGCAAGCTCTAAAAGCCTTCTACTAACAGTCAATCAACTCTTAAAGTGCCTTGTCATTTTTGTCAAATCAGCCTTAATGTTTCTTGGCAGAATATCCAATTGTTTCTATAATGGTGGACTTAAAGATGCCCCAAGTTAATGCTGAGAAGGATTCTGTATTTCCTAAAAGAAAGACTGGTACAAATGCTCTAACTTGATTTGATTGTTCAACCTTTAGTCTTTTGACAAAATAAATTTTGCTATGCAGTCTGATGTCACAGACAGACTGGACTTGCTGATCAGAAATCTGGCTTAGAATCACAGTTCCATCATTTAATACTGGTGGATCCTTCACTTCACAATCTCAATCTCAGTTGCCTTCAAAAGACAAAACATTCAACTCAAAGGGATATTGTTGGCATTAAATGGAACAATGTTGTGAAAGTGCTTTGTAAATTTCAAATCATGATACAAGTGTCATTTACATTACCATTTCTGCCTTTAAGAATAAATTGAACAGATATGCTGAGCAAATTAATCCAAAGTTAGAAGTGGGAGAACACACATTATTGTGACCCTGTATATTAACACCACAACAGCGTATCTTTTCCCTGGTTTACAAACAATCCACATATATAAACTGTGGAGGAAAAACCACTTCCTACTATCCACAAAAGTTACTGTCCTGTTTTCTCTTAATATAAAATATGTATCAAGGAGATGATCTAATAAACTTCTATTGTTATGCAGATATAGAAAGGAAGAGAGTTCATAAACTAAAGGTGCACTATGAGAAGGGACTCCAAGACAGAGATCACGGATGTAGAAAGTGGCTCCCAGTATTCAGTAGTTGGGCTCGGACAGACGTTCTTGCTGAAACCTTGTTAGATGTAACAAGTGTAACTGAAATACGATTTGCCTGAACTGTTCTGGTTTCAAACTGTGTGCACAATGGTTTCAATAGGGCTTTATGGACAGTTCCTGAACCCAGCTATCCCACATGATATTCTTCACATAGAAAAGTATATTTTGGAAACAAACAAATAATGTTAAATAGACAGTTAGATTTTGACTCTGCTCAAAGTTAGGGATTGCTAGTATAATCAATGAAATATAACCTATGTTGCAAATTCTATCAGGATTGGGTTTCCTGAAGATAGAATTAGGGAATGGTCTGCTAGTGAATTTGCAACAGTGAATGCTGCCCCAGGATGCTCCACTGGGAATTCTGGTATGATGGGAAGGGTCTCAGTCAGCCTAGGTATAGATGGTCCTTAATTGAGTGTTGTCCTATTACTAAATAGATGGTCTTTAATTGAGTGTTGTCCTGTTACTGATTTCAGGAGACAGTCTTTTGATAATATATTCCATTTGTTTGAATAAAAGGAGGAGGCTAACAGAATTGACCTTTTCCTTCTTCACTGCCAATAACTCTACTCTTAAAGCCCAGAGCAGAGTTATTGCAACCTGATGTAAATATTACTAAAGCAATCACTTTTAAAAATTACTAAGAAATTAATAATCATGGTCTAGCCAACGAGCTCATCCAACCATTTCTATCTATGTCAATTAATAACTGTGACCCAATCAGTTGTGTAGAGACTTGCAGTAACTCTTATGAGTACCAATATTATTATGTCATATTAGAGTCTGCTTATGTTTGCCCTATAGACCCAGCCTAATTTTGTTTTTCTAGAAAAAAAAAGGTATGACTAGAATAAATTTTAATGTATGTTTTGTAATTTCCTAAATGTGCCATAGTATTTTGCACATTCTGTTCCCACTGCCTCCAACCCTTCCCTCGTTGCCTCTCAGGAGAAACTGCCATCTTCCTCTCAGAGGGTATACAAACACAAGCGAATCAACGTGGTCTCCCTAAGCCCTCCACTCCTCTCCCAGTTCAAATATAATTTTATGTATTCCACATCCTGCTCTCTTATATCATTTTGCATTTACCTCCACCAGCACTCACATTATCACCTTATAAATACTTGTTTACAGACTATTCACTGAGAGCAAAAAAGATATTATTAATCTATAGTAGCTACAGGATAAAGTGTGAATCAGGTAAATGCCCACTAATTGTTTTCTGACTACATAAGTAGTATGGAGAGTGAAGCATTGTGCTTGTGATGTTTTAGCTCCCTGACAGTTTAAAAGTCTCATAGGTCATTTATTTATCCAACTATTATTTCATTCAACTAATCATCTGAGAAGTATTGATAGCTGCTGTGTATCCACTGCAGCGGTAGGGATACGTACTATGTATTTATGGACCTTGCATTATCCACAACCTTCTGCCTTATTTGTTTTTTGTTTGTTTTGAGACAAATTTTCACTCTGTCACCAGGGCTGAAATGCAGTGGTGCAATCATAGCTCACTGCAGCCTCTATCTCCTGGGCTTAAACAGTCCTCCTGTCTCAGCCTCCCAAAGAGCTGGAATTACAGGCATGACACACCAGGTCTGGCCCACCTACCTTACTTGGAGCAGTGATATCTTGAGTTTCTCACTGTAGTCTTCAGACCAGATTTCTGCTTTGGTCCTCTGGGTTCTTACCTTAAAGTCTTTAGAGGCCTTATTCCCCAAGAATAGGTCCTTGCATTTGGCTGACCTGTCACCAGTTCTCCTCACTATCAGTGTTAATTGAAGAAGTTAATCTCTCAGGATCTCAGGTGTCACATCTGTAAAATGAGGATGATACATACTTCACAGGGTGGTCATAAGAAAATATGTGTAATACACCCTGGAGGTGGGAATCACTAAATGTTAGTTCCATCTGCCTGCCTTCTCTCTCTCCACTCTATCCCCCTTGAATAGCTAAATGTTATGTAACCATGTTGGAGATAATCCTAATGGCCACTAGAATTCTACCAGGCAGGAAAAAGGGAATATAGAAGTGGTGATTTATAAAAAACTCATCAAGTTACCAGTATTTGAAAGGTCTTATAATTCCAAATAGATCATTCATTCTTTTCTTTATTCATTTAAGACTATCCTCTGACATGTGACAGGCACTTTTCTAGGCTTTGAGTACACAGCCATTAACAAGACAGAGAATATTCTTTACCCTCATCAGACTTTCGGTCTAGCAGCTTTCAATTTATGAAGAGATCAAATGCTTCTAATCGTGTAGAAAGTTAGGAAACAGTTTACTTTTTGCTAAGCATGACAGAAAGGGGTTTTCTTGTTTGTTTTGACATTTCCTAACTGAGACAGAGTTTTTATGTTGGGTTGTTTGCCAAAACACATTTTTAAAGGGTATCACAATGTCTTGCACATAGTGGCTGCTCAAAAACACATTTATTGAATGATTTGAATAAAGTCTTAAAAGGGCTTCTACTTATTTTAGACTTAAATTGCCCATGAAGACATAACAAGCCACAAAAGGCTTTAGAAATTATCATCGAATGTTGACTGAGAAACAAAGAATATGAATTTTATGCATCATACCAGCTTTCCCACCTCAACTGGGAAAAATGGACAGGTTGGTTACCTAAATAAACAAAAGTTTTTCACAGCTGGTGACTTTAGGTATTTAATTATGAGATGAGAAGGAACTGCTTTTCCTACCAGAGGAACATGAATTGGTCTTACCCATTGGAATGATTTAGAAAGCATATGATACTAAGTTACACAGGAGAAATAGAAAAAAACATCCACCCACTGGGTACATGAGCATACTGAATATTCATCCCATTGAGCTTACTGTTAACTTCCTCCTTTGCTTTTGTAAAGAGACCTGGGAGCCTTCCTTTTTTGTTCTATAAAGGAAATGAATTCTGTTGTAACTAGGATGGCTAATGGTGCTTCATTGAGTCTCTCTGCACTTAGGATGCATCTGTATTTCTGTGGGGAATGAGGTTCTCACTGCATCAGATGATGAAGAATATTCTCACTGCATCAGATGATGCTCCAATACTCACATGGCATTGTATTCACCAAGGCAACACTAACTTTATTCTCTGCACTGGAATGATGGTGAAACTTGGGAGCTAGATGTGTATTTAGAATTTTGTGTTGTTTGATCACATCAATGAAAGGATATGCAATCAATCTCCTCCTAAGACAGTGAGTGGTATTGGCCATAACTCATTACTCCATCAAGGATTTGGCATTTCAATCGATGGGAAATGATGTGTGATCATTCTAATTTATTATACATCATTTCCCATCAATCGACGAACTAAAGCCTTGACGTAATAAGTACTTACAGACACTGTCAATCATTCTTGGTCCAAATACTTTCCAGTGCTGTCATTTGGGATATCTTCAAATAGTCATGAAAATGGAATGTGTCCTCAAATTGCAAATGTGGTGATTTTACTCAGCAGAAAACTTTGAGATGACCTCTTACTGGGGGATTCTAGCAGCAATTGCTTAAGCACTGGACCATCCCCCAATCTAAATGAGATGAAATTGATGGGTATTTTCATTAGCCATGATTTTCCTCCCAACATGTTCAAATGAGATTCAAAGATGGTGGTGTTACCAGAATCATAAAGGTACACTTCTATCTTTGAAAAATGCCAATCTTTTCTATCTGCCTCATGTCAAAAAATTTACTATTCCCTGAGTGCATTTTGGAATAATGTCAAAATACATTGATTTTTCTGCCTTTTGTCACTATGGAGAATGGTATCACAAGAGAGCAAATCACCAAATAGTATCAACATAGTAGAGCTCATAAATTACCAATACTTTTAAATAAGTTCCCTCAGCTGTTATTACTGCCTATACTGAAGCATTGGATGAGAACTGCCTGGTTTCATTAGTTCTATTTGTTTGAAGTTTGACTCTCATGAAAATCAAATAAGAAAAAAAAAAATTCTCAGGTACGTCTACTAAATCAATAGTGTGCAAAAGTCATAATTTTGCACATCCATACTGCATGTGGTTTTCATGGTAACTCCAAAAACTCCCTGCTGCTTCATAGGAGCATTTTTGGTAGATCTGAAAACATGTCATGACATTTTCAATTTTTACTTTCTGATATTTTTCAGGAGCAAAACCATATTTCCATGAGAATTTGCATGCATAGTAGGAGGAGAATTTTATTTTTACCAGCAGCAAAAGGAACATTTTCTGAAGAAAGGAGGGTGATGTACCCTCCATAACTGACACACATAGCAACATTTTTGTGAGGACAGAAGGAAAAATACTCCATTTTTGCTGGAAAAACATTACTTACTTTGCCTTTGACTATTTCTCCTAAATCTGTGGAAAATAACAAGTAAAGTCCGACTGCAGAGGACTTTTCATTCTTAATAAACTTTTCTTAAAAGGAGAGAAAAGAAATAAACTTCACATGGGTTTTTTTCCTGCCGGCAGCATTTGTGGAATCAGCTTTTCTTTTTCTTTTGCAGAATCCAGCTGTGGAAGTCTGATCGTTTTGGAGGAGGAAGTCTAGCACAATGCTTTGCGTGCCATGTGTGGATATGATCTAGAAGTCAGTTCAAGGACGGCAACTTATCCACAAAAAAGTTTGCTCCCATCCTGTTCAAAGACCCACTGCTCTGGTGATTAGAAATGACATACTAATACAATGGATTTTAATAGAATCTTTCTCAATGGATTCCAAGGCATTCATTAGCTCATTCGATCCTCATGATTTGCCTTACCCAATCACTTTCTAATCTTGGTGGGGGGAATGCCCTCCTCACTCCTCCGAGCACCCGCCTTTCCTCGTTGCTTCCTCGTCAGCAATCAGTGAGTCTTGGCAGCACCAGGGCTTACTGGGGAGCCAGCTGGCTCCTTCAGCTCTTCATATGCTCTGGGGCTTATCCAGGCTAATGGAGTATCACAGTTCATTATGCACCTTCCTCCTCTACCCCTGTGAGGAAGCTCCAGTGAATACCAAGTTTGGGGCAAGAGGCATCATTGCTGAGGAAGCTGCCAAAAAAAGCTGCTGCCAGTATCCCATGGAGCAGCTAAGAAATATCAATATTTGTAAAAAAAAAAAAGTGCCTTGACCTCAGAAGAAGACTAGAGGAAGATCCAAGCATGCAGAAAAATGAGTGTCATCTCCAAATTCTACCTTGACCTGTATTTGTAGGGCAGCAGCCACTATATAGTTAAACTCTTATACTATGCCAAGCCCTTTACATGTATCAGGTCTTAAAATAAGCCTAAGAAATTGTCACTATTATTGCCTCCACTTTTTTAGGTGAGGAAACAAACAGGCACTTAGGCAAAATATCTTGCCTAATGTTACAAAGCATGTGAAAATGCTGTCATTCCAACCCTAGTCTCAACAGTCCATCTTTTTACCTGCTATACAGTACAGACTTTAAGGAAGGAAAGCTATCTTCAGTTCAAAGACAAAGAGGAAAGCAAGTCAAGGAGGGCTTTGTTATATGAGGAAAGGGAAATAGAAAAAGAACAGGGAAGAGAAAATGGCAGGCATCCAAAGGATTAAGACATGAGTCCAAATCTGGTATAGGAGTATAAAAATATAAACTGAAAAATCAGAAGGGCATCCTTATGATAATTAGGACATCTCTTTTCTTGAAAATATTTATATCTGGAGAAGAAAAGCTTCCAATACTCAAAAACCTTATTTTCAGAGGGAAAAATGATTACCAAAAAAAGAAAAAAAATTTTTTTTTCAAAAAGCTGATGCATAATCAATCATGGCACATGTCACTTGAAGAAATGAGGCCCCTGCTTTGGAACCCTCACTAAAGGAAGAAACAATGCCTAGAGTGAGTGTTCACATTTGAGATTTAAGTTTGACATGATTTGAAAAGCTTGAGTAATAAACTCCTGAAAAATGGGGTTTGGTAATGAGCAAGCCTTTAACTATATAGACATGTTGCCAGGTACCACTTTAATAAACTATTACAAATGATCGATGCAAAGGTGTTTCCAACAGCTGTTTATGCAATGTGGCTGGAAGAATTCTTCCATAAAGAAGCTGTTAGTGGGAAAATTGGCTATGCATGGCTGTGATGTCAAATCCATACAAAACAAACTTTTTCCTGTCAATCAACAATCTTGCCATAAATTAATCCATTTATAACAAGCCTTTTTTGAATTGACAGCTTCGATGTGAAGGGGAAAAAAAGGACTTTTAAAGGAAAGTGAACTCGAAGTGGCTTTTTGCAACTCTTTAACACATGGGGAGAAGTGGCAAAGCCTCATAATTTTCAATTTATGTTGAAAAAGGTTGGCAGCAGCTCCAAACACCAAGGTATCTTTCCAAGAGCCGCTGAGTACAACAAAGCCATGGTGATTGCTTTGGTCTGGCTCACAGAGGTTAAGCATGACCTGCCCACATCCAATGATGGAAACAAATGCTGGCACATTTCACTTGACTGTCTGAGGCACAAAGATCAAATCCAGGTGTAGTTGTAATGTATATACACTCTTGTTTGCTTTTGGCATAAGGAAGTATTGGTGGCACCAAAACTTCACGCAGGTGACTATGTCTATGGGGTCAGTAGTGCCATAGCAGGTACATCAGGCAGACCCTTGGTCCCTGCTGTCACATTCTATGTCATGGTCCTTGATCTTACTTTCCATACATGCTGTTTTTAAGCCCAGTTATCTCTGGTTTCCGATGTCACTTGCCAACAAGTTCAATTCATAAAAATCATAGGGTTGTAAAGAATGTCAACATGACATTAGGTGTGTGCTTTTATGTCTTAGGTAAAATAATACCTAAGGCAAAAGTTGTGTTCTCAGAGATGGCCTGAGACGAGATGACATAATCCCTTCAGGGATCCCTAACCTGACATTCCCAGCTCTGCTGAATTTTTTACCTTCATACAGTAAGATGACTCCTTCTATCACCACTAAAGGCAAAGAGAATTTGGCTACTTTTACTGCCCACATTCAACATGCTGCTTCTTCTGGTTAAATAACATCTATTTCTGTAACCAAGTTTCTGTCTCCAAAATTCTTTTAGTACATGTAACATCCCTGCCCTCTCAATCCTCTCTTCACCTCTCCATTCAGTCACTCTGACCAGAAAGCATGATTATGGCTTATGGCATGAACAAATTACCATAAGCAAAGATGAAAGCCAAAAATGATTTGATATACCAACATAATTCTTGCAATGTATTAGAAGGGTTTGTTTGCTTTATATTTTGCTTTCCTCCACTGGATGAAAATGGCTACTCCATATTCCCCACAATTTATTCTATTAAGTTGGCCCTTCAAGAGAAAAGCTCCATCCTGGACCCTCACTAATGCTTTTCTTTTCACAGATGCCTTGCTAACCTCTGCTAAGGAAGATTATTCTGAGACTCCTCTGTTCCTGCTCTGCCCCTTGATATGCTTGCTGAATTGCCCGTGCTATTGTGCCTTTGCCTAGTACATCTTTCCTGCTAGATCACACCCAGACACAGGCAACCAGTGCCTAGACCTTCCTGTTCCCCGGGTGCCTTATTGCTCCCACTGCATTTCAGTCACTTTGCTTCCTCTGTATGTTCATTTCTATTTAAATGTCTCTATCTACCCTAAGAAATTCTTCTAAAGGCCTTCCTCGGCATTCTCATCTTTCAATACTATGATACCTAGTCCCACAGTGCTACCAAAGGTCAAAATGCTTGTATATTCAGAGACAATTAAAGCCCTAACATTCAAAGCAGATAAAGCTGTATTTATTTGTAAGAAATGCATCTGTATAAAATGTGCAGAATATTTTAAGTACTCAATGTTGAGATGTAATAACATGTTCCTCCTTGGTATCTCAGTTGTTTTTCTGAGGTTATCATCCAAACAAATGTATTCGTGTCATCCTGTGTGAACTGAAATGTAACCTACCCTCCTCCCTCCCTCCCTCCCTTCCTTCCTTCCTTCCTTCCTTCCTTCCTTCCTTCCTTCCTTCCTTCCGGTACTCACTGTGCTTATCATGTGTAGGCACAAGGAAGCCATGCCATCCTACTCAAACCCAGATATTCCCGGCTATCGCACTCCAGTGAGGCTCCGATGGCAGGATGAAGGTGAAATAGCAAGTTACCAGCAAAATTTATTTTGCACTTCTCCACAAGTATTTATTGAGGGCCAGGTACTTGTTCTAAGTTGAGGGTTCCAACAGTGTCAAATAAATATAAAACCAGGCAAAAATCTTGGGGGCAAATAGATACAAGCAATCACTCCACATTGTATTTCTACATTTTCTTTTCCTGACTCTAAACTGATTCAGAAAATGGGAAGATGAAGACAAAGAAAGGATGACTGAAAGGGGACCCTGAGAGAGGAAGTTGGACAGATGGGCCTGAATTATGTAAAGATATCAGAGGTTTCTTCAGAGTGATGGAGTTGGGATGGTACTACCCCCAAAATATAGCACCTTGGCATTTGAGAAAACAGCAGAAGCCACTCTCATGATCCCCTTGCCCTTTTTTCCTGAAGCAGGTCATAAAGCCTAGGAAGGTCACTTGTCCTGCTCCTTTCCCCTGACGCAGTAAATAAGATCCTCATTCAAGAGATACCCACCCTACATCTGCACGAAAGGAACATCCTTATTTCTGAAGACAGAGGGATACGGAGAAGAATCAAACAGGCTTTGCCAAGTTTGCCCTACTTTATTACCACTTCTCTAACATACCCACTCTGTCCAATCATGCCTTTGCATGACGACGTACTTCTTCATCAAACCTAAGGATAAAAATACAGTGTTCTCTGTTTCTTTATATCCTCGTTTCTGAAGGCTCCTGTGTTATGGAAAGCTTATTAAATAAAGTGTGCATTTTTCTCTTGTTAATCTAGTTTTTATTATGGGGTTACCCAAGAACCTAGCGATGGGTGAGAAAGCTATTTTCTTGTTCCTTGCAAGGGCCTCCTACTTTCTGTCTTCACTGCCATCTTTTATTTTGGATGCTTCATTAACACCCAGCCATGAGCAGAATCTCTGCAGGAAGCCCAAGAATCCAAAAGAGGCCAAATTTACCATTTGTAGCTATCTAAGACTTCCCTCCAAATCCCCGAAAAATTGAGAGCTGGTTGCCCACATGGAAAGATCAATTGTTACCCTTAAAAATCCATGTATAATGAAGAATAACAACTGTAATCCTAGGCAATTACACAGCTCCACTGCTCTCAAGTTTCACTTTACCATTACCACCAGAGTCCTTCAATAGAGGCAAGGGGTTCCTTTTGCCTGCCTGCATTGTTTCTTAATTTTGCATACCCTATTCAATGAAACAAGGATGGGCTAGCAGAATCTGACACCAAATTTCTTGAACTGGTTATTATTTGAGAACAATGCTTCTCCCAAAAAAAGAAATTTAGAGAAAACCCGAGATGACCCAAAAGCTTAGGTCAACATTTTTGCTTTGGCTCTAGATTTTTAAATTAGGAGCATTGCAAATGGAGATCTTAGGATAAAGTTACTGTAAATAAGATCTTTGTCTCTAAATGAGACTAGTTCCTCAAAACTCCTTTTTCTTTTTGACTTGCACTGTTCAGTCCCACTTTCAGTGAAATTCAATCACATTCATTAGCATTTCTAAAGATGTAAGCTACTCAAAACAGCTGCATTGTCTTTCCTTTTCAACTAAAATGAAGCTTTTCCTTCTAAAGGGCGAAATCTCCCTTTAGTTACCCGATTCTTTCTGCTTGGCACCCATAATTTTCAATGGTGGAGCCAACCCCCATGAAACAGGAAGTGCAATCCCATTTGATCTCACTTGAAAGAAATTGTAAATACTTGGTAAGGACAGAAACAGTGGCTCAAAGAAAAAAATATCCCCCAAAAAAGTATGAAAGAAAAAAAAGCAAATGAGACAAAGTAATAATCATTGAAATGAACTAACTCTTTGTCCCTGGAGCTAACATTCTCATTATCAAGGGTATTTAATATATTCCCTATAGAAAACAGGCTGCTGTCTATCAGTCCTCCCCCTCTTTCTTTGGCTGTTTCAGCAATAGAGAGAAAAACATTTCATCTTTTTAATCTTTTATGTCTATATAAAGACCATTCCATATGCTTCAAATCATGAAGTTACCTGCTTTTTTTTTTTTTTTTTTTTTCAGAATGAGTACTGATGGAAACATTACCACCAGAAAGAGCCAAAGGGTTAAAAGTTAATATTTTTTTCTCACTGACTTAGAAAACCATGTTTTGTGGTGCTCGGTTAAAAATTCTGCCTTTAATTCAATTGTAAATCTAATTTTTTACAGTTAAAGACTAAAGAATATGCTGCTATTTTCAAAAGAAGATGGTGCATTCAACCGTCGTGAGAAGGGAAAGCACCAAAAGCACCAAAACTGTTTTCCAAAAAAGATTTGTCATGGTCTATTTAGATGTCCAGTTGTCCCCCTTGTGACAGTACCATTAGGCAAGGTTACAGGGGTTTTATGGGACCCTGGGGCTGGAGAATCACACTAGTTTCAAGTTCTAACCCAGTGAACTAAGCAAACACAGAGATCAGGAAAGTGATGGGACGGCTAAAAATATGAAAATTAGTCATTGGCAATCACATCTGAACAAAACAAAAGATAAAGCAAAGTCGAATCAAATCTTCTGTTTCTTGTAGATGTCAGATTGAATTAAAACACTCTAATTTTTAAAAAGCTGACCATAAGAACTTTTGAAAATAAAGCAGCTCATTGTGGAATCTACTAATAGTAGCTGGGTCTGGTGCTACAGAGGATAGGAAGAGAGGCAATCAGGGCTCTTGCTACTAATAGATGTTACCCAAAAAAGTATTTCACGTGTGATTTGCTCAAATTACTACACTCAAGAAATTAGTCCCTAAAGAGGTATGTCAAAGCCACTTTCTATGTTAAAATCTGGCAAACGAATTCCTTTCACAGAAACTGCTGCTGACCTGAACTAAGTCTCTAATAAGAAAATCTGAAGCTGAGACTGCAAATGATAATCAGACCTATCCTAAAGTTTTGTGACATGTAAATCCTTCCTAAAGGAATTTCCAAATTCATGCTTATGGGGCACGGTAAGTCAGAAATGTCGAACTGCAAATGACAAGCACTCGCAGAAGTGCTTCTTCAGAGACCGTCAGTCCCTGCAAAGATGGGTTAGTTAACTTACCAGCATCACTGGGATGAAAGTGATAATTGTGGGTGGTTCTCCCCATGTCAGAGGGAACTAACTGGAAAATACCTTTATAAACTAACTGACAGGATCCACTAGAGGAGCACAGGAAAGCCAGGTTGTCTATCATTCAATTAGGTACTCTCCCAGTTAGGCAAAAACAGCAGCATTTCTTTGTGCTGTCAGGGTATAACACCAATGTAATATTTGCGGGGAGCAAGTGGACTCCTGGTGGAAATTGCTCAAGCCAACCTCTCTTAGTCTGGTACCAGCGCATGCAGAGATTCAAGCTGAAAATGCAGAGTCCTAGGAGATTCTATGCATTCTGTAACGAATAGTTTCAGTCCTGGTCTTCATCAAGACTCTCGCATTCCAATCCTGCTTTCCTGTTGTGTTTGCCTAGAATGTATAACCCTTTACTCACTATTGGTATATTATCAGGAAAAATAGGGTTAGAGAGCACTGATGGAAGAAGAAATGTGTAGGTGTGTGCCTTCATCCTGGGGATATGTATAATAACAGCAATAATAATACTAGCTGCCATTTATTGAGCTCTCACTTTGTGCCGAGAACAATACTTTGTTTGCATCAACCTCTTTAATTTTGGCAACCCTACAAGAAAGATACTACTAGTAACCCCATTTTGAGGGTAAGAAAATTGAGGTACAAAGAGGCAAAATGGATGGAACCCTTGACTTAACTGTCAAGTGTTATAGTAGGACTAGGTCTCAGTTCTGTTACCAATCCTATGCATTTACCTAAGATACTACTCTGTCCTCCTTTATAATAGTAAAAATACCTGTTTGTTCTAGTCAACCACATTTTGTAGGCCTGTAGAGAGATACAGTCATTTGCCCAAATTTCTGCATGACCTTATGACTTATGTGGCTCAGGCTTCAGCAATTGCACTTAAATTTAAACTCACTAGAACAGTGCCAGCCAATAGAACTGTCAGCAATTACGGCAGCATTCTAAAAATCTGCTCTGTCCAATATGTTAGCCACTAGTCACACATGTGGCTATTGAGTGCTTGAAATATGGCGGGTATAATTGAGGAAGTTTTAATTTTAATTAATTTAAATTTAAATAACCACATATGGCTAGTAGCTCCCATACTGCACAGATCTCTAGAGGAAAAAACATGATGCTCATGGTACTGAAATTATTTCATTTACTCATTTAATCAATATTTTTTGAGAGCTTACTATATACCAGATTCAGTACTGGGCATTATACAGAAAGTAGTAGACAAAATAGACATTGATTTCTGACCAAAAGAGGGAATAAAACTAAAGAGCCAGAGACATTAGAGAAAGCAAGGAGAGTGTACCACACAGAAACTTAGAAAGGAGACTGTTTCCAAAAAGGAAATGGGTCATGGCTCTTTGGTTCCTCAATTACACAGCCATATGTTGAGTGTTAAGATGACAATGAAGATGAAAACAGAAAAACACGATCTGGATCTGTCATCATCAAGACATTTTATTGTCTTATCATGAGTAGTTTCAGTGGAGGGATTGGAAGTCAGATTAGAATGGGTTAAGGAGTAAATGGGCAGTTAAGGCAATGAGGAGCACAATGACCTGCATAGACAACACTCTTGAGAATCATTGCTAAAAAGGAGGGTAAAGAAATGAGGGTGATATCAGAAGGAATATGCATGGTGCAGGTATCTAGAATACTGCATATATGTGAGCCAAGGGGAATAATCTAATGAAAAAAAAAAAAAACCAGACAAGGTAGTAAAGTGGAGGGAGCAGAGGATTGGTAACTGATTTTCTTAAGAATTCAGAAAGAGAGAAAGATCCAGAGACCAGTGAGAGAACTGGTCTTGGCTGAAAAGGGAGATATTTACCCAGGTAAAGGAAGAAGAAGATGGATACAGGTGAGGGTAGCTTTGCAGATTTGCTCACTTAACCCAACTAAGCCAAGCTTCCCCGGAGTTGCCCATAGCTAGGAATTTCATTCAAAGAAATGTTGCTCTTATATCCAACATAATTGAAAAGCAATTAAATATTTTTTGCACTCTCTAGAAAAATCCCCAGAGGGAACTGCACTAAAACACACAATAAAAACCAAGCTTGCCCAAACTTCTCCCCCTCTCCCTCCCGCATCTCTCTCTCCTGTCCCCACATCTGTCTTTTCCTGCCACCCCAAAATCCCAAGAAAATCTTTCTAAAAAATTACATGCAGTGAGATAAAATGATGTCTAGTGTTAGCTGTAACATTTTATGACTGTATAAATGATAAAAACTGATATTTAAAACCTCACCTTTTCATTTGCAAGAAGCTAGACAAGCTTGGAGGAATTCTGAAGGTTACCAGGGTTTGTTGTTTTTTATATAGCTACTAAGCTGCTACATCATAATGTATGCAAAAAGTGAAGGTAGAAAACTCCAAAATTGCAAGGAAAGTAGAGTGGGGAAAAAGACTTTGGATAAGGCAAGAGGAGGAGGAAGAGGACTAGAGAAAAGTAGGAGGATGAGGGCCAGTACTGCCAAACCCAGAGGAGAAATTAGAGATGTAGAATGAGGCATAACATCTGTTCTGTTCCAAGCAGGGTTTGATTCCAAATTCACCTCCTCTTTATTCCTTGCCTCAGCCAGGACCTACCTCCTCTCTCTTTAAAATCGTAAAAACAGCAAAGCTTTCTCACGAAACAGGGAAACCATTCTCATACCACAACCCAAAGAAGATGGGTGCATGTGGGCACAGAGGAAGATAACAATAGAACCATGGATTTTTAATTTTTTCTTAATTCGAGGAGAAGCTAAGGGAGGAGGTAGAGTAACCTACCTCTTAAACTGTTTGTTTGAAAATAATATGCAGAAAGAGAAAAACAATCCTCAACTAACAACTGCCTTTCTTGCCATCTGCTTAATCTAAACATTAGCATATCACATATCTGAGTGAACTCAAATTGCACTGGAAATGGAGTGCTCTGTTCCACTTTTTTAGATCCTTGATAGGAGAGTCAAGTGAGAATTTTCTATGGGATTACATGGGTGTTACAGGCTTCCAACATTTGCATTTAGGGCCACATTTTCAGTCCAGCCTTAACTCAACATACTAGGACTGGAGGCAAAATTGTGCCTGGCTTAATTAGCACAAGTACTAATCAAGTACTAATGAAATTTGCCCATAAGCAGTTCTTCAGACTAAGGCACAAGTAGTGTACACAATTTCTGTGTATATCACTTAGCTTGTCAGCACAAAAGGGGAAAAGAAACGAACAATTCCTCCCTAAAATTTGCTTCAGGCTAACCACAGGCAAACATCATTTCTACCCAGAAGTAATACATTAGTTTCATCAGTGTAAACTCTGCAAATCCTAAATCTGCAAACTGCATCTCAATTTGCCACATTAGGTAAAACATTTATAAAAATATAAGCTGGGAGCCGTGGCTCACTCCTGTAATCCCAGCACTTTGAGAGGCCAAGGCAGGTAGAACATGAGGTCAAAAGATGGAGACCATCCTGGCCAACATGGTGAAACCCTGTTTCTACTAAAAATACAAAAATTAGCTGGGCATGGTGGTGTGTACCTGTAATCCCAGCTACTCGGAAGACTGAGGCAGGAGAAACATTTGAACCCGGGAGGCGGAGACTGCAGTGAGCTGAGATCACGCCTCTGCACTCCAGGCTGGTGACACAGCGAGACTCCATCTCAAAAAAAAAAAAAAAATGCGCATATACACACACACACACACACACACACACACACACACACATAGAATGTTATCAATGAAGATACTTCATTTTTACAGATTTATGAACTATTTAAAACATAAATTTGGAAATGAATGTGATCTGCAATATACCCTAAAATATACAGGATGTCTTTCAAACTAAAATGTCAGTTCTTAAGAGGGCACAGTGATGCCGGACAACAGATCTATTTGTTTAAACTCAGAATAATGACAATAAAAGAGGCCCAATTTTATCTCCTCTGTCACTGATAAAACCTTAGTCTTCTTCTTGTGTTTTAGATCCACTATTAAGACCTGTCTAAGCATAAGCATTTATTTACAACATAAACTAAGGAAGATTCTTTCAATCTATCAGTTAAATCATAGTAATCAGAGATGCAGTGAGCACACTGAAATAAGTATCTACCTAATCAAGCTTTACACACAGGAACCATTTTGTTCCAGTTTTCTCACAGTACCTGCCCCCAAATAAAATTCTCGGTCATCCCATTTTGAAGACACAAGAAAAACAGTGATTAATCCTCAAGAGCAAGGTCACGTTAAAAAGTCGGGCAGAAAATCAAGAGAGGACTCCACGAGGACCAAATGCTGTCATTTCTTCTGCCCAGTAAACTACACTCCTTCCTCAAAGGGCTGTTACATTTCTGGTGGGAAAGAATTTCACCTTTAAGAAGCTGAAAGTTACCCACTTGAACAGGTGCAAAGACCAGATGACCGGTTGTTCCCTTTATGGACTATCGACAAACATCACTTAAAAAAATAATAATCATTGGCAAGTGCTAAAAACCAGCCAATTCACACAATGTCTTCATAAAATGAAATTCAGGAGAGTGGAGAGAACATAATGCAGAATGAGAGTAACCTTGGATGCAACCAAACTGTCACCTGTGGTCCCATGCAGCAAAAGCCTCCCTCACAGCTTCCTGAGTTAAGGACAACAGATTATTACATTGACTTCTGTTGCTGTTTCAGAATCATGTTTTCTGAGTATTCTGTTAGTCTCATTTTTCCATTTGTAAACAGATCTAACTTATCTCTCTAGAACAGCAGAAGAGGAAAAAAAGGAATTTCTTGCCATTAGTGAGTTTTATTTTTCTTGATTATATAAAGGTTTGTGAACTATAAAGAGTACAAATTTAACATGCTGTAAAAGCAACAAGAAAAATTCATGCAGACTGCAAACATGAACAAAATTCAAGCCCTGGCATTCTTCACAGGAACCAAGGGCCCCATCTGCTGATGTTTAAATGTACTACAGTAGCAAAAGGATTAAAAAAAAAAAAAAAAAAAAAAAAAAAAAAACAAGAAAAAAAATTACTGAACTAAAATACAATAAAGAGCCTAAAACTGCAGAATCTTAGCAGAAGGCACCTACAGAAGTCAGAGAAACTGCCCCTGATCCAATACTTCTCACCTTCTTCTGTACTGCTGCATAGCTGAATGGAAGTTATTTGGAGCAGACAGTAGTTTATTTCTAATTTTCTTAGTTCTCAGGAAAGGAGTGCCAAGCACCGCCTTCGCTGGCCACCACCTCTCTACTGACAGGCCTTTGGTTGAAGTGAGTTTTCTAGTCCCTCTAACTGATGACTGTTGTTTTGAAGTGACTGGATGTTTAGGATATTAATAAGGGATTTTGATGCTGCCCATTTTGATGATGATAAGGAGGAAGACATTCTCATTACTTCTCAGCCTTGCCTCTAACATGGGATAGTACTGGGGTCCTTCCTCTGAAGTTGGTTTGGTTTATGATCATTTTTGCAACTAAGTGAGTATGTAAAGCATAAGAGAAAGACCCTAGATGGGTTAGAATAATGCAGTTTAGGGATCTAGCCCATCCATGTTAATACTCACTACCGTCCTGTTCTGCTTAGTTCTTCTCTCCTCACCTTAAAAATAAGGTGTCAGATTGCATGCTCTTTAAATGGGTTAAGTTCCTTTTCTCCTAGCTCTACAATTCATTGTAGCATCCACATAGCACATTGCATACATTAGATACTCAGTAAAAAGATGATGAACAGACACATTTTCTGTCAAAACCATTTGTCAATAATTATCCTTTTTCTTTAATCCAGCCATTCTAAGTTCCTTTTACCCTTTTATATTTGGAATTTAATAACACCTGTAGTGAACATTTATGCTTAGATAACCAGACCCTTTCAACCTCTATTTAGAAAATGACCCCAATGTCTTTGGGAGCAAGTATCTCTTCTCTATTATGAACAGTCCAGTGGGACCATCAGTCAAGGTTCTCTGAGCTTTCCTAGCTGAATTGTGAGCACATGAACCAAACTTGGCCAACTCTCTACACTGTGACTTTGACTCTTGTGCAGAGTAAAACAAGAATGGAAAAGCAAATGCAGTCAGGTCATTCTGGCAGTATAATCTGAAATGCCCATCAAATGGTCCCTATTACCTCAGACCCTTGACCCCAGTAGCTGACCTAGTTCCTGTCCTATTTCTGTGATGAATTCTTCAGCCTTTCCTTCAGGAAACTGAAGCATCAGGCACAGCTATCCTCTAGGACACCCAAAACATTCATTTCCTGCTTAAGTTAATGTGATAGACATTAGCTGATTGTATCTCCCACATACAAACCACCTCCCTCCCTTGCTTTCTTTCTAACAAGGCTCTAGACATCTAGTCATGTGATTGGTGTGGAATTGACTTCATGTCTGTCTCTAGGAGGGACTCTTGTTTGGCTCAAGCTAATTATTACATCTCCTTCCCTTGGCCACAGCTTATGGTTTGGAAGTGGACTTATAACTGAATTGGGGCCCATCAAATATAAGGCATGTGTTTTGGGGGATTCTAGGAAAGAGGTTATTTCTATCTTCAATGAGAATTATTTAAAAATGATTAGACTTAAACATGAAGCATGAAGCCCTAGTTGTGTCAGCATCTGCCTTACTATCCTAAGAGAAACCAGTCTTAGGATGAGGCCAACACCGTGAAAACTACAGGGGAAGGAAAGAAACCACATCTTTGGACATACTGTAATCGGTGTGAAGCCTGAACATTTTAGTTATATGAGACAGTAGATTTGTTGTTGTTGTTGTTGAAGCCATTTTGACAGAATTTTCTATTACTTATGAGTGAAATCATCCTAAATAATATCCAGGGTCTATTCCTGTTGATAAGAACCAAAAAACTTTAACAGATACACTATTCAATTGGGAATCTGACTTCCTAGGAAGATGAACCACTACTCTTCTTATATGCTATATTTTTATTTAGATATTTCAAGATCATATTTGATTTTATTTACATTGTTGAATCTGCTCAATCCTTAGTCCACCCTACCCCATATTTTTCTGCCATTCTTATCTAAGGCAAATCAATCATTTATTCTATTCTATTGGTAGTTTGTCTTTTCTTCCTTTATTTACTAACATGAATATTTTTCCACTTACTTTGCTTTCCTAAATAAATCTTCAATTTATCAAAATCCTTTACAGGCAGTAAGCAGATTTTGCTTTCTTATTTAACAAAGTCTACCACATAGTGGGTATTTGTTCAAAGAACAGGTAACATGTTTATGCTTATTCATCTTTTCCAAATTACCCTTTCCTGTTAGTTTAATGAATGCCCTTCAATTATTATATCATCAGGGTCAATGGGAATAAATTTTACTTAAGGTGCAGCAAGTCTTGTGTTGGGCACACATTGGGCTCCCAACATTAGACTGGAACTGGCTGCTGGAACACCAGGTAGTGTAGCCATCTGTGATTGGATGACTTAAGGTAAATCTCTTTGGGATGAACCTTTGGTTTGCCCCTTTCGTACTTGCCCCCACCTATTCCATTTCCAATGGTGCTTTTTCTCAACAATACAGAGAAAAGCTGGATAGACCACTTCATGAACTAAAATGCCATTTGTTTTTCTTCCTCTTCATCTTGGTCATTGACTTCTTTCATACTTAGTTCCCAGGCACTCCTAACATAACATCTTTCTATTTCAATTTCTTCCCATCACATTCCCTCAGAATTACTTTCCTTTCTTTTCCAGGTCAAGTAACAATACCACCTTCCACCAACTTGGTCAAACTAAAACCAAGACTTTTCTCAACTTCCACATCTTAATGAGTTACCAAATAGCATTGATTCTACTCAAGAAATATTTCTTTTAACATATTACTTTGTTTCTACTCCTACCTGCAATTTCTAGTTGGGATGCTTTCAATCTCTTACCTGAACTATCCTCCTACCTTGTGTCTCTGCTCCAGTCTTACCATGTTTATATACATCTTCCATCTGCCACCAGGATAATGCATCTCAATTATAAGCATAACCTAGTCACTCCCCTGCATAAGGTAATGTTTTCATATTACTTTCACTATGCATTCTAACATAAATCTTGTCTTGCACTATTCTTATCTCCCTCCATTTGTTCCTAACAAGTCAAGTTTCAGAAACATTTATTAAACCATATATATGGTTCAATCCATGAAACAAACTTCTCTCTATCCTTATTCCTTACTATGCTGTTTTCTCTGTGGTTGCTTCTGTGAACCTCTTCCAGGGGAACCCACCAAGACCCACCTGGTCACATTCTTCCATACCGCCCTCAGTGGTTACCTCCCCCAGAACATGGTGGAATCCTTCTTCCCCCGCAGTATGACCCGCTTTTATGCCAACCTTCAGAGAGCAGTGAAGCAATTCCATGACTAATGCGATCGGTACTTGTTGACAAAGAACCCCCGTGACTCATCAAGGAGCTCCAGCTGTTGTGACACCAGGGAGCTCGGGAGCACCCGAAGGCCTGTGTTTACTCTTTGGACCAAGCTGATGGACCGCACTTCTCTGAGAATGCCAACCAGAGGCCGCAGCCCACCCTTCCTGCCTCCTGCCCCACTCAGGGTTGGCATGTGATGACCATTCACGTGCTCCAAACTCTATCTGCCCGTTGTCCAAACACACCTGTCCTGGCAGGGTGGACCCATTCTTCTGACCGTCTGACCAGGACTCGGCCTGGACACCATGTGAGGTACTCTGGCCCCAATCCTTCCTTTGCCTGTCACTCTCAGAAGCCACGTTTCCCTGACTGTCACAGAGAATCACCATCGCCACTGAAAACCAGGCCCTGTTGCCTTTTAAGCATCTATAGCTCCCCCCTCAGTCCTGCGCTGCAGGACTGTATCAGAAAAAACATATTTTTCTGATATCGACCTTGTATACGGCTCTAATGCCGCAAAAGATTTTTTTTTTCCTTAAAATGGTGTCAACTTGGCAAATAATGGTTTAAAAACAGGATAAGCATTAAGGGGAAAAAAAAAAAAAGAAAGAAAAAAAACTGGAACAAACGTGACTCAACCTCAAGTATAATCTTCCCCAGGAGGTCTGCTCTGACTATCCCGAGGCTCAACCGAGTGATCCAATTCTGTGTCCTGAGAGAATTCCGTGCACCATTCCATCCTAGCACTTACAAGGTAAATTGGAAGTAGAGATATCAACACAGTGCCTGTGCTATGCTTCCTTTGATAGCCTCTGATGAATAGTAGCACTTAGACCTGTTTTTACTATGTGATCTTACCCTCTTTTCACAGTTGATTGAGTTAGGGATGGACACAGAATATCTAAAGGCATCCATGGTTGCTTTGAAAAAACATGGGCTGGACCAATTTATTCATCTTTCTAAGTTTTTTGAACTAAGAAATGCAGGGACAAAATTAGAATCAGGGGCAAAATTTAAAAGTCAACTTTTAGAGAAAACTTCTAACTTATCCCTCACAAGAACAAGTTTTAGTAGCATAGAAACCACAAGTAAGCAGAAGGCAAGATACAAAGAAATGAAGAGAACATCCAGAAGATGAGGAACCTCTACTCTGAAACTACTGACATCCCAGGGCCACCTGAATCAAGAACTACCCTGCAATTCTGCTCTTCTTCAAGTCAAGAGGCTCATAATTCCCTGGGTTTTTGTGGTATTCTTATAATAATCTCTATAAAAATCTCGCCAGCACTCAAGGAAGTATAAACTGAATCTTAGCTCTAGCATATAAGAGGTTAATCAAAACAGAATTGAATTTTCCTCTTTTATCATTGGTCTTTATCACTAGACCAAGAGCTTCCAAAGGGTAAAGAACATAAGTATCCAGAAGATAGTAAATACTGAAAAAAAATAGATATCCAAACCCATGAATGAGAAACCAAATAGGAGGCGGGCCAAAGGGAACAGGTGATGGGGATACACTATGGGTAAACTTATGTTAAAAGAATTTATGCAAAACAATAAGAGAACATACATGTGGCTTATCAATTACTGAAATATATCTCATTCTAACCTGGTAATTATCCAAAGAAAAATTTTCCATACTACTATCTCATAAAAAATAAGACCTGAAATGTGATGCTAGGCATACTTCTCAATTACACTTTTATAAATTAATATTACAAGGACTTAATGATCTCCTACTATGTGCTTAGCACATTGCTACATGCAATGAAAGATACAAAACAAAAAATGTACAATTCTTAATCTCAAGAACCTTATCTTCACCATCTATTCTTTATAAAGCTTCATTATCACCCTGCTCTTTGATCTTCACCAAGTATTTTGAAACTAATTATCCTGCACCTTCCTCATAATAAAGGCTTCTTAAAACATTGAGTATTTTTTTAAGTGCCACAAGTTCTAGCTTCTTGCCCCAGTTAATCTAGTAAAGGCACAGTGAAATATTATCAACAGTAGGCTTCATTTTTTTTGACTGCTTCAGCCACAATAAAGAGATTATGAAAATTCTAAATGCCTTGCAACTTAAAGCATATAAACTCTATTTTTCAAACTATATGAATAGCTGGAAGAAGCAGCTAAGAGTAAAGGCAAGCAGGGAATTGTAGAATAAAACTTTCATAAAGTCTCTGAGATGTCTAGTGAGGAAGTCTCAGGGCTGACTGTTAGGATGATTTAAAACCTTAAACACCATTTTGTTGACACATAATTCTTTTATATATTTTCAGTATATAAATTGTAAGCTCCTCTAAAGGAAACACAGTTTTTCACAGCGAAAACAAAGAATAAAGCCTCTAACTCTTATTACATTTTGAGCACTAGATAACTTTGTGAGCAGGTAACCAAGTTTATAAAATCATGTAAATCAGCACTCTGTGAATTGGTGTGGCAGGAAGGATTTCATACGCCGACTTTCTATTGACACATATCTAACCATTTTCACATTTAATATTTTTCATTGTAGTTGTTAATGTGCCTTAAAATATACAGAAACATGAAAACCAATAGATTCCATGGTAACAAATTAGATAGTAACTAATGCAGACAGGGCTTGTTTTCTGTTTTTTTGTTTTGTTTTGTTTTGTTTTGTTTTTTTCTTTTGGGGCCTGGAAAAGTTTTGAACAACAGCCAATGAGATTTTGTTCCTTTGAAGGAAGCCTGTCTGACTCATGACATTATCTCAACTAAATGTAATATAAGAAAGAGGTGGAATTTTTTTCTTTATTAAATTGGGAGAAGAATTCATGCTCACTATACATTTATGGAATGTATATTATACATAAATGAAACATGAAAGAAGTAGTCAGAAATACATGAGAGCGTTTGGAGGAAATTGGGGCCAGGGCATTTTTTGCCAGATTTTCTGAAATTTCTTATGCTCAGGCTGCATCTAGGTTGGCTATCATGGCATTTCGTACCATGAGAAAAGATCAGTCTCTCCTAAGATTAGATATGGTTGTTTTGAGAAATCAGATGACCATAAACATTTATTAATCCATTCATTTATTTATGCAGCAAATATTTGTCAAACTCGTATTATGTCCTGGGCACAGTTCTAGGTGTTGGGAATACAGCAGTGAATAAGAAAAAGCTGCCACTCTTGGTGAGCTTACATTCTTGTAGGTGAAACATATAATAAACAAAGAAACGAGTAGCTCCCTAACTTAGTGTCTCTTAGACATAATGCTATGAATAATAACGAATCAGGGAAAGAGGGCAGAGAGTATTGGGAGCTATTATTTTAGGTAGGGTGGCCAGGGAGACCAATGTTCAGAATGAAGTGAGAGAAGAAGCCCTGTGAGCATCTGTGTGAACTGCAGGAAAGTACTGCAGAAGATCTCTGCAGGAAGCATGTGAGGTGTGCTCCAGGAACAGCAAGATGCCAGTATAAAGAAGGCGGCAAGACACTTGGATTTGATGCTAATCATGTTACAAAACAATTGCAATAGATATTCAGACATGTCCTTTTTTTAGCTAGGCTTTACAAACTTGATAATGAATAGTCTGTGATACAGATACCACAATGAAGGCTCATGAGATCAACCTCAGGTTCACAACAATTTTTCAATCAGTTCTCCAAATGCAATTCCAAACTCTGCACTTCAGGGAAGGTAGACATTTTTATTTAACTGTAACAATCAATCAAAGATATAGGAACCATGATGATGAACCTTAAAAACCGACTGACAGCTTCCCATCAATAATAGCTATTTTCAGGAGACAATCAAAGGTGAGCATCAGGAACAAACCATTAACCATCCCAGTTCACAGATGTCCACATTGGAACCAGGCTTTGCCAATCCCAGGTCAACCGTGTTGAGAGTCTAGGATTGTCATAACTTCTAACTTGGAGTAATTTTTCAGATCTAGTTCAAAAGAGCATAAATCTGATGAAAAATTTTTGAAAATAGTACTTTCTTGTTGACAGTAGGCTATTGTTAGCAATAGGTTAACAGTTGTTTAAAAATATTCCCAAATGCCAGAGGCCTATACAATAAAATGTTTCTTCTTGACTTCATCACAGTCCAGGTTGGCGGTGAGTGCCTTGGCTTCATGCACTCATCCAGTGACCAAAGTCTTTATATCTCATGATTCCCCTCCTCCAGGTCCTCAAAATCCTTTGCACTCAACCAGAGGTTAGAAAAGTAAAAATGTGTGCAAGGCGTTCATTCTACTTTCACATAAGCATCAGAGCACCTCACCCCTAGATTTTTTTTCCAACTTCACTGGTCATTCCTGCTTGATGTCCTTTGCTGGTTGTAGAGAACAGTCCTGGTGCCTCTTCTCTTCTCAAGCTAGTCTCCCCTTGGTAACAGAACATGATATCTCACGGCTTTAAATAACATCTTTATGTTGAAACCTCCCAATCTTACATCTCTATTTGGATCTCCCTCTCCAAACTCCAGACTTATACATACTACCTGCCTGTTTAACACCTGTGCCCAGATGTAGAACAGACATTCAACACCAAGTCCAAAGCTGAGCTCAAGAGCTTCCTCCAGTGTCTCTTCCATTTGCGGCCTTATCCATATCAGTTGATAACTACTTTCTTCCAGTTACTCAGGCAAAACCTTTGCAATCATCCCTGATTCCTTTCTTACCTTTCTGCTGCTCTAGCTTCAAAATATATCTAGAATTTGATGACTTCCTACCTTCTCTGCTGCCACCACCTGGTCCTGGTATTCTTGTCTATATCATTGAAATGGTCTCCTACAAGTTTCCTGTATTCTACTTTTGACCCTTTAGTCTTTCCTAACACAGCAGCCAAAGTAATCCTTTTGAAAGTAAAAGTTAGATCATATCCCTCTCTTGCTCAAAACCCTGCAATGGTTTCTCATTTCCCATTTCACTCAGAGTAAAAGCCAGAGTCATTTCAATGCCTGTACGGCTCAATGCTGTCTGCCCTTCCTCTAGCAATCTGTCATGAGAGAGAGTTTCATTCTACATCAGACAGACTGAGCTTTGTTACTGGTCTTAGAACATGCCAGGCACATTCTGGCCTTAGTGCCTTTACTCTGCTGAGAATGCTCTTTTCTTGATAGCTACCTGATTCATCCCTACATTCAAGTGTTTCCTCAAATTACACTTCTCAGTAAAGGCAATCCTACCCATACTATTTCATGTTGAATCTTGCCTCCTGCTCACCCCAGCACAGTACTCCTGAAACACTGTGCTATCTATATTTTATTTTGTACACTGTACTTACACTCTATAACATGCTTTTATAATTTCCTTTTATTATGTTCATTTATTTTCTATTTTCCTATCTAGGAGTTAAGCTCCTTAAGTGCAGAGATCTTTGTCTGCCTTGATCAAACATGGGAAGACGGGAATCAAAGATGATTCCCACTTACCTAGATCAATGTCTGGGCATATAGTATTATTTAATAAATTTTCTGTTGGATGAAATAAGAAATGAACATAATAGTAAGAGTTAGAGAAAAACTATTTCAGAAAATTGGTCTGATATGCTTGATACTTGATCCTCTGCTCTTATCTGTAGTAGCTTTTCTTTCCTGCATGATTCATATCCATGGACTTTGGCTTTCTAGTTCCCTTTAGATCCAACTCTTGGTAACTATGTGCTATATCTGGGGCAATACAGCATGAGTTGTTAGGGTGTGGGCTGGTAAGCCAGACATGCCTGCACTCCATTCCTGGATCTACCGCTCTGGGCAAGTCCTTGCCACTTTTTAGTCCTCAGTTTCCTCAATGACAAAATGGCAGTGATAGCAGTACCTATCTCATAGTGTTTTGTGAGAAACAAATAATAAGTGTGGTGACTAGACTATCTTCACACTGCTAGCTATTGCCTTTAAACAGATATCTTTAAATGTGCTGACCTGGTGCTCCCCATGATCAGAACAAGGTTAACACCTGATCACATAGACTCCACCTCTCTCCAGTTGTCACACACTGACTTGGTTCTGAGATATTCAAGAAAACAGCTTGTATTTATAAGTGGAATTCACATTTATAAATAATCTAATTTATATTCCATTGAACTATATAAAATTAATGGTTTTTTAGCAAAAAATAAATGTCAAATGTTAGTAATTTCTTATGGTTTGACCTAATGTTTTCAGTTTGATTAGAGCAGTTTTTCAATGTGTCAAGCAAGTGTTAGTTGAGCCTAGTTCTAGTTGTGAAGTTGCAATTTGAGACAGAAATAATATTAAAGTTATAAAGCTACATCCGAAGACCTCAGAAAACATGGAATATTCTTCTCCTTTATTTTTCACTCCTTCCTGGGGCTTGAATTCCGCCCTGCCCTCAGAAGTTTGTCTGTCTCTTTTTGTCTTTCTAGCTCCCTTTAACCCCTCCATAAGTACTCAGCCTTCCCCACTATACGTCAGGGTTCTTCAGAGAAACAGATTGATAGGTGGATAGGTAGGTGATAGACAGAAGATGACTGATTGATTGATTGATTGATTGATTAGTGGGGCTCAGGCAGGCTGGCACTGCTTTTCCTGGTAAGGGAATGAGTTGACAGATGTGCATCAAGAGGTCTCTGATTGGCCTTAACTTTTTTGTACCATACCTGCTACCTGGCTTCCTAAAAAGTATGTCCTGTATGTATTGAAATTTATTTACCCTACATTATTCCAAGGGTTTCATTTATTAGTGGACTCCTCTATCGATCTCTCTATCTATCTATCCATCTATCTATGTATTCATATCTATATCCATATCATATTGGTTCTGTATTGGTTCTATATATCTATAATTTTATCTAGCTAGCTGGCTAGCTACAGAGAAAGATGGATATTTTAAGGAATTGGCTCACCCAGTGGTAGGGGTTGATAAGCCTGAAATCCATACGGAAAGATGGCAGGCTAGAAATTCAGGTAAGAGTTGATATTGTAGTTGTAAATCTAAATTCACAGGGCAGGGTGAGTAGGCTGGAAATGCAGTAGGATTTCTGTGCTTCAGTCTTTATTGTAGATTGTTATAGTTGAATTTTGTCCCCTAAAAGTTCATATGCTGAAGTCTTAACCCTCAGTACCTCAGAATGTGACCTTGTTTAGAAATAGAGTTGGTGCAGATGTAATTAGTTAAGATAAGATACTACTGGAATTGGGTGGGACCTTACTCCAGCATCCAGTACCTTTATAAAAAGAACACCCTGCTGGCCAGGTGCAGTGGCTCATGCCTATAACCCCAGCACTTTGGGAGGCCAAGGCATGTGGATAATGAGGTCAAGAGATGGAGACCATCCTGGCCAACATGGTGAAACCCCATCTCCACTGAAAATACAAAAATTAGCTGGGCATGGTGGTGCGTGCCTGTAGTCCCAACTACTTGAGAATTGCTTGAACCCAGGAGGTGGAGGTTGCAGTAAGCCGAGATGGCACCATTGCTCTCCAGCCTGGATGACAAGAGTGAGACTCAGTCTCAAAAAAAAAAAAAACCACCATGTGAAGAGATAAGCATGCATACAGGAGAAAAATGATATGAAAAACTAGAATTACACTGCCACAAACCAAGGAATTACCAGAAGCTAGAAGAGAAATCTGAAATAGATCTTTCTCCAACACCTTCAAAGAAAGCATGGCTGACATCCAGATAAACTTCCATTGCTTAAGCCACACAATCAGTAATATTCTGTTATGATAGTCCTAGCAAACTAATACACCCACTAACCCAAAACTATGTTGAGTTCCATCCTGTCCTTCTCTTTCTGTTTTTAATAAGTCACTATATCCAGTTCATCCTAATAGTAAAAACATCTCTCTCTTCTAATTTCTTCTCTCCCTTTATTTCAGGCCTGTATCATCTCTCACCCTATATATGATAACAGTCTCTGAAGGGTTTCAGCTGCTTCTTTCTCCAGTCCCTTCTCCATACTGTTTCCGTAGATCTCTACTTAAAACAGAAATCTAATTGTATCCCACATCTGGCTGGAAACCTCTACTGACTCTACCTCACCAGATGCTAATGCTGGATTCCTTATCAGGGCCCCCAAAGTCTTCATAATCTGGATCCTAACTTACTTTCCAGCTTTATCTCTCTGCTTTGCTTCTTTATACTGTAGCTTTTGACCATACAAAACTCCTTTTTTTAATAGACTATGATCTTACATGTCACGAGCTATACTGCCTGACCCTTTCACTCTACTGTAATCCAGATTACATGTTCTTTGATTTAATGTCTTTTCCAAATGGCTGCACCACCATTGTCCAACATCATCCTTCTTTTCCCATCCCAAGTTTAAATCAGCCTGGTTATCAGAAACAGAGAAGTTCAGCATTAGTCCATAACTCCAAAAATAATGTACAAGGAGAAAGAAAAGGGATCGAATCCAGAGAAGAACAGAAGGAAACAGGTGAATGGGAGACAATAGGATAGAGGAGTTTAGGGTTTATCTCTGGTGTAGAAATGGCTTCACAGCTTCTTGAATTAATTGTTTTTCTGTTAGTTCAGAATTCCTTGGAGATGTGCCTCAATATTTCTTAGTATAGCCTTGTGCACAGGAAACTTAGAAAGGCTGCAGTTGAACATTGTGTGCAAGGCTCAACTCCAATATCCAAAATACATTGGCTTGTTCAAGCATAATAAATAACTAAGGAAGACACTGCTATATGGAATAAAAGTTGCAATGCAGTTAATAGTTGTGCTAACACTACACACTTGCTAAATTTTACTTACCAGATGCTTAAGAAAGACAGAAAATTATAATTCCAACTGGTCAGTGGTCAGAAGGTAATATTCAAAACATCCTACCACATGGATAAACAAGAAAATAATTAGAAATCAAAATGTTAGAGAATTCTGCAGTGAGCATGAATGTAATCCACAGGATAAACAACACTTGGTTGACATTTGACTGAATAAATTAAAACCCAAAGTAATTTGAATAAAAATTCAAGACATGTATCAGAGAAGTTCAGGACAGGAGACAAAAGATGAAATCTTCCTCTTGCCATTCGAGCTCTATTGGACTTTATAGGTAAGCCTAAAAAGAGAGGTCAAAGGACTGCTTTTTTTGTATTATTATCCTACAGCACTGTGGGATAAACTTCAGTGTAGCAAGGCCATAACTTGACTCGAGAAATCCATTAAGCTAAAAATGTGTACATTAAAGATAATGTGTGGGTGAAATTACCATACTCATAGCAAATAAAAAGTCAATCCAAACCATCCACCTTTTCTCATGTTTCCTTGAAACGAGACTAATAATAACAAATTAAAGACATTCTACTAGCCTTTCATTACTCTGTAAAACAGCATCAATAACCAGCTACCCAGTTATGGTGCTGGACATCTGACTGTCACATGCACTATACACACACACATACACACACACACACACACACACACACACACACACACAATGGTTTTCTCTAGATAATAAGGACTTATTTCACAAGGTTTACATAATCGACTCTTATCATTTATCTTATTACCCTGCAGCAAATATTTTCTGCAACAGTATTAGTTGTATAAAACTTCCATAGCTTGAGTTTTTGTACTTCAGGTTTACAGAAAATATCAGTCATTGACAAATCTGATTCTCCATGCTGAAAATACTTACTGCCTCTCACACACATAAAAAAGTAGATTTCTGCTTCCAGGAGACTGAAGAAGTACCTAAACTGATGGTTATACCATCACAAGGCTCAGGAGTTCAGCTTGCCCCAAATCTCCTCATTCATGTTATTGCTGCACTTGGTATTTAGGGAAAAAAAAAATGCCCATAGACTCTCAGAATTCTGATTGGAGAGAACACAGGATAAAAGGTTTGTCCTGGTGACCAGTGAAGATGCAGGAACTTAATGATGGTACAGAGTGAGCAAGGCCATTGCCTAATATATCAAATCCATCAAGAAAAATAATTACATCCATATCAATTATTGGTCTATTAGAAATAAAGACCTAGTGGAAAGACACTATCCAAAGGTGATTGTCTAATGCTTTCAAAATAAATGTCTTATCTCTGCCTTGGCATTTTCTGTACCATCAAAAGGCCATTATCCCATGACAGTTCCATTCCACCGACATTAACATTAGATACCAATTCTTTCTAAAGGCTCTTTACAACGCTTTGTCTCATTTGGTGGGTTTGCCAAATGTTCTTCACATTTCATTAATAAATTGACCCACACAAATCCCTTAGGACCTAGGGGAAATTAAGTTTCATTCTTTTTTCTTCTTCTACTCTAATTAATACAATTAAGAATGAAAAGATGTTATCAATAGATCAATCAAGTCTGGTAAATTAAGCAGCACAGTTTAAATGAAATAACATTAAACAGAAAAGCTATGTTAATAAATATAGCTATATACCATATGCAGCTATACTTAGTGGTTATATAGCAATTGTTATACTAAGAACTTTATATGTCTTTTGTTTTTGCACATACAAAAATCCTCCAAGACACGTATTATTTGTCCAGGTTAACTAAGCACTGAAGTCAGAATATAGGTCTGTTTGACTTTAAAGCCTGGGCTTATAAACATTATGCTTTACAGCCTTTTAGATGGTATATTCAAGGACTGCCTCAAGGACTGACTTCAGGCAGATCACATGGGCACTCCGTGCCTCGGTTTCCCTACTAATGAAAGTGAAAGTAGACTGATCTGTCTCATAGTGCCTCCTTAGATTATCTTAACCTCTTAGGTGATTAAGAAGACTAAACCATATTTTTAGGCAATGATTAAGTATAGTAACAAAAAATAAAATTATGTCTTTATATAAGAGTTATATTGCTAAAATCTTACTAGATCATGTTATTTTCCAGTTTCTGTCTTTTCAGTTGCTCCACGTGAATGCTAACTAATGACTTATAAAACTGCAATACAGATCTTTACTCTGTAAAGAATTCTAGACAAGTCAGTTCCAATAAAATACTAGAGTTATGTCTGGTAATGACACTGTAAGCCTTGATTCTTAAGTTCATTAAATGTTCTACATGTTCATAACTTGATCTTTCACTTGATTTTACTTTTTTAATAGGAAAATGCATCTTAATTCCCTTGAATTTATGGATCTGGAATAGCTAACTCATTGTCGATGATAACCTTTGGACTGTTCAGATAGCAGAAAGTTGTAACAAAGTAATTATAAACCTCAGAGAGGCTCCACATACGAATTTTTGTCAGTGGCTCTAAACCAAGAAGAAAATCAGCTGCTGGCACATCTTTGCCCAGATCTAGGCCTGACTTTCCACAAATGTAATCAAAGATCAGAGGGTAAGGAAAGATTAGCAGAGAATTGGCCTGCATGGAGGAATAATCTTTCCTTGAGGCTTTAGAGACCCATACAAAGCCGTCTTCCCTGTTAACAGATAATAAAGACAGACTAAGGAAGATCAGAATCAGCAGCATTTATGAGTTAGAAGGAACTGTGAGAATCTATCCAGTCCAACCTACCAACTTCTAGCAAGTCAGTATCAAGACCTTTCAAGGCAAGAGAGGAAATCTGACCTTTTAAAAATGGAACATTTATACAGGCTTGTTGTCCAGTCACAGGGAAAGGAAAGGACCAGAGAAAACTTTATTGAGATGCTCAAAGGCATATTAAGGGTCCCTTCTCTTTCCCCTGCTCCTCTCTGGGTAACAGCCTGAAACATCAAAATGGTCCTTCCCAGGGTGAAGTAGATGACCCTACTGTCAACCTCTCCATTTCCCAGCATGCTCCATCATTGCCTCACACCATGGTAACCACAGCCTCACTGCACGTTCAGTTTACATATTTCTGCAATGCCATTTAAATATAGTACCAATATTATTCTTTTTCTTTTCAAAATCTATAATTTTAAAATATTGAGTCCATTGTTCAGTATGATTTTATTACATTTTTAGAATCAAAAATCTTTTTATGGCTATATTTAAAGTATGCTTTCCATTATGATATCAATAAAAAATTATGTTTTGAGTCCAAGGAATTGATTTATGGCTAGCACTAGGAATTTGCTTGTGGCATAGGTTGAGGAATCCTGCATGATTCAATACATACAGTGTTTTGAATATAACAGGAAGATAGAGCAATGGAGGCAGAAATCATATTTAAATATGATCAAGGAGAGGCAAGACTAATTCTCATAGTGTGAAGAGTTAATCACTTAAAAATGGAAGATAAGAGCCTTAGATTGAATAATAGATTCTCCTATGGATGGGAAGAAAAAGAAAGTGAAAAGAGAAAGGACGTTGGTGGTTGGATGAGAAAGAAACTATTTATTTGATTACATTTATATTCCAAGACTTGTGTTTCAAGGCACTTATTCGAGTAAACTTTTGTACAAATTATTTTTGGCATATGCCCATAAAACTTAGGTGAAAGAAAACTAAACTGTCAAATTGCAATAAAGCTCTGGTTTGACAATTTAAGACAAAGATATTCAGAGTGAAGGTTGCTTTTCAATCCTTTAATCATCTGTTATGTCCTGACATTCTAGGGGTCTCAGAAGAGTGCATGACAAATAATATTCCATATGTGCAGCTAAAACTATCTGCAACAAGGGTAAGTGACAACTGAAGCACCCTGGCTCTAAGTGATTAATATTAACATACTAGAGCCATCCTTTCAATGACCTGCATGATGGATAAAGTCACACACAAAATAAAACGCACAGCTGGTTTCATTGTGTGACCCAAAGAGGCTGTGTTGATCTCCCCTGTCCTGGGGGAAATGCTCACTGTTCACTCACTGTATGAGTTTATTTGGAGGTTTGTGCTCACAGTTGTTGATTATCTGCCCATGAATTATCTAAACCAGAATCCAGCACACTCCCACTCTCTCTCCCTCTCCTTACCAGGGCACAATTAGTGATCTAATGGTGCTAACTACCTTTTTTTTTTCTTAACTGGAGAGAAAAATGAACTTGCTAAAGCAGCTTGCAGTATAGTCCAAAATTAAACATAAATGAGTTTTCTATGCTTCTGGATTTTCTGTGTTTTTTCAAGTGCAGAAATATTGGGAAAGATGCTATACAGGCAGCGTTCAGGAGGCTTTTACTGTGCTTGGTTTCCCATAAAACACATACTAAAATATATATCTTTTTTTTTTTTGAGATAGAGTCTTGCTCTGTTGCCCAGGCTGGAGTGTAGTGGCACAATCTTGGCTCACTGCAACATCCGCCTCCCGGGTTCAAGTGATTCTCCTGCCTCAGCCTCCTGAGCAGCTGGGACTACAGGCATGCACCACCACACCGAGCTAATTTTGTATTTTTAGTAGAGATGGGTTTTTTTGTATTTTTAGTATAGATGGGGTTTCACCATATTGGTCAGGCTAGTATTGAACTCCTGACCTCATGATCCACCCATCTCTGCCTCCCAAAGTGCAGGGACTACACGTGTGAGCCACTGTGCCCAGCCTACACATCACTTTATCCCATGCATACTGTAAACAGATGAGTAGCTGGGCAGGATAACATGCTGCATGAGCTCTAAGAACATTTTAATATAAACAGGAAAAGAAAGTTGGAAATTTTTCATCCGTGTACATGAAAATAAGTGGATTTTGATATTTGTGCATAGATTCATATCCTCATGATCAGAGCAAAGTATAAATGTTTTTGTGGTTAAAAACACTAATACTTTGCTTTGCTAGACATCTGCAAGCACTCTGTATATAGTATGCTTGCTGTATTGAGTTTTGCTTTAAATATTGGATCATGAAAGGGTAGATTCCTCCCTAGATTCATATTGGGGGGAAGGGAGGGAGGGGGGAGAGAGAGAGAGAGAGAGAGAGAGAGAGAGAGAGAGAGATAGAGACAGAGAGAGAGCGTGTGCTACTAGAATTTCTACAATGACATAATAATTTTTTTTTCAAATTTAAATGCATCCTCAATCATAAGAAATTATTCCAAACAAGTTAAAATATATTCAAGGCCTTACGGGAAAATGTTTTAAAAGAAAGTTGTGCTTTATTTAATGAGAGCAATGTTTTGCTACAAAGGGAATCATTTTTATGCTTCAACAACCAAATATTTTCTGTTCTATGCATTTGTGACATGAATGTACAATTTGGGGCAGTTATTCAGAGTTAAGTCCCTAATATTCAGCATTGTTCCTGAGCCTATCATACCGCACCCTTTCTTAATCATACTGTATGTAGTTGCTCATATAAATTCTGTAACTGAAAAAGGGAAGGAAGAAATCTAACAGAAAATTTCTTGCCAGATGGAGAAAACTGAAACATTACCCTTGTTTCTTTGCCAGCACAGATCCATTTTGACAAGCTGGAAATGATTTATGGGGAAAAAAACGTATTTACACTGGCAGAGATGTTATTAATTGCCACACAATGTTCACATTTTTGCATTGTTTTGTATATGATTACTTACTAGATTTAAATATACAGTCCAAATATGTGCCTTTTTTTGCATGCTGATTATTATATGACAGACAAACTTACAATACATGATGCATGCTATAAATTTGATTTAAACCTTCACAGACAACACCGCAGGAAAGACGTGTAGCAGAAAGCTACAAAGAGTGTTCAAAGGAAACACACCATTACTTTATGTGTGTTCATGTACACACAGGCACACATGATGCAAATAGTTTTAAAGGACTATATACAGTATATGGGAGCTGATGAATAATAAAACACTCTTGATGCATAAAAGTAATACTTTTATTACTTTTCAGAGTAACTGTTGCTATATGTAGCTACTACTAAAAAAGTTCCCAAAATGTTTGGAAATGAAAATATTAAAGCAATATATAATTTCCAAGTTGATAATTTTGCATCATAAAAGACTTCCAGATGTACTAACTTATACAACGGAAGTTTAGAAGAATATTTTTAGGTACATTATTTTAAGCAGTTAAAAAATAATGTATTTGGAGGGAAATTTCCCCCTCATGTACACATGTGGTTATAGGAAAATGAAAAATTGGGCTATTAAGTGAGAATAAAAGCGACTGCAGTAGTCATAAGTCGATTAATTTCAGAAATTGACCATTAGTTGCCTACCTCTTCATTGCTCTTACAATATTGTCACTTTTTTACACTAATATAGATGAATATATTTTTTACTACTTCAGATTTTAATCTCATATGAGATAGATGTTCTTATATAACAGCTATTTTGTCCAGGAAGCATTTATTATATATCTATGTCCATTGAGCACATTTTAAAATACTCTTATTTCTAGTTGTGGCAATTAATTTTGAAGATCTTAATTTCAAGCAGTCATATCAGCATTCCTATAAGCGTTTGTATACAGCTGTCCCTTAGGTTTAATGTTTTAGTAGCACAGTCTCTCTGCAATTAGTTTTATGCTCCTTAAATGTAAATCAGATGTAAGTCTCTATAAACACTCCCTCTCTATAGTGTTTTGCAAAGTGTTCCCATTGTATTAGGTTACTCTAGGAGACAAATAACTCTAAATGTGAAACAAAACCATGTGTATGTGCCAAAACTATAATTTAGCTGCTTATGATTTATCCAACTCCATTTTTGTTTGGGAAAATGGATTCAATATGTCTATTTGAAATTAGTGCATAAATAAGAGCTTATTGTGAATGATTAATGAGTGTAGTCCTACTTACATAAGATTAATTCCCTCCAAGGTCAATCTAGTCTACTGTGAATTTGGGTATTTGCCCAGGGACCCCTTGTGGGTGGTCTTCACTTTTCCAAGATGGGACACCCAGTAGGAAAGCAGGGACATACAGCTGCCAAATGTCATATTCGAGCTAGTTCTTCCACTTTATCTTTCCTAGAAACTTCCATAAATTTCAACCCCAAAGGGTCGTCATAGGATTTATTTGCTACATATCCCTGCATATGTAATCACCAGCTCAAAAATTTTGATTGAACATCTACTTTATATCCGGCACTCTGCTAACCATCACTGGGTGGCAGAAATTATAATAAAAATCACTGTTGCTATTGTTTTAATGAGTTAATAAATACAAAGCATTTAAAACACTGTCTGGCATACAGTAAGTACTCATTAATATGTGCTACTACTTTCATCCAGAATGTATTTGCTTTATGTTAAGATTCTTTTAACCAAGAGGGATTGGAGAAACAATAACAGTTCTAAGTAGAGTGTAAAATTATAAGTATATATTTGTATAATTTTAACTAAACTATGAAGTCCCTGACACGAGGAATGATATCTATTCTTCTCTATAGCCCCAGAGATCAGTAAAGTGCTGGTATTTAGTAGGTACTCAAAAATTATTCATTAAACTTCTGAAAAACTTTCGAATTTGAGGGTTATCACTCAAATGTCCCTCTAATTCCTGAACCAAAGAGTCTGTAATCCTGATCATTTAGGGTTGATGGAATAAACACATAATTCCCTGAAAGAGGAGCTTTCTTCTGTCTTAAGATGGCTCTAGAAGCATCAGCAGGAGTAGGATAGCTTACACAGGGGTTGGAGTTGGGGAAAGGACACAGGTGGGCTGTGTGACAAGTGATGCCAAGACAGAAAACAGCAACAGTAACTGAGGAACAGGAAATCTCCACATCTGGGACTATGAAAAGAAATTGACCTGCATGTTCTAAGAACATGAGTAACATGTTGGGAAAACCTGAAGTGGACATTTGTCAATTGTGTGTTAGCCTACCCAACATGCAAACACCTTCACTATTCAAGAGTAATTCCAAAAGAGGCAGGAATCAGGGCCAAAGGGAGAAACAACATTCCTTCCCTCTCCTCCCATACAATGGGTTATAAGCATAATATTGGGGCTTGATATGGAAATGAAAGGGCTAAGGGCTGCTATTGGCAATGGTGGTGGGTGAAGCGCCCAGAGACTGGGGCAAGTGGCTCCTGGCAGCAGCTTCAGCAGTGGCTTCCCAAGTTGACTATTTCTGTGGCATTTTTTCTGTAGAATTTGCTGCCAAACATGCTTTGGCTTCTACCTATTTTTTGAGCCTGGTTCTCAAGACTTCCTGGCTATTCTAAGAAGTTCCTGATATTTCTCCAAGACATTGCTTTTTTACTTCAGTTAAGCAGAGTCCATTTCCCTTGTTTAAAACCAAGAACCCTCATTTGTACGAGAACAAGGCCAAATGGAATACACATAATTGTCACCCAAACCCTTGACTGCCCAAGTCTGAGATCTTGTGATACTTCCTGACTATGTAACCTTGAGAATGCTACATGTTCCAAGGTATATCAGTTCATTCTCACACTGCTATAAAGAAATAACTGAAACTGGATAATTTATAAATTTAATTGGCTCATAGTTCCTTAGGCTGTACAGAAAGTATGACTGGGTAGGCCTCAGAAAACTCAGTCACAGCTGGAGGTGAAGCAGGCATGTCTTACATGGCTGGGGCAGGAGGAATAGAGTGAAGAGGGAGATGCTACACGCTTTTAAACAACCAGATCTCATGAGAACTCACTCATAATCAAGAGAAAGGGAAAGATCTGCTCCCATGATCTAATCACCTCACACCGTGCCCCGTCTCCAACAATGGAGATTACAATCCAACATGATGTTTGGGTGGTGCTATGAAAAAATACCTGAGACTGGGTAATTTATAAAGGAAAGAGGTTTAATTGACTCAGAGTTCCACACAGCTGAGAAGGCCTCAGGAAACTTACAATCATAGAGGAAGGCAACTCTTCACAGAGCAGCAGGAGACAGAATGGGAGCAAGCAGGGGAAATACCAGATGCTTATAAAACCATCAGCTCTTGTGAGAACTCACTCACTATCACGGAACAGCATGCGAGAAACAGTCCTCATGATCCAATCATTTCCCACCAGGTCCCTCCCACAACATGTGGGGATTATGGACTATAATTTAAGTTGAGATTTGGGTGGGGACACAGCCAAACCATGTCAGGTGAGGACACAAATGAATAGTGATAGCAACCATCTCAGAGCTTTGAAACAGGATTAAACTAGATAATAAATATGAAAACTTAAAAGAGTTTACAACACATAGTCCTCAACACAGTTTGTCTATTATCATTGGTTATAATAAGTGATGCAAAGCTAACAAATGAGACTCTGAGCTCTTGTGGCAATAGTGTTATCCTGCTTATGTTGCATGTCTCACTACTACATCTCCATACCAATGGAAATCATTTGGTCATATTTCAACATTTTCTCTGATTCATCTCACATAAAGAATATAATTTTAAGAAATGGTTTTATAAACACATGCATCATTTTCCCATGTTTGATTTTACACATATTCAAATACAATAAAAGTGACTTTTGTTTTTGTCCTTTCATGCTTTTACATCTTATAATTAGCTGCAGATTTAGATGAGAGAAAAAAAAAACTGTGAGGAGACATATATCTATGTCTCCTCACAATGTCCAGCACATAATGGGTGCTAAGTATAGGCACATTGATTGATAGCCAGCATTTAATTCAATTACTAGAGCCGTCTGGGCCACTACATGGTATAGTTTGCACCCAGCCATCTGGAACCTAGTCCCCATTAGCTAGGACCAGTGACACAAACCACAAAGTCACCCAGAGACGTGAAGGTGTGACTTGTAATGTCTGCCTAACTAAAGAGGGGAGATCCAACTCAGCCTTATTCTCTAAGTCCCTTGCACTATCTTACGCAGTTAAATAAACTGGCTTTCCAGAACAGAGCTAGCTACGTATCATAACAGTTTTCCTAAGGAGTTTCCAGTCCAGTGCTCCACGTATCCAGGTTGCAGGCAGCTGTAAGATTTGCTCTTCTGAGCCCCTCAAGAAACATTGGAACGATGAGTTTCAGTATCATTTTTTCTCCTTGGGGAGAATACTGTCACTGATTCCTCTCGCATACACTTTATTATCATCCAAGTTCCCAAAGGCACTTGAGAATATGTGATTAAAGGAATTCCCTCCTGTCATAAATACAATAAATCTAACTGGCTTTATTATCTAGCAAGGCTTCTTTTTTTTCTCTTTCAATCTAATGCTTCCTGGCTAGAGCTGAAGCCACTTACCAAATCAAATCTCTCTAACTCAACCTCACTTTTTGATGTTGAATCAAAAAGTATGCAGGTCAAGTCCCAAATTGCCAGTATACTGGCTGTCTCCAGATATGGTTTTCATAAAAAAAAGTCTTGTATGTTTTGGATGTTCTAGGATAGATGATAATGAAACTATAAACTTCTCCCATACATGTGTGTAGCACCCTTCTCTTTGCAGCATACTTTGCTTGCAGGGTTCTCTGCTGCTCCGACCATTACGAGGTCAATTTCTTTCCCTAACCTTTGAATCAAGGTTGAGCTTATAACTTATCCTGACCAATACACCAAGGCAGGATAACAGCATGCCAGTTCCAAGCTGAGGCCTCCAGAGGCAATGAAGCTTCTGCTTTCACTCTCTTGAGGTGATGCTGCTACCTTGTAAAGAGCCCAGGCTAATGTTTTTAAGGACAAGAGGCCACATGGAGTAAAAATGAGCCATTTCAGCTGAAAATTATTTTACCAACAACTTGACAGTGACAACATAATTGCTAGACATGTGAGTGAGGCAATCTGAGGCCATCCCACCCCAGATGAGTTGCCATGTCTGACTCTAGCCTCACGAATGACTCCACATGAGACCTGCAGATGAACCATGGAGCTGAGCCTAGTCAAAACTACATACCCACAGAATTATGAATAAAATTATTGTTGTTTTAAGCCATTAATCTTGGAGGTGGTTTGTTACATAGCAATAGATAAGTGAGTCTGTGAGTGTTCAATATAGGTTTGTTCAATGAATAAATAAGTGACTTCATTAGGTAAGAAAAAAGTGGGGAATCGCTTGCAATCCCTTATCCTTGTGGCCAGTCCAGCACATCAGCAGAACAGGTCAGCACCTATTTGGCGTAACAGCTTTGTCTGTACTTGTTTATGGTAATGATCACACAGACCTCACGAGACTAATTTCTTACATCCTATCATCACCTAGAAATTCTGGCAGAACCTTCCCTACAGTCATTAGACTTGCCTTCTAGTCCAAAACCTGTCTCTTTTCAAGATAGATGGCTTTTGGAACAGTCATGACCTCTCTGAATAAAGTAAACAAACATTCCAGTTTGCCTAGGACAATTCCAGTTTAATGCCCCTTTCTCTCTCAAAATAGCTTGATTTGGACGAGAAATTATATGATCACTTTATTTCTGAGTCTCAGCTTCTTATAAATCAGAAATAATGTTAAGCAGATATACAGCAGGATTGTTTTCAGAAGTAAACAAAATAACACATGTGTAGGTAATAAAGCACTAAAGAAAAATAGGAAGGAACTACCTACCAAAAGTATTGATAAACATCTTTGAAACAGTGGTTTCGAAGAGGAATTAATATGAATTAATTCCCAAATGGTTTCTTCCCACCTGCAATAATTATAACAGTAATTATAACTATACATTGAATGCCTACTAGGTTCCAGACACTGAAGGAAGCAGCTTATATGTTACATAAGTGCCCCATCACTTGACCCACTAGTGGTTATAAACCAGTCATATTCCTAGCAACCAGTTCAACTTCCCTCCCAACTTGTTTCTGGCTTTTGTGGAAAAAAAAATCACAGCATTTGGCTGGACATTTATTTCAAGATCACCAAAGATTATGTGGTGGTTAAAAAATTCCCCAAATACATTTTGACAGTTAGACAAGAAGTCAGCCCTCGGCAGTGGTACTTCTCAGGTAGCTACCAGTTTGGAACTAAGTCTAAAAATGGGAGAAATGAGATCCTCAAAAATTAAGGTATTTTGAGAGCGAAAATACCATATCTGGAGATAGCCAGTATGCTGGCAATTTGGCACTTGACCTGCATACCTTCAATTCAGCATCAAAAAAGTGAGGTTGAATTAGAGATATTTGATTTGGTAAGTAGTTTCATATAATTATGAGAGAATATTTTTATTACTCATCTTAATAAATACTCATATGTGCATTACCTCATTCATCTACAAATCCTTATTATTATCCCTGTTTTGCAAATAAGGACACTTGCTGCCTACAAAAGTTAGATAACGTGCTCAAAGTCACTCATCTAGCAATGTATTCAAACCAAGATCTACCTAATTCCAGAGTTCTGCTCTTAAATTCTCTTCTAAAATCCAACATTAAATTACCTCTTGTGGTAGATGACAAATGAGGGCCACTGCAAAAAAAATTTTTTTAACTTATTTTAGTCCTATTAGAGATAAGCAGATTGGGTTAAATGCTAGTATATTAGAGCCCTGAGGTTTTCAGATGTAAATCAGTAAGTTTGACTGGAATGTTGGATGAGGGGTAAGGAAATCAAAGGCAAAGTATTCAGATGGAGAGAAAGAAGTGGGATAAAAGAAAGGGGGTATGCAGAGGGGATACTCAGGCAAGAAACAGTGGGATAGGGAATCCTATGGACATTGAGTCAAAGAAAGTCAGCCCTGGGCAGTGGAACTTCTCAGACAGCTACCAGTTTGGAACTAAGTCTAAAAATGGGAGGAATGAGATCCTCAAAAATTAAACTTTTTACTATGTTGACAGGGACTGGCACAGCCTTCTTCATTTATATATAAAAAAAAGCTCTGTTTTAGGTCTAATTCATAGGCAGAAACACTAATGTCCTCCCATTATTCATTGATGGGTACTTTATACTTGTTTTTCTGTTGCTTAATAAATAAATTAGAACATAAACTTGTTCAACAGCCAGTCATTAGTGCAGTTATATCTACTGTTCAGAAAACTGAAGGACTATTGACTCTGTTCAGTTTAATGAAGGAAAATGAGTCACAGGAGATCTGGGCAGGAATGACTCATAGCTACACCAGCAGCCTTCTCTCCATTGTAAACGACTTTACATCATTTGTAGTCAGCAAGAAGCTAAAAGAATGTTGATGTTTCTTTCCTGAATGGTTAACTTCCTAAGTTCAGACAGACTGAAATTGTGTATAACAGGAAGTTAACATTTCTATCACAAAGGAACAATCACATAAAAAGCTAGCAGGCAGTCAGATATCTCATCAGCCTTTTAGAAACTGAGTGTAGTGTTGTCCTGAGGAGGCAGAAGAAGATCTTATAGGAGGAATGTCCTAATTACAAAGTCCTTCTGATACAGTAATTATCAGAAGAGAGAACACCTCAAAAATCAACAAAACACATAATTGAATTCTACTTTGGCATAGTGTTACCAGAAAACTTACAAGCAGCTCTTTGGCTCGTCATGAGAACAGTTTCTTTCCCTTTTCCACACCTCAGCCTTGAAACAGACATGCCAGTGATACAGTTATAGATGTTATTAATAGGGACGGTAAGAAAATTTGACATTTTTCAAAAGAAAATTTTCTCAAACATAGAAGTAATGATGTGTGTAGACACTGGCAGAATGGCCTAGCAATAGGATTCTGCAAGCCAAGACTACAAACGGAGGCAGGTTCTTATGAAAAAGGATTACAGTCACCAAAGGACAGGATGATCCACAAATTATATGCAATTATTGAATAAAAAACAAAAAAGTATGCATGGAAATAGTCACAGCACACATGGTTCTGAATGTGGATATTTATAGGCTCAGAAATAGACTTAAGGTAAATTATCTTGGGCAATACCACACGTCTATTACTCTTGGCTTCCCCTTGATCTCAGCTTGATTGAGGCCACCTTGGGGAACGTTTGGAATTCAGATTAGAATTTGATGTTCAAAGAATGATACACAACCAAATTGTAGGTAAATGTAATAACATTTTCTCAAAGTTTTCCTGAAGAGAGAAGCTTCTGTTTAAGGTAAATACTTTACATTTTAAAATTATGGAGCTGGTATGGTGAGAAAAATAGAGATGACCCTTATACTAAAGATACTTAAAGTTTAGTAGGGGATATCAACAAGCAAATGGGTACTTACTATACATTTAAATAGATCACTATGATGAGATCTATGCTAGAAACTGCACAGAATGCTACAGCAGTGTGTAGGAAGAGCTCCTAATACAGACTTGAAAAGTCATAAGGGCCTTCTTGTATTAGTCAGGGTTCTCCAGAGAAATAAAACCAATAGGATGTGTATATATAATTTATTTTAAGAAATTGGCTCACATGATTGTATAGGCTTGGCAAGTCCAAAATCTGATGGGATGAGTAAGCAGGCTAGAGACTAAAGAAAGTTGTAGTTGGAGTCCAGAAACAGTCTCCTAGGGCAGCAGAACCACTTCTTGATAAGGAGAGGTCATTGCTCTATTTGGGCCTTCAACCAATTGGATGAGGAAGGCACACATCATGGAAGGCAATTTGCTTTACTCAAAGTCCACCAATTTAAAAGTCAATCTCATCCAAAAACACCTTTATAGAAACATCCAAATCATGTTTGACCAAATATGTGGACACTGTGGTCCAGCTAAGTTGACACATTAAACCAACCATTATGCTTCCTAAATATACAGTCCCTACAGTGAGACTAGAGGGATAAGTAAGAGTTGATCAGGCAAAGGCAGAATGACGGGGAGATGGAGAGAAGGGCTCAGGCAGAGCACAGAACATGAGCAAAGGTCCACAATCTGGTATTACTAAGTTCAAGGAGAGCAAGGGTTTGTGTCTGTTTTGATCACTGATGCAGCATGATCAACCACACCTGGCCTATGATAGACAATTATGAGTATTTGTGGAATGACGCAGAGTTAAAGGGTGAAAACAAGCCATGTTAGGCAGTATAGATTCATTTTATAGGCAATGGGAAGTCATTGGTGGATTTTAAGCAAAAGGTTTGCATTTTCAGAAACTCAAAATTATTATCAAATGCTAATCACAGCATGATATATTTATCTGAGTCATAACATAGGAGCTAGATTTAACAGGCTACACATGAGTATTTTTTCCTAGAGTGCTCTGACTTTAAATGTTTTTATTGATAACCTTTCGTTGTTGTTGTTGTTCTTCTTGTTGTTGTTGCTAGAAACAGGTTCTCTCTCCATCACCCAGGATGAAGTGCAGTGGTACATTTACAACTCACTCACTACAGCCTCAAACTCCTCATCTTAGTCAATCCTCCCACCCAGCCTCTTGAGTAGCTGTGACTTCCACCCCACCTAGCTAATAACTGTTTGATAATACAGAATTTTAAACAGTAAAATCTAAGTATCATAATACATTAAAAATGGAGCTTCAAGCAGATTTGATAAGAATCAGCATGCCATAATGGTCCTGTTTTTGCTGGCATAAGTATAGTAATATGGCCTTGCATTTGCTCATAGAAATGCTTTTTCATCTTCAAAGTGCTTTTCAATCATTAATTAATACTTATAATGCTGCTTTTAGAACTTTCATTGCATCTCTCATCATACTGGCATAAAAAGGCTAAGGCAGGAAATACACACACACACACACACACACACACACACACACACACACACAAACACAGAACAGCTTCTTCTCTATAATAGTAGTGAGATACAAATATGTTTTATTTTGTCACCAATTAATATCTATTTTTGTCTTTCCTTTTCCTGAAAGCTGTTCCTTCTAGACTCAAACTACTAAGGTCAACAAGTAAAACTGTAGAGAAAAGTGAAATTGGGACAGAGAACCAAATGTTCTTCTCTTTCTTCTCTCTTTATCCAAACTCCATTTTTGTATGTCAAAATGATTTAGGAAAGAAGATTTTTTTTAATAACATGAAGGGGAGCAAGGATAAAAAGGCAATAAAGGATAGTAGTAGTTAGGAAGAAAGGAGCAACTTGAAAGACAGACCTATAAGGGCAAAAACAAACTGGTTCAGGGTCCTAGGAGAGCTCTTTCTCTAGAGTGAAAGCAGAAATTTTGTGTTATGGACTGAATTATGCCTGACACCACCCCATCCATTCATATGTTAAAGCCCTAATCCCAGTAGCCCAAAATGTGATCATACTTGAAAATGGGGCCTTTAGAGAGGTAATTAGGTAGAATGAGATGATATAGGTGGGCCTTCATTCAACAGGACCCTTGTCCATATAAGGGGAGATTAGGACTCAGACAGAAGCAAAGGCAAGACAATGTCAAAACAACTGAAGATGCCCTCTTTAAGCCAAGGAGAGAGGCCCTTAGAAGAAACCAACTATGCCAACACCTTCATCTTGGACTTCTAGCCCCCAGATTATGAGGAAATACATTTCTGTTGTTTAAATCTTTGCTGTAGCAGCCCTTGCAAACTAATACACTTTGCAGATAGTGATAAACTTGTTTCATTATCATAACAAAGATCCTTTCCAAAGAAGTTCCAGTTGTATCTGTAACAAGTCCTCTAGTAGTTTTGTGTGTGTGTGTGTTGACCACTATAATCAAACATTGATTTATTTTTCTAAGTACCCAGAATCCTCCAGTTAGATCCAAGCTGGGATTTTCATGGAAAAAATAAACCAAGAATTGGATTAGTTTAAGTCCATTGGATTTTCAGAAATAATTTCAATATTACTCAAGTGTGTTCATAATGATGTTTTTCCCTTGTCTGTTCCACTCAATGGGGGCCCTGTGTCTTTGTGAAGCAAATGGGCACAACTGTCTTTGGTGGGCATTTATGAATACATGCATAATGTAATTTTATAGTTTACAAAGTTCTAATGATCCATTATCTCACTTGATCTTCACAATAACACTGAGATAAATCAAGACAGATGATATAGTCTTTGTTTAACTGATGAGAAAAAGGCTCAGAGAGCATAAGTCAGTTGCCCTATATCACACAGCTTGTAGAATTACTGTGCAAGACACTCTGCTAAGTGCTGACCAAATCGATTTACTTTTCTTCCCAGACCAGATGTCCACAACTCATGGCTCACTGGCCAAATCCAGCCTGCCACCTGTAGTGAATGAAGTTTTGTTAGAACACAGCCACACGCATTTATTTACATATTGTTAGGGACCGCTCTCATTCTACAACAGCAGAGCTGAGGAGTTGAAACAGAGTCTGCATGGTCCAAAAAGCCTAAAATATTTCCCATCTGGCCCTTTAAAGAAAAGGTTTGCCAATCCCTGTTTTACACACACAATCAAGCTACATTTCCCTGCAATCTCTTTTGCAATCCAGGAGCTCTCTCTTTTTCCTCCAGGGCATAGGCAGAAGGCCCACTGGAAGATTCTAAGGCCTTAGAGAAAACTCAGAGCCTCTAGATGGAAGACATTGTAGAGTGACATAGAGCAGAATCCCATAGCAATATAGCATTGGTCTAGGACCTGCCTGAGAATAAACCTTATTGTATTAAGCCACTGAGGTTTGAAGGTTTTAACAGCAATTAATGTATCCTAAGACAAAAGCAGAACTTGTATCTTTTTATACAAAACCTGGAACTGTTTCCCTTTTTGAACTAAAAAAGGTAGCCAGAAATGAAAAGGAATAAGGAATCAAGAACAGAGTCCAGAGCTCAGGACAATATCACACTGATCCCTCTTAGAGTAACCTTACAGCAGGAGAGGCAAATGGGTTTCATCTCACCTGCCTATTCTGACAGTGGGCAGTGGCTGACTCAGGTGCCTATTCTGAAAGCAAAGCTTCCAAAGCCACCTTCAGGCTCTAAAGAAAAAAGTGGCAATGCCATCTAACAATACCTACCATGGGCTTGGAAGTTCAGAGTGGAAGCTGCCATCCACACCTCTGATATTCACCCGAATAATGAGAAAGCATTTTCTACCTTAAGGGTATGAAAGGAACAACTTTCAATATGAGCTTCACCATCAAATATGCTGCTACTAATGAACAGAATTGGAAGCATATCCTAAACACCAGTTTCAAATGATTTGGCATGGTGAGAAGCAGTGTTTAAATCAGAGAATTAAAAACTAAAAATAAAAAACATAAGACCACATAAACTAATGTCACCAAATAACAAATACTAGCCCTGATACCAGAAGTTTGGCTCCATCTTTCTTTCAGGGAAAATAACGTACCTTTCAAGGCGTACAGTTCATTCAAGCCACGTGTTTGTCACATAGAGATTTCTCTCAACAATCTTCCCACATAAGTGGGAAGGTTTATTATTATTATTTACTTTCCTAAGCTTTTCTGCATTTAGTTGGAAAGGTGTGGAAGGGGAGATTCTCATGAGGAAAAAAATATCCATTTGATCTGGAACAAGACACAATTAAGAAAAAGAAAAAAATGATCTTTATGTCTTCTGCAACTTGGAGTTATTACCCAAGCAAGCCGTGGATCTCAAAATTCTGCTCAAGTCTTCTGTGTTTTCTCCAGCTTGCTCCTGCCAATGAATACAGACTCCTCAGAAATACGGTCTGCTCTGAAGTTTCATTATATGTCTTTCATGAGTATTTACTTTCAAGGCAATTGTAGTAAATAGAAATGAGGTAGCAATATGCTATTTCCCCCGACCCTTCTTTCCCTTATTTTGGTAACACCATTGCAGGTCATTCTCCTCTTACTGAAAATTTTTTCCATCTTGTTTTCCAGTGTATTATTTTTATATATTTGTCAGGTTGCTTACAGGCACTGCAGCACCAGTGAAAGGTTTGTGGTAAGTGGTTCCTGCTCGAATGAATTACCCAACTTTCATGAACAGCCATGCAGAAGCAAAGCAGGCAGAAAAATAATGAATACATTTGTACCATGGCACTCTCCCCAGCTATGAGCATCTCACAACCATACAATTTCCCCACGAGGAAAGACAAGATTGCACTGTCATTAGAATAGGTAATCATTAGGTTTATCTTTTATATAATTTGTAACATCTTAAACTATTCTATGTAGCCTCATTACTGCCAAGAGTCCTCTTTAACTGAGATGATAAGTAAATAAACTAGAAATTATATACCAACAAGAACTTAGAATATGTTGTTTTAGTGTATGTCTGAGAGCTCCCTTCAGCAAACCTAATCTGCACAGCAGTTACCATTATTTCTACCTCAATGAGCATCTCCTAATTGCTGTGTTATTGCTTGTGAAGAAAATATATTATTAAAGTCCACAACTCATGACTTGTTGCACATCTATGCATGAAAAAAACTTTTATTTCATCAGCTTTTAATCGGTTTCAAATAGAATGATTAGCAGGAGGGTCTCCCCACCTCAAATGTCTGTTCATTACCATTTCCTAATGCCAACGTATCCTTCTAAAAGTCAAGATGCATTCATAATTTATTCAGAGACCTGAAGATTTTTATTAAACCAAATCTATTTAATTCTCCATGAATCGGCTCAAGATGATTTTGGTGGCTTTTTATAATGAACAACAATTAGAAACTCCAAGGACTCAGAACCTGCATTTAGTTGTTAATGTTTTATGCTCTGCTGTTGGTCTGTTGCCAGATAATGATCCACAGAGCATTAAAATTTTGTATTAATATTATCTTTACAAATGTGATATTGCTCAGTGGAAGATGAGATTTCCAAAGGCTTCTTTCTGTTTGTGTTAGGTGGTTGTTAGAAATTTTATATTAGTTAGATATTTCAGGATGAAATATGGGCCTCTGAGTCAGGGATTTAAAAATCTCAAGACCCTTTTTCTTCCTTTACTATAGGATAATCTAGAGTAGGTCATTCACATCAGCTCATTTTCAGTTAAAGTGAAGTCATAACACCCTTGTGGTTTCTGAATGAATTTAAGAAGGGTAATAAATTTTAAAACTAGATTTCATTCTTTAATAACCAAATAATATCTTCCTTCATGATTAAAAACAACATGGGTCAAGGGTCATACTTAAGTATCAATCAATAAACATGGAAAGATATATTCTTCTAAGAGTGGTAAGTAGTATATTTTTGTTCACTTGTGACAGATTTGGAAAGTTGATCATCAACATTCAGCAAATTTCTGCCAAGATACCTGATTCCAGTAAGAATTTGATTTTTCAAGGACGCTAGAGGTCATCATAATGACCTAGTAAAGCCTCAAATATTTGTAAGAGCTGAATAGCAGAGGTAACCAAAGTTCTCTTTGACTAAATGCTGTACTTTGGGAAGAACATACCCGGGGTGGAAAAAGATCAGGCTGATACCCACCTAGCTGGTCATATTAACTAAATCAGCCAGCACGGTTATATAAGTCAGTGATCCATTCTTATCCCAAAAACTTCAAAAGGATGGCACCACCCTATTATCCATATGATTTCAGATGAGTCTGGTTTGAGAATGAGTGATGGAGACCCTGCCACCCCACCCTTTCCATAACATTCCTATTCCCATCTAGAGTCTGGCCAACCCAGTAGCTACAAAACTCAGACTGGCTTCTTTAAAAATAACACTGGACTATTAAGAAGATTGCCCTAGGCCAGAATGCAAGGGGGGAAATCTTGTAGTATTTGCTAGGCTAACCTTTGCTTTAGTGTTTTGCCTTCAGTTTTTCCAAATGTCACCCACATGACACAAACATAAGAAATTGCCTTTGGATTTTCCACAAAGAAAATATTAAAGGCATCATCTATGCCACTACAGCATATGGTCAGAGGGATGAGATCTGTAATCAGATTACCCAGATTCAAATTCTGCCTCAACCATGTACCACCTGGATGACCCGGAACAATATTTAGTTTCAGTTTTCTTATCTGTACTAGTATAGACATAACCATAATTCCTACTTCCTAGACCTCTTGAGGGAATCAAATGAATTATTATCTGTAATGCCCTTAGAATAGTACAGAGTAACTAAGAAGTGCTCAATAAATGTCAGTCATTTTCATTCAATGTACAGAGGCTTACCGAGTGCCCACTGGAGCTTAAACATTATTTAGGCACTAGAGATTTAGGAAAATTGACAAATATTTCCATCTTCTTGGGTTTCACTTCAGATACTAAATAAGTATATATAAAATTGATACTATATGACTTAGGAGCAATAGAAAGAAACTAAGATGGCAGGAATACAGGAAATTCTGAAGTGATTTTTAATATAATGAAAGGAAGCCTAACTGAGAAGGGGACATTTTAGTGCAGGTCTGATGGAGACAGAAGAGTGAGCCAAAAAGATATCTGGAGGAAAAGTGGTTTGTGCAGAGGAAACAGCAAGTGCAAAAGCCCAGAGGCAGAGCATGCATAACATGTTTTTAAAATAGCACAATAAATACTAGCTACTCAGACCTACTGAATCTTTAAGGTGTTGCATCTCTGGAATGGGCGTTGTAACAAGTGCTTTCGGTTTTATTGGTAAATACATGCTGATCTGATTGATCCCTTTTTATTCTACACATATCCATGAGTCTTCATCATTCCAGCCCTGACTTGCAGCTGCCCTATAGACAGATAAACTTGGAATCCACTTTGGAGAAAAGATGCAGTGGTTGATAACAGCCAGAAAGCACGCTGGCATACATTTACATTGGATGAAATACCAATTCCATTTAGCTACAGTGTGTGATGCTTCTTTTATTTGCATGGGAGATCAACCATATAAGGCATAATAACTTCTTTCAGAAGTTCATTGCTAGTCCCATACTAGCTTCTCCCAGCAGGAATGGCTGGCAGCTCTTCATGCAGTAAGTGGAAAGCCATAGTCTGTCAAAGCATCAAGCGCTAATGAAATAAACAAAAACTTTTCTTACCTGAGGCAGGTGCCAAAGCCTGCTACTCTAAGTGCCCCCACTGGACACAATTTAGACTTGCTTTCAAATGTTAAAAACAAATAGGTTCTCCTAAGTGCAATTAAAACTAAGCCACATATCGAATCTATTGATACTGATGGAGCTATTTTGATTCCAAGGCTCTTAAGAGTTGTTTCTGAGAATATCACATAATTTGGTAATTATTATTTTATGCTAATATATGATGAGGAATTTCGAAAACAGTCATGAGCTTCCTAGACTTTTATAATAACCTTGAATCAACAGTGAGTATTTCTCCAAAGAACAAAGTAGTTACCATGTCATTATAGCACAGTATGATTTAATTTAAATGATTAAATATACTGGTTTAATAAGATGCATTTTCATATTAAAAATACTTTACATCCCCTCCTGTTTCATAGCTCCTTTTCCCCAACTCAGAATAAAAGTCTAATTCCCACCCATGTCAATTATTTCACTATTTCTTTTGACTTAAGGGTTGTATTGGAGAGGTCTTTTCCTATTTAGTTTTTAAACCGATCTAAAAAAGTCCCCTCCTCACAAGTATCTGCAGTTCTTACCATCAAAAATTTATACTGTGGGTAAATGAAACTTCTCTGGCAAGATGAAAGAGGGTACTGAGTCATCCTGACTGTATCTATAATCATCCTATCTACAGGCATCCTGTCAGGCCTAAAGAAATAGCCATAAATGTTTGTAGATTTAGGAATACCCTTAACAACAGTGTTCATAATATCTAAAAAATGCCAATTATTATGCATCCTAGCCCCACATTAGGGCCCTTGGATAACTCTATTTAACTTAGATTATTAGTACCTAACAGAGAGAATGAAAGACCAGCAATCTTTGGCCAGGAGGGAAAAGTCTAGAATATGAAATAGGATACTTTCCAGCAGGGCAACATGATGGAAGGAAATTGACACCTGAAGAGCATAAAATCATTAGGTTCCTAAGCCTAATGGAGACTGTTTAGAAATATGCTTAGAGACAATGGCCCATAACAAAGAGAGAAGAGGATAGTTAAGGCAGGTTTTACCTACTGTCTTCTCCCTAACCATGGAAGAATTCAGGGTGCTTTGCACAACATTCAAGGCCTTTAGGTTTTTTTTCCTAGTCCTTCACCTAACTCAATTTTTTCTCTTCACCCAGTCTTGTTATTTCCTCTTCAGTTCCCAGACCCTAAGCAAGTGCTGTAAGTGCATCCTTCAAGCCCAAATATGGCAAATACTCCCAGTCCCATGATAGACCACTAAAGACTGCACTTCCTAATCATTCACAACACACACTCCAAGCAGCCACTAATGATTTATCATTATTGACTGGTGACAGAGAGCTATTTATTCATAATTTTAACCCTGGCCCAACTAGTAGTCATGATAACCTCTGTAGTCCATGCTGCCCAGTGATAGAAACTGAAAACTACATCATGTTGTGAGAATGGATCATAATTTAGTTAACAAATTCTCTGTTGAACACACAGTTGCTTCCATTTTTCATAACATCAGAAAAAGTTTGCAGTAAATACATTTCTAAAATATAGAAGAATATAAGCTGCATAAGGTAAATTTGTTGGGTCTGTTTCGCTCTTCTAATACAAAGCCTAGCACTTAGTAGATGCTTACTAAGAATTTCACCTGACAACTGATAGAGGGAAAGACCTTTGAGAAACACTGCAATCCAACAACTCATTAACATACAGGAGCACAGATGAAGGAGAAATTAATTTTCTCATGAAGAATTAGAAGATGATACAGAGAAGAACTAACATTTGACCTGGATGTTAAAGGATAAATAGAAATTAAATACTACAGGAAAATGTGGAGGCAAGCATTCCAGATAGAAAGAACAGCAAGAAATAAAAATAAAGATGTAGAAGTATATTGGCTTTTGAAGAATTCTGAATTGGTGTAATGTAATATTGGAGCAATGATGTAAATCTGGAAGACTAATAGGCTAAGACTAGATTTTGAAAGATCATGTATACATGCTAAGAAATTTGGATTTAATCTTATAAGAAAGGAAGATGAGCAGAGATGGACCCTATAGACATAACTATTATACTTTTACACGTTTCTCCTTAAGATTAAACAGTCATGTGTGTAAAGATATTTATTACAAAATGTTTAAATAAAATTTGTTATAATATTTCAAATTCTAAATATAAATGAGCATTAAAGGGGAAAGTTAAATGAATGATGGTCCATATATAAAATGTCACCACTAAAAACAATGATGATCTTTATTTATTGATATGGAAAACATGTCCACACTATAATGAGGGAGAAAAGGTTACAAAATATGCAGAGCATGATCTCTGTTTTGTTTTGGGTGATATATGCATAGAAAAGAATCTAGAAGGATATACAACAAAATGTTAGCAATGGCTATTTCTGGATAGCATGATTGGGGAAAATCTTTATGTACTGACTATTTTTTATATTTTATTGCCTATTTTTTACATTGCAGATGTATTATTTTAAAAAGTCAGAAAAAGCAGTGACTTTTTAGAAAGAAGTCAATTTTATAAGTACATTTACTTACCAGATAAGATTTACTTCATCTTTCTCTTTGTTTCTGTTTCTCTGATTCTCTCTTTCTCTGTTAGGTCATAAATACCTAGATCTATCTTCATGGCCATCTTCACCTATCTAGGAATATTTTAGCTCAATATAATACTTAATTGTTCTTAAAATGCCTGAATGGTACTGCAAGAAGCTTGGCAGGAAAATAATATTCAACATGCTGAATAATAATGATTATGGAACTACAGGTCCAGCTGAAAGGTGGTAAGAGTATTAAATGAAAAAAAGTGCCATTATAGGCCACAGGGCATTGCAAAGACACAAGAAAGAAAGCAAAAAGCACCCCTAATAACTTAGCAGGGCAGTTGTGGTGGGAAAGAGACTTTCACCACCCAAAAATGGTTATATAAAACTGCAATAATTGTAGACCACAATCAGAAAGTGATCAGATGTGTCAACTCCTCAGCAGCCAATTAAAGTCTCTACCAAGATAAAAGTAAATTCTAGCCATAAACTGGGTCTATCCGGACTCTCTTACAGCTTACAGATAAGAGAAGGAACTCAGGTAGTTCTGATTATGTAGCTGAAATGCGAATTGCAGCAAAAAAGAACATAAAAACATATATACTTCTCCAATATTTTTTTTTAGATGGAATCTCAATCTGTTGCCCAGGATGGAGTGCAGTGGTACAATTTCAGCTCACTGCAGCCTCTGCCTCCCAGGTTCAAACAATTCTTGTGCCTCAGCCTCCCCAGTAGCTGGGATTACAGGCATCCACCAAGACACCCAGCTAATTTTTGTATGTTTTAGCAGAGACAGATTATTGCCATGTTGGACAGCCTGGTCTTGAACTCCTGACCTCAGGTGATCCACCCACCTCAGCCTCCCAAAGTGCTGGGATTAGATTACAGGCTTGAGCCACTGTTGCCAGGCCTATTTCTCCAATTTAAAAAATGTGATTGTGATTGATAGGCTGGGAAAATGAATGTAAACAGTTCTCACCCAGAAAGAAACAAAAAAGAAAGCAAAATATTTTGGGAATACTTTCATTTTAGTCATTTTAAAGTATGTGTAATAAGTATGTGGAACACTTTTTTATTACTACTAATATTTATACAATAAAGAGGCATTTATAGTTCATTACTGCATCCCCAGTGGCTAGAATAGTCTTGAGAACATAGTAGGTGCTCAATAAATATTTATATTATTAATTGTTCTATTAATGAATTTTAGAAGGAAGTTATACAATTGGTTTAGACAAATCAGAGAATTTGGAAATAATTCATAATTCTGGTGAAATATATTAAATTATTGATAAAGACATGAGGTATGATAATAAATCATTTATATTTGGTGCTGAAAAGTAATGATCTCAAAGGGCCCTCCTTTAAGCATTCTGTGATATTAGGCACAATGGAGTTGGAAAGCTTCAGCTTAGAAATCAAGTATTAGAATCTTGGATCATCACTTAATGTTTTGACTTTGAATTAGTAAATTATTTGATCTCTTATACCAAGAACCTTACTTACCTCATCTTTAAAATGAGGATAATAATAAAATCTGCCCAACTCATCACATATATTTACATTATATTGTGTTAAAATTCTAAATAAGGGTTATTTTGTTGTAGAAGAGGATTTTTTAACTGGACAATTAATTTATCTTTTTATTTATATTTGACTCAATAAGGTCTTGAAAATGGAGTGGTAGAAAAAAATATGAGTGATTGCATTCTATTAAGCACATTGCAAACATTACCTCTTTACTTCAAAGTGCAAACAGTATCTTAATTTTAAGGAAAAGGAACTGATGTTTAGACAGGTGCAGTAACTTGAGCAAGTCACACAACCAAGAACTGGTAAAGTTCAGTTAGTACTGAACGGTATCATAACCTTATCTTAACTAATTACATTTTCAACAACCCTGTTTCCAAATAAGTTTACATTCTGAATTACTGGAAGTTGGACTTCAATATATATTTTTAGGGGAATACAACTCAACCCATAAAAAATGGGTATCCTCAACAATTCAGGTAATTGAAAATGAATACAATGAAACACATGTTATAAAATCGACAATTTTTAAAACAGAGTCACATGGAAAGAATACCTATAGAGGTCTAAACTCCTATCAGTAGCCATCATTCAGCAAAAGTAAATATTTAAAATCCTATAGAAGCAAGGTTAAGAAGGAAATTTAAAATTAAATAGCACCCAGAAGAGCTCCTAATTGTATTCATGCTATGTAAAAAGCATCTCAAAAAAAAAAAAACAAAAAGAAACTGTAAAAGTTACTAGACTTGTTTGTATTCAAATGAGCAGTTTAATTACCAGAGGAGACAGAGATCTAACCCCATACATCTACCCACATACAAATCATCCTGAATATTACTTTCCACAGAATTGAAATCTGGAGGGGAGAAACTCCCTCATTCTGTCATCAATGTCTGCTGACTTCAGTGAAGCATAAAGGCGCCCAAGCACAGGGAGGTAAGTGGTAGGAGTAGAAGCCTTGTCATTACCCAGCAGTATGGATCGTGTTATTGTGTCTGACCCTGAGTTCTGCATGGTCACCCACCTCTGCATTGAGTACCCAGGGGATAATTCATCATAAATGAAAATGTTCTTGGTAAAGGTTGGGGGAGGAGTCAGTGGTCATGGCTAAAGCTGGGATTTATGGCATTATAATAAGTTAATTAACTGCTGCACTCATTGCTTTTTAAAGAATGAGAATAGCATCTAAATGCACATGCTTATTAGGAAAGATATCTTAAGGCATACCAAATGCTCGTTAAGGAAAGTGTCTCAAGATGAATTAAAATATAGTTTTATGAGGTCTAGGCCTACACATTAATCATAAGAACTAGAGAATTACAGACTAATGGTACCATAAAGATCTGATTGAGTTACATTTGTGGGCATATGCTGAAATTGCCAGTTCTGAAAAATACAGGCAGAACTAATAGGAACAAGTTTATTTTATTCCAAAATAACCAGTGCTCCTGAATAATTGGAAAGATTCTAAAACTAGTGAATAGGATGTTAACAAATGGGGAGAAAAATCTTGATTTTTTTTGTTTTGAGTTGTTTCAATACAGTCCAAAAAATTTCCAAAAATAAATTTATCCAAAAAGGATTTTATAAAAACCATGATACAGGAAAAAAAAAAAAAAGAAGGGTAAGATGCCCAAAGAACATATATGACTGAGAATCTAATGAAGAGAAAAGGGTAATAAGTTACATCTTTTTTTAAATGAGAAATGGAATGCAACAGAAGACTCCAGAGTTCAACATGGTTATAAGCTAATAAATTTCAAAACACCAATACATTTAATTCTTCATGTAAACTAACATATATCAAAATTAGCACGACAGGTTAAAAATTAAAATAAATTGAGAAAGTTATCCAAAAGTTGCATCCATGCCCCTAGGAAAGAATTCAGTGCCGTTACAGACTTACTAGTAAATGCCTTCAAATTCTTTCAGACTTTCAAGGAACAAATCTTTCCCACATTATATGTCCTGTGAGAAAATAGGAAAATATTAAAAGTAACCCAGGTCATTCTAAGAAATATACTCTAATTTTTACATATTTAACAGAAATACAAGGAAAAAAATAGAACTGAAATGTCACTTAATAAAGGTATTAGAAACTTAAATAAAATGCCAGCAAATAACTCAGCATAGTAAAAGTTAAACTTTTACTTCTAATCAAATTATGTTTATTATAGGAATACAGGAATAACCCCAAATTAGAAAATCTACTAATACAGAACATCAGTAGACTTAAATTCAAATCAAATAAATTATAAAAAGTAATCATCTCTATGGTGGCTATATCTTAACTTCTTAAAGATATATAATTCAAAGCATCAGCCAACATTTTACTTAACACTGACAAAATAAATAATTCTCATTAAAATATGATTAAAGTACAGATATATGAAATTACCATTTTTTAATATTGATATTATGAACAACATAATCTGACATTGATTCAGATTATGTTATTCATAACATAATTATTTTTCTCTTCTTATAATATGCCAGGCACTGGCTAATGGATATACATATTATTTATTTAATATCATTTCAAAACATTTTAAGACATAAAACATAAAATTATAAACATAAAAAAGAGATATGATTATAGGTAACTTGGTTTTAGAACATAAAAACAGAAATGAAAAGCTGTTTGAATTCATTAACAGTTGCTATAACAGGCAAATCATATTCTTATACACCAAATAACAAGTCAATAGGAAGAACTAAAAAGAGATCTCACTTATAATCACAAAGCAAAATTTAAATTATCACAAGAAATAATGTGTTATGTAATAAGTGCAATACTTTACCGAAAGATATAAAAAAATGAATAAAAGAGATGTATTAGTTTATTTTCATGTTGCCATAAAGAACTGCCAGAGACTGGGTAATTTACATAGGAAAGAGGTTTAATTGACAGTTCAGCATGGCTAAGGAGGACTCAGGAAACTCACAGTTATGAAGTAAGGCAAAGGGGAAGCAAGGCACATTCTTCACAAGGCTGCAGGAAGAAAAAGAAGGCCAAGGGAAAAAGGAAGAGGCCCCTTATAAAACCATCAGATCTCGTGAGAACTTACCATCACGAGACCAGCATGAGAGAAACTGCCTCAATGACCGCCACCTGGTTTAATTACTGCCATCTCGTCTCTTTCTTGACAGGTGGAGATTCAATTACCTCCACCTGGTCTCTCCTTCAAATATAGGGATGACGGGGATAAAAATTCAACATGAAATTGGGTGGGGACACAAAGCCTAAGTACATCAAGAAGAGTCCTGACATGTTGCTAAATGGGAAGATAATTTTTATAAAATGAGTTTTTCTCTTAAAATTTTTAGTGTATTTATTAAAATTCTAATTCAAATCCTAAAGAAATGTTTTCCTAAAATTGACCAAATAATTTTAAAATTGATTTGAAAGTATCAACAGGAGAGTCATAATTGTTTTAACTAAGAACTAATTTTAACAAAACATTAAAACACATAAACCTAAAATAATTAGGCCTTGTTTACAAGCATAACAAAAAGCAGATCAGTAGAGAACAGCCCACTAAAACATACCCCATTATACATACACAGTCAGTATTTGAGTAGGCCTGTGTGACATATTGGAGGGAGGTAGGATTTTAACCAAAAACAATCATAGCTTACTTATAAGAGGAATATAAAATTTACTCTCATGGCAGTCTCTTGAGAAAGAAAGTCTTTCTAAATCAAAAGTCAACTGGAAGAGAGAAAGGTGGCAGTAAATAGAGAAAAAAGCATTGGAAAATTTTATAAACTAAAAGAATTATTTAAAAGAAAAAAGAAGAAGGAAAGGAAGAGGAGAGCAAGTTGGGGCGACAGAAGGGAAAAGGAAGGAAGGAAAGAAGTGACGGAAGGTAGAAGTGGAGAAACAAAAACTATAGCAACGTAAAAGGATACATTTAAAAAAGTAAAGACTGTACTAGAAAACTAAAAGGCAGATTAAAAGACAATACATTTTGGGGGGAAATAGTAGAAAACACACTAATTCAAAGGGATGTCTTTACTCTCTATAGAGTTCACACAGATTGATGCACATCCCTAGGATAAATAGGAGCTTAGAGGCCACCCCCAAGAGAGTCAGCTCAACTACTGCCAAGTGCCCAGGTGAGCCAAGTAAAGAGGCAAGTGAGGCGGCAAAGAGCCCAAGCACACGTGTGGCAGATGAGAACTGAAGAGCCAGGTGGGGCAGGGACAGCATCCTAGCAGAGTGTTCTCCTGCTGAAACATGGGCATGGTATTATCAGATCTTCTGCTCTTTTCAGAAGAAACCAAAACTTCAGATTTTTAGAAAACTGACCAATTTGTTCAACAATGTGCTGATGAAACAATGCAAGCACAGTGAGCTACATGTCAAATAATCCACCAGTTTACAACTCCTACCTCACACAATTAATAGGGAAATAATAGTAAAAATACTTTGAAAGTGTGTTGAAGATCAACTATTCATCTTGTTTGTGAGTTAGTCATATTGCTCTCCTCCATATCAGGAATCTCTAGGATATAAGGAATTTCAAAAACAAGCAAGAAGCAGTAAAGACAGCCTCTGCTTGCTGTCAGTTTTAATATCCACTGGCTCAACCTTTCACCACCGGGCTCTACCATGACCATCCCTATGCTGTAGCCACCCTCAGTTACCTGCAGTTAGCCAAACACTTGCATTCTTTTGTCTCTGTGGTTGTTTCTTCCTAGCATTTTCTTTACTCTTGATAAAGAAAATCTTACTTACTCTTTAAAGTTTAGTTCAAATGTTACTCCACTGTAAAACCCCAGGAAGAATTAACCATAAAATCAACACATCTGTTGAGTATCTGCTCTGTATCAGGCAGTGGGGACTACAGCAGCAAACGAGACAATCATTTCTGCCTTCGTGGAGCCTGCACTCTACTTTCCCATAGCCCTTGGTTTCTGAGTTACAGTCTTTAGCATGTTCCTATTTATAATTGTTCACTGCCATCCCCGACTCCTGCAGGTCTGTGAGCTTTTCCAGAGGATGTATCTGTCTCTCCATAAAACTATGCTCTGTAGTCCATACACTTTACTCCCAATTTCAGGGTTTATAAACAGTTTGTGTACACAGTAGACATTCAATATGTGCTTATTAAATGTAGAAGGGGAGATATTCTATTATAAAAAACCACCACGATTATGAAATCCTAACCTTTTTTATGAAAACTAAACTCAAACTGGGGTAAAATTTGTAAAGGTAATTTAGAAGTCAGTACTATGCATTACAATTTCTTAGTACTCAGTGCTACACTGCTACATTCTGCTTTCCCAAAAGAAATGACAAAAACACTGAAACATTAATCAATCCAGATATCTGCTAATCACTCTTACAGTTAGTTTAAGCCAGAGAAAAGGAGTCAGTATTCTTAAATTAACCCTGCAGAGATGTATTAGCATAGAAACACAACACAAATCTGTTTTGACATCTGGAGTTCTGTGCATTAACTACACCCAAAACAGAGACATATTGGGCATGTCCTCTTAAAGCATCTGCAAAATTGCTTCTTCTGTTGTCAAGCCACAAAAGATTCCTACCACAGGCATTATCCTGAGTCTATGGCTAAGGTCTACAGTTTGGGCTAAAACAAACAAACAGAAAAACTTAATTATCAAGATAGAAAATGAGAGAGCTGAATTTATTACTACCTTCAATGCTGTTCTGGCTATTAGCTTCCAACGTGCTCTGTAGACATTATCATGTATTTAACAACCCTCCCTGTGTCTAGATGTCTCTCTCAGTGGACTGAAAATTCTCTGAAGGTGAGAAGACACAGAATATATACCTTATAGTCCCTTGACCAATGACTTGCATTTGTTAGGTGTGTGGTGAAGGTGTTTTCACTATTAGAATATGTATTATATTTTATTATATAACATGGAATATAAACACTTTGTTTGAAAGTATGCCATGCAACATGACAATATTTTCCATGTTTGACATTTAAATAACATTTAAATCATAAACCGCAATATAAAATACAGAGGATGAAAAGAAGACAGAAGTCAGAGAGCTTAAATAGAGAGGGAAATAAACAGTAAATGAGTGCCCCACTTAGGCTAGAATATTCTTATCCATAGATCACCCTTAAAAGATGAACTAAACCTGGTGTCCTGCAAGATATGCTGAACACTAAAATCATTAGGAGCAACAACAAAACTGAATTACTTATTCTGACTGAATGCAATAAATTGCTCTTAAATATAATTGTTCCAAGATAAAAAGTGGCTCATTGTCGAGAGCAATAATCATTCATAATACACACTATTCAATCATTCATTTGTCAAATATTTTTGAGAGCTGGTATTGTAGGAAGGTAAAGAGCCATCGTTAGGGTTATGAGCATAATAAGTAAGACACTGTTCCTGTCCCTAAGAAGATTTATAGGCTGAAGGAGGAGGCAGAATAGACAGCTGGAGTATCAGTTCCCTTTGTTAGGTAGTTGTGTAGAAAGTTGTTGACTCAGTGGCATTTAGCAGATACTATTGTTTTTATACTTCTCTGTGTGAGAAGGTCAAATCAGAGAAATGGCTAATACCTCAAGACTATATGAAGTACTAATGAAGTAGTCATGAAGAGTCTGAAGAATCCATAGGCATCATTTAGTTTCTCTCTTACATGTTAAAAAAGAAATTCCATAAATGTTGTGTCGTGTTCAAAATTATATGCAACTTAGCAACAAATCTGAGAGAAGAACATAAGTTTCTAACCCTTCTTCTTTCCTTCTAACACAATATTATGCATATCTTTTATAGTAAGGTATTAGATTTATACAGAAAATACAAATGGTTTCTTATTTTAACAAGCCTAACTCTGTTATGTTCTTGCCTTTCAATTGACTTTCAGCAATTCTAGCTCAGCGATAGTCTAGTGACCCCCACAACAAAATGCACACCTCTTTATACATATTTTATAATTTGTTTTAAGTCACACTTTACAAGGCGTCTAAGTTTTCCTCTGGTATCCTGATTTAGTTAATAGCAGTAAAACAACAAGAGCAAAAAAATAAAATAACAGTCCTTGATCTAGACCTGTTTAGTGTACTAAAGAAAGAAATGCACCAAGGCTGGAGGCACATGAAAACATGTCAATCAGATGTAATTGCTCTCCAAGAGAAACACTTTTTAGGCAAGTAAAAAAGAATTCATCCTCAACAGAAGGCTTTGTAGCAGCAACTAATCTACTAATGACAGGCTCAGTGTGTTATTCTCATACCTGTTTTTCAAGATTCAACATTTGAAACATGACAGAAAAGGACAATCTGACCAAGTCATGGCTCTTAAACAATTATGAAAAGTATATGGGAGGCACTTATGGATACTAACTATATACATATATACATATAATAGTGATATTTCATTATATCATTAACAATTGCTGAAAATCCAAACAACTTTTAAGTATTTCACAGTTTCTCATATAATATTCTCACAAATATCAGGATTCCAGCACGTTAAAAAAAGGAAGCCTCTACTTTTTTCCACAGTAACTCAAAGATGCTCCATAGGCCAGATTTGGCCTGAAGACAGTGAAGCCTCCATCCCAGGGAGTAGTATTTAAAGGCTATATTTGGCTGGATGCATATAAACAGCGTTAAAATTCTGTGGTTTTTTTTTTTTTCCACTTTTGCAGAGTCTATGTAAATGGAAACAACAACCCCTGCAACGAAGGGCAAAGGGCAACTGCAAACTCCAAAAAGAAGGGCACAGAGTCTATTATCAACACATACATCATTACCCAAAAACTGAGGTGCCCTATTTTTACAGCACCAGAATTGGAGTATTCACTGCCTAGACGGTATGAGTTAAAGAGAAAATTAAACAAAACAACAATATAAATAATAAATCTTACAGTAAGTCTTAGCTAAAAACTCCATTGTAATCTCCACTTGAATTTACTAAAGTTGGATGCTAGCTATTAAGACACTGACATTTTCTGAGATGCCATATTGGAAAAAGCCCATAAACTATTTCTGTATAAAACTCATTTTAGGTTTTAAAATAATTGATTTTCAGTTTTAATATAGCTATGCACATGGAAAGAGTACATATAGTCAGAATCTGATGGAGATTAGATGGGCAAATTTATTAGATAATGGTTTATAATTTGGAGTACAGAATGGCCACATTTCACTAGTGGTCATGTTATGGTGACTTAAGATAGAGCCAGACTCTAACCTCTCTTTTTCTCTTCCTACGCTATCTTTTGCATCTGATTTCCAGGTTGTAAGTACAGTGTCTAAGAGACAGCGCAGCCAGCTTTTTCCATGCAGACTGTTTATAGGAATGTTTGGTTAGTGTGTTGGACACGGTGATGTGCTGCCCAGATTCTCCTCCAAGGAAGGACTTGTTATGCCAACTGATGAGATCGCTGGCAGACAATGGTCTTTGATGTCAGCTCCTTTGGGGACTGCCTTAGATATAAAGATATAAAGAGGCATCCACAGCCCCACCTTCCCAAGGTAGGCCATACCTAATAATTGACTGATGCGGGGATATAAAAGCTTGGTGGTCTCAGTGCACCCCACAAAAACCCTGAATCCATTCTATCTCTAGAACTCCCATGGAATCAGCTAATGCTGTCATGGGCCTGTACCACAACCCAAGTTCTTCCTCTGTCCACTTACTTCCTTAGCTTTCCTTCCACAGGTGTGGATCCCACGGGCACTCATTAAGAAACATTCTTCACACACAATTTGACTCAGAAGCTGCTTCCTGGGGAATCTGACCTGAGACAATAGAGTTCTGATTTCCATTCTTAACATTCTAGGTTCTGTAGAGTGAGAATCTCTGCTTAGAACTCTAGATCTTACTCCTGCTGCAGCTTCATTTACCAGGGAAGGTCTGCACTTGGATGTAATGAGGACACTCTAGCTATTAATAAAAATTATATTTCACTTCCCTTTTGAATATTGCTATTATGCCATGGACCACATGTCACTGGAGGAGATTAGGAGTAGGTAACAGAATTTAAACATGGAAATCCCACCCCATAGCTCTAATAAGGCCTATTCCTGGAGTCAACTGGAAAGAAAGAGTACGAGTCTCCAGAAATGTCAAGCCTTCTTCAAATCATTTAAATTTGCCCTCTTGAGATTCCTCATTTCCATGACAACTAACTGTAAGGGGGAAGTGTTAGTGAACAGTTTGCAAAATGCAGAAAAGTTTTGGAGACTGAGGGATTTAAGGAATTAAATTAAATTAGTTTAATTTAATTAAGGTTAGTTTTTTATTGTTTAATAAATGGAAACAATGTGGATCTGGAAGAATATATTTTTCTACTCATTTTCATCGAAAGGAGAAATAGATACCCAGTTTTTAAAAGACTAGTTCTCAGGGAAATCTTAATTTAACATGTTAGACATTATGAGAACATTCACATTTTAGTGCATACCACATGGTCCAGGATTTGTAGGCAGAGGAAAATGACACAAAATTAATGCATATTCCAAGTGGATAGTATCATGATCTGATATTTAAGTAACCTTATTACCTTTGTGCTGCTAAAGAAAGTCTAACACTTAAGATTCTGAATTCTGCCAACATGAAACCATAAAGATTATACTCCTTTTTCTAATGTTATCATATTATGAATCTGCAAATACTCTATGCACAAAAAATGAAAGAGCAATTATCTTGTAAACCCACAAGCATAGCAATCAGAATCCTTTATATTTGGAGCTAGACACCTAATGTAGTCATCTGAACATTATCCTCCAACACTATACAATTGTAATGTCTTCATGAGGCAAATCAGTAATTTTATCCATATTTACAGAAGAGCAAACCAAAATTGAATTTAAATTACTTGCTGAATAAAATGACCAACTGGAAGGCTACCATGAAGACTCAGAATCACAAACTCCCATCAGTTTATAGGGCAACTGGGTTCTCCCCCTTCCGGAGTTATATTTAAGAAATTAATATCTTTGGTGTCAAAGATACTGGCCCTGTTCAAAATCCAGCAAACATTGTTTAATACAATTTGACAGCTGAAATTTCTGTTTGCTAAAAAAGAATTGATGTTTTGGGAAAATACTAAGACAGACATTTTAATTATTCCTAGCATCTCCAGCTTGGCCTCAGTCCACCACCACCTTATTTGGGCTATCAAAGCAACTATGGCTAACTTTCCAGTCTCAGCTCTTACCTATACCAATTTTCACCCTTGCTAAACTTGCCTAAAATGACTTGTGCTTTACTTTTACAATGATTTTGCTCATCACATTTTCTTATAAAATAATACTAGTTTACATTTCAACAGCAATTTACATAGCAGCTTTACAAATACTGTATTTTACAAATATCATATAAAGATTCTTCTTCTCCCTGATCTGGTCTTAATCAACAAGGAAGCATGTGTACATTTTTTATATGTGCTATGAGCATTTATCCAAAAGTAAATTCTTATTATTACATAATATGTTCATAAGTAAATCAGTAAGCACCTTGAGAGTCAGAAGGCCATATGCTTCATTTTATACTCTGAGTTCAAAACAGTGTCTTATAAAAATTAACATCTCAAAATTCATCTTCTGTTTTGATCTTATTGATCAATGTGAAATTCTAATTTCACATTGATTTATTTTCTGAAATATAAATTTAAATGCTTATTTAAATAAAAATTAAGTTAGCATTCTTATTAAAACCATAAACTGAAAGTGTTTTGCTGAAGAAACTTAAATACAATGGGATTATCTTGTTGTGAACATAAATTATTTTAAGCCCTTAGATCATTCATACCTTTTCTTTTAGTTTTTAATCAGCTACTAATAAGTACACAGTTGTTGGATTTGGGTTAAGGTAACAGACTAGGCTATTGAATTGTTTTCTGTCTCTTCCAAGATTCCACTGAATTAAAGCATTAACGAAAATCTAGAAGAGGAAAAAACATATAATAGAAATGAGACTTACGGATGAAGGGACCCATGACTGAGATACTTTAATTTCTGGAGTAGGGAAGAAGGTAGTTGATAAAGCAAAGCAAGCCTCAGCCTTCACAATTGTAAAAGAAAATTTCTGTGAAGGTGGAAGTCAATCTCCTCCTGAGTATCACAGAGGCCCTGGACTCAGGGTCAGCAGAATGGGGAGTGGGGAGGGGGCTGAAATCTTGTACTAGTTGAATATTTACACATGGGACATCTGTAACTTATCACAATACTTCTTCCTCCTCTGTAACAACAAATCTTCAAGCAAAACTCCCAAGGACTTAAAAATTTCGAGGCTAAAAATAGACTTTGAGAAAGTAGACCAAAAATTAAAAAAAAAAAAATAGTAGATAAAAGGGAAAAGGCATACAAAATTAATTTATGATTAAAACATCCAGCTAATATAGTCTCAGAAAGAGACAATGAAGTAAAATGGCCAAAATATAATTATAAGAAGAGAATTTCCTAACACTGAAGAAAACAAAATGTCTTCAGATTGAAAAGATCTCCTCAATGGGTACAAGAAAACAAATTTTGAGGGAAAACTTTTTCATCTTCGAATTACATATTCAACTCACCTATAATAAAATTTGAAAGAATAACAGGCACTTTGCAAGATATAAGGATTAAGAAATTTTATCCATCCTATATATTCTTTTTCAAAAAATTCATGTAGGAGCTACCCCCCAAAAAGGAAGGAATATACAAAGAAACAGGCAAAGTAGAAAAGCACAGGTCCAACCAAGGAGATCAATCAGAAGCCTTAGGATAGTGACTGCACATTAACCCATCCAGCCTGACACAGGACAGAAGACTCTACAAAGTGTCTTAGGGAAAGAAGGGATCTTGATAGAAGAGACCATGTAATTTAAGCGGGAGAAGAGGAAAGGAAATCAAATAAATCAGAATACAAAGAAACTCAATTTAAAAATTCAGGTGCCTACTAGTAATTTTCCAAATATGATGCAAACTAAAGTATGTTGAAAACTGAAGCAGTTGACAGCACTCTGGGAAAAAGACACTATTTGTATTTAAAACAGGAAGACCTGTTTTTCTTGTGTCTGGAGTAACACACTTGGTCCTTCAGAGAAGTAAATTTCATGCCCTGGTTGCACCAGCATTAAACAATAGGCATAACAATGCAAATGTTGTTCCTTTCTTTTCATCTGTTTTATATTTAGCCCATAGACAACGTATTAAATACTTGGTTGTGATTACAGGACAGAATATATTGTTGATAGTCTTGACAATGTAAAAATAAAAATAAAGCTGACAGAAAATGGTGTTTGAAAGGAGAGACAAGAGACAGAGAGAGAAGGAATAACAGTATTTTCTTCTTCCAACTTTGAGAGTCAACAGATAATAGAGGAAACTAATGAAGCAAAAATAAATGTTTAAGGATATTATTTAAAATTACAAAGATAACCAATGTAAGAACTAAAAATTATATAAATGTACATTTATTTAGAAGATAGGTGATCTAAATGAGTCAGGTGCTCATCTTTCATATATGAGAGCTAAAAAACATTGTTAAAAGCTTATAAATTGCAAAACAGAAGCACAAATCCATGATTTGCCTTTTGTAATAACCAAAAAAACAACTGACTCGAGATAAGGATTTTGGGAAAGGAGAGCATTGATGGGAGACCGGCATACTTGTACAATTTATTGCCACATGTATATATTTGATGCAAATGATAAAAAAAAAAGTGTTTAAATAAAGGCAACTGCTAAGTTCCAGAGAAGAAGTAAATGTCTTTGGGGGCAGCAGTTTTACTCTCTTGCAGGTAGGCCGTCTCTGTACCCTCCTTTTCCTCAGCTACTGTGCACTCGGTCTGCATTCTCTTGCCATCTAGCACCTCAGCTCCTTAGTGTCTGCACTCAGTTCTCTTTCTGCTTTGATTCAGAGAATCACTTCTAACTAAGAAACTTTTAATACCCCTGTGATTCCCCTGCCTTTTTCTAACAACCTACACCTCTTCCCTTCACATTCAATAGAACGTGCCTATGAATGTGATATGACTACACAGAATTTCGGAATAGGCAAAATGTCTTGGTGCTTTAAGTGATGATGGGAAAGTATTCTCTCATGAGCATATCTGAATCTGAACTCTTTTGATTGCAAGTAACAGAAATAAAATTCAAAATAGTTAATAAGATAAAGGAGATATCACTGGCTCCGGGACCCTAAAGAAGAGTTATGATCAAATTGCTGAAGGGGTACAAGTAAGCCTCAAAAAAATAATGGTACCAGGAATTGAAGCACTGCACTGCTATGACTCCCTTTCTCCATAATCACTTGATTTTTCTCTGCATACCAACTTTATCTCTCCCTTACTGAAGACCAGAGTCTTCTAAACGGTGGCAAACAGAGGACATGTGGCAGCTCACAACCCTCACAGCAGCCAGCATTTCCATCCTCAGGTCTAGTTTACAAAATCCCAGAGAACAACAGTAATGGGCTCACTTTGGGTCAGGTGCTCAACTCAAGACCAATTAACAATGATCAATGAATACTACAATTGAACATGTTGGGTCAAGCACCACATTCCCTCACCTCCACTGACCAATCAGCTGTGGTCAGGGACACAGGGTTGTGCAAGAACAAGACACATTCTGCTGGAAATATATGGTTAGGCTAGAGAAAAAAAAATATTAAAAAAGAGAGATGCTATTCCAGGAAGTGGTATTGGGAGATAGAGGTACTAAACAGATAAAACAATACGTGTTCACATATAGGAGATAAAACTGCTTCAAAGAAATTATCTGATGCGTGGTAACTGTGAAAAAAACTTGTCAACTTTCTCAGCATTAAAACTATTTCAAAAAAAATTATCTGGTGCATGGTAACTGAAAAAACAGCAACAGCATTGAGACTTCATTATTGAGAAACAAGAGTCAAAGCATTAATTCAACATTATCTATCAAAAAAGCTAAGAAATGGAAGAAAGGATGATTATTTATATTATTCATAGTTTCAATGATTATGTAACTTTTGCCCACCACCTCACTAAAATAATTGCATTTAAGTATCCTCAAATCTGAACAAAACTTTGTCCTTTGGGCATACATGTAGTTTCCACACAGTTACAACTTAATTAGATATATGTGTGATAATAAATAAGAAAGGTGATAAAGCTAAATCCTTCGATTTAAAAACAATGCTTAGGGATTTGAAAAATAAAATACGTGATTGTAAATAATAAAATGAGTTTTCCTCTGTGACTAAAATTAATTCCAAAGAAGGGAATATAAAAAATCATTTTTGGGACAAGAGAAGTATTTTTTTATATTTATTTATTTATGTATTTCTTTTATTTCAATAGTTTTGGGGGTAGGGGTGGTTTTTGGTTATCAGATAAATTCTTTGGTGGTGAATTTTGAGATTTTGGAGCACCCATTACCCATGCAATATACACTGTATCCAATATGTAGCCTTTTCTCTCTCACCCACCTCCCATGCTTACCCCCAAGTCCTTAAAGTCCATTATGTCATTCTTATGCCTTTGCATCCTCATAGCTCAGCTGTCGCTTATAAGTAAGAAAATACAATATCTGTTTCTCCATTCCTGAGTTACTTCTTTTAGAATAATGGCCTCCAGCTCCATCAAGTTGTTGCAAAGGCCATTATTTCATTCTGTTTTATGGCTGAGTAGTATTCTATGATGTATATATACCACATTTTCTTTATCCACTCATTGATTGATGGGCATTTAGGTTGCTTTCATATCTTTGCAATTTTGCAGCAATAAACATGTGTGCAAGTATCATTTTGACATAATGACTTCCTTACCTTTGGGTAGATACCCAGTAGTGGGATTGCTGGACCATATGGTAGATCTACTTTTAGTTCCTTAAGGAATCTGCATACTGTTTTCCATAGTGGTTGTACTAGTTTACATTCCTACCAGCAGTGTAAAAGTGTTCAATTTTTGCCACATTCAGGCCAACATCTATTATTTTGTTATTTTTAAATTATGGTCATTCTTGCAGGAGTAACTTGGTATCTCATTATAGTTTTAATTTGCATTTCTCTGATAATTAGTACTGTTGAGTATTTTTTAAATATTTATTGGCTGTTTGTATATCTTCACTTTTTTAAATTATATTTTAAGTTCTGGGGTACATGTGCAGATCATGCAGGATTGTTACATAGGTACATACATGCCACGGTGGTTTGCTGCACCCATCCCCCTGCACCTACATTAGGTATTTCTCCTAATGGTATCCCTCCAAAATCCCCCTACACCATGCTACCCTTCCCCTAGCCCTCCCACCCCCCAACCTCCCAACAGACCCCAGTATGTGATGTTTCCCTCCCTGTGTCCATGTGTTGTCATTGTTCAACACCCACTTATGAGTGAGAACATGCAGGGTTTGGTTTTCTGTTCTTGTGTTAGTTTGCTGAGAATTATGGTTTCCAGCTTCATCCATGTCCCTGCGAAGGACATGAACTCATCCTTTTTTATGGCTGCATAGTACTCCATGGTGTATATGTGCCACATTTTCTTCATCCAGTCTATCATTGATGGGCATTTGGTTTGGTTTCAAGTCTTTGCTATTGTAACTAGTGCTGCAATGAACATACGTGTGCATGTGTCTTTATAATAGAATGATTTATACTTCTTTGGGTATATACCCAGGAATGAGATTGCTGGATCAAATGGTATTTCTATTTCTAGATCCTTGAGGAATAGCCACACTGTCTTCCACAACAGTCAAACTAATTTACATTCCCACCAACAGTATAAAAGCGTTCCTATTTCTCTACATCCTCTCCAGCATCTGTTGTCTCCAGATTTTTTAATGATCGCCTTTCTAACTGGGGTGAGATGGTATCTCGATGAGATATGGTTTTATTTGCATTTCTCTAATGACCAGTGATGAAGAACTTTTTTTCATATGTTTGTTGGCTGCATAAATGTCTTCCTTTGGAAAGCATCTGTTTATATCCTTCACCCACTTTTTGATGGGGTGGTTTGTTTTTTTTCTGGTAAATTTGTTTAAGTTCTTTGTAGATTCTGGATATTAGCCCTTTGTCAGATGGGTAGATTGCAAAATTTTTTCCCATTCTGTTGGTTGCTGTTCACTCTAATGATAGTTTATTTTGCTGTGCCAAAGCTCTTAAGTTTAATTAGATCCTGTTTGTCTATTTCGGCTTTTGTTGCCATTGCTTTTGGTGTTTCAGTCATGAAGTCCTTGCCTGTGCCTATGTCCTGAATGGCTTTGCCTAGGTTTTCTTCTAGGATTTTTATGGTATTAGGTCTTATGTTTAAATCTTTAATCCATCTTAATTTTTGTATAACGTGTAAGGAAGGGGTCCAGTTTCAGCTTTCTGCATATGGCTAGGCAGTTTTCCCAGCACCATTTATTAAACAGGGAATCCTTTCCCTACTGCTTGTTTTGTCAGGTTTGTCAAAGATCAGATGGTTGTAGATGTGTGGCATTACTTCCAAGGCCTCTGTTTTGTTCCATTGGTCTATATTTCTGTTTTGCAACCAGTACCATGTTGTTTTGATGACTGCAGCTTTGTAGTATAGTTTGAAGTCAGGTAGGATGATGCCTCAGCTGTTTGTATATCTACTTTTGATAATTGTCTATTCATGTCATTTACCTGCTTTTTAATGGAATTGTTTTTCTTTCTTGCTGATTTGTTTGATTCCTTGTAGGTTCTGGCTATTAGTCCTTTGTCAAATGCATAATTTGGGAATATTTTCTCCTAATGTGTGGGTTGTCCATGTTCTCTGCTGATCATTTATTTTCCTGTGCAGAATCTTTTTAGTGTAATTAGGTCCCATTTATTTATGTTTGGTTTTATTGCATTGGTTTTGGGTTTCTTAGTCATCAATTCTTTGCCTAACCAAACGTCTAGAAGAGTTTTTCTGATGTTATCTTCCAGAATTTTTATGGTTTCATTTCTTAGATTTAAGTCTTTGATCTATTTTGACTTAATTTTTGTATAAGGTGAGACTGAACATCCAGTTTCATTATCCTACATGTGGCTTGCCCATTTTCCTAGCAGTATTTATTGAATAGGGTTTCCTTTCCCCACTTTATGTTTTAATGTGCTTTGTAAAAGATTAGTTGGCTGAAAGGATTTGGCTTTTTCTGGGTTCTCTATTCTATTGGTCTATGTACCTATTTTTATGCCATGCTGTTTTGGTAACTATAGTCTTGTAATATAATTTGAAGTCAGGTAATGTGATGCCTCCAGCTTTGTTCTTTTTGCTTAGCATTGGATTTAGGAAAAGGAGAGCATTGATAGGAGACTGACATATTTGCATTATTTATTATAGTCTTTTCTCTCTCACTCATCTCCCATGCTTACCCCCGCTTCCCCAAAGTCCATTATTTCATTCTTATGCATGTAATCACCTATAATGAGTTCTTTGAAATAAACAGATCAATTAAAGACATATGTTTATTAGTCTCACCCTGTCAACGTTTGAGAAGCTTTTCCTATACTATTTTCTATACAGATAAGTAGTTTAGGTTTAGCAGGATGTACTGTCCCTATCAGGGCTATTCAACTTTACCATTGTTACTTAAAAACAGCATGCACAATTAGTAAATGAATGGGTATGGCTGTGTTCCAATAATACCTTATTTATAAAACCAGCATATTCCTCAGGGTTCTCTAGAGAAAGCAACCAATGGGATAGATAAATATTAGGTTGGTATAAAAGTAATTGTGGCTTTTGCCATTACTTTTAACAACAAAAAACACAATTACTTTTGTATTAACCAGATAGATAGATAGATATAAGAATAAATGTATTATATTAATTGGCTCATGTGGCTATGAAGGCTGAAAAGTCCCACAATATGCCATCTGCAAGAAGGCCCAGGAAAGCCAGTTTGAGTTCAAAGGCCTAAGAACCAGAAAAGTTGGTGTTGTAACTCTCAGTCTGAGACCAAAGACCTGAATATCAGAGGGGCCATTGGTAGGAGTCCCCAGAGTCCAAAGGCTTGAGAACTACATTTCCACTATCTGCTATCTACAAACTAGAGAAGCAAAATAGTTGATATGTAATTCAGTCTAAATCTGAAGGCCTGAGAGGATGCTGATGGTATAAGTCCTGGTCTGAGTCTGATAGCCTGAGAACCAGGGGCACCAGTGTTTGAGGGCAGAAGATAGATGTCCCAGCTCAAGCAAAGAGAGAAAGTTCCCCTTTTTTCTGCCTTTCTTTCCTATTCAGGCCTTTAGTGTGTTGAATGAAACTGCAAACATTGGTGAGGGCTCATCTTCTTTACTCAGTCTACTTATTCAATGCTAATCTCTTTTGGAAACACCCGCACAGACACACCCAGAAATAATGCTTCACCAGCTATCTGGGCGTCCCTTAGCCCCATGAAATGCACACAAAAAATTGACTATCAGGCTGTTGGATTTGGCCTGTTATTGCTCTGTGCTCTATAAACAAACATTCATCACCTCCATTCTTTCACTCTCTTCCTTCATATACCTTACCTACTACATTTATTATCTTTTAAGGCATAAATGAGATCATGTCACAGTCTCATTTATAAACTTTCACTGATAAATTCTAGTTGTGATCATGACAGAACAGATTGTTTCAGATCATCTCTTCTGCAAGAATATCTATAACACTAGATATACTATAGAACACAGCTGTTTGAAGTTAATAGACAGGAACCAAAGTAGCCAGGACTGGAAGGGTCCGTATTGTAGAAAAAAAGGGAAGCACATGGAGGGAAGCTGCACCTGCTCCTTCAATTCGCTTCAGTGAATTTTTCCCTTCACAGTATAGCACATAGAGTCCAAACTGAAGAAAGTAGCATAGAGCTTTGAGATTTTTACAGAGGCAAATCTAAGGTTCCTGAGTCAGTCAAGGCTTAGGGACCAAAATCCCAGAGAAAAGGGAACTTTCTGCAAAACAGTCTGCACAGTTTTTGCTCTTGAATTGTTTGCTGAATCCCATGTGGAAAAGGACTGAGAGGCTCAGAACTAATTTCTTGGCTTGAAAACAGCACTTTACAAAGCAAATATTTAGCCAAGAACTAAAAGACAACGGCCCTTAACTTCAACATACTTACCATCTCATTGGAAAGTACCTAGCATCAGCACATGAAATGACATTAAAACAAGTCAAAAGAAATTAATACAGAAATGAAACGCAGACAAGAATGAAGCAACAACATCTTCAGGACTCTTCAGCCTGTGATTCACCAGCGTCTTCCTTAAGCCTCTGTGACCCCTGTTTCATCAAATTTCCTTTGTCATTTCCTAGCTGGGTCCAGTTAATTTAAATAAATCCTTGTCCTACAGAAAGTTAAACTTCCTTGCCTATTCCCCTCCCCCAAAAAATGCTTTAAGGCTTGTCTCATCTTGAAACTCTTCAAAAGTATGACAGTTATTCACGAACTGAAGTAACACATACTAATACACTATTCATATTTGCGTTTGCAATCTCACACATGAAAGCATCAAGATGCTTTTTTGGCCTTGTAGACATCATAGTCCTTATAAAACTTTCCGTTATTCCCATTTGTTAACTTTATTTAAGCATCTTCTCATACAGTGTGTAGAAAGAAAACAAACTCATTATATACTATTTTAAACAATATGAAAAATGTTTTAAAAATTTTTAAACTCCCTTAGTATCTATAATTCAGTAATAATTATCCATAATATCCCTGAAAAATATTAAGACAGACGGATTGATGGATAGTGTGACAGGCAAAGTAAGGACCCCCCAAAGATGTCCACACCCCAATCGCTGTTGCTATCTTACCTCATCTGTCAAAAGAAATCTTGGATAGATGATTAAGATTATGAACATGGAGATGGCAAGATTATTCTGAATAAATCACCTGATTCCTAAAAAGCAGAGAATTGCTCCAGATTTTTATCAAAGAGATGCAATGTTGGAAGAAGAATTAGAGAGATATAGTGTGAGGACTTGTCCTGTCTTCTCCAGCTCTGAAGATGAAGAAAGTTGGCCAGACGCTTCTAGAAGCTGGGAATGGCCTTCAGTTTATAAACAGCAAAAAAAAAAAACAAGGCCTTCAGTCCTACAATTAAAGAAACTGAATTCTATCAACAACTCCAAAGAGAAGAAAACTATTCTCCCCTAAAGCCTCCAGAAAAGAACACATTTCTGCTAACACCTTGATTTTATCCCAGTGAGATCCATATTAGGTTTCTGACCTATAGAACTGTAGTTTTGGTAATTTGTTATGGCAGCAGCAATAAACTAACACATATAGATAAATATACAGATGCAGGGTTTTTCAAGAAAGACTCATTGTAAATATATAATATCATTTATATATTATATCACATTTTAGAATAAAAAGTCATTTATTAAATATTAAATGAATTTACTAGAAACTAAAAAATAAAATTGAACTATTCCTTTATAAGAGATTTATTTCTTTAAAAATCACTTATTTTTAAAGACTATGAAAAAATCTTGAAGTGCTGGAGTCACTTTAAAAAAAAAACTGTTCCTGATTGAGACACTGTATATTGTCCTTAATATATGAGGAAATTAGCATATGCTCACTTCCTCCCATTTTCCTCCCTCATCTCTAAATTGTATTTACTGTATTACTTAATTTACTACATCAGAGTTTGTAACACATTTTTTTCTCCAAGAGTTTTTGAGTTATTATTTCTATGATTCAATGCTCAACACCAATCCTTTTTCACCACGGCTTCTTTATTAATGGGTTTTTTAATCTTGATTCATTTTGGATTGACTAGAGAAAATAGCTATCTAACATTTTTTCACTGAAGATTCTTGAGTGGCGTGTTCCCTGAGTTATTGCATATGATGAATGCTTTAAACTTTGAGTTTGAAAAATAAGACGGTTTGGTATAAAATTCCTTGATTATATTTTATTTCCTTCAGAAGATTGGCAGATATTGCACTGCTTCCCTATGACACTGGATGTTGCTATGAAGAGATGTAGCTAACCAAATTTACATTTGTCTCTATTTTTATTGTTAAATGTTTCCTGTTAGGTAACATTTCCTTTACCTCTGAAGTTCTCTGGAATATATCTTTGTGCAGCTAGTTTTACATGAAGCATTTTGTAAGATAGGGTGAACCTTTTTATCTGTATATAGGTCTTATTTCAAAAGATTTATCAGCTATTGTATTTTTTTATATTTTTTTCTGTGCCCCTTTTCTAGTTTTTTTCTTTATTAACTTGAGTTGCGTTTTCAGTCATGTTGAATAATTTTTTCTTTTTAAAATGGCTTTCATTTCTACAATATTTTTATTTTTCTCTTCTATTTTTGCTGTTTTACATTGTTTTTTCCCCTTTGAAAACTAGCTATTTTTTTAGACTTTCTTTGAATCAAGTAGCCTACGTTTTCTTAAAACCGAAAATTTTGTCTTTCACTAATTACTGCTGTCCTATATTTTATCATTTGCCCTCTTATGTTTTTTTTCCTATTTTATCTAAGAGTTTATGTTTGTAGGCCTCATGCTAGTTTTTCTGTGATTATTACCCGTCTTAAAATGTAGCTAGCTATTTATGGAAGAATGCTGTGAAGAGATGAAAAGCGTTAAGTCAAGGCAGTCAGTATCTTCTATGGGATGTGTGTATTAAATACTCTCCTAATAAGTCTGTAATTGCCTGAAAAAAAATAGTTAGCAAAGAGATAAACAAAGGGAGTGGCTGCCCTTGAGCACATTTAAAAAAAAAAAAAAGTACCTTTCAATGACATTATTAAAAACAGGTTGAAATGAAGCCTAAAATGGAAAGACTTTAGGGTTGGTCGTCTCACTGACAACTGCAATGTCAATGTTCACACTGTGCTGGCTTTTCAAACTGTACCACATCCCCCTTTACCACACCCCTCCTTCACCTGATAGCATCACCTCTTGACTAGAGAGGGTTAAAAAATGGAGGTTAAGAGGGTTTGTTGGCATGTGTCTCCCTCAGTATCATCTCCTCACTTCTTTCTTGGCCCACCATACTCCTAAATCCCATCTGTAATACAAAGATCCTTAAAAATGATTATTTCAGTAAAAAGACACTTTCAGGGAAATAATAGGTTCTGCTCTGGGTTCACAGTGGCATTCACAGGCTCTCAGCCTCTTCCTCAACTCTCTTTCAGACTACACATTAGAGCAGTATGCTTACGTATGTAAGTTTCAGATATAGCTGACACTTTGCTTTTTTATATGGAGTGTCTTTTTCTAGTTTACATTCTTATAGCTTTTATTGGTGAGTTTTGAGGGAAAGGAGTAGAAAAAATGCTTTTACTTAGTCATTTCTAATTATCACTCTCAGATAAGGTTTCTTAAACCAAAAATAAATGAAACCCTTGGTTATAAAACTGGGGTAGAATCTGGACATAGGTAAACAACCTAGATATTAGAATGATAATTATTAAATGACAAAATGGAAAGAGGTCAATGCCCATGGAAATTATCAGAACAAAGAAGTTTTTAAAATGCAGCATATTCAGGTTATAGCATTTTCTTAATCTCAGGAATGATGTAGTGGAAGAAAAAATATTCAAAAATAATAAGCGTAATTTATACTCTTGATTTAGCTTTTTAAACAGCAGATAGATCTTCAGTAATACTCTGAAAGGGTCTTGGACTTTCTGCACAAAAAGCATGAGAGGTTTCAGCTGCAGTTTCAGATCATTTCCAACAAATAGGAGTGTGAGTTGGCCCATCACAGCTTTAAACCTTGTTTATATCATATTTTCAGGCATCTTATTCTAAAATAGATCAATTTAATCTATGTTGAAGATCCATTGAAGCAAATAACCCTTTCGAGATAATCACAGCCAGGGTAATAGGGAACTTCTCGGCAGTAACATTTCCACCTTCAGCATGCTGACCACTCACTTTGATGTTGTGCAGATTGGAGTAAGTTCCATCTGGGGCTTGATGAAAGTTTCATCAGTGTTCTACTATGCTTAGCTTTTAGGTTCTCAAATTCTTAACCTTCCATTGAATTTACATTAAGATAATGTGCACTCAGAATTTACTTTGATCCTCTAGTCACACACTCAAAAGATTTTCCATCAATCACATTTTTTCATCTCTCTTGTTAATTATAGTTGAATATGTATGTGCTGTACATTTTTGTATTATGACTGAAAATTGTATTTCAGAATTTTCTCACTGTCAAATGATTAATTCACAGTGCATTACAATTCTTGTTATTGCCTCACCCCTTTCCACTTTTTAATTATCTCAACTCTGTTTGCATCACAACCTATACCTCCCTTACTAGAATTTTCAACATTGCTATTATTGTCATGTTGTGATATTCTCAAAACTTCTCAAAACTAATCAAGATCACTGTAAACATGTAGGCCTACACTAATGACAATGACAGAGGATAAGATGCTTTTTGTTATCAATATCACACCTGCTGGTTTAGGATAGTGTGCGCTAGTACACAGCTGTCTTGGTCAAGGGTTTATGAAAATATACCTTTTTGAGGCTTGAAAGACACATTTGATAATTCTGCTAAGTTACTAGCTGATTTAATAATGCTGCTTTTCTGGGTCAGTGATCTTGACTAGAAATATGAGCAACTGGCTCAGTGCAGTGACTTACGCCTGTAATCCCAGCACTTTGGGAGGCCCAGGCAGGTGGATTCACTTGAGGTCAGGAGTTCAAGACTAGCCTGGCCATCATGATGAAACCCCAACTCTACTAAAAATACAAAAATCAGCCAGTTGTGATGGCACATGCCTGTAATCCTAGCTACTGGGGAGGCTGAAGTAGTAGAATCTCTTAAACCCAGGAGGCAGAGGCTGCAGTGAGCTGAGATTGTGCCATTGCACCCCAGCCTAGGCAACAAACAAGAGTCTATCTCAAAAAAAAAAAAGAAATTATGAGCAACTATTGCTATATTCCTGAAAGAATTAGAATATATGGCTAAAAATGGAGTCTACTGGCATTGTAATAGTCTTAATTGTACCTCAGATTTTACATAAGGAAAATCTTGATCTTCTACTCTAAGAAGATAGATCTGATTTTAATGACTACCTAATACTTTCACATGGTAGCACCCTCTCCTTTAAAAGGTTAGAGATGTGTTGCTAAGTACTCTTCAAGTTAGGCAGTAGATTGTTACATTTTTATTCCCATCTGCATAAATGTGAAGGTTACCTATGGAGAAGCCCTTGGTATTACTGACATTTAGAGAGAAAGCCTACACTATTCATTCACTTTCCATTCACTCAACGATTAAGCAAGAGGATTTAAAATATATACTTCCCCATTTCCCCTCTCTTACACCAGCATCTGACACAAGGCAAAAAAGACAAAGTCAAATATTTTTATGGTAAACAAGAGGGCATTATTTGGTATTTGTAGCTATCATGCAATATGATGATATTAAAATCTTCTAATTCTCTGCTTGGGCTCCAAAATGTTGGCCTCAGAATTAAAAAGAATCTATTACCATCATTTATCCACAAGGTCCTTAAAAATCCCACAGCACTAGCTTCTGATAGGTCCATCACAGCTGTGAAAAATGAAAATGCATGTATCATGACTTCATTTATTCCTTCTCAAATGCACACTTTTCCAAATGGAATTCTATGGTTTGGTTTTCTTAGAAGGAAAAGAAATATGACCTATAGTATGATTGCTGTTATTCAGAATATCACTGAAATGCATTTAACTAGGCATCTACTGTTTGGGGAATTTGCAGTGATTGAGTTTCAGTTTATTACTTTCAGGGCTACAGTGCTATTGTCAGGGCCTCAAAATCAGTGAGATGGCCTCAACCCAGGTCAGAGAGGCTACGATAGCACAAAGGCAATTATGCTGCAAGAAAAATGTTGTCCACTAATCAGCTGGCAATCAATTACTAAGACGAGAAGATAACCCTCTCCCCACTCCAGCTCTTCAGTATTAATAGTGCCATCATGTAATGACTTTAGGCTTGCGCAGGTGCATGAAAGGACAGACTCTATAGCACACTGCATCGAAGATTAATGAGTTCTGTCAATTTGCCCAGCAGACATCTGATTCTCCAGCTTTCTGTAGTCACTAGTTTTACACTTGCCTCAGGGTTTTTCCCCCTGAAAAAAATTAGCTAGTAATTTAAATACATTCAATAAGTGTACATCTTTTATAGCAGGAAAAAAAAACACCCTAATTTTGCGATGAAGTATGAACCAAAAAGACTCTTCATCTGAATATTAACACAGCAAGTGGTTTATAATGGCAGTATTCTTTTAGTCATACTTTATTTTTAGTTGTCGCAATTAGTGATGTACAGGATTCAGAGGCTATATAAACCCCTCAAAGTGGAATCACGTAAATCCAACATCCCTGATATTCTCCATTCCCCTGCTGAAAAGGAAACAACTGTGAGAGCTTCAGTAAATTATGGAACTGTTTTAAAGCCTCCTGCATTACAAGTGGTGTGAAGAAGGAGGAGACTTTTAGCCCACTGATTTTCTGGGTAAAAGCCATTGAGACCTTCCCACACCCCCACTTCGAAGGAAAATGCAGCACTGGCCCAGAGAACTTGGTCACCCAGGCCTATACATTTATGTCAGAACAGGAATTGCCTATAAACTGAAATGAATATCAGGAAATTTGCTGTTGCTCTAAATTGATATTTTATAACCCAACTACTGTAAAATCTCATAATCTTTAAATACACGAGGTCAATGTTCTAAATGGCTATTTTATGATGCTCCCTAAAGCCTGCAATTTGTTTCTCATGAGGATCTAAGTCTTCCTAGTTCATGGCTCTCCCTCTATTGCTGTTTCAATGAGTGTATGAATAAAAGGAGAAAAGCATCTGACTCAGAAACATTATTTGTTCCTTTACCTTCCTACCTCCATTCAATGTCACAATCACCCATCCATGAAATCTTTTTCCAGCCTACATTGATTGGATATTAGATTTTGCTAATTAATTCTTTGTATTAATGTCTTCTGATGCAATGTTATCAACCATTTCCAGTTTAAAAAAAAAATTAATAAAGACTTTTTTTAAAAAGGGAGAAACCCAGCCCAGCCATAACTTGATTTTCACATAAATGGATTTAAGCCTACCCAAATGTTATAGTTATGTTTATCATTAATCCATGTTCAATGGCTGATGCTGTTTAAATGATTACTTTTTTAGAATATGAAACAATAGCGTAGGAAGTATTTTTGATGTAGAGATACTACTCCTAAGAAGATACCAGTACCTGTGCTTCCTTGAAAAAATAAAATGACTCATGTTCTCAAGCCACTAATCTTCAAAGTTGGAAACATTTTGAAACTCACATTAGTCACAGATTCTTTATTCAAAAGAAATGAAAGACACATAATTGAAGCCATGACCCCATATGAGTCAACAAGGACTAATGTAACCTCACCTCCACTATAAAAAGATCTTAGCTGCTTGAATTTTGTTCTGCATAGTTTTACCTGTGTCCATATCTGCTTATTCATCCAGGATATGCAAACAAGATTATTTTTCCCAAATATCTATTACCTTTGAGTCAAGCCCTTGGCAGGCCTTTCATATGACTCAACTTTAAAAGTGTCCTGCCCCGAGCTGAGAGCTGTTCTGCCTGGAGACGTAATTCTGAGAGCCTAACTCTGATGCATGAGAACCCAGGCTGCTATTCAGGATGCTACTGCAGGTATCAAAGACAGAGCTAACCTCAATCACATTTAATCACACATTGACGTATATGAATATATATGTATATGTAACCAATTTCTCAAACACCATCTGACTACTAATTTTGGGTCAGAATTAATGGGGTACTTTAGAAACCAATATCTAAGATCTATTTATTTGGATGTTCTGTCTATAGGATAGAACTCAGTAAATTGAATGGATATGCAAGGAAATTAGACAACACTATGTACAATATCAGCACTCTGGTCCAAAATAAATGTAGGTTCATTAGTCTCTTAATATCACTGCTTCAGGATTGGACATTATTGTCTGATCTTAAGGTGTATATTATTATTATTAGATAAAAGAAGACAACTCTTATAGAGATTTTAAAAAAAAAAAAACAAAAAAAACCTCTGGACCCCTGTAAACTCAGACTATGGAAGGCAAAAGAAAAACTGAATTTAATTTTAAAATATCTTTAAGGAGCAGGGGGCAGAAACTTAAATAAATGAAAGCAAAAGAAAGGGTCATAGAAGAACGGGGTGATTTCCTATCTCTGCCCCACTCCAGTCCTGGAGTGTGTTTATCCAGATGGTTTTCAGTCACCAGGCAGAGCTCTTCTCAGGTAGGGGCTGCCTTTAACTGGAAAGGGGCTACTATGACAGCCAACGCCAGCCTGTCCCTTTGATGCACATCCGCAGGTGGCTGCATGATTACATATAGAGGTAAGCCTGGGGTCCACTTAAACATAAGGATATTTCCTGTAGGTACCAATTCCAGTTTATTTCATCCAAGAAAGAGATTTAGCTGCCGTGAAATGAAATGGCTGATAGAAACAAACACCTTGTCCCTGTTTCCCACTCTGTGAAACCAAGAACTTACCTACTGCACATGATAGGATAAATCCCCAAAGCAGGGCACACTTAAAATGTAGTCCTCAGAATGAATTTCCAGCCCATCATCAGATACTCAGAAACATCAGAAATATCAGAAATGCCCTGAATAAATACTCCAAATATGAAACCATTTAACTTTGTAAAATACAATCGTATATTTAAATTCAAAGAAAAGCCTAAAAGCTTTTTCAACTTTTAAAATAATGATACCTAACAAGGCTCATTAAAGTCAGGCACTGTTCCAAGTGCTTTACATGTGCTAATGCTTTTAGTCCTCCCGACAGCTTTATAAAATAGACACTATTATTGTCCCCTTTTTACAGATGAGGAAACTAAAGTGGAAGGAGGTTTAATAATTTGCACAAGGTAAAATAAATGATACATAACAAACCCAGGGAGTTGCTCTTCAGTCTGTCCTTTTTAACCACCACATTATGTGTAGAAGTTTTGTATGATCATTCTATGATAAAAATCAAAAAACATATAAATAATTTTTAAATTGTATGGAATAGACAATAATGAGCATAGCATATAATTGGGCAATAATATGATAGAGTTATTTAATCAACCCAACATATCAAAACTCTCCATTTGTAAGTCCAAGGCTGAGTCAATTAAATTTCCTGAATTCACTAGAATTTCTTTTCAGCGTTCATCTTGGATGCTCATTTTTCATGCAATGAATTTTTGTGTTGGACTGGTGCTGTGCATGCTGGGATTTCAGATACACGGCATGTAGACATTGGACTTTCTCTGGTAAGGGCATATATGAGAACCAGCTTGGACTGAAGATCATCTCTTTCTTAGAGGACCTACTAAGGACTGCAAAAGTCCTCAATACCCCACAGTACTCTGACACTGTTTACATGTTCTCCCTCTAATGCCCCAGGCTTGGTAGGCTTTGGGTGGACTCTCAAGATACACTAACAGTAGTTTAAGCAACTGCCTTGCCATATCCTTTTGGTAATAGGCTCAGCTACACAAAACAGAAAATTGAATTTATAATGGGTAAACCAAATAAAAGTAGTTATTTTTTTCATACAATAAGAGATTACAAAGTTGACAGTCCAGGGCTGGCGTGGCAGTAGCATGATGTCATTGGTACAATAGCTTTCTTCTATCTTCACTACATGTTAGGGATGTAGACACACTCTGCGTAGTCTTAGACACCATGATTTGGACACAGACAAGATGAAGGGAGAAGAGGAAGGTGAAAGAAATGTGCCTGCTGAGCCTGGCTGTTTTCTAAGGAACTTCCCTGAGAGTTCTTCTCTAAGATTTCTCTTTATATCTCATTGTCCAGAACCGCATCACATTGTCATCCTCAATCGACAAAGAAGTCTGGGAAATGTGCTTTTTAGCTGGGCATTTTGCCACCAGGAGAAATAATGTTGATTATGATAGCAATAAAGAAGAAAAGAATAGAGTTAGGTAGTCAACTCAGTATGCCACATTCGCATTAGTCATGGATGGAAGAATCCTCATATTGCTGTGTCTCGCCCCTACTTAACCAATTCCGCAACTTAGAATCTGTCATCTGCAGCTCTGATATGTAAGAATACTTTTGGTTATAAGTAAAAAAATTTTAATTCAAAGTAGCTTGCACATAAAAGGAAATTTAAAAAGTTTATATAACTTAAAGTATAGGGTATATTGGCATCAGCTACAGCTAAATCCAGGAGCTTAAACAGCGTCACAGAGACCTTCTCCTCTACCTCCTCTTTCTTCTCTTCTTATTCTTAGGTAAGCTTTCTCTACGTAGTACAGAAAATGGCTTCTGGTCATCTTATCCTATAAACTTAGCTTTCCCAGTAGAAAGATGAATGTATATAGCACTGAGGTTCCAAAGATGAATAAAATAGTATCCTACATTTAAGAAGCTCACAAGTAAAGTGGAAAAGCTTTAATTTTCTTGAATGAATCAAGTTATGTGAACTAAAAAGTATTATACCCCTACTTATTGGAAGTATTTTTTAAAATTTATCTTTCATCCCTAGTCTGTACTAGTTATCCATCACTGTTAGATAACTATTCCTTTAACTGTAAGGTCATAAGACTAGGTATCCTGTCCCAAAATGTATTCTAAAAGCAGAAGTTCTAGCATGCTGCATAGAAAAATGTACCATGCCTAACAAGTGTCAGAAATCATGCATGCTACATCTTACTCTTATTGACTGTAATTTTTCATTAGCATATTAAAGATTCCAGAAGGTCCTAAAGTAAGAATGTCTGTATAATTTATATAATCCAGCATTTCTAAATCGTAACACACAACAGTTTGGTACAGTTTGGTACAATAGTTTGGTTTGGTTTTTTTGTTTGTTTGTTTTTTCTTGAGTGGAAGAAACTCAGCCCTACAAAACTAGTCCTTGGATTTGAAAGAAATTTTAAAAGGCAGAAAATAATTGAGAATTATAATTTACATTTTATAATACGTCACACAATCTGCCACAGTAAAGACATAATTCCATGTTCATGTCATAATACACCTTATAACTACAGCAAAGGTAAACAGCAACCAAAGCAATGAAAATAGGATAGAATAGTTCACTTTTGTATGTACTGGAAGATTGAGTTATTTCTTTTGGAAGCAGCTCTGTCTTCCAACAGGAATCTAAGTGCATTTTGACAGGAGAATGCTGAATGGTTCATGTTGTTTACGCTACTTAATTACACACTGAAGTACCTGGAAATGAAATATGTCTTTTTATGTGCAGCATATCTAATGCAGTGGTGTCTAGGATGAAACTACATGGTGCTCTTTGTGTCTGGCATGTTGCTCAGTGGCTTGTACATTAATAGGCTCCCTGTGTACTTCAAGCTGACAATAACCATAAGCTTTCAGTAACATCTAAACTGGTCTAGTTTCCCTCCATTGGTACACTTTCTGCTTCCCTACATTCACACTGCTGTGTAAGCCGTTTCTGACATGGAAATGCTCTATTCTAAGGCTGATGCAATGCCCCCCAACTCAAATCCCACTTCCTCTGTAAAGTCATCCCCGATCTTAATATTGGTTAAAATTTACTGGGCACTTACCATGTGCCACGCTATAACTGCTTTGTATACATAATTCATTTCATCCTCACATATCTTGAAGCCCAATGTGGTCAATTTAATAATTTTTTTCCATTTTGTGTGAGTCCTAGCCATCACATCTTGGTCACTTCCCTTTTCTAATTAAAAATTAAAGCACTATTTTAGAAAATTTCCATTGACATGTGTGTCTATAGATAGGACAGGAACTGTTCCCATCCCTTGACCATTTGACACAGCACTAGTTGCAGGTGTTTTGTGGTAGATTGTAAACATAAAAGATTATACAGAGTGTATTGAACTAAGGCTGCCTCTGCCTCTGTTGAGGGATATGTTAGGTTGTTAAAATCAAGTAAATAGAAGCTTACCGGGACACACGGACATTGAACATCATCATAATCTAAACACACTCTAAGCTGTCCAAAGTCTGAATCAGATGTTTTATATATATAAAGTCTGTTATATAAAAAGAAAGAGGCAGGAATCCATTCACTGAAACTGATATTGTGCCTTTAAAAAGTATTTGATTTGAGCATTTAAAATGCTGTGCTCCACTGCTGGTTTAATTTTTATAAATGTTCTCTCTCTTACAGATCTTCTCAATAGCCACATCAGAGGAGTGTGGAGCAAGAATAAGCTCCTCATTCAGGCACTCAGTACACTCCTGCTTGATTGGAATGGATATTGTACATAATATGTCCCTACAGATGTTTCCTCCAGTGGGGCACATTGAATTTCATTTAAATGCCAAGGCACAAAATCTAAAACAATGTGACTTTAACAAAAAATCTGATGAGGAATTTGATGAGAAAATGGCAAGAATTCCTGTGGCGTTTGGGTAACAATTTCAAGCCTTCATTTTAATAGAATAAACAGGATCATATTTCATTCAAATCTGGCAATGAGATGAGCTTTGGGTATTACACTGATATAAACCAATAAAGAATTTGCAAATTTGAAGCACTAATTAACACACACAATATTAAATGAAAAAAGTTTGCTCCAGGGGCAAATATATTTTGAAGACTTTAAACTTTTATTAAAAGGCATTTTTGAATCACTTCTTTCATAGTTTATACTTTTGCTGGTTTTTACAAAATATGGGAGTACTGTGACATTTTCAAACTGATGCCTTTAATATGACATCTGATATTCCTTTTTTTTAAACCATTTTGAAGCAATACATCAATGTCACAATGTTTTGAAATGTATAGAAAAATAAGCCAAAAAATGAACCCCAATATCACAGAATAATCAGAATAAGCTTCATTTAAGATATTCTGTCAGAGTTTAGAGCTCAGTAAACTACAGATGTTCAAGTTGACCACAGTAGGTGTAGCCTATAATAATTATCAAAGCTATTCCCAGGGTACAACAAATTAGACCAACTACCTCAAGAACAGAGTGAGTACTCAAAAAGATGGTGAGAAGGTCAGAAGCACATGGTTCTACTACCTTGTACTGGAAGAGACCCCAGGATTTTCCTCATGTATTCAGGTTATAATTTCACCACCACCACTAGCATGTCAATGGCATCTACCCACACATCACATGAATGCCTTTGTGCCTTATTGTATCCTATATGTCTCTGGAATGCTAATATGAACCTAATTTCACCCGGAAAAAATACGTGAAAGGATGTAAAGCAATAGGTGCAAGGAGATATAATGGATTTAACTTGGGTCTTGCAGCAGACAATACTTCTTAAATGAATGAGCTATTAATTTTTAACTCCATATGAATAAAGTTATTTCAGGATAGTTCTAGAGGAAGAACTCCCTGAAGCCTTTGCTTACTGGTCACAAGTGCACTACAGAAAGAGAATTTTCTCTACCCAATTGCAATGCTGCACAGTTGCTTTCTTGAGACTACAATATCTAAGACATATGTATCTAAAGACTCATACTTTAGAAAATGGGAATGTCAGCCAGAAAGTTAAAGAATCAAATACATGAGACCAACCTTCACATAAGATGATGTGAATCTGGCTTTGTGGGTGCGTGTGTGTGAGTGTGTGAGTGTGTGAGTGGGTGTGTGTGTGTATCTTTTGATGTGTATATTTTTAAGTAGTTTTTTTTTATCTTAAACATGTATTCAGCAGAAATCAGCTGGTGCTAATATTACCTGTACCAACAATTCTGCAATCTGTGCCCCACTTACAGGTTTTCACAGAGAATTAATTTGTTTGCATTATGACTAAATACATTTTCCTTCTAAGGAAGGAAAAGGGAGGGGGAATGAGATAGTACAAGCAGCTTTATATACACTTTATTGTCGCAACCACCCCAAGAGCAAAATATTACCACATCTATGTCACAAATGAGGAAAGTAAGACCCAGAAAGGTTAACTAATGCAATTAACCAGATCACACAATTAACAAATGAAAGAGCCAGTATTTCAAATCAGCCCAAGCTTTTTCCCACTATACCAGTGCACTGGTAAAATTGGTTGAAAAGTGAAAGATTTAATCCAATTAAACCATCAGAAAACTAATTTAACTTAACTCATTTTCACTCAGAAGAAATTTAAGAATGTCTGTGTTTCACAGAAATTGTGAGCCAGCTTTTTAGCAAGAAAGCTTAGGAACAAATTTGTACTCATCCACCCACCCTCTTGGATGCATGCATCATGTTGTCAATTACAACCTTATTCCTAGCTCCATTTCACCTGACCTTTTTTTTACTATTTTACCAGTTTGTCATATTTTATATACTGTTAGCCATAAGAAATGCCTTCTGGAATAAAGCATACTGTAAATAAATAAGCAACTAAATACCTTTTCTTCTAATGCATTAATCAGTCATTGGGTAGAACTTAAATGGTTGTCCAGTGTTTTGAGTACCATGCTCCCTCCTCCCCCTGTGTTTTTAATTTAAGGGATATTTCATTGGTATGCCTACATTGTCCTTAAGATAAACAAATGAGACTACCCTTTTAAAGGCCAGAATGGAATTCTGCCAGTTGCTGGGTATGTCTATTCCATTACAGATTCCAGAACTGGGGAAATCATCATAGGATGGGTTTATGAATACACTGGACGCACTTGAAACAGACATGAGCTAAAATTCCATTTATCACCTGACCTACATAAGCTTCTCCTCTAATTGGTAAACTGCAGTGACATTTGAGGTCTCCTGAAATTAGTGTTGGTTCACAGCCAAAATCCAGCAGTCACCCAAAACCATGATTATTTTCTTTTTCTCAATTTACAGTAACCCTGCAAATTGTAGGGTTACTACAATTGCAGGGTAAAAGGACACAGATCCCCTTGGGGAGGGTTAAAAGAAAGTCCAATAGTCTAAATTTTGGGCAGTGTATCCTTCCTCACAGGAATGTGGCCTCCTCCTTATTCAAAGGGTTCTGTTTCTGAAAACTGGCTCAAGTCTAGGAACTGATTGAGGGACTGTGTCTGTCTGTTTTGATTATTCTGGTTTGATTTCTGTTCACTTGATCTTGAACTCTCACACTTGTACAAGTCAAGTAAGAATTCAGTAGACTGCCACCTATGTCACTGCTAGGGACACCATGATCAACTGGCCAATGTCACACACAGTTCTCTGCAAGTCAGACTCTTCTAATTACTGCTTTGACTCCAGTGTCCATGATGGTAACCACACCCATTTTGCCATTGGTGATTAAGTGCCACCACATGGCCCCTGCCTCTCTAGACTCTAGAATCCAATGATCCCCATTGCATTTATGTTTCCAATTCAGTAGCAGTAGCTCCCACTATAATTTCTGATTTAAAGATAAGAGCGACAACAGATTTTTCAAGGATGCTGGGGCTCCTTCACAAATTTATTTCTCACGGTGGCGATGAAAGATATGTCTTCTGGATCCTCCCAGGATGGGTAAGCAGAACTGATGTGATAAATCCCCCTCTAAAATGCCAGAGTGGTACAAGGAAATGTGTGAGTACACAGCCCAGAAAGCATGGGACAGAGGATGGCATTTTAAAATTAAAACAAACAGAACTCACAGGTGAAGTTTTTAACAATAAAGTGCTTTAATGCCTCACTGTACCAATTCTATCAAACCACAGTTACAAACCACAAAACATAAGAACTCAGCTTCTCCTTTTGATTGAATATAGTCTTTCCAAGTTTGGGACATCTCAGTGCCTTTCACACTTTCTCCCTATCTTCCACAGAGTGACGTAAGTCTCCCCTCCACCACCATTTTTTTTTTAGCAAGAGTTAAGCACCAACAAATATAAATGAGCCATGGCTCATAGATGAAGGGCTTGACTGTCTTTTTAGACACTGGCATGAATCAAAGCCAAAAGGAGAGGAAAGTGCCAAAGTCCAGCATTGATACTATCAACAAATCTAGAAGAAAATGGAATTCTATATTTAAAATATAATTAACTATGAAACTAATTGAACCAGAATACAAAAATACAAAAAAATTATAAAATTTTTACCCAAATACTCATTCTAATAGTTTAGCCTTGCCACTTAACTATACAGAGTAATAGAGAGCTGGGTTTTTTTAAAATATTAAACTTGTAAACCTTCAAATAAATAAAAATCATCTGGGAAAATGATTTGCATATTATACAGTTTAAGTGCTAAGACTGCAATGGTTTTGCCTCCTAGGCTAGTGCATTTGAAATATAAACATATTTCAATTTATCTTAGTGAATACTGTTTACATCTGCATTCTGATAACACATAAGGCTATTTTCCTTGGAATTTTTTGGAAACATTTGGGGTGTTTAACATAATAAAAAAGGCAAACCAAAGAGGTTTTTTCCCTTCACTTACAGACAGACTTTAAGTTCATGTATATTGGTATCTATGAGTCACTCTATATCATTCAAGAACTAATAAACGAAGGTCAAATTTTAAATATTAAACATTATTTTTAAATTTCAATTGACATCTACCAATGCATATGCCATATTTGTTTTAATTATGTATTTACGTTATGTAATTATGTATGATGATCCACTAGACCAGTGGCCCCCAAACTTTTTGGCACCAGGAACTGGTTTTGTGGAAGACAATTTTTTCATGGACTTGGGTTGGGAGTGGGCAGGCATTAGATTCTCATATGGAACACACAACTTAGATCCCTCACATGCAGTTCGCATGCCTCATTTCATGGGATACTTCCAGATTTCCCTTCAAGATGGCTGCACTAGTTTATATCTCCATCAGCAGTACATAGAAGTTCTTATTTCTCCACATCCTTGCCAACACTTGATATTATGAACTTTTTAACCCTTGCCAATTTGATAGCTATAAAATGATATCTCACAGTTATAGGCTGAACATCATTTCATATAATTGGCTTGTTAAAAATTACTCCTTCTTGGAATTGTTTATTATATCCTTTATCTATTTTTTCCTTTTGGATCTTGTGTTTGTGATAGTCATTTGCAGGAGTTTATTACATAATCTAGACTTCTTTTTTAGTTTTAGATATTATAAGAACTTTTCTCAATCTATAATATATCTTTAATTTAGCTATGGTATTCTTAATTTACAAAACCATCTTTAATTTTGATTTTGTCAAATCCGTAAGATTTTCCCCTTTGATTTATTTTTGTGGACCCTTTTTGAAATGCTCTCTACTCCAAAATCACAAAGAAAATGTTCAACTGCAAGATGGAGACACAGGAAAGCTGCTGGTTTAATTAAGTTTAAGCCCAGAGGCGTAAGAACCAGGAAAGCGGATGATGTAACACTCAACTGAAAATGAAGGGCCAGAGAATCAAAGGGGGCAATAGTGTGCATCCCCAGAGTCTCAAGGGCAAGAAATTATTTGTGCAAAAGCAGGAGAAGATGGATATTCCAGCTCAAGGAGAGGGACAGTTTGCCCATCCTCTACTCTTTTGTTCTATTCAGGCCTTCAATGGATTGGGTAATGCCCATCCACATTGGTGAGGGCGGGACTTCTTTACTCAGTCTACTGATTCAAATGGTAATGTCTTCCAGAAGCACCCTCATAGATATACCCCCAAATAATGGTTTACCAGCTATCTAGATATACCTTAGCTTACTTAAGTTGACACAAAAAATTAACCACCATACCCTCACTAACTTTTCTCTTAGTTTTTAAAATTGTTTAGTTAACTTATTTTTTCCCACATAAATTGGATTTGTGTCTTATTTTCTAGTTAGAGGTTGCTGCTGAAGGGATGCTACTGATTTTTGTTGCAATGATTGCTAGCATTCTAGTCTTGCTCCCATTTTCAAAAGGAAAATGTTTAATATTTTTCTAAGGAACATGACACTTGCTATATTTTTTCAGTCGATAGACTTTATTAATTTAAGAAATTTTCTTCTATTATTTTTGATAGATTTATTTAATAAGTATTGAGAACTTACTGTGCAATAGTCACTGTTCTAGAGCCTGCAGACCCAACAGTGAAAAAAAACAAACATAAATCCTTGCACTCAAAGATATTATGGTAAGAGAAACAAACAAACAAGTAAAAAAATCAAAATAATTAAATCACATAGTAAAATATATTAGATGCTGAAGTGGCACAGTTTCTGGGCCCTTCCCCCAAGTCCAGTCCCACTTAGAAAAGTATCAAGATGTTGAAAAAACCACTAGGGCACTGCTGAAAAAGGGAATATTATGTTGAACTTGTTCGTGTGGAATAGCAGCATTAGCCTGAAGCAGGAGGCTGCTGGGTAGGACTACAGAATAAGAAGGTAAAAGAGAAGACTCTCTTGGGGTTCTGTTCTTGCTTTCCCTTTCATTTTGCTTCTGCCTAGCCACATTGCTCCCATATCTGCATGACTCAGACTTCTGGTCCAGGTATTCTCAGAGGTTAAGTCAGAGCCATATAAAAGTTTCATGCTTGTGAGCCACTGTAAGAAACAGGCAAGAACCTCAAACAAGTTACTTTTCACTCTTACCCCTCTAAACCCTCAGGGCTGATGAATTGTAATCTATGCGTGTCTCTTTCTGAAGCTGCTTCTCCCTGGTGTGCAAGGTATGAAGATCTGAAAGAACTGGCAGGCCCAGATAAGACAGTTAAGGAGCACAGTTATTTCAATATACTGTAATACATATACAATTAGAAGGAGAAATATTAGAACAGACTGACCAAGATTTTGACATTGAAAAACATGTTAAAATACATTAAAAAAATATTAGTAGTACAGAGCAAAAACACTAAGAAAGTGGCAGGAAGACAAGAGTTGATAATTTCAAATAGGGTGTCCAGGAATGGATTCACTAGAAAGGTAACATTTCTCCTCTAAAAGACTCCTAGATTTAGGACTCCTAGTTTCAAGTTGCAAGCACTGCTATACACCAACAATGACCAACCTGAGAATCAAATCAAGAACTCAATCCCTTCTACAATAGCTGCAAATAAAAGTACTAGAAATATATTTAATCAAGGAAGTAAAAAATCTTTATAAAGAGAACTCCAAAACACTGCTTAAAGAAATCATAGATGACAAAAATGGAAATACATCCCATGCTCTTGGATTGGCAGAATCAATAATGTGAAAATGACCATATTGCCCAAAGAAATCTATAATTCAACACAATTCCTATCAAAGTACCAGTATCATTTTTCAAAGAATTAGAAAATAGAAACCTAAAATTCACATAGACCCAAAAAAGAGCCCAAATAACCAAAGCAATACTAAGCAAATAGATCAAATCTGGAAGCATCACTTAACCTGATTTCAAAATTATACTACAAGGCTGTAGTAACCAAAACAGCATGGTACTGATATTAAAGTAGCTACATAGACCAATGTAACAGAATAGAAAACCTAGAAATAAGGCCAAATACAACCAACTGATCTTCAATAAAGCATATGAAAACTTAAAATTGGAGAAAGAACACTTTATTCAATAAATGATTCTGGGAAAACTGGTTAGCCATATGTAGAAGAATGAAACTGGATCCCCGTTTCTCATCATATACAAAAATCAACTCAAGATAGATTGAAGACTTAAATCTAAAACCTGAAACAAAAATTCCAGAAGAAAATGTAGGAAAACCTTTCCTGGACATTGGCCTAGGCAAAGAGTTTATAACAAAGGCCCCAAAAGCAAATGCAACAACAACAACAACAACAAATGGGACTTAGTTAAACTAAAAAGCTCTGTACAGCAAAAGAAATAATGATCAGAGTTTCTTTTGCTGTACAGAGCTTTGGAACGTATCTCAAAACAATAAAAGCTATTTAGGACAAACCAACAGCCAATATCATACTGAATGGGCAAAAACTGGAAGCATTCCCTTTGAAATCTGGCACTAGACAAGGATGCCCTCTCTCACCACTCCTATTCAATATAGTACTGGAAGTTCTAGCCAGAGCAATCAGGCAAGAAAAAGAAATAAAGGGTATCCAAATTGGAAAGGAGGAAATCAAATTGTCTCTATTTGCAGATGACATGATTGTATATCTGGAAGACCCCATCATCTCAGCCCAAAAATCTCCTGAAACTGATAAACAACTTCAGCAAAGTCTCAGGATACAAAATCAACGTGCAAAAATCACAAGCATTCCTATACACCTGTAATAGACTTCAAGAGAGCCAAATCAAGAACGAACTGCCATTCACAATTGCTACAAAGAGAATAAAGTACCTAGAAATACAACTAACAAGGAAAGTAAAGGACCTCTTCAAGGAGAACTACAAACCATTGCTCAACGAAATAAGAGAGGATACAAACAGATGGAGAAACATTCCATGTTCATGGTTAGGAAGAATCAACATCGTGAAAATGGCCATACTGCCCAAAGTAATTTACAGATTCAACGCTATTCCCATCAAGCTACCAATGACCTTCTTCACAGAACTGGAAAAAAACACCTTAAACTTCATATGGAACCAAAAGAGAGCCCACATAGCCAAGTCAATTCTAAGCAAAAAGAACAAAGCGGGAGGCATCACACTACCGGACTTCAAACTATACTACAAGGCTACAGTAATCAAAACAGCATGGTACTGGTACCAAAACAGAGATATAGACCAATGGAACAGAACAGAGGCCTCAGAGGAAATACAACATACCTACAACCATCTGATCTTCGACAAACCTGACAAAAACAAGCAATGGGGAAAGGACTCCCTGTTTAATAAATGGTGTTGGGAAAACTGGCTAGCCATGTGCAGAAAGCAGAAACAGGACCCCTTCCTGACACCTTACACCAAAATTAACTCCAGATGGATTAAAGACTTAAACATCAGACCTAATACCATAAAAACCTTAGAAGAAAATCTAGGCAAAACCATTCAGGACATAGGTGTAGGCAAGGACTTCATGACCAAAACGCCAAAAGCAATGGCAACAAAAGCCAAAATAGACAAATGGGACCTAATCAAACTCCAAAGCTTCTGCATGGCAAAAGAAACAGTCAGTAGAGTGAATCGGCAACCAACAGAATGGGAAAAAATTTTTGCAGCCTACCCATCTGACAAGGGGCTGATATCCAGAATTTACAAAGAACTAAACCAGATCTACAAGAAAAAAACAAACAAGCCCATTCAAAAATGGGCGAAGGATATGAACAGATACTTTACAAAAGAAGACATACAGGAGGCCAACAAACATATGAAAAAATGCTCATCATCACTGGTCATCAGAGAAATGCAAATCAAAACCACATTGAGATACCATCTCACACCAGTTAGAATGGCGATCATTAAAAAATCTGGAAACAACAGATGCTGGAGAGGATGTGGAGAAATAGGAACACTTTTACACTGTTGGTGGGAATGTAAATTAATTCAACCATTGTGGAAGACAGTGTGGCGATTCCTCAAGGACCTAAAAATAGAAATCCCATTTGACCCAGCAATCCCATTACTGGGTATATATCCAAAGGATTATAAATCATTCTACTACAAGGACACGTGCACACGAATGTTCATTGCAGCACTGTTTACAATAGCAAAGACCTGGAACCAACCCAAATGCCTAACGATGATAGACTGGATAGGGAAAATGTGGTACATATACACCATGGAATATTACGCAGCCATCAAAAACGACGAGTTCACGTCCTTTGTAGGGACATGGATGAACCTGGAAACCATCATTCTCAGCAAACTGACACAAGAGCAGAAAATCAAACACCGTATATTCTCACTCATAGGCGGGTGTTGAACAATGAGAACATATGGACACAGGGAGGGGAGCAATACACACTGGGGTCCGTTGGGGGGAAATGGGGGAGGGGCGGGGAGGTGGGAAGAGATAGCATGGGGAGAAATGACAGATACAGGTGAGGGGACGGAAGGCAGCAAACCACACTGCTATGTGTGTACCTATGCAACAATCTTGCATGTTCATCACATGTACCCCAAAACCTAAAATGCAATAAAAAAAAGAAATAATGATCAGAGTAAACAGAGTAAACCCATAGAATGGGAGAAAATATTTACAAACTATGCATCTGACAAAGAATTAAAATCCAGGATCTACAAGTAACTCAAACAAATCAGCAATAAATAAAACAAATAATACCATTTAAAAAGTGGACAAATCGGCTTGCAGCCTCCCCACCCCTCCCACAACACTCAACCCCAGGATTCCCCCAGTTCGCTTGCTCACCATGGCCGACAAGGAAGCTTTCAGTGATGCAGTGGAAGAACAAGTGATCAATGAGAAGTGCAAAATATGGAAAAAGAACACTCCTTTTCTTTATGATTTGGTGATGACCCACATGCTGGAGTGGCCCAGCCTAACTGCTCAGTGGCTTCCAGATGTAACCAGACCAGAAGGGAAAGATTTCATCATTCATTGACTTGTCCTGGGGACACACACATTGGATGAACAAAACCATCCTGTTATAGCCAGCGTACAACTCCCTAATGATGATGCTCAGTTTGATGTGTCACACTACGACAGTGAGGAAGGAGAATTCAGAGCTTTTGGTTCAGTTAGTGGAAAAATTGAATAGAATTCAAGATCATCCATGAAGGAGAAGTAAACGGCTCGTTACATGCCCCAGAACTCTTGTATCATTGCAACAAAGACTCCTACCAGTGATGTTCTTGTCTTTGACTATACAAAACATCCTTCTAAACCAGATCCTTCTGGAGAATGTAACCCAAACTTGCATCTCCTTGAACATCAGAAGGAAGGCTATGGGCTTTCTTGGAACCCAAATCTGAGTGGGCACTTGCTTAGAGCTTCAGATGACCACACCATCTACCTGTGAGATATCAGTGCCATTCCAATGGAGGGAAAAGTGGTGGATGCGAAGACCATCTTTACATGGCATACGGCAGTAGTAGAAGATGTTTCCTTGAATCTGCTCCATGAGTCTCTGTTTGGGTCAGTTGCTGATGATCAGAAACTTATGGCATGGGATACTTGTTCAAACCATACTTCCAAACCAAGCCACTCAGTTGATGCTCACACTGCTGAGGTGAACTGTTTCTCTTCAATCCTTATAGTGAGTTCATTCTTCCCACAGGATCAGCTGGCAAGACTGTTGCCTTGTGGGATCTGAGATATCTGAAACTTAAGTTGCATTCCTTTGAATCACATAAGGATGAACTATTCCAGGTTCAGTGGTCACCTCGCAATGAGACTATTTTGGCTTCCAGTAGTACTGATCGCAGACTGAATGTCTGGGATTTAAGTAAAATTGGAGAGAAACAATCCCCAGAAGATGCAAAGATGGGCCACCAGAGTTGTTGTTGTTTATTCATGGTGGTCACACTGCCAAGATAACTGATTTCTCCTGGAATCCCAGTGAGCCTTGGGTGATTTGTTCTGTATCAGAAGACAATATCGTCCAAGTGTGGCAAATGGCAGAGAACATTTATAACGATGAAGACCCTGAAGGAAGTGTGGATCAGGGAGGACAAGGGTCCTAAATATATATGTCTTTACTTCTTGTGTTTTTAGACTCCCCTTTTTTCTTCTCAACCCTGAGAGTGATTTAACACTGGTTTTGAGACACAGACTTTGTTCAGCTATCCCTCTATATAATAGGTACGACCAATAATGCTACTAGCCCAAACAGTGGGTGTTTTCTAAATATTAATGGCAGAGAGGCTTGATTCAGCAAAGCCACAGACTTACATTGAAATTTTCTTCAGGAATTTTCTAGTAACAAACCCAGGTCTAAAGTAGCTACAGAAAGGGGAATATTATGTGTGATTATTTTTCTTATGCTATATCCCCAAGTTTTTCAGACTCATTTAAGTAAAGGCTAAAGTGAGTAAGGAATGAGGTAGGTGTCTGAGCCATGAAGTATAAATATTGAAAGATGTCACTTTTATTCAGGAAATAGGGGAGATTCAAGTCATATAGATTCCTACTCAGATCTTGACACCTGACTTTGCAAGATGCACATTTTCATATATAGACCTGTTTCCTCTTGGTTTCTTCAGCTAAGTCAAAACTATATGTTCCTCTTTCCCCATATATTTTTGCTCGTCAGCGCATTTCTTGAGCTGTTTTCATGTTGTTTCTTTTCTTTCTGTGAAATGGTGTTTTTGTTTGTTTGTTTAACTTGGGACCACCAAGCTGTAAAGATAAATGTTTTTACCTGACAGTTATACCATAAGTAGTAGACTGTCAAGTTGAGAAGAGTGAATCAATAACTCATATTTGTTTTAAAAATTAAATTTAACTTAATTTTTAGTTGGGGAGGGATAACATGAGGAGAAATGTCAGATATAGGGGATGGGGAGGAAAGCAGCAAACTGCATTGCCATGTATGTACCTATGCAACAATCTTGCATGTTCTTCACATGTGTCCCAAAACCAAAAACACAATAAAATATGTATTTTTTGAATTAAATTAATTCTTGATAAAAGTTGCTTATTTTTTTTAAGGGTTAGTCCTTGATCACTAGTTTGATGCCATCTCCATTTTGGGTGATCTGCTTCACCAGCAGGCCTGTTATTCTCCAGGACTAACTGTGTAAGTGCTTAAAATGGGACGAATTGTTTTTCCACATTTAAAAAAAAAGTGGGCAAATCACACGAATAGACATTTCTCAAAAAAAGATATACAAATGGCCAACGAACATGAAGAAATGTTCAATATCACCAGGGAATCATCAGGGAAATGCAAATTAAAACTGCAATGAGATATCACTTTATCCCAACCAGAATTACCATTATTAAAAAGTCAAAAAACAATAGATGTTGGCATGGATGTGTTGAAAAATAAACACTTATACACTATTGATGGGAACCTAAATTAGTACAACCTCTATAAAAAACAGTGTGGAGGTTTTTTAAAGAACTAAAAGTAGATCTACCATTTGATCCAACAATACCACTACTGGATATCTACCCAAAGGAAAACAAGTAATTATGTCAAAAAGATACCTACACATGTTTACTGCAGCAAAATTCACAATTGCAAAGATATGGAACCAACCTAAATGCCCGTCAACCAATGATTGCATAAAGAAAATGTGGTATACATATACCATGGAACACTACTCAGCCATAAAAAGGAACAATATAATGTTTTGCAGCAACTTGGATACAACTGGAAGCCAATATTCTAAGTGAAATAAGTCAGGAGTGCAAAACCAGATACCCTATGTTCTCACTTATAAGTGGTAGCTAAGTAGGAACAAACACCAAGGTATACAGAGCAGTATAATGGACACTGGAGATTCAGAAGGGGGCAGGGTGGAAACAGGTGAGAAATTAAAAACTACATATTGGGTGCAATGCGTACTGGGTGATGGGTGCACTAAAATCTCAGACTTCACCACTATACAATTCATTTAAGTAACCAAGAACCCACTTTACCTGTAAAGTTATCGAAATAAAAATTTTTAGAAGACCAAAATAAATGGAGGAAGTTTGCTCTGTGTATAACTGGTTGGAAAGCAAAGCAATCCATGCTGGGGAAAGTCAAGTGCTGAGTGGGAGGAAGACAGGAGAGGAAGAGTGGTAGAACATGAGGCCCATAAAGTAAGAAAGCAGACCACAGAGGTCTTAGAGGTTACCATCAGAACTTGGCTTTTTTTTTTTAATTTTTTAATTCTCATTTTTATGAATACATAGTACATAAATATATTTATGGGGTACATAAGATATCTTGATGCTAGCAAACAGTGTATAATAATTCCATCAGCTAAATTAGGTATCCATCTCTGCAGCAAGCATTTATTATTTCTTTGTGTTACAAACATTCCAACTGTACTTGCTTTTATTCTGAGGGAGTGAAGAAAGCCATTGGAGGGTTTGAGCCGAGGAGTAGCATTATCCAACTTATGCTTTAACAGATGATTCTGTTAAAAATATAATGTAGGCTGGGCACTGTGGCTCATGCATGTAATCCCAGCATTTCGGGAGGCCAAGGCAGGTGGATCATGAGGTCAGGAGATAGAGACCATCCTGGCCAACATGGTGAAACCCCACCTCTACTAAAAAAAAAAAAAATACAAAAATTAGCCAGGTATGGTGGTGGGTGCCTGTAATCCCAGCTACAGGAGAGGCTGAGGCAGGAGAATTGCTTGAACCCGGGAGGCAGAGGTTGTACTGAGCCAAGATCACCCAATTGCACTGAAGCCTGGCAACAGAGTGAGACTCCGTGTTAATAATAATAATAATAATAATAATAATAATAATAAAATGTAGAGGAAAGGAGGTTGATAACAGAAAGACCGTCGAACAGACTACTCCAGGTGAAATGATGGCAACTTGGGCTGCAGTAGTCACAGTAGAAGTGTCCAGAAATAGATTCTGGATGGAATGGAGGAAAAGAGTGGCCATTTACTGAATTAGGGAACAGTAAGAGAATCAGGTTTTGGACAAAGTACCAGGATCTCATTTCTGGATATGTTAATTCTGAGAATGCTTATAAAACTTCCAAATGTAGATGTCAATTATGCAGACGGATGTAGAAATTTTGTAGTTCAGATCAAACATCTGGATCAGATACAAAAGTTTTGGAAGGAATATGATATTAAAGAATTTAAATGTTCTTTAATGTGATGAATTAAATGAATAGATTACCTAAGTTTAAACAATCATTTTATTCCTGGGATTAAAAAGTACTTGCTCATGACATATTAGTTTTAATATAATGTAATATTCAGTTAGCTAATATTTTATATGGGATATTTGTATTTATGTCTATGAACAATATTGGTCTATTAGCCTCTTTTCTTGATCTCTCTTTATCAAGTGTTGGTAACGAGGTTTTAGTTACAGCATAAAATGAATCTGGTAGCTTTTCATCTTTTGCTATATTCTAGAACAACTTGTATAAGATAGAGTCTAGGCTGTATGGGCCAAGGAAATAACTTGGGTTTTATTCTAAATATGATGCAAAGGCATCGAAGAGTTTGAACCAAAATAATGACAAAATTCAATTAATATTTTAAAGAGATTAATTTGATATAAGATGGAGAATAAATTAGAGGGAGCTATTGCAATAATCCAGGTGAGAGATGATGATACCTTAGATTAGAATCATTGTAGAGATGATGGAAGAAAGTAGATCGATTCACAATGTATTTGGAGAATATGATTGGTGACTGTGTATGTACACTTGAATTTTTCAGAAGTGGCAACTATTGTGACTTCTTAAAATCCAAGATAATCATGTGAGAGTACAATAGCTGCAGCAGACACATGACATCTTCATCTATCCCTACTCCAACTATAAATTAAATGTACCCATGATATTAAAATTGGCATTAACCTAAGTAGGATTGGTCACAAACCTCCCAATAATATGGTTCATGCTTGTGAGAAGATACATATCAGTGCATTTCACATTATCACCAAGAGTACATAACAATTTCAAAAAATTCTTGACTGGAATTTTTTAATTTAAAAAATCCTGTTTATTTCTGTCAAGCAGGAAGATCCAGCTATCAGTCCCAGGTTGATAGCAGAGGAAGCTGACAACCTTTTGAGGATGGCAAAGATAACAATGTCAACCACCAGAAGTAGAAGCCCACAGACTTCTGCCCACTGCATCACCTATGGGCACAGAGTCATCAAGGAGAACATACAAGGCACTGGTTAAAACAAAACTTTGGCCATGCAAGGAAGAAAAAACAGCAAGATCAGCATCTGTGGAATGCACTGGTCTTCCATGACTAGCAAACCCTTCCCGAGACGGATGTACTGCACATCACCCATCTCATGAGGCTTGTGAAAACCTCTTTTTGTTCATTTTTCCTGGGGAAGAAAGAGGGCTAAGGCAAATATAGGTACCATATTACACACACACATATGCACTACAAAACAGTTTGCTGTGTAAACAGAACATGGAAAGATTTTTCTCCTAATAACGAAGAAGAGTCTGGAACTAAGCAGCAGCACCACCCCAGCCTCGACATAAGAGGATATGTAGAGGCCTGGGGTCCAGGTCCAGGACACAGACTGGGCAATCCTAGGGTAGGGCAATGGATGGCACAATGGCTGATTCCTCAACAATTTTTATAGCAAGCCCCTATTTATTCTAACTTTTCCATTTGTACATGCTTTTTTACATGTACATCACAAGAACTACTGATAGGAAATCACAAAACACCATTGAGAAAATGCTATCCTAGTGTGCTGTGTGCCGAATTCAAATTTTCTAATCCATCCTTCTTTGCCAACACATGTCATATTAAGAAAAATTACTGATTTTGAAAATAGTAAAAAAATAATTGCTATACTGCTTTGTAAAGCATCACAAATAAGCCCATCACAGATAGTCAAAGGTAGAAAATGCTCATAAAACCATACTGAAACAAATATATCTATAAAAAATGTTTTTCAACCTTTCAAAAGCAGTAGGTGGGTTATGGAATTCCACCATCTCAAGTAATTTCAGACTCTCTTTGGAGATGAAATTGCTTAAATTTTTACCACTATTGCACTTACCTGTAACACACATTTGAACCAGAGCAGAGTTTTTATCTGCTAAAATCTTCTCTCAAACTTAGGTGCTTTTGGTCGCTCATTCTCAGAGCACTATTCACTTTTATGGGTTTACATATACCTATGATATTTAATAGGCTCTATCAATTTAAGATAATTCATAAAACTTGTATCAAAATGCAGAAAGGCCCAAAAAATCTTATATGCTACCACAGACATCATGCATGAAAATGGATTGAAAAGGTCAAAAGGAATTTACTGCAGGCTTTCTTTAAGTCCTATACTTGTTGAAAAAAGCAGCCTGTGTATTCATAAGAAAGAATAAGAGGTCCAATTTCCGAGTATACAAAACTAACATAATTCAACTATATGGTTTCTGAAAATACACTGAGAAAAACAGGACACCATTCAAAATAGCAAAAACGTGGAACCAACTCAAATGCCCATCAATGATAGAATGGATAAAGAAAATGTGGCACATATACACCATGGAATACTAGGCAGCCATAAAAAGGATGAGTTCACGTCCTTTGCATAGATATGGATGAAGCTGGAAACCGTCCTTCTCAGCAAACTAACAAAGGAAAAGACAGAAAACCAAACACCACATGTTCTCACTCGTAAGTGGGAGTTAACAATGAGAACACATGGACACAGAGAGAGGAACATCACACACCGGGGCCTGTCAGGGGGTTGGGGGGCTAGGAAAGGGATAGTATTAGGAGAAATACCTAATGTAGATGACGAGTTGATGGGTGCAACAAACTACCATCATGGCATGTGTATACCTATGTAACAAACCTGCACCTTCTGCACATGTATCCCAGAACTTAAAGTAGAATAACAATTTTTTAAAAAGAAAGAAAAACAGGACCTAGACTTCTAAAAGCCAAGATATACAGCTCCTAAAACATAAACGTCACGCTATCAGAATATGTAACCCAATTTGGCACTGTAATCTCCTGTTTGCTGGTATAATTTGGCAGGGTGAAACAATGTTACTGACATTTATTTTTCAATTACACTCTTCCCACATTTGAGGCTACGTCTGTTTCTCTAACTTTAATGTTGTTGTTTAGGGCAGAGAATCTGATATATTAGAAATAAGATGGATCCCAAAGTTGAAAGACTTGCGTTTGATTCCCAAATCTGGCACTTGTTACATTCCAAAATTCAGGCAAGTCACTGAGTCCGTCTTATTCTCTGTTAATGGGGTAGCCATTATACCTGCTTTCCAAGATTTTAAACAAGAAGAGGTCTGAGAAATGAATGTGTAAACTTTAGAGTACTCTACAAATATTATTATTATTGCATATTCTTGAATCCCCCAGCGTGAAGCACAACACTTGCTTATTGAGGGCAACATACTCAATCGAAATGGTGAATTAATCTTATATGGTCAGAATTTCTTCATAAGACATATTTCAGAAGCAGAGAAAACTCAAACTGTGAAGCAAGCCTAGTTTTCCTTAAGATATACAACATGTTTAATGACCTCAAACTGTCCCTCTGACATCCAAAAGCTTATGACTTCCCTGATTTAATCCAAACCTCTTTTATCCTCATTATCTACTTCTCAATAATCTTTTTCCCTAAAACTTGAACTGTTGGCTAGCCAACTGGGTGTACTAAGCTTTGCAAATAAGGAAGAGAGAAGTCACGGATCAATGACACCTCCCTTCCTGCAATTTTCTCAACATTTCCCTTTTGGTGTTCATCAGTTAATTTCTCATAAATCCTGAGGCCCACCCTGATTAATATTAAAAGCCTACTCTATAAACAACATTTAAAATATATAGATATTTAGTTATTATACCTAATGAATATTGCTGTAGCCTTCTAGGTTTCCATAATTGTTATGAAAAGTCAAGGTTTTACCTGGCCAAGTTTGGCCAATATACTATAGTATAATGACAACCAGTTGACTACCAAACTTTCATGCTCCATTTCTTTTTTAATTATAAATTCTGCTTTTAAGGCATTCCTTTACTGTTGTAGCTGAGCATAAACTGTTAAAAGTAACCATGCCAGTTCTTTAGTGCTTTGCCACTTAGAAACTTCTTCTGCCAGATATTCTTAAGTCATAACTCTATGTTTGGCCTTCCATAAAGCCCCATGGTATGAGCACAGTTCTGCCAAGCTCTTTGCTACTTTATAGCAAGGGTGAACTTTGCTCTAGTATACAAATAAATACTCCTCATTTCCATCTGAGGCCTCATTCAGAATGGCCTTTATTTTCCATACTTATATCTGCATTTTGGTCATGACAACTTAACCAATATCTAAGAAGTTTCAAACTTTCCCTCATCTTTTTGTCTTCCAAGCCCTCACCAGAATTGCCCTTAATGCTTTATTCACTGTCGCTGCTGTAGTCTCTTTCCAGCCTATGCTTCTAAACTCTTCCAACCTCTGTCCATTTTCCAGTTTCCCCTTCCATGTATTCAGATATCTGTATAGCAAGAGCCCCATTCCTCAGTACCAATTTTTTTGTCTTAGTCAATTTAGTGTTGCTATTAATATAACGGAATACCTAAGGCTGGGTAATTTATAAAGAAAAGAGGATTAATTAGCTCATGGTTCTTCAGGCTGGGAAATTCAAGGGCATGGCTGAGCTTCCAGCCAGGACTTTCATGCGGCATCATAAGACAGTGGAGAAGGTCAAAGGGCAAGCAGACACGTGCAAAGAGGCAAAATATAAGGGATATCCTGGCTTTGTAATAACTCACTCTCCTCAGATCTAATCCATTCCCTTGAGAACTAATTCGGTCTTACCAGAATGACAACTCACTGACTACCATGAGAACAGCACCGAGCCATTCAATGAGGCATTCCATTAGGTCTCTCTTCCCAGCAGCACCACACTGGGGGTAAAATTTCAACAGACGTTTTGGTGGAGACAAACTCAAACCATAGATACGCACACACATACACACACCACAACCATACACAACCACATTTATAACCACCAGTGTGAATACTGCTACTTAAAATTTATGCAGTGCACAACCTGCAAAGCCACAAACGGTAATCATCTCTTCCTCATAAGTAAATAAGATTTATCTTGCCATTTGAGGCATTTAAGATAATTTCAATAAATATCTATGATCATTATTATTAGTACTATATATATCTATGTCTGTCTATCTATCTATCTATCTATCTATCTATCTATCTATCTAGCAATACCCAGCCTATATGTCCTTGACACCAAAAGCCTATAACTGATATTGCCATTCCCAGACAATAATATCATCATAATAAAGTTCTACTGTATCATTATTTTGAACTTTGTAAACGAGAAAAACAAACATTAGGAGCATAAATGGTTTTCTAAGTTCTTCTCAATATTTTGGAGTCTGGTAAAATTTCTAGTCAGTCCAAAATTTTGCACTGGCCGATATATATTTACCAATGTCATCTGAAATTTTTTGTTATCTTTTTACATCTCCTCATATTTCTTTTCTTCTTTCTTTTTCTTTCGAGACAGAGTTTCCTTCTGTCTCCCAGGCTGGAGTGCAGTGGCACGATCTTGGCTCACTGCAACCTCTGCCTCCCAGGTTTAAGTGATTCTCTTTCCTCAGTCTCTTGAGTAGCTAGACAGGTACCTGCCAATGACACCCAGCTAAGTTTTACATTTTTAATAGAAATAGGGTTTCACCATGTTGGCTAGGTTCTTCTTGAACTCCTGATGTCAAGTTATCCTCCCACCTCAGCCACTCAAAATGCTGGGATTACAATGTAAGCCACTGTACTTGCCCTCATATTTCTTACATTTACGGAAAATCAGCATACGCCTACAGCAAAGTATACTTGTGGTTCAATTCTGGACTTAGATTTCCAGGAAAAGCTAGCACAAAAGAAATATTGAGGGGTAATAAAATATGTTTAAACTACAATAGGTTCTCCTGTTAAACTGACATTAAAACTTCCTAAAACACTGTTGAAAAAAATCACAGATGACACAAATAGAAACACATCCCAAGCTCAAGGATGGGTAGAATAAATATTGTGAAAATTACCATACTGCCAAAAGCAATCTACAAATTAAACACAATCCCCATCAAAATACCACCATCATTCTTCACAGAATTAGAAAAAACAATTCTAAAATTCTTATAAAACCAGAAAAGAGTCTACATAGCCAATGCAAGACTAAGCAAAAAGAACAAATCTAGAGGCATCATGCTACCTGATTTCCAGCTATAGTATAAGACCATAGTCACCGAAACAGTGTGGTATTAGCATAAAAATAGGCACATAGACCAATGGAACAGAATACAGAACCCAGAAAGAAATCCAAAAACAACCAACTGATCTTCAACAAAGCAAACAAAAACATAAAGTAGGGAAAGGATGCCCCCTTTCAACAAATGGTGCTGGGATACTTGGCTAACCACATGTAGGAGAATGAAACTGGATCTTCATATCTTACCTTATAAAAAAATCAACTCAAGGTGGATTAAGAACTTAAACAAAACACCTGAAACTATAAAAATTCTAGAAGATAACTTCAGAAAAACCCTTCTAGACATTGGCTTATGCAAAGATTTCATGACCAGGAACGCAAAAGCAAATGCAATAAAAACAAAGACAAATAAATAGCTGGGACCTAATTAAACTAAAGAGCTTTTGCATGGCAAAAGGAACAGTCAGCAGAGTAAACAGACAACCCACAGAGAGGAAGAAAATCTTCACATCTATACATCTAACAAAGGACTAATATCCAGAATCTACAACAAACTCAAACAAATCAGTAAGGAAAAACAATACCATCAAAAAGTGGGCTAAAGACAGAATAGACAATTCTCAAAAGAAGATATACAAATGGCCAATAAACATATTTTTTAAAATGCTCAGCATCACTAATGATCAGGGAAATGGAAATCCAAACCACAATGCGATATCACCTTACTCCTGCAAGAATGGCCATAATCAAAAACTCAAACAGTAGATGTTGGCGTGGATGCAGTGAACAGGGAACACTTCTATACTGTTGGTGGGAATGTAAACTAGTACTGCCACTATGGAAAAGTGTGGAGGTTCCTTAAAGAATTAAAAGTAGAACTACCATTTGATACAGCAATCCCATTACTAGGTATCTACCCACAAGATAAGAAGCCATTATTTTAAAAAAGACAACTGCATACGCATGTTTATAGCACCGCAATTCTCAATTGCAAAATTGTGGAACCAATGCAAATGCCCATCAATCAACCAGTGGATAAAGAAACTGTGGTATATATATATACAATAGAATACTACACAGCCATGAAAAGGAGTGCATTAGCAGCAGTTGCAGTGACCTGCATGAGATTGGAGACTATTATTCTAATTGAAGTAATACAGGAATGGAAAACCAAACATCGCATGTTCTCGCTGATATGCGGGAGCTAAGCTTTGAGGACACAAAGGCAGAAGAATGATACAGTGGACTTTGGGGACTTGCTGGGAAGAGTGGGAGCTGGGGCAAGGATAAAAGATTACAAATATGATGCAGTGTACATTGCTCGGGCAATCACCACTGAAGAACTTACTCATGTAACCAAATACCACCTGTACCCCAATAACTTATGGAAATTTTTTTTTAATTTAATAAAACTTCCTTAGAAAGTTAAAATTTGCCTATTTGGTTTGGTTTTGTTAATTTGATTTGCTTGTGAGGCAGAGGAGGGTTGTTATGTATTTGGAACAGGTGACAAGAACCTTTAGTTTTTAAACAGCATAGGTTATAAATCATTATTAATTTATATACAGAAGGGCTAAAGAAACCTTAGCTTAACTGTTGAGCTCCAGTCACATGGTCATACGCTAGTCTAAAAGTACCTTCATTCATATTAAATGTATGGGAAAATAACATATTTATAAATGGAAAAAGAAATAGTTTATGATTAAGCACAACTGAATGTTTTGACAGACAATATGCAAGGAATAAAAATGAAAAACATCTCGGTCTTTCTTTTGCTCTCTTGGTCTAACACATTTCTCCTTGATGAGCTGGTCTGACCGCAGCTGGGCTTTACCTTTCTGTAATTAGCACAGCAGAAGCCCAACTAGGGCACAGCTTTTCTTCTTCTATTGTTTGCACATTGGGGGGCAGAATTTTAAATGTCAGGATTCTAAATGTTTCTTCCTATTACCAAGTGGCCCACGAGCTCCTCAAAACCAGTTTGAAAACCATTCAGGAATCATTGCATTGGGCCCCATATCACACATTAGATAGGTATTCTACCAGCAGGGACCTCCAAGAGGCTTGGCAGTTTTCTCAGGCTGGAAAAATATAAGAATGAAAATAAATGAGCTTTTAGATTGCCTTGTGGAAAACTCTGATGTAAATTTAGGTGTACTGGCCCCAACCCTTTGATTTCCTTTTTATGTCATTTCATGGACGGAAAGACACTTTCTTTTAAATCAGCAGAGAAAGCTGGTGTGTGGGGAAGGGGGAAGGCAGTTGGGGTGGGAGCGGGGGAGTAATTGTGACCTTTCTTTGAAAGTTTCATAATGCCTTGACACCAATTTTCATACCTACTTACTGACAACTAAATCTCCTAAGTCAGTAAATAAGCTAAGATGAAAGAGTTTGGGCTCTTGGTTTCCTGACAGTTATATAATATGTAGAACCAGTAAAACACCAGGCACTGGTTTTATATCATTAGAAAATTACTGGCCATCCTGACACCTAAAAGTTTTATATAGTCCTAATTACTGGAGTGTAGTGTGGCAGGAGACTAAATCAGCCCTTCCATTTTTCTCTCCCTGTGAGGTTCCAGCACCTGGACATAAAACTGAGGATTAACTTAAAGTGAAAGAAACCCAATGTTGCCTAGATTATTTGAAAGTCCATGTAACTTGGACACCACACGCTTTCATCTGATTCCTTATTTTTTTTAAGTTAGATCAAACTATAGAAACCATGGTGAAAACAGAAGAATTATTACTGCTCTGGGAGATGTGCAGATCAGCCTTGTCCAAGACTCTGTGACTCATTAGCATGTAACATCGTATAAAATTTGACTAAGCAAAGCTCAATACAAGCCAAACAATAAGACCACAGGTTCATAACATAAAGAGCAAGAATAGGAGTGATGGGGAGAAGGAGGGTGGAGAATGTCCGTATCATGTAGGACACAATTTTTCATCCCTAATAGGTAATGCTCTCGTTCCAAAATTAAGAGCCGTCACACTAGATCAAATTTTCCAGGCCCTCCTCTACTTTTCTTCTACCTAGAAAAGGAGGAATTTGGTGTCACCACCACTATGACAGCCTTGATAGAAAGGAATAAACATATCTAGTAGGAACCATTCACTGACGAATAGTAATTTCATCCTCACATATCAATTGTCTAATTAAGTAACCAAGGACTTACCAAGTGGTTTATCACCTGTGCCCTCTGGAGAGGCAACAACCAAGGCCAGTGCTGCTCCTAAGCCCTGAAGCAGTCTTTCATTTTTAGAGAACGAAACAGGGTAGACAGTTTAAGGAGAGAGAAGAGTAACTAAAGAGTAGTACTTTGTACTCACTTGGTGCTGCTCCATTTTTAACCATAATGCCCATCACCCACTTCATGAATTCCCATAATTTTGCTTCGTATCAACATATTATTTGGTCTACAATAGAAAGGACATTGTGGATAGTCACAACACAATTTATGTTTTTGGATTCATCACATTTTCCTTCCTGGCTGTAAAATGTGTATATGTTTACCTATTAATATATGTGTGTTTGTGCATGTGTGTACACAAAGTGATCAAAGTGTATATGTGTACCCGTATAATCAGAGTACTCAACAGTACAGCTCAGTGCTGTCCATTAGAATTTTCTAAGATTGTCAAAATGTTCTATGTCTGTGCTGTCCCAATATGGTAACCACTATCCACGTGTAGCCATTGAACATTTGAAATTTGGCTAATATGTCTGAAAAATTACATTTTTACTTAATTTGAGCCACATATGACTAGTGGCTACCATACTGGACAGAGCAGATAAAGATAATCAGCATCTTTACTAGATATGATATTAGCATGTATATACGTGTGTGTGTGTGTGTGTGTGTGTGTGTGTGTGTGTATGTTCTGATTGTTCACACATCAGTCTCAAATATATAGAACAGTAGTCCTGGTATATAGTAATTGTCTTAATCTGTTGGGGCTGCTATAGTAAAATACCATAAGCTGGGTGGTTTATGTTTTGGAGGCTGGGATTCAATGCATGATGCGGGCCCTTTACCTGATTTATAGACAAAGACTTCGTACTTTGTCTTCACACAGTAAAAGAAGCAAAAGAGTTTCCTTAGGCCTGTTTTATGAAGACATTAATACCATTCATGAGGACTCTGCCTTCATAACCCAACTACTTCCCAAAAGGCCCCACCTCCTAATACAGGATTTCCACATGAATTTTGATAAGACACAAGAATTCAGACCATTGCATTCCACTCCTGGACTCTAAAATTCATGTCTTCTCACACACAAAGTAAACTTACTTCATCCCAATAGCCCCCAAAGTCTTAACTCATTTCAACACCAACACAAAAGTTTAATGTCCAAAAGAGTCTCTCATTTAAATATCATCAAAATCACATATGGGTGGGACTCAAATTCCTAATCATTCTGAAGCAAGTTTCTCTCTAGTCGTGACCTTGTGAAATCAAACATGTTATGTGCCTCCAAAATATAATGGTGGGGAAAGCATAGAATAGAGACTTTCATTCCAAAAGGGAGAAATAGGGAACAAGAAAGTGTTAACAGTTCCCTAGTAAGATCAAGACCTTAACACTTAAGAGTAATCTTCTCTGACTTGAAGCTTTGCCTTCCAAGCCCACTGGGGTGGAATTTTTACTTCTGCAGTATTGCTGGGCAGAAGATGGCCCTTAAGACTCAAGAAAGCCGTGTCTCCATGGCCTTGGGCAGACCTGTCTTCTCTACAGCTCTCGCAGGTTGAAGTCTCCTGCCTGTAGCACTCTTGAACTGGAATTGCATGCCAGTGGTTCTACCAGTCTAGGGTTACAGGAGTAGCCTAGCTCCCAAAGTTCCACTGAGTATTGCCCTAGTGGAAACTCTCTGTTGTGGCCTCACCTCTTCAGCAACCCTCTGCCTAAGCCTCATGCCTGAGGCTCCAATTGACTCAAGTCTTGGAAATCTAGGTGGTGGTAGCCACACACACACACACACCCATGGCTTTTGTACTCTGAGAGCAGCAGAGGTGGACCTGAACTGACACTGCTATGGCTTATCACCTGTGCCCTCTGGAGAGGCAGCAACCAAGGCCAGTGCTGCACCTAAGCCTACTGGAGCCTAACCTGGAGGAGATGAAGAGCTTCAGCATGGCACAAGAATTTGGAGAGTAGAGCCATGTTGCAGTCTGAGGCAGCTGGCACTGAAGTCCCCCAAAATGCTATCAGTTTTTCCTGTTAAATCATTCTGCCCCCAAGGCCTTGGCACTACAGGCCCATTATGGTGTGAATGTTTGTCCCCTCCCAAACTCATGTTAAAATTTAATTGCCATTGTAACAGCATTAAGAAGTGAGATCTCTTAGGAGGTGATAAGGCCTTGAGGGCTCTGTGTTAGTGAATGGATTCATGCCATTATTAAGAGAGTAGGTTCATTATCACTGGAGTGAGTTCCTTACAAAGAAATAAATGCAGCCCCCTTTCTCTCTTTCTTGTTCTCTGCCCTTTCATCTCCCACTATGGGATGACTCAATAAGAATACCCTCATTAGATGCTGGCACCTTGATCTGGCACTTCCCAGCCTCTAGAACTGTGAGAAAATAAATTTCTATTCTTTATAAATTACCCAGTGTGAGATATTCTGCTATAGCAGCACAAAGTGAAATATGACAGGGCCTGTCATAGGAACAGCAGCACCAGTGATCCCTGAAATGTCTTTAGGGCATTATTCCATTGTCTTGATGAATATTACCAGACCCATCCATACTAATCTCCCTATCAAATGGTCTCTTGGCCAAACCCTTATGTTCTTTCTCAAACATGTTTTCTCATATTTTACAATATGGGCAGGCTGAGAATTGTGAGTATCTTGCAGTTCTCCTCCCCTTTTGATTAAAATTCCATCTTTAAATCATTTCTCTTCTCATATTTTACTATAAGCATTCAAGAGAAGCTATTCTACACCTTCAACACATTGCTTAGAAATTTCTTCAGACAAGCATCCTATTTCATGACTCACAAGTTCTACCTACCACAAAACACTAATGCATGAATACAATTTAGGCAAAGTTCTTGCCACTTTATAACAAAGATCTTTCCTCTAGTTTCCAATAATACATTCCTCGCTTCTATCTGAGACTTCGTCACAATGGCCTTTACCATCCATATTTCTATCAACATTCTGTTCATGACCACTTAGACAGACTTTAAGAAGATTGAGGGTTTTTTCCTAGAGCTCTTCACTTCTTCTGAGCCCTTGTAAGAATTACCCCTTCTGATCCATTCGTGACAATGCAGGCTTTTTCTAGCATGCACCTAAAAACTTTTTTAGCCTCTACCCATTATCCAGTTCCACAGCCACTTCCACATTATAGATAATTCTCACAGGAGCACCTCACTCTCAGTACAACTTTCTGTTTTAGTCAGTTCGAGCTACTGCAAAAAAAAAAAAAAAAAAAAAAAATACCATAGACTAGATGGCTTATTAATAAAGGAATTTACTTCTCACAGTTCTGGATACTGAGAAGTCCAAATCAAGTCACAAGCAGATCTGGTATCTGGTCATGGCCTGCTTGCTTTCTCATAGATGGTGTCTTTGCACTATGTCCTCACATGGTAGAAGAGGCAAGGCAGCTCTCTGGGGCTTTTTTTTACAAGGATACAAATCTCATTCATGAGGACTCTACCCTCATGATCAAATCAACTCCCAAAGGCCCTACCTTCTAATACCATCACTTTGGGAGTTAGAATTTCAACATGTGAATTCACAGAAAACACTAACATTCAGATGATAGCAGTAATATATGATATTACAAAATAATATCCTATCATATAAATGGATGAGTCTTAACTAACTTATTGTCAGCAATAAGATATGAATTCACTTAGGAAACCAGGATTCCAGTGACCTCCAAGGTTATCCTAGGGATTGCTATTCCACTTAACTATAATTAAAGAGCATATGAGATATTGTAACCAGGGTTTTATAGGTCAGGCCTGGAAATAGGACACTTCCACTTACATTCTATTGACTAGAACTCAGTCACATGTGCATCTATCATCAAAGAAGGCCAGAAACATAACAGTGCATTCAATAAAAGGGAAAATAGGGGGGCCAAGGTGGGTGGATCATGAGGTCAGGAGTTGGAGACTGGCCTGGCCAATATGGTGAAACCTCATCTCTACTAAAACTTAAAAAAATTAGCTGGGTATGGTGGTAGATACCTATAATCCCAGCTACTCAGGAGGTTGAGGCAGAATTGCTTTAACCCAGGAGGCAGAGGTTGAAGTGAGCCAAGACCACACCACAGCATTCCAGCATGGGCAACAGAGCGAGACTCCATCTCAAAAAAAAAAAAAAGAAAAGAAAAGAAAGGGAAAATAGATGTTGGTCACCAGCTAATAGTATATTCTACCACAAGTGATTGTATTTCTCTTTCTATATGTCTATATTTTGCAAATCTTCAGTAAGAACATGTATCTCTCCAAAACCAGAGAAAAACAAAATAAGTTTTATTTTTGAAAGGAATACTGAATATCTTTCCATAAGAAGATCACATTAATCATTATTTAAAATTGAAATACACCTTTTAGGTCCCTCAAAATTATTACTCTGGGAAGATAAACTTTACTTACAGAAGATATAGGAAATTAGGACTGCAAAAAAACATGAGACATCATCTCCTCTTTGGCAGATAATGCAGTTTCTTGACATTTTTTGCATTATTGTCCCCCTAAAGAAAGAACATTTTTAAAACTTTTATTCCTAATCATCCTCCTATAAAATTCTGGTGACACAGATATGCTGTATATCTGTGTTATTTTCAGTTATGCTAAATATCTATTTTCCACCCCTTTAGGACCAATATCTCAAGGAATATGAGTCTATAAAAAAATTAATTCTCAAAAGTCGAAAAACTAATTAATCCATCAATCAGAAATAGTTGTCCTGAGTACCAATCCAGTTATATTTTACTATACCCATATCAGTTATATTTTACTATATGCATATTAGTATCCCAATTATCCACAATGTGTAAAGAAAAAGGAAAAAAAAAAACAGTATCTTATAATGATATAGATACTGGTTGGAGGTATTTTGTTTCCTTGCTTTTTGGCTTGTTTATTTTTTCTTTTAGATTTTCCTGTGTCATAAATAACACAGGCAGAGCTGTATCTAGATTTTCAATAACCATCATTTGTAAAAATGCTATGAAAGACAAAATGAAAATCAAGTCAAAGTGAAACTCAACACCCAGTCATCTATCTAATGATCTGATGAATTATTCAGTTCACAAAACGTTCCTTCTCTTTACACTTCCACACTTCCTTCAGTGACACAGAATGGTGAGGACCAGAAAGGGTGGCCTTGTTATGCCTTCTCAATATAAATTCAAGACGTAGGTTTGTATTTTTATTTTTTAATAAAAATACCAATAAAAGTACCAATGGGATCAAGATGGCTTACTTTTCTAAGGAAATAGCATTGTCACTGTTTCTAACCAAGCACTAGCCAATGGAAAAAAATAAAATACAACCTCACCTCACAAGCACCTACCTGAAACATGCTCTGTGTTCAGACAAAAGACAAGAGGCAGATGTGTGCCACATTCTAAATGGCTTTCCAAATCTATAAAAGTAATTTTTACAGTGACTTTAAAATGTTGTATACAGGAAAGATGATGGTACTGCTATGTACATTAGAATAATTTAACTAGAACAAAGTTAATGGTTCTAATGTTTCATCTGGTTAATAATAATGACATTTTAATCAGATTTTATTACAGGATATTATAACTGTATTTGAGAGTGAGAAAAAACTGCCAAATATCAGAATTATTTAAAGTCTTTAAAGTTCCTCCAGAAATAAGCATAATTCAAAGTTTTCTTTTTGTAACTGCTCATTCTTACATGGTAAAAAAAAAGTTATGTTCTTTCCTTTTAGTAGGACAGGTAAAATTGTCACTTAGAACATCAAGTCATTCCATTTGTTTTTTAAAAGGATTATCTCTTAGATTCCATAACTAGTATTCTAGATAATTTTTCACTAACTTTTCAATTAAAAAAAAATCTGGCTGAAATTACACTATCTGACTTTTGCATTAATATTCCTGCCTAATAAAGAGTTTGGGGAATCGTAAAGACTCATCTGGAAATGATAGAATTTCTGTTTTTGTCTTTCTTCCCTGGACACTAATGGCTTTTTGTCAGTCCTCTTCACTCAGTGTATGACACGTGAAGCCATTCCATTATAGTTGTCCATTAACTTCAAGCATAGTGACAAGAACAAAGCAACCCCCTAAAGAAACTGAGCTCAAACATTCATATTAAATTTCCCCAATTCCTTAGCTTATAAGGTGCTGTTTTCAATTGTCAATAATGTTCATAAGCGTAAGCGATATCCATTACTAATTAAAACAAGCTGTTTAAACAACACAAAAGGTCACCAAGCCTGTAGATCAACATATCTATGCTATTGTTTGGTTTCTTGATGCATTACCATCTGATGATTTATTTCTATCTTCTATTCACCTATTTTTCTAAGTAACAAATATAGAGAATAAACACACAGAAATCAACCTTCCACAATAGGTGCCATGAGGCCCAGGGCTCCAATGTGGCAGTGGATATTGTTTCCTTAAGATCAGTAATGTGCATCATATCATTGCAAATGAAAGCAAAGAAATTTTCATTTATTTTTTCTGAGTTTGTAGGGATCAAAGGCATAAACTACAGGGAAAATGCAATTTTTATTAGGAAAAGTGACACCTGCGGTTTTCTGCAAGATTTTTAAACAACCTTTTATCTATATGGATGTGCTATTAAGGCACAAATAAAATGTAATACCTTGTCTGTCATGCTGAACAATGGCTTATTTTTAAAGTTTTCTTTATTTTTATGCCACTAAGTCCCCTATAAAATATTTTGAAACTATTTGCTCAATCTTTGCTTGAGCTCTGACATTTGAAACTGACTTTTCTTTTAAAATTGTATTCCCTGACAGCATATTAATTACATAGAGGATATCATCTCTGAATTAATATCAAACCAATTGAGTGAGCCAGTATAAAAGTCAGATAGAATTTTTAAGCTACTTAATATTAAGTTGTGCAATTCAGTTATTATAATCATTTCCAAATTATCAACAGAAGTAGAAGGTAAGAATAATTTAAATTAACAAAACCCAGTACTAATTCCCAAACCTCACTTTAGTCAACATTATCAACATTGTCCTCCAAAGCTTTTATCCAAGATGCTAATGAACAATTGTGTTGTTAATTTACAGATTTTTAACTCATCTTATTTAATTCTTTTCAGGACCAAATTATAGCAGATAAATTAATTTTTAAGACAAGAAAAGTGAAAAATAATTTTTGTTGCTCATCTACTACATCTCTGAATGATTAACTCTTTACATTCATCATCTCATTTAACACTTATGCCAGTTCTATGAGTCTGGTAATATTGTCCACAATTTACAAATAATGTTACTAAAGCTCAAAGAGTTTATATAACTTAACCAAGGTCATCCAGCCAGTAAGGAATAGAGTCCATGCCAGGACTACAATTATATAAGCAAGCCCAACAGTCCTAGGAGGTCTAAATTCAATGTGATACTTTTATTTTAGAGAAATATAATGCATACTGAGTTTGAAAGTTTTAAATAGTGTTTAGTTGCAGTACATAATGGAGTTGCCCTATTCCATTCTGACTCTATGATTTGCAACATGGTAGTTCTTTGGTGCATGGAAGCACTTTCATTAGTTACCATATGGTAAAAACAATACAGCTGAATAGTAATGTTGACTTTGCTGTTCAATGCAATTTTTTTCAGATGTTTGTATCTTGAGTGTTCAAACATTTAGACCTTTGAAAAATGTTATTCTTTGTCATATTCTGAGACTCTGTAAACTTATAACCATCACTTAAACTGGATTCAACCACATTCTCATTTTCACAGCATGCACAATTAAAAAGCAGGCACATTTTTTAGTACATACAACACCATGAAAAATAAGCAGCCTCAAAGGCAGAATCTGCAGGACGGTGGACTGAAAATTAAATTTGATACTTTTCCTGCTCATCTATGTACTTGCCAGTTAAAAAGCTATTGATTGTATCAAGTATAAACCTAGACCAAAATGAACAAATATTCCCAACTTCTGAAACTTCTTATAAATCACCATTTTGTTTTGACAAATTAAGTTTAAAACATTTTGAATGAGTAAAAGAAATGAGAAACTACTAAATATTTATATACTTTCAAAACATTTAAGCTTCATAGATATTCAAAATAACATAAAAATAGAATGTGTGATTTAAGTATAAAGAAATTGAATTACTGAATTAAATGCCCTTTAATAACCTTAGTTTCTGAAGTATAATGTGAAAGATACTTTCAATTTTTTTAGATTTTCTGAAACACAAAACATTATGAAAGGAACTTAAAGTACTTTTAATAACAACAAAACAGTGTATCTAGGTTACTATCATCATGCAATTTCTCCATTGTCATTCATTTTTCTTCTTCCTTCCCACTTAACTAGATATTAACATCTTCACCAAAGCCTTGTTAAGAAAATTCAAAGGAAGTGAAATTCAAATCCATTGATTCCCGCTATATCTTTGCTATTCTTGTAAAAGGTTTGATGGGGGAAAAAGTTTAAACAGCAGAGTAGAGAGCCGTTTGATGACTTGTCTTGATGACTTGTAAGACTGAATTTCTTCAGGCAATTGAGAGGTACCTATAGAACACTTTACCCCTGATAGGAAGAAAGTAACTCCAGTGTGACATGTTTTGTGAACATTTTTGAGAACATGTTTTGTGGCATGTAGAATTGTTCAAAACCTTAGGAAAATAAAAGGACTTCATTATACAATGACCTCTGAATGTCAGACTTCCTAAAGAACTTCCCAAAGAACATAGGATTTAAAAGAGGCCTAGTTTAAAATCCCAGTTCTCCTACTTGTTATATGACCTTAGACCATAGAATAATCATTTAACACTTCCAGAACTCAATTTCTTCACACATAAAGTTGAGATAATAATAAGGTAATATATTTTAAAAATTAAATAAGATAACACACTTAAAGTAAAGCACAGTACCTTGCAATCAAAAGGTATTTTTAAAATGCCAAGGATAATTCTAATAATGCAATTATTCTAATAAAATGTGTGAGTCAGTGAACACAATCCAAAGACTTCATTCTTATCCATCTTAAGTCCTATAAAAATGACCTAAATAAGAAATTCTACCAGATTATACTGCACAGTAGGACAACCCAGAGGAAAAACATAGGATTCAGATATACTACACTGACAATTTTTCATTTTTACCACAAGCTTGTATGTACACATTCATGGATTCATAGTCAAGTCAAGGACAGAATAGGGTAAGAATATTTTGACTGACTCCATTTTTAATGAAAAATCAAATGGCCATTTTATTTTTCAGAATATCTTCAGTGGCAAGGTTTACAAACTTGGTGGTCAGTTATTAATTTAACAGTACAAAATGGATACATATGTGGTTCTGTGAGAGACCACCAAGTCATAAAAAATGTTACATAGTAGCACATATTATGAGAAAAGTGATAAAAGTGAGTGATTCCTGTGATTTGCAGAATGGATTGAAAATTATAGGATTAATTAAATATTAAATATAGATAATTTTAGTGGGGTTAATGAGAAAAAGTTCAATTATATAATATAATAATATAATAATGGAAATTTTATTTCATAGCAGGGAAGGGTGAAGTGAGAAAAAGAAAGAAAATAAAATGAAAAATTTTATAACTGGTAATTTCAAGAGAATAAAAATGTATGTGTGTTCTGTAATGCCATTTTCTGTAGCAATATGTAATATCAGACTTTCATAAGACATTGTGTTTGATTTCAACAAAATGTGTAGCTAGTTACTATATACTAAAAATAAGCAGGTACAATTAATGTGGAATTTCAGAGTACAAGTGTTATAAACATAATATGCCATATATACTTACAAAGGGCCCTCAATGATCCTTTCAATCAAATTTCCTTGCCCTGCTTCTTATTCATAGTAGTTAGATTCCAAAGGCCATTTTATTTTGAACTTTCCCAGTCCCTTTTAGTTCAAGTTGTCAATGGTTCTATAAATACAATTCTCTGGCTGGGCATGGTGGCTCACACCTGTAATCCTAGCACTTTAGGAGGTCGAGGTGTTTGGATAACTTGAGGCCAGGAGTTCAAGACCAGCCTGGCCAACATTGTGAAACCCCATCTCTACTTAAAAAACAAAAACAAAAACAAAAACAGAACAAAACAAAAACACAAAAATTAGCACGCTGTGGTCGCACATGCCTGTAATCTCAGGTACTTAGGAGGCTAAGGCAGGAGAATTGCTTGAACCCAAGAGGTAGAGGTTGCAGTGAGCTGAGATCTCACCACTGCACTCCAGCGTAAGCAAGAAAGTGATACTCTTTCTCAAAAATTTAAAAATAATAAATACAATTATCTTTAAAACTTTGTAGGTGTTCTATGAATCTTATTAAGGTTGACTCTATTAGACAAAAGCCATACCCACAAATCTTGTTGAAATAAGTCCTTCTGTGCCTTAAGTTTACTGTAACGCTGCTGCAGAAAAGAACCCTAAGGATCCTTAGGGCCTCAGTTGTATAATAAAGCAGTTTTACAAATAATGCCCTTGAAGTCTTTATGGGAACTTTTTTCTGTTAAAGGCACCACCTTAAATCTTTTGGCGGCTTTTACAAATGGTTTTAGATTTATCTTTAGAATATGATTTTCCTGACAATACCTGGATATAATATTTTCTCAGAAGCCTTTTCTTATTTTTAGCACTAGTTGCCATTTGGAGAGCATAAGAATAAGAAATAATGTTATTTTTCAAACCCAGCCCCTTACTATTTAACTAAACTTCTTTGAGTTTATATTGCTTTCTTGTACTTCACTGTAAGTGCAAGAAATGATCAGGTGGCACTTCAACATTCTGCCTGTAAATCTCCTTGGTTAGACCATCCAATTTATTAAGCACATTTCCAGTTTCAATATTGCCACAGGTGACACTATTGATGAACTTTCTATCACTCTGTGGCAATAATTCCCTTTTCTCCAGCTTACAACATGTTTCTTACTTGCTTTAAGCCCTTACCAATAGCTTCCTCAAAGCCTTCCCCTAACAATCCCTTCAAGACTCTTCAACCTCCACTCACTGTTGCTCAGTCCCAAGCAATTGACACAGTTTTAGTTTTTCCACTCACTAATATCCTACTTCTGGTACCAAAATTTGTATCAGTTACTGCAGTTGTGCAACAAGTTTCCCTAAAACATAGTGACTTACTACCACAATAATCATTTGTTCTCTCTTATGATTTCTGTAGATTATGAATTCAGAAAGGTATCAGGTGGAAAGTAATAATTTGCAATCTCTCATGTGATTTCAGTCAGATGCTCCCTGGGGATTCAGTCATCAATTTTTTATTGAAAAGGAATGACAACTCAGGAGGTGGAACCAAGAGCCTCGAGGCCAAAGTGAATTATTCCCAGGCAGTAGAACTGAGAATTAATCAAGGGGCTGGCAACATATGCCTAACTAGGCTTCAGAATGCTTTGGAACAGTGACTTTTATGTGCCTCTCTTTTTTCTGATTTGTACAGGAGACTCTATAATGGTTACCCTTGCAATGAACACCATTGTAAGGCAGTTAGATGCGGAATCAGATAACATGTTGCTTTTATTTCACGTCTTCAAAAATGTACTACACTTGAGGAACATTAGTTGTGGAGCCTTATTCACATCTGGATCTAATTTAGATGACAAGATTCTGGACCTAGAGCTTGAGCTGATGCTTAAGACAGTGGTCCCCAAACTATTTGGCACCAGGGACCAGTTTCATGGAAGAAAATCTTCACACAGACCAGGGAGGGGATGGTTTCAGGATAGTTCAAGTGCATTACATATATTATGCATTTTATTTCTATTAATATTCCACTCTAATATATAACAAAGTAATACAACTCACCATAATGTATAATGAGTGGGAGTCCTGAGCTTGTTTTCCTACAACTAGAGAGTCCCATCTGGAGGTGATAGGAGACAGTGACAGATCATCAGGCACTAGATTCTCATAAGGAGCATGTAGCCTATATGCCTCACAAGTGCAGTTCACAAAAAGGTTCACACTACTATGAGAATCTAATGCAGGCATCCCCAAACTTTTTACACAGGGGCCAGTTCACTGTCCCTCAGACCATTGGAGGGCTGCCACATACTGTGCTCCTCTCACTGACCACCAATTAAAGAGGTGCCCCTTCCTGAAGTGCGGCAGGAGGGGGCCGGATAAATGGCCTCAGGAGGCCGCATGTGGCCTGCGGGCTGTAGTTTGGGGACTCCTGAATGCCACTGCTGATCTGAAAGGAGGTGAAGCTTAAGGAGTAATTCAAGTGATGGGGAGTTGCTGTAAATACAGATGAACCTTCACTTGCTCACTTGCCACTCACTTCCTGCTATGTGGCCCGGTTCCTAACAGGTCACCAACCATTACCAGTGCATGGCCCTGGGGATGGAGACCCCTGCTGTAAGAGATTAGATATTTTTGGAGCATTGAAAGAGAGAGCCGTATTTTGCATCTGGGTGATATGTGAATTATCAGGAGCCTGAGAGAGAAGACTATGATTGCTAACCTCCAAGATCCTTTCCTTCTAGTGTATATGTCCTCATGTACTTGCCTCCCATGCTGAATTAGGGCTGGCCTATAGACCACAGAAAGGACAGAATTGATGATGTGTGACTTCCAAAGCTAGATCATAAAATATAATTTAGCTTCTGCTTTATCCTCTTGGATCTCTCACTCTAGAGCAGTGCTGTCCAATCTTTTGGCTCCCCTGGACCATATTGGAAGAAACAGAACTATCTTGGGCCACACATTAAATACACTAACAGTAACCATAGCTGATGAGCTAAAAAATAATAATAATAAAAATAAAATAAATTACAAAAAAAAATCTCATAATGTTTTAAGAAAGTTTATGCATTTGTGTTGGGCTGCATTCAAAGCTGTCCTGGGCTCCATGTGTCCCACAGGCCATGGATTGGATAAGCTTGTTCTAGAGGAAGCCAGTGACCATATCATGAGGGCATCCAAGCTGTCCTGTGGGGAGGTCCACATGCAGAGAAACTAAGGCTCATGGCCAATGTCAGCACCGGTGAATAAACCACCTTGAAATTGGACCCCCGGGCTCAATCAAGCCCTCAGAGCACTGCAACCCTAGCTAACGTCTGACTGCAGTTGCTTGAGAGATCCCAAATGACAACTACCCAAATGAGCCCTTCCCTAATTTCCAACTCACAGACAACACAATAGAAAATAAATGACTGTTGTTGTGTTGAGTAACCAAGTTTTAAGAACCTATACAGAAATACAAGATAAATCAAATATTGAAAATAGATAATTACTCAAAAGTGAAAATATAATAAAGAAAACATAAATTATATTTTAGAGCAGATAAGGTACACTGAGCAAAAGGGAAAATATGAGATGAGGAAAGATTGTGGCTGAAGAGAGGAAAATTTATGTGCACTTTGCAATGTATTTTGAGTAATAAGATATAATATGGGGCATTAATAAAACTGTATATGAGGTCACTCAAAAATGACAATTGCATAGTAGATGTTAGCAAGTATAGTTAACCTAGAATTTCATAGTACAAACATTGCAAATACATTAAAGTCATACATACTAAAAAAGTGAACAGAATTCATTTTTTTAGAATGTGTCTAAAAACGCATAATGCACAAATGGAGACCTTATATAATTTCTGAATGTAAGCTGTTAATCTTGTTTATCATTTGATTTTGGGGATAGGAAGTTATCTTTTATTATTATTAAGGAATCATTTCTACAACGGTCATAAAGCCAGACTGAGTTAACAGTGACGAGCTCTAGAGGCAACTACTCCCACTCTGAACTTTCTGGTTACAATCCCTGTCTTCTCTCATGACCTCACTTGAAAGCTCAGACTCAGGAGACCTCAATCTCTGCCCTTCTATTTTTGGCAAATGGCAAAGTCCAATATATAGGAGGCTTTTTTTCAGAGAAGACAACTTTGTCTTCTCAGAAGACAAACCCTACACTTTGCTTTATGAGGCAGATAGCAGCCCAAATCACGGGCAGGTGGGGACTGTAGAGGCTTAAATTAATCTTATTTATTACTTTAACAGAATTTAAAATACAACAGAATTTCTTTTAAATGAACTGGTATTTACACAACATCAAAAGTTTGTTTACTATTTTGCCTGCAACAGGCAATATGTATTAACCTATCCAACTTTACACATAAACTAATTGTAATTATTACAATCCATATAATTTAGCAGATTTTTTTTAAAAAGTTACACCCAAGCAACACCTTTCCATATGGCCAATTAGTACAGTCATAAAATGCAGCAAATATATGATGCTGTATTGAACATCTGTGTTGGTTATCCTATGGGAATTTTTAATAAAGGACCAAGCAGCATATTGATGTTAATTCTACATTACCGGGACTTTAAATAAAAAACTAAAATAAATAGCATCCATTAAACTGATCATACTGTTGTAACTCAAATTGTGTTTATTATGCTAATGGAACATGAAATTAAGAAAAAGACCTTTATGCCAGTGGAATTAATTAATGAGCTTTATGAAGGCATTGGGATGTAATTTATTTCTAGATAAGTAAGTCTAATTTGCAGTTCCATGGGTCTCTGCAATGCTGATTGTAATAGTTATTCCTGCAGATGTGCTGCTCACAGCATGTCTTTCCATTAGAACTGAACACCTCATTATATAAACTGTACCTAATTAAACATAATACAGTGGTGACTTGTTAAACTGGCCTTTTTAAGTCAGCAGCTGCCTAAGCTAATAATACTGTACACAAGATTTATATCATCTTCCCTAGAATACTGATATTAAAATATACTGCCCAAGGGATTGATAACTAATTTACCAGTATGTAGCAGGTACATTTCTGATTCTGTGATAAGAGATTAAAGACCAGCAGTCCATAAAAGTAAAATGAATTCAAGTCCATTTGGAACTTAAGAGTACCTGGGAAACTTTATTAAAACTACATACTTCAAAGAAATCAATAAAATAGTCATGAAAAGAAAGTGAACAATAAAAGTAAAAATATAAATAAATAAATGTGAAAGATCTGGAAGTCCCTTAGGTATTTTTCCAAGAGCATACAAAATTTTTTCAGAATTTTACATGCTGAAGTTACATTTGTCACTTGCTGTCATATCTGGATTGGAAATATGCATTCCCTATCTTTATGGCATTTGCTGCTAGGGAAGAGGTAAATACTTATACTACCAGACTTGCTCTGCTTAGATTAGGTTTTGAACTAATATTCTTAACAAATACTATACTACTCTTTCTTTTTCTAATTTTTGGCTGGTAAGACAAAAATGTGGTATTATAAAGTAAGCCTTATACAGCAATATCCATGCTAATTCATGTTCTTCTCCAATTCCACATTCACCTGAACTGGTGACACCTATTCATCCTTCAACATTCAATTCAGGCCTCAAATGCTCTGAAACATTGTCCCTGACTCATCCAGTCTGTTTTAGATGTCTCTTGTTATATCTCTTAACTACCCAGTGCTTTTCCCTGATTAATGCCAGCATAGATGTCCAGAATATATGTCTGTCTCCTGACTCCTACCTACCAACAGCTTATGTGACAAAGGTTATCTACAGTTTATCACTGCAACCCAAGTCCAACTGGAACACTGTGGTACTTAATAAATACTAGTTGATTGAATAATTCAAACAATCCTCTTGTGACTTTGCTGTTAATCCCTTCTACATCCAACTCCAACAACTTTCTAGGAATATAGTAGGTCACTTGGTAAATACTTGTCAATTTAATCCACTGATGGACATTATTAAAACCAAAGTCTACTTAACTCGTGAGCTAAATGTTAATTCAACATCAAACTTAGAGACTCCCTACTTCATTCAACTTGGTAATTCTAGATTGTCTCTTTCTGGTCCCCAACAACCATCTCCATTTAAAATTCATATTATTTGGGTCTTGAGATAATTTCATTTTAGCAGTTTCAAATATCATCTACTAGAAATTTTGAAAAGTGCCCATATGGCCACTTTGAAACATTTAAACATAGGCATAGTAAGTTTGGATAATTATAAATTGATATTTAGTTGCAGTATATAGTAGAAGGCACCATAATCCCTGCTGTTAGCTCCTCCTGGAATATTTGTGAGCTCTGCCACTCTCTTTTTAGATTATCAAAGGGCATTAAAGCAAGGTAAATACACAGGTACACACACACACACACACACACACACACACACACACACACACAGGCTAGCTGAAGACCTATGGCACACATGAACTGACTAAAAAAGATAAACTAGGCAAATCACATTTGATTTTGGAGGACATTAAAAAAACAAACATGGTTAGTCACTTAGAAATGAAGCTGAATGTGAAAATATTCACAAAATTGTGTAAGTTCCATGGCAGGCCGAAGTTATTTAGAACTAAACATATGAAAGAAGAGAAAAGGCAAAAAGGAAAAGAACAGAAAAGGTGAGAAAAACTTGATCAGTCAAGAATCAGTTGCTCAACTGAAAGTAGATATACCACAAGAAACTACTGAGCTTTCCTGCCATTATTTCAATTTACATAGGAAAAAGTCTCCTTTTCTTGAGACAACCTAAGTGGACCTCTGTTTTTTTATAGCCAAAAAAAACAAATTCAAGTGCATTTTAAGGGGAGGCATATAAATTAAATAATGCATGTAAATTAAGATAATGCTAGCTACTATAACAAGCTAAGCTCAAAACTTCAATAGCTGTTCTATTAAGTATCCGTTCTATAAAAAGTGGTCTCACAGAAACCATTGCCTCCAAACCACTTGCAATGATTGGACTAAAAGTGTTTGTTTCTATATGAAATGAAGATATTGACTATACAAAGAAAAAGTGATAATTCTGACAAAGACACAGGGAATGGGGAAGTTGGTTGGAGGAAGAGAGATTGATTTTTAAGTTCTATTTGTTTTTAAATAAAATTCCTATCTTACTCCCAATGACTTGGGGGGGTAAGTTGTGAAATCTGATGAATGTGAAAACTTGTTTGAATGCAACTGACACCAGCAGAAAGTACATTTCATATTTCGGACACTGAAGGAATGCTGTTTAATTGTAGATACTCTTGCTACCAGTTCTTTTCTTCACTGTTCTGTTGATCTGCCTTAGAGAAGAAGTAACAGGGCCTAATAAATGAAGTCAGAGACATAATTTAATCCTGTCTTAATAATATGTAACTTTTAGCAAGCTTTTTGAATATTTCTGGGCCTCAGTTTCTACATCTGAAAATGAGATAACATCTACCTTTCAACTGTTGTGTAAATTAAGGGGACAACACATGTGAAACTCCTATCACCAGGTAGACTATAGATCTTTATTTTAAGGGACATGGCTAGTTCAGTTTTGAAATGTAACCTGAGGATTGTACTATTATTTTTATAATGTGTTACATCTAGATTCCTTGAAGTATCAAAATTGTTCTACTGCTTTCCAAAATAACTGAGGCCTCAAATTGTGGATACGTCAACTGCTCTTAGATTAAAAACACAACACTTCAAATCGTGAGCTCAGCCCTGAGTTACACAGACACCAAACTAACAGCTTAAATTATTGTCCCAATCTGTCTCTATCCATGATCCATTCAGTAAAATATTAACCCCCTATTCCAGGCGTCCCCAAACTGCAGCCCCCAGAGGCCATTTATCCGCCCCCCCACCGCACTTCAGGAAGGGGCACCTCTTTCACTGGTGGTCAGTGAGAGGATCACAGTATGTGGCGGCCCTCCAACGGTCTGAGGGACAGTGAACTGGTCCCCTGTGTAAAAAGTTTGGGGACACCTGCCCTATTCTAAATAAAAAGAGACAAGCATATAGTAATTATAATCCAAACTGTACCCAAGCCTCTCCAAATTGCAGACAACAATGAGGTTATCTGAAGAGCAGCCACCCAAATTTCATGATCACCCTTGCATAATGCTGGAACTCAGGCGTCAGTGATTTGCAAGACATTTCTAGGAGTACTGGGGCATTGCCTTATATGTTCTCACAAATGCCATTGTACTTACAATCTGCTTTCTCCATGCTCTCTTCCCCCCAAAAACACTTCTAAATTTTTAGGGCTCAGGAACTCATTTGAGAGCAATTTTGCCTGCATTGCTTCTACTTCCCTCCTTAAAAACAAATATTCTCTGCCTACGATTCTGTCTCCAGTGTACTCGAAACTTCAAATTCAAAGTGTTCAAGTAAGACCATGTTTTCTTCAACCCTTACTGCACTGAAGACTTGTCAGCTTTCAGAGAAATGGAGAGAATACTCTCTCCCCTAGAATTCCATCATCTAGATCCCACAACAGCACGTCTTCTGCTTCACAGCTTAGAGTCTAAGAGGAAACTGTGTTTAATCCTCCTAAGTTTCTCCATTCTTCTTCTCCCATTTTACTTCCAACAGAAGCACCATGTATATCTCTTTCATTCATACAGATTAACTCATACAAATAAATACCAATGTAGAGATATTGTAGGTTTGGTTCCAGACCACCATAATAAAGTGAGTATTAAAATAAAGTGAGTCACAAAATTTGGGGGTTTTGGGGCATATAAATCAAATTTACACTATACTATAGTCTCTTAAGTGTATGATAGCATTATGTCTAAAAATATGTGCATACTTTAATTAAAAATACTTTATCATTAATAAATGTTAACAATCATCTCGGCCTTCAGTGGGTCATAATCTTTTTGTTGATGAAAAATCTTGCCTCAGTGTTAATGGCTCCTGACTGATCAGCGTGGTAGTTGCTGAAGGTTAGGGTGGCTGTGGCAATTTCTTAAAATAAAACAACAATGAAATTTGCTGTGTCAATTGACTCTTCTTTTCATTAAAGATTTCTCTGTAGCATGCAATGTTGTTTGATATAATTTTACCCACAGAAGAAATTTTATTGTTTGAGGTCAGGAATTTGAGACCAGCCTGATCAACATGGTGAAACACTGTCTCACTGAAAAAATACAAAATTAGCTGGGCATGGTGGTGCACACCTGTAATCCAGCTACTTGGGAGGGTGATGAAAGAGAATCACTTGAACCCGGGAGGTAGAGGTTGCAGTGAGCCACGATCACACCATTGCACCCCAGCCTGGATGACAGCAAAACTCTGTCTCAAAAAAAAAAAATAAATTGAATCAATTCTCTCAAACCCTGTCACTGCTTTATCAACTAAGTTTATGTAATCTTCTAAATCCTTTGTTGTCATCTCAACAATGTTCACAGAATCTTCACCAGGAGTATATACCACCTAAAGAAACCAATTTCTTTGCTTATCCATAATATGCAGTTCCTCATCCATCAAAGTTTGATCATGAGATTGCAGCAATTCAGTCACATATTCAGGCTCCACTTCTAATTCTAATTATCTTGCTATTTCTACCACATCTAGAGTTGCTTCCTTCACTGAACTTTTAAACTCCTCAAAGTCATCTATGAAGACTGAAATCAACTTTTTCAAAATTCCCGTTAATGTTGATATTTTGACCACCTCCCTTGAATCATAAAGTTCTTAATGGCATCTAGAATGGTGAATACTTTCCAAAAGATTTTCAGTTTACTTTGCCCAGATTCATCAAAGTAATTAGTATCTATGGTACCTATAGTCTTATGAAATGTATTTCTTAAATATTAAGTCTTGAAATTCAGAATTACTCTATGATCCATTGGCTTCAGAATAGATATTGTGTTAGCAGTCATGAAAACAACATTAATCTCCTTGTATTATACATCTTCATCAGAGCTCTTGAATGACCAGATACATTGTCAATGGGCAGTAATATTTTTCAAAAATCTTTTTTTCTGAGCAGTAGGTCTCAACAGTGGGCTTAAAATATTCAGTAAACCATGCTATAAACAGAGATGCTGCCATCTATACTTTGTTATTTCATTTGCAGAGCACAGGCAAAGTAGATTCAGCATAATTCCTAAGGGCCCTAGGATTTTTTGAAAGATATGTTAGCATTGGCTTTAAGTTAAAATCACCAGCAGCGTTAGTTCCTAACAAGAATTTCAGCCTGTTCTTTGAAGGTTCGAAGCCAGGCATTGATTTCTCATTTTTAGCTATGAGAGTTCTAAATGGCATCTTCTTCTAATATAAGGTTGTTTCATCTCCATTAAACCAGTTGTTTAGTATATCCACCTTCATCAATTTTCTTAGGTAGATCTTCTGAATAACTTGTTGCAGCTTCTACATTAGCACTTGCTGTTTCACCTTGTACTTTATCTTCTAAGATGCTTCTTTCCTTAAACCTTATAAACCAGCCTCTGCTAGCATCAAACTTTTCTTCTGCAGCTTCGTCACTTCTCCCAGCTGTTATAAAATTAAAGAGAGTTGGGGCTTTGCTTTGAATTAGGCCTTCCCTTAAAAAAATGTTGTGGCTAGTTTGATCTTCTATCCAGACCACTATAACTTTCTTCATATCAGCAATAAGCTTGTTCCACTTTCTTACCATTTTTGTGTTCACTGAAGTAGCACTTTTAATTTCCTCCAAAAACTTGACTCTTGCATTCACAACTTGACTGTTTGGCACAAGAAGTCTAGCCTTCAGCCTATTTTAGCTTTTGGTATGCCTTCCTCACTAAGCTTATTTCTAGCTTTTGATTTAAAGCAAGAGATATGCAACTCTTCCTTTCACTTGAATACTGGAAGGCCATTGTAGGGTTATTAATAGGTCTAATTTCAATATTCTTGTATCTCCAAAAAGATAGAGTCCTGACAAGAGGGAGATACATGGGAAAATGGTTTGTCAATGGAGCAGTTAGAATACATGCAACATTTATAAATCAATTTACCATTTTATATAAGTGCAGTTCATGGTGCTCCCAAACAATTACAATAGTAACAACAAAGATCATTGATCACAGATAATCATCACAGGTATAACAATAATGAAAAAATTTGAGATATAATGAAATTAATGCAAAGAAAGAAATTTGCAGCTATAAATACCAACATTAAAAAGTAAGAAAGTTTAGGAGATAGGTACACTAAAAATCCAGACTTCACAACTCTGCAAAAGAGTTGCAGAGTTGAAATGCATGTAAGAAATCTGTACTTGTACCACCTAAATCTATAAAAATAAAAAAATTAATATAAAATAAAAATAAAAAATAGGAATAATCTAAAACCTACAGGCTAACTTTACAACTTAAAGAACTATATAAAGAAGAACAAACTAAACTCAAATGCAGTAGAATGAAGGAAAATACAGATTAGAGCAGAGATAAATGAAATCAAAAAAGAGTAAAGAAAATCAATTAAACCACAAGTCAATTTTTAGAAAAGAACAAAATTGACAAATGTTTAACTAGAAGCACTTAGAAAAAAAGAGAGAAGACCATTTACTGTAATCAGAAATGAAAGTTGAGATATTACTGCTGATTCTAAAGAAGTTAGAAGAATTATAAGAGAATGCTATGAAAATTGTATGCCAACAAACTGGATAATCTATATAAAATGAAAAATTTCTAGAAAGACAAAAACTATGAAGCGAAATAAAAAAGAAACAGAAAATCTGAAAAGTCCTATAACTACTGAGAAGACTGAATTAGAATCAAAAATATTTCAACTCAAACAAACAAACAAACAAACAAACAAAAACAGCAAAAAAAAAAAAAAAAGCCCTGGACATGATGGCTTCACTGTGAAGTCTACTAAATGTTTAAAGAAGAACACCAATATTTCTTAAACTTTCCCCCCAATAAGTTGGAGAGGAAAAAACATTATCTAGTTCATTCTAAAAGATCAAAATCTTATGAGATCACTTAATGAGATTCCCGATGCCAATGCCAAAGACACAACAAGAAAAAACAAAACAAAACAAAACAAAACTACAGATCAATATCCCTTATGAAGATTAAGGCAAAATTTCTCAACAAAATACTAACAAATTGAATTCAGCAACATATTTGAAGGATTACAAACTATAAACAAGTAGTATTTATTCCTGGAATGCAAGAGTGATTCAAGTTACTTACAAAAATCAGTGTCATATACCATGATAACAAAATGAAGGGAAAAAAACATATGATCATCTCAATTGATGCAGAAAAAGCATTTGGCAAAATTCAACAATCTTTCATGATAAAAACCCTCAATCAACTAGGAAACGAAACTACCTCACATAATAGAAGTTATATATTTAAAAGCCCAGAGTAAACATTAGACTCAACAGTGAAAGACTGAAAGCTTATAATAGTGAAGGACTCAAAGCTTTTCCTCCAACATCAGGGAAAAGACAAAGATGCCCATTTTCACCACTTCCAAGATGGCTTTGGCTATTCTATCTTACTTTTTTCTTGCCTTATCTTCCAAATGAATGAAGAAAACATGATACATATGCACAATGGAGTACTGTTCAGCCATGAGCAAGAATGACAGTCAGTCATTTGCAACAACATGGATGAAAATGATCATTATGTTCAGTGAAATATGCCAGACATAGAAAACCTAGTATCACATGTTCTCACTTATTTGTGAAATCTAAAAATCAAAACAATTAAACTCATGGACATAGAAAGTTGAAAGATGGTTACTAGAGGCTGGGAAGGGTGGTGGGGAGCTGGTGGGGGGAGATGGTTAATGTGTACAAAAATATAGATAGAAAGAAAGAACAAGACCTACTATTTGATAACAGGGTGACAATAGTAAATAATAACTTAGTTGTACATTATAAAATAACTTGAAGAATATAACTGGATCATAACTCAAAGGACAAATGCTTGAGAAGATAGATATACCATTGTCTATGATGTGTTTATTTCACATTGCATTCCTGTATCAAAACAGCTCATGTACGCCATAATTATATATACCTACCATGTAGCCACAACAATTTAAAATTTAAAAATAAAAAACATAAAAAGGGTCTACATTGAATAGAAAGAAGTAAAATTACCTCTGTTTACACATGACATGATCTTTTATGTAGAAAACTTTAAAGATTCACACCAAGAAACTGTTAAAACTAATAAGTGAACTTATTGAATTAGCAAGATGCAAAGTCAATGCATAATAATCAGTAGCATGCCTATACATTAATAATGAATAATCTAAAATAATTAAGAAAATTTCATTTATGAGAGTATTAAAAATAATAAAATACTTAGAAATTAACTTAACCAAGGAGGAGAAACATTTGTATGATAAAAACTATAAAACATTGCTAAAAGAAATCGTAATATACATAAATAAAAATGCATCCCATGTTCAAGGATTGGAAGACTTAATATTGCTAAGATGTCAATACTACCGACATATGCAGGAAGCAGATAAGGGAGGGTCCCCAGAAAGTCTTCAACCTGTCTCAACATCAGGAGCCCACACCCTGCATCAGTGGGTCCTGGATGTGAGACATAGAGTCAAAGGTTATTATTTTGGAACTTGGAGATTTAGTGACTGCATTGCTGGGTTTTGGACTTGCATGGGTCCTGTAGCTCCTTTATTTTGGCCAATTTCTCCCTTTTGGAACAGGAATATCTACCCAACGCTTGTACCCTCATGGTATCTTGGAGGCAACTAACCTGTTTTTTATTTTACAGGCTGATAAGTGAAGGGACTTGCCTTGTTGAAGATGAGATTTTGGACTCTGGACTTTTGAGTTAACACTGGAATGGGTTCAGATTTTGTGGCATTATTGGGAAGTTATCACTGTATTTTGAAATGTGAAAAGGACATGAGATTTCGCAGAGGCCAGGGACAAAATGATACAGTTTGCATGTATATCCCTGCCCAAATCTCATGTTGAAATACAATCCCCAGTGTTAGAATTGAAGCTTTGTATTAGTCAATTTTCACACCATTATAAAGAGACTATCTTAGACTGGGTGATTTATAAACAAAAGAAGATTAATTGACTCACAGTTCTTTATAGCTGGAGAGACCTCAGGAAACTTAAAATCACAGCAGAAAGCAAAGGTGAAGCAAGACGCATCTTACATGATGGCAGGAAGAGCAAGAGCAAGGAAGTGCCACACTTTAAAACCATCAGCTCTTATGAGAACTCACTCATTATCATGAGAACAACATGGGGAAAATTGCCCCCATGATCCAATCACCTCCCACCAGAATCCTTCCTTGACATGTGGGGATGACAATTCCAGTGTGATTTGGGTGGTGGCACAGAGCCAAACTAGATCAGGGTTGGTGGGAGGTGGCTGGATCTTGGGGGTGGTTTTCTCATAAATGGTTAGCACCATCTCCTGGGTGCTGTCCTCCTGATAGTGAGTGAATTCTCATTAGATTCAGTCCTTTAAAAGTGTGTGGCACCTTTGCCTATTCTCTTTTGCTTCTGCTCTGTAGATATGATATTCCTTCTCCTGCTTCATCTTCCAGCATGATTGCAAGCTTCCTGAGGCCTTCCCAGAATCTGAGCAGATGCCAGCATCATGCTTTCTGCACAGCCTACAAAACATTGAGCCAATTAAATATATTTTCTTTATAAATTATCCACACTCAGTAATTTTTTAAAGAAAGGCAAGAACACCCTAAAATACTACCCAAATTAATCTACAGAGTCAATGCAATACCCATCAAAATCTCAATGATGTTTTGCACAAATAGAAAAAAGATTCTAAAATTCATTTGGAATCTTAAGGGATGGAGATTAGCCAAAACAATCTTGAAAAAGAAAAACAAGCTGGAGAACTCACACTTCATGATTTAAAACTTACTACAAAACTACAGTAATCAAAAGAATGTAATACCTTCATAAAAAAAGATTTATAGACCAATGGAATACAAGGCAGAACAAAAAAATAAAATCTTTTTTTTTTTTTTTAGACAGAGTCTCACTGTCTCACCAAGCTGGAGTGCAGTGGCAAGATCCCGGCTCACTGTAACTTCCATTTTTCCGTCTCAAGCAATTCTCCTGCTTCAGCCTCCCGAGTAGCTGGGACTATAGGCACACACCACCAGGCCTGGCTAATTTTTTGTACTTTTAGTAGAGATGGGGTTTCACCATGTTGGCCAGGATGGCCTCAATCTCTTGACCTCGTGATCTGCCTGCCTCAGCCTCCCAAAGCGATGGGATTACAGCACGCCCGACCATAAAATCTTACATATATAGTCAGTCACTTTTGACAGTGATGCCAAAACCACTCAATGTGGAAAGAACAGTCTTTTCAGCAAATGTTACTAAGAAAACTCAATATTCACATGCAAATAATAAAATTAGACTCTTACCCAACACTATATGCAAAAATTAACTAAAAATGTATTAAAGACCTAAGTGTAAAACCTAAGACTGTAAAACTTTTTGAAGAAAAGATAGGAAAAAAGTTTTATGCCATTGGATTTAGCAATGACTTTGAATATGAAAGACACAGACAACAAAAACAAAAATTGATAAATTGGACTCCATGAAAAGTAAAGCCTTTTGTGCATCAGAAAATACTATCAACAGTGTAAAAAGGCAACCCACAGAATAGCACAAAATATTTGCAACTTATATATCTGATAAGGGATTAATACTCAAAATACAGATAGAACTTCTAAAACTCAGTAATAACAAAAACAAACATCTAGATTCAAAAATGAGCACCACTCCAAAGAATATACACAAATGGCTAAAAACCACATGAGAAGATACACCACATCATGCATTAAGGATTTATATTTGCTACTCACAAAAATAAAATAAACTAAGAAGTGTTGGAGAGAATGTGGAACCGGAACCCTTACACACTGTTGATGAGAATGTAAAATGATTCAGCCACTATAAAAAAAACAAGATAGTGGTTTCTTAGAAACTAAAAATAGGGGAGAGGCTTCAAATGGCTAAATACAACCATCTTTTATTCACCTCAGAAAGGTGGCAGAAAATACCTAAAGCAAGGATGAAAAGGAAAATGAGGCAGCCTGGTTGGCCAGGATCAGCTGAGAGACCAGAGAGACTCTGCAATATTGGGAAAGGGTAAGTGAGAGGCCCCTAGTGATCTACATTCTCACCTTAGATCTCTGCAATCCCAGCCACAGGAGAGCACCCAGACCCTTGTGGGCCCTGAAATGGATATGACACAGAGAGCTGTTTGGAGACTAGGTAACAGCACTGCCTGAAAGAGGGAGCTTGTACTGGGTCCCACACTTTCCTGATTCCTAAACAGCAGCTCAGTGTGCCATTTTGAGAGCCCAGCTCACATCAGACTATGCACTGTTCTGGGGTCCAGTGGTACCAGAGCTGAGGCATGAGCAAAGTGAAGGCTGCTTCAATGGCTGAAACACAAGCAAGGCATGGCCTGTCATCACTGGAACTAAGCATGAGCAAGGCAGTGGTTACTACATCCAATGATGAGGCACAAAAGGGGTGCATGTTTCCCACTCACCAGCACAGGCTACCACTACTGAGGGTAGCCTGCCCTCCATAGCAGCAAGGCCACAGCACAGTCTCTGCTGCCCCCAGCCCAAATATTCTACTGGGGATCTAGAAATTGCCTCACTGCTACCTATCATGACAGGTGTCTGCATATACCACGAAGGGGCCTGAACACAAGCCTGCCCAGCCTTGTCCACCCTCACCTGTGCCAGATCAGGTAGTCCAGAGGCCTGTACATTGCCCAGCTCAGTCCAACACTGTTGGCACCTGGGCATTCTTTCCAGGTACCTGAGGTTGGGGTTATCCACCCTGCCACTACCACTGTAGCTGGCACCTACCTGCACACACCACCTATGGACCTGGAGACTGGCCTTCCTAACTCATTACAACCACTGCCAAAACCAATGTACACCACTCAGGACCAGAGAGTAACCCCACCACTACTACTGCCATTATTCATGCCATATGCCTTTCTGGAGATCTAAAAACCCCTCCTGCCTATGCAGCCTGCCACTGCCACTAACTGCATCTGAGCAAGCCACTTAGAAGCCCAAGAATGGGCCTGGCTGTGGCCACCGACACCAATGCCAGTACATGCTGCCCGGGAGCAAAGTACAGGAACAATCAATCTACCACTTCTAGCAATGGGGCCTAAAGACAGACCCGCCTGGCATTCTACTTCTCATCAAAATTTTACTACAACCTCCACTAATATCCACAGCCTAAATCACCAAGGAAATTATAGACATCACTAATGCTATTCACAGTTGAAGAAATAATACAGAGAAAATGCTACTGCACACACTCAGAGCCAAAACCAAAGTATCCTACCCTACTAACACCATAGACAAATCTTTGGGAAAAAGTCTTCCCCTATGAAAGCAAATTAAAAAAAAAAAAAAAAAAAGGAAGAAGTGACTGTTACATCAAATTTACAGATATCAATGTAAGAACATTAAAAAAATAAAATAAAACAAAATTACACCTTCAAAGTAACACAATCATTATTCAGCAATAGACCTCAATCAAAAAGAAATTTATGAAATTCCAGAAAAATTCAAAATATTAATTCTAAAGCTCAGTGAGATACAACGGAATTCTAAAAGACAAGACAAACAAATTAGAAAAGCAATTAAGGATACGAATTTGTAATTTAAGAAAGAGATATTTTTAAAGGACCAAACATAAATTCTGAAACTAAAGAATTTATTGAATGAAACACAAAATTTATATAACAGCTTCAACAATAGATTAGATCAAGCAGAATAATGACAGATCTTTTGAAATAATTCATTTACACAAAAAAAAAATTTTTAAAGAATAAAAAAATAAGCAATGACTTTATGACATATAGGACATTATAAAGCAACTCAATATACAAATTTTGGTGTCCCCGAATGCAAAGAGAAAATGAAAAAGCTAGAAAACCTATTTAATAAAATAACAGATTAAAACTTCCAAGTTTAGCAAGAGATACAGACATCCAGATACAGGAGGCTCAAAGACTCCCAAATAGAAACAATGCAAAAAGATCTTCTCCACAGCATATTATAGTCAAATGATCAAAAGTCAAAAACAAAGAGAAGATTTTAAAATCAAGAAGAGAAAAACATCTAGTGACCATAAAGGAATCCTCATGAGACTAACAGCAAAGTTTTCAGCAGAAGAAGAGAGAATGGGATAATATATTCAAAGTGTTGTGTTAAAAAAAACAGCCAATGATACTATACCTAGCAAAATTATTCTTCATAAATGGAGAAGAAATACAGTCCTTCTCAGACAAGCAAAAGCTGGGGGACTTCATCACCACTAGAACAGCCCTATCATAAATGTTTAAGGGATGAAAGGCATGGAACAAGATAGTAGAATAGATGGCCCCACTGATTATCCCCCCCCACACACACAGGAATACCAAATTCAAAAACCATACCAAAAAAAAACACCATCATAAGAAACAGAAAGCAGGTGAGCACTCATAGTACCTGGTTTTAACTTCGTATCACTGAAAGAAGTGATGAAAAGGGCAGAAAATACAGTCCTGAAATGTCAATGTCACCCCTCTTCCATTCCCCTACAACAGCCACATGGCACAAAGAGATCCATGTGCTTAGGAGAGCGAGAGCTCAGTGACTATGAGACTTTGCACTGAACTACGTGCTGCTCTGTCACAGTGGAAAGCAAAACCATGCTGAATCAGCTGACACCTGCCCATGCAGAAAGCATTCAGACCAGCCCTAGACAAAGGGTAATTACCCACTGCGTAGTTGGAACTTGAGCTCCGACAAGCTGAAGGCTGAAGTGTTACGAGGTCCTAAATAAAGCTGAAAGGCAGTCTAGACCACAAGGGCTGCAACTCTGCTACTGGATTCAGAGAGTAGACCTAGGGGGCTTGTGACTTACTGAGACACCAGCTGGGGAAGTTAAGGGAGTGGTTGTGCCACCACTCCCACAACCCCGGGCAATACACCTCATGACTCCAAAAAAGATCCCTATCTTCAGCTTGAAGAGAGGGAAGAGTAAGGAAGACTTTTGTCTTGTATATTGGATACCAGATCAGCCATAGTAGAACATGGCACTGGCCAGAGTTGTAAGGCCCCCATTCCAGATCCTAACTCCTGGACAGTGTTTCTAGACACACCTTGAGCCAGAAGGAAACTCACTACCTACAAGAGAAGGAGCCAATCCTGGCAGGATCCATTACCTGCTGACTAAAGAGCCCTTGAACCCTGAAAAACCAGTAGTGATGTTCAGGTAGTATGTCGGGGGTCTTGGGTGAGACTGTACGACATGCTGACTTCAGGTGTGACCCATCATATTCTTACCTGTGGTGGCTACAATGAGGGAAACCTTCTGCTTGACAAAAGCAAAAAGAAAAGTAAAGGAGGATTTGTCTCCACCTTAAGTACCAGCTTGGCTACAATAGGGCAGAGCATTAAGTGGGCTTTTGGGATCCCTGATTTCAGTACTTGGCACTTGGATGGCATTTCTGGAGCTTTCTGGACCAAAGGGAGCCAACTGCTCTGAAGAATGAGTGCCATGCCTAGTGGCATTCACCACAAGCTGACAGAAAAGCTTGCGGGCATTAAGTGAACATTGGTGATAGTCTGGCAGTACTCCCCAAGGGACTCTGGTGGTGGTGGTGGCTAGGTGGTAAAGCTCCTCTGCCTGTGGAAGGGTTGGGAAGAGTGGGAAGAATTATATCTCATGGTTGGAGAACCACCCCAAGCACAGTAGACTAGAATACCAAGTAGATTTCTAAGACTTTTAACTCTAGTCCCTAGCTCCCAGAAGCATCCCTGGACACAACCGGGGCCTGGAGGAACATGTGGCCTTGAAAAGAAGGATACGAACCTGGTTGGCTTCACTACTTGCTGATTGCAGAGCCCTAGGCCTGGAAAGGACATGGGTGGTAGACAGGTAATGGTTACACCGGGCTTTGAGAGAAATCCATTGTTGTGCTGATATCAGGTCTGACCCAGTACAGTCCCAGTGGTAGTGGCCAAAGGGGTGCTTATGTCACATAACCACAAGCTACAGGTGGCTCAACATGAACAGGGAGACTCCATTTGTCTAGAGGAAAAGCAAAACAACAACAACAACAACAACAACAACAAAACCAAAACAAACAAACAAAAAAAAACAAGAGTCTCTGCCTCTGCCTGTTAACGCAGAGAATTCTTCCAGACCTTATCCATAATCACCAAGGTGGGACATCTACAAGTCTGCAAGAACCACACTGTTACTGGAATTGGTGCCTCCTAATGCAGACACAAGTTAGATCACCAAGTCGTTTCAAGTATCTGGAAAGCCTTCCCATGAAGGAAGAGTAAAAACAAGTGCAGACTGCAAAGACTAAAATAAATCACCTACCTCCTCGATGCCGAGGCACTGGTGAACATCAGCAAGCATAAACACCACCAAGGGAAATATGACTTCACCAAACGAACTAAAGAAAGAAGAAGAGATCAATTCTGACGAAACAGAGATATGTGACCTTTCAGACAGATAATTCAAAATATGTGTTTTGAGGAAGCTCAAAGAAATTCAGGACAATGCAGAGAAGGAATTCAGAAATCTCTCTGATAAGTTTAATTAAGGAAATTGAAATAATTAAAAAGAAGCAGACATTCTGGAGTTGAAAAATGTAATTGACACACTGAAGAATGCATCAGATTCTCTTAATAGGAGAATTATTCAAGCAGAGGAAAATCCACCTTGAATCCACTTCCTGGGTTCAAGCGATTCTCCCGCCTCAGGCTCCTGAGTATCTGGAATTACAGGTGCACACCACCACGGCCAGCTATTTTTTTTTTTTTTTAGTAGAGACGAGGTTTCACCATGTTGGCCAGGCTGGTCTCGAATTTCTGACCTCATGATCCACATGCCTCAGCCTCCAAAAGTGCTGGGGATTACAGAACAAGACATTCAGGAGTTGAAAAATGCAACCGACACACTGAAGAATGCATCAGAGTCTCTTAATAGAAGAATTATTCAGACGAAGATCCAAGATGGTCGTTTAGGAACAGCTCGGAGTTGCAGCTCCTGGTGAAAGTGCAGAGGGTGAGTGGACGCCACATTTTTATTGCCCATGGACCAGGAGATTTCCAGGTGGAGGAGCCCCACGGGTCGCCAGCACGGCTGTTTTGACCGGGCAGTTCTTTTGGTCAGCGCAGCTGCTTTGCCCGGCAGCTGCTTTGTCAGCACCCTGAACGGCAGTTCTCTGTACAAAATACACTGGTCCGGGTGCCCTTTTGGCTGGCAATTGGAGCCCCGGGAAATCACCCATTCACCTGATTAAAGAGGGGACTGAACAGGGAGCCAGGCCAGGAAATTCCTGGGCAAAAAAAGCTCCACGAATCTCAGTGCCACTGTTTAAGCTGGCACAGTGAGTCTCTGCATGGGAAATCACACAGATCCCGGCACCTTTTCAACAGGTGACTGGAACACCTGGGATAGAGTCAACTGTTCAACTAAAAAAGAAAAAAAAGGCTCTGAGGCAGGGAGCCAGGTGATCGGGCTCAGCTGGTCCCATCCCCACAAAAAAACAGCAATCAGAACTCTCTGGATTGAGAGTTTCACAGCAAGTGCAGCTGAACCCCAGATGGTCCAGCTCTGTGGGGGAGGGGCTTCTGCCATTACCAAGGCACTCCACCACTACAGAGGTAGTCTGCCATTGCTGAGGCAGCCTGCCATAGCCAAGACAACCTGCCATTACAGAGAGAGTCCACCAATACAGAGGTGGGCCACCATTGCAGAGGCAGTTCTAACTACACCCATATAACCAGGACTGCAGGGAAGTTCGCAGGGAAGCTGGGCGGAGCCCAAAGCAGCGCAGCAAAGCCTCTGCTGGCACACAGTGATTAGGCTGCCTCCTTGCTGGTCAGGGCAACCCTGAAAAAAAAAGGCAGCAGCACAACAGAAACTCATAAATAAAGCCCTAACTCCCTAGGACAGTGCACCTGGGAACAAAAAGGAGTTTATGAGTTCTGCTGCAGCAGACCTAAATGTACCTGCCCAGCAGCTCTGAATGAACAACAGGGCTCACAGTTCAGCAACTGAGCTCCTATAAAGGACAAACTGTCTCCTCAAGCGACTCCCTGACCCCTGTATATCCAAAGAGTCACCTCATAAGGAGAGATCAGACTGACATTTGATGGGTATCCTTCGGAGACAAAGATAGCAGAAGAAACTGGTAGCAACCCTAACTGCTCTGCAGCTGCTACAGGTGATCCCCAGGCAAGCAGAGCCTGGAGTGGACCTCAGCAGTTCTACAGCAGAGGGGCCAGAATGTTAGAAGGACAACTAAGAAACAGAAATAATTTCATCATCAACAAACAGAACATCCACTCAGAGACCCAATCTGAAAGTCAGCAACTACAAAGATGACAGGTAGATAAATCCATAAACATGGAAAGAAACGAGCGCAAAAAGGATGAAAACACCCGAAACCGGAACACCTCTCCCCCTACAAGGGATCACAACTCCTCACCAGCAAGGGAACAAGGTTGTTTGGAGAATGAGTGATGAAATGACAGAATCAGGCTTCAGAAGGTGGGTAGTAAGAAACTACAGTGAGCTAAAAGAACATGTTCTATCCCAATGCAAAGAAACTAAGAACCTTGAAAAAATATTTGACGAGAATGGACAACTTAGAAAAGAATGTAAGTGAATTGATGGAGCTGAAAAACACAACATGAGAACTTCGTGAAGCATGCACAAATTTCAACAGCTGAATTGACCAAGCAGAAGAAAGGATATCAGAGGTTGAAGATCAACTCAATGAAATAAAACAAGAAGGCATGATTAGAGAAAAAAGGGTAAAAAGGAATAAACAAAGTCTCCAAGAAATGTGAAACTATGTGAAAAGACCTAATCTACATTTGATAGGTGTACCTGAATGTGACAAAGAAAATGAATCCAAGCTGGAAAATACTCTTCAGGATATTATCCAGGAAAACTTCCCCAACCTAGCAAGGCAGGCCAATATTTAAGCCCAGGAAATACAGAGAACACCACAAAGATATTAATCACGAAGAGCAACCCCAAGGCACATAATCGTCAGATTCACCAGGGTTGAAATGAAGGAGAAAATGCTAAGGGCAGCCAGAGAGAAAGGTTGGGTACCCACAAAGGGAAGCCCATCAGACTCACAGCAGATTTCTCAGCAGAAACCCTACAAGCCAGAAGAGAGTGGGGGTCAATATTCAACATCCTTAAAGAAAAGAACTTTCAACCCAGAATTACATATCCAGCCAAACTAAGCTTCGTAAGTGAAGGAAAAACAAAATCCTTTGCGAACAAGCAAGTACTCAGAGATTTCATCACCACCAGGCCTGCTTTACAAGAGCTCCTGAAAGAGGCTCTACACATAGAAAGGAACAACCAGTACCAGCCACTCCCAAAACATGCCAAATGGTAAAGAGCATCAACACAATGAAGAATCTGCATCAAACTAATGGGCAAAACAGCCAGCTAGCACCAAAATGGCAGTATCAAATTCACACATAACAATATTAACCCTAAATGTAAATGTACTAAATGCCCCAATCAAAAGACACAGACTGGCAAATTGGATAAAAAGCCAAAATCCATCAGTGTGCTGTATCCAGGAAACCCATCTCACATGCAAGGATACGCAAAGGCACAAAATAAACGGATGGAGGAAGATTTACCAAGCAAATGGAAAGCAAAAAAAAGCAGGAGTTGCAATTCTAATCTCTGATAAAATAGACTTTAAAGCAACAAAGATCAAAAGAAACAAAGAAAGATATTACATAATGGTAAAAGGATCAATGAAACAAGAAGAGTTAATGATCCTAAATATATACGCACCCAATACAGGAGCACCCAGATACATAAAACAAGTTCTTAAAGACTTACAAAGAGACTTAGACTCCCACACAATAGTGAGACACTTTAACACCCCATTGTCAATATTAGACCGATCAACCAGACAGAAAATTAACAAGGATATCCAGGACTTGAACTCAGACCTGGACCAAGCAAACCTTATAGACATCTACAGAACTCTCAACCCCAAATCCACAGAATATACATTCTTCCCAGCACCACATCACACCCACTCTAGAACTGACCACATAATTGGAAGTAAATCACTCCTCAGCAAACACAAAAGAATGGAAATCATAACAGTCTCGCAAACCACAGTGCAGTCAAGTTAGAACTCAGAATTCAAAAACTAACTCAGAACTGCACAGCTTCATGGAAACTGAACAACTTGCTCTTGAATGTTGACTGGATAAACGATGAAATGAAGGCAGAAATAAAGATGTTCTTTGAAACCAATGAGAATGAAGACACAACATAAGAGAATCTCTGGGACACATTTAAAGCAGTCTCTAGAGGAAAATATATAGCAATAAGTGCCCACATGGGAAGCAAGGAGAGATCTAAAATTGACACCATATCATCAAAATTGAAAGAGCTAGAGGAACAAGATCAAAAAAACTCAAAACCTAGCAGAAGACAAGAAATAGCTAAGATCAGAGAAGAACTGAAGGAGACAGAGACATAAAATACCCTTCAAAAAATCAATAAATCCAGGAGCTAGTTTTTCGAAAACATCAACAAAATAGACCACTAGCCAGATTAATAAAAAAGAAAAGAGAGAATAACCAAATTGATGCAATAAAAAACGATAAAGGGGATATCACCACAGGTTCCACAGAAATTCAAACCATTGTCAGAGATTATTACAAACAACTCTATGCACATAAACTAGTAAACCTGGAAGAAATGGATAAATTCCTGGACACTTGCCTCCTCCCAACCCTAAACCAGGAAGAAGCCGAAACCCTGAACAGACCTGTAACAAGGACTGAAGTTGAGGCAGCAATTAATAGCCTACCACCCAAAAAAAAAGCCCAGATCTAGACAGGTTCACAGCCGAATTCTACCAGACATACAAAGAGGAGCTGCTACCATTCCCTCTGAAACTATTCCAAATAATCCAAAAAGAGGGAATCCTTCCCAAATCATTTTATGAGACCAACAACATCCTGATACCAAAACCCGGCAGAGACTCAACAAGAAAAGAAAACTTCAGGCCAATATCCATAATGAACATAGATGCAAAAACCTTCAATAAAATACTGGCAAGCCGATTGCAATAGCACATCAAAAAGCTTATCCACCATGATCACGTAGGCTTCACCCTGGGGATGCAAGGCTGGTTCAACATATGCAAGTCTATTAACGTAATTCACCACATAAACAGAACCAAAGACAAAAACCACAGGATTATCTCAATGCAGAGAAGGCCTTTGACAAAATTTGACAGCCCATTATGCTAAAAACCCTCAATAAACTAGGTATTGACGGAACGTATCTCAAAATAATAAAAGCTATTTACGACAAACCCATAGCCAATATCATACTAAATGGGCAAAAACTGGAAGCATTCCCTTTATAATCTGGCACTAGACAAGTATGCCCTCTCTCACCACTCCTATTCAATATAGTACTGGAAGTTCTAGCCAGAGCAATCAGGCAAGAAAAAGAAGTAAAAGCTATTCAAATAGGAAAGGATGAAGTCAAATTGTCTCTATTTGCAGATGACATAATTGTATATCTAGAAGACCCCATCGTCTCAGCCCAAAATCTCCTGAAACTGATAAGCAACTTCAGCAAAGTCTCAGGATACAAAATCAATGTGCAAAAATCAAAAGCATTCCTATACACCAATAACAGACTTAAAGAGAGCCAAATCAAGAATGAACTGCCATTCACAATTGCCACAAAGAGAATTAAATACCTATGAATACAAGTTACAAGGAACGTAAAGGACCTCTTCAAGGAGAACTACAAGCCACTGCTCAACGAAGTAAAAGAGGACACAAACAGATGGAAAAACATTCCATGTTCATAGTAAGGAAGAATCAATATCATGAAAATGGCCATACTGCCCAAAATAATTTACAGATTCAATGCTATCCCCATCAAGCTACCAATGACCTTCTTCACAGATCTGGAAAAAAACACCTTAAACTTCATATGGAATCAAAAGAGATCCCACATAGCCAAGTCAATTCTAAGCAAAAAGAACAAAGCAGGAGGCATCACACTACTGGACTTCAAACTATATTACAAGGCTACAGTAATCAAAACAGCATGGTACTGGTACCAAAACAGAGATACAGACCAGTGGAACAGAACAGAGGCCTCAGAGGCAACACAGTATATCTACAACCACCTGATCTTTGACAAACCTGACAAAAAAAGCAATGGGGAAAGGATTCCTTGTTTAATAAATGGTGTTGGGAAAACTGGCTAGCCATGTGCAGAAAGCAGAAACTGGACCCCTTCCTGACACCTTACACTAAAATTAACTCCAGATGGATTAAAGACTTAAACATAAGACCTAACACCATAAAAACCTTAAGAGAAAATCTAGGCAAAACCATTCAGGACATAGGTGTAGGCAAGGACTTCATGACCAAAACACCAAAAGCATTGGCAACAAAAGCCAAAATAGACAAATGGGACCTAATCAAACTCCACAGCTTCTGCACGGCAAAAGAAACAATCATTAGAGTGAATCGGCAACCAACAGAATGGGAAAAAAATTTTGCAGTTCACCCATCTGACAATGGGCTTATATCCAGAATTTACAAAGAACTAAAACAGATTTACAAGAAAAAAAACAAACAAGCCCATTCAAAAGTGGGCAAAGGATATGAACAGATACTTTACAAAAGAAGACATACATGAGGCCAACAAATATATGAAAAAATGCTCATCCTCACTGGTCATCAGAGAAATGCAAATCAAAACTACATTGAGATACCATCTCATGCCAGTTAGAATGGCAATCATTAAAAAATCTGGAGACAACAGATGCCGGAGAGGATGTGGAGAAATAGGGACACTTTTACACTTTTGGTGGGAGTGTAAATTAGTCCAACCATTGTGGAAGACAGTGTGGCAATTCCTCAAGAACCTAGAAATAGAAATTCCATTTGATCCAGCAATCCCATTACTGGGTATATATCCAAAGGATTATAAATCATTCTACTATAAGGACGTGTGCATACGAATGTTCATTGCAGCACTGTTTACAATAGCAAAGACCTGGAACCAACCCAAATGCCCATCGATGATAGACTGGACAGGGAAAATGTGCCACATACACACCATGGAATATTATGCAGCCATCAAAAACGATGAGTTCGTGTCCTTTGTAGGGACATGGATGAACCTGGAAACCATCATTCTCAGCAAACTGACACAAGAACAGAAAATCAAACACCGCATGTTCTCACTCATAGGTGGGTGTTGAACAATGAGAACACATGGACACAGGGAGGGGAGCACTGCACACTGAGGTCTGTTGGGGGCAAATAGGAGAGGGACAGCAGGGGGTTGGGAGTTGGGGAGAGATAGCATGGGGAGAAATGCCACATATAGGTGATAGCGAGGAAGGCAGCAAATCACACTGCCACATGTCTACCTATGCAACAAGCTTGCATGTTCTTCACATGTACCCCCAAACCTAAAATGCAATAAAATAAAAAATAAAAATAAAAGAAATAAAAATTATTCAAGCAGAAGAAAAATTAGCTTGAAGACAGGCTATTTGAAAATACAGTTAGAGAAGACAAAAGGATAAAGAATATAAAAGAATGAAGCACATCTAAAACATCTAGAAAATAACGTTTAAAAGGCAAATCTAAGACGGATTACCCTTAAAGAGGAGATAGAGAAAAATATTGAGGTAGAAAGTTTACCCACAGGGATAACAAAGAACTTCCCAAACCTACAGAAGGATATCAGCATTCAAGTAAATGAAAGTTAAAGAACACTAAGTAGATTTAATCCAAAGAAAACTACCTCAAGACATTTAATAATCAAACTAGCAAAAACCAAGAATAAAGAAAGGATCCTAATAGCAGCAAAATAAAAGAACAAGTAATATACAAAGAAGATATAATATATCAGGCCTTTATAACAGACTTTTCAGTGGAAATCTTACAGGCTAGGAAAGAGTACTGATGATATAACCTTATATCTAGAAAAACCTAACAACTTTCCCCAAAAAATTTCTTAGATCTGATAAATGAATTCAGTAAAGTTACCAGATACAAAATCAAAGTACAAAAATCAGTAGCATTTCTACACACCAACAATTAAGTAACCAAGAAAGAAATTAAGAAGACAATCCCATTTACAATAGCTACCAAAAACAGTGCCTAGGAATAAGTTTAACCAAGGATGTAAAATACCTCTACAAGGAAAAGTACAACATACTGATGGAAAAAAATTGCAGATGACACAAACAAATAGAAAGACATCTCATGCTTATGGATTGAAATCATTAATATCATTAAAATAACTATATTGCCCAAAGCAATACATAGATTCAATGTGATCCCTATAAAATACCAACATCATTGTTTACAGAAATAGAAAAAAGCAATCTCAAAATGTCCATGGAACTAAAAAAGAGTTAAAATTGTCTAAGCAGTCCTTAGCAAAAAGAGCAAAGCTAGAGGCATCACAATTCCTTACTCTAAAATATATTACAAGGCTATAGTAACTAAGAAAGCACAGTATTGGTATAAAAACAGACACATAGACCAATGGAACAAAAGAGAGAATCCAGAAAGAAGTCCACATATTTACTGCCAATTGGTTTTCTAAAAACATTCATTCCAAGAACATACATTGGGAAAAAGACAACCTTTTAAGTAAATAGTACTGGGAAAATTAGATGACCATATGCAAAAGAATAAAACTGGACCCCTATCTCTCATCATATAAAAAATTCAACTCAAGATAGATTAACGACTTAAACATAAAAGCCAAAACTATAAAATACTAGAATAAAACCTAGGGAAAACATTTCATGCCATTCGTTTAGATTAAGACTTCAAAAGCACAGACAGAAAAAATAAAAATAGATAAACAGGACTATATATATTAAACTAAAAATTTCTGCACAGCAAAGGAAACAAACAACATAGAGAAGAGATAGTGTCTTGAATGGAAGAAAATATTTGTAAATGATTTCTCTGACAAGGTGCTAATATTCAAAATATACAAGGAGTTAAAATAATTCAACAGTAAATAATAATGATAATTCTGTTTTAAAAGTAGGCAAAAGCTGGGCATGGTAGCTTGTGCCTGTAATCCTAGCTACTTGGGAGGCTGAAGCAGGAGACTTGCTTGAGGCTAGGAGTTAAAGAACAGCATGTGCAACATAGCAAGAGCCTGTCTGTTAAAAAATAAAAAAATAAAAAAATAATTATCTAGGCATGGATGGTGTTGTGCACCTGTAGTCTCAGCTACTCAGGAGGCTGAAGTAGGAGGATCACTTGAACCCAGGAGTTTGAGGCTGCAGTGAGCTATGATTAAGCCATTGCACTCCAGCGTGGGCAACACAGCAATATCGTGTCTCAAAAAAAAAAGTGGAAAAAAGACATACTCATTTCTCAAAAGAAGACACACAAATTACCAACAGATACATGAAAAATTGTTCAATATCACTAATCATCAGGGAAATTCAAATCAAAACCACAATGGTTTCTATTTAACAAAAAAATAGGCTGGGTGTGGTGGCTCATGCCTGTAATCCCAGCACTTTGGGAGGCCGAGGCAGATGGATAACCTAAGTCAGGAGTTTGAGACAAGCCTGGCCAACGTGGCAAAACCCCGTCTCTACTAAAAATACAAAAATTAGCTGGGTGTGGTGGCACACGCCTGTAATCCCAGCTACTCTGGAGGCTAAGGTAGGAGAATTGCTTGAACCTGGGAGGTGGGGGTTGCAGTGAGCCAAGATCATGCCACTGCCCTCCAGCCTGGGCAACAAGAATGAAACTCTGTCTCAGAAAAAAAAAAAAAAAGCAGGTGTTGGTGAGGATGTGGAGAAAAGGGAACTCTTATACACTGTTGGTAGGAATGTAAATTAGTGCAGCAAAGGGATATCTATACTGGTATGTTTACTGGACTATTCATAACAGCAAATATATAGAATCAACTGAAGTGTTTATCAGTAGACGAATGGATAAAGAAGATGTTTTATATATATATATATATATATATATATATATATATATATATATATATAATGGGATATTATTCGGCCATAAGAAAGAATGAAATCATGTCATTTGCAGCAATATTGATGGAACCAAAGGTCATTGTGTTAAGTGAAATAAGCTAAACACAGAAAGATAAATTCTGCATGTTCTCATTCATATATGGGAGCTAAAACAGTTTACCTTGAGGAGGTAGAAAATGGAATAACTAGTACCAATAGTCAATCCACTACAGTTAGCAATAATGTATCATATATTTTAAAGTAGCTAGAAGAGAGAACTTGAAATATTCCCAACACATATAAATGACAAATACTCAAGTTGATGGACACCCTAAATGCCCTGACTTGATCATTACACCTTCTATGCCTGCAGCAAAATATCACATGTAAAATGTCCATATGTAAAATATCATGTATTAATTTTTAAAACTAAAAATAAAGTTATTATACGTTCCAGCAATTCTACTTCTGGGTAAGTACTCAAAATAATTGAAAGCAAGGTCTCAAAGAGATATCTATATACCTGTATTCGTAGCATCATATTTCACAATAGCTAACAACATGGAAGCAATCCAGGTGTCCATCATTAGCTAAATGAATAAACAAAATGTAGTGCATACATATAGAGTGGAATATATTTAGCCTTAAAAAGGAATAAAAATCTAACATATGCTGCAATATCAATGAACCTGAGGACATTATGCTAAGTGAAATAAGCCAGTCACAAAAAGTTAAATACTGCGTAATTTCACCTACCTGAGATAGGTGTAGTCAAATTCTTAGACAGAAAGTAGGATGGTGATCGCCAAGGGCTGGGGAAGGAGAATAGGGAGATGTTGTTTAACATCCAACTCCCATGTGTTTTTTGAGCTTCAATGGAAATGTCAATATCTCAAAAATAACCTTTCCTGACCACTCTTGTAGATAAATTATGATCAGTATGGTAGGTAGAATAATGGCCTCCCCTACCCACAATGCTCTAATCCCTGGAGGGTGGATCATGTTCTATTACATGGAAAAGAAGAAATAAAATTGCAGATGAAACCAACATTGTCAACCAGTCAACCTTAAAATAGATTATCCTGGACTTCAAGGTGGGCACAAGGTAATCACTTAGCTGTGGAAAAGGAAGCAGAAGAGGATCAGAGTAAATATAAAAACAACTCAGCCCACAATTGTTAACTTTGAAGATAAATGAAGAGAGTCACAAGCCAAGGAATGCAGGTGACCTCTAGAAGGTGGAATGAACAAGAAAACAATTTTTCCCCTAGATCCTCCAGACACTGATTTTAGCCCAGTGAGAACCCACTTTGGGTTTCTAATGTCCAGAACTTTAAGATAATAAATGTATGTTCTTTTAAGTCATAAAGTTTGTGGCAGTTTGTTACAACAGCAATTGAAAACTAACACATCCCTTTAATATAAATTATTATAGGACAACTTTGGGTGAACTTGTTCAAATTGTAAATTACACTAATTATTCGGTCAATGTCTCCATGCTTACAAAGTGTGTTTCCACTGTGTCCTGCTCATAACTGGCTTAGGCCATTGCCTAGCACATAGTAGTCTCTCTACAAATATTTGCTGAGTTAATGAACTGTATTGTAGCAAAATATTCTGATCCTATGCAACCAAAACAATTGCAGTCCAAGTAACGTACATTCCAGCTGAAAAGCCAAAGTTCCTGTGGCTAAATGTGTGTGAGGCCTTATGTATTTTTTTTTATTAACCACTTTAAAAAGAGAAACAATTTAATTTATAAATATTAAGATAATGCAATGCAACAATGAGTGCAATATTTGGGAAAGGCAAAAAAGATCCACTATACAAATATGTCCAAAAGAATATAATCAAAGCAGAGGAGCAGAACAAATACTATAAACTATAACCAAAAAAATTCTTTTAAAATATTGAAACTGTATACCGAGAGAATACACTATGACAGCTGAAGATGTCAACTTAGAAAAATCTTAGGTATATATTAGTAATTATGAAATGCTTTAATTCTGTTCATCTCTATGTCCTTTAGAAACATCATTCTTAGGGTAGAAGAAAAGAAATACAAATATAAGAAAAACTATGTGTGGAAGCGGAGCAAGATGGTGAAATAGAAAGTTCCACCAAATGTCCCCTCAACAAGGACAGCAATTTAACAACTGTCTACACACAAAACAACCACCTTCATAAGAACTAAAAATTAGGTGAGCCCCTCATAGTACCTGGTTTTAACTTTGTATTGCTAAAAGAAGCACTGAAAAGATAGAAAAACAGTCTTGACTCACCAATGCCACCCCTTCCCATCCCCAGCAGTGGCAGCTTGGTGCAGAAAGTGTCTCTGGGTGCTAAGGGAGGGAAAACACAGCAATTGTGAGGCATCAAACTCTGTGCTGTCTTGTTAGAGCAGAAAGGAAAACCCGACCAAACTCAGCTGACACCATACGTGGAGGGAGCATTTAAACCAACCCAAAACAGGGAAATCACTGATCCTAGCAATCCAAACTGGAGTTCTCACAAACCTGGCCACTGCAGGCTAAACTGCTCTGGGTATCTAAGTTAACTTCAAAGGCAGCAACTCTTAGGTGAGTCCTAGTGCTAAACTGGACTCAGAGACAGTTTACTGGCATGGGAGGGCAGGGGGAATGGGAGGGGTAAGGAAATACATACAACCTATTAAGACACGGGCTGGAACAGCTAAGGGAGTGCTGGCATCACCCCTCCAGGGTGTACAACTATAGGCTTCAAAAGAGACCCCTTCCTTCCACTTTAGGAGAGGAGAAAGAAGAGTGGTGAGGACTCCATCTTGCATCTTGGATACCAGCTTAGCCACAATAAGATAAGGCACTGGTCAGATGGGACAAAACTCCTTCAGGTTGAGAAAAGAAGAGAAAACAGTAAAGGGGACTTTGTCTTGCACCTTAGGTACCAGCATGGTCATAGGTGGCTAGAGAACCAAGCAAGGCCTTGGAGTTCCCAATTCTAGGACTTGCATCTTGGATGGCATCTCTGAACCTGCCCTGAGCCAGAGAGGAGCCCAATGCCCTGAAGGGTGAGTCCAGCCAGGCAACATTCACCACAAGCTGACTTAAGAGCCCTAAAAAGAACATCAGTGGTAGTCTGACAGTACTCCCCAGGGCCTATGGTAGCACTGGCTACATGATGAGTCTTCTCTGCCTTTGGCAAGGAAAAGCGAAGAGTGGGAAGAACTGTGCCTCATGGTTTGAGTGCCAGTTCAGCTACAGTATAATAGGGAAACTAGGTTTTTTCTCTAGTCCCTGACTCCTGGATGGCACCTCTGGACCTGCTTGGGGCCTGGAGGAACACACCACAATGAAAGGAGGCACACAGTGTGGCTGGCTTTGGGCCTTCAGGGTCTTCAGAGCCCCAGGGCCTTCAGTAAACACAGGCGGTAGCTAGGGAGTAGTTACAGCAGGCCTTGGGCAAGATCCAAGTTGTGCTGGCTTCAGGTCTGACCCAGTGCAGTCATAGCGGCGGTAGCCACAGGGATGCTTGTGTCACTCAACACCCAGCTGCAGGTGACTCAGTACAGAGAGAGAGACTCTGTATGTTTGGGACAAAGTAAAGGAAGAAAACAAGGGCCTCTGCCTGGTAATCCAGAGAATTCTCCCAGATCTTGTCGAAGACCATCAAGGTGTTACCTAACTTTTCAATGCCCAGACACCAACAAACATCTACTAGCATCAACACCATCCAGGACAACATGACCTCACCAAAAAAATTAAATAAGCCACCAGGGACCAATCCTGAAGAAACAGACATGTTTATACTTTCAGAGACAGAATTCAAAATAGCTGTATTTAGGAAACTCAAAGAAATTGAAAACAACACAGAGAAGAAATTCAGAATTCTCTCAGATAAATTTAACAAAGAAAATGAAAAAATTAAAAAGAATAAAACAGAAATTCTGGAGCTGAGAAATGTAATTAACATACTAAAGAGTATATCAGCGTCTCTTAAAAGCAGAATTGATCAAGCAGAAGATTTACTGAGCTAGAAGACACGGTATCTGAAAATATACAGTCAGAGGAAACAAAAGAAAAAACAATTACAAACAATGAAGCACACCTACAGGAGCTAGAAAATAGCCTCAAAAACACAAATCTAAGAGTTATTTGCCTTAAAGAGGAACAGAGAAAGAAACAGACATAGAAAGCTTTTTCAAAGGGATAACAACACAGAACTTCCCAAACCCAGGGAAATATATCAATATCCAAGTACAAGAAGGTTATAGAACACCAAGCAGATTTAACCCAAAGAAGACTACCTTAAAGCATTTAATAATCAAACTATCAAAAAACAAGGATAAAGAAGGAATCCTAAAAGCAGCAAGAGAAAGAAAACAAATAGCATACAATGGAGCTCCAATATGTCTGGCAGAAGACTTTTCCATGGAAATCTTGCAGGCCAGGAGACAGTGGCATAACATATTTAAAGTGCTAAAGGAAAAAACTTTTACCCTAAAATAGTATATTTGGTGAAAATATCCTTGACACATGAAAGAGAATTAAAGACTTTCCCAAAAAAACTAAAGCTGAGAGATTTCATCAATCCAAGACCTATCCTACAAGAAATGCTAAAGGGTTAATGAGTTATAGGTAATCACCTGAAGGTACAAAGCTCATGGGTAATAGTAGTACACAGAACAGAAAAACACAGTATAACACTGTACTTGTAGTGTATAAACTACTCTTATCCTAACTAGAAAGACTAAATGATGAATCAATCAAAAATAATAACTACAACAACTTTTCAAGACATAGTACGATAAGATATAAACAGAAACAACAAAATGTTAAAAAGCAGAAGATGAAGTTAAGGCACAGAGTTTTATTGGTTTTCTTTCTGCTTGTTTGTTTATGCAAACAGTGTTGAGTTGTTATCTGGTTATAATGGGTTATAAATATTCGCAAGCCTCAAGGTAACCTCAAATCAAAAAAACATGCAATGAATGCACAAAAAATAAAAAGCAAGAAACTAAATCACAGCACCAGAGAAAATTACCTTCACTAAAGGAAGACAAGAGAAAAAGAAAGAAGGAAGAAAAAACCACAAAACAATCAGAAAACAAATAGCAAAATAGCAAGAGTAAGTCCTTACTTATCAATAATAACATTGAATGCAAACAGACGAAACTCTTCAATCAAAACAATACACATACTTGTCCCATAAAATCACACATAACCTGAAATAAATAGATGGAAAAAGATAGTCCATGTCAAGGGAAACCAAAAGAGCAGGAGTCACTATACTTATATCTGACAAAATAGATTTCAAGACAAAAATTATAAAAAGAAACCAAAAAAGGTCATTATATAATGATAAAGGGGTCAATCCAGCAATAGAATATGACAATTTTAAATATATATGCACCCAACACTGGAGCATCCAAATATATAAAACAAATATTATTAGAGCTAAAGAGAGAGAGAGAAACCCCAATACAACAATAGCTGAAGACTTTAACACCCCACTTTCAGCACTGGACAGATCTTCCAGGCAGAAAATCAACAAAGAAACATTGGACTTAAATCTGTACTATAGACCAAATGGATCTAATGGATATTTACAGAACATTTCATCCAACAGCTGCAGAATACACATTCTTTTCCTCAGCACGTGGATTATTATAAAGAATGGATTGTATGTCAGGTTACAAAACAAGTCTTAAAACATTCAGAAAATTCAAATAATATCAAGTATCTTCTCTGACCACAATGAAATAAAACTAGAAATTAATAACATAAGGAATTTTGGAAGCCATACAAATACATTAAAATTAACAATATGCTCCTGAATGACCAGAAGGTCAATGAAGAAATTAAAATGAAATTGAAAAATTTACTGAAGCAAATGATAACGGAAACACAATATACCAAAACCTATTGGATACAGTGAAAGAATACTAAGAGGGAAGCTTGTAGCTATAAGTGCTTCCATTAACAAAGAGGGTAAAGTTTAAATAAACATCTAATGATGTATCTTAAAAAAAAACAGAAAAGCAAGAGGAAACCAACCACAAAATTAGTAGAATAAAACAAACAATAAAAATCAGAGTAGAGATAAATGAAATTGGAATGAAGAAAACAATACACAAGATCAATGAAACAAAAATACCTTTTTTGATAAACAAAATTGATATATCTTCAGCCAGACTAAGAAAAAAAGATTGAAGATATCAGTAAAATAAGATATGAAAAAAGAAACATTACCACTGATATTGGAGAAACTCTAAGTATCATTAGTGGCTACCAAAAGCAACTACGTGCCAATAACCTGGAAAATCTAGAAGAAATAAACACATTCCTAGACACATACAACGTACCAAGACTGAACAAGAAAGAAACCCAAAACTTGAACAGATCAACATAAAATAATGAGATTGATGCCAAAATAAAAAATCTCTCAGTGAAGAAAAGTCCAGGACTTGATGGCTTCACTGCTGAATTCCAAACATTTACAGAATAACTAATACAAATCCTACTCAAACTATTCCAAAAAATAGAAAATGAGGGATTAATTTTAAACTCATTCTATGAGACCAGTATTACCTTGATACCAAAACCTGACAAAGACACGTCGAAAAAAGCAAACTACAGGCCAATATCTCTGAAGAATATTGATGCAAACATCCTCAACTAAATACTAGCAAACCTAACTTAATACATTAGAAAGAATATCATCATGATGAGTGAGATCCATCCCTGGGATGATTCAATGTATGTAAGTCAATCAATGTCATACATCATGTCAATAAAATGAAGGATAAACATCATATAATTTCATCTAATGCTGAAAAAGCATTTGATAAAATTCAACATCCCTTCATGATAAGAACCCTAAAAAAAAATGGGTATAGAAGGAACATATCTCAACATAATAAAGCAGTATACAACACATCCATGGGTAGTATCATATAGAATGGGGGAAAATTAAAAGGCTTTTTTCTAAGATCTGAAACATGTCAAGTATGCCCACTTTCACTGATGTTATTCAACATAATATTGGAAGTCCTAGTTAGAGTAATCAGACAAGAGAAAGATATAAAAGGCATCCAAATTGGAATGGGAAAAGTAAAATTATCCTGTTTACAGATGATATAATCCTGTATTTGGAAAAATAAGACTCCTCAGAAAAACTGAACATATAAACAAATTTGGCAAAGTAGGATAAAAATCAACATACAAAAATGAGTAGCATTGTTATTTGCCAACAGTGAAAAATCTGAAAAAGAAATAAAAAAGTAATCCCAAATACAATTGCCACAAATAAAATAAAACACCTAGGAATTAACTGAAGAAGTGAAAGATACCTACAATCAAAAGTATAAAACAAAAAAAAAATTGAAGAGAACACCAAAAATGGAAAAATATTCCATGTTCATAGATAAGAATAATTTGTATTTTTTAAATGCCCATACTACCCAAAGCAATCTACAGATTCAGTGTAATCCCTATCAAAATACCAATGACATTCTTCAAAGTAGTAAGAAAAAAAATCCTAAAATTTATATGGAACCATGAAAGATACAGAATAGCCAAAGCTATCCTTAAGCAAAAAGAAGAAAACTGGATGAATCACATTACCTGACTTCAAATTATAATACAGAGCTATAGTAACCAAAACAGCATGGCAATGGCTAAAAACAGACACCTTGACCCGATGAATAGATTAGAAAACTTGTAAATGAATCCTTACACCTACAGTGAACTCATTTTCAGCAAACGTGTTAAGAACATAAACTGTGGAAAAGACAGTCTTTTCAGTAAACGGTGCTGGGAAAACTAGATATCCATATGCAGAAGAATGAAACTAGATCCCTAACACTTGCCATATAAAAAATCAAATCAAAATGGATTAAAGACTTAAACCTAAGACCTCAAACTATGAAACTACTACAAGAAAATATTGGGGAACCTGTTTAGGACACTGGTCTGGACAAAAATTTATTGAGCCATACCCCATAAGCACAGACAACCAAAGCAAAAATGGACAAATGGAATTACATCAAGTTAAAAAGCTTCTGCACAGCAAAGGAAACAACAAAATCATAAGATAATCCACAGAATGGAAAAATATTCAAAACCTACCCATCTGACAAGAGATTAATAACCAGAATATATAAGGAGCTCAAACAACTCTATAGGAAACTATAATAATCCAATCAAAAATGGGTCAAAAGGTTTGAATAGACATTTCTCAAATGAAGACATACTAATGGCAAACAGGCATGTGAAAACGCATAACATTATTGATCATCAGAGAAATGCAAACCAAAACTACAATGAGGCATCATCTCACCCCCGTTAAAATGGTTTTTATTCAAAAGTCAGACAATTACAAATGCTGATGAAGATGTATAGCAAAGGGAAGCTTCATACACTATTGGTGGGAATGTAACTTAGTACAACCACTATGAAAAAGAGTTTGGAGGCACCTCAAAATAACTAAAAGTTGAGATACCATATGATTCAGCAATCTCATCAATGTGTATATACCAAAAAGAAAGGAAATCAGAATATCAAAAAGATATCTGCACTCCCATTTTTACTACAGCGCTGTTCACAACAGCTAAGATTTGAAAGCAACCGAAGTGTCCCTCAGTGAATGAATGGATAAAGAAAATGTAACACATATACACAATGGAGTACTATTCAGCCTTTAAAAAAGTAAGATCATGTCATTTGCAACAACATGGATGGAACTTGAAATCATTATGTTAAGTAAAATAAGCCAGATATAGAAAAATAAACATTGCATGTCCTCATGTATTTGTGGCATCTAAAAATCAAAACAATTGAACTCATGAACATAGAGAGTAGAAAGATGGTTACCAGAGGCTGGGAAGGGTAGTGGGAGGCAGGGGTAAGGTGGGAAGCAGGATGGCAAATGGGTACAAAAAGAAAAAATGAATAAGACCTACTATTTGATACTATAACAGGGTGAATATAGTAAATAATAACTTAATTGTACATTTAAAAATAACTAAAAGAGTTTAATTGGATTGTTTGTAATACAAAGCATAAATGTTTGAGGGGATGGATACCCCCATTGTCTATGATGTACTTATTTCACATTGCATGGCTGTATCAAAACATCTTATATACCCCACAAATATGCATACCTACTATGTACTCACAAAAATTTAAAATTAAATGAAAAAGAGTAAGAAAAACTCTTTTAGCTCTGAAATTTGAATTGAAATTATCTGTATAAAGTCATGAGGCATTTAAAAATTAAAGGTAGATACACACTCATACATTTCCTAGATCAGTCCACTAAAAAGGTCCAGAAACTATGACCAATCCGGAATCAATGAGCACTCCTGGGGCCTAGACTGGTGTCACCATACGGTTTCCCTTTAAAATAAACCATGACCTTTTAAAGAAATGGCTAATTTCAGGCCAGGGACAGTTAAGTGTAAAATATTGACCTGGAGTATCTTCTAGGAATGATAAGAAATTGATTCATTATCTTGAAAACTGAAGAAATAAAGGGAAAAGACAAAGAATTTATCCTGTTTTCTCTGTGTGAACTGTACCAAAAGGTAACCAATAGTTAACCAAATAGTAAATAAGGGAAATATATTTTTATAAAATTATTACAGCTAATAAATATAAGCAACTTGAAAAAATTAGAATACAACCATGTATAATGAATTAAAAGATCCAGGTATGAGCATCAACAGCAGTTAACAATAAGAGCCAAAAAAAAGCAAATACCAGATATCATGTCTCCAGATATCAATGTAAAAGAACATAACACCACATATAATACTGACAAAAGATTAAACTCCAATCTCAACCAGTCTCTTGATCCAAATTCCAGTTTACAGGAAATATAAAGGATATGGTGTCATGTAAACTTGTTTCATAAGTACATAATCAGGAAACTCTGCCTCTGGGAAATTCTCCAAGCCCAGTTCTTTGAAAAATGAGAGGTGGGGGGAGAGAAAGAGAAAGAAAAAAGTGCAGGAGGGGGAAGAAGAAGAAGGAGGAGGGAGGAAAAGAAGGAGGGAGGAGGAAAAAGAGGAGGAAATGGTGGAGGAAGAAGAGGTGGGAAGAAGGGAGAGGAGGAAGAATAAGGAGAAAGAGAAAATAAGGAGAATGACGAGGAGGAGAAAGAAAAGGAGAAGAATGAGAAGAAAGGAGGAGGAGAAGAGACAAATTAGAAAATTTTAATTGCAGATTAAAAGTCACTTGAAAGACATATCAATTTTTTTAATGGGCAAGACTAAACTATAGTGTTTAAGGAAGCACACTTGGGTAATAAACCATAAAGATTTCAAAAGAAGTGATGACTGCAAAAGCCAGGATAATAATTACCTTGGAAGGAGGATGAGACTGTGATGAGGAGAAGATTTCTGTAAAATGTTCCATTTTTTTGTTGTCCCAGATGGTAGTTACAATAATTTTCACCTCATGATAATTTGCCAGTTAAATACTTTGGTGTGGTTTCTTGTACTTGCATTTTATTTTACAATAAAAGGATTTTTAAATACTAATGCTGTTTTCAGAATACAGACAACAGAGAAATAGAGAAGCAACTTTTTAATCCCTGAATGGGTTAGGCAGGTGTCTTGTAAAACATCAATTATGACAAAAAGCTACTAAGAAAACTACCTAAAGAAAAACAAAAAATTTTCTGCCTAGCCCCATGACATTATTCTCGAATAAATATCTCGGACTTTGGGAAAGATATTGTTGCATCTAATTATCTCGAATATCTTGTACTGATCAAATAATGGGTAGATTTATGGGAAGAATTTTCCAAATAATTATGGTCATTTTGCCCATTAGGTGTCTCTCTTGCAAAAGAAGAGGCAGGCTTCCTACCTTAAAAAGCGTAAGAGAGAGAGAGAGAGAGAGAGAGAGAGAGAGATAGTGAAAGAGAGAGAGAGAATAAACAAAAAGAAGGAAAGAAATAATAATGGCAAAAAGAAGGAAAGAAGGCAAAAAGAAGGAAAGAAATAATAATGATAAGAGCAGAAATTAGTTAAGCCAATGAAAAAATAAGGATAATCAATGAAACAAAGAGCCGGTTCTTAGAAAAGATCCAAAAAATTGACACATTTCTTCAAGACTGATAAAAAATTACCAATACCAATGATTAAACAGCAGATATAACTTGCAGATTTTGCAGACATCAAAAGGACAATAAAAAATACAATGAATAACCCCACACACATCAATGTAATAATTTAGAAGGGACTACTTCCTCAAAAACACAAGCTACAAAAGTCATCCAATATAAAATAGACAATTTGAATAGCTATATAACCATTAAGACAATTGCATTCATGATTTTAATACTACCAAAAAGAAATCTCCAGGCCCAATGGTTTCACTGGAGAATTCCACTAAATATTTAAAGAAAACTAATGTCAACTCTATGCAATCCCTTCCATAATATATCAGAGGAGGAAACACTTCTATATTCATTTTATAAAGCTAGTTCTTCCCTGATACAAAAACCAAACTAAAACAGCAGAATAGCAAACAAAGAAACTACAGACCAATGTCCTCAAAAATGTAGATACAGAAATTTTTAACAAAATAGAATTTAACAGAATAGAATTTAACAATATGTAAAAACAATTATATATTATAACAAAGTGGGGTTTATTTCAGGGATGCAAGGCTGCTTCAATATTCAAAAAATCAATCAGAGTAGTCTACCACTTTAACAGGCTAAAGAAAAATAACACATTATTATATTAATCAATACAAAAATCAATCAGAGTAGTCTACCACTTTAACAGGCTAAAGAAAAATAACACATTATTATATTAATCAATACAAATATTAATCATTTGACAAAAAGCAACACCCATTTATGTAAAAAAAACCTATGAGAAAAATAGAAATAGAGGAGAACTTCCTCAACTTTATTCACAAGGAGCATCTACTAAAAAGCATATAGTCCATATTATATTTGACAGTGAGAAACTGAATGCTTTCCCTCTAAAATCAGAAACAAGGCAAGGATGTTCAACCTCACCACTCTTATTCAACATAGTACTGAAAGTTCTAGCCAGTGCAATAAGGCAAGAAAACAAAATAGAAGGCATACATATTGGAAAGGAAGAAATAAAACTAGCCCTATTTGCACATGATGTGACTGTCTACAGAGAAGATCTCAAGGAATTCACAAAACCTCCCAGAACTAACACGTGAGCTCAAAAAGCTCACAGGATACAAGGTAAAAATACAAAAAATCAATTGTATGTCTATAATAAATAGTAACAAACATGTAAACACTATAATTAAAGTGCAATACCACTTAATTGATTAAAAATGAAATATTTAGAAGTAAATCTAACGAAATATGTATAGGACTATATGTTGAAAACTACAGAACCTTGATAAAATACACCAAAGAAGATCTAAATAAATCAAGAAATATACCATGTTTATCTGTAGGAAAACTCAGGAAATTAATATATAGATTGAACACAGTTCTTATCAAACTCGTAGCAAGACTTTCTGTATATATAGAGAAGAGCTTTCTAAAATTTACATGGAAAGGCAAACAAACAGAACAGCTAAAACAATTTTCTTAAAAAAAAAAGAATAAAGCAGGAAGAATCAATATAACCCATTTCAAGACTTTTATTATATAGCTACAGTAATGAAATGGAATGAACCTATCTCACTGTTATTCTGATCTTTCCTATTTCAAGAAATGGCAACCATTTCTGATTAAAGTGACTTCTCACTATTACATGTATTTCTAATAGACATTAATAGCACATTACACATATTAGATCCATTAAGTGAAACACACATCAGCAACTTTGTGTGCTGCATGCCTCGAATGGAGCAGACATGATAGCATACTTGATTAAAATCCTGGGTAAAAGTGCTTGTATCCAAGAAGTCTCTAGTATAGATTTCATTTAGTTTATGTATATATAAATTATATTAACTGCTTTGGTTTCTAAGTGCTTACATGTGATGCTACAGTGATTTTCAGCAACATGCACTCTGCCACATTTTTCATGCCGCTACAGACTAGATATGTCTTCAAAACATAAATTTAACAGCAGAATTTTATCTAATCTTCTGGCTCCTATGTATAAACCAAACACTTCAATAATGTTTTCTACATTCAAACAAAACTACAGTTTTTGCATTGGAAATTATAAAGACAAAACTAGGCTTTAATTGCATTCTCGCTGATTCTGATTATTGGAAAAGCCCACCAAAGTTTCCTTATAGTAAATGCTTAAATCTTACATTTTATTTGCATTTGTTTTAAGGCCAGAGATTTATTGAAACAATATCCAAAAAACATTTTTAAACTTTAGTAAATACAGTATCTCATTTTATATAGCAAAATACTCAAAATTTGTGCCAGTTTTCCTGTGGTTTGCAAAATCTGGTGTACAGTATGTTTGGTGAGTAAAGCCAAATCATTGGGACAGAAAATACAGTCCCAAGCTAATACATCACTTAACCATCTAGCATTTATCAAACACTTAGTAGGAAGCAGGAAAACAGTGCTAGGCATGTTTTGCATTTTAAGGTAGCAAATACATTGAAACGTTCTCTTAAACTCGGCTCTCTTTCTCTGAAATAAACAAATTCTCATTTTAAAAAACAAAAATAGGAAATTTCTTGAAAATGACAAGAAAACAAATTGCAAGAGAGGTCTATCTGTGATGATTTTCTTTTTCCTGAAGAGGAAAAAGTGGAACATATTCCTACTGTCACAATCCCTTTTAGCTACGAGACTTCAGTCACACAAATATGTAAAAAGCAGAATCTGAAACAACTTGGTTAAGCCTTACAACATGAGCCTAAGCCGGTGGCATTCTTACTGCCTTATTTTTTTCATGCCAGGACATTGTTCAGAATGACCTAGTTATAGACATTCTGACAGGCGGCACTAGGAGGTTGTCAAGTTTATTAATTTTTTCTCCCTTTTTTCCTAAGACATTTTATGTTTATTTCCTTTTGGTTTCCAAAAGTCGCCTTTTTGCAAGAGACTACAATTTCCTCTGTTAATTCTCTATATTTTTAACTAAACTCACACATTTAATGTACCAAGTAATTGTAACACTGATCAGGATGTGATGAAGTCACTTGATGTGTACTGAAATCTGTTTTTCTTTTTTTTAGTCTATCTTTATTCTATAGAAACTGTTTCTAATATGAGTTGTCATCTTGTAATAATCAGATAATTAAACTCAATACATAATCTAATTATCACACTCATTTCTTAAATTCATCTAGCCTAAACTTTGGCTATGAATCGCTCTAGTTGTCCAGACACACTGATTAAAGTAAAAAGGATATCATATATGACAAGGAATGTGTTAAAACATAAAACATTCACTGTTTAATATTATCAGGTATAATTCTTCACCAAAATCAGCAAAGCCTGGCCAAATGTAATTCCCCTGAGGGAAAGACCTTTATCTCATTCATCACTCTATCCCTAGCACCTAAAACAGGGTCTGGCATATATCAAGGATTCATTATGTATAAACTAGTTAAATGACTCACTAGTGAATTAATATATAAAGAATCCATAATTGATAACTGTATCAATAATGCCTCATATAAATACTTAAAACTTTAATGCACAGACTGCATAGAATGGCTGTGAGTTTTAAATTTTTTTTTAAATACTCAGAGTGACTGAAAATGTAGAAAAATGAAAGAGGGACTATCATCTGCTGCTGGTGAAAATGTAAATTGATACATTTCTGGAGGATAACTTACAATATATGCTATAAGTTTTACATCCAAAAACCTACAAATTTATCTTAAGAAAATGATTAGATTTGGGCATAAAGATTTGCTGATAAAGATAATAGAATTTTTATAATAATAATAAAATTAAAATGTTCTATATATCCCAAAATAATGGAGTGGTTAGTTGAATTATAGTATACCCACAGAATGGAATATTATGCAACTAATAAAAATTGTCATTCAATGAAATAAAAAAGATGCTCCAGAGATAACATCAATTTTTTAATTCAATATGCATCTTCATAAAAAAGTGGAAGACACATCAAAATACTAAGTAATTTGTTGTTTATTGGTGGAATTACAGGTGATATGCTTTTTCAGATTTTGTTGTTGCTCTTTTCAATATTTTCTAAATTTTCTACAATGAAAAATTATTTACTTTGGAGCTTAGATTATTTTAATAAAATCAATTTAAAATCAAAATACAAAGAAAAAAAACTAGTTTTAAACTAGTTTTAAAACCAGAAAGACTTCTAGGTTTGAAACTAGGCTTGGGCACAACTTCCTCAACCCTCTCATCTTGTTGCTTCATATATTTAATACTATCTACATTGCAGGGCTTAGCACAGTTCCATGCACATAGCAGATAATAAATAAATTATGCCCAGTAATAACTACATTCAGTTAATACTTAGACATAAGTATTTATAAATGAAGACTACAAAATATACTTTTACAAAAATTTCCCTTTTAATACCTTCACTCTTACCAAAAACTTATTTCATTGCCTGTTGCATGGGTCAGTTCGAAAAACAATTAATTACATATGGAAGGATTATATAAAGTTACAATCAGAGCAATTACTAATGTAGTTCACCAATACATTTTCGAGTATATTGCTCAAGTGCTTAAAATGTGATTTAAAAAAAAAAACTATCTAAAACATTTTATAACTGGCTAGCTTTTATGACAATTTAAATTTTTCCATATGGCCAACAGCTGACAGTATTATGCCAGCTTTAATGTTCCTCTCCTTTTTTTATATAAATATGCACTTTCAAAAACAGATTTAAATTATTGAGAAGAAAACCATGAATTTTTATAGAGTTGGTGTTGACATAGGGCTTTGTAATACTTAAACTAAACCTTTATGGTATATCGTTTATGTCAATTTTTTCTCCATTGCACACACAAAGCTTTAACTCTATGCAATTGTTGAAGAAGTGGGTTTAACGTCTCTTTAATGTGATTGATTCTTCTACAACAAATGTGCTAACAGCCTACATCAATCTGGGCTTTTGACCTTTGAAGATCCAGATTTAGAGTTTGAAGATCTACATTTGGGTCTTAACCCCACCACTTCTAACTTAGTTTTAGCATGAGGATCAAATAAGCTCAAACATAAGTTAGCACTCTGTCAATGGTAAAAGCACATCTATGGTCTCTTGGCCGCAGCTCTGCATGACATTGTGATTCTGTACTCATGCGAGCTTGGGAAACTATTTCCATGCTGGAGAACCACATATACATTAGCACAAATAACCTGTCATTCTCAAGGTTAGAGAGGAGTTTGGTGGAGATTGGTAGAATTACCTCAGAATTGCCTGGAGAACGTTATCATAATAAACATGAGTCTCATTCTCCTCCACCCCCCCATAACTAGCAATCCAGATTTGGACTCACTCTTGAAGTGAAGATACATTGCTGAAGTGAGTAAAAGAAATCTGTTTTCAAAAGTATCTAAGGGCTTCTGATATATGGTCATGCCATGAGTACTAAAGATGATAATTTCTACATTAACATATGGTCTTGACTTTATAATTCCATTATTTTGCATACTGTCTGCGTAATATCTATTAATGCCCCCACAAAATTTGAAATTGTGATTCTTCCTCAATTCTGCTTTTTCTACCACTTTTTTCTTCTTCACTTCATTGAGGCTTCTGGGACAAAATACAACCAGTATTCACTTTCTGATATAGTGAGACATATTTTCACCAAAATGACAGACTGGATGTTTAGATGACAGTGATTGCAATGTCTTGAACATAGTAGGAAATAGATAATAATTTAATATTATTTATTTTATATTTTTAGATAACAACTTTACTGAGATATAATTGACACACTACTTTAGCCATTTAAAATATACCATTCAGTGACTTTTAGTATATTCAGAGTTATGTGATCACCACAATCAACTTTAGCACATTTCAGCATCTCCAGATAAAACCTTGTATCCATTAGCTATCACTTTCCATTTCCCCTCACCTTACACATTTGTGTACACGTTTCTGTTTGCACATGTATTTTAAATCCCTGCAGGCGTTTTCCTTGAAGTGGGATGCTGGGTCATATGGTAACTCTATGTTTAACCTTTTGAGGAACTGTCAGATTGTTTTGACAGCCACTGTGACTACTAATTCCTAGTAATAAATATGATTGTTGCAGGAAAATCTATATAAAAAATGATAACTAGAATGTACATCTCTACAAATAAAATCCCTCTAAAGCTGCACGATTTTACATTCCTACTAGCAAAGTGTGAGGATTTTACTTTCTCCACATTCTCATCAACACTTGTTATTGTCTGTCCTTTTATTTACAGTCACCAGAGTGGGTGTGAAGTGGTACCTCAGTGTGGTTTTGATTTGCATTTCCCTAGCAGCTAAGAATGTTGAGTACCTTTTTGTGTTTTCATTAGCCATCTCTATACCTTTTTTGGAGAAGTGTCTATTCAGAATCTTTGCCCCATCTTCAGTTGCACTATGTCTTTTTATTATTGAATTATAAGCGTACTTTTATATATTCCAGATACAAGTCTCCTATCACATATTTGCTTTGTAAATATTTTCTTCCATCTGTATGTTGCCTTTTCACTTTCTTGATGGGTTCCTTTAAGCACAAAAGTTTTAAATTTTTAATGAAGCCCAATTTATCTATTTTCTCTTTTGTTGCTTGTTCTTTTGGTGTGATAACTAAGAAGTCTTTGCCTAACCGAAGGTCACAAAATTTACTTCTGTATTTTCTTCTAATAGTTTACAGTTTTGCTCTTGCATTTAGGTCTATGATACATTCTGAGTTATTGCTTTATAAAAGTGAGTCCTTTTACCTGTAAAGTCATTAAAATACATTGATTTGTTTAAATGTGATCAACAGAGATTTCCCATTTCACAGGATTAACAACTTGGAAGGGGAAAAAAGGCAATTCAAAAACATGCTGGGAAACAGTATTTCCAATTTATGACTTCCTTGAAGGATATTCTATATCCTCAATGTCATGAGCATTAAAGCAATCTACTCATTTAGGCTGACCCTTACTATGTTTTTTTGGCATGGATTTCTTTGGGTTTTCCTATTTAGGGTCAGCTCAGCTTCTTGAATTTGTTTGTCTTTTGTAGGTTTTGTAGGTTTGTAGATTTTGTGGTTTGTCTTCTGTTAAACTTGAGAAGTGTGCAGCTCTTATTATATATCTTCAAATACATTTTCAACCCCAAGCTTCTTCTCTACTCATTCTGGGACTTGGTTGATATGATTATTGGATCATTTTTTATTGTTACACAAGTCCCTGAGGCTCTGTTCATTATTTTCTAATCTATTTTTTCTTTTATTTAGATAGAATGATTTCTATTGTTCTATTTTCAAGTTTGCTGACTCTTCTCTTTGTCTTTTCCATTCTACTGTTGAGCCAATCCAATGAGTTTTTAATTTTATTTATTGTATTTTTCAGTTCTAACATTTACTTTTGGTTTTTCTTTATATCTCCTATTTTTCTGCTGAGACTTTCCCTTTTTTAACTTGTTTCAAGTGTGTTTATAGTTGCTTACTGAAGCAATTTTATAATGGTTGCTTTAAAATCCCTGTCAGATCATCCCAACATCTATTCCATGTTGATGTTCTCTTCTATTCATATTTTATCACTCAAGTTGAGGCTTTCTTGGTTCTTGGTATGACTGGTGATTTTTACTGTATTCTGTACATTATACTTATTATTTTACTAGACTTTGGATCTTATTTCAATCCTATGTTTTAACAAATTTCCTCTGACACAACATTAAGGGGAAGGGGATGCTGCCTCATTTCTGCTGAATGGCAGTGGAAGCTCAGGTTCCTTACAAAGCCTCCACTCATACCACAGTGGAAAGAGAGTGGCTCGTGACCTCTGGGAAAAGATGCAGATCCTAGTTCCTACTCTCTGACACAACTCCAGCAACCAGTGGAAGTCATACCTCATTACCTCCAGGTGAAGGTGGAAGTTCAGGCTTCCCACTCAGCCTTTGCTGGCAAGGGTGGAAATAGGACCACCATTTTTTCTGTGATGTATGGATAAAGTCGGGAGGCAATTTTCTAAACTTTTTCTGTTTTGCTAGAATGAGCTTTTCCTGGTTCTTTGGCTAAACAGACTAGACTTTTATTGAAGCATTTTTGTTTACACTTTTAGCATTTCCATGTTACTGACTTCTGGGATATACATGACAAAAATAAAAGTCAGGGATTTCACTGAAATGCGATTCCTCAGGTTTCAAGGCCTCTAATTCATTTATCTTCTTTCCATCCTTCAGAGTTTGCTTATGTTTATTTTATGCATAATGTTCACGATTCAATAGCATTTAGCAGGAGAAACAGAGAGAAGTGTGTGTATTCTATCTTTTTCAGAACCAGAATTCAATATATTTGATGTGAATGTTCTCTATATGTATATTGTTTCTTCAAAAATTTTTGTGGTCTGATAGTATTGTGATTTCACTCATTCAGGGCTTGCTCAGAAATGTTTTTCACTATTACTATATCTTTACATATTTCTCTGAGAAATTTTCATTTTATCATTAAAATTTTCATAATCTCCAAAGCACTTTCAACTGCATTTTTGCCACAAACCTATGTTTCTGGGAAAGTATAATATCCACAGCCACAAAAACCAATTTTAATGAAAGTACAAAAGTAGTATATGATCATTCCATAGGAGTGAAGGATGAGATGCTACTCATCATATCTTGCATAGACTTTTTCCAAATGCACACGACCAGAGCCTGCTTATTCTCTTAATTTCAGCCTCACCTGAACAGATGTTTCTAGTTGATTTTCTTCTACTTGTGCACTGATAGTCTCATTTATTCTGATTATCGTTTTGTGTTTTTATTGAGCATGATCTTCTATTTGCTCATTTTCATTCCCCATTTCTGTTTGAGCACCTCCATCATCTTTCACACAGTTTGCTTTTGATGTCTGAAAAAGCCAATAATACCCACAAATCTGCTGTGGCTCAGATGCTCACTACAAAAGTCTTTTTCTTTTCAGTCCATCTCCTGAAGATATTTTCCTGGCAGGCAATAAAACAACTTTAGAGAAATAATGTCTCATTTACTTCTCTCCATTTAATTTGCTTTTTAAATTCTTTCTCATCTTGGGAATTTGTATGGGAGAAAAACTTCATTGTTTTGAGCCTGTCTCATGAACTAAACATAACCTTTGACAACATTTCAGTGATACAATGCTCATTTGGAAATTTTAGTAAAAATGTAAAACCTGTTTGGTGCGGCATGCTTTGCTAACCATTGTTACTTTCATATCTGCAATACTTTGAGACAAAGGATTATAAAATCCAAGTAATCTTGTCCCTGACTGTTCTTTTGGTTAGCAAAGGGCTTTCATGAAACTTAGTAAGAGGTAATACAAATTCACAAAAGTAAGCTAACACAAGCTGATTTGAAGTCTCCATAACACCACTCCTTTTATTTTCTCCAATCACCTAGGAAAGGGTAAAATAACTAACAAACAAACAGAAACATCGGGCCTGCTATGCTGTTTTTTCCTGTTCTTGGCATGAATAGAATTGTTACTGAAATCCTCTGGACTCTTATGACGTCATTATAGAAATGTCCTCTCACAGATCATCCCCAGTTGTCTCCTTCCCTGCCTGCTTTGTAGTTGAAATAATTCTTTTCAAAAATCATTTATAAATTGTTTTGTATGACACCGGTGACATTTATTACAGGAATCGAGTTCAGCAAAAAACAACAAATTATTTCTATTTAATTTATTTATCAAATGCTAAGGGCTATGGTAAGAATTTAGCAGCCAGGTCACTGAGTATCTCACAGTGAGGAGAAAAGTTTTGTTCTCAGTCAGATGAGTTAACTTGGAAGGCATTGGTCAACAAGAAGTCTGCCAGAGAAGAAAGAATGGTGGCATTGAACAGAGAAGTTCCAGACAGAGGCCAAAGAGTAACCACAGTATCATTACTTGATTTGATTTGCCATCATTCTTTAATTTTAGAAAGTGGTTCTTTCTCATTGTTTCTTTAAAATTGTTTTACCTGGGTCTTTTTTTTTTTTTTTTTTTTACATGGGTAAAACCGATTCTTTGATTATATCTAACTCTTCATCCTTAATTATAATCTAACTGATATACCATTATATACACACTAGGATTATATTTGAAAGGTAGGTTGAAGCCATGTCCAATTTTCCTAATTGTACTACACACCATAAAGTTTTAGTGTAATGCAAGTACTTCCCCAAGTACATTTCTCCACTGGAATTATATCTGAAGAATTTATCTTAACAGACTGTGTTTACAGGACTCAGCATCTCTCTGTAAGACAATGAAATTCCTTTTCCTTTATCTTTGCCTCTACTCATTTGAGAGCATTTTCAAAACCATAGAGATCAGTCTCTCCTTTAGTTTCATTGATTCTATCCAATGTAAGAAAAAAACAATTGTGTCATAAAGCTGTAGCATCTCTCTGTTAACTTCCATACTTACCATGCTTATAACTGTAGCTATAAAACTGGCTATACCATGTTTTAGTTGTAGTGATGCTCAACCTTGAAAAATAAAATATTCCAAGATCTGTATTAAATGACATCTTAATTGAACTATTTTAAGTGGAGCTATTTTAACTCATGTTTCAACATTTGTTATTAATATATTATGGGTGTTGTGGGTTTAGTAAAGCAAAAAATATTGGGCAGAAATGAAGCTCTTCGGTAGTCCCCACAAATAAGAAAGGATTCTGAAATGGATAAGCAGAAATCTTCTACATGCTGGGATCTTGAGGAATGAGTGAGAGAGATATCACTTGGAAATGTAACAAGGACCATAAATGAGTGAAGCTCTTACTAAAGTCACCTGAAGTGCCCTGTTCAAAAGGATTGCTAGCCTAGCTGAAGAGATAACATTGTACCATCATGTAAACTAGCCTTTGACTAATACTAAGAATTCTCCACTGTAGCAATCCCACACTGGTACCTGCTCTTGAGAACCTTTTCTTCTTGCAAAGTGGGAAAGTAGGAATTATTCATTTCTCATGCTTAATGCATTCATGTGAATTCTTCATATACTATTCAAACACTTTCATGTTGATGGTACCTTGAGATTTTTGATGTTTATTTCTGTGCATCTTCTTGTCTCCTGGCCCACATATTCCCTTTTCTTCGTCCATCTGCCTTTATTTCTCCCAGCATATCTATCTATATCTTGCAAAGCAAAGGGACTTTAACATTTTCGCTTGCAGTACTCTTTCCCTAGAATTGGTGCCAACAAATTACAACCATTGACGGGCCCTGGTGTGCTCATACGCTTCTGTACATCACCACTAGAAACAGTAAGAGACGACAAGCAACTGCAGATTGAGCATCTAGTGTGGATATATAGAGCTAACATCCACCACTTGGCAAGCTGCATTCAGGGAGGCTTACTTAGCTCTCATTCCGGGATTATTATAAAAATAAATCTTTTAACATTTGTTTGGGATTAAAAGTGAGGGAATCTAGACTCACATTTAAAAATGCACATCCTGATGAATAATAAATACACTTAGTAAATATACATTAAAGGAGAATTATATTTCTGCAGCTTGTTGTGTTTCACTGAAGGCATTATCCACATAACAATGAATTAACAGAACCTGAATATCAGACCACGATTAGAGTAGAGAGTGTCTAACTTGTACCATACCTTAGAAATTTTTAAAAAATGCTTAAAACAAGAGCAGATCAAAATGAATGGGATACAAGGTATTTATGAGAGGAAAGAGGAGAGGCCTGCAAGACATTCCAGGGCAACAGATAGGAGGCTGTCTGGGCTGTGCTGGAAAGAGCACCCGTATCAGAGCAAACACTGTGAGTTCCAGTCTTACCTTGGCCACCAATCCTCTGCCTTGGATTCCTCTGCTGCAAAGGGAATTAGGATCCCTGTGAGGATCACAACATCTCATGGATACAGAACAACATGCAAACTACGTAACTGACACATGTATTTGACAACCATGAAAGAAGCTTAGAGATCCTACAATTTCAGGACCAAGGGAACATCTAAGAAAATGATTCTGTCAGGTTAGCCATAAGCAAATCTGTAAAATTAACTTTCTACCCCTTTAGGTTCTCCCAGGTTTCTATATTCATTTCCACTAGTCCTTCCCTTCCAAACCCTCCGTGGTGGTCTGCTCATGAGACCCACCTTCCCTTGCTTAGTTTTCCCCTCATCCACACTCCCCACCCAGCCTTGTCTGTTAGAAAACACTCTCTCCAGCTGACCACATCCATGGTTAATTGTCCTGGACTCTCTCTTCTCTGGACCCCATTCTCTGTTAATGCAAATCTGATGAATACACAGGCTCAGGAGTTAGCAAATCTAAGTTCAAACCATAACTCCTCTTGTCAACTGTAAAACTTAGCAAAAAAAAAAAAAAGAAACCTATGAAGAAAAACATATTTGCCTTTGTCTCCTCATCTGTAACCTAACAATAATAATAGTACTGGCCTCATTGCACTCTTCTGAGGTTAAATGAGCTAACAAGGGTAAAGCCTTTACTGCAATGACTGGCACATAAATAAACAGTCAGTATTAGGTATTGGGTTCAAATGTTACTGATGGATATCAGTTTAATGTCCTCCCCTCCAGAGCAACTCTTGATTTTATTAGCAGCCTTAATATTAAAGGAGAGTATAATTGAACAATTTTTAAATGCACGACAAGGTGCGGATTCTTGAGGGCAGGGGGCACAGTGCCCCTTGGGCCAGGCTACCAAACTTTCAGTGCAGGATATTTCATAACACTAGGCCAGCCCTGCTTACTGTGGCTGCTATCCAGTGGCATCTCCTTCATTTGCATAACAACAGAAAATGCAGGGACCTGCACCAGAAGACAGACAGGAATATTGGGATATCATTTACTCTGGGGCCTTGTCAAATGATCTGCTCTTTATCTAGAACTGGGTAAACAAATATTTTTGCAAAAACAAGTAAACACTGTGCTGTGAAGTGATTTCACAAACAACTATTTAATAGTCCATTACCAGCTTTTCCAGGCAAACAATCACCAAACCTCCTTTTTCATGGAAAGGGCAGTCATTGCCTTGTTTATGGCTTGGTAGGGTGAAGGTGTTGGGAAAGCAGTGGGTACAAAAGAGGTGACATCAAAATTACTTGCCCCTCTTTGAAGCTTTCCAGGTAAGCTGTGTCCAGACTCAAGGACACTGTGTTAAGGCTGACTCCTGTGTCACTCCTGAAAAGCCCTGTGAATTTTAATTGAAATTACTTTCAGCACTGGCACTCTGCCTTATTTGCAATTTGTATTATGAAGGACAATGCTAAATAAGAAGGGTGACTTTTTTTGAAATACGGACTCCAAAACTGTATGCTGACAACCCTCCCCTCCTCACCTAAGAAATAAACACAAGATTTCTTTATTCACTAAAGGACAGTAAACATCTTTGGTTATAGATATTCAAAAGCCAACTGAAACAGCATGGCAAGTGGTAACGGGAGAGGGTCCCCAAAGTAGAAAGCTACTCATAGAAATGGAAACAAGCAGAAGAACAAACAGAAAAATATCAGTGTTTTCATCCTATACTTCAAAGCTGCATTGAAACCATGGTTCCTCCTGTCACAAGGCATTTCCTAAAATTCGTGAAACTCTTTAAAACAGGAAGTTCACACTTTTACTTTTTCAGTATGATTCTTCCTCCTCAGTCCTACTTTAGCTCGTTTACTCACTGAACAGAATACTTTTTATACTAAAAACTGATACTTTCCATAAATATCTTTCCTGCAAAGCATCCCCAACCTCACCCCAGAGCAGCCCTCTCCCTTGTGTGGTTTTCCAAGCTGGTGTCCTGCTGCTATCTTGCGACTTAGGACCAGCTTCCCTAGAAGGTAATACCAGATGAACAAGACGTAGCATTTCAAAAATGCAACCAAGTGAGAGAATACGTAATGCTTAGCTAATTATGAAACATGATAGCATCTTAGGGGAAAAACATCAAATCCTCCTATTGAATACAGGCAATCTCAATAAACCTCCAACTTCGTAATGTAGAAACATGGAAACCCTTTGCTCAGGGCCCAGATACGTGCCAGAGATAATATGCCAAGAGAATAATTGTTTCCCCATGATGGGCTACTCTGATTATCTATCCCATTATGAATCAAGCCCTTGAAAATCCAAAGGTAAGCAGCAGTTAAACAGCTATAAACAGTGGTTAATGAGAATTCTGAGGAAATCTGATGAGGTGACAACACTATGAAACCCACTGCAGAAATGAGTTCCTACGTATGAAAAAAAACACGGTTTCCTGAACTTCAGACCCTGTATGCCCTCTCTCCTTTTCCTTCTTTCTCCCATTCTGCGTTCATCCCTCCAGTTCATTTTTCTTTCTCCCGGCTTCTTCTGTCTCTTTTGCTCTTCCCATGTTCGTCTCCTCCACTTTCTTTCTACCTCCACGCCTCATTAAGAGACACTTCACTCTCCCAAAGACTTGTCACAATATTCACATGGGAGTTTACCGTAAGCATATTTGATTCCTTGCTATTTTTTAAATTGAAGTTAATTCTTTCATATCACACTCTTTCTGTGTCCAAAATAAAACCAAGTTAATATGATATCCCTGTTTATTTTAAAGCCATTAGCCACTGATGGGGTGGGGGTAGGGGAGGCAGAATAAAATTAATAATTCTGACTCAAAAATATTCTAAAAAGCTCTAAGAACCTCTTTGAATTAGGTTCATTTTGTTCCATCTTCCTGTTTCTCAACTTTTTTTAACATTTGTTCATCATAAATTTATTGAGTACTTAATGTTTGCCAGGAAGCTTAAGCATACAAACAATAGGCTGGTGGAAAGATTATAAGGAAAGGGGAAAGGTTTTTATACTTTTTTACTTTTTCCTCCAAAATGTATTACTTATCTTTTCTTTGCAAGAAAACCAGTATAGAAAAATAAAACCAAAAGGCAAGAACACAAACACACATACCACACAAATCATACACATCACATACAAGGCACACATACCACACACATCACACACCAAATACATACCACGTGCATCACATACCACACACACACCACCATACACTCACTGTATGCCACACACACCTCACACACCACACACCCCAATCATACCACACACACCATACATCACAAAACACAGAACACACCATACATACCTCACATACCATGCACACATCATGAAAATACCACACACCACACACAGCATACACCACACACACCATATATACACTGCACACCACATTCCAAACATACCACATACACCACATACACCATACACACCACCCACCACACACACCCCTCATATACCACACACCATACACACCATACAGACCCCAAACACCATGCGCACACCATGCATATACCACATACCACACACACCACATACCACATACACACATACACACACCATACACACCTCACACATATACCACATACCCCAAACATACCACATATGCCACACACACACCATACGCATCAAACACACGACACACCACACACCATGTACCCCATACACACCCACAAACTACACATACTCTGTGTGCTACCACACACCACACTCAAACACACCACATCACACATCCCATACACACTCTACACAACACACCCCAACACATACCTTATACTCCACACACACACCACAAACATACCACATACCACACAAACACACCACACCCACTAGGCACACACCCAATACACACACCATGCACATAACACAGACACCACACATATCACATGCCCATGCACACACCACACACACACCCACCACACACACATACATTGCACACCGCACACCACACACACACACACACACACACACAAAGTCAAACATGCATGAACTTCCACTTCTTCTGTTCCCCAGTTCCAGCTTCTATATAGTCTTTACCCTGAAATTTGGGTTTTCCTCTAGGCACACTGGAGGGGGAAAATACAGGGCAGAGACAGTACCCAGAGGCCAAATTCTTTCCTCTCCAAATCTAAAAACTTGGAGCAAGAAATGCAGATGGAGGTACCCTAAGAGACATGGAGCATATGACCACATGCTCAGCAAAGTAGATGCCATTCTCTCAACTGCGTGTCAGAGGTAAGGCACTTGGCTCAGCATCTGACCGGGACAGCCAGGCCCTTTCCATTCTTCTCCATCGCTGCCTTCTGGGCCTTGACAAACTCCAGCTGATTCTTTACCACTCAGGTTACATTTCTTTCCTACTTGAGTGATCCTACCCTTTCTTTCCTCAGAACGCTATCTCCATTATAACACTAACTATATTGATGATAGGTATTTCCTTCCCTGTCACCCGAGCCACTCACATCTATCCTGTGTGAGGCCACTGTAGCCCTCCTGGCCATGTTTGTAGCCCTCAAGATCCTTCAGATAGTGCCTTACAAAAATCTGGTTCGATAAATGTCGGTGTCATCTATTTAAATTAACCATCAAAGTATGGTAAAGAATGTTGGGTTAGAAAAGCTGTCTTATTCTACAAGAGTAAGTGGCAAAGCAGTTAGATTATCACAGAAAGAAAAGAGACACCAAGTCCAAATATCACTTACACTGCCTCAAATTCAGAGGGCAGGCCAAGAGAAATGGTCTTTCAAGAGGAACCTGTAAAAGATGCAAAGACAAAGACAAGATAACCCAGTGGGTGGATTTGGGGTTGCAAAGTTGATAAATGAGGCAGAAAATGTGTATTGGTCAAAACTGACAAGATAACTGCTAAATTCCTCAGAAGAAAAGTAGTGAGATGTTCTCTCATCAGTGGTCCCCAGCTAATGTCCGTCAGCCGGGGTTCTAACATTACACCTGATTCACTGGCCATCTAAAAGCCCCATTATCTCACACTCAAGTTGCCCTTACACAAACTTAGAATTTTTCTGAGCAGGTGTTTTCATTCAGCTTAAAGTGACAGGTGCAGAAGAAAATCCTCATTCTTTTACCCTTAACTGAAGTTCGAGCAGATCCTTAAATCAGTCCCTCTGAATTGAATTAACCACACATAACAGACATAACCTTCACTAAAGTGATGTCACAGCTCTTAAGACTTTTGTTTAAATTTCTACTTCCTTTAACATAGTCTTTAAAACAATTTTAACACGATGAACTCTTATCATTGAAATCATGTAATTTTGTCTGAAATTTTTTATCGTAATTTGGAAGAATATCTCTTTGGTCTTGTCTGTAATGCTTTTATGTATGCTACTTTAATATTTACCTTAGTTTTCTTACACAGAGGATTGAGAACTCAATTTTATATGTCTGAAAGCAAGGAAATAGACTTAGTAAGCTAACGTATTTAGAATGGTGGGAAAATGGGGTATTCCGATTAACTCGATGTTCTAATTAACTGAGGAATTCTGCTCACCAAAAAACTGAAGGCTGATTCTTAAAAACTTAGCACAATACTCCAACAAGATGTCATATATGGCTTTATCTGTTTTGATTTCATTGGGGCACTGAGCTTTTAGACAATCCTTCATTACAAACTTCACAAATTCTTATTATACCGTGTTTTCAAGGTAGAAGTTGTAAAATTCTAGCCATTATCCATGAACAGAAGGGAAAGAGATGATTTTAACAACCCAAGGGTTTGAATACTAGGCAAAGCTTAGGATAGACAGTTTATTTCAGGAAGCTCCTTCCCACCTTCATCAATGTCTTCATTCTTCATTCTCTTTTCTTCCTCCCATTTCCTGTCCCCATTCCATGCTCCAAATTTCTCTAACCTCCTTTACATTCCAGCTAATAACTCCTGAAGTACTAAGCAATAACTAAGATATTAGTTAATAAGGGATGAAAATGAGATAACCATGATTCAAGGAATGTCTTCATTCAGTGAAGCTACTTCAACAGGTCCTCAAAACTGAAAGGTTAAATGACTTATCCTTAATACAAAAAGACTTAAGGGTCTGCTGATTCTTGGCTTTGCAATTCAACCACCCAACATCTCCTGGCACAAAACTTCAGCCAACCATCCACAGGGTTTTCCTCCTACTAGTAAAGCCTTCCTTACATCCACCCTACCCCATCCTACCATCGCCTTCTTTGCTTTGGTAACGGAGGAGGACTTAAGAAATCCCTGCATGGAGAAGTTTTCCTAGGTCTCCCGGTCTGCCTTAGATGTCCCCTCAGTGTGGCCCCCCAGAGCTCTGTGCACACATTAGAATATTTCCTATTTCATAAAATAATAACTGTTTTCCCCACTAGCTATACTGTAACCTCCTTACCAGACTTACCAGTCTTCATATTTTCAACTTCCAAAAAATTGGCTGGTGCTCTCAGCTCATTAAGGTTCAACAAATGAAAGACTGCAATGAAATGAAAGGGGTTTGGGATACCAACATGTCTGGTGGGATTGGTGGGGGTGGGGGAGGGGCGATAAAAAAATACTGAAAATACTAATTTAAAATGTTGCCAACCCCCACCACTGAAGACAGAACTTCATGGGCACAGAGCATATAGCCTATAGTGTTTCTTGCTTTTTTTATTTAAAAAATCTCTGATACTAGCCTATTAACTTTTCATTTTTTCCTCTCTCACTAAAGTGGAGCACAAAACAATCCCATTTATTTAGGCTTCCCAATCGTCTGAGTTGCAGATAAATAGGCTTACCACATTTGTGTGTGCTTTTATGCACTTTAATCAATATATTTCCCAGTGTGAACAAGACAATAAATTAATTCCTGTCTTTTTTAAACTAGTTTCTACTTACTCAAAGATGTCATTACATAACTTGGAGTGAAAAACTGGAATAGTGAAAAAGAATTCCTTGGTCCAGAAGTCAGTATACCTGCAAGTTTTAGACCTGTCTCTACCTGTCTCTGGCTGCATCTGTGGTCTTGGAAAAATTACATAACATTCATGGGCCTCAGTTTCTTCATCTATAAAACCATCTATAAAACACAGGAGTAGAACCAGGTGATTTTTAAGAGCTCTGTCCATTTTTAAATTCTATTATTACATAAATCTTTAATTTTAACATAGAGCAGGTGGACTCTGAAAAGTACTAGAAATAACGATACTGTACCATCACACAAGGAAGATAATCTCCATCACACGCATTTCAATTTAAAATTCACAGCAAAGTCTAATTTGCACGCACTATGTCTGAGTGGCCAAGAGTAATAGAAGGAGTATGTGAAAGGAGCAGGAAGCAGGCAGTGGGAACCCATGCACTCTGCGAAACAGTACACAGCCTAAATGTATTTTCTCTCACTGATGTATTTTAAATTTGTGACTATGAATATACCACAGTGAACAGCTTGAAGTTCTTTGGAACAAACATCTTCTAAGGTCACTCCTGAAGGAACTGCAATAATAACATTTGGCATATGTAGATAGAGTGCTTTGCAGACTGGAGCATGGAGAATTATGCTCGGCATGTTCCAGAAAAGATGATCCATGATTCAGGTGAAAAAAATGTCAGGTACATTTTTGACAGTGGCAGCAAACCCAAACAGTGTAACCAAACAATCAATATGGACGCCCTCATTGAAATCCCTCAGTAGCTGCGAGTTTGATTTTCAGCAGGGTCTGGACGGGAATAATGGATTTGGTGGCCTGGAGGAACATTAGAGGTTTTAATAAAAGGAACTTAAAATTACCATTGTTGGCCCTGCTTCCAAGGAAGTCCTGACTGGGTGTCTGTAACAACACAGGATGGACCTAATTCCTTGCCTCTCAGATTCTTACTATTCAGCTTAAAATGCCATTTTATATACATCCTGATACTTTCTCCTCAAAAATAAATTCATAAAAATTGCTTTAAAATTCCTGATCAATGTTTTCAGTTCACATAGATATTAAACTGAATTTCCTAAAGCCTGCAAAGCTAATTATGCATTCAATTAGAGTTTCTTAATAAAGATTAAAACTCTGAAGTCTGTTACAAGCCCATATTTAATTCAACTGCCATTTTATCCACGCCATGGAAGTGTAAGTGGTAACAATGAATATAAATTATAATACATGCCATAGAAAGAATGCTATTTGTCCAAGTACGTTACTATAAAGAATTAAATTTTGCTATCAGTTCCATGATCTAGTTAAAATTGGTATTCTTTATTTGGTCTTTCAATGTAGTCCAATTTCCTACTTTGAAAAACAAATTCTGGGGAATAAAGAAAAGAGATTAATTTATCATTAAGACTCTGCTTAATTGAAGTCAATTCCGAACAAACTTGAATTCAATTTCTGCTCATTAAATTGAATGTGCTCTGCGTTCCTCTCTGCATTGCTTTGAGCAAGCAGCTGAGAACAAGGGACTAACATCAAAATTATTAAATTGAGGAGATTTTATTTGGTCTTCACATGCCAGAGCCGCTTTGATGAGGAGCTGTTTTGGCACTGAAAGGAAAGAAGAGCAGCTGGAGGAAAAATCAAATGAAACTAAGCCTTGGAAAATTGAAGAAAACGCAAGCTTAATAATATTTAATAATTAAATTTCCACAAACAATAGCGGCAAATGAAGTAATCTGCAAAGTCTGTGAACTCATTTGCATAATTGATGCCGGTCCCCTGTAAATGAATAATGAAGATAATAAAAGATGTTGCTAAAAATGGGCACAATAACAGCAAATTTCATCAAGCCGCGCTCTCTGATTAATCTGCTCTTGCAAATCAGCAGCGAGAGGGGAGCGCGTGATTAACCGCGCCGAGGACGGCAGCAGGCGGCGGCGCTGCCCTTTCTCTGCGTGTCTCTGGGCGCGTCCCGCCCGCTCCCCGCGCCGCCCGCGCTCCTCTCGCCGCAGCTGCCGCTGGGGCTGCCGCGGGCGCCGCTCAGCCGGAGCGCGCCTCCGCCCGGCCCGCCCGCGCCCCGCAGCAGCGCGCTGGCTCCTTAACCACTTCGCCGCTGCCTTTTATCGGGGCCGCGAGCCGGGTGACGGCCGCCCAGCGCCCCCGGCCCCCAGGCTCTCCAGCTGGGGCTCCCGGCCCGCGCCTCGGTGGCTGGAGGCCCGGGATGCGCCACCAGCCCGGGCTCACTTCTTTGACGCCGAATAAACTGACACAACAATTAGCTGGCCGGCCGGGGAAGGTAGTGGGTGACTCACATGCCAGTCGGCCGCGTGCCCCCGCGCTTAGATGGGTTTGGGATTCAGGGCAGTTGGGAGTTCTTTTCAGGAAGGGAGGTGAGAGGTGCCAGGGAGCCCCACGCGGGCAGCCACTCTTGGAGAAATGGGGAATGGCGCTGTAAAAGCGCAGGCCCTCCTCTTTTCTCCCCATCACACAAAAAGAATGGGTCTTGAAAGGGATGAGTTTATTATGCACTTTTAAATGCCTATTCAGAAAAGAATAGGAGGCAAAATAAAGATGCTTCCCACCCCACCAATTCCCTTCCCTCGAAGAAAAAAGGAAAGAGAAAGCAACCCACAAAGGTAAGCTGGGTATTTCAGATTTCATGTGTCTTTTTTTTTTTTTTTCCAATCAAAACATTTTCCAGTTTGCGACTTATATTTTCGAGTGTATTTTTCTCAGGGCTCACTCTAGGGGTAATAAAACCTCTGGAAGCTATTATGCCCAAATAACGTTTTAGGCAGGAGTTTGCGAAAGCAACTTTGCTGAGTGCAAACCTTAGACGATGTAACTGAAAATACTTCGAAAAGCACACGATTCTATTCCAGTCGAGGCGCCGCACTTTTCCAGCTCTCTAGGATAAACTTGTGTCAGGAAAATAAAACTGTTGTTAAACCATAGTTCCAGACTGTTACTTACTTTACAGCGCTCGGGTTGCAATCAATCATAGCCGGGGCCTAACAGCACTGACGCGGACTTTTCATTTGTTTGTAGTGTGTGAAATGTTTTATGCCTCAAATGCACCATGTCAGCTATGCAAAATGATGCATGATTTTTGTTTGCATCCTGGATCCACCTCCACAGCGGTTTTTGTTTAAAATAAAGGTCATGATTATTTCCCATTACAGAACGGAAAACTATCTTAGACATCTGAGAAATATATCTTAAAAATTTCACTACTGGGTTGGAAAAAGCGGAAAAGAGTTCATGTTTACTTCATTTGCAAAGTCCAATTGAATCTACTTAACTAGCTTTAATCCAACCTAATAAACCATGAGCTTACTCCTGTGTAAAAATTTAAAAAAAAAATTTTTTTTAAGCCAATATGCTGCCCTGAGCCTGTGAAAGTTGTCAGAAACAAAATGGAGTCACTTGTTGTTAAAAAAAAAAAAAAAAAAAGTTAAAAGAACCCTGACAAATATAGCTGCAGAAGGCTATGAAAAAAGGGTTCTCATGCATAAATGCCTGATAACAAAAACCATCACAAAAGACCCTGCAAAAACCGCAGTCCTTGCTCAAAGACCATTGCAGCCTTACACAAAAATGACTTCAGCAAGGACATCCGCCCAGCAACGGCCTGTCCAACCTTGTACTGGCATCTCCCTTGTTATTGTTGTGGATCTTTACAGTCAAGGATAATTATCTCAAAACAGTTATATAATCCTCATTTTTCCTTTAAAGACCTGTGTCTTTCTTTACCTCCCTGCATGACCGTAGTTTATTATGGCGTATGTATTCCCATCCCACGTTGTGTTACCAAATAAATATCATTTCCTTTTAGAGAGCCTCTCTCTCTTTGTTGTTTAGGCTGATAGCCCCACATAACAAAGATAGAAATCTTTCTCATTGCCATGTCATCAAATAAACATGTGATTTTCTTGTTTTTGCTAAGCAAATGACTGGGGTTGTGGTTAGTTTTTCTAGTGTAACAATCACCTTGTTTTTCCCTGACTCCTCTAAGTACAAAGAAATAGGAACCACTTTACTTTACTTGGGGAAAAAACAGAGACTGAAAGAAAGTTAATTAACTGCCCACTTTCACATGGGCCTACCACCATCTTCCAGGTCTCTTTCTTTCCAGACCCCTGGTGTCTCCCCACCTCCAGTGTTTTATGGAGAGCAAAGGAAGGAAACAGGAACAAGACTCAATAGCAACATTCCAGGAAAATGAATCAAATATGGGAAGGGTTCAAAATGATAAATCCAGGTGATAGAAAACTTTCAAAGAACAGGAGCCTGGTGGTAATAGGGAAACTCGGGGAAGGGCAGAGGCTGTGCTGAAAAAGAATCTGGCAAAATAAGGACTATGGGGAGAAAGTAAGTGGTTTTTAAGATATCTTAAACAAGGGGTCATGAGAAGAAAGAAAAAGTCCATGGGAGGAAAGGAAGTGAAGAAGGGCCTATGAGAGAATTGAAATCCGAAAGATTCTTTATGTGCAACACTTCTGAGGAACAAAGGGTGACAAACTGCCTCGTGAGAATGAACTACTGGAAGGCCGGAGAGACACAAGGAATGACTGCAGTCAAAGTGAATTGTAGGCCATTGTGAGAGTTTCATCCCAGGGGCATGATGAGAATGCCAGGGCCTGATGCACATCAAGGGTGCTTCATCTGCTCAGAAACAGAGTGTCTTAAAACCAGTCAGACCTTAGATGGAGAAGTATGCCACCCAATGTCACCTAGCAATTCAGTGCAAGGTGGAAAAAATTCAGGCTTTCTGATCCCCCATCTAGTGAAAGCCCATGGAGTATGCCACTTTTCCAGTTAGGATTTGGAATTGTTCACTGGGAAGGGCTCCGAAGAGAAATTCTAATAATTGTTGGTTTCCATTTCAAATCTCCTCAATGTATAAAATAAAAATGTGTTCTACATTGTTCCTCAGCTGATTAACTTTTAGGAAAGAAAAGAATGGTCTTTGTTGTTGCTTTAAAGCAGCCACATTTTGGAAAGGTCTAGGCTACCCAAATATAATAAAAATAAATTTTAGTTCAATTGGTCAGTCTTGAAAGCTAATTGAACAGTTATGCTTTATTCTAATTATTCCTGCTACCATTAAAGTGATGGAAAAGTGGCCGGGCGGGGTGGCTCACGCCTGTAATCCCAGCACTTTGGGAGGCCAAGGCGGGTGGATCACGAGGTCAAGAGATCGAGACCATCCTGGTCAACATGGTGAAACCCCGTCTCTACTAAAAATAGAAAAAATTAGTTGGGCATGGTGGCGCGTGCCTGTAATCCCAGCTACTCAGGAGGCTGAGGCAGGAGAATTGCCTGAACCCAGGAGGCAGAGGTTGTGGTGAGCCAAGATCGCGCCATTGCACTCCAGCCTGGGTAACGAGCGAAACTCCGTCTCAAAAAAAAAAAAAAAAAGATGGAAAAGTAAGTTTTTATAGCCAACTCCTTGCGTTTTTTTTCTCTCTCTTTTTTTAAATTTATTTTGTTTTTAAGTAAGACTGACCAGTTTGGGCCAGGGCCTAATGCTCTCTCAGCAGGTAAATTTTGCAATGTTTTTGAAACCCTGGGTTCTGGGATGCTGTGTGGGTCTTCATTCACTTGCAAAAGCTGTCCATATGGAGCCTGAAATCTAGCTGAATTCTGTTTGGGTACAAAAATATGATGTTCTGGTTGACTGCATACCATGGTTAACTGATGGTGACAACATACATCATAAACCATTGTCTGATTCTTAAAAACTTCAAAGATTGTTAAAGAAGACTTAGATGCCAGCTCATCTTACAGCACCAGACAGAAATTGTTGGTAATCTGGCAAATGAAGGTACTCATATCCTATGATGTTCAGTTTGTTTGTAGACTGAATTTGCATATAATCGAGAGTTATTTTTTCACAAATTTATCTCTAATGAATAATGATATCTTTGTTGTGAGCTCATGGTCCAAATAGCAAGTTTCCCCTAGTCATAATTATCTACAACTATTATGTTTTCCCATTCAATTAAACTTTTCTTACAGAAACAAAATTTTATTAAACTACTCAGAAATGATTCTGAAATTAGCATATAAACTAAAGAAAGCAGTATTCAAGTAGGATACCCACAAGCCATTTAAAGCATCATTTATGGATATATAGACACTTTAAATGAGTAAAGATTTTCCCCTACTGGTTATTCATTATTTTTCATGATAATTTTGCCATCTATACTCCTCCTAAGCTAAAGCACAAATTATTTATCTTCCTTGACTTGTTCAGTCTTTTCCAGGATTTATTTACCAACCCCTAAAAGAAAATGTTAAAACCCCTGCATCTGCCCTGTTTTTCCTTCCCTCTAACTGGAAAACCATAAAGAAAATGAATTAAAAGCTTGCAGTTCTAAATTCCTACTCTTACTCTTTTCCTGTCACACCAGATTTAATTCAGTCAATGTGTACTGAGCACCCACCATGTGACAGACACTCAGGAAATAGGTGAATAAATATGGGCCCTGCCCTCCAGGAGTTCACCACCACCTGGGGTACCTACTTGTACACAGATAATGTTTATGTAATGTAGTAAATCCAGTAGCTGAGCCTCAAACTCCTGGGATGGTGTCATGAGAAGAAAAATAGGAAAATTATGTGGTAGTTTAATTCATGACCTCCTTGTTAATTTTGTGATGACTTTTTTCCAACCACAAATCCTATAATCCCTCACCTTCAACAGGTGTGAAGAGGCTCACTTATTAGAAGTTCTAGTAAACTTCATTCTAGATTGTCCTACAGAATGATGTTTTCATAGAGCATACCTTGTTCAGCATTGTCCTGTACAATGTTGATTTAAGTTGCTATATAATGTATATTGGAAATATTTTAGATATGTATCTGTGTATACCGAAATATCTACAGGTTTCACGGTGGCTTGAGATGCCATTAAGAAACCAAATATTTAAATTACCAGGCAATTAGTAATTGGTGGAAGTTTGTGATTGGCATTATAAAGATCACTGTAGCCTGAGAGGATTGACCAACAAACGTATGATCAATAGCTGCAGGAAACTACAGTTGGAGTGTGTTATAACTTTAAGGGATATGAAGATAATGTAAAAGTGACTGCCAAAGTAGAGTGCCACAAACCTGTATCTGCAGAGACAATATTCTAACAAACCTGTGTGTCAGACTCTATTGCCTTCACCTGTAACAGGAACCCTATTCAAATGGCTTAACCAAATAAGGATATGTTTTTCTCTTAAGGAGAGGCAGGCCAGGGCTAGTTCAGCAGCCCTACAATTCCATCAGAGACCTAATTTTCTCTTTCTTGTTCATCATCTTTACCATGTGGCTTTTCTTCCTTATAGTCATAAGATGGATGCTTTACCTGCATGCATTTTTCTGCATTCTAAGCAGAAAGAAGAAGGGGGAAAGGTGGGTGTGATCTGAGTTTGTCCTTTTTATAGGAAAATAATAGCTTGCCCACGGCCTCACCCAGTAAAGTTCTGCATGCAAATTATTGGGTAAACTAGGTCACACAACCTTAACTGTAAAAGAATCTGGGAATGTGAGAAATTTTAACTGGGCACATAGTTGTCCCAAGCAAATCCAGGTAAGGATAAAAGGGGAAATGGATATTGGTGAAGAACCTTCAGTTAGTGTTTCCAGTTCTTATAAGTATTCAGCCGACACAAACTAGTGTATACAACTACCTTGTATTTAAATTTCATGTGCTGCTGTTATAAAACGAATACTAAATAATTTTCATTGTATCTTCACTTACCATAACTTTCACATATCATTACTTTCCTGGGGTAGAAGGCAACATTTTTGTAAATGTATCCAGTGGCCTGACCATTTTTGAAGACTTGTCAATACACCCAATATTACTATAACTAAATATATACATATATAAAAGTTTAAACATACATATATTTAAACTTTATTCTGGATCTTGATCTCACACTATGCTACATTTTTTAAAGGAGTTTGTCTTCATCCTACTGCCAGAAGTTTTTTGGCTAATTTAGAATAAATGAATAACATTAAGAAATGTTATTTCTTACATTTATTAATTATTCTTACATTTGTTATTAATATACAAGATAGATATTAAAGTAGTTAAGTAACCACAGGATTATGATGTGGGTCAGCAAGAGAAGAAGAGTGAGGTGGATAATATATTTTTATCACTGTATATCTGTCTCATTAAAAAGCATTTATTAAGTACCACATGCACATAGCACAGTTATCAAAAGAGATGTTTTAACTTGAGTGAACTCTTGATTTTATTAATTCTGTTAGCTTTTTTCTTTTTCTTTTTTTTTTTTTGAGATAGAGTTTTGCTCTTGTTGCCCAGGCTGGAGGACAATGGCACGATCTTGGCTTGTTGCAACCTCCGCCTTACAGGTTCAAGTGCTTCTCCTGCCTTAGTTTTTTGGGTAGCTGGGATTACAGGTGCCTGCCACCACACCTGGCTAATTTTTTTGTATTTTAAGTAGAGGGGGTTTTCCCCATTTTGGCCAGGCTGGTCTCCAACTCCTGACCTTAGGTGATTCACCCACCTCAGCCTCCCAAAGTGCTGGGATTACAGGCTGAGCCACCACGCCCGGCCTGTTAGCTATTTTTAAAGGCATTTTTCCACTTAGGAGTACTTCAACCACAGTGGAGGAGGAGGAAGACAAAGGACAAACTTGTACAAAAGTTGATTTGAATAAATGCTTTTGGATGCTAATTATCATTTAACCAGCTCAAACCAGTCAACCTAATTATGTTATCAACTCTTGTTAAAGGTTTGCTGAGGGAAGAGATTGAAGCTATTTGTAAAATGAGGTTATGTTTGTGGATTTCAATTATCCATGCTGTTTCTAGTCCCTATTTCCATGGATAAACAAGAGTTGGATGAATCTCAAAGTATTGTTTTGGAGCATGACTTGGTTACTATCTGTCAGAAATGATAATTAGCATCAAAAAGCATTTATTCAACCCAACTTTTGTGCAAGGCACTGTACTAGCTCGTAGCAGTGGGGGCATTTGGAAAAAGCAATGAATGGTATAGCAGCCTCTTACCAGATGCACATTTTCTTAGAAAAGGCAAGTAATGAGTACATAAGTCTATAACCTTCAACATGATGGGAGGAATGAGTACAAGTATTTTTTACTCAATAATTAGATTCACATTCCTAAAAGTCTGGCTGAAGGCATCAGCAGACATATATCATCTCATCTAGTTATCCGAAAAGGGAAGTTTGAATGTTCAATTTACACAAATGTGTTGACTTAGGTTTTGCAAATGAGGGACTTTTTTAAACATCTCATGCTATCCTCCACATTAGGCCCTGCTCTCCATCTTCCTTTCACGGTAGTGCAAAGACACTTAGCTCTGCCAATTACTATGTGATCTTAGACAAGTCACTCAATCTTTCTGAACTTCCTTCCCTTCCTTCATCTTTAAAATGGGGACAACAAAATCTACTCCCTGGGGTTGTTAAGGGAAAGAAAAAAAGTCACTTTAGATGTAAAATCATTTGGTAAATGTAATGTGTTATACTAATGTAAAGTATTATTGTTTTGTTAATCCAAAAATAATATCGAGGAACCTTGTCTAGTACTGACATCATTAAGCATTTGAATGACTTTGAGCTTTGAATGATTTTGTGAAGGTAATACATGGTCTGGTCTCAAAGACCAGACAGTGATGTCCAGCTCATTGGAAAATCTGGTTTTTGAAGTAAAACCCAAGGTAGTATATATACACTTCTACTTCAGAAATCCTGCCAGTGGTAATCCTGCTTCAGAAGTAGTCAAGAAACCATTTTTCAGGATTGCTGAAATAAATGGTTCTTGGGCTTCGGAAAGAACAAATGGGCAAATAGACATGGTCATCATCTATTTATTTAGTGTAGAGTGCTATTAATAGCTATTAAATCTATTAGAAGAAACATTTGCTTTTTACATCCATTTGCCCTTTTAAGAAATACAACAAAATTAAGAAGACATTGCTGAAATGGGTGTGTTAGTCTTCACAAATTGCTACCACCCCAAAATCTGGTTATAACCTCAGTTTATAACCTAAGTTTCAGTTTTGCCCAACTCAAGGGATCCCCACTGATGAATATCCCAAGTAATTATTGCTTAATATTTTATATTAAATCATCCATTTTCTTTCAACTCTTTAGTTGTTAACAATAAATCTCAAGTACCCAAATTTTGTATCAAGTATATACAATTTCACAAACATAATTAGATTAAAGGCATTTTTAATTATTATTTCTTTCTAAACTTCTGCTGAATTCTTCTGGTGATTTGTAATGGTAGGTTCATGCTAATAACATCAGATACTGTGCTAAACTGTTTTTTCATGCATGCTTCCAAATATTTGTGGGTAATTTCTAAAATGGGTTCTAAGCACAGGGTCTTAGAGAGGAAAAAGGATCCTTAGTATCTCTCCTCAGCTAATGTAGCCAAGTACATTCCACAACTCTCTCAATCAGTATATTAAACAGATGTGGTCTTTGTCCACCTAGTATGTTGCGTTAGACCTTTCAACACACTGCAGTCTTTTTATCACTCAGCTGCCAAGTTCCCTAGGGTAATCATAGACAGCTTGTCAATTTAATTGCAAAGAAACAGGCTTTCTCATGACCATTCCAATTTTAGCTGCTACTTTAAATTGTACATGATGGTTCTTCCATGCTGTCTGCCCTTTAACAAGTGTGGACCTCTGCAAGCCTCTTAATGGCAATGGGAAGAAGAGGCAAGGCTGAAATTTTGGCTTACTGATAAAGCCTATAACATGCCTTTTATTAAGTTGCTGCTTTAGGAAAAGAAGCTTTTTCTTGAGCTCTGTATGTTGTCATTACATAGCCAATGCTAAATTATTTTTTTCTTTTAAATGTTCCACTTTCATGCACATTTTCCTCCTTTCTGGGTGATAGAGGATTCTTAGGCCATCTGGATTCTGAAACATCTGGACACTGAATTTCTGCAGAGAATTGGAAGGAAGAGACAATCAGTGGTACAGGGTGTCTCCAGAGAGATTTATATCAATGATGATATTTTGGTTGTATCTCTTTTGGAAAGTTAACACAAAAAGTGAAAAGAAAAAAAACAACAAATAACGTGAACTCAGTGTTCTAGGAATACCAAGAGTATACTGCATAAGAACGTTGGACTTTTAGATATGAATACAGGTCAGTAACTGAATGCATCTTTATATTAGATATCATTTCTAAAATCTCTCCCTATATTTTAATTGTTATGAAATTTGGATTTAATTTACTTAGATATACTTCTAATAGTTCTAGATTTAGATGGTGCATCAATTGAACATTACATATTTTACCTTAAAGTGAGTATAATTCAATTCACTTTTATTAAGCAACTATGACTTGAAACTCATAAAACTATCATATTAAAATGTTTTATTTTATATTCAAATAGATAGAAAGATTAGACATATACGCCACTTCGGTAAACCAAGAAGAGTCACTTTCAAAGATGTACTGAAGAAAATAAGTCCAAAAGGGGTAAACAGTATTTCCCAGCACAGTTGGACTTGTGAGCTTCTGGACCCAAAAATCAAAGATCCAAGATGATAACATATGAGTGAGAGTGAGACCCAGTTTTCTGGGACTCTACAGAGCACCCCTCTATAAGTTCAACTTCGTGTGTGTGTGTGTGTGTGTGTGTGTGTGTGTGTGTGTGTGCGCGCACGCATGCGCGCGCATACACGTGCATAAGGATCACGTGCACGTAAGTACCTACAAAGAGGCTGCTCTGGCAATGTGCAAGGGACCACCTCTTCTAGGCCATCAATCTCAGTAGTATACTATGTATAATATGACTACACAGTTCAGTGCAGTCTGGTCAGGCATGAACACAGTGCGTATTTATCATGATCCCTCAGCCTTTCCCTACCTATATAGCCTGATCCAGTCTTCCCTGAACTTACAGCTGCAGAACCAGAACGAGGGTCAATTGCCCAGATTTCTCAGTGAGTGCAGGCCCTTAGTCCAATCTTAATGCTTCTCTTTTAAGTCTGCAAAGGTACCAGACTTACAATTTGGACAACTGGGAGGAAATGTTTAGATTCAAGTGATTTTATTTTCTCATGTTATTGAAAAAAAATTATTTTTTCCTTTCACTGTATATTCTCTGGTAAATATTTGAGCTTTTGATAGATTTTCTTTCCTGAAAAAAATTAAATTGTTACAGAGTACACTTAAAGTGATGTGAGTTTGTGTTACAGAGTACATTTAAAGTGATGTGAGTTTGTATTACAGAGTACGCTTAAAATGATGTGAGTTTGAAGCAACTAACCTTCTATACATTTCATGTGGTTTTCCTGAAGTATGTAAGACTCTTCTACATATTAAAAAAAAACTTCACTGAAAGTTGATTTCTAGGAAACCAGAACTGTTCAAAAGATTAAAAAATCCAACAGTAAAATTTTATGTAGCAACTAATTTTTTTTAAAATCAGAGGAACCCACATTTAAATAAAGTAACTCGAAATAAGGGACTGCAGACTTATTCTCTAGTTTCTGCCAATTCATGTGTCCTTCATTTCCTCTAACTGCATCTTCATTGAGCACCACAATGAAGTACAATATTAGATGTTCACTTGTATGATATCACCCTTGTATGAAGAGAATGAATAAAAAATGAAGTTCTTAGCTGTGATCTATTTCAGATTAGCCATTTTCATTTATAAAATTGTTTATTTTACTTTGTCAGCTTGAAGGTCAATCTAACTTTAAATTGCATATTGTAGAATTTCAGCGAAGATCTGAGACCCATCTCTGCTTTCTTTAGGACTAAAGGTAAAAAGCTGATTCTTAACCGTTATATTAGGCAAAGCTTTATGAAATGGACCAGATTATATTGATATAAGATGTGCAAAGCCACTTCACTTTGAAACCAAAACATCAGGACCTAGACAGAACTACAGATGGCATCAGAATTAACAAACACTAGCTGTGGACATGAACCCAGGGCAAGCTATAAGAGCAAGTTGAAGGGAATATTTGCTGTATGCTAAGGAAAGAATAAACAATAACAATAAAAATAGATGCCATTTTTTTCAATACTTACTATGTATTAGGCACTATTCTAAGCATTTTAAAGAGATTATCTCATTATATCTCCATGATAACTCTTTGAGGTAGGTACATTGTGTCATATGTTACAATGAAGAAACTGAGAGACCAAGAGGTTAAGAATTTTGACCAAGATCACACAGCAAGTACATGATGGAGCAAGGATTTAAAGCCAGGCAGAAAGACTCCAAAGTCCATATTCTGAATGATGAGGCTATGTGCATATGCAATGAGAAAGATACTAGAAGTCACAACTCACTATGCTCAAGTATTGACATACATTAAAAAAGAAACAGCCCCTTCTAAGTAGCACACTTGTATAATCACACCTTACTATAATTACATAGTTCAAACCTGCCCCACTTAATTGTAAGCTTCACATAGATGAAGACCATGTCTATTTTGTTCAGGATGGTAATGCAGGTACATGGCACATTACCTGTCGCACTGTAGCTTTTTAATTAATATTTATTGAAAGTGAAGGGCTATTTCTTACAGTGGCTGTAAATAAGGCCACAGATTCTAGTAAACAGGACACGGGATTTGGACACAAATAACTTAGGTTTTAGTCTTAATACTGATACTGAACATCCTAGTTCTGTGGTCTTAGCCAAGCCACTAAACCTCTGCAGTGTTTACTTTTTTCATTTGATAACACAATGAAGACCAACACATTCCTTTAAAAAGTTTTGGGTGACACACAAATTATCACTGTTACAGTTTCTTCTATTTGTTGATAAAATACCTAAAAAGATTACTACAAATGAAAAAGCCACATCTTTTTTTGTGGATTCTGAGGACAGGAACACAGAATAGAAAGTCACAAATGCTAAATGCCCATTTCACTGACGAGATCCTATGTCCTCAAGCTTAGCCTGAATAGACCTGGTTGCTTTTCTTGTTACATGTCTTTCTTGTGCTGAAAGAAACTACAGCCTGAGTATGCCTCTGGGATTAAAGTATTTCTTAACTGATTCAGGTCATCAAGCCTTCTGCCCCTTAACACAGTCTGGCTATTTAAAAATTTTAAAACGTACCCCAAATTCTTTGCCTAGAGCTTAACTCCCTAAAGGCATCTTATAATTTTCCTGAAGTAGATCTCAGCATTCCAACCATGCTTCCTAAAGATACAGCCTCCTCTTAGGTTGGTTTATTTGGGAAGCAGTCTTTTGTCTCTAGTAAGGAAATAGTTTTGCTTTTGGGTTACATATTTTCTTTTTATGAAAAAACCAAACTCAGAAACTACTGAGAGAGAAAATTGTAGATGCACTATTTCATATGGTGTGAACCCAGATTAATTTTTTATTGATAGGAATTTTTGTAATACACACAGAATATATAGCTTTCCTAAATCAGTCAGTTATGATAAAGAAGTATGTCTGTATTTGCCAGGTATTTTAAAATACTATTATAATCCCTTCATAAGTGGAGTTACTTATTAAAATAATATTTATCATTTTAATCCTACCTTACACAATAGTAGTTCATTCAGCTCTAGTTGAAACCCACAACTTTTAAAATATTTTTTTAAATTGCTCTATAACAAAAATAATGAGGCCAGGTGCGGTGGCTCATGCCAGTAATCTCAGCACTTTGGGAGACAGAGATGGGTGGATCACCTGAGGTCAAGAGTTCAAAACCAGACTGGGCAACATGGTGAAAGCCTGTCACTACTAAAAATACAGAAATTAGCTGGGTATGGTGGTAGGTCCCTGTAATCCCAGCTACTCAAAAAACTAAGGCAGGAGAATTGCTTGAACCCAGGAGGTGGAGGTTGCAGTGAGCCGAGATCATGCCATTGCACTTCAGCCTGGGCAACAAGAGCGAAACTCCATCTCAAAAAATAATAATAATGAACAATTATTTATTCTTAAGTATAACAACTGACATTTTTATGATCATAGCATTGTTAAATTATTAAAACAGATTTTTTTGGTTGAAAACACATCTTAAAAAGTAACCTATCTAGGGATTCTTAACTTGGTGTTCATGTACAACATTTTTAAAGTCTTCAAAGTTGGATTAAAAACAATAATTATACTTTCATTTTAGTAACTTCTAACTAAAATTTTGCATTTTCTTCCATTATGAATGTTAAGAATCAATCACAATAGTATTAGCAGTGCTTGTAATTTGTCACCAATAAAATCACAGAAATTTTCAAATTCTATTAGTTACTACAAATATTTCAATATCATTTTTATCCATCATTATATCAAAATTATGGTGGTTATTAGAGCAGCCACTAAAGCATGTTATTTAATGTATTAATAATAAAGAAACTCATCTGTTTCTGTATCACAGTGTTTTAATATTTTGCTAACTGCTTTTACATATAATTAGTTTTCTTTATAATTCTATGTAATATATATGTTTGTAAACTTTATTCTGGGAGGGACTCCACAGGTTTTACCAAACGACCAAAGGGTATTTGGCACCAGAAATCATTGTAAACTCCTGTTTTAAAACTTAGAGTATTGTATGGACTGAATTACCTCCCCTCAAAAAACATTGTATATGTTGAAGCCATAACCCCCAATGTGACAGTTTTGGAGATAGGGCCTTTAAAGAAGAAATCAAGGTTAAATGAGATCATAAGCACACAGAGCCCTGATTCAGTAGGATTAGCGTTCTTACAAGAAGAGAAACCTGAGACCTCACTCCGTCTCTCTGCCATGTCAGGCACCAAGAGAGGGCCCTCACAAGAACCTAACCATGCTGGCATCCTGATCTTGGACTTCCAGTCTCCAAAGCTCTGACAAATAACTTTCTGTTGTTGTTATTGTTTGTTTTGAGACAGAGTCTCGCTCTGTCACCAGGCTGGAGTGCAGTGGTACAATCTCGGCTCACAGCAACTTCTGCCTCCCAGTTCAAGTGATTCTCCTGCCTCGGATTCCCAAGTAGCTGGAACAGGTGTACGCCACCATGCTTGGCTAATTTTTGTATTTTTAGTAGAGAAGGGGTTTCACCGAGTTGGCCAGAATGGTCTCGATATCTTGACCTCATGATCCGCCCAGCTTGGCCTCCCAAAGTGCTGGGATTACAGGTGTGAGCCATTGTGCCCAGCTGACTTTCAGTTGTTTAAGCCACCCAGTGAATGGTACTTTGTTATGGCAGCCTAAGCTGATGGATAACAAAATAATATTGGCTTCTATTCTTTTTCTTTTTCTTTTTTTTTTTTTTGTCTTTTTTTAGAGACAGAGTTCTGACTATGTTGCCCAGGCTGGAATACAGTGGTTACTCACAGATACAGTCCCACTACTGATCAGCACAAGAGTTTTGACCTGCACCATTTCCGACCCGGGCTGGTTCATCCCTCCTTGGGCATCTCAGATGGCCACCATATTGATGCTGAACTTAGTGCAGACACCCAATTGGAAGCGCACATTACATTCAGGAACCCCTGGGCTCAAGCAATCCACCCGCCTCAGCCACCTGAATAGCTGGGCCTATACTTCCTGGTTATTCACTTGAACAGCTTGGGCTACACTTCCTGGCTACCTTTTTCCTTTTTGAAGGCTCTCCTGCATCTCCCTTTAGTTGTAAACATGGGTACTATTGGAGAATTTACTCTCCTTCAGAATTCAAGACCTGAAACCACTATGAAACAAACACAGTTGTCCTTTGTCTCAGACTTAAATGACAATGGCTACAACTGCTATCAGATTCTACTTCTGTCAGCAACATTGTTTTCTTTTACAAGTCCTCTGTGATCCAACTGCTTTATAAGATACTCAACAACTTCAGGTATACACAGTGACTTTGCAGGCCCCTGCCCCACAGGGGACACTATGATTTACCCAGTTAGGCAATTGAGTGTTCTGATTGCAGGTGACTAATGGTGAAAGGGATTTTTGTGAGGGACCCATATTCCTACATCAGCACTTATAACCTACTTCAGGAAGCACATCATACCATTTCTGGTTAACCTTAAAACAATCACATTAAAATAAAGAAGACTGTCAGAAGAGCAATTTTATAAATAGCTAAAATTAAACAGAGCAAGACTGGCAATGCTAATGCATAAGCAAAGAACTGAATTCCTGCATTTCATCGAGAATTCCTGATAGCAAACTGCAGTATGTTTATTATACATTAATTCAACACAGCATTCAAAATGAATTTATGCCCTGGCTGAAGGGTGCTATATTGAAACTAAATATTATTTATTATCTTAATATTAGTAACCATACTTAAAAAATCATGTTAACAATTCAGTGTTTAAGAAGCTAAGGATACCATAGCTCTACTTACCAACCAACTGCTCTTGCCTTAATTTATGCAAGTGTATCCTATAGCTAAAAGCTTTGTATATTTGTTTCCCCATGGTATTAGTGCTCAAAAATAGGACACTGTTTCAAGGGCACCTTATAAACACAGAACTATAATTTATTTGGCAAATTAAAGCTCATATAAAATGTGCACACTGAGGTACAGATTAACATATTTAATTTCAATATTACCTGCAAACCTATTTTTTCCCATACACTGTTCTAATTAGTCATATAAAATCGAGTGTGTGTATTATAAGCAATTATTTTAGTGGAAGTAGAAACTGGATCTGAATTCAATATACTGTAAAAAGATAACATTTTTATGGAAAATAATATATCCATTTATATCTAGAAAACTGTTCTAGTTAAATAGCATGAGAATGTTGAGCATTCAAAAACCTGATTGCAGTAAAAGTTGAGATTTTTATGATTTAATAACAGAATAATATGCAATCTTGGTAATATACCAATATTTATATTTTGATGATATTTTCAGGTTTCCAAATCCCTAGTAACCATTATATTCACTTTATGTAGTGGCATTTTTCCTATTATGAATATTCACTCCCCCTACAGTTGAACATGCAAATTGTTTGTGAATATTTTATTTAGCAAATGATTCTTTTCCTGTTAAACCTGTACTAGGAAGTATAGTGGTATAGATAGCAAGCTTACATAGCATTAGAATGGTTATGCCCGAAAGTAAACCAAAGCTATCACTTTTGTGGCAGGATTGTTAGGCTTTCTAAAAGTTGTCATAAACTGACATAAAGGCTTTACCACTTAAGGAGATATTTGAAAAGGTCAAAATTAAATTAAGACCACTGGACTGGGGAGGACCTAACATCTTGGACTATATGGTCCTCATTCTTAGATTTCAGCTCAAATGTATACTCACCAGATAAACCTATACTAACCACCCAATCCCATGTGGCTTTCCTACTCCAGCCCAACCCAGACTTCTACATCTGCCCCTTGTGTAGTAGTTTAATCAAATTTGTCATTTCCTCATTCACTATTTTTTCCCCACTAGAGTAAACTCCATAAGGGCAGGGATCAGTCAAGCATTTAGCACTGTTCCTGGCACAAGGGGGAAGAACTCAATTACCATTTTTGAATGAATGAGTGTCTTTGTATTTTTGGGCTGCTATAACAAAATGCCATAAAAATGGGTGGCTTATAAACAACATAAGTATATTGCTTACAGTTCTAGAGGCTGGAAAGTCCAAGATCAAAGTGTTGGCAGATTTAGTGTCTGGTGAAGACCCACTTCCTTGTTCACAAATGGTGCCTTCTCACTGTCCTTACATAGTGGAAGGGTCAAACAGGCTCCCTTGGGTTTCATAGAGGCACTTATCCCATTCATGAAATCTCCACCCTCATGACTAATCACCTCTCAAAGGTCCCACCTCCTAATGCCATCACCCTGAGGGTTAGGATTTCCACATTTGAATGTTAAAGGACACAAACATTTAAGCCATAGCAATAAGCAAATATGCATTTTCTTCAAGATGTTTCTAGAGGATTATTTTGTACTTTGTTGTCAAGAGATCTCAGACTTCTTAAGAGATTTTCAAATATTCCCTTTGATGCAGAATTAGTTGTCCATTATATTCACAAAAACATGTCCATTCCCTTTCATATACCCTCTTAAGAAGATGAGAATCTGTCTCATATATTTAAATGTATAGTATGGGTCAAAGTGGGTACATAGCTTCAGCCCAGGAGTTTGAGACCAGCCTGGGCAACAGGGCGAAAATTTGTCTCTTCTAAAAATACAAAAAATTAGCCAGACATGGTGGCTCACACCTGTGGTCCCAGCTACTTGGGAGGCTGAGATGGGAGAATCACCAGAGCCCAGGAGGTCAAGGCTGCAGTGAGCACAAATCATGCCACTGCACTCCAGCCTGGAAAATTGAGTGAGACTCTGTCTCAGTGATGATGGTAATAATAAAAAATAATAAATGAATAGTGTGTGAGGAAAGCCCAGGGATCTTCATGAATGATACACTACTGCCTTTATGGCTACCCCTCATCATCTCAAGTCATTCTTCCTGAAAAATACTGTAGACCTCCAGATACCACTTCTCCTGCCTCTCATATACACTGCTTTCCCAGACTTCTGGAATGGTTTTCTAGTTTGGGGCTGTTATAGGCTGAACTGTGTTCCCCCAAAATGTATATGTTGAAGTCCTCTAACCCTCAGTACCTCACAATGTGACTCTGTTTGGAAAGAGAGTCTTTGAAAAAGTAATTAAGTTAAAATGAGGTCATTAGTGTGGGCCCTAATTCAATATGACTGGCTCCTTAAAGGAAGAGGAGAGGAGGATGCAGACACATAGAAAGAGAAGACCATGTGAAGACTCAGGGAGAAGGCAGACATCTATCTGCAAGGCAAGGAGAGGAGCCCCAAAAGAAACCAACCCTGCTGACCCCTTGACCTCAGACTTCTACCTGGCAGGATTGTGAGAAAATTAATTTCTGTTATTTAAGCTACAGAGTCTGTGGTACTTTGTTAAGGCATCCCCAGAAGACCAACACAGGGGCAGTGATAACTAATAAGTGAACCCAAAAAACACACTAAGATTCACCACAGTTATTTGTCTTAGGCATTGTCAACCTTTGGTCTGTCCAGCCTCCAAAGACCTTCAGAAAAAGCCCACAAAATCCATCCTAACACCTTATAACGTCAAAAAATCTTCCTCCTACCCCTCCTAAATCCTTAGTAGGAAGCTTTTTCTCTATTGGATTCTTGGGGTAGATAGAAAACAGCTTGTCACCACTCATTAACTATGACCTGTTCTAACGTTTCAACACAGGACAAACAAGACCAACCACCTGGTCTTTTCCTTATCACTCATTATTTTACATGCCTGGTTTTATTCTTTTATCCAATTTTAAAGAGGCTTTCACAACTCTCAATGTGAGGGTTATACCATACTTGGTTTCTATTATCCTCTTCAGCCTTTTGTGTTTCTTTCATATTTTTAAAAATAAAATGACTATATTAAATATTACAGTTCTACCTTGTTTTGATTGAAATCATTGATACCTTGTAAGCCCATTTTGCAACTCTGCCATTCATCCTGCTTTTTCCCACATCTTTAACATAAATTTTCAGCAGAAACTTCCATTACACTGTCCTTGAAACACTTTATTATCAAGTTATTTCCAGAGAAAGGATTTTAATTCATTACTTTATAGCCTTTTTCTGGTTAGCATTTTGAAAGGCTTCATAGAGTTCAAAATCCTCACATAGCCATTGCTTGATCTGGCCCTACCTTTCTCTTCAGCTTCATGCCATATCACCCTCCCCTCCTGGCACACAAAGTTCTTACCACACTTACCCACACTGTGTTCATCAGACACACCCCATCCTGCCCGAGGTAATTTGCTCATGCTACCTCTCTGCCCTGTCTCTCCTTCACTCAACCTCTCTCCTCCCTTTTTCAGGCTAACTCCTTCCTGTGTATCCTTGAAAGAGCCACTTCGTATGAGAGGCTTATCCTGAGCCTCTTCTGCCCCATGACTCCATGAGGTCTTCCTTTATAGCATTTTGTCACAATTGTAATTACACATTTATTTCTGTATGTGTATGTATTTAACATCTGCAGCATGAAGAGACCTTGGGTCCTGGGTCCTTTTTTGTTTTCTCCTTGCTTAATTCCTTGGCAGTTTCATTGGTCTTTGGATGTCAGAAACTATCAACATCCTGACAACTCTCAGATGCACATATCCACTCCAGACTTCTCTCTCAAACGTCAGGTTCATACGTCTAACTGCCTGCTCAACAGTTATCCCAGATATACGTATTGATACATCAAACTTCACATGTCCACCTCAAAACTCCTCACCTTCCCCCTGCCAAGCCTGCTCTACCTGCAGCCTTCCCTCATTTCAATTGATGGTACCTCCATTCTTCCAGGTGCTCAGGAAACCAAAAAACTTCAAGGTCCTCCACGTCTTTCTCTCATACCTTAAACCAATCTCTCAAGAAGTTCTGTTGGCTCTGCCTTCAAAAGAAGTTCAAAACGTGGTCATTTCTCATTATTCCCACTGCCCCTTTCTTGTCCTGAGCCACCGTCACCCCTCTCCTGGATTACTACCTTGGTCTCCTGATTGGCCTCTCAGCTATCCCTGCACTTCGCACTCTTATCTTGACACAACAGCTGGGTGTGGCTTTTAAACCCTATGTGAGGTTTTAAAACCCACTTATATTGTATCACTCCTCTGCTCAAAATTCTGCAGTGGCTCCCCATTTCCCTTTGAGGAAAGAGCAAAAACATTACAATGGCCCACATTATCTGTCCAACCCTATCTCTTCACTCTGCTCCAACTGCACCAGCCACCTTGCATTTCCTTAAACTGCCAGCCACATTCATTGCTTGAGACTTCACACTGGCTGTTTCATCATCTGAGAATGCTCTTTACCCAGACACCCCCATGATTAAGTCTTCAACTTCCTCAAAGCTTTGCTCAAAAGTCAACTTCTCAGTGAAGCCAACACCAAGTATTCTATTTATGATAATATTCCATCCAGCAATGCCCCCCATTCCAAATCCCTCTCACTCTATTCTGTTTATTTTTCTATAGTAATTAGTACCTTCTAATATCCCATATATTTTTTTTCCTTTTTTACATTATTATTTATTGTCTGTACTCCCCACTAGAGTGTCATCTTTATTAGGTCACTGATATATCTGAAGTACCTGAAAAAAAAAAGACTCCCAACTATTTGTGAAATGAACATAGAGGAACTTCCTATACAAACTGCAGTTTACAAGAGTTTATAAGGTTCTTTTAAGGATAAATTAAATAATATATGTGAAAAGGCTTTGTAAGCTAAAGTCTCCTTTGGCAAATACCCAAATCTTCATTCTTTCCACAGAAGTTACCAATATTACCAGTGGTGTATTTCTTCACTTATCTATGTAAATACATTCATTAAAATATATTATTTTATATGAGCTTTTTAAAAGAGTAAATGGCATCATGGCCGGGCATGGTGGTTCACGCCTGAAATCCCAGCCCTTTGGGAGGTCAAGGAAGGCAGATCACAAGGTCAGGAGATCAAGACCATCCTGACTAACACGGTGAAATCCCATCTCTACTAAAATACAAAAATAGCCGGGCATGGTGGCATGCGCCTATAGTCCCAGCTACTCGGGAAGCTGAGGTGGGAGAATCGCTTGAACCCAGGAGGCACAGATTGCAGTAAGCCAAGATCGCACCACTGCACTCCAGCCTGGGTGACAGAGCAAGACTCCATCTCAAAATAAATAATAGTGAATGGCATCATAATATTAAAAACAAAAACGCTTTGTGGTATGTAAAGTTCTATCCGTGTCAGATTATTATTACTTAGGAGTAGGAATTAAGGGACTCAAAACAGATGACAAATTACACATTTTTGCAGTAACTATGTACCCTAACTTCAGAATTACCATGAATATCCCTCTTTGGAGAATGGAGTGCCTTATAAAATTAGAAATAAAAGCAATTTCCTTAAGTTTGAGGCAAAGATTTGGAAGATAAAATTAACTTTCCTAAGAGATAGTCTATTTCATTTGCTATTCTCTGTGTGTTCTGAAGGATACTGGTATGATTTATATTCAATTTCTGAAAAAAAAAATGCTGAGAGTTATACGTTCAGAACATCACAAAACAAGATATTTTCTCAGTCTTCTAGACATTTAATTCCTGTATCTACTTCTAGAATCTGATGTCAAAGTTGATGTAAATTATAATACATTGCTATTTGTTTCAAAAACATTTGACTATTTCTAAACTACCTCACTGAATATTTTACCTTTATTTTCCATGTATGATAACATATAGCACTAACTTCAACATTTTCTTGCATGAATAACATCAGTTGGCTTTTTTGAAATGCTTTTTCCCTATTGAATGCTGCTTATTACCTAAAGGTAGATTATGCCACTTTCTCTTTTAAAGACCTTGTCTTATTATTGTTTTTGTACTTTTGCCAATTTTTATATAATTTTTGAAGTCTCCATCAATATTTTTAAATTAATTATGATTTCTAAACAAGTTAAAATAGGCCTATAACAGGTTCATTGTAGTTTAACCCAATAAATCTAGCAAGTAAAACTGAAGGATTAAGTCAATGAAGCCATACTGGGATATCATTGCCAATTTAGCTATCAAAAGTAATCCATTATGATGCAGTTTATTATAAGTACATTTTACACATTAATTATTAATCCACAGTGCAAAGCTTTTACCAAAAGCCTGTCCTTGATTGCTTTGTTTTCCCATACTTAAGCAGTTAGATTCCACAGTTTTGTAATCTAAGATTAGTATTCGGCGCCTTGATCAAATTCCCAAAGTTCTGTAATGTCTCCTTTTATTGCCAGTAAATCCAGATGGAAGCCGCTTTTAGTTGGTTATTAAGTGTGAGTTTATTAATGTTATCTATTAAGCCGACACTACACACTGCTCATATAAGGACTTTCAGAATCTTACTTGATAAATGCACCATGCAAGTCTAAAAGGTTTAAGAACAAAATTAAGACTTTAATATATAAATTAGAACACTGTTAGTGCTCAAAAGCATCTTGGACACAGAGTTCTGACTCATTAATTATATATGAGAGTGGAACCTCTCGTCAATAAAGTTTCTTAAACTATAAGCACATGTTTCCAAAATGGACCTTAACTAAAACTCAAAGAGAAGGAGAAAAAATAAGCTAGTCAGAAAAATATTCGTTCCTCACTAATGAGGGATGGATGGGGCCCCTGTGTCAGGAGGCAAATTTATATGTGTCAGCTGTCAAGAGTCCGCTTATACTAAGCTGCAAGAATCATTTGTTTTTGTCAAGCATTTCTACATGAGACTAACCTAAAATTAATACTAGCACATCCTAGATAGTTGCCCAGAAAATAACTTTCACAGAGGAAGCACAGAGTCTCCAACTATTGATCCTTTCACTATAGACCTGGAAAAGGTCACCCTGTTTACATCTCTAACACTTAACCGACATACAAATAAAAAAAAATCCACAGTAGATGGAGTGTTTACTATGTTTTAATGTCCCTAGAATTCTTCTGATATTATTTCATTGAATCGTCTTATTTTAAAAATTAAGTTCATTTTAAAAGCCAGGAAGGACAGTGGCCATTATTGGTGCAGAGATCCTGGAATGAAGTCCTGGCATGTGCACTCACTGCAAAATCAGACTTGTCTAGAGGTCCGTCTCATTGGTAATGGGACTGGGGATCAGCCCACCCCAACTCTTCTGCATTCCTCCTTAGGAAGACTCTGAACTCAGTGGAGATCAAGGACCCCCTGTGTCCACCTAGACAGTATGGAAAAGGGTCAAGGAGGCACAGGGTCAGGCTGAGATCCCTGCCTAGGGGCAGGGTCTGGAGGAGAGACTGGTTTTAGAATAGCGTGATATAAAACAACAAGACGGTTCTCTGTGTGAACCCACCTCCTCACCAGAGTCCACAGCCAAAACCATAGACACGAGACACCCATAGTAAACAATGTGTGGAACAAAGCCCTGAGTTATTGAAGGCTCTGTAAGAAACAGAGCCCAGGCCAAATGTGTTTTGTGGCCTGGTACCAGGTTTTGACACAGCTAAGAGGAAGGTGTGCCTCCACTTTAACAGGGGCTGGGGGCTGCGTGGGTGTGCAGCTGTGGCAACACCTAAAGTGATAGTGGTGTCACAGTCCCATCCGCAGGTGTAGAAGCCCCATTTGGGAACAGGAAGAGATAATGTCATACATTGGCATACAGAAGATTCTTTTCCCTTACCCCTGCCCCTACTCAAAGACTTCTTGCAAAAGTCAGAAAGGATTTAGGACATGGGTGAAAGAGATTAAAACCAACATTTACTCTTTGACTCTTCCCGGGGCCCTATTACACACCCTTGATTGTGTGCCATAGAACATTCAAATTGCATCTTCTCTTTCCTCTTCTGCACAGGTAGCATTCATTCGCAGAATCTAAAGTAGCAGAGAATTTAACCTGAAATGTGGAATCCAAACAGAATCCCCATGCTAAAACTAATAAGCTGCTCTGAGAAATGTTCTGTGACTGATTGTTGCACATGACACTACAGCAAGTCATTTGCTTAAGGTAGTCATAATAAAATTCTGGGATGATTGGCTTTTAAATTTACCTCGATTTTTTGCTTCTTATGTTTCCAGTCTTTGTCACTTCTTAAAAGTTCTTAGGTAAGGAATCACTAATCTAAAAAGAGTAAAGATTTGTTACTTTACTTGCTCTTTGTCAGCAGGATTCGCCCCCAAATCTACAAGTCAAAATAACTCTGGGCAGCTGTAGGTGACCTCTCTGGCCATCAGAAGAGTACAATGAGGCCCTCTCTTTTTATTGTAAAGGGACTCAAGATATGACAATTGAACGATGCCTCACCATAAAGTGCAAAGGGAGTGACAGAAAGAGAGACAGGCAAATTAAAGAGTAAGTACTGTTTAGCAATTTGGGGTGACAGCACTAAAACTTTTTAGCACCAGGACTGTTTAGGAATGACAGTACGCAGTTGAGAACAAGGCAGCTTCCCTATTATCAAGAGGAATTTGCGTGCGAACTTAGAAACAGCAGTCCTCAAATCTGCAAAAAAAAAAATTCTTTACAGTTATTTAAGTAGCTACCTATTAAACTTTTATATCGTTTTCAAATTGCCTATTGCCACATTTCATCATTAACCCAATGTTTGAATCATAGCTTTCAGACAGATTTTTGTCCCATTGTTCCTGTAGAGATGTCACTAGAAATTGGATTTAGCATCCATTTGTGGTTGTCATTGTCATTTTTCCAACCAATAGACTGTACTAGCAGAGACACCAGCTCCAACTTTAAAAAAAAAAAGGCATTAAGGTACTCTTTAGTAAGGTTCTCTGCGCATGTGATAACAAACGACACCAAAACTTGTATTAATCTCACTATGGATAATCACTTATTGAGCACTTATTATGTACCAGAAACTTTGATAAGTACTTTGCGCTCATCATCTGTCTCTAACATATATACTGGACACTCAATAAATGTGTGTTGGTGGAGGACAGGAAGGAAGAATGAGGGAAGAATGGAGGGAAGGAAGAAAGTTTCATTATCACTTCTAATGAGCACTTTTCTGTAAGTCATTTTGAGAATGAGTTGAACAGATAGAAATATTCCTTTTTCACTGGAATTTATTGAAGCAGGTCCCAAACCAGGCTGAAACATGCCCAAATTACCTTTTGATTTTTGCACTTCCTGTCTTCAATCACAAGTCACTCTGGTGCCAACAACTTAGACTAATAATTCAGAAGTAAATAAGTAAACAAAACAAAGTTTTCCTCACTTCAGAGAAACTCTGAAATGAATCCAGTTACCATAACCTCCCTCGTTCCCCTTTACATATTTCACCCAAAGATTTGAAGTCAAGAAGCAACTCCTAAGGTGTAAACAACAAGAGATTACTCATAGATGATATAAACATTAGATGGGAGCAAAGGTCCAGGCCAGGACCCAGTTGTCTTCTAAAGACACAGATCATCCCCAAAGCTTGTCCAAACATTCATCATAAACAGGTTTCAGAATGTTTTATATGGCTGTGAGCCAGATTTTTTTTCTTGGCCATACTCCAAAGTTGATCTATCCCAGTGCCATAAACTTTCAAATAGCAATAAAAATGATTTGATTATAAGAAGGAAGGGGAAAAATAATGACGAGCCTTCCAATCACTCAAACAGATCCTGAGTCATCAGGGGCAAGGAGAAACTACATATATTACAGACTGAATTTCAACAAGCTATTTGGGATTATTTTATAACTAAAGATGATGCTGGAATTCTACTACCTCCAGCACCAAAATATTGTACATACTTTTTGTTTCTTTGTCTTTTTCGGTTTTTCTTTTTTTGTTGTTGTTTTTTGTTTTGTTTTTTGAGATGAAGTCTCACTGTGTCGCCAGGCTAGTTTTTATTTGTCGTTGCTTTTAAGACAGGGTCTCACTATATTGCCCCAAATGGAATGCAGTGGCACAATCACATCTCACTCCAGCATCGACCTCCTGGGCACAAGTTTTGTTTTTTATGCTAGTGTTTCACTTAAAAGCACAGAATAACTATGCTCTTGTAAGCTACAAAATGAAATATATGCCCTTTTATTTCTATTGTTTTTGAAGGATCTGGTGGGGACTGCTAATGTTAACTATTATCAATCAAGTTATTATTACTATTAATATCGTCTTTTAGCTAGTTCTTCCATCCACATATTTTTATCTGCAACACAAAAAAGGCAAACAGCCATTCCTGTGCTTTTTTGTTTGTTTCTTGCTCTGCCCTTAACCTAGGCTGGTTCCAAACAAGTTTCCACTCAACTCCTAACCCAGAGACTGAACTTTCATTTGCTCCTCCATTCCTATCCTTTCAGGCTTGATATTGGAAAACAACGTATAAGTATCTTAGCAGATGCAAAAGAAGTATTTAGTACTCATTACAAATTTAATTTAAAAACTCATTAAAATTATGACTAGAAATAAATTTTCTTAACCTGAGAAATGATATCACCCTATCCTTTAGCAATAATCACATTTAATGAGAAAATTATAGAATAATTTTCATTTAAATCCCAAACAAAACAAGATGCTCAATATCCTACTATCACTGCTTCTATTCAATATTATACTGAAAGTCTTAAAACAACAAAGCTTACCCTACAATAATAAAATAAGAAAGTAAAGTAAAATATATAAAAATTAGAAAAGACATTACCTTTCCTATACAATGTGATTATCTGTACAATACAGTCAAGATAGTCTACAAACTATTGAAACCAATAGGAGTTCAGCAAAAATGCTGAATAAAAAGTCACTTGACTAGATTACACATTGAATTCTGACTGTGGACCAGGCATAGTTCTAAGGATTTTCCATATATTATTAATTAACTAATCTAATAAATAGCCCCTTGAAAATGATACAATTACTATTAGAGTAACTGAAGCACAGGAAAGTTAAGCAACTTGCTGTTACAGGTTGAATTGTTCTCCCCAAAGAGACATTTTGAAGCTAACCCCCAGTGCCTGTGAATATGGCGTTATCAAAAAACAGGTCCTTGCAGATATAATCAAGTTAAGATGAGATCATTTTAGGGTATGCCCTAATATAATATGACTGTTGTCCTTGTAAGAGGAGGTAAATTTAGGCACAGACCCACAGAGGAGAACATCATGTGACAACAAAGACAGAAATTGGGGTTATGCAGCTACGAGCCAAGGGAAACCAAAGACTGCTGGCAATCACCAGAAGCTAGGAAGAAAAAAATGGGGGATTCCTACAGCTTTCAGAGGGAGACAGCCCTGCTGACACCTTGATTTCAGAACTGTGAGACAACACATTTCCGTTGTTTTAAGCCACCCAGTTTGTGGCGCTTTGTTATGACAATGCTAGGAAACTAACAAACTTGTCATGAGTCACACAGCTAGTAAAAGGACAGAGCTAGGACATAAAATCAGCATACTAAAATCAATACTCTGTACATCAGTTAAAACCAAATCAGAAAATATACCATAAAAACAGATGCTATTCATAATTATGTAACTACAGAGTTACATAAACAAATAAATCTAATAAATAATATTCAGTCCATTCTCATTATTTGTAGTGATTATGTTCCATAAAGTTGCCACACACAGTGAAGTAGCAAATACTGAACCATTGCTCCTAGGGGAAATACAGGATTAGGTTCCTGTGAACCTCTGGCTACAACATTTTTGTCAACCAATCAATACATAAGCTTGTTTTATGCATGTTTCTGTTTAAAGACTCCTTATTTAATAAATATTGTTCATTCATGAACAATGAAGTCACAGCCAACAGCACCATAGCCCAGGCCCGAAAAAAGCTCATCTAACATAGGTATTTTTCCTGCATGGCACAATATAACTTTCTTTCACTCAGAAACATAAACAGCAGATCAGCACATTGCTTGGGGGACATTTTAAACAGCAAAATCACCAATATAAAACATAAAAACATGTTTTTACCATGTGAAAAACTTGTTATTATTAGCGACAAAAAGGACATGCTTTCAGTATGAGTGGAAACAAGAACGCAGAGCACTGCCTTGTTGGAACTTAGCTGGGAACACACATATGTGTGGGACACTCAAATGTTTCAGCACTCTGCTCATGTCAGTGAATGGCCCCGAAGGCACAGCAAGGATTGGGTTGGAAGTTGCAAATAAGTTTTAGGAAGTAGGCAAATTCACAAGTATGGAATCTTTGAATAATGAGGACTAATTGTATTTATGGAGAAAATTACAAAACCTCATGAAAAGACTAAAAAGAAAAAGAGAACTTACTAAATGGAAATGGCATATGGTCATGAATAGGAAGGTTCAATGTTTAAAAATATCAGTTCTACCACAAATTAATCCCAGCAAAATCCCTGGGAGAATTTTTGCAGAATTTGACAAGCTGATCCTAAAATTCATGGGGAAAAGTAAAGAACTAAGAATCAGTAAAATAATTTTGAAAAATTAGGTGTAGAGACCTATTCTATAAAATATAACAACTTAGAATAAAGCTATATTAATTAAAATAGTGTGATTTTTAAAATAAGGCTAGAAAAACAGGACACGGGAACAGAAGAGGGTGATCAGAAACTGACATAAACCTATATAAAAATGTTGCGTGTCTGAGATGGTGTTAAAAACCAATAGATAGGCAGGGCACAGAGGCTCAAGCCTGTAATCCCAGAACTTTGGGAGGTCGAGACTGGCGGATCACCTGAGGTCCGGCATTCAAGACCAGCCTGGCCAACATGGTAAAACCCCATCTCTACCAAAATACAAAAATCAGCCAGCATGATAGCAGGTGCCTATAATCCCAGCTACTCAGGAGGCTGAGGCACAAGAATGGCTTGAACCCAGGAGGCAGAAGTTGCAATGAGCTGAGATCATGCCAGTGAACTCCAGCCTGGGCGACAGAGTGAGATTCTATCTCAACAAAACAAAAACAAAAAACAACGGATAAAGATTATTCAGAAAACATGATCAGGAGAAGTAAGTTATCCACACAGAAAAAAAGATAGATCCCTACCTCATGTTACATCAAAAAATAAATCGAGAGGAGACAATAAAAAATGTCCAAAAAATTTAGAAAAAATAGAGAATATACCTTAAAGATTTTTGGGAAGTAATTAATTCATTCAGTAGGACAGAATGAAGAACGAACTATAAAGGCAAAGATGAATAAATTTGACACTACATTTTTTAAACTTCTGTTCAATAAATGATATCACACAGTGTTGAAATGCACTCCATGGCTAAGATAAAATATTCACAATGCACGTTAACAAAAAGTTAATATAAAAATTTTGTACAGAAATTCTACAAATAAATACAAAAAGGACAAAAATTGATTAGAGAAATAGACAAAGGATATAAACATATAAAAGACATCAAATAATAAGTAATCCAATAGATGCAAAAACTCATTAAATTTTATTTTATACTCATTTGATTGGCAAACATTAGTCTGATAATCACACATGTTGGTAAAAATGTAAAAGAACAAGAACTTTCAACACTGCTGGTAGAAATTGAATTGGTAGAGCAATTCAATATTCAAGAGCAATTCTGTAATACCTACTAAAGTGAAAGCTGTTTATATCCTTATACTCTGCAATTCATCTTCTTGGGATAGCTCCCGAAGAAGCTTTTTCACATGTGCACAAGAAGACATGTATAAGAATGTACATTGCAGCATGATTTGTAACAGCAAAACATCTAGAAATTATTTTTCTATCAACAGATTTGATTAATTATGGTCATAGTCACAAAATAAAATACCATAAAGGAGCTCAAATTGATAAATCTAAATAATGATAATAATAAGATATAGAAAGATATGTAAGAATTCCATTTATATAAAGTTTAAAATAAAGGAGTATCACATTGTGTGTGTGTGTGTGTGTGTGTGTGTGTGATAATAGTATAAAACTTTCATGAGAATAATAAACAACACATTTAGGATAGTAGATTTTTCTGGGGGCATACACAATATTGAAGAGCTATCCAATTTATATACTATTTATTACTATTTAATAAATCTATAATAAGTATGATAAAATCTATAGTAAGTATGATAAAAGAGACTAGGTGTGTGTTTGCTGTAGTCTCTATAACTTTCTGGTGAATAATTGCAATATTCCATTTAAATATAAAATGTTAAAGTGTGTTAAAGTCAGAAAAACTTCATTGGTTTAAGTCCTAAATTCAGCACTTGCTGTTAAAATTTAGAGTCTGCCATCAAGTTCTATAAATAAGATAATAGAATGTAGGAATTATACTTAATCCTCTAATTACTCTCAGCTTTAATCAAGCCTTTATTAACATAATGTGTCTAGCTTGGGGTCTTAAAACCTGAGAGGGGATTTAGGGGAGAGTAATCAAAACAATGAAAAATAAGTAGGTGCTCTAAGGAAAGGCAATGGGAACTGGGATAATTTAGCCTAATGAAAGAAAGCAAAGGGTAAAATATGTTGAGGTGAACGCAGTTTGTTTCTTTTATATTGAAGTCTGTTCCTCAGTTAAGGCCTTACTAAAACTAGCTATTTGGGCTGTCTATTGTTGTATAACAAATCACTGCAAAATATAGTAGCTTATAATAATATCAAGCATTGATTTGCTCATGGATCTTTAATTGGGTCAGGACTTCAGTTGGGGACGGCTCTTTGCTGATCCATATGGCATCAGTTGCAACAGCTCAGCTAAGGCTGGAAGATCCACTTTCGTAATGATTCTCACATGCTTGCAAAATGGTATTACTGGCTGAAGTTATGCCAGGACTGTGCCAATGATCCTCAGCTCTATTCTTTGTGGGTTTCTCCATGGGTTTCTTGGACTTCCTCCAAGCATGATGTCTGGGTTCCAAAAAGGAACACCCCATGGCAGAAGTGCATGACATTTTTATATCCCATCCTTAGAAGTCATAGAGCAACACTTTTACAAACTTACTGGTTAGGGTAGTCACAAATTGCTTCCTGCTCAGTTTCAAGGGAAGGGGCCACACAAACCAACTCTTGATGGAGGAGTGACATAGCTATAGAATAATTTTGGATGTGAAGATAGTATTGCATCCATCTTTGCAAAAAATACAGTTTGCCACACCAACGTCCTTCTGAAATATTTGTCCAGGTCAATCTGTTATTCTCACTGCTGCCAAAACAGAGATCTGGTCACACCATTCTCTTGTTCTTAACAACAAGGGAATCTGTCCTTTGCTCTTCATCCTCACAAAACCAGATTGATTCCATGGAATTGAAAGTCTTCATGGAGTCAAAAAGGCGTATCATAAAACTTTTTAAGGTTTTCTTGAAACATTCATGTCTATGACCAAAACTTAGAAAAGGCTCACCAAAAATATTAACATTTTTTGGATATATTTCTGCTTGAGTTTTATCTAAAATAATGTGACAACACATGCATATTTCATGTAACCTGGTGTCAAGACCACGTACAGACATATCAGCAATCCAGGTGTATTTGGAGGAATTCACATAACAATATTTCTGCCATCTTTTAGACATTCAAGTGAATATAACTCATAAATCAAATCAGATTTTAAAATGCTTTTTAACCCAGAGAACTATAAGCTAGGCCTTGGAAAGTTTTCCTTTAAAGTTTTTCCTTTAAGTTACTTAATGTGAAATATTCAGCACAATAGTCAAAGTGACAATATTTATCAATACAAGAATCTGTTAGTTGGCTACACCATTAGGTTTCAACTTTCTCCCTATTCATCATTAAATAATTGTCTTCTTGTTTTTTTTTTAACTAAACGTGGAAAATTGACTACCTTTTTTCAACAGAACATGTCCTCCCCTTTCTGTATTGCTTAACTCGTAAGCACACTACCAGAACGGATACCAGCCAAAACTGATCAGCGTGTGAGATCAGTTTGCCCCAGGTACCAATTTGACTACGATGTTTCTTGAACTCTACCTTCATTAGGTTGAACCGTACTAAATTGCTCATAATCAACCAGTTTTGGCCAACAAAATACAGAAAGTTCGAATGGTTCTATATATAACTGTTGGTCAGGTTGAGAAATTTCCTTGCAAACCCCAAGAATTGAGGGAGTTGATTCAAAGTCAGTCTAGGATGAACTCTAACTGAAGAATCAAACTGTTTTTTCTTAGGCATAATGTTTGATATAAAAGCCCAGAACAGTGGTACCACTGGCTCAAGTGAGTCAACCAGTTGAGTCCTATATGTGGAGGAACTTCCCACAGGAAAACAGTAAATGGGAAATCCTTGCTTATCTGGACTGGGTTTTTTTTTTTAAGTTATTGTGTAAATTAGTCAATACAACTTAAATATGACAGCGTGTAAGAAGGGGTTTAATATTATTGCGTAAAGACTTCAAACTTTTAATAGACCAAATTTAACTGGAATGGTTAAAGGTTTTTGTTTCCTACACTGTGAAATTAAATAGAGAAACAAAATCCTGATTGACCCCAGAAGTTAGAGGTAATGAAAAGAATCCTTAAGCAATACTTAATAAGTGCTTAATACTACAATGATCCATAAAATAGAGATCCACAAAAAATGACCAAAATGATTGGCAATTTTGATTAGTATAACATAATAATAAGGCTAGGACAGAGTTTAGAAGGTAACTACCAATTTCAACTACCACCAAAAAAAAACACATGCTAAGAAAATAAAAATCAAAGAGATGTATAATTTAAAAACACATTAACTTTATTTGCTAATCCATGGGGATAAACAGAGGATTAGGATAAAGCCTTTGTGAGTGTTTTTGGGGGAGTACAAAGTTTACCAGAATGGTTACATGTTTCCAATTAAGTTTTGGAATTTTTTTGTCTTAAAGGAAATAAAATGTATCAATTCTACTTAGTGTGCTCCAGGTTGAGTGATGTAACGACTAAAGGATAAATATTATATTGAATCTAATATGCAAAATATATTAGTCTGAACTTCTCTTAAAGTGCAATAAGTAGCTGATAGCATGGTCTTCTGGATCTGAGAGGAAGATAAACTGTCTTGTATACCCAGCCATCCGATTCCATCCCAACATTCTTTCCTCCAATCACAACAGTGTTTGGCCAGAGAGAGATATATGAGAACAAATTCACACCTCTTATTTTTTCACATGTGGTTACGTGAACCTCAAGATCACTAACTCATTACATTTGAATCTGTACTGCTCATATTATATATAGTTTTCCCTATGTTATCTTTAAGTAACACATTTAGTAGCATTTCTGAAAGTCTGCTGCACAGAGGTCCAGCTCCATGAGATGTTAATAAGATTATGACATGAAAGAGTTTCATATCACTGCTGGGTTAAACATATTTACTGCAGTTCTCAACAAAACTTCTTACAAGCTGGGCTCAGTGGTTCACACCTATAATCCCAGCATTTTGGGAGGCCAAGGTGGGTGGATTACCAGAGGTCAGGAGTTAGAGACCAACGTGTACAACATGGGGAACCCCATCTCTACTAAAAATAAAATAAATAAATTACCTAGGTATGGTGGCAGGCACCTGTAATCCCAGCTACTCAGAAGGCTGAGACAGGAGAATCACTTGAACCTGGGAGATGGAGGTTGCAGTGAGCTGAGATGAGACCACTGCACTCCATCCCGGGTGACAGAGCAAACCTCTGTCTCAAAAAAGAAACACTTTTTACATATAAGTATATATTATAAATCTCCTAGAGTATATCCAGTATGTATCATTTTCAAAAGTTACTTCAATCATGGAAAACGTTTTTCAAAAATATCTCAACACACTAAAACATATATTCAAACTCCAATTTAAGGCATTTCTGATAATATCCTCTTGATATCAATGTAAATTATAAGTTTCTTTAAATTCACAGATATCTAACTATAGGTTTCTTAATGATAGCTCTCCTAGCCAAGCTTATTATTCATCTCCCTCAGATTCTAATGACTTCTAAATATTTATTTAAGGAGTTTATTTATTCAATAAATATTTATTAAATGCCTACTATGTTCTAAGCACTAAGTGTAGGATTTAGTGACATAGAAATGAACAATTTTTTAAAATGTCCCTTTCCATATAGAACTTACATTATAGTTGGGGGAGGTGCCAGTTTATGCATTAAAAAAATAAGTGCTAATGAACAAAAATAAAAACAGGACAATAAACTAGACAGTTTCTTGGAGTTGGAAAGAGTGATTGTAACAGTTTGGAAGGATTATCAAAATAATTTTTCTGATAAGATAACATTTGAACTAAAGGGGTATTAAATGAATCTTTTCCTATTTATCTCATTCTTTATATTATTTTTTATCAAAATAATATATGCATATAGTAAAAGATAAAAATATACCAAAAAGTTCATAATAAAAAAGTAGTGCTCCAACTCCCTTCATCCTAGCCCCAATTTCTGAAACAGCCTCTTTTAATAGTTTGACTTTTATTTTTCTGACCATTACAGAAGACAAAAATATAAGACGTAGAGGAAGTTGGGAGAACAATAAGATGGAAAGACCCTAGACCCCGCAATGGTCTTCAAGCTACCGTATCAGCCCTGAAGTTTCTACTTTAATGACAGGAAAAAAATCTTTCTTTGGTCTATGTTTTTTGGAGATATCTGTCACTTGTAGCCAAACTCTAATTGATACAGGATCAGATATCATTCCCCCTGGCAATTCAAAGGAAAATATTCCAAGCATCTAAGTCAAATGTATTATTTTTTCTGCATCTACAGTAATTGCTCAAAATCATGCTACATTTAGTTTGCTTCATATTTGAATTGTGGCTTTCCTGTACAGTTGTTTGTCTCTCCTTTTCTAATTATCTTTTCTTTTTCCTTATTTTTAAAAAATTGCCTGCTTCACCCTGTCCTTCATGGCAGCAGCTTTTCTTTCTTTCTTTTCATTTTTTTAAGAAACAAAGAATCAGGCTTTATTTTTCTTCTTTTTAATACAGGTATTGTATTGTAGATATCTGTTAGTCTCGCAATTCAGTATGGCTGATACACAGAAATTAAAGTGGGAACAAAACAAGGGCACGCTCGCTCCTGTCCTCTGGTTGACACCCTCGAAACCCCAAAAGAACTGTCCTCCCAATCATCATATCCTTTCCCTGCTACAAAAGACAAAAAAACAAAATGCCACCCTGAAGAAAAATCCCAGATGCTCTCTTTCTAGCAGGCAGTGTCACCTTGGGTGGGATGGAGAAGCCACCAGGCCCATACCAGGGAAGCCGTGGTGGGATGGAGAAGCCAACCGGGTCATACCACGAAGGCCATGTGAGCCACCACTGGAGCCAAACCCTGGCCATGGCCAGCAAAGCTCGCCAGTAGGCGAGACCACAGCATGTTATCCACCAGCACTCCCTGAGGTCCAGCGCCACACAAGTCAGGCAGCAGAAGGAGCCCTGTCCTCTGGTGATGCTGGTTCCACAAAAGAAGGCCCAAGGACAGTCTCTTCAGAGAGGAGCTCACCAGGGAAAGAGGGTTCCTGAGGAGGCATGCAAAGGTCAAGGGGGCCATCCTTGCCACCTGTCTGTCCCAGGGCTTACCGCTGACTCCACTGTCCTTGGAGTGCTGGGGTTTCTACACCACTCTGCTCGGGGCTACTGATGAGGGGCCAGGGCCCAGCACACTTCGCCTCTGAGGTCTCGGGGCTCTCCTCCATGTCTTTACAAGCAGCATCTTGAGAGGTAGACAGTTTCCTTTCCTTACTTTTGAAGACCACAGTCTCTGTCTTGGCATCTACAATGAGGCTGAGTGTTTCCTTCATGCCTCCATTCATCACTGTCTCAGTTACCTTGTCTGTACTTTCTGCATCCTCCTCTCTTTCCCAGCTGGCTTCCATGGCCACACTGCCTGTGGCTCTGGCTGAGCTGCCAGGGCAGCTGCACTGGGCAGCAGCTTTTAATCTATTCTATCTAATCTTTAGAATCTGTTCTTTTCTGATATTTGAGTCATGCTTCAAGGGGGCTTCAGAAGGTTCTAGCACAACTGCCATGCTACAGTGTCTTTCCCTTGGACTCTTAGTTTAGTGCCACAGTTTGTTTTATGCCCTATTTTTTTTCTTTCATGGATCTTACCTTCATTATTCCAGAGTATTCCATAAAGTAGTTTTCTTTCTTTTTTGAGACAGAGTCTTGCTCTGTCACCCAGGCTGGAGTGCAGTGGCGCAAACTCAGCTCACTGCAACCTCTGCCTCCCAGATCCAAGCGATTCTCCAGTCTTGGCCTACTGAGTAGCTAGGATTATAGATGTGCACCACCACACCTGGCTGATTTTTGTATTTTTAGAAGAGATGGAGTTTCACCATGTTGATAAGACTGGTCTCAAACTCCTGACTTAGTAATCTGCCCACCCTGGCCTCCCAAAGTGTTGGGATTACAGGTGTGAGCCACAGTGCCTGGCCACCATAAAGTATTTTTCTAAGCAAGAGTGCCTACAAGTAAATGTTCCAAGTCCAAGTGCTTGTATATTTGAAAAAGTCCTCTTTTCCTTCATACTTTGGCTGTAATTTTTTTCAGAACATTGCAGGCTCTGTTGCCTTCTCATACATTTGAAATTGCTGAATGTTAGGCTGATTCTTGTTCCTTTGTTTGTAGCCTATATTTTCTTTCTGGAAAATTTCTCAAACATACTGTTTATCCTTGGTATCTGAAGTTCCATGATGTTGTTTAGATTGTAGGTCTTTTGCACTTGCTGAGCTCAATACCTGGAAGTTGGCAGCGGGGAGGGAGGCGGGGCGGTCAAAAACAAAAACTTGTATCTTTCTATTCAGCTCTAGAAATGTTTCTTCTACTGTTTAATGATTTTCTTCTTTCTGTCCTGTCTTTCCAGTATACCTATTAATTAAGGGTAAATCCTTGACAACTCTGAGCTGAAGCTTCTGGCAGATCAGTTCTTTGCACTGTTGTAGTCCCTGCCTGAGTGTCCTGGGCTGACATCATCTTCTCAGTTTAAAAAAAAAAAAAAAGAAAGAAAGAAAAGAAGAAGTCCATCCACAAGCTTATGTTCTCCTTCTATCTTCTAGAAATATGTTGAAATATCTCATCCACAGATGGCATCCCTCTCTTTCTCTTAGTTTATTCCTTTGTATATTCTATATTTTCTTTTCCAACCTTTGTGTTCTGTCTGCCATCTTGCCAGAACATTTGAAGTTTACCTTGGGTGACACAGTTGAAATAAAACTGCTGCACCAATTTCTCAGCAGTGCTATTTTTAAGTATAAGAATATGTTATACAACTTAAGTAACATCAAAACACATGTTTAAATATCTAAGTATTTTATCATTGTAAAGATAGATACAAAGAGCAAAATACATGCAAGTTTTCTTTTCTTAAAAAAAGATAATAGAGTACTATTTTTCTTCTGTTATTTTTCACGTTCATATAGAATGCAGTTCCTGAACGCACATAATTTTAAAAACATTTTTTTCATTTAAGTGCTATCTTAAAAGCTTCTTTGTACAAAAACTTAAAAGATTTTTTGTAGAGATTTTCCATGTGTTCTTGGACCAATATCTGATTCTTTAAAGACACGTTACCCACTATGATATTAATGTATTAGTATTATTATACAAGTTGTAATAGTAGGAGATTGATTTTTTTCTGCCAAAGGAGAGATAGAATCTCCCCTGAAGTTCCATGTTGATATGGTTTGGCTATGTCTCCACCCAAATCTCGTCTTGAATTGTAGTTCCCATAATCCCCATGTGTCATGGAAGGTACCTCGTGGGAGGTAATTAGGTCATGGGGACGGTTCCCCCATGCTGTTCTCATGATACTGAGTGAATACTCATGAGATCTGATGGCTTTATAAGGAGCTCGTCCCCACTTCACTCTGCACTTCTCTCTCCTGCTGCCATGCAAAGAAGGTGTTTGCTTCCCCTTCCACCATGATTGTAAGTTTCCTGAGTCCTCCTTAGCCACGCAGAACTGTATTTCAGTTAAACCTCTTTCCTTTATAAATTACCCAGTCTTGGGCAGTTCTTTATGATAGCATGAGAATGGACTGATACATGCACCTACATACTGTTGGCTATTTAAAAAAAGTGCTATAGTAACGTCTCTTCAAATAAGTAGGCTTCTAGTGAACCCGAAGATATGTAAGCAAAACATAAATTTATAAATTTATGACTCTCCTATTTGGTTGTTTGTTGATGACTGAAATATATTTATTTAATAAATATTTGTGCTGAGCACTATATTTTGCCCAAGATACATAGTAAACAAGACATCATGCTCTTGAAGGACTATTGGGCCTAATGATGGGATGCAAATTAGTAAAGAGCAAATTTTCAAAAAGGTAATCAATGATCCTGTGGAGTCAATATAAGATGCTATTAAAGCATAGCAAAAGGAGAATGAACCCTGTGGAGGAAAAGGAGGGGGCAATTTAGGTGAGAGACGGCTAGCCAAGTAGGTGACTCCTGAGCTGAGACTAAAAAGACAGGCATGAATTATCCAGGGAAGGAAGTTGGAGTCCTGGGGGATAAAAGGAACATTCCAGGCAACCAGAATATATGTGTGAAGGCCTTGAGGCAGGACCAGTCATGAACCAAAGTCACAAGCAAAGATGGCAAGAGATGAAACTATAGAAGGAAGCAAAGGCTAGATTCAAAAGTTTCCAGGATACCGTATTAAGGATTGTGGACTTTCTTCTGAAACATAAAGAACTATGCTCAGCATATGAGCAATTCCTTCATACTCTCTTCAGGCAAGTTCTGATTTTTTTTTAATAAATGAGGTAATAATATGACAAACTTTCATTGTGAGTTTACCTTGCCCAAGATACTAGAATTAGCAGGTAGGACTTAAAGTCATTTAACTTTAAGAATCAATGTGAAAATAGGTTAGAATATTTTGAGATGCTGTATACTCTGGTAAAAAGGGAACATACACAGGATAGAGCTGAGTGGTAGAAAACTGAAAAATTTTGTTACAGCCTAATGCTATAGTAGAAATTTGGACTTTAACTAATAAAGATGCTATCCAAATTTTTTGAGTAAGAAAGAGGCATAATTACATGTGTGTTTCACTCAAAGAGTGTATTCCCACTCTTTATTATACTGCATATATCAGGAAGTATATTACTTGGCTTGAAGCAATTTCAGCTTCATTTCTCTTTTAGTTAATTAGGGACCTAGGTTATCTAAATGAACCACTATGGTTTGTTTTAAATATTGATGTTGGAGACTGCTGCTCAGCATTCTCTTCAAATTCAATCAAACTGAACATTTGTTCAACTTGCCCTCAAGGATCTCATCGTCTAAAGATAAAACCAAAAGTAGCCCTACAAGCCCCAACGTATTTCTCTGTTATCATTCAATGATAGTGAAGTTGAGCAGGCACCAAATGTTATGATAATCCCATGGTTTTTTCTGCATTTTATCCACCCCCTTCCGTTAGTGATTCAAGTTAATTTACAGAGAGTGTTTTAAGTCAACTCATAATCCTTTCATGGAAACTATCAAGACATCATTTGTGTTCTGAAAACTAAAAAAGGGTTTCTGTTGCCCTTTCTACCTTCTCAGGAACAGGAGCAGATCCAAGTTGTGTGGACATGGAAATTATTCATTGAGAAGGAGAAAAATTATTTAAGAAAAAAAGAATACAAATTACACATACAAATACCTAGCTTTTCTTCTTGGAAGAACTTGAAAGGGATACTTATAAATAAAGGGCTAAGCTCTATTAACTTCATGGCAAATTCCCCTCTCATGTATATCTAATATATAAATATGCAATATACTTTAAGAGTTATCAATAGAATTTACACCTATTGGCCATTTGTGTATAAGAAATATGTCAAAAACATGGAGGTCTTTTAAAAGTTCCTGCTTTTTGTTATAATCAATCCACATTTGACAAAACCTTAACATGTCACAGGGAGAAGCGCTCATCTGAATATTCAATCAACAAGAAAATACTTGTGGATTGCCGACCCCTCTCCCTCTCTTGCTTTGAACTACTTTACTCTTCTTAGATTCCAGTCCCCAACACTTAAAATTTTCAATGAATCCTTGCTTCATATCTGAACTTTCAACAAGGTCCACCCAGAGAGTGAGGCCATTTTCAAATGCTGGCAGCCATACAGCTAATAAGGTAGAAGACATGTGTTCTACCAGGTAGAAAAAAGACAACAGGAAAAAATGAGTAATAATAAAGCTGTTTGGGGCAGTGTCCTTAACTTTGTTCCTGAGGCCAATGTTGTCTGCTGCATTTAGCTGTTTAGTTCCTTGGAAATTAGTGGTACGACTCTGCAGATAAAAGGCTGTAGACCTCTGGAATACAAGCAAGTAGCTTCTCATTATACAAATAGAAGCAACTCAACTATGCATGCCCTCAAACTGAGCTCAGTGTTCTGCTGCATTTCAAAAATATCCATCTGTTCCAAGAGAAGAAACAGGAAGTTTTGTTAATTATCTCTCACAACCCACTAGTTAGTTTCCAGAAAAATCACTAAAGCCATCTTTCCTGAATAAATTTAACAAGTAAGTTACAAGATGCAACACAGTAGATAAACCTTACATTACTCCTTTTAAATGAACTGAATCTATCAGTTGGCCAATTTCACACTCACTGCCTCTAATGCCCCTTTTTCGTGTCTGCAGGATTCAACAGACATATTTTCTGTACACAACTTTTTTAATGTAACAATATTGATTAATAAAGCAATATCACGCTAGTTACATGCAAAACACTAGGTATTACACAACTGCTTGAGAGATGTTTTTTGATTGATTTGCTTTAAGCACAATTTTGCTTCCAGACTCCATTAAAATCTCACAAATGTTCACACTATTAGACAAAATAAATTAATAGGAAATTTTTGTTGGTTATTAGCTAATTTAAATAGGTACCTCTAAAACTTCATTCCCAGTCCAATTATGTTGTCTTAACAAAGATTCCATGCCAGAGTGCTAAGGATATTAAGCATGCACATGCCCAATTGGACTCTTGCCATCATTCTATAAATCATTGCCAATTATGCCAATAAAGCATCCTGGGCAATGATTGATTTCTTAGTTATGCAGTCAGCTGTTCTTCAACACTTTGTTTTCCTTGAAATGTCTCAGTCATGGCCCAGTTTCCTGAGACCATGATGGTTTACATTCCTCCAAAAGAGACATTTGTGCACATCTGTTGGTGGGTAAAAAAGAGTTTAGAAATTCAGTGAAACCTCATTAATTCCATCTAACTGTTGAGAAAGATAATCCAAGTTCATGAAAATTCTGGATTTTGAAAGATTTTAGAGAAATGCAAGGTAGGCTTTTTTTTCTACTTTTTATATCTATTAACAACTCAAATTCATCTAACAAAGAATCACTTTTTGAAGTGCTCAGAGAGTATGGTAAATTTATTAAAATGTAATAAATATTTAGCATTATCATAACAATCTGTTAACTTGGGTCATTTCTTCACTAGCAAATAGAGACATATCTTTGAAATTCGAATCAATCAGCTCTTTAATTTTTTACTAACATTAATTACTTGTCAAAATTCCAATATGCTTTTGATAAAATATCCTGGATCAAGGCTGGATATTTGATATTTATTAGGACATCAGTCACTAGACACAGCTGGAAAACAAAGTGATAGAATGGAAAGCCTATAGACCTTGGGGCCAAACAGACCTGGGTTCAAATCTCAGCTCTACCACTCCCTTGCTCTATAGGATTCATCTGTTAATTCAGCCAATAAATACATAATGTATAGACATATTTTGGATATAAGAAATATATACAAAATTATATCTCAGGGCAGCAGATACAGTGATGGTTTCAACACTGAGGTCCCTACTTCCAAAAGGTTAAATCCTCTAAGAAGAAAATAATCAAATAAAGAAACAAGATAATTTCAGCTAATGTTAAGTCTATTAAGACTGAATGGAGTAAAGGTTACGATGGTATAACATGTTAAGGTGGTTAGAGAAACCTCAAAGAGCAGGTGATGTTCCATTTGAGATGCAAATGAAACAGACAGCCAGTTAGGCAAAGTCTGGGAGGGGGCAAGGTATTCAAAGCAAAGAGAACAGTATAATGGTCCTAAGTTGGAACAAGTTTGTTTTGTTGAAAGAAAAGAAATAAGGCCATTGTACTTACTCTCTCTGAGTGACAAAGATCTTCATATGTGAGATGGGATTAACAAAAGCAGGACTATTATTAAACATTTTATTTGCAAAGTACCTCAGCAATGCCTAGGACATTTTGGACACTCAAAGTAAATAGTATCATAACAATGAATGCTTGGGGTGCTGGTATCCTGTAACAATCTAATATCTACAAAACCAAAAAATGTTATCTACCCAGAATTATGAATGATTTCTTGATCAAGCACAGTGGCTTGTGCCTTTAATCCCAGCACTTTAGGATTCCAAGGAGGGCAGATCGCTTGAGGTCAGGAGTACAAAACCAGCCTGGCCAACATGGTGAAATCCCATTTCTACTAAAAATACAAAAATCAGCCAGGCTTGGTGGCAGGCACCTGTAATCCCAGCTACTCAGGAGGCTAAGGCAGGAGAATCACTTGAACCCAGGGGGGCAGAGGTTGCAGTGAGCTGAAATCATGCCACTTCACTCCAGCCTGGGCAACAGAGCAAGACTCTGTTTCAAAAAAAAAAAAAAAAAAGAATCATGAATGATTTCCAAATAATGCCAGTGAACTATATTCATCTAAAATGCCAAAGCTGAGTATTGTTTTATCACCCTTTAGAAGCATATATTCATATTTACTTTTAAACATCTACGAGTGTATCTTTTTGGTCTGCCATGTTCAAAAAATTTTAATAAAAACCATCACTGAAGCATGGTTCACAAACCTTGTGGATGTGTGAAAAAAATTTGATATTGATAAAGTGGCAATGTGTCAACTTGGCTCATTATAAATATGCATATTCACTGCATTATCAATAAAAAAATGTTTATACATATAGACCATGTCTGAATTGTCATACCACTGCAACTCAAATGAAGTGTTCATAATATACTTTCTAAAGTACCACTCTAAACCTGTTAATTATCCTAAGTATAATCAAATTCATAAGCAGCCCTCTTTCCGTTTAACTTTAAATCACCTCTGGTTGATAACCGATTCAGTCATGCTACTTCATAATCATTGCCCTAATATTTAATAACACCTAAGCTATTTAATTCTTCCAAACAATAAAAATATCTGCACACCAAGAGGGCAACTTTCAAATACAATTCAAATCAAACAGACAAAATCTTGTAGAAAAGGAAAAAACAAATGCTTTCTAATTCAGTGAGAAATATTACTAATTAAAAGAAGCCATCTTCTTTATTTTAAAGATGTTAGTTGTCCAAAGGTAAAATGAAACCTTGCCAGCATTGATTACCTTCTCTCCCTGGGTTCTTGGGGATCCACAAGCCATAGAAAAAATAAATCATCTCACCTTCACTTACACATCTTTGTTCTAAAATCAGAAATCAGAAAAAGAAAATAAATTTGAATAAAGTAAATAAAGTAGTATTGGATGGTAATCCAAAATATAAAACAGATATCTGGGTCCATACTGATGTGAATAAGTGACTGAATAAATACATAAATGGGGAAGAAGAAACAAATCTCCCATACAGAAGAATTCCAAATAGTTTCTGTAGAAACTCTACCTGCAAGGGGATGAAGCAAAATTCCCCACTCAGGCGTTAGCTAAGGAAGTGACTTTCTTCTAAACTGCACAGTAAGGAAAGAGATAAAAACAAAAATTTGACCATGGAGAAACCAGACAAACACCCCCTCACCCAGGTGATCATGGTTGCCATCAACAGTGATAAGGCATCCTGACAGTTATGCACTTTGACATGAGATGATGCTCTGAGAGATGATGCTTTCAGAATGCTACTTTACTTCTGGTGTCTTCTCAAAAACCCATAATCTCCATCTAATCATGAGAAATACAGGTGACAAATTCCAACTGAGGGTCATTCTACAGAATATCTGACCAGTACTCCTCAAAACTGTCAGGAGCATTAAAAACGAAGTCTGAGAAACTGTCACAGCCAAGAGGAACCTAAGAAGACATAACAACTACATGTAATATATCCTGGATGGGATTCAGGAACACTAAAAAGGAAGGACATTGGGTAAAAACAAGAGATATGAATAAAGTATAGACTTCAGTTTTAAAAAAGCAAGCAATTTATAAGTCTCCTGAGTCCTCTGAAATAAGCCTAAGTGACCAGGAGTAAAACAGGCCATTTTCATTAATTTTCTTTTTTTTTTTTTTTTTAGCATAGGTTATTAGTTAACTCGGCATAAAATATTATCAATAACTAAAAGGCAGTATCTGAAGAAAGCATCAAAGTTATCAATATTATGTCCTCAAGGTGCTTGAAAAGTTTACTGACTTAACAATGGTAATATTTATAAGTAATCTATTTGGAAGTGCAGTGGAAAAAAGCTCAAGAATCTTAGCTACTACCTAGGAATTGCTCGCCTTCTGTGGAAGTCTTGCAAATTGAACCCTTATGAAAAAATAACGATATTAAATATTGGCTGACTTTTATTTAGCACTTACTATGTACCAGGAACAATTTAAGCCCTTGTATATATCAACTGACTTAAATCTCACATTATTATTATTATTACTAATATTATTATTCCCATTTACTAATGAGGAAATCAAGGCACTAAGTAACCTGCCCAGTAACCAAACTAGTAAGAGACAGAGCCAGATGGTGAGCTCAGGCAGTCTGGCTCCAGAGCAGGTACATCAGTATCCTAAATGCGCTCATCCCATCCCCTCCTCTTTCTCTTAAGCATTCCATCTAAGCTGGTAGATGTTTGTCTGCCTCCTTTGTCCCACGCTGAGTGCTCCCCTTGTCAGCCACCACCACCAACTTTGGGGAAACATGACAGGATTTCCGAGTATGCAGATCAGCTGCTTGTCTATAGCAAGTTAGTTTTCCAAGAAACAGATTCTGAGATGGACTTTACCATATGGAATGTTTATGAAGGAGTGTGCAAGGAAACAATGCCTGTGGAAGGGAAAAGTGGAAAGCAGGGGTGAAGTCAATCAGTGATGCAGGCCCAAACAACAATCTCAGCCAACTCCAAAGGGGGCTCTGGGTCTGAAATGGCCCTTGGAGTTACCTCCAGGTGGGACAAGATGGCCAGGCTTTCATAAACAGAATGATGAATTACCTGATCACACTACTTAAGACCCACCACAATCAGCATAGAACAAACTCTTCAGTTCCCTCAGCAGCCATGCCCATTCTAAAGCATGTGTCATGGGCTCCCAGTGGATAATTTTGCTGAAGCAAGGCCCATTTGGATTAAATTATAATCAGAGTGATTTCATCTGACAGGTTTCTCCCTTTGTACCTAAGTATCAAGCATAAAATTTGAAATTCCACCATTAGAAATTATTTTTTTATTTTAAAGTTTTTTTAATCAGCAAAATACTTTTACTAAATTTTAGATACCCCTCCAAAGAGGAAATTTAAGCCATTTTCAACTAATCTCAGTGGACTTTAACGGATTTTAGCTGAGAGCAAAATAAGAGAACACTCTGAAAGAGAAATGGGGCACTAAAAGAAGAAGTAAGGGTGTGCCAAAGATAAATACTATCTTTCTTCACAGCTCTGCTGAGTGTCAGTTCTGCCCCTGGGTTCCCACAAAGAGGTACTCTCTTCTCTTTTCTTATTTATCATTTTAGCACCCTCAGGCTTCTAGAAAACAACATAAAGACATTTCATAAAATGTCATATGATTCATAATTGCATTGTGGTGCTTAAGATAAAATCTATTTCTCTGAAACTAATTTCTTCCCAATTGGACAATGTTTATTCCCACTTGAGTCTCCTTGATTTCTGCTGCATAATGCCAGGAGGAAAATACCTAGAGAGATCTTTGAGACAAACTTTGGTCTTAGTAGATCATGGGCTTCCACAAATATAACTGAAGATTTAATATGTACCCTTATATTTACAGATGTCAGTGCAAGTTGAAGAAGATGTGAAAATTACTAGAAACCAATTTACAGCAGCTGGAGCAAATTAGGGCTCATTGCAAACTTTAAAAAAAAAAAAAAAGGAAGTAATGAAACAACCAGCTCTAGGCAAACCATATGTGCCAGCCCAAATCTTTATTAATGGAAGTATAGCTACATATTAAAGGAAATTTAGTTCCTACAGCAAATCTCAATAGTGATATGCAAAGATTATAATTCTTTATTCTCAAGGTGGGTTATCAAAAATATGTACAGTGATCTAGATGCAATTTTTATACTGATCATATACAGTATTCACATGTTTAAAAGACCTCCACATCCTTCATTACACTGCCCCAAAACTACTATATTTTTTTTAAAATTTGAGAAAAGCTTACATTTTACTTTGGCAATATTGGAAAACTTAATTACTTACCTACAAAGAACATTCAAAGTAGTTCACATATATATTTTGACTGCAACTGAGATTTATAGCAATTACTAAAAAGGTACTAAAGCTTAAAATATTGGTAGTAGGTCAAAAACTACCTTCTTCTAATGTTAGTAATAACCTATATGGGGTCACGATTTGCATACATATGACAAGATGCTGGCTAGAGAATGGCATCTCTGAACAAAAATGAAGATCCAAAGGAATTTTTCTGTTCAGAATCACCAAAAAATGACCCTTCAAATCAGCAAATTGTGCACAAGCTCTATCTGTGCACAACAGCGGCACAAAAAGATTATACAGCATGTCATAAAAGTCAGCTTGACCCCATCAAGTTTCAGTGAGTTTCACTGTAACTCATAAGCCTTGCTCAACTCTCAGAACTGATCCACTCATTTCAGATATTCTCCATCCCCAAATACTCACACTTTGCAGAGTCAGTCCAGTGCAAAAGAAAAAATCATGAAAATATCACTGTGGATTAGAATTGAGTCAAGACCTAACATATCTTGTCCTCATTAATACAATTTCCTTCTGATTCTCAACCACATGCACATGCCTAACTTCCTCTGGTTAAACCTTTCAGCTCTCTAGCTGGCTGTTCTATATGCAAAAATAAAGCCAAACTGATAAACATCTCTTATCCTGCCATTAACTCTTCTTACATTTAAAACATTTTATTATCTACAGTTTAGCATCATCATATATAAAAATACCATTAATATGATATTGAAAAAGACACATATTATACAATTATCCCTGTTTTTTATGAGCTACTTTTCTGAGTAAAAATTACATTGTAATTCTTATTATAATACCTTATATGAATAATAATTAGTTCTATGCTTTTTTAAACCTAACCATAGTTGAAGTGTACCTGTTGATACTCCTTATTATTACCTATGATTTAGGGTGAAACATAATCAGAGTTTACTCGATGATTTGCTTTCCAAAGAGGAATCAGTTGGTCTTTGATTCCTCTGACTGCTGGTAATCAAGGTTGCTCTTAAACACTTGAAGATACTAGCACAAAATCCACCAATCACTAATCATCCATATACATGTCTCTCTGGAACACTCCATTACCAAGGCAATAAAAAATGATGGTGCTTTTGAGTATAGCATCAGTATTTATATACTGTAGATCGTTTTACAGTTGAACATGTTATTATGTTTATGCTTAGCAGTTATAGCAATGTTCCCTGTTTAGTGATGACATACTATGGGAGAGTACTCTTATGGTAAACTGACTAGAAATAATTCACACACTATCATCATCATGAGATGGACAGCCTGACACTAAAAATCCTATTAGCTATAACATTAAATTATCCTTTGTACATTTCTTACTTCAAGATGAAGATACTCTGAGGTCAACTAATTCAAAGATTAGACTGCCTCACAATTATGTTACTCTTTTTTCCTATTTAAAATGTTGAATCTCTGTGTGTGGTTTTAATTATTTTGCATTATTAAATGCTCAACATGTACTGTATGAAAATTCTTACTGCTGCAATCATTCTTACTGATCTCATGGTATACTGACCACATAATCACCTAGTCATATAATTTCCTTAGTAGGTCCCTTGCAAAGTTCTCTCAATTTCTGCGGTTCTCTCAATGCATGTAGTACAGAATTCTTTCAACACATGGTATGCACCTATCAGAAGTTTCACTACTCTGTTTTATTAAAAGCATGGAGGGTGTGATTTCCAATCCTTTATAATTTCCGGATTTACTAATTAAATTGCTTCAATCGTGTCAAAGGCACTTTTTATCACGTAGAATATTAAAATCAGCCCTTTTTGGAGAACAAAGTCAATCAGAAAAACTCTAAAAGCATGAAAAAGTGTTTCCTGTGTTCAGATGACTTAAAAGGAGCTCAAAGGAAATTCACCAAATTTAAATAAAAATTCATTATCCTAAAGAAAATAAGCCTGCAAATTAAAGCCAAAGCAGCCAGCACCCTGAAAAGAAGCCTATGGTAAAAGACAGCCCTCCCTACAAGGAACACACTCTTCTACTATTCTGATTCTCTTTTTGCATGCCTCTAAATCTATATATGTATGCTGAGTAAGTTATGTATCTGATGTGATCAGCAAGTGAGATGCCTTGATTGATATGTTTGACGAGGAGGACAGGAATTAAACCTTTTTAAGCATTTCTACGTGGCAAGTATGGTCCACCGCATTTCATATTGTTCAGTCCTCAAAATATCCTGCAAGGTGGATATTGTTATACCCATTTCTCAGATGCAAAGACTGAGTGGAATGACACTACATAACTTTTCTGAAGTTACTTGGCTAGCCAATAAAAAGCGGTGATTTAAATCAAATTAATTCCAAAGCTCCTACTTTTTAATTCACCATGCTGAATACATATATCACAATATATAAAAATTACTAGTTTCTGGAGAATTTGAATATGATACAAATAAATTTGGATCATGAGAAACATAATTTATTCTCTTTGAAGATTCAGAAAACATTATTTTGCCATGCCTTAGGGTAATAATTATACACATTAATTATCCTTTCGTTATCAATATCTCAGAAGTGCCTATTATCAGAGACTTATGATTAATGTAATAACAGAGAATATATCTGTACATGTACATTCTCTCTATAGGAACATGACAAATTTCAGACTTCCATGACATCTAAGCAACCATTTCATGATTGAACATTACAGCATAGTTTTTTTATTAAGCATGATTTTACAGGGCTGTTTGCACATTGCCCTCACATGAAGCCTTCAGAACTTATTCAGTGTGCAAAAGCATGACACGCTCATCTTCATACTTACCCTTTAAACTCCAGGGCACACGGGGTCCAACCATAACATCCAAAACCCCAAAGAGCTACTTTTAATTACTAATTAGGGATGACCTGGAGTAACCCCTACCACTCCACAAAAGAAAAGATGGTTTCATTTTTTTTTTTTTCAAATTCTCAAACTAAAGATAACTCTAAACAAAGTCACTTATATCACATTACTACTATAAGGCCAAATACTGTTCAGCTCCTCTAAGTAGAATTTGAATTTTTAAAGAAATTTTTAATGACTGAATGTTTTTCTGGCCCAAAACATAGATTTTCTAATGCTAACTTTTCTATCCTGGGCTGTGAATTAAGGAGAGATTTGGAAAACAATGAGGTACTCCCTTAGCAATTCATAGCCTTCCTAGCTGCTTACTCTACTAGGCTGACCATGATTTTCCCCACCCTAAAAGTGAATCTCGGTGGACACTCTCAACCTATGCTAAATACAAAATGATAATCATTTTTCTCTTTCAGTCTTTGTATTTCTGCATTGCTATGGAGTGTTAGAATAGGCAAGCTGAAGAAAAGGTAAATATGTGTGTGTGCGTGTGCGTGTGTGTGTGTAATCTATGTATATCCAGTGTTTAAATGAATCTAGATCTATTGATGTTTTCTCCGCAAGTTCCATTTTAAATGATACAGATACATGCCATAGACAGAAAATCTTCTTTAGATGACTTAGCTAAGAATGTGATTTATAGAAACTTCCTGAACAATCTCCTATTTGATATGTTGCAAAAACTAGGAAATATGCAGCTGTTAATATCAGAGGAGATAGTCTGGGAAAAATCACATGGTCAGATTTATTAGTGGTCTAGGAGGTGCAGAGAAAGCAAACAAACTTTAAGTTTTGCATATAACATGAAGCTTAGAATATATTTCAAACTTTCAAGGACTAGTGATATTTGGGAAAGAAGTGTAAACATTTAGAAAAACAAAAATGGTATATAATGTTTTCTAGAGTTGCCATAACAAGTACCACAGACTGGGTGGCTTAAACATCAGAAATTTATTTTCTTATTAGTTCTGGAGGCTAAAAACCTGAGATCAAGATATCAGTAGAGTTGGTCTCTTCTGGGGCTCCTCTCCTTGGCTCACTGATGGCTGCCTTCTCCCTGAGTCTATACATGGTCTTCTCTCTATACATGTCTGTGTCCAAATTTCCTCTTCTTCAAAGGAAACCAGTCATATTGGATTAGGGCCCACCCTATTGACCTCATTTTAATTCAGTTACCACTTCCTATCTCTATACAGTCACATTCTAAGATACTGAGGGTTAAGACTTCAACATAGAAGTTTTATGGGAACACAACTCTGTCCATAACAGAAGGAGGTAGCAAATATAACCTCATTCTAAGACTGCCTGTGCCCTCAGATGATTTCTGTTATGAATGATGCAGTATGAAGACCCACTGTGGAAGGTGAAATCAAGGCATGAGGTACAGATACATAAGATGTTGCCATAGTTGCATGGACAAAGACGACATTAAAAGTAACCTGAGTAGATGGGGCAATCATTTCATCACAAAAACTTTTAGTAATAATTATAAGCTTTGATATCAATTTTATACATATTTAGAGAAAAGAAAGCACATATAATCTATTCAAAATTTGATTCTTATGTTCAAGTATAATTACAGATACTTCCGTCCATCCATTTTATTATGTCTATGTTTATTACTAATAGTCAGGGCTACTATGGGCCATGCTGTTACCAAAGCCCACACAATAGCCAGTGTTTTGTTTTCTGGCAAATAATAGCTATCAAAAGTCAGCCCTTTGGCAAGTCAGTCAAACTAGATTGCCTTTTGTTTTAATTGTTGGGTTATTTCTTCTAGTTTCTATAAAGATTGGGAAACATAAAATGCAGTAAGTTTTCAAATGCAACATATGTAGGAAACAATTACACATACATGTGTATATCATCGCCCTTTGTAGTCAAATGTATCATGTCTGAAGTGAAGATTTCCCAGGTGCTTTGATGTGTTTGGAATAGTAATTATTAATGGGCGTCATTTTCTCACTAACACTATTTGGGTTAGCAACAGTTACCATTGAGATCTGGAACTCTGGCTGGTGCCATGACAGATTGTGCCACTTAATGATTCCAAGGATTCATATCTGCCTTTCCCTTAGCTCTGGATTTGAATAGCATTTCTGAGGAAAATAACAAAAGAATGTCTACAAATCAGGCATTCCCCCTTAAGTTTATCCTTCCCCTAAAAAGAAGTGGCAAACAGACAGTCATGACAAAATGAGGCTTCCAGGCTACCAAGTGGTGGCTGGCAATGTTGTGTCCTAAGTTTTCAGGTAGTTAAATCCAATTTTGAAAATGTCGTCTTCAAAACCAAAGCTTGGTAGGGAAATTGCAAAATCCACAAAGGGAGAAATCACTGTAATACAGGTTGTCTCTGTTCATTCTTAATGGACTCCTATTACTCAAATAGACCATATGACTTGGAAAGTCTTTGTCTGCATGAAATTGCAGAGTAGTTTGAATATAGCACAGATGCCATGGAAAGCAAAAATGGACATTTTTTTCAAATTGAAAACATGTAATGGTTGCCTAGTACAGAGATAAAAACTTGGCTGATGAAGTATCCCAAATTGACTTGTAAACTCCAGAAAACAAACAACTTTTCATTATACATCTCATTTCTCATCTCCAAGCTTTGGCAGGGAGCATTCTTACTTCAGAGAGCTGGTCTGAAGAGGAATGCTTTTACTGTTCCATTTCATGAGAACCATTGTTTGTGTCTCTAAGTTCAATAAAAAGTCAAAATTAGCAAGAGAGTGGGAAGAGTTAACATGCAAGAAGTTTCCAAAGATCCTCTAGAGATTATTAATCAGTCAGAAGACATCATTGCCTGTTTTTCATAAAACCTTTTTCTTGTAAGTGAAGCAAGCCTGGCATTGCCAACAAATGTCAATGCCATACAGACAGAGTAGATAAATTTAGAGTGAATGATTTCCCAGTTAAATAGGGACCAACAGTTAGTTTATAATAAAATGATTTGCACACAGTTTGGAATATGACAATGGTAATTGTTCTTATGTTGAAAACAAATCTTTTATGATGTGTGCTGTTGCAAAGCAGAGCATGTCCTAATATAGCCCTTCCCACATCTACACAGTACCAGGAAGACCATTCTATATTTGTAACGCTTGCCCAGCTTACCTAAGAGACTGGCACATTTAAAGGCATGATTATACACAGGAGTTTTGAAATCCTTATTTTGAGCTGGAATTACAGCGTTCAATACCAGACATTTGAAAGCAGTGAAAGAACGGAATGTCCTTTCATCTTCAGCTGGTGGTTGATGTTTCTGTTATCTGGAACTTCTGAAGCTGTTTTAATCATGCTGGAGCACTGACTTTCAACCTGGCTGCACAGTGGAACCACCTGGGGAGCTTTAATAAACTGATATCTGGGACCTACCCCTAGAGATTCTGATTTAAGTGATCTGGGGTGTGGCCAGGCACTGGGATTTTTAAAAGCTCCCCAGGTGATTCTAAAGAGCAGACAAGGTTCAGACAGACTGTTTAAAAAAAAAAAAAAAAAACTATTAAATGACATTTTATCATTTATAGCTATAAAAGTTAAATCTACCTAAATAGTTCATATCTCATTTTTACTAGCATCACGACAATCACCCAAATCATTACAGAAAATGTGGAATAATAGGATATTTTAATTATAAGGGACCTAAGAGATCATTTTAGTCCAGGGATTCTCAACCAAGGGTCTCTGGGATCCTAGGAGTCCCTTAGGTATAGTATGTGAACTCCCTGAAATTGTAAGTATGTGCATTTTTCTGAGAATAGATTCCATCACTTTCTAAAAGGAGGGTCTGCCCTAAAGAGGTTAGAAAAAACACTTACATGGTCTAAGTTCCTCAATTTGCAGACAAAGAAATGAAAGACCAAGATGAAAACAGAAAATAATATATGTCTCACTACCCCCTTCAGGACATCTAAGAACCATCCCCATAATAGCCAGCATGCTTTTACACAAAACTGATTAAAATGCCTCCCAAAAAAATGAAGCCCAGATAGACTGATGTTTTGACTAGACCAAGATTTTGACCAAATACAATGAAGTTTCTTCAGAAATGGTAATATTTGGAAGAAGACTTCCCTGGACTTCACTGAGAAGAGCTTCACAGAATGAACCTCCTAAGTGAGAACTTTCCCTGCAAAGACTTACTTATCAGAATAAATATAAAGTCAAGAAATGAGCAAATATTAGCCAATCCCAAGGAGAGATTATCTAGTGTTCCCAGGGTAGTGTTGGAACCTCAATTTGATTTCTTCAAAGTTTGTATCATGTTTAATTTATATTGTCCCACTACCTAGTTGTTATCACCAACCTTGGGAATTACTCTAATATCTGATTTCTCTTCTGATTTTGGCATATGATAACAGAATTTTACAGGAGTTCCCTCTGGTAAAATGTAAACAAATACACAGGATAAACAGGTATAGGTTAGTAAATTCAGAAGGCTGAAGTCAAGTCTGTGTCCAGTCAATTCCCATAGAAATTATAATATAGCTTTGACTATAACAGAGTAAAATGAGTATGGATTGTGGGAATCAAACTAATCAATTTGCTTCTGTAAAACAGGATTAATTACATCTCCCTTATAGAGTTGATGTGTTCATGTAAAATATCTAATATACCTAATGTAGAGGCTTGAAAATAATATTAAATATAACATTAAAATGTGATTCACCTCTTACTATCTTCTAAAGTTTGTGTTCTTTCTCCTAGATCAAGTAACTTTTTATAACTTTTCTATTCCTCTTTCTCACCTGAGCACCACTAATAAAGATGAGCATTAAAAAAAAAAAAAATTCAAATCATGGCAGATGAAGAGAGCTATAGAAAAGAGCCAAATCTAAAAAAAGAGGAAGAAGGAGGGGAAGGAAGAAAGGCCGGAAGGGAGAGAGGGAAGCAAGAAAGCAAGGGAAGGATGAAAGAAAAAATAGGAAGGAAGAAAGAGAGAAAGGAGAATTTTGGCATCTAGTCTCAGTTCTGGGTTGAGGTTTTAACTGAGACTAGATGCCATGTATTCATTAATTCATTAAATGTTCTGTGCACACCAAATCAACATGAAGCCAGAATTATGTTAGACTGAGTGTGGGGTGGGGTGTCTGATGGATATTTTACAGGACATCATTTCAGCCTCTGGGAGTTTATTTTATTGTGGAACATAAAACTGCTTGGTAAAAATGTAAGGATATATAGATTTTATTTAATGAATGATATAAATATTAAATGCTATAATTATTCATAAAAAGAGAAGAGAGAGAACAACTGGGGAAGGCAGACATTGAACTAAGACAGGAATGACTAGAAAATTTCAATCTAGGGGTTATAAACTTTGGTGCAACTGGAGAAAGCAAATATTGAACAGAGATGTCAGTCTCTGAAGCACAGTTAAGAAGAGGTTCTAAGGCATGTGTGCTAAAATCCTAGGGTTGAGGCTTGCTCATGGGGCATTAAAGAAACTAATCTCTACCAGATGGTGTTTTGGAGTCCTAAGGAATAAGATAGTTAAAGGACTTGAATGTCATGACTATGTGATGTAGCCCTTGGACATTTTCAAGCTTAATAAGCACATTCAGTGACATAAGGAAGAAATAATAGCAGAAACAAAATTCTTCAGAAGTTCCATAAGAATCTAAAGAAAAATGAAATAAAGAACAACCAAAATAATGGCCCATATTTAGGTTTTCTTCTACTTTCTCATGTATGGCCATTTTTCAATAATTTGCAAAAATGCTTCAGAATTTTAAATAAACCTCACACTACATATGTCAACAAGGGATTAGCCTATGTCTCAGTTTGGTGGTCCCAAACTTGCTATATAAGTACTACTCAGAATTCAACTGATAAAGACACATCACATGATCATATTTGTGTTATCTTTTTATTTCTCTATCTTTTTAAAATGAAAGGGCCTGGCTGGGTACAGTGGCTCATGTCTGTAATCCCAGCACTTTGGGAAGCTGAGGTGGATGGATCACAAGGTCAGGAGTTCGAGACTAGCCTGACCAACATGGTGAAACCCCGTGTCTAATACAAATACAAAACTTAGCTGGGCATGGTAGCACGTGCCTATAATCCCAGCTACTCAGGAGGCTGAGGAAGGAGAATCGCTTGAACCCAGGAGGCAGAGGTTGCAGTGAACTGAGATCACACTACCACACTCCAGCCTGAGCGACAGAACAAGACTCCATCTCAAAATAAATAAATAGTGAGAGACCTAAAATTGTTTGCCAAAGTACATGATTTTTTTTTTTCTAATTTTACATTGCTCCTCTTGCCAAAAAAAGAAACTTTTCTCACTATACTCTCCATAGTTCTTAGGAAATGACCATACTTTCTTGGTGACTCTTTTTCCTGAATTTCCTATATTAACGACTCTCTAGGCCACAGCCATGACTCAGTCAGGGCTCAGAATGCAGTCTTTTGCCTAGAATACTTTCAAGGGATCATTTAAACTTTAACAGTTAAGACTTAACATGAATGATTCCCAGGTTTGCAGAGGAAAAGAGACAAAACATCATTTTTCTCTCAGCCTCAAGCTTGGTGTTGGCTGCTAAGGGAAACTGGCCCTAGTCAGTTTCCCTTGGGACTCTATGTAAACAACTTGAAGCCAAGGGAAATCAACTATCCTAGCTAGTAAGATCAAGGGTTATGTCCTTGCTCTGGGAATGCTAGCCTGCTCTGGCTATAATCTTACATAGATGAGGTGATAGATCCAGTATTATTATGTGAATGCCTGCTTCTTCCTTGAGGGTGGGAAAAAATTGGGGAGGAGGAACAAAAGAATAAAAGTAAAGAAAATAAAAGCAAAGCAGGAGTGAATAAGCAGAAACAAAGTTAAATATGAAGAAAAAAGAACAAATGAGGACACAGGTAAACATGAAATGAGAACTGAATTCTAAAAGAAATGAAAAGAATGGTTGAAATTGAAATAGTGATGCTCCTGGCAGTGTTAAGCACTATTACTTTTTTTCTCCTACTTAAACCACCATTGGCACCTTTGCAAAAGTTGCTATCTTTTTCCAAAGTTGAATGTAATTTATCTTAAAGTCACCTTACTGGTTAATACATCTTTACAATAAACACTCTGCAAAGTGTAAAGAACTAAAGAAATAAATTGAAGTGGCTTTTAGTAGTGGCTGGGGGTACCAGATTGACAGCTTTGGAAACTGATGACTTCTTTTTCTCTCAATAATAGATACAGCCTGATAAACAGAGGGGTAAGATTCTCCCAACTGCTTCTCCAATAGGCCTTCACCCTGACAAAGTAATGGCTGTAAGGAAGAAAGAACAAGTCACCTTTTCCAGCCAGTTCTCTGCAGACAATGCTCAGGAACTATCATTTAGCACCAAGGTGATAGGATTATTTTCCTTACCACCAGCAAAACAGAGACGACTCACTTATTTCACTTGGAACAGTGAACAGTCAAATCAGATAGTGATAACTTTTAACTACCCTGAACTCTGCTGGATTCAAAGCACCGAACTTAAAGTGAAAGCTAACCTGAGTTTCTCATTTCAATTTCCCACATCCATCTAGTACTCTAACAGTCCCCAGCTCTAAATCAGGTAATGCAGTATAGTGTAGCTATTTTATCTGGTTCTCCCAAAGTTATCTGAAATGAGTACTCCGCCATCCATGAAATCAAATGAATCTCAGGGACATTTCTATTTATGTGGTGTGAGGGGGATCTTTCAAAAGAGAAAGGAAAAGCATAAAAAAGGATGGAACATTTCCAAGAGAACAAGTAATATGTATTTTCCTTTCCAAAAGAAAAGTAGCAAGTACGTATGAAAAATTGAGGTGCATAAGTCAAAGTGGAGTCTTAACATTATTTATGTGCCAAACTTAAGAACCACTAAAGTCATCTTCATCACATAACCCTAAAATGAGCATAGACCAGTATAACATGACTATCAGATTACCTTCAGTAGATGTTACAAAACATATGCTTTGTTTATCTTATACTTTTCCTAAACGATCATGCACAGCTTTCTTTTGTTCCAGGAGTCACTCAAGCATTTAAGAGTTCCATTAAGTTGAAACCTCTTGTATCTGGTTATTTTCATGGAGTTGTAAATCTGCTGTCACCAAGTTGGTAGTTTTCTTATGTTAACAGTAAGGATGAAACAAATAATGCCAGTTAGAAAAGAGCTTCTCCATCTTCAGTCTCTTCCATTAACTCTCATTAACAGTTTGCATTTTTTTAAGACAGGGTCTCACTCTGTTGCCCAGGCTGGAGTGCAATGGTGCCATTACAACTCAAGCCTGGAACTTTGGGCTCAAGCGTTTCTCCCACATCAGCCTCCCTAATAGCTAAGATTGCAGGCACGCACCATCACGCCTGGCTAATTTGTTTGTTTGTTTGCTTTTTGTAAAGATGAGGGTCTCGCTATGTTGCCAGGCTAGTCTCAAACTCCTGGCCTCAAGCAATCCTCCCAGCTTCCCAAAACAGTGGGTTTATAGGTGTGAGCTACTACATCTGACTGCATTTACTTTTAAAACAATTTAAAACACTCATAGTGTTTTCAAGGTAGAAAGCACTCACACATCAGCCTGCAGTTCTCACTTACTGTTCCCTCAACTATTTTAATTCTTCTTCCTGGCTCTCTTCTCTCCTTTATCTCAGAGCAAATCTCCAAACTTCTGGGTTTCATGGGCCTTCAACTGGTTTTCCCACACATTTCAAACCTTGTCTTATCTTTGCTCAACTGTTCATTCATTCATTCCTTTATTCATGCACTTACTTAACAGACATTTACCCAACATTTCCTGAGTCTTCACTTGTCCTACCACATGGAATCAAATCCAATAATAAATATTATGCAGTGGAAAAAGCAGTAGAAGTCCTGAACTCTAGTGCCATTGCTATCATTCATCAATTTGGGCCTTTTGCAGGTCACTTTTTTCCTGCATATACCTCTAATAATAGGATTTTGCTTATGTCATGTTTAAGATCCCTTATAGCTCTGATCATTCTAAAATTTTCTCATCACCCCAGTAGTTCAGTGCAAACATATTCATGCATCTGTGTTAATAACTTTGAGGTACCCATCCAAAATATTTACATTTTCAATGACTGAATTATAAGGGCTCTCCAAAGGGAAGTTAGAAAATCCTAACTGATATTTTTGCCATGTTAGCGGGCCTATGGAGGTGTATTTGAGAAGAGCAAATTTCATTTAGATTAGTCTTGCCTACTAATGTATTTGCTGTCTATAATTCATCTCCTTTCATTCTCCCCTTTACCCACTTCAACTAGGCTGTGACTTCCACATGTCCAATGAAACTGCTTCCATTGAGGTCACCAAGTGACTTGAAAGAGTTAAACCCAGTAGTCAATTGTTATTCCTCATCATATTTGTCCTGTCTTCAACATTTGACATATTCGATCACCTCCTCCTTAATATAGTTTCTCCATTTACCATCTGTGATTCACCCACTCCTCTACCTACTTCACTGGAAACTCCTCAATTTCCTTTGCTAGTTCTTCCTGTTCACTCCTTCTCTTCACTTAGTGTTGGTGTGTCTCAAGCACTGAGTTTTTGGTCCTCTTCTCTAGCTGAACGCAATTCCTTGTTAATCTTATCCAACTTCATGGCTTTAAACTCCAGCTGTATGTCAAATACTCTCAAATTTATATCTCTAGCCAAGACACTTCCCTAAACTCAAGACTTGTACATCCAGATCACTAATAGACCCCTAAAAAAAGGATTCATGACATTCTTGCCCAAACCTAATCCAACTAGTTCTGGTGACAGAAGCTCCAGGTTTTCAGATATTTTACCAAAAAAAAAAAAAATATCTGGGGACATTCTTGGCCCCTTTATTTCTGTCATATCCTACATCTAATCTATTAGGACATTGGCTGTAGGTTAAAAATATATCAGAATTTAATCACTCTCAAGTCTAATGTCACCATCCTGCTATACATCATTACTGTCTCTCCCGTGGAGCTGCAACAGCTTTCTAAGAGGTCTCTCTGTTTCTTCCACATTTGCTCCCTTAGAATTTGTAATCAACACAGAGTCAGACTGGTCTTTTTAAGACACTAAGTCAAATCCTCCAATGGACCACTGAAGTCTTCACAATAGCCCATGAGGCCTTACATCATCTGGCCCTCCATATGCTTCTGATTTCATCTGTAACTCTCCACTTTGCTCCCTCCACTCCAGTAACACAGGCCTCCTTACCTCAAATATGAGAGGCATATCTTTGGTGCTATCTCTCCTGCTGCCGGCAGATACTTGCATGACTAACTCCCTCACCTTCTTCAAGTTTTTGGTCAGTTCTCATCTTTTCAATGAATCCTATCCTGACCATCCTATTTAATTCTGCAAACTTCCCCCCAAGCATTCCTCATCCCTGTGACCCTGATTAACCCTTTTTTCCTAAAGCGGTTATCACCGTCCAATGTTCTACACAACTTACCTGTCATATTTATTGCTTATTTTCTTTCTCCTCATGCTAGAATGTAAGCCACAGGAGGGTGGGAATCTTCTTTGTTTATTTGTTTGTTTGTTCATTGATATATTCCAAGTACCCGGGAACTGTTTCAGGCATCTTGTAAGTGCTTAATATTTCTTAAATGGATTAATAAATCAGTAAGTGAATGGATGAACAGGGGAGCATGGTCCTGTGGCTGTCGGATTATCACCAGCAACATGAGAAGCTACGTATGAAATACGTAAAGACTCACTTTAATTATCCAGTCAATGCCTAATCCTGCTGCTGCTCTTTGATCCTTCCTGATGGAGAGATGGTCTTTGGAGTTCATGTCTCTCCATTGTGAAAATCTTTGACCTTACACCCATCAGAATCTCAGAACAAAACATAACCTTGGGCTGGAAAGATATAAAGAGCTCTAGACCCATCCTGGGTGGTTTACAATAAAGCCTGTAAAATAACTACCTCACATTTCTGCTATCAGACATGTAAAAAGAAGAGGAATATCTAACAGTTATTGAGCTCTATGTGCCAGACATTATCCTAAGATTTCACAATTATAAATTCATTTATTCCTTGCAACAACCCCTAACTCCTGACCTCACAGCTCTCTCCTCATTATTGGGTGAGTTCCCTCTGGACAACACTCAGAAAGTAACAAAAAAGTGCAATGGCTCAGAAAGGACGACATGAAACTAAGGAAGTAAACCATACCCTTTAACATTTCTAAAGAAAAATGTTATCTCTGTCAAACACAGCTGCCATGTCTCCAGGAAGCCATGTTGAGGAAATATTTATGTTGACACCTTGAAGGTCAAATATTCAAGGGTAATTAGATCTCTCCAAGGTGAATTATGGAGCTGGTCTAGTTAGAAGTAAATATAGAATTTTTGTTGTTCAGCCATAAATTGGTTGTAGCCCGCCAAATGCACTTAAGCACATTTATTACAAGTATTTTTGCTCATAATGAATTATTTTACACATTTCCTATTACTAGTCTTTTATAAAAATGATTAGCATAATAAACAATTTTACTAACTTGACCACACTAATCTCAGTATCATTTCCAAGAGCTTTTTATTATCCTACTTTCCCATCTCCATAAACCCAAGAAAGAAATCTTATTTTAACTAACATTCTTGAAGTCACCCTCTACTTGCAGCTAATCATGTTCATCTTCTGAAAGTTGAAGACCTTCATTTCCCCAGTTAGTTTCATCAGTTCACCCAGATACATTTATTAAATGTCTGTTGAATTGCAGGCATAGTCCTAACCCACAGTCTCTCAATCAGAGAACTTAGTGTCTAATACTACAGGAGAAACCAATACAGTGAAAAAAGTTTGATATACAAACCTGGATGTCCATAAAAAAAAGGACAAGATACACAAGTTATTTATGTTCATGAAATGGACTACTATACAGCAATTAAAATGAATTTAAATGAATAACTTAGATTTTAATGTATCAATATTACTCTTTTATAAAAATTGAGTAAAAAGCAAGTTTTTAAAATACAAATGCAGTAATTACACTGTTCTCTTACATAATGGCATTTTGTATCACAAATATGAGAATACATAATAAAAAATAAAAAACAGACTTGAATGTTAAGCACCAAATTCAAATTAGTTGTTGCCATGGGAGAGGCAGGAGGCAAGTGGAATTGGAATATGTATAAAGTGGACTTCAATTGATCAATAGGGAACCAATTCTTTATGTAAAGAAAAATACTTATAGCCAATATTTTTGAAATGGTAAATTGTGTCATTTGGGGGTCATAGTTTACATAGTGCTTCCCTATACTTTAACTTTTTTCCCAAATGTCTTACAAATGTATAAATGAGAGAAAGAGACAGAGAGGTCACACTCAAAATACTACTCACAATGGAATGAAATGCCAAAGGTTATAGGGATTGGGCTAGTTAGGTCAGCAGGTGCAACATAAGCAGCACAGTAGGAAGGGCTGAGAAGGTAACACTGGGGAGAGACTAGAAGCTGGGAGCATTCCTGGAAGCCTCCCTAAGGATGCTAGACTTAAGCCAAGCATGAAGGATGACTAAAAGCTGCACAGACTGAGATAAGCAAGGAAGGTATTCCAAGAAAGAGAAACAGCCAATACAGGAAAGAATACGGAGCATTTTGCAGAGATGGAGCCTCAGGACACAGTTGAGAGTTTGTATTTTAATTTGCTATTTACTAGCTTGGTAACTATGGAAGGGTCACCTGATCTCTCTGAATTTGTTTCTCCAACTTGAACATGGGATAATAATATCTTCTTGACTGCATTATTGCACAGGCTAGAGAAAAATGTAAACAAAGATACCTAACAAAGAATAACATAGTAATTGCTCAGAAATTAAGATAATGATTAAGGATTATTAACTGGGACTAAGACTCAGGTCTCCTGATTTCCTGAGTTAATGATCTTTTCATAACACCACACTGCTGATTTTTAAATTAGCATTATTCCAATTTCATGTGGCCAAATTTTCACAATAATACACAAAGGGACCTCAGTGGAGTACTGGGCAATTCACTAGATCCGATACGAAAAATATTTCTCTCTTCTCACCTGTTCAACAGCTCCAGACTCTTTTACTCGAGACTGTTGATTGTTCTCTGAGGCCTGACATATCTGATTATTTCATATTTCCTATATGTGACCTTGAAACCATCAAAGCTGAAAATTTTGGCAAATAGGCTTTCTACATATTGAGCCAGCTGCTGGCTGAAATTGGGAATACCAGATTTGTCTCGCCCAGGAAGTTAAAACAGGATTGTTACATGTTGAATTAACTGGCTTTCATTTGCTTACAGAAAACATAAGTATACACAACTTTGGTTACATTGCTGTTATTAATCAAGCATTCGCAGAGTTCTGCAATAGATTCTAACATACTTTTCAAATTTGTTATGAAAATAAGTTTAAATAGCTTTAAAACACAAAGGGGGGGAAAAAACTTCTGAGCCTTAAAATGCCATGTTGCCTAAATAGTATATACTACTCTGAAAGTCCTTATGACTCTTTGGTGAGATCCAATTATCAGTAAAGGAAGGCTACGTCCACATGATTCCCAAACATGACACTTCCTCCAAAGCAGACGGATGATCCCTTGCCACTCTACTGAGCCGGCTGCAGCATGTTCTAAGCCCAAATTTGGGCAATTAAGTTATTTTTCTCAATGAGGCTTTAGTAACCATTGTCACTATCCCAGAAAGTGGTCCTTTCTTGGAGATAAATTGCAATGGAAAACTATGCTTCTCTCTCAGCATGTATTTCCAAATTTCATTGCTCTGCATGGAGGAGGAGAAGCATATGTTGCTTCTCAACATCACTCACTTTAAATAACTGAGAAAGATGGGGTTGTTTCAGCCACAGGAGCAATTGACATGTACCATCCAGAAATCTTCTGTCTGACAGCCTCACCTAAATATGCCACAAATTTGCATTGATAACACTTTGTTTTTGTGCTCCATACCACTGCCACTACTACCACTACCACTGCCACCAACCCTTCAAAATGATTTTAGGGCTCTTCCCCCATCTTCCTTCTCTCTTCCAATACCTTTTCCTTCTTCCAAAGAATAAAGAAACAATTCTGTGATTTTTATCAAGGTTAATTAATAATATTTATTAAAAGTACAAATTGTATCACATTGTTTTTGGTTTGTAGTAGGATTGTCAAAGAAGGGATTTGAAATGAACTAAGTCAACATCTCAGCCCTTCAGGAAAAACATGGACAAAACTACAGCCAGGGTTGGTTCTAGTTGCTGACATTTAGATCTACAGTCTAGGCAAGGGATCCAGATAGGAGACAGCCCAGGAATCAACAATTCTCTTAACATAGCGTCCTTCCAGAGCACACTAGGGGGCAAAAAGGGATGGCAAATTGCCTTCCTCTAACTGCTCTAAAGAGAGATATAACCCATCCCTGAGATTATTGGTCTAGTTTCTTCTATGATTATACAACCTCCCAACAATTACAGGTAAGAAATAAATGAAGATAGGAAAAGCCTCAATTTTCTTTTCATTTTCTACTTTTTAAAAATTCTAAAATTAAAGGAATTTTTTAAGAGAAGCAGAGACCAACAGGCACAGTACATCTAATGGTGCTCTGAAGGTAACATTTTGGTGTTCATCCCCAAAGACAGGCTGGTGGAGAAATCTATGGGACTTCGATTAGCCATCACAGTTTTTCATTTTATTTTTTGATTAACTTTTTCATGCATAGCTGAAAAACACTAAACAGAATGAAAGACAAGTGACTGTAATTAGACTAGATTGCCCAAGGCCAATGAAAAGGAGAGGCAAATCCTGTAATTCAGCTCCTAAGTAACATCCTTCACATGATAGAGTTGCATCATACATTTTTAAATCAGGCTTTTAAAGTTCTGCATGCATACATTGAAATGAAAAAGTGTTTCTGTTGGGAAAATATAATTTGCATCTAGATTTTCTTTGTCTCTTAAATACACCTTTCCCCCAAATTTTAAAACATATAGTACATACAGATATGTTGAGGCAGGAAGGAAAGGAAAAATATGACAAGATGAAAATAGATAATAAAAGTTAAATCTGTGAATATATAGTGTTCAAAAACACTATTCATGAGTACACAGATTAAAACATAAAATGGACTTTAAAACATAAAAAGTCATATTCTCTGGGTTGACAAAAAACTAAGTGTTATATGTTTATTATGTGGAAGACTAAGTGTTTCTGTATATTATGAGAGTTATATGCCCATATTAAAAAACAACTGATTTAAAACAAAATATGCTTTAATTTTGCAAAAGTTTTCATGTTATCTTTATGATCAAGATGACAAAATGTAGACTACATGGTAGAATAACTGAACAAATGTACCCAAAACAGCGATAGCAGATCAGTGTCATCCTGGAGTAAGGCTTATCATGGATGACACAGCTCTCCACCTTTATACCATCAGCATTTTTCATCAATAAACTATATAAAAGAATAAGCTTAGCTAATCAGTAACAAGTGCACAAAGGGAGAGGAATATCTAAGATGGCAAAATGACTGTATTAAGATTGCTGAAGGACACAAGAGGCTAGAAGTATAAAACAAAACTAACAAAATACAATTTAGTGAGGATCAAAGTATAGGTCTACATTGGGATCAGACGCACAGGCACAAAATTAGAAAATGATAGATAACCAGAGCTAGGGTCCTTATGAAGAAAAAAAAAAAAAGTCCCCAACATAAAATTAGAGAATACTTATGCTTTGAATCAGCTCGACTCCCTTATCTCCCTCTGTTTTCTCATCTGAAAACTGGCCATAACAGTATCCGCCTCTCAGGGTTGCCAGGCAGTTTAAACGAAATAACCTGAGACATTCTTACAGCAGTCCACATGCACAGAGGTATTCTGAGCCCACACATTATGTCAGCATCCAGCCAAGCATTATAATGCCTCCACTGTGCTCAGTGCTGCTCAAACCAATGGAATAATACTAAAATCAGGTCTAGGGGCTTCATTTTTAGAATAAAAGAGAAAAGTCAGAAAACATTTACTGAGCATCCACTTGTCTAACATCAGGCTCTGGGTATACTCAGGTGAAGCCATGAAGCCATGAAGCCATGGTCTCTGCTCTCAGAGTTCACAATCCAGAATCAAATGATGGGATACTTCATCTAGAAAAAGGTGGCCAGTGTGTTGATGGCTCAGTAAGCAAAGTCCATGCGAAATAGTTGTCTGAATCATCCTTACTTCACATGCTGCATCTAACCTAATATTTCCTGTTTGACACTACTCAGTAAACACATTCTGAATGAATGAGTGATTTCAGTTTCACCTGGAAATGAGAAAAGTTAGAAGAAATGAGAAAATTTTTTTTTAATATTTTGAAATCCTAACTTAAGATAGAATATAAGTATATTTGAAGCTCTAGAAAGCAGAACTGAGGCAAAAGAATCAGAGGATAGGCAAATGGATCCTGCTCTTTTATGTTTGCTACTATGTTACGGACACTGATTATATCATAAAACTAATGTTTATTTATGGTTCTCAATGGCCATATCACTCTTGCTTTGCCTCCAGGCCTACTAACTTGAATCAAGGTAAAAAGAACAATCCTGAGTTTTCTCTCCAGAGTTGCATGTAGAAGCAAAACCAAAGATTTAACACAAAAAGAAAGTAAAACTGTGAAAAGTCCATTTTCAAAATTAACAAATAGAGAAAGCCTACACACCCCATACCCCAGGGCTCCATTGCATCTTCAAGTAAAACCAGGATCTAACTTTTGGCTAAAAAGTTTCCATCCCAGGTCACTTCAGCCGCACAACTTTTCAATTCTATTATTTAAGGAATGGTTTGAAATATTCCCCAATTCAGGTTAACACCTCCCATAGCACATTTCTGCAGAACATAAGTACACTGCTAAACAGCCAACCCTGCCGCAAACACAGGTAGCATAGCTGGGCCAACAGGAGAGGTTGTTTGGCAACTTCCTCCAGGCTATTAGAGTTGAGACTGCAAGAAGCTAAAATGAGAAGTGCCTCGCATATTTACAGTAAACTAAACAGAATAGCAAAGAGCGTGGCTCAGGTCCCAGTACCAAATACAAAGCAGGAGTAGTGATGTGTCCACCCCCTGGATGTTCCAGCCCCTCAGCAGGTCACACATTGAAATGCTTTCTGAAGTCCATGGCTACAACTTGAACCCATGACCCTCTGAACGAATGCCAGTATCCAGACCAGCATGTCACAAACAGCTACTTCAATCCATGTCCCCAGCCTACATTTAATTAAGTGAACATGATGAAAAATAAATGAGGTTGTACTTAAGCCATCAAAGACCTCCTAACCTTACCTCTCCCGGGGACTTTTGGCTAGTTGGCTCTACTCTCTTGCTGCCTCCATTTACCACAAGTTGTTATATTACAATTAGGATCAAATCTGTTCAGGCTATAATCCACAATCCATTTTCCATTTAACTTCTAAACATTAAGAGAAATGGAAACCTCATCAGTAAACATTGTGACAGTTATCTTTTTAACTGTCATTTATATAAACCTAGGCACATCCCACACTAAATCACACTCAGATGAATCAGTTGTTCAAATATAAACATATTTAGCAGAATTCTGTCATTTCCTCACACGTATATCCATTTGTGAATGACTCACTTCATACATCTTCATAAACCTGAGAAACTATCTTTTGAGTTATTCACAGATTCAGGTGATGATGCTGGCGGAGTCAAAAGCTGACAGTGTATGCAGGGGCAGCACTGGGAAAAAAGTAGCCAAAGTCATAGCTCTGGGATCATTTTAATCTGTCTTTGGGTACAAGAAATGTCACAGAGGTTCACCTGAAATGAAATTATCCCTTTCTCTTAGCTTGTTTTGTACCACCTAATCCTCTAACTCGTTATTAAACATTATCTTTCCCATCTGCTCTAGTGAATGTTCAACACCTTGTGGGCCAACTCCGGGCTGATTGTTTTTTATGGGCAGCATGAGCTCAGTTTTATGCACATACTTAGGATTATCTCAAGGACAAAGAGGATGAACAATCCATTAACTATAATAAGCAACTGCACATCTCAAGGTAGCTATGGCATATATTTGATTTCAAAAGAAAAGACTGAATTAAAATATGTCTGTCCAGAAATGTCTAACCTCCAACACGCAGAAACAGCATTTTCTGTTCTCTATGCTCTGGTAAGCGGTACTACTAGAAATCACATCTCAGTCCCCTTCAATCAGACTTTCCAGCCCTTAAATCTTATTTTAAGATCTGACACTAGAGCAAGAAAAAGATCCTTTTGAAACTACTCTTTCTGATTATCTCTGGGCAAAGCATGCAGAACATGTGTGGACACACACACTTTCTTTTTTTAAAAAAAAAAAAAAAAAAGAAAATGCATTGTTATTGCTCTGTGTAGAAAACTTAAATTTTTTACTTTAGAATCACATGTGTCTATTAATTAAATTTGTAAAATATTCATCATGGAATTCTAGCCAAATACACAGTGTTATCTGAGAAAGCCAATCTCTATTGCTAGCCTGTGTTAACTACAGACATTAGAACTACATTACTATTATTTATTTCAACATTTAAATTCAATCTAAAGTAATCTACTAGGACCTCATTACCATACTTCCCAATTTTAATGTGAACATTATTGAAAAAGTCTTTGCTTACTTGATTTTCATAAGAATTTCCTTATAAATACTCATGTCTTTGCATCTGTTTTATCGATGAGCTCAGTTTGTTCTTTTGGCTAACCTTTCAAACAAAGATACCTTGCTTTTGCTGTTACTATAAAGCTTTATGATCCTGTAATAATAACAGTTATGATATCTTATCATACTGTATACATTAATGACCAGACATATCTGATCACATGTCTTCACAGCTTACTGATCTCATTGATGAGCAATGTCAGGCTTCCTCCTTGCAACTTGTATCTCAAGATAATTAAAAGCTAGCTTTTTCAGCAGTTTGAACTTTGTTTTGCAGTGAATTGGTAATATCGCATACTGTGCAAGGAGAGAATGTACCAGTCACCTGCTCAGCTTTATGCCACAGAAAGTGTAAAAAACAGGTACAGGAGTTAACGTACTCAGAGTGACAGCTTTCGAGCTCTTGCATATGCTTCTTTATTCACTACTTTTCCTAAGGAAAGAATGCTAAAATGTAGAGCTGAGTGTCATCTTCTCATTTCAGTTCAGGCCCTTACTTAACAGGTCAAAGCCAAAGTAAAACCAAAGTGAAGAACTAGACAGAGCATTCAACTGGGCACAAGCTATCTAGAAGAATGCACAAGCCAGCAGTGGTGGCCTCTGGGGACAGAAGAGGAGGAATAGAAGTGAGAAGGAGAACTATTTTTCAATGGGTTCTCTTTTGTTCCATTTGAACATTTTACTTGATGCCCATGTTGCTTTAATAACAACAGTAACAACTTAGAGATAACTAAATTGTGTTTGCCCCCTCCCAGTGCTGTGACAACTCACATCCATCCCAAAGGTCAGCCCTGGTGAAATAGTGCAGTAGCAAAGGTTGTGTTCCAGAGTCCCAGACTCTCACTCTTTGCTCCTGCTGCTTCATGGGGATCCCTCTTCTCCCCTCTCCTCTCAACCTCAGCCAGTGTCCTCAGATTTCACCCTGTCCAAGCAAGTTTCCAAGAAACCATCTGATCTACTGAATATTAATGAATAACAACAGTATTGCTTTTATACATACACATCAGAAAACAATGTCAGATTGAAACAGTCTGTTCAAAACCTCATTGTGAGGACACTGAAAACAAATCTGCCTGTATTCAACAATCGGTTGGAGAAGATCACTATATGTGTTTTCTGTTCAGGGGAAGAGGAGTATCTAGGCAGGGAAGCAAACGAGGGCTGAGATCATGGACACAAAGGTTAGCAAGTTTATGGGATCCTGTGCTAGAGACCAGCCCACTGGTCAGGCCCACTTGGCAAAGTCGGGCCTGATCCTACACATCTCTGGGTGAAATGCTGAGAGAACAATATACTGGCCCCTAGTCCCTTCTGATGTTCCTGGTGTCTATTCGAACTCTAAGCACAATGATAAACATAAAACACTGAAACTGGATTATCTTCAAGGAAGTGGTACAGCCATTTCTTCAAGCAGGATGCTGAACTAGTGAAAGTGTGCTCTGCAAGGTTCTTCAAATGCTTTCCATGAGGTTGCTCTAAGCTTAGACTGATTTTATCCTTTTCTGCCTTCTCAATGCCCCATTTTTGATACTGCTGTGGAACCAAATTTTCTTCTTCTATTCACATATACATGCATTAGAACACAGTAAGACAAAAGATTGCCTGCTTTGAGAATTAAATTTTTCACCTTTAGGTGGTTAGTAAGGCCAAACTCATTAATCTTCTCCTATTTGCTGTATTCTGCAGTATAATTACATGGTACCAGCCAGTGAAACTGCTGGTGAAAGGCCTGTATTATGACTCTAGGGCTATTCTGCATGCCCATGTCATTCCACAAAAAATGATGGCATCAGAATACTGGTCCCCATTACTAAACAATTCTAGTAATCATCTACTTTAAGACATCTGCTTTTGCGTCCATCTGGGAAATTATTACATTAAGATTACCACTGAACTATATACTTAAAAATAGTTTAGATCATACATTTCATATTATGTATTTTTACCACCATAAAATATTTTTAAAGATTAAGCATCACTGATTTTCCCCTAAATTAGAGACGTTTATTGTTTTTGCTGGATTCAGAGTAATAAATATCTGCTTTATGAAATCTAACACCAAAAAATAGTACAAAGCTATAAATAAGAGGCCTTTTCATAATCTTCCCTGACCAGGATATTCACTCTTAACAGTTTTGTATATGCTTTTGGAGCTATCTGATCTACACAAACCTTAATGAGAACATAGAGCATCAGAATACTTTTGTTTCAAGTGACAAAATCTAACTCAAACGAGTTTGAACATAAAAGATCTCACATAACTAACTCCAGGGATACATCTAGCTAACTTCAGGCATAGGTTGATCCAGACTCAAATGTTATCACCAGTACTTGGTTTCTATCCATCTCTCACCTTGGCCATTCTCGGACTCCACCTGGTAGCCTCCAGCAGCTCCAGGCTCACAGCCCTTTGAGTTAAATTCCAGCCACAAAGGCAGAAAATCTCTTCCTGCTAATTCTTACACAAGTCGTATGATTTGTATAGACCAAACATGGTTCAAATCAATCAATATGACCAGGAAAATGAAATACTCTGATTCACCAGGTTTGAGTCTCACAGCACCCATAGAGCCAGCTATCAAGTCAACTCCTTCCTAAAAAACTGACTTACAGGGGATGTCGCCAGAAAATTAGGGACTATTAACAGAAGGGTGAATGAACGCTGATAAGCAAAAACAACAAATGTCCCCATTATATTTTCTTCTTTCATCTTTGGCAGCAGGGCCAGCTACATAATTTGTGGGGCCCAGTGCAAAAGGAAAATATGGGACTTCTTGTTCAAAAAGCAGTTTAAAAAAAAGATGCTAAATCTATTAAAATATAAATCTTTTCATTTTTCTGCAGTCTCTTCTTCAACTTTTCATGGTATTTTTTGCTATGTAATATAAAGAAAAAATCTAAATTTGACTTATTAGCATGAATTTTACCATTCATCATTACGTTGTTCAATATCCATTTTAAATTCAAATATAAAGCTTTTAATTCATATGTGGAATCACTACAATTACATTCATATTTTATAGTTCATACATCACATGTATTTCATTCTTAGTAGAACTCAACTGTTTTAATTTCACTTTCTGGTATGTGCATCTTCTACAACACTTCCTACCTTCAGCTTACTGATGAGTAAAGTAAGATTTAAAGAAAAAGTAATTATATGTTGTCTTTCTTTCCCTTTACTTCTTTGCCATCGTTCTCAGCATAAGTACTTGCCAAATACATAGATGTACAACAAGTGTGAAAGAATATGATAGGGTTTCTTGGACATTCTTGTTTCTTAGAATGTCGTTGTCTTCTTTCTTATTCAAAGCAAGTTCTGGCTCGAGTGAACAGAGTGGCCTCTTGGAGCTGTCAGGGACCCCATTTGCTGAATAATAGATGGAACTCCCTTACCTTTTATTCACTTTAACCTCCCACGCATTGTGGGTCCATGGGAATTCTGTGCCCACGTACATCTAAAATGCTATGTGCAAATGGGGTGGCAAAGAATGGCAGACATGCATATTGCATGTGTCTTCTCTGCTCATGCACATGGTCCATTGTCCCATTAGACTACACTTACAAAACATGACTTCAAAGATAAAATTCTTAAGATAGTGACAACCAACCATTAAGCCAAGCAGGGGTGAGCACAGGGTTCTTTGCAACTCTGCACAGATAACACACCCATGAATCCGGCCCTGGGTCTCAATAAACTAAATCAAACTATTTAAATAACCAAAGGTGACTGAAAAGTTCTGCAAAAAGATGAAGATATGGTTAAGGAAACCCACTGCTCAGAAAGAAAGGGCATTCTACAGAGAGCAGTGGCAACAGTCATTAAGAAAAAAAAAGAAAAAACAGAAACCATTTCAAATGTCTTCCCTACAATTTATTACCACTCAATTCAACCTATCACATATGTAAAACTCATTCATTTTTAATGGTTTTATAGTATTCCATTGTCTGATTGTACCAGTCCCATATTAACATTTAAGTTCTTTCCAATTTTCAGTAGGACTTTCATGACTATTCTTGAACACTTACTTGATTATTTTCTTAAGATAAATTTCTAAGAGTAGAATTGCTGAGTCAAACAAGATGCATGTTTTAAATTTTTATACTCATTGCCAGTCTGCCTTTTAAAATGGTATACTAGTTCACTACTACGATAGTAGTGTATGAGAAAGCCTATTTCTTCATACTCAGCACTGGATATTACCATTCTTTTCCATCTTTGCCAATCTGTATGATGAAAAATGATATATCTGCACATTTCTTGAACTATGGATGAGGATGAGCATTCTTTTTATAGTTATTGTTCAACTTCATTTTTAACATTTCTGAACATTCAAACTCTACTGAACTCCCCTGTCCCATTCTCTATGATAGATCAAAGAAAAAAAGGGAATTGAAGCAATATTATTATTTCCTAACAAAATGAGTGCTAACAATAACAGCCAACATTTACTAAGTGCTTACTATATACCAAGCACTTTGTACACATTTCTTTTTAAATTCTCACTATCTCATTTAAACAAAAAAAAAATCTTTAGGACAATTATTATCTCCATCTTACAGAAGAAAAAAACAGCAATTTGGAAAGCTTAACTAACATATGTAGCAGAGTAAGGACTCAGTGGAAACATAGATCTACCTGAAGCCAAAGTCTGCTATACAACTACGTTTCTAAATTCAATATGCTGTTTTTAATTTTCATATTTATATGGCAACCAGTCCTGTATCTGGTTGAATTAGAGCATAAAATAATCCTTAGCCACAGAATGACATTGTCTAATACCTAGCAAACCCTGAGGATATTAACCAAAAGGAAGAATGTTACCCAAACTCTATCTGTCTGGCCAGGAGCTGAAAGCAACTAGGAAAGCTGAGTATGCATCACTCATCTTGAAGCCTCATAAAAGAAGGGAAATGGTATTTGCAAGTCCAATTTCTGAATGTTTGAGGAAGCCTTGCAGGAACACTGCAGTGAGGAGTTAAAATGAGGGCCCTGAGAGGGGATGTGGATAATATAGTGTGTGGGGTTCTCCACTGCAGGGTATGTAAATACTTCACACACTAATTCAATTACATTTTCAAATTATGCAGGAAGACTGATTTAAGCAACAGTTCACACCGATGCCCCATCGCCCATGTATGCATGCAGGAGAACAGAGTTAAGAGACCTGGGTCGACCTTAACTCTGTATTTCTTGACTTTTATGGGCATAAGTTGGAACTTTAATGTTTTATTAATGTCAAGTTTTTGGAGTTGGTATTCAAAATGTTTCAAGCAAAGATATGACAGATCTCAAATACCTGGAACCTGTTCACATTGGCAGGTAGTAAAAAATAAGTCCATTATCTTAGACAAATTACTGACCAAAGAACTCAGTGGGATTATTTTGCTTAAATTTTATGTAAAGGATTATGACCCCTAAAAAAAGTAAAACATTTAACTTGCAATTATTTACACATTGGCATGGATAGTGTGTATACTTATGAACTTTTGAAAGTCCATGTTCCAATGTATAACTAAATACATTCTTAAATTGATGATCTTCAACAAATGGAAAATAAGGAACTATAAATAAGATTTGCTCAAAGCACAAAGGAAATGAGCTAATCCTTGCAACTGCCTCAGAAAGTCAAGAAATTACAGTGTCTTCCTTTTTATTCATATCATGTATTGATTTATGTAAGAAGTCCTTTCCAAAACCTTAAGGCACTGATTGTATTTATTATTTTCTAGGAGAAAATTCAAAGATGAGCCAAAGTTGCAATTTTCAGTAATAAAAACTTTTATGTCACACTGGTTCTCTTCTATTTCAAAAGGTTTATCCTCTGGAAAATAGTGAGATTTATGCAATAATTTTCTGAGGGGAGAGGGTGGAGTTACATTGAGAGTTTATTTTAGCTTTTTTGCATCTGAATAAATAAATGTATTTGCTGACATGTATTTTCCTTAAAAATATTATTCAGTGGCAGATTCCCCTTTTGAAAGGCTAAGGATCGATGTGCTATAAAAATTTTAATCAGATTGTGGGGAGAGAGATCCAAGATGGCCAATTAGCAGCAGCTCAGGATTGCAGCTCCCAGTGAAGGCGCAGGGAGTGAGTGGACGCCAGACTTCCAGACGAATTTTTGTTGCCCAAGGACCAGCAGATTACCAGCGGAGGAGCCCCACGGGTCGCCAGCATGACACTTTTGGCCGACGCGGCTATTTTGCCAGCGTCCCGGTGTGGTGGTTCTCAGTGCGGAGTATGCAGGACTGGGTGCCCTTTGCGCTGGCATTTGGAACTCCAGGAAGGCAGAGTCACCCATTCAGCTGATTGAAAAGGGGACTGAAGTGGGGAGCCAGACCAGGAGATTCCTGGGCAGAAAAGCACCAGGAATCTCAGCGTGGCTATTTCAGCCAGCTTGGTGGCTGCACGGGAAATTGCATAGAACCCAGCACACTTCTGGCGGGTGACTGGGGCACCTGGGAGAGAATCGACCATTCAATTAGGAAAAGAAAAAAAGGGGGCTCAGAGGCAGGGAGCCAGGTGATCGGGCTCAGCTGGTCCCATCCCCACAAAAAAACACAGCAATTGGAAATGCTGACAGTTGAGAGTTTCACAGCAAGCACAGCTAAACCCGGGAAGGGCCAGCTCTATTGGGGAGGGGCGTCCACCTAAGGAAAACAAAGAAACAGAAATAACATCATCACCAACAAGCTGGACATCCACTCAGAGACTTGATCTGAAAAGTCAGCAATTACAAAGATGACAGGTGGATAAATCCACAAAGATGGGAAGAGACCAGCACAAAAAGGCTAAAAACACCCAAAATCAGAATGCCTCTCCTCCTTCAGGGGATTGCCACTCCTTATCAGCAAGGGAACAAGAACTGATGGAGAATGAGTGTGATGAATTGTCAGAATCAGGCTTCAAAAGGTGGATAATAAGAAACTTCTGTGAGCTAAAAGAACATGTTCTAACCCAATGCAAAGAAACTAAGAACCTTGAAAAAAGTTTGATGAAATGCTAACAAGAATAGATAATTTAGAGAGGAATATAAGTGAATTAATGGAGCTGAAAAACACAATACGAGAACTTCACAAAGTATGCACAAGTTTCAACAGTCAAATTGACCAAGCAGAAGAAAGGATATCAGAGGTCAAAGACCAACTCAATGAAATAAAACAAGAAGACAAGATTAGAGAAAAAAGGGTAAAAAGGAATGAGCAAAGTCTCCAAGAAATATGGGTCTATGTGAAAAGACCTAATCTACATTTGATAGGTGTACCTGAATGTGATGAAGAGAATGAAACCAAGCTGGAAAATATTCTTCAGCATATTATTCCGGAAAACTCCCAACCTAGCAAGGCAGGACAATATTCAACTCCAGGCAATACAGAGAACACCACGAAGATATTCCTCAAGAAGAGCAACCCCAAGGCACATAATCGTCAGATTCACCAGGGTTGAAATGAAAGAGAAAATGCTAAGGACAGCCAGAGAGAAAGGTCCAGTTACCCACAAAGGGAAGCGTATCAGACTTACAGCATATCTCTCGGCAGAAACCTTACAAACCAGGAGAGAGTGGGGGCCAATATTTAACATCCTTAAAGAAAAGAACTTTCAACCCAGAATTACATATCTAGCCAAATTAAGCTTCATAAGTGAAGGAAAAATAAAATCGTTTGTGAACAAGCAAGTACTCAGAGATTTCGTCACAACCAGGCCTGCTTTACAAGAGATTCTGAAAGAAGCACTTACACATAGAAAGGAACAACCAGCATCAGCCATTCCAAAAATATACCAAAAGGTAAAGAGCATCAACATAATAAAGAATCTACATCAACTAACGGGCAAAACAGCCAGCTAGCATTAAAATGGCAGTATTAAACTCACATATGTTAATATTAATCTTAAATTTAAATTGACTAAATGCCCCAATCAAAAGACACAGACAGGCAAATTGGATAAAAAGCCAAAACCCATCAGTATGCTGCATCCAGACCCATCTCACATGCAAGGATACACAAAGACTCAAAACAAAGGGATGGAGGAAGATTTACCAACCAAATGGAGAGCAAAAAATAAATAAATAAAAGGCAGGAGTTACAATTCTCACCTCTGATAAAATAGACTTTAAAGCAACAAAGATCAAAAGAGGCAAAGAAAGACATTACATAATGGTAAAAGGATCAATGCAACAAGAAGAGCTAATGATCCTAAATATATATGCACCCAATACAGGAGCACCCAGATACATAAGGCAAGTTCTTAATGACTTATAAAGAGACTTAGACTCCCACACAATAATAGTGGGAGACTTTAACATCACGTTGTCAGTATTAGACAGATCAACAAGACAGAAAATTAACAAGGACATCCAGGACTTGAACTCAGACCTGGAACAAGTAAACTTAATAAACATTTACAGATCTCTCCACCCCAAATCCACAAAACATACATACTTCTCAGTACCACATCACACCTACTCTAAAAGTGACTACACAATTGGAAGTAAATCACTCCTCAGTAACTGCATAGCATTTCACAGGTTTAAATGAAATATTGGTTGGATGCTTGTTTGTTATTTTCCTCCCTTATTCCTTCCTGTCTCCATTGTTAAACACAATTATTGGCATAAAAGAGGTTTTTCATACCCATTTTTAGACTGCATTCTAGCCTGGGCAACAAAGCAAGACTCCCGTTTTCTCTCTCTCTCTTTCTCTTCCTCTTTCTTTCTCTCTTTCATTCTTTTTTTCTCCTTTCTTTCTCTTTTTTTTTCTTTCAAAAAAAAGAAAAAAGAGAAAGGACAATTGGCCACACTATTAAAATTATTATAAATCCAAGAGAAAATGACCAACAATATAATTGGGAAAAGATTAGGAAATAGGAATAGAAGACAATTCTAATCTCAATAAACATATGAAAAGATGTTCAATCCTATTAATAGTTGGTGAAATACAAATTAAAATCATGATAATCTACAATCTCACACAAAAAATTTAATCAGATTGTTACCATTAATGAGTGTTAACACATTTACTCAGTGTTACTTCTGTTTTTGCCAACGTTTATATGACTTGCTTTACCTCTTTCCCAATTCATTTGCAATTTTCACAGGTTTTATCATGGAGATTTTTATTTTTCTAGAAGCCAAAGATTTTAGGTTACATGTTTCCATATTCATAAATGTCTTGACTATGAAGAATAAAGTGAAAAGAGATTTAAACTGGGCAAAAACACTGCTTATAAAACAGTCATTCAGGAATAATCATATCAACTAAAGCAACTGTTTGTGCAAAGACAAAAGGGGCCAAATCCTATCCTTGGATGTGCACACACAGCTCCTATTAGTCGCTGAAAACAGTTACGTGAGTGTAGCCAAGGACAGTGTTTAGCCCAATTTGGTCTAATTTATCCAGATCACTGCAGCCATGAAAGATAAAGACAGATTATAAGACATTTTGCATGTCAGTACAGTAGTATGCTTTATATTTTTCTAATCCCTAGGGTTTCCTTGATCAAGCCAAATGTCAGTGACTGCATCTGAGAAGTTTGAAAAGTATAGGGAATATATACTTTGCAATGCTACTTGCCATAGTTGGCAGCCCTATATCAGAGGATGCCATTCTTTCAGTGCTGGGGGCCAAACTGTAGCAAATTAAATTTACCAAAAAGAAACAGCCTTAGTCATATGCATACAAAAATAAATGCTAAGACAGAAATAGAAGAACATTTGCTTTAAACAATTTTTTAAATATCAATCAAGAGATATTGAATTGTGCTTTACTCAAGAATGGGACCATAAGTCATGGGACTGGCTTTGTATAAGCCTGTGCTGAGAAGATTGGTGAAAGGGGCATCAATTCCCCTGCCAAATTGTTGCTTCTATGCACTATACATATCTTGACTATCAAATAACCTATCTTTCTTATACAATATTGTATAATTATAATGGAACCACCATCCCCCTCTTTTTTCTTTCACTGATATTTCACAGAGAGAAAGAAAAAAATGATTTGGCAAACTGCTTTGTAAGTCCACGTCAAACAGCACACTGCCAAATATGTTTTGTTTATGCAGTTAATGGATACCCAGGAATATTTGCTCTTATGGTAGACACTTATTTGACACTTCTTATTCATTGGCAACTTTTGAATGCTTCTTGTCTGCCTCATGTGCCTGGCAACCCAATCCAGGGCTTTTTACATGAGTAAAATTCCTATTGATGTCAACAAAATACTTGACATGACTAAGGCCATCTCAAAACTTTTGGGGACATGTCAAGAACAGATTAAGAGAGAAAGAAAGATTTATGAGTAATCTGTCAAATTTCACAAAATGTAAGCTGATATTTTATGCAAATGTTATACCATTCTTTAGAAAAAGGAGAATTTCAAATTCTATAAATCTGACATGCTGATAGAATGTGTGTGTGTGTGTGTGTGCAGGGAAGGGAAGGGAATACACACATGTGTGCATCACAAAATTATACTATGTGCTCAGACCTGTTTGGTTTAATCTATAGCAGTAGATCTCCAAATGGCTTAACAAGCTAAAAAAAAAAAATAAAGAACAAAAATGTTTAAGTTTTTGGCCAAAATAAAGCAACTGAATATGGTTTTAAATTGCCCACACTATACTTTGTTCTTTTCTGGAGATGACAATGAATTCAACATGATCATAAAATTCCAGAGGAGCTATGGATTAATAATGATGCTCGCAGCACAATGGGTGGGAGGTTCGGGGAGACTGCAGTAAAAATATCAAGTTATATATTCTTTCTTTTTCCCCTAAGAGAAGTAACATCCAAGGGCCTACATGGTTATCTTCTTTCTCTCCCCTTGAATTTGCAAAAGTTGATTGGAAAAGTCTGCTTCTGGTTTTAGGCTGAAGTTGGTCATCCAGAGCATGGATAACTGCAAGACAAAGGTCTGTGATGCACAGCTTGTGAAACAGGAACTAAAATCAGTGAAGATGATATACTGGGAATTTTATACTCCAAAGGCACGGGAGTCAGACACAGTTTCAGGAAGTAAAGGGTTAACAATCCAAAGTCAAACCAAAGAAGGCTGAGAGTTCAAGAAATTAGGTTGTCTGCAGAAGAGTGTTTGCCTCCTCTGAGACATCAGCCATTAGCATCATTCCAAATCATTGTTCCTTCACTGCTTCTGCTTTTTGCTGGGGTTGTGTAGCCCTGGAACTACAGGCAGAAAAGGAATTAAAGGACTCTTCTGCTTATTACAAGGACAATTGTGTTGACATTATCAGGTCATTTTGATGGTGCCACTCCAATGAGTTGAACAATTTCATCACTCTGAGGCAGTCTCGTAAAGGTCATCGTCAGGTAGAAGACTGAATTACAGTGGCGAATTACATGACAAAGAATATGGACACCTGGAATTTTCTTTATCCACTCTGGGGCTTGCATATTTTTTTGTCAGTTTCTCAGTCTGTGCATTGAGATTAATAATTAATGTACTAAAGTATCTTGGGCTTCAGGGGGAAAGTTTGAGAATTGTGTAGATAAAAGTGCTATTGTTTATAAAAACAACAATACTAGCAATACTAGCTTCCACATATTAAATACAAACCATGTGCTCAATATTGTACTATGTATTTCATATAATATTTTATAGGCATATAAATTCTAGGAAGTGGGTTTATTATCCAAGTCATATGGATTTTTTTAATTATGGGTTCAGAAAAAGTAAAAAAATTTCCCCAGTACATACAAATAATTCAAGGTAGAAGTGGCACAGTTGTTACACTTGCATAAAAACTGGACTCCAGTTTTGTGCTTATCAGCTCTGGGGTTATTATGGAGCCAGGGTCAAATCCTCACCAAGAAGAAGGTTGGTTTTTATTTGTATGTCCACCTTTTCTAAAAGTCATCAGTAAGATTCCTGGTTTTATGAACACAAATTTGTCTGTTACCTTGTCTCAGTGCCCTCATGATTACAAGTGCTTTCATCTCCTTATAACACTAGGTGTCATAGATATCTTGGTTTCTGTTTTTGTTTCCCTAAAAAAGAAGAAGAAATGGATAAATACTCACGATACATTTGTATCCCCAAATGAAGCTGAATTGAAATTGGTAATAAATGGCCTCTCAAATATTGTTTTCATTTGCTAGTGCTATATTGAATAACTGACAATTTCCTCATCTTTATTCTCAAACAAGCTCAATGATATTGGTGTTCTGAGCATTGAATGAAAGGAAGACAAGTCCAGATTTTACAAGATTGGCAATTTGTATTCATATCCTGATATTCTTTGGGAACTCATGAGGGCCTCAGTACACCAAACAAGGTGATAATACAAAAGCAAAAGAACCATTAACTATTTCTTGTATCACCAGATGTTCCCAATATTCTATACAACAAACTGGGACTTTGTCAGTTGAATTTTTAAAGACATCCTTGAAACTTTCTCTTTAGACATTTCTTTTCCTTATGCTAAACATTTTGAAAAAAGAAAACTCACTAATGTTTAATTGAAATATTTTTCCAACTCTATCTGCCTCTATGACCTACATCCCTGCTGAGTCAAACTGGTCAAGGCCATCTCTCCTTCAGCCCTCCAAGGCTGCTATGTTAGACCGTTCTTGCATTGCTATAAAGAAATGCCAGAGGCTGAGAAAGTTATAAAGAAAAGACATTTAATTGGCTCATGGTTCTGTAGGGGGTACAAGTGTTGGATGAGCATCTGCTCAGCTTCTGGTGAGGGCCTCGGGAAGCTTACAATCATGGCAGAAGGGAAAGGGGAGCAGACACATCACATGGCAAGAGAGGGAGCAAGAGAGAGAGAAAGGAGGGGGCCAGGCTCTTTTAAACAAATGGCTTTCACATGAACTCACTCATACTAAAGGGACAGCCTTGAGCCATTCATTAAGGATCTGCCCCATGATTCAAACCTCTGCCCCATGATCTGCCCCACCTCCAACATTAGGGATTACATCTCAACTTGAGACATGGAGGGGCAAACATCCAAACTGTATCAGCTCCATTTCAGGAAAAGAGAAAAATCAGTATCTGAAGCTCTCTGAGCATATGAGAAGAGCATTTGGTTCATATGAGAAGAGATCACCACCCCCATCTCTCCTCTTTTTGCCATTTTACTCCTTTGTCTGCCAAAGTACACAGCAACAAGAAGTTCCAAGAAGACAGGAACCTGGCATGCCTTATCCAACATCCTATTCCTAGTGCATAGAATAGTGCCTGAGAACCTGACAGATGCTCATTAAATATGTATTAAATAAAAAGTCATATCTGAATATGGGGGCTATCAAGGAATTTTGATTATCCAAAATGAAAAGTTCTGCTTCTCTATTCCTCAGGATCAGATATCATAAGTGCTTGGCATGATTACAGTAGGTTCACACTGCCTCCTCTCTCCTTCCTCAAGCTAAAAACTTTTCTCTATAATTGTTTCTGGTCACAAAATCATATATGTATGTTTTGCACCATTCGGACATTCTTATCCAGGCATCTTGGCTATGGAAGACTGATCCTTTCCCCATTCAACACAGTAGGTTCAGGCAGAAGGGTGGAAAGGTTAAAAAAAACAAATCTAAAACTTCAGTACATAACAATGATAGATATAAGATAAAATTACAGGGCACTTATCGCGAAAAAATTATGCCCAACACTACTGATTAACTTACAATATGACATTATAGTGGTGTCTAATGTCTTATATAACTTTTCCCAATTTAAAATAGGAATGTAATAAGTAGAATTCCTAAAATGTCCCATTCTAATCTCCAGACTGTGAATATGACAAAATATCATGCCCATAAATATATTACATCACATGGCAAAAGGAGCCTTGTAGATGTAATTAAGGTTACTGATCAGTTGACCCTAAAATTAAGAGATTACCCTGGATTATACCAGTGGCCCCAATGTAATCATATGAGTCCTAAAAATCTGAGAGCACAGTCAAAAGGGGAAATCTGAGAAAATCAAAACAAGACTTGCCATTGCTAGTTTGAAGAGGAAGGAGGCCAGGTGAAGAGAAACGTGGGTGGTCTTTAGCAGCTAACAGCAGCCCTCAGCTGACAACCAGCAAGGACAGAGGGACTTCCATCCTATAACTGCAAGGAACTGAATTTGGCCAACAGCCAAATAACCTTGGAAAGGAATCTTTTCAGGGCTTCCATATAAAAGCCTAGTTTAGCCAATATCTTGATTTCAGCTTTGCTATATGCTGAACATAGAACCCAGTGAAGCCATCTTGGACTTTTGATCTATAGAAACTGTGAAATAATAAATTTGTGTTGCTTTAAGCCTCTAAGTTTGTGGTAAATTTTACAGTAGTAATAGAAAGCTAATAAAGGAATGATAGAGTATCTGGCTTCACATTTTTAAAAATAAATATTTATAAAGAGTTTAAAAAGAATAAATTGTCACTTGCAGGGTGTTTTTTAATATTCAAACTGGGAAGCATTCTCTATGGTTCTATAATGAATGGAAGAATGAGAGGGGTGGAGAAGATAATCTGACAGAGCTATGGTCTAAAAATTAATATCTAACATTACCCAGGGAAACTAAGTCACTCAGTCAACCAGCATTGATAGCTTATCTGTTATCCACAAAGCATCAAGCTGAGCAATGGAGACACAGATTAATCAAACAGGGTCCTAGTTACAGACCCTATAATATAACAGAAAGATAACATAAATGTGAGAAATGCTATATTTTTATGGGTAAGTATGCCAAATGGGATAGAAAGGAACTGAACATAATAGAAAGGGATAGTTCAATCCATTACCAAGTCTCTTACATCATTGTTCTTTGATATCAATAAAACCCACTGCTTATATTTACCTCTATATATTACCACTCTACGAGATCAGATCAAGGCCACTTTGCCTAGATTTCTGCCACAGCCTTTTAACCAAACTTCCTGCCACCACCCTTACCATCACCTAATTCATTATCACAGCAATGAGAGTGATATTTCCAGAATATGACTGTGATGATGTCACTCCTCTGTATAATATTAACATTTTTCAGTAGTTTCTCATTGCCTTTATACAATTTCCAAACTCTTTAAAATGGCTCATGTGGCCTTCCATGACCTGGTCCCTGCCTCCTGTCCAGACCTATTTCTTACAATACACACCCAAACCCTGTGTTCCAATCACACTGAACTCCTTGAAGTTATATGAACATTACTGTCATCTCTCCTTTGAATTTTGGTAGAATTGCTCCTTCTTCCTGGAACTCTCACCCTTGGCCCCACACGACCTAGATGGTTCCTAAACATCCCTCACGCTCCATCTAGAAATAAGTCCTCTTTGATCCCCACAAACATCGGAATGAGTATTTTCTATATGTAGACTTTATATCATGAATTGTATTTGCCTATTTACTTATCTTTCTTCTACCCTACATTATAATTATCTGTGGGGGCAGAGACCATGTTCCACTTCCCTTTGTTTTTCAAGAATCAGAGTAGTAGATAATCAGTAAAAATATGCATACTGATGGAAGGGAAGGGAAATGGAAAGAGAGAAAAGAAAAGAGATGTGTGCTTCTATAGATGAGTCTGTAGGCAGAAGCAAAGAAAGTCCAAGGAGATAGCTTGGAGCTGCTATAGTCTCTGTAAATTATAAAGTAAAGGTAAAGGCTGAGAATGAGGGGCATGAGAATAATCGCATGAGTTTAAAGGTTTCAAACAGCTGCCTCAAGAGGAACTCTAGAGGAAGTCCATCGGGACATGTGAAAGGATTGCCAAGCTGCATTGAGAGCCCAGTCAAAGTTAGAGAATTAAAGAATAATAATTACTTTTCCTGAATCCTCATTTCCATACAGATCCAGAAAATGTTGCCCTGCTTGCATATGTTGTTGCTTCCACAAAAGAAACTAACTTTGAGAGAAAGAAAATCCAATTGAATTTTTTAAAATAACTTCTGTAGTAAAATGGTTTTGCAAGTGTCTGTGGTTGATTTCCAAATACTAGAAAGTCAAACATTTTTGTAAATCACAACCACGTGTGTTTTATACTTACATGTGTTTCTACCTTTTTGCATTTGGTTTTTAAAAAAAATTATAGGTGGGGGTAAAAACGTCAGCCAACAGAGTTTTGTAGATCACACAGCCCCATGCAATTAAGGCGCCATTGTTAATTTTCAAATTATCATAATCCATTTGAGAATTTAAGACAATTCAAAAAACAATTATGAAAAGTGAATTGGGCAATCAACTGAGATGAAATTCAGCCCAGAGAAACAAAACGTTGAGAAAAAAAAAATCCTAGAATATGGGAAGAATGAAAGGCATATGGAAGTGACTGTGTGGAGATGGTCTTTAAAGGCCAAGGTTGCTTGACAAGAAGGTGGTAGGGGTTTGTTTTACGCTGAATGGGATTTAGCTGTTTCTCTAAGTGTAGCAGATTTGGCTTTTTCATTTTTAAGTTGCATAGTAAAAATGTTTAGGTCTACCCAGATGCACATAGATATAGCTGTATGTTGTTTACCTAAGACTACCATATAGCAGCAAATAAACAAAACCAGTCCCCACAGACATTATGGAGCAGCTTGCTGCAAAACAGAATTTCCATTGCTTATTCTGATTCTATGAGGGAAAATTAATTTGTGAGGCATCTAAATAAATAATTTTACCCTAAATCTACAAGTTCAAGTTATCATACCCTATAATTTTTAATTTTTGAACTTGAAATAATATAGGTAAGAGGATCATCTTCAAACAACCTAAAAACACCCAGGTATACTCTGTAGAAGGCCACACTAATGTGTTCTAAATTAATGTTTAAAAATTCTTGCTCCCTGAAATTTTATATTCCACACAAGCAAATATGCCCATGGAGAGGAATCAAATATTATTACATGATGGCTCCTGTCCTTCTAAATTCTTCTTGCTAAACTTCTATTCTCCTCTAAGCCATTTCCTCTTCTTCCAGTCATCATTCTGTGCTTTTTAAGGCATCTGCCAAGATTCGTCAGCTGCTTTCCTTGATAAATCACAAACCATCATGATTTTTCTCATGGTTCAAATTCCCTCTGAACTCATTCATTCATTCACTTCCTTACTCATGCATCGTGTCGCTGTACATCTACCATATGGGACCTTTCAGTGTTCTCCATTCAAAGTGCATTTATTCTATGCCTCCTTAGGGTCCTGGACCTATGCTAGGCACCATAAAACTTATAGGAAGAAGTAAGTATATGTAATGATTTGTTTCTTTCAAAAAGACTTAAAGCAACCAGCTTTCAAAAACGAACTACAGTACGGTAACATGACATACAAAATAAAAGAAAAAAGTCGAGCAATAAAATAAGAAATTTATATCAAAACTCTCTGCCGAATTTCTAGCAGTTACAAAGGGGAAATTAAATAGGTCACGAAGCCCTCATTCTCTAGTAAAAGAAATGCTATTTCTTAGAAAAAAGATTGAGCAAGAATAACAAAAACATGGCAATGCTGGTACTGCTAACGCCACAGCCTCAGAATCATTCTTTACAGAGCATACCAGTGAGCAACTACTAATTCATCAGAGATGCCACTCAAAAAACAAATTCTTCTCATTATCTCTTGTATAAATGAATTTTTTCCCTCAAGAATTTTCTCATTTGAAAATGATAATAAAGCATGCATACCTGTAAAAATTGGAGAACATTTTAAAGCTAAACTGTGTGATGCTAGTTAATTATTTTGGATACTTCTTTGAACCCCCACTAGCATTGAACATATTCCTTGCCCATGGTGTTCACATAAAAAAAAAACAAAAAAAACAAAAAAAGCATTGCCTGGTTAACTTATAATCCAACAAGATTTCAGAGACAGAGGACTCTGGTAGTGAAAAATCTTCCTTGCAGAGGACGAATGGAAACCCAGCCTAAAAGATGAGCATTTGTTGAATGAGTGAACTAAGATCTTGAATCAGTTAACTTTTTAGAAGGGATCATTTTTAAAATCAGAATAAATTTTGAATCTATACTCTTGCATAGCGACTTCTCCATATAAGGTGCATTTTCCCAATAATTGTTTGTTCATTTTATACTGAATTCTGCCTTCTTCTGCTTTCAGGCTTTAATATGTTAAAAATACATAGCTGCTGTAAATCTGTTGGCCTTTGTAGCCACACAAGAAAGTAGGGGGCAATTTGTTGATGCCCTCCACTTTGTCTTCTTGAGATCCACAAGAGTTTTGTCATCTAAGGAAGCAGAAGTTCCTTATAAGTTTAAGAGTATAAGGAGCCATTTTAATTGCATCAATAATCCACTCAACAGCATCTACTGGATTTTTCTACTAAATCAGCCTTCAGTTTTCGTCTCCAAAAAAAAGAAAAAAAAAAACACTTCATTCTCATTTCCTTCCCGTTGCTAGTAGTTAGAGGTTACAATATGCAAACGCATATATGCTGTAGACCCCCCAAATCGGCAAGTACTCAAAATTGTGTGCAAAATATGAATAAAATATTGATTTCATTAAAAATGTTAAGGACTACTTAATTCAAAAACATTTTATATGTTTGCATATTTATTTCTGAATTTGCATATTTGTTTGCATATAACTTGTAAAGATGAATGTTAATTATACTTTAAAATCATTTATAAATTGTAACTAAGAATGTTGTATGAATTTTTAAAACTGCCAAATTCTCAAGTACCACTAATTATAAAGTGTCATGTAAAGTACACTAGAGCAGACTTCATATTGAAAAAATATTGAGATCTTGACAAATAGAAAAGCAAAATTATTAACTGTGCTTGCTGATTAAATGATACCTCAGGCAAGTGAAACTTAAGTGACACTCTATGCTTTTCCAAAGCATCCATTTACCTCCACTGAATTATGACGAGAAACTCATACTACTAGCCAGACAAATATTTTACCCGGTACCTCCACATTATCCCACGTTTAAATGTGAGCTTCTGAGAATTATTACATATTTTTGTTGTACATATTCTGAAAATGACAAAGAATAAGTAAATAGGAATTATAATAAGCAGTAAGACTACTTCAGCAGCACCCTGTGTCAAATGAGGTGAGCTGAGGCGATCTGACTGTGCACTAATTGGATTTGTAAAATGATTCAGAGCAATTTAAAAAGCATTTACACAAGGTCAGATCTGAACTTGTTTCTAAAAAGAACCATAGAGAAGAATGAAATGTCCAAGTAATTACACTGGACTTGTAGATCTAACACTGTATCTATTAAATTGGGCATGAAATTGGACTTTTTTTAAAAGTACAGTAGGTCTTACACTATAAATCTCTAACAATTTTCTATATTTTTGATAAAATGTTTAATTATACTAAGCACAGATATCTCATAGAAAGGAACTATTGCGCATGTACCATTTTTCCTAAATTAGCAACTACTGTAAGCTAATTTCTTTCTGAAATTTTGTAGAGTTTCAACATATTGAAAATTGGCTGACTTGGTTTCATCTTATTCCAATATCTAGTCTTGCCAATAGAAAGAGACATTGTTATCACTTTCTCCTCCACCACCACCATGCCCCCTGACTCTCTTAATTTAGGGTTGATTTGTAAATGTCTTACTATAAAATAATTCATGCTAGATTATTCTATGTTTTTATATTATCTGTGTCCTATCTGAATCCATACTAATATAATTAGAGATAAAGTCGACATTGAAATAACAAGTAGCTCTTAAAGTTCCATGCATGTTAAGTAGCATTTACTGTGCTGGCAGAACAGAATTTAGATCTCGAAAAATAATTTGATATTAAAAGACAAAAGTAAACAAATTAGACTGTAAGTTTGTTTTTCCCCCTGGGTATTAATCAGCTCTAGTAAACCTTGTATTGTAGTCTTCAAATCTGCATTAATCAGAATTTAAGTTTTGAAAGTCAAAAGGAAAAAAATTGTCTCCCTCTGGTGGGGAATATAACAAGTTTTTCTTTCCATTTTTTCCTGCAGTCAATCTCAGCTAAGTTTCATGATGCTTTAAAAGACTAGACTTGGAGAATCAGTTTATCATCTTTTGAACAGATTTTACTATCTTTTGACATAATCAACACTCAGAAAATCCAAATTCAAAAGTCATTTTTACTTCTTTTGCTTTTTTTCCTGAATAAAAGGATAAAAGAAGGAAAATATAAAGCCAACATCAAGAAGTAGAAAAGTTCTGTTTTACATGAAATACTCAGCTCTAAATGGATTGGGGAATAAAAATTTTATTTTAGAATCTGTTAGTTTTGAACTTACACCCCTGAATAAACTGTTTCAGAAACAGAAAGTCCTAGAAGACCATCCCACACTCCGTTCACCCAGATGTCTGTCAAGAGTTTCCCAGCTTCTCTCCTTTCTCTGCAAAGCCAAAACACTTTCCCATAACCTCTATTATATCACCTATTGCCTTACAGTGTGACTCTTGTTTGTGTGTCAGTATCTTCAGTAAGACTATGAGCCTCTCAAAGAGAGAGATCCTGCCTTATACATCTCCAGTCACTAGTATTTAGCTTGGTCTTTAGCACAAAGAACTTACCTCTGTAGCAGGAAGTGTGAGCTTTCAGAATACAACCATGGAGAAGATACACTGGTTTCCTGCCTTCATGAAACTATAATCTAATGGGGAAAAAAATGGATTGATCTGGAGTACCTTTTACCATGGAAACAATAATATTAAATAGCAACTAACTACTAAGCCACAAAAGCCTATACAATTTATATTGGAAATGAGTTATATTGAAATGAGTTAAAATTTCTCTTCAGGCAGATTCATCCCTTAAAAGTTCTACAGAGTTGTTCTCACTGTGATGTGTAGAAAGAATTTTGAACTACGAGTTTGTATGTCTGGAACCATTAAGTAAACAAACAGGTACTGATTACCTACCACGTGTCAGGCACTGTGCTAAGCCATGGAAGCACATTCTGGTCAGGAAATCCAGGGAATAAATAAGTAAACAAAATTTTTTAAGCTGAGAATAGCTTGTATTTTGTGCTATGAAGGAAAAAAATAAGGTGACAGAGGATGGAGTATTATCCATTGGTGTTTGAGCAGGAAACAGATTTTATACTCAACGAGGTAATTGATGAGACTTTAATAAAGGGACTTTTTAAAAGGTGTAGACAGTATTAAGGTAAACCAATAAGGGAAAGCAAAACACCTTAGAACTAGTAAAAGTGGAAAGTCATTACTACCCTTAGGCCATAGTAGAGAGGAAAGGAGCAGTTATCAGAACACAAAGAAAAAAACTATAGGTAAAGGAAAGGATCTTCCAACAGGAACTCTGAGTTTCAGTATCAAACATAGCCACCAGTGACTTGCAGTCTGGGCCTGGAGGGTAATAAATGTGTTGATCTCTCTCTCCTCCTGTCTGCCAGTACCCTGCCAAGTCTCCCATTGGTCAAACCCAACCAGAAGCCAGAAGGCAATGGAGCCTTCTGCTGCTTTCCTTAAAGGTCAGCTGAAAGAGGCTCTAAAGAGGGACAAATGGAGAATAGCAGTACAGAGAATTATGAAGTCATCCAATGTTGGAAGAGGTGACATTGAAGCCAAAACACACATAGATTTGTTTTTAATGGGGACTAAAGCAAGTAGAAGTTTTGAAACAGGAAACGTCTTGGTGGCCTAACTCTACAACCAACTAGAAACGTAATGTTGTACCAGTCACTTCACATTTTCAGCTACATCAGTAAAATGGACAGATTGGACTATGATGATCTCTAAGTTCCTTTTCATCTTAAACCATTTGGAATTCTCTTTGAATTTCATAATTCTACTTCCTCTTAATATCCCCTCCCATGATGCTTCAATAGTATGAGGATAAATTGAATGTTTATAAATTAGGGCTTCACTAGATTTTCTGAGAGTTGACAGTCCCACAAGTAAGGAAGAAGGGAAATGAAAAAACCTGCCTAGGCTTATCTAACAGAGTTTGAAGCAATTTTTTGGCCTATGTGTGAAAGCATATTAGGAGATCTGGCTCATGACACACCCAAAGCTGACACATCTGCATAGAAAATGGTTTAATTGAAATTATCCCAAGAACATGATTTACTCCTTTTGAAAACTTCACCAGAGTTTTTCCATTTTCAGTCAAAACTTATACAAATCACATTTTAAAGCTGGCAAAAGAAAGTTCAAATTACATGGGTTATCTTTTTCTTGCAACTAATATACATCAGAGTTTATTGTGACAGTCACAAGTGAAGTACACTAAATTAAATTATTATTCCCTTCTTAACTGACTCACTGGGTAGAAGTGAGTTCACATCACAGTATATGGGCTGGTCCTGGTCCACATGACTGTACCATCAGAATATAAATTATCACAGTATTTGTGTACTAACTGGATGAAAAGCGGTAATCTTTTTCTTTTTCTTTTTTACTTTTTTCTTGCTTTCATAGAGAGTGGCCTATACATGGATTTCCATGCAATGAGTCAGAATGCAATAGTAGAAGGGATAGACATTTCTCAACCCAAAAACTATTAATTCATTCTCTTATTCATTAATTCCACATTGACTTACTAAATGCCAGTCACCAATGTTTGTGTGTTAAATAGCAAAGAAGAACTAGTACTCTTGGAGCTAATCAGTCTAGTAGGAACTGCCACCACCAGATGTCACTAACTCTACTACTCACCAATAATCCTCTGTGAGTATGGGAACACCTTTTTAACCTTAAAAGGTTTCATATTCACATTTGTCCAAAAATAGGTATGTTATAGTGTTTATTAATTGAAAAAATACTTAATGACACGTGACTGTAAGTTTAATAATCATTTCAAAAACATATTTATTCATAAGAATCTCTACACATATTTGAAAGGAAGTAGTGCATTCATTCAGGAAACACTGTTTTGCCCATTGACAATATATCATGTGCTTATGGAATTGTGAACCTTTAACCATGGAGCCTAACCTCCCCTACCCCCAGAAATCTGCAGACTTCAGGTACAGAGATACTGTGCTGAAGCTTGTGATAACCTAAAACCAGGCTGTGACCTCCACAGTCCCAATGCACTTACTGTATTATGCCATAACAATGATACCATGTTCATACAATGTTATTCTGAATGTTGGTTTCTAGCAATGCTACCTTCTTGTCCCCAAAATCTCACAATTCATATGAAAATAGTTTTCAGATGTTTTAGTTATATCCTCTTTCACATTGCACCACCTTTTTTCCCCAGACATAACTACATGTTGGTGGGAGAAAAGTTGGACTCTTCAAAGAAATCCCATCTTCTTACCATAAAGATGATGGTTTTTGGACAAAGGATGTGTTTCGGATTCCCTTGTTACCTAATATCATTCCTGCCCCCAAAAGACACTTCTCCATAACTCAGCTAAATGGACTCCTATCAGGTCCCACGTCCACCTCACTAGTATGACAGATGTGCCAGTAACTGTCCAAATCCTAAATGAAAATATAATTTAACCTGATGCCAGGATACTCCACCATGCTAAACAATGTGCTGAGAGACAAGACAGAAATTGTCACTAATTCTGATGGGAGAAGAGTTCCCAGAAGGTGCATTTGACTTGGTTGGGCCTCAAAGAGTAAGTATACTTTTAACATATTGTAGAGATAGAAGAGTCACCTAGGGGAAAAAATACTTCTCGAGAAAAAAAAAAAAATGAGAATAGAAGAGTTCTGGAACATAACAAGGAGTCTACGGACTCAGGTTTTTATTTTAGGCAATAATTACTGGCTTAGGCAGTTTAAGAAGTCAATGTGGACCACCGCTTGGTAGCAGAGACGCACACCAGTGAGGGAAAACAGCATCCCCAAGGAGAAGATAGAGGAAAATAAAAAAAAAAGATAAATGGCACAGTGATGACAGAACCCAGGCAAAAATAAACTTTTCCTCTTTCAAACCCTTTGGTACTTTTCATTCTACTCACATGGTACTTATCACAGATTACTTTGCCATCCAGTCCTTTATGTTCTTTTATTTTTTCCTCTACTGGATTGTAACTGAATTCACACAAGGGGCAGCAATGTGATAGTGTAAATAGCAGAGGATTTGTAACCGGACAGTCATGTTCAAAGCTAGCTTCAACACTCCATGTATGTGGCCTCAGACAAGTCTCTCAACCTCTCTTAGTCTCATTGTTTATAAAATATGAATGATAATGCATATTTATGATAAAATGACAAAACAACTCGGGGTTATTTTTAAGATTAAGTGCGTGAAGTAAGGCATAAGAAGTCTAGCACACAGGAGACACACAGCAAGTATGTTTCTTCCTCAATCTTATCTCCATGTGAGAAAATGATTATCTTCACATCTTTCACATAGTTGGTGCTCATTATGGGCTGAGTGCAAAGTAGTTACGTTGCAGCATTGCATTCCAGGTCACCCAGATTACACTGCCTTGAATAATTTGGATTGGTTTGTAGTCTACATGAAGTTTACTCCAAAAATCATTTATGAATCACCTTCAATGACTGGTTCTGCTAGTGCCTAGGACCATAAAGTATGTTCAACAGGGGCCTTGCACTCTGAGTGAGTTATTCCTACCCCTATAAAAAGACTTTTAAGGAAACTAACCAATCATATGGTGAATGGGGTCACTAAACTGGAGTAACAATGTATTTTTAAAGCCAGGTAACTCCTTCATGAGAACGCTTGGTAATGCTATAAGGGCTTTAGACAAAAACTAATATCATAGCTAAAATAAAGAATCTTACAAGAAGAAAATATCTGGTGAGAAAATATTTTATTCTATGCTCACAAAACTGTGTTTGACCTTATTAGTGGATTGGTCCTATAAGTTTGATATGGATGAACAGATTTAAAATTGGTTCAGGGGTGTAATAAAATTCCTGCTTACACACTTCTGTGTAATCTCAGGAGCTGGGAAATGACCACCCCACATTGGAATCCAAGATGAGATTATTTAAGGCATCACCATGCAAGATAGAAGCCTAGAGTAAAGAGCCCCAGTGAGGACCAGCTCAGACAGTGGCCACAAGTCATCTCCTAAGGACAGAATGTCCTGTTATCATACATAGAACAGTATCAAGTGTGACAATAACTGTGGACAAACACAATAATCCAAAGATGCAGAAGAACAGGAAGAGATAACAAAACACAAGCATACCTTAGATAATTGAGACTAAGAGCCTGCTTAATTAGAATCGAATTGGAGTAGCTCAAAAATAAACTGTAAGTAGGTCGAGATTAGGGAGAAACCTTCTCCCTAAACATATTGCCATTGTCACTATGCTCCGTGTTCTCTCCTTTACTACTCTCCAGTGTCTTGACCCATTCCCTCATCCCTTTCTATATCTGTAAGGAGATAATATTTATTAAATCCCTCATATTGGCTGGGCACTGTACAAGGCATTTACACATGGTATCTATTTCACATTACAATTACTCTAAGAATTAAGTACTGGTATTAGACCCATTTTGCAGATGAGGAACTCAAGACTTAGAAAAGTAAAGACCTGTACATATTCATACATAACTAAGTAGAAGGGCTGAAATATGAACTCGGGTCTGTCTGATGACAAAGTCTATGCTCTTAGGTCATTTAAGTTTACCACTCTAACCGTTACTAATATTTTATAAATTGAAGTTTATTAAATTTTAATTTATTATATACTCTCAAAAAAATTTTTTTAATCATTTTAGTCTCAAAGAAATATATTCCAGTGGTAAGGTTTCATCTGAGGTCCAGTGATAACTGGAAGCCAGGGAGATAAAATGAGCAGTAGAAAATTGTCCTAGTTGAATTCAAATTATATCCCATAGGTGGCTAAAGCAGCCAAGTCATAGGGCTAGATGTGAGTCAGAAAGAAAATGTTTTTGAACTTGCAACAGATCTTCAAAGTGGTATGGTTGAAAGAGATTGATAAGGTCAAACAAAAACTATCTCCAACTTAACCTCAAGAAATGGAAAAAAAAAAATGGGAATACACTTCAGAATGAGGATAAGAGCCGGATATACTGGTGCGGAGCTTCCCTCCTCCCTAAAATACATTCTATGACTTTACTATTCATGAGTATAAATGTTGTCTAGGTTATTTCCAGTTTAAAAAAAAAAAAAGCAATTGGCCATATCCTTTTCACCATTTTAATGTTGAGCTATTATAATCTCACATTCCAGTGGCCTTCTAACTGCATGGTTATAGTCTCCTTACACTTACTCTGAAATTGTTTTTCCATTGTTATCTTACATTATAGTCGCATCGTAATGTCATGTTTAAAGGTTCCCCATACACTTGTAATGAAATCGTTTTGCAGTTCAGAATGGCATCATATTGGCACTTTAAGCAGGGTATCCATCACCGTGTATTGATAGTTTTCACAACAAAACACCCTATTTTAGTGACTGTGAAAGTAAATAGCTGTTGCCAGTGATCTGTTCTTCCATTTCAAACTTATATGGTCTCATCTGTTTTATTTTACCTTGCAATTTTCACACCCACTATGGTATAGGCCAAATTTATACTAGTTGCTTTCAAATGAGGACTGTCATTCCATTGGCTCATAAATGTTTATATGACAAGCCACTTATCTGTTTTGGTTTGGCCTTTGTGCAATAGATAATTCCTTACAGTCTGATAATCAATACACTTTGGTCCCTCTATTTGTAAAGCTAATGTAGATAAATCTTCTGCTAATTTTAATCTAGAGGAAAATTATTTGGTAAAGTTTTCAAATGAAATAAACTTAATATCTAAAAGCAACGTGTGCAACTAAAACTTTATAACATACTAACACCAAAGAAAGAATTCTACTTCCAAGGGGTCACACATGAAAAATCTGAGTGGTAATTTAAGGCAAAATTGAGTGAAAGACAATTGAGAAGAGTAAGTGTTATATTATAATTATTATCAAAACCCAGACATTTTAATTTAATTTTTTAAAACATCACTGTCACCCTTTGGTGGTTAAACTTTGAGAGGTGAACGATTTGGTTCAAATCTCCACTTCAGAAATTAAATGTTATTTCACTCACACTTGGAAGTAGGCCAGGATGGGTGCAAGTCTCCTGACAACAGACTTCATTTTCGAGAGCCTTCTATTCTCTGCTGCTGAAGGAGCCGTTACTGCCTCCAACACAGTTCCTCTACAGCTGTTTCAGCAGTTCTTCACAGGTCCACAGGTCCAGCTAGAAGTTGGAGGAGCAAAAGAGAAAATAAAAGTAATAAATCCTTATAAGAAAAGATTTCTGCTAGCATTTTCAAACTCAAATTTGGCATTCATTTGGAGCTGGGAGCAAAGCTTCATATAAGCCTTTATTGTATATAAAACTACTTCTCTGTCTTTGGGAGTTAACATGGACAATGAAGATGATGTGACCAGCAAATCAGTTTCATCCAAGTGTTAAAGACCATAAATCCACTATTTTAGGTGCTTTTGCTTGAGCTAATGCTCGAATATGTTTTCTGACAGGAAGCATGCGGCAATAGCCGCAGCAATTATTTTGGTTCTTGGATACTCAAGGTGCCCCAAGAAATAATAAAATCTTTAAAATCTTTATAGATTATAATAATAAAGTCTTTAAAATCTCCTCCCCAAATTTGAATGCACTTTATTTAAAAGCCAAATATATGCTCTCCATAAGAGAGTGTGGCATGAGGTGAAAAATCTAACTAAATATGAAATAGGATTATGAATCACTCCACAGTGCCCAGCCCAAATGCTACCATCTCGGTGTGAAGGTCCCCTGATTTTCATTTCAAAATTGCATGTAAAATAAACCAAAGATGAAAATTCATATTTGAATGACCACACATGAAAAACTTGAGTGCAGTTTTAAAATATAAGCCTAATTATAGGCAGCTGAGTACTGCCTAGAAAAAGAAAAAGCATATAACCTTGTAGAAGGGCATCACTATACATTCATAATGTCTGAATTTCTCTGCCTTCTGGTTCTAAGCAGCATTTTAACTGCTTATAATCAGCTTCCTCTTCTACTCCTGAAAGTAACTGGTAGTTCCAGACTTTCTCCAGTCTCCACAGAGGCTCAACCCTGCCCCTCTCGTTCAAATCAGTTGATATTGCCTCCCTCTTCACTGGGAAAATTGAATTCATTAGTACAATCTCGTCATCCAGCTTTCTATCTCATTGTACTCACTACAAACTACAATTGTATCTATGGCCACATACATTGACACTTTTCTTTCAGTCTCAGAAAAAAAGGTGAGTTTTCCTTTGTTTAAGACTCATCTTATTCCTCTAAGACATCATTTAATCAGGTGAACCTCTCCCACATACACCTCAAGCCAGCCTCTCTCTCTCCTACTGTTTCCTTTTCAGCATATAAACATCTCCAAGCTGCTCCCATCATTCGAAAAAAAAAAAATTCTCCCTCGATTCCATATCTCCCTTAGCCCCATGTCTGCCCCAAATTATGGTCCAGCTGCTCTCCCCACCCCACCATATCTCCAGCAAAACTTTTCAAAACATCAGCATCCATCATTTTCATTCACAGCTCCATTGCAATGTCCTCTATACCTTCCTACTGAAACTCTCATTATCTCAGTAATCACCTTTCTGTATTTCACTAGCTACACTGAATTCTGTTAATAATTATCTCCTCCTTAATGAAACTCTATTCTACCTTGACTTCAATTTAACCATCCTTTCCTGATTTTCTCCAATCTACTCACTATTTCTTCTCTCCTTTTGACATGGGCTCCTCTTCCTCTACCTACCACTTCAGTGGTGTTTCTTCTCCTTCTAAATGCTATTCCTCCTTTACCCTCATATAACTTCTTTCACCCTTGTGACTCTAAATACCACATAAAAGTGGATGTGTCCTTTACCTCCAGCACTGATTTCTCCACTGATTTTCCTATTCATACGTATACTCTAAACAACTCTACCCGAATGGCCTGTAGACATCATAAACTTAGCATGTCCAAAGTGACATTTATCATCTTCTCCCAAACTCATTTCTTCTTGCTATATTCTTTCTAAATTAATGTCACCTCTATCCCGAGACATCCAAACCAGAAACTTAGAAGTCACCCTTGACTGCCTATTTCATTCTCTACATTAACCAAGCATTTTTGACTTAGTCAATTAAAATGTTATTGAATATCATACCCTCCTCTCCATCCCTACTGCTTATCCCTTGGTGAAAGCCCTGGTAATCAGAAGCTAGTCTCTTCAACAGCCTCTGTATCTGTCTCCGTTTATTTGGCCTTGCTGCCCTCAATCTTCTGCAAAACCATCAGACTGATATACCCAAAAGTCTATTCGTATCATTCCCCTTCTCAGAAACCCTTTAATTGCTTCTCTCCACAATGTTCCAAGCTCCTTCCCATTTCATACTTTGCCTTAAAGAGCTCTCTTTCCCTACTGATCTCTCCAGCTTCATCTCTTACTTATTCCTGACTCATGTTGTATGATCTAGAAACACTTCAAAATTTCTCACAAATACCACTATGCTTCACACATCCATAACTTCACATGGACTCAAGGGAAGATATGGGAGGTCCTTTCTCTAAGTTGACCTTGACCTACAAATCAATCTGTGGGAATGTGTTGGCCTTTTTTGGATTACATACTCAAATTGCCTCAGTTAAAGGGGCTTTATTGCAATATAACTGGGGAAATAAGAGACAGGAAATCACAGAAAAGCCACATAGGGCCAGACCTAAGGGAGCACTGGAATATCCTTGTAAATACAACAGTAACTCTAGTAGGGCAGGAGCAGTGGGAAGCACTCTACAGCCACTCATAGTTTCCCCTCCAGAAGTATCTATTCATGGCTCAATTGTTCTACCATTATAGTGGTCCAGCTGTTCATAGTGGTTCTGCTTTACTGGTTTGGACACAACTGATTTATTTACTATCACCATACTATGGCTTTTCTCTATTCTCTTTTCTAGCTCATGGATGTTTATTGTCTTCTCTCTGTATGTCTTTCTGTTTTACCTCCTACCTGCCTTATCATTTTATGTATGACCAGAATTTAAACTTTCCCTAAGACAGAATAAGATTGGCTGGTCAGACATCATTTGTATAGCTATTTTAGGCACCTCTTCAAGAAGCATTATCCTCCTTAACCACTTCATAGGCCACTTTTGGTGAAGTGTCCTTGTCCTGAGTGTGAGTTTCATATGGAGAAATTATGAAGATTTCTGAAAAACCTGCTACCAAAAAGACTTTGGATATAAGTGCACTCTGAGATCCCTCAAGAGAAGCTAATATAACTGGCAGAAACTTTTTATGACTTGTAAGCACTTTTTAGACAAGATCTGGCATATTCAAGATGGTATGGTCTTAGATGTAAGTTCACTATTTAAATTCTTACAATTACACCATCATAACACTCACCTTTTACTGAGCAACAGCTATATGACAAATACTTTACATACATTATTTTAATTGTTATAAAAACATTGGAAGTCAGTCACTATTCATACCTTACTGAAAATCAGCGAGGAAAATTAATGGGTTCAAGGTTGCCCAGGTGACCTAATAAGTGATAAAAGAATTCTAATCCAAAACTGCCTGGTTCCAAGGCTAACGCTATTTCTTCTGTATACCTTTGCTACATATAGACTATATTTCATCATCCTCTTGTCTGTAATTTATTACAGAACACTCTATAATACTAACTACTTTATAGCTTTTCTTATTCTTCAGCCATGTCTTTGTTCAATACAAGAACAAAGTTGTAGCTTTTGACACATGATGTCCTAGGCTCCTTGTGTCTAATATATGTGAGAACTTTTCCTCCAAATTTCTGTCTGTATCATTCTTAGTCAAAAATTGATCAAAGTTTAAAAATTGACAGTATGATGTTCTCATTAGTCCGGCTCTTCTCTCATTGAGAAGATGGCTTCAGTATAGATACAGCCCAGCAGCATTTTTTTCTTTAGAATGTGGCTGTACATTAAATATACAAATATGCTGACACCTAAGTAATTTTAAAGGGAGAGAAATGAATATGGCATTTTAACTTTTGTTGACTCAGTAAAGAGGCTTGAAGTGTTCATATTTTAAATAAATGTATAGAAAATAAAAATGTACATTTCAATGAAATAACAAAAGTTTGTGCTGCAGTGGAAATACAAATATCCTCTTCTTTCTAAGTGGAGTTTGCAAAACTGAAAAGCTTAAGACCACAAGCAACTACACAAATCCCAGCTTAACTTAGTTCAAATACCACTCAGAGGTGCTGAGCTGAGAGAAATCCTTTGTGAGATCAGGATGTTACACAACTAAACATGACTTCCAACATTTTATTTCTATCATTCTTTTCAAATTGCATTCACAGCCACGACTGCTCTCTTCTAATAAAGGTGAGAGCAATAACATTTCTCCTTTTAGAATAGCAATCATATTACCAAAGAAAAATAATCAAAGTTAGCAAATTTATTTTGGAAGTCAATGGAAACCAATGTTCATTTAACTTGCCCCATAGCTCACATCCCCCAAATCATCTCCCAGGAATAATAGCTTACAAATTTTAACATTAAATAAATGTAAAGCATTAGAATTGATACAAAGTACTATTATTTTGACATTCTGTAATTTGAAAGGGGTAAATCAATTTAAACCATTTTTGTTTAAAATCAGCTCCTAATGCTATAAACTCATAGTGGTTGCCAAGTTTCAACCCAAAGTGAATGTTAAGGTCTACGTTATTAACCCTTGAAAAATGAGCTCTATCATGGAAACAATGACAGACCTGGGCACTACCAGGTGCAGTTGCTGAAGCTGACAGTCAGTCAAGTAAGAGTAATGCATGGTTTCTTCATATGCAAATCACATCATATGTGCTTACCTTTAAAGAGCAATGTCAGATTACTGTAAAAGTGTTTAGATATAAATGCCTTTTTTTAAGAAACCGAATTCATTTATACTGAACTCTCTATGGCTGACATACCATGATAAATCACCTCATTACATAGGAAGCCATAAGTTGGCTATTGAGGATGAGTGTGATTGTAAATGAGACTGCTGGAATTCTACTGTGTCTTGCAATGACCCTCAAGAAAAACATACCTGTAGATCATGGTAAGTTTCCCTTGGAACTAGTGCCCCATGCTTACAATGCTATCCAAATAAGTTTTCTGATCCTTGGGTTTTGTTTCTTAAAATAACACCATTAGGGTATATTTTTTTCATAATGATATCCATGAATTAAACAACTATAAACCTTCTAAACATGTTTCAAGACATTAGGAAATATAAATTGGTGAATTTATATACTGGGAAAGGTCACAAAGTAGTCTTCTGGGGTGCTAAGGATATTCTAAATCTTAATCTAATGGTCATTCCAAGGAGTATATGTGTATTAGCCCATTTTCATACTGCTATAAAGAACTACCTGAGACTAGGCAATTTATAAAGGAAAGAGGTTTAACTGACAGTTCAACATGACTGGGGAGGCCTCAGGAAACTTGCAATCAAGGCAGAAGTGAAGGAAAAACAAGGCACCTTCTTCACCAGGTGGCAAGAAGGAGCAGTGCTGAGTGAAGAGGGAAGATCCCCCTATAAAAAACCATCAGAATATGTGAGAACTCACTCACTATCATGAGAACAGCATGGGGAAACAGCTCCCATGATTCAATTACCTCTACCTGGTCTCTTCCTTGACACATGGGGATTATGGGAATTACAATTCAAGGTGAGATTTGGGTGGAAACACAAAGCCTAACCATATCAACGTGTGTATGGGTGTATATAGGTGTGTGTGTATAATCACAGAGCTGTACACTTAAGATTTGTGCACTTTAATCTATGTAGATCATTTTGCAATTTTTTTAAAAGTTAAAAAACAAAACAAAAACATCCTGATATCCCTAAGTCACTTTTCAAATGACAGATTAGAACAAGAACTGTTAATGTGAACTTTAAGTATCATCTCCCAAATTGGAAGCCCATTTCCTATTATCCAGCCCTTGCCTCCCAAATCCTTTTATATTCTTCATGTGCAAAAATGTCAAGGCAGAACTCTTCCTGGTGCGAATTTACTATTCAAATTTGGAAACATTCATACTAAAGTGAGATTTCCAAGAAAGACTGTAATGCCTTTATAGAGAAGAAGTAAGATGAGAAGTTGTCCAGACAGCTGGCAGGAAAAAAGGACAGAGAGAAGGAAGATGTAAAGTGTTCTGAAATATATACAGAGCTAGAGATCAAAGATCCCTAGTATGTCTATCCTCAGGAGTCCCCACAGGCTTCTTGATCCTCAGTTCATCATCCCCACCATTATTCATATTCTTATAACCTATGCCTCTCACATCCAACTCACCTCTCTCTCACCTGCTCAATCACCAGGTATAGGACAAAAGGAACTACAAAGTCCCCAGCTATGCTGTCTGCCAAAGACAATAGGGGCTGTAACAATAGCTCAGCCTCATGTTTAAAAGTCAAAATGTCCATTTGATTTTCAACTTAAGTTAGAAACTTTTCTGGGTCTTGGGAAGGAAAACCCAAAGCATATTCCATACCTCTGTTTATGCAATACACAGACATCTGAGTATATAGTAAATGTAGCTTTTGTAGCACATGTTGTTCCTTGTTTAGTTCATTTAGCCTGACAGAGTTCATAAAAATGAATGCAACAATAGTAATATTTCATTTAGGTCCACTGGCATTTCTCATGATGTACATTAAAAAGATGTAATATATATTATAAATGTGAGAGCAGGTGTATACACAGACATGCATTTAACTCCAAGGTACATTAGCAGAATGATAAATTCCATCTACAAGAACCAAAATACTCTGAGTTAAGACATCTGTACAGAATTAGGTGCCAAATGAAATGTCACAATCAAATAAAACATTTCTTTATGAGAATAACATGATTTTTTAGAGCTAGAAAGAACCTTTGAAATCACCCAGTAAAACTTGCACATTGACAGGTATCTAACCTGAGTTTTTAAAAAATTAAATGACTTATATAAGCTCACACAGCAAGTTAGTGAAAAAGCCACAGCCAGAATCTTCCTTCTCCATGTGCAGTGCTCCTTCTACCACATCATTAGCAGCAACGGCTTATGAAGAAGAAATGAACAAGATCTCATTGTAATAACCTCATGTGCTCATTTCAGTGTGTCAATGGATTTTTTTGTGATGCATGCTCATGATTTCTCATACTTCTGCTAACTCAGTCAACCTCCCCTCTTCTTGAAGACTGGAGCTGGAACCAAACTGGATTCTTTAGACCCTAAAGCACATAGTACAAATTAAACAGACCCTGTGGGCACTTAATTGGTTGGTGAGTCAAATATTGGTCATTTATTTTCCACATAGGTATTAACACAGAGTCTACTTATCCAAACAACAAGATCAAAATTGTATTTATTTAATATAATACCTTCATCCTAACTAGACCAACCTAACTGAAAATTGAAATTAAAAAGAAGTATTACAATTTAAAATGTCTCAACACAGAGCTCAGAACCAAAGCAGACAGATGCCAGGACAGCAGGAATTGAAAGAGAATAACAATTTCAGGCTTCCAATTCTAGAACACATTGGGTCCACCAAAAGGGTTTCAAAATCACAAATTTAAAAGATTAAGACACAGTCTAATTTCTAAAAAAAAAATATGAAAATTTCAACTGCAGTACTTCACCTGATAGCTGACATACGATTACCAAAGACCTAAACTAAAGGCCACAGAAAACACTAAAACAAGCACCAGCATTGCTGCTGCCCAGTTTGGCTTTGAGGAATTTAATTTGAGTAATATTAACTTCAGTTTACCCTTCTATGCAGCAGCATAAGTCAGAAACTGTGCCTGTGTCTCAGCTGAAATGTGGCATAAAGCTAAGTATAAGGCAGCCGACTCTGGTTTAGACAATATAGTCCTACGACAACTCTTGCCACAAGGACAGTGAAATACTGCAATAGTAGCAGGTTGCTAACTATTACAATGATTAGAAGATTTTGTGTAAATGTTTGAATTTAGAAAATTATCAAGAAAGCAAACAAGACCAAGAAATTAAGGTTAACACAAGCTGTCTTTTGCTCTTTTATAGAAATGTGTGGATGGAAACCATTAACAGCACTGCCTTGGACACTAGTAAAATTCCCATAGAGTGCTTTATAAAGGTAATGAACTTGTATGTGCCTCACTGAACAGACCTGCTATTAAATCTTCCCTAAGAAATGGGATAAGATTGCTGGGGTGTTTTGTGAGCAGTGTGAGCTTTGCCTGTACATAGTCAGGAATTTTAATTACTGGCCCCAAAATTATGATTTCCTTAAGTAAAATAAAATAGAAACCAATCCAGTACACACTCTACATCATCAATTTTTAATTTAGCTAATTTTAAAGATTTCTTTTGTTAGAAGTAGATTTGGGGGAAAGGAGTAAAGTAGAAATCTCAAATGACAAATGTCCGGCCTTGACAACCCAATCACAAACAAATTAAATGTCCATCTCTGTCACAGCTGACAACCCCAGCCTGGCCTGGGGGAAATCCTCCATGTGGTTTAGAACAAATGTATTGGAGGCTAATCAAAATCTAATGAATCCCTCAGGAAAACAGCTCCTTAGTCCACATCTATAAGAACTTTACTAGTTTGGAGAAGGTATCTACCAGTTGTTTTGTGGGATAGCAATGGTTGTGTAAATAAGAGAACTGGACACCCCTAGGAAAATGTTTCAGCTACGTCTATTATCCAAATCTATGTCTTCACTCACCAAAGTGTCAAGGTGATGCATCTGTTGGTCTAACAATACATTTTAATACTGACATGTAGGGAGAGAAAAGACCAGAGGAGGAAAGTTGTCGGGGCAAAGGAAAGAGGCAATTTTTGACTTCTAAACAAAGCCTGCCTGTAATTATTTGGTCTGATCAACCCCTGCAGTTTATTTTGAATTTTCTGAAAGTATGAAAAAAAAAGGAGACAGGCTGATAAGGGTGAGTTTGGAACATTAATCAGAGGAAAACAAGGGACACGAAAAGGGCAAGAAAATAAGAAAAGGGCACCAAAAAAGTTATCATCAGCAGTAATCACATTTGCCCTGAACCCTGGTTTTTTTTGAGGACTGCTTACAGTGCTGAAAAATGAGCCCTTTCAATTAAAAAAATAAAACCTGTAATAACTATATCAGACATTTTTCATGGGCTTCCAAGGTGCCAGGCACTTCATACACACTATCGCTAAATCTCATTACTGCATAGCAAGGAAGGAAGGTTATTATCCCCATTTTGTAGATGAGGAAACTGAATTCCAGAGAGGTTCGAACCTTGCCAAGCACAAAGCCAATAAGCAGCAAACGAAAATTCCTACCCAGAGGCTGAGTTTTTTTTACCTTACCAAAATCAAATCCTCTCCTTTCTGTCTCTCTCTTTCTGGTCTTCTCAATAGTTTTGTCTCTCAGGGAAGCCCTATTGTTTATAGTTCCAAATCTAAAGCAAATTAAAAGCCGCCCCATACCAAAAGGCTACTTGAAACTGTGTAATCAGCAAGACAGGTAAAATCACTTGGCTCTCTTACATTGCGGATTATATAATTAGTCAAAGCAAAATGGGGCAAAGACATGTGGGAGCAAAGAGATTTAGGGCTACACTTCCCTATGTATATTCAGCCTTAGCACAAAGACTTACTGTTCTCACCTTTCTTAGCAGATTCTGAAGTAGTGGGTTCCAACGCCACTTTAAGGTTTACAATCCCTGGAAGGGCTCAGATGAAAATGAGGCAGCATCCATATGGTTCCAGTTTACTCTTCTGTCCCCACAAAGAAGCCTACTATACACCTCTAATTAAAGGATAAACATTAGCACTAGAAATTGTACTTAAAGGACTTATACACAACTAGGATCCTCTTGACAACACACTCATTCATATTACTATGTAAAAGTTTTATTTACTCACATGCCAACTTATGAAATGCGGTTTTATGGTCCATTCCAAAGGCATAACTTAAAGAGGGTGGAGATACCTTTGGGGGGAAAAAAAAAACCTAGAAATCTAACTTTGGATTGAAATGATGACTTTTTTGCCAGGCATGGTGGCTCATACCTATAATCCCAGCACTTTGGGAGGCCGAGGTGGGCAGATTACCCGAGGTCAGCAGTTCGAGACCAGCCTACCCAACATGCCATCTTTACTAAACACACACACACACACACACACACACACACACACACACACACACACACAAAGTTAGCTGGGGGTGGTGACACATGCCTGTAATCCCAGCTAGTAGGGAGGCTAAGGCAGGAGAATCGCTTGAACTGGGAGGCAGAGGTTGCAGTGAGTGAAGATGGCACCACTGCATTCTAGCCTGGGCCACAGAGTGAGACTCCATTTCAAAAAAAAAAAAAGCAAGAAAGAAAGATGACTTTTTAAAATTGAAATCTCTCTGGGAACTGTATTAGTAATCTTTGCTAAAAGCCATTTTGGTGTCCACATACTAGCCCCCCTGGGGACACTATGATGTTACTTAGGGTCAAAATAGCAAGGGAGCAAGAGCCTAGGAGTTGGAGTCAGAAATGCAATAGCTTGGAATTCTGGCTTTGATCCTTTCCAGCTGTTGACTTGTGGTATATTATTTAAATTCCTTGAGTCTCAATTTCCTCATAGAGCAAGATCAATATATGTTTTGCAGTGGTTGTGGGTATTGAATAAGGTAAAGTACATAAAGCCCAACAGAATGCCTTGGCACATATCAGGGTGAAAAGCTGTTCTGTCCTATATTTCTTTCTCTAAACTCTAGTAACAGATTCATTCAACCAGTGTTTCAACAAGTGCTTTTTGTGCTTCTTCAAGGTAAAATGCACAAATCTAGGATTTTAGGCACTAAAAGGGGTAAGTTATTATCTTTTCTTATTCTTAAAGATCTTATATATTAGTGGAGGACTTATACATTATTTACACATATATAGAAATTTTATCTTAGGTACAATGTGATAAGTAAAACTAATAGCTAATAGTTATTGAACTCTTTCATTATGCCAAATACTGTGATTTATACCATTTAGTTTAATGCCTATAACCTTAGGGCTACAGGAAGTATTAGTAAAGTTCTGTGAAAGCCCAGAGAAAGAAATTATTATTATCAAGAAAGGAAACCCTGAAGGCTCTTCTAAAGTATTAGTGATATTTAAATCAGGTTTTGAAAGATGATTTTAACAACCTGAGAGAGTTAATAGCCTAGGAGGAAACAGCAAAGTAAAGATCATGAAAGTGCTCAGTTCAGTATTTCTAGAAAACACAAGCATCCTGTAGTAGCCACTGAACTACAAGATGAAGCTGTAAAGATAGGATGGAGATAAATGGTAGAGAGCACAGAGACCATGTTAAGAACTAGACCATTCCCCTATGAATTGCCCAATCAGACCTATGTTTTAAGAAGACCATGGGAGTGGATGGAGCAGATTAGAAAGAGGAGTAACTGGATATAGAGAGTCCAATTCTGGGCCTGAAAATAAAGGTCCAAACGGTACATATATCCACTACTATCCCTGTCAATGAGTTAAGGTAGACACAGTTCTTTCCAGTGGCACTGGTCTGTGGAGGGGGAAATAAAAGATACAACCTGAATTTGTGGCTGTCACTGTCCTCCAGGAAGATTAGACTCCTGACAGCCCAAACTGTGGATTGGAACGGTCTTCGTGTGGGAAATTCAAAAGGCTAAGAAAAAGTCGTTTAATAAAATTTAGGAACCAGAGAGGGGATATAAGCCAAGTCTAGGCCTCAGGAAGATTTATACTGGAATTTTGTTTTTACATATCTGGGCCTTTTGTAGCCAAACAACACGCTCATAAAAATTCAATCAGCAACTCCATCAACTACAAAACAACAACTCGATAGCCTTTCTTTACTTTTTTGCAGTGAGTGGAAGGATACGTTTTTTGGTTTTGTTTTTGTGGGTTTTTTTTTTAATATTTAATGCTCTTCAGTTCCTCAAGGAAAGGGTGTTTATCCTCATCCTTGTTTCCCAAGCCCCTATACAGGACATGGGACATAGAGGATGCTGCATAATTTAATAAATGTTTAATTATTTAATCAATTAATTTAAGGCAGAAAGCCATAATAGGCTAAACCAGACTTCAGCTGGTTCTAGTTATGTGGACCAATGTGAGAACCACTTCTTTAGCATTTTAGACAATGTGGCTCCATAAGGGCCTTAGGTCCATTTACAGCCCATCCTCGCATTTGTGAAAAAGAAAAAAAAAAAAAAGGTTTCTAAGAGAAGGCTGTTTCCACTTCCCCCAAGCTCTATAATATGTATAAGACAGCGTAAAATGCAATAGAATTTTTGTCCATAAATAGATATTTATTCAGAACCTTTAAGCATAGAGTATTGGCATTTTTGTGAATTGGTCTCCTCTAAACAGTTTAATGCCTTATATATGCTAATATATATGATTTATATATGTTTTTAGATAGACAAGCCTACACAAGAAGTCTAGAAGTTACAAACCTTCATTTTCTTCCTTGTATCTCCTGTCATTCTGTAATTGAGTCCTCCCTGTCTGGTCTCTGTCTACCTTTCATTTATTCCTTCTCTCTCTGCAGTGTCTCAGCTCTTTCTTGTTGGCCTTAGACATGAATTTCCAGTCAAATGGTTCCATCCAGTTTTCTCTCCGATAGAGCTGTATATGACTTGTACAGCTCCAGGGTAATTGAGAAGATAAAGGAAAATGATCATTCCTTGTCCAACTCAAAGTTAAATATGTAAAAGATAAATATTTCTTTTGTCTGACTGCATATTCAAGAAGACTCTATTGATATGCTTACAGAGTTGTTCTGATTTATTTTTCCTAAGCATCTCTTCTATCATCCTTGATAGGTATGTGCCAGAACTCCAGAGAGTATGGTTAGAACCCTGGCCCAGAAAAAAAATAGGTGGAGGAGAAAATCCTATCTTGAGACAATACCATAAAGACATAAAGTAGCAAAAATTAATTTTCATGATGTTGGGATTTTTCATATTTAAACATTACATACATATCTAACAAATACTTCTTAATGGCTCTACTCTGAAACTAACTTCAACCAGCTGGGACATAACATGAACAATGCTGACATGTAGGAGTTGAAAACATGAGCCCCAACACAGCCCTAATTTCCATGAAAGGATAAAAATTATTATGAAAAAAATCCAGAGGCAAAAAAGGCTGGCACACAGAGAACTTTGGATAAATTATGTTCCATTAAACACAGCATTACTTTTAATGCTGTACTTACTGGACACTTTGTAAACCTTTAAAAAAAAATACAATGATTACAGAATTATCTTCATTTTTGAAAGAACAAAACCAGAAAAAATGAAGTTAGACTTCAACTTAAAAGATTAGATCAAGCATGAAATAGCTTCATGGCCAAATTTCAGGGGTCTTGCTTAAGATTAAGATGAGGAGAGGGTCTACTAATGGGGAGAAAGGATTTCAGGTCTTGCAAACATTTAAATCGTGTATAACACAAGTTTGGGATTTGTCACAAGAAACAACAGAAGGAAAGCAGTTCATTGGATACACTAGTCTTTTGCACAGTTCATCATCACTACTTAAAACATTTTCTAACTTGACAAACGACTAGTAAACTCTCAAAACCCAAATCAGTTGTCACCTTCTCTAGGAGGCCTTCCTTACTCCAACCCCAGCTGAAGTTAATCTTGCCCTTCTCTGTTTCATTCTCTACTGTGTACATAGTTCTATTATTGTGCTTAATTATATTTATTTGTTCATATATCATCTTCTCTACTCAAAATATTAATTCCTTGAAAGCAGGCCAATATCTTACTGATCTCTGAAAAAGCAGAGTAACAGAAACATAATAGGCACATTATACACTTTATGCAACTAAAGAAACAAGGAGTAAATGTGCAAAATTGCTAAGCAGTTCTTCTTGAACATATTTTGCACAGCCAAGAAGTCAAACAATGTTTTGTCTTCAGCTCCTTCGCCCTTCTTTGGCAATTTCTTTCACTCCCTTGATTTCAGCTGTTTTCATTATGATTACCAAATCTGCACTTCCATTCTTGAACTTTTGTCCAGATTCTGATTCGCTTTCACTGCCTGCTAAACATTTCCACATGAATAGCTCATGAAGAATTTATTACTCCTGTCACAAATTTACCCTTCTTGCTGCATTCTCTGTATTGGTTCATTGCTTCACCATCATCCCTGTTTGACAAGTTGAGCCCTTAGAATCAGCTTTTCTCCCCACTTTTGCATCCCTCACCCTACTCTCCCACTGCCAAGTCCTTTCAGTCTGCCTACCCACTGTCTTTTGCTTATCTCTTCTCTTTTCCAAGAGAATTAGTTCAAACTCTCAATATATTTCTCCCGACCAATGTAATAAACTGCTAAGAGGCCTTCTGCTTCAAGCCTTTTTAACACAACACCCGTTATGCTGCAAATTACTTTCCTAAAACAACAATATATTTATGTCGGTTTCCTGCTCAAAGACATCACTGATGTCCCTTCATTGGTGCAATTCCTCCTTCTGGCATGCCAAGGCCTCTGAGAGAGCCCCATATACATCCATCATTTTTTCATACTGCCCTACGCAGTGCACACTCCATTCACACACTCTAGCCATATCTGTCTACTCCTCAAACATGCCCTCTGCTGCCCCATCCCCAACAAGTCAGGTTGTTCTACCATACCGGAAGGTCCTCCCCTCTCACACTTCTCCTTCTCAATTTCCCTGTCAATGTCCTGTTCATCCTCTAGGCCAGTGGTTCTTAACCTGTAATCCACAGACCCCAAAGGGTCCAAGGTAAAATTAAGAGATTTGTGATTTGGATAGGAGAAAAATTACATTTCTGTTTTTGCTAACTTCTAACTGAAATGTAGTATTTCCTTTCATTGTGAATCTAGGCAACAAACAATAAAAATATTAGACATACATAAGACTTTGCAACAAATAGAAATCACAGATATATCTATATCACATTATAGTCATTACAGGTAACTTGAATTATTTATGCTCATTACCACTTTGCAATTACAATAGTTATTACACCTGCAAATGAAATGTTTTCTATTTAATGCCTTAATAAAGAAGTGTACTTATTATATCACAATTTTTTATATTTCAGAAGCTATTTTGATACAATCGTTTTCAATTATAATCCGTTATCTTTTATACATTCCAAACATTATTTTGGTAACAGGTCATTAGACACAATAATGATTAAGGATGCCTGTCTAGGTTTATCCTAAACGCTACCAAAAGAAGTTTTCCCACACTTCACCCCTACCCCACACAGTATAAATTAATTATCTTCGCCCGGGAGGTGGCCAGCGAGCTGGGACCGAGGGATGTCGCACGGAGCCGGGCTCTTCCGCACCACGCACCAGCGGCGGCGCACTCGGACCTGGGGCCTGCGCGGCCCAGCCCGGCACAAGCCCCCCTGGAGGCGCTGCTGGACCCCGGCTACCCCCGCACCCACGAGACCCTGCTGATTGTCTTCATCTGCGTGCGGGGCTCCCTGTGGACGACTACAGTGCTTACAGCGCCTACAGCTACTTCGAAGTGGTCACCATTTGCGACTTGATAATCATCCTCGCCTTTTACCTGGTCCACCTCTTCCGCTTCTACCGTTTGCTCACCTGTATCAGCCGGCCTCTGCCGATCTTCGCTTTCGCGGCCACCTTCCTCTGCATGGCAAGCATATGGCTGTCCTGTAGGGTCTCGTGTGTAAATGCAGCGGTCTGACGAGGCCACAGCCCCTCGGCCCCTCAGGAGCTTTGCAGAGAGGAGGACGTGTGCCCCAGGCGAGGCTTCTGGACCTTTGTTCCTGTGCCAAAGTCCTGCCAGGCTGCTGGGCACCAGGAAAGGCCTGCACCCTCTTCCTGCTTTCCCAGGCAGTCAGCTCCCTCAGCTCCTGAGCCAGCCGGAAACTCTTTCTCCCGCCTTGGGAGGGGTAGGGGGGGAGACTCTCCTGCCTTCGGGGGAGGGTTGCGGGGAGGCGGGGGAGGGTTGCAGGGAGGCAGGGGAGTGGGGGGGAACATTCCTCTCTTCTGGGAACGGAAAGCAGCCTCCAGGGAAGTCTGTTTTCTGCCTTCCTGCTTCTGGAATTACCTCAAGTACTAACGCCCCCACTTAGCACAGCTGGAGGGGTTTGTGAATACTCCTGCCTAAATCCCTTCTGCTTCTCGCCTCTCAGGGGAGTGCAGCCTTAAGAAACAAAGCCCCAGCTGGGCATGGTGGCACGTGCCTGTAATCCCAGCTACTCAGGAGGCTGAGGCAGGAGAATTGCCTGAACCCAGGAGGTGGAGGTTGCGGTGAGCCGAGATCGCGCCATTGCACTCCAGCCTGGGTAACAAGAGCGAAACTCCGTCTCAAAAAAAAAAAAAAAAAAAAAAAAGAAAGAAAGAAAGAAAGAAAAGAAGAAGAAACAAAGCCCCCTCCTAACTTATCTGGCTTGCCAGTCGGTCCACTTTCCTGAAACGAGGCGTGCCTGTAGAAACACAATGTGGTCAGCCTGTGCCCAAGGAGACCTCGCCTCTCCTCTCCATCTCTGCCTCTGTTACCATTGTGCATGTGTTTGTGTGTTTTTTAATAAAATATTGACTTGGAAAAAAAATAAATATCTTCTTCTACTTTGATTCCATCAACTAGTTGAAACCCCTCCTGAAGCTCTCATTGCCTGCCTTCCTTTGTAGTTATTTATTAGTCATTCACAAGGCTTTGAGATCCTGGGGATAGGATCATTTATTTCCTGTTTTTAAGTAGCCTGTGGTCCATGGTAGGTGATGAACCTGAGTTGTGCTGAACACATTTCTTTTTCAGGTAATCTTTTAGTTTGATGGAAATCAAATCAAGAAAATAGACATGTTGCTAATGTGTTCTGGTGGCTGAAGCGAGTTTGTCAACTTGTAACCCAAACTGAACTGCTCTGTTCTCCTAATTGATTTCTATGTCTCAAAACAAGATGGAAAAACAAGGGCAAGGATGAAAAAGGTGACTATAGAATTCCACCTTCGGTAATCCAGACACACAGCAATGAATAATTTATTTATATATATATATATATATATATATATGTCTTTATGTATATATGACTATATATACATATACTGCATAACAATAGTTTGGCATGAAATATATAATGTATACAATATATACATACACAAAATATATATATATATAATTTTATTTATAGTTCCATCACACAAGAAACAATGTAAATGAGTTGGATTTGAACATTCACAAGAAAACATGTGAAATACCGATTAAAAACCATCCATGCTTCAGGGTCAAAAAAAAGTATTTTTGAAACAATGATTTTATTATTACTTGCATAACATAAGGTCTTTGTGTGAAAATATAAAATAATTTCTTCAGTGAAAGTATTTTATGTTCCTTGATACCCAAATCCATAATCTTAATGGTATGGTTTAAGGAAATAATGTAACATAATACATCCATGGAGCACTCATCTCTGAACAATTAACAAAAATTGATAAAAAGCAACACCAGATAAACACCCTTTTGACAATGAGCCTCATTATATGATGCATGTGAGAAACAGAAGTTGTAAATGATAAAGAAGATATAAAAGCAAATGCTGCAAGAGATTCAATTTAATATAAAGATGAATATTACAAATATTATGTTTAACTGAATAATCAAATATTTAGTCATTCTTTTATGTTATTCCCACTACAAAACCTAAGACATAACAAATGGCCCCAAAACCATCTGCTAGGAACATCCATTTGTATGCTAATATTTTGTAATTCATAGTTTGAAGTTATTTGTGCAAGCTTCCTATTCTCCTTCTTTAAATTTTGGCCATTTCTGTGTTTCCTGACTCATTCCTGCTTCTTACAACAGGCAAGGGAATTACCAATATTAGTAGTAGTAATAATAATCATAAACACCCATAGATGTATAATGTTCTATAGCTTTTAATGTTTTAGCTACTAATATTTCACATTAATTCTCATAAGAATACCGTAAGGAAAACAAGACAGGTATTATATTAAACATATAGATAAAGGAACTAAAGGTCATAGAAGTTAAGTAATTTGCCTAAGTTCCCACAGCCTGTGAATAATAAGTAACATAGTCAAAACATGTATCCAGGCCTAATGAGTCTGAATTCAGTTATCTTTTTGTTTCCATTCTACCCAAGGAAGAGTTAAAGATCATATAACTCCATTTGGATGATTTCTGAATCTAATTTCAGCTCTTTACCAATCATTGTGGTTAAAGGAATGATTTACCACAGATATACAGTAGGCACTTGGTCATTTGTTCATTTAATTATGCAACAAATAGTTTTTTAGCACCTCACATTTGCAAACCCTATAAAATCGATTGGCAGATCCAATTGCCTGTAAGCACTTAGGGTATTTACCTTACAAGGAAACAACTTAGACTGGCATATTTTTAACCTTCCAGGATAGTTTCCCAAGGGGAGTCAACACAACAACAACTTATTAATCATCTGCTTCATTCTTGTACCCATCCTAATTGTTAAGAAGAGGAAAGAAAGACACTGCATAGAAAACAAAAGGCCATCATACTAAATGCTGTAGTACATCACCCAAATACCACCTCACCTAAGGTTATGCTCCCTCCACAAAAGCATCCTACATCCAATCTATGCATGGGTACAAAGTCCAAACCTCATTGTGGAGCCAACTATGCTCCCATCATGCCCACACCATCCCAGCCCCTGATCCCAAACTGACTGCCCAATCTTGCTTCCTCACAGTGCTGTCATAGACATTAATCTCACTGGACAAGAAAAAAGCTTATTAAATGGGATTATGGAACCAAATCGCCAGCTGACCAGTTGGTATGATGATCTCTTCACTTAAGGTAGATGGAGCATAAATAGCCCCTGAAATGTGTCAGTGGTACTACTGTTAACATTTCCACCACTGGAGAACTGAAATGGTAATCCACTGGAAGGAAATAACTGGAAGGTGTAGTGTCTCCTGCACTTGAGAAATATTAGAGGGATGGCAAGTGTAAGGCTAGTGGAGGCTGTTTCTTTTGGCAATTAGTGCTTCTGGAGAAAGATAATGAAAGTCTGCAGGTGATTAATCAGCAACTGAAAGCTAATTATCAAAGTCAGATCACCTCAATGCAGCATGTAGTCTCATCTTCAGTCAAGGGATGAAAAGCTGAGGATCAGAACCTGAACTTTACAAGCAGCAGAACTCAGAAAAGTTGAATTCTCAGCTGCTCCAAGTCTGCTATGCCAAGGCCAAGATTCTGATTTGGAAGAAATGAGACCCTGAGATATGGAATAGCATAACTTCAAAAATCATGAATCACCAAATTCTCCTGAAATTCTCTGGACTTCCCAAAGTAACCCATTCCTCCCTGTAAAACTCTAGCATTTCCCCTGTGCTTGAAGATGATCTAGAGGCCCCTGCCTTCCAAGACAACATGGATCCTGTCAGAACATTTCTCCCACCTGTCTTCCTGGTTATACAATCATTATCTAGTATTAAGTCACAATAAAACATAGTCGATGTTGAGCTGGGCCTGCTGAGTAGAAAGAGACAATATCTGCAAGGAGCTGCAGAATCTGTACCAATAGGAGGCAAGAAAGTACATATAGGCTTGGATGGTGAAAGTGCTGGATCAAGGGAGGTAGAACACGAAGTTGGATAAATCAAAGGTTACTATTTCGAAGCCCTCATTAGGATTATATATCCTAGCAAGGACTATGGAAATTCATATTAGCACACTACTAGGATGATCCTTTGACGTTTAGAGAAAACAAAGTTTAGTAAAGAATGCTCCAATTGCCATAGCAGATGGTAGCAGAGGGATCAAACGGCTTAGAAAAATGGGTATACTAGCATACATATACTAAGTAAGACCAGAAAAACCACCAGCTGGCCTTGGCCTGCTGCAAGGCCCAGAGGACACTGTTTACCAAAACAATATGAAATGCACTGACTACGGGGACACCAGCATCACTGAGAAGCTCAGTAGTGGCTGTCTTCTGTTGGCCAGGGCTGACAGTAATAAATTCCATTATAAAATTGGGTCCCTTGATAGCAGACTAGATGATAAAATCCTAAAATACTGGAGACCCGGTGGTGGAACATAGCCATCAGAAGTAAGGTGAACACCCAAGATTGGAATGGCAGCCTGGAGGGTCTGACTCACAGAGAGCTGTGGAGATGATTAATAGAACAGCATTCCTAAGGGAAAGATAGATGGGACAGCAACAAGGGTACAGCTCAATTCACATAATCACAAGAAATCAGAGATGGAGTATCAGGAGGCTGCGGGCATATAAGAAGACACAATCTCTTGCCCATTTCTGCACCTGAGCCAGTTTTGAGGCCCAGAACTGACTGACTGAAGGAGATGCAGGGTCCCCAGGAGAAAGGCCCTGCAGCACTATGGCAAGTACATATGGTAATGATTCCCCAGTCCTTTTCCAAAAGTTATCTACAGCCATTTACTCAGGCAACCATATACTAGGGATAGGGTAATTTCAAATATTTTGAAGACTGTTGGATCCAGAGTCCATGCTAACATTTACACCTAAGAACTCAAAGCATCAATCACCACCCTCTGTTAGACTGGAGACCAGGTTTAAAAATAAAAGAAAGAAAAGAAAAGAGTCCAGCCCCCTGACGTTACACTGAGTCCATAGACTCTCCCAGTGGGTCCTCTAATTGGAAAAGACGTTTTTGGTAGTTGGTACAACTTTAGCATTAGTTTCTTGGCCAGCCAAGAAAGTAAATAAAAAACAATTATTGCATCTTCAAGAAACTGGAAGATGTTTATGCCACCTTGAAGACTTAAAGAACTTAGGGGTGGTGTGGGGTGGTGTTGCCACCTAATTTCCATTCAGTTTACCAGTTTGGCTCCTGTGAAATCAGGTAGATGCTGAAGGATAATTGTAAACTGCCACAAACTCAACCAAGCCCTAGCCCTTATTGCAGCTACTGTGCCATGTGCTAAGGGGGGTTAACAGCCTCTAGTACATGGTGTGCAGCCATTGATCTGGCTTATGCTTTCTTTTCCATCTCTATCAGACATAATTCTCACAACAGTGTACATTCACAACCTTGCCCAGAGCTAAGCTAACCCTCTTAGTCTATATAATAATGTAGTATAAAGAGACCTGGATCATGTTGCTGTGTTGCAGAGCATCACATTGGCCTGCCATATCAATGATAGATAAATTGGGCCAGAATATCAAGAAGCAGCAAGTATGTTGGAAGCTTTAGTAAAACACGTAACACTGGATTTCTGTGACAATAGTGCTCCAGAAAACATGGCAAACATTCTTAAAACCCACCCGACATTCTGTAAGAAGTCTGCCAAGCGCCAATCCCACAAGGTGATACAGTACAAGAAGGGCAAGGATTCTCCATATGCCCAGGAAAAGTGGCATTATGACAGGAAGTAGAGTGGCTATGGTGGGCAGACTAAGCTGGTTTTCTAGAAAAAGGCTAAAAGTACAAAGAAGATTGTGCTGAGGCTTCAGTGTGTTGAGACGAACTTCAGATCTAAGAGAATGCTGGCTGTGAAGAGATGCAAGTATTTTGAACTGGGAGGAAATAAGACAAAAGGCCAAGTGATATCCAGTTCTAAGAATCATCTTTCGTTTTATTATGAAGAAAATACAATCTCGATATTATGTTAAAAAACCAAATGTGTCACTCTGATGGGCAGAGGTAAGCCCTACAAAGATTAAAAGGTCTGCAACATCAGTAAAATACTGAGAGTCCAATGATCTGATCTGCCATCATTCTGGGACCTCCTCTCAAAATAAAGAATAAATTGTATCTCCTGCCTCCCATCACAAAGAAAGAAGTAAAATGTCTGGCAGGCCTGAGTTCTGGAGGAAGCATATTCTACCCTTGAGAATATTGCTGTAACCTATATACCAGAAAGCATGAAAGGCTGACAATTTTGAAGGCATCCCAGATCTGGAAAGGGTTCTGCAGCAAGTCCAGGTCATGATATAAACAGTCCTGCCACTTGGGCAATAGAACACAGCAGACTCTATGGGCTTACAGGTATTTGTGAGGGAAAAAAAAATTGTGGAGTTCATAGCAAGCCACAATACGGGAACCACAATAAGAATCCTAGCATTCTAGAGCAATGGCATACCACCAGCAATGGAAAATTAGGTACCTTCCAAAAAACACAGCTCTTGACGTGCTACTGCATCCTGGTGGAAATGGAGGCACAGGCCACAGAGCAGCAAATAACCGTGCTGCCAGGACTGTCCACCATGAACTGGATTCTTTCCAGTCTCAAAACCAGCTGTAGCAGTGAGATACATCCCAGTAATCTTCTTAGACGTTTTTGCCCAGAAAAGAAACCCACCAAAACCCTGAAGGAGCAGTTCCCAGAACTTTTACCAGGCAAATGGATCTGAGCAGCGCAAGCAGTAAATTTTAATAGGTATTTTAATGTGCTATCAAGATCACCCCTTTGCTTCAGGCCAGAATCACTCATTCCCCCAGCTGCCGTGAGTATTAATGATGGACAGTTCACAGCTGATCATTCCTCGAGATGCTGCCCTCAGCTAATGAGAGCCACCTATTCCAATGTCATGCTCCCTTCCCAGGGCAACTGGCATCAAATGACTGATCAATACAGAGCTACAAAGGCTCACTGCCCTTGGCCCAGGGCCATTTTAGTTCCATAGTTGCTGACAGTCAGCTGAGATAACTGTTGTGACTACAATACAGTTCAAATTTTCTCTCTCAATCATCCTGCATTCTTCATTCCCTTACAGGTGTTGATCCAAGAACATTCCCTAGTAAACTTTCTGCATGCTAGTCTCTTAATTTTCTTCCCACAGAATCTGACCTGTAACAGCTGTACCTAGAATGGGATGTCTTTCCTTGATACCACAAAGGCTCTTTTTAGATTTGGGGTCTCACTATGTTGGCCAGGCTGAAGTGTAATGGCTAGTCACAGATGCAGTCATAGCTCTCTATAGCCTTAAACTCCTGGGCTCAACTGATTCTCCTGCCTTAGCCCCTCAAGTAGCTGGAACTACAGGCACATGTCACCACACCTGGATGCAAAGGCTTTTCATAAACTAAGATTTTAGAAGTTTTAAAAACAAAACTCACATGGCTGCCCTGATATTTAATTCACAATTTCAATTTCCAAGTTGTCTTTCAAAAACTCATGTTAAAATTAAAAAGTCTGGCCGAGAGCAGTGGCTCAAGCCTGTAATCCCAGCACTTTGGGAGGCCGAGGCAGGTGGATCACGAGGTCGAGAGATCGAGACCATCCTGGTCAACATGGTGAAACCCCGTCTCTACTAAAAATACAAAACATTAGCTGGGCATGGTGGCATGTGCCTGTAATCCCAGATACTCAGGAGGCTGAGGCAGGAGAATTGCTTGAACCCAGGAGGCAGAGGTTGCGGTGAGCCAAGATTGCGCCATTGCACTCCAGCCTGGGTAACAAGAGCGAAACTCTGTCTCAAAAAAAAAAAAAAACAAACAAACAACCACAAAAAAAAAAAAACACTAAAAAGTCATCTAGACCATATAAATAAATACTTATACTCTGTATCTTGGTAGCTATTTATTTAAACAGCTGTTTTATTATTTTGTAAACATATTTCCCATTCTATAAAAGCAACATTATTGTTACATTTTATATCTTTCTTTCATAAAATGATAAAAGTTCATTGCCTACTATTTCATTCAGCCTTTATATTTTTCTACTGAGAAATAATTACAAATTCTTAAAACTTCACATCATCAATATTATCAATCTGCTGCCTTATATACTTGGTGTAGTAGAAGAACTACTGAACTAAGAATCTAGACTTCTTAGTTTAGCTTTTTTTATGTGACTTTGTATCACTCACTTTATTTATTCATTTAACAATATGGTGCAGTGCTTGGGGTGTTTCAGAAATTGCACTCGACTCTGAGCAGAAAGAATAAGGAAGACAAGCAGCCCCAATCCTCATGAAGATTAGAACCTAATAATGAAAGCAGACATTCAACAAGTCATTATATAAATAATTATTTGTATAACAATTTTGATACCTGTTCTGAAGAGTAAAGCCACAGTGTCATGAGTATGTAGAACAGAAGGCCCTAACCTAGTCTGGAATGCCTGAAATTTCTTGAGGAAATGGCATCTAAGTTGAGCTATGAAGAACAGATGAAACTTAGCAAGATGAAAAAGTGGGGAAGAAATCTATAGACAGAAGGAACTTCATACTTGAAAGCTCCAGGAGCCAGGCCTAGTGGCTCACACCTGTAATCTCAGCACTTTGGGAGGCCAAGGCGGGCAGATCACCGAAGGTCAGGAGTTCAATACCAGCCTGACCAATATGGATAAACCCCATCTCTACTAAAAATACAAAATTAGCCAGGTGTGGTGGCATATTAACTGTAATCCAAGCTACCTGAGAGGCTGAGGCAGGAGAATTGCTTGAACCTGGGAGGCGGAGGTTGCAGTGAGCCAAGATGGCGCTATTGTACTCCAGTCTGGGGAACAAGAGTGAAACTCCATCCCAAAGAAAAAAAAAGAAAAGAAAACTCCAAAAGGGAAAAAGCTTAGTACGTTCATAGAACTAAAGGAAGGCTACATAGCAAGAGAAGAGTAGAGACACAGGAGACTAGGGAGCAAGCCATATCACACAGGGTCTTGCACATCAGTGGGACAGTTTTGAACTTTATCCTCGGTGCAGTAAGAAGCCATTTCTGACTTTTAGGCAGGAAAAAGACATATATTTCCTTATCTGCATAATGGTGATAATACCGTCTGCCTGCTTACCTTATCAATTGCTAAAAAGATCAATAAAATATTGGACATGAAAAACAAAAATCACGAGAGGACAGAGCAGGAGGCTGAATAGAAGCCTTCACCAGTCATCCCCAACTCGGGATCAGCAAATTTAACAACTATCTACACACAAAAAAAGCACCTTCGTAAGAACAAAAAGTCAAATGAGCAACCGCAGCTCCTGGTTTTAACTTCATATTGCTGAAAGAGGAACTGAAGAAAGTAGGAAAGACAGTCTTGAATCACTGATGCCACCCCTCCCCATCCCCTGGCAGCAGCCATGTGGCACAGAGAATCCACACATCTGGGAGAGGGAAAACCCAGTAACTGTGGGACCCTGCATTGAACTCAGTGCTGCCATGGCACGGCAGAAAGCAAAACCAGGCTAAACTCAGCTGATGCCCACCAATGGAGGAACCACATAAACTAACCCTAGCAAGAGAAGAATTGCCCATCCTAGCTGTTGGAAATTGAGTTTTGGCAAGCCTCGCCACCACAGGCTAAACTGCTCTGGGGTTCCAAATAAACTTGAAAGGCAGTCTTGGTCACAAGGACTGCAGTTCCTAGGCAACTCCTAGTGTTGTGCTCAGAACCAGTGAATGTTGGGGTCACGCAAACTAGTGAGACACCAACTAGGCCAGCTAAGGGAGGGCCTGCACCAGCCCTCCCACAGCCCAAGGCAGTGCAGCTTGCAGTAATAAAAGTAGCTTCTTACTTCTGCTGATAGAGGAGAGGGAACAGTGAAGAGGACTTCAGATATCAGCTCAGCTACAGTAGGATAGGGCATAAGACAGAGTTGTGAGGTCCTCATTCCAGACCCTAGCTTTCAGATGATATATCTAGACACACTTTGGGCCAGAGGGAACCCACTGCCTTGAAGGTAAGGATACAGTCCTGACAGAATTTGTCACCTGCTGAATACAGAGCCCTTGGGCTCTGAAGAATGATTAGCAATACCCAGGTCATAGACCTTTGGTGAGACTCTGAACTGTACTGGCTTCTGGTGAAACCCAGGACATTCACAGTTATGATGGCTGCAATGAAAGACTCCTTCTGTTTCATAAAAGTAGACAGAAAAGTAAAGGGAACCTTGTCTTGCACCTTAGGCACCAACTCAGGCACAGTGGGGTAGAGCACCAAGACGACTCTTAGGGTCCCCAATACCAGGTGTTCGCTCTTGAATGGCATTTTATGTCTTGGGCTACAGAGAAGCCTAATGCCCCGAAGGCATTTCTAGGCCCACACAGGGCCTGGGGGAACTCGTGGCTCCAAAGGGAACAGTACAATCCTGTTTGGCTTTGCCACCTCCTGACTGTAGAGCCCTAAAACCTTGAGTAAGCATAGGTAATAGCCATGTAATGGTCACAGTGGGCATTGGGCAAGACCCAGTACTATGCTGGCTTAAGATCTGACCCAGCATGGTCCCAATGGTAGTGGCCACATGGTTGTTTGTGACTACCCATCCCAGCTCCAGGTGGCTCAGCACAGAGAGAGAGAAACTCTGGGAAAAAGTAAGGGAATATAACAAGAGTCTCTTCCTGGTAATTGAGAGAATTCTTCCAGACCTTACCCCAAACCATGAATCTGCAAGAACTACAGTATTATTGGCCTTGGGGTGCCCCTAATGCAGACATTATATTATAACACCCAGGTCTCTTTGAATACCTGGAAAACATTCCCAAGAAGGACTGGCACAAACAAGCCCAGACATTAAAGACTACAATAAACGCATAATTCTTCAATGCCCGGACACCAGTTAACATCCACAAGCATCAAGACTACCCAGGAAAACAAGGCCTCACCAAACAAACTAAATAAAGAACCAAAATCAACCCTGGAGAAACAGATACATGACTGTTTAGAAAAAGAATTCAAAATCTGTGTCGAGGAAATTCAAAGAAATTCAACATAACACAGAAGGAATTCAGATTCTATCAGATAAATTTAACAAAGAGATTGAAATAATTTCAAAGAATCAAACAGAAATTTTGGAGTTGAAAAATACAATTGTCATACTGAAGAACAAATCAGATTCTCTTTATAGCAGAACTGGTCAAGGAGAAGAAAAAAAAGTAGTGATCTTGAACGCATGCTATTTGAAAATATACAGTTCAAAGAGACAAAATAAAAAAAAAGAATAAAAAAGAATAAACCATGTCTTGAAGACCTAGAGAATAGCCTCAAAGGGATAAATCTAAGAGTTATTGGCCTTAAAGAGGAAGTAAAGAGAGAGATAGGGGTGGAATGTTTATTCAAAGAAACAATAACTGGGCTGGGCATGGTGGCTCACACCTGTAATCCCAGGCTGAGGCAGGCAGATCCCGTGAGAACAGGAGTTCAAGACCCACCTGGTCAACATGAAACCCCATCTCTGCTAATAATATTTAAGAAACTCACTCAAAACCCCACAACTATGTGGAAATTGAATAATCTGCTCCTGAATGACTCCTGGGTAAACAATGAAATTAAAGCGGAAATTTAAAAATCCTTTGAAACTACTGAGAAAAAAGAAACAATGTACCAGAATCTCTGGGATCCAGCTAAAGCAGTGTTAAGAAGGAAACTTATAGCACTAACTGCCCACATCAGAAAGTTAGAAAGATCTCAAATCAACACCCTAACATTGCAATTATAAGACCTAGAGAAACAAGGGCAAACAAACCCGAAAGCTAGCAGAAGACAAGAAATAACTAAGATAAGAGCAGAACTGAAAGAGATAGAGATACTAAAAGCTCTTCAAAAAAATCGATGAATCTGGGAGCTGGTTTTTTGAAAAGATAAATAACAAAATAGATAGACTGCTAGCTAAACTAATAAAGAAGAAAAGAGAGAAGAATCAAATAGACACAATAAAAAACGATAAGGGAGACATCACCACTGACCCCACAAAAATACAAACTACCATCAGAGAATACTATAAACACCTCTATGCAAATAAACTAGAAAATCTAGAAGAAATGGATAAATTCCTGGGCACATACACCCTCCCAAGATGAAACCAGGAAGAAGTTGAATCCCTGTATAGACCAATAATAAGCTCTGATATTGAGGCAGTAATTAATACCCTACCAACCAAACAAAACCCAGGACTAGATGGATTCACAGCCAAGTTCTACCAAAGGTACAAAGAGGAGCTGGTACCATTCCTTCTAAAACGATCCCACACAATTGAAAAGGAGGGACTTATCCCTAACTCACTTTATGAGGCCAGCATCATCCTGATACCAAAACCTGGCAGAGACACAACAAAAAAAAGAAAGCTTCAGACCAATATCCCTAATGAACATCAATGCAGAAATCCTCAATAAAATAAGCAAACTGAATCCAGCAGCACATCAAAAAGCTTATCCACCATGATCAAGTTGATTTCATTCCTGGGATGCAAGACCGGTTCAACATACACAAATCAATGAACATGATCCATCATATAAACAGAACCACTGACAAAAACCACATGATTATCGCAATAGATGCAGAAAAAGCCTTTGATAAAATTTAACATCCTTTCATGCTAAAAACTCTCAATAAACTAGGTGTTGATGGAACATATCTCAATAATAAGAACTATTTATGACAAACCCATAACCAACATCATCCTGAATGGGCAAAAGCGGGAAACATTCCATTTGAAAACTGGCACAAGACAAGGCTGCCTCTGTCACCGCTGATATTCAGCATAGTATTGGAAGTTCTGACCAGGGCAATCAGGCAAGAGAAAGAAACAAAGGGTATTCAAATAGGAAGAAAGGGAGTCAAATTGTCTGTTTGCAGATGACATGATTCTATATTTAGAAAACACCATTGTCTCAGCCCAAAAACTTCTTAAGCTGATAACCAACTTTAGCCAAATCTCAGGATACAAAATTAATGTGCAAAAATCACAAGCATTCCTTTACACCAACAATAGACAAGCAGAGAGCCAAATCGTGGATGAATTCTCATTCACAATTGCTTGCTACAAAGAGAATAAAATACCTAGGAATACAGGTAACAAGGGATGTGAAGGACCTCTTCAAGTAGAACTGACAAACCACTGCTCAAGGAAATAAGAGAGAATACAAACAAATGGAAAAATATTGATAGAAAGAATAAATATCATGAAAATGACCATACTGCCCAAAGTAATTTATAGATTAAATGCTATTCCCATCAAACTACCATTGACATTCTTCACAGAACTAAAAAAAAAAAAAATCACATGGAACCAAAAAAGAGCCTGTATAGCCAAGACAGTCCTAAGCAAACAGAACAAAGCTGGAAGCATCATGCTACCTGACTTCAAAGTATACTACAAGGCCAAAACAGCATGATTCTGTTACCAAAACTGATGTATAGACCAATGGAACAGAACAGATGCCTTAGAAATAACTCCACACATCTACAACCATCTGATCTTTGACAAACCTGACAAAAACAAGCAATGGGTAAATGATTCCCTATTTAATAAATGGTGCTGGAAAAACTGGCTAGCCATATGCAGAAAACAGAAACTGGACCTCTTCCTTAGACCTTATACAAAAATTAACTCAAGATAGATTAAAGACTTAAATGTAGAACCCAAAACCATAAAAGTCCTAAAAGGAAACCGAGGCAATACCAGTCAGGACATAGGCATAAGCAAAGACTTCATGCTAAAACACCAAAAGCAATGGCAACAAAAGCCAAAATTGACAAATGGGATCTAATTAAACTAAAGAGCTTCTGTGCAGCAAAAGAAACTATCATCAGAGTGAATAAGCAACCTACAGTAAGGGGGAAAATTTTTGCAATCTACCCATCTGACAAAAGTCTAATATCTAGAGTACACAAGGAACTTAAACAAATTTACAAGAAAAAAAAAAAGAAACAACCTCATCAAAAAGTGGGCAAAGGATATGAACAGACACTTCTCAAGAGAAGACAATTTATGTGGCCAAGAAACATATGACAAAAAGCTAACATCACTGATCATTAGAGAAATGCAAGTCAAAACTGCAATGAGATACCATCTCATGCCAGTCAGAATGGCGATTATTAAAAAGTAATAAAATAGATGCTGGCAAGTCTGTGGAGAAAAAGGAACACTTTTACACTGTTAGTGGGAATGTAAATTAGTTCAACCATTGTAGATGACAGTGTGGCAATTCCTCAAGGATCTAGAACCAGAAATACCATTTGACCCAGCAATCCTATTACTGTATATATACACAAAGGAATATAAATTATTCTGCTATAAAAACATATGCACATGTATGTTTATTGCAGCACTATTTATAATAACAAAGACATGGAACCAACCCAAATACTCAACAATGATAGACTAGATAAAGAAAATGTGGTATATATACACCATGGAATACTATGTAGCTATAAAAAGGAATGAGACCATGTCCTTTGCCTGGGACATGGATAAAGCTGGAAGCCATCATCCTCAGCAAACTAACACAGGAACAGAAAACCAAACATGGCATGTTCTCACTCATAAATGAGTTGAACAATGAGAACATGTGGACACAGGGAGGGGAACAAAACACACTGAGGCCAGTCAGGGGGTTGGGGTGAGGGGAGGGAAAGCTTTAGGACAAATAGCTAAAACATGCAGAGCTTAAAACCTAGATGACGAGTTGACACGTGCAGCAAACCACCATGGAACATGTATACCTATATAACAAACCTACACATTCTGCTCTTGTATACCAGAACTTAAAGTAAAATTTAAAAAAAAAAAAAAACAAGACCCCATGATCTGTTGCCTATAAGAAATATGCTTCATCTATAAAGACACACATAGACTGAAAGTAAAGAGATGTAAAAAGATATTCCATGTCAATGGAAACCAAAAGAGAATAAGAGTTGCTATACCTATATCAGACAAAATAGATTTCAGGACAAAAACCATAACAAGAGACAATGAAGGTCATTATATGATGATAAAGGGTTCAATTCAGCAAGAGGATATAACAATTTTAAATATATATCCACCAACCATAGGAATACTCAGATGTATAAAGCAAGTGTTATTAGAGCTAGAGAGAGAAATAGACCCCAATATAATAATAGCTGGAGATGTCAACACCTCAATTTCATATCCTCCAGACAGAAAATAAACAAAGAAATATGGAAGTTAATCTGCATTACAGACCAAGTGGACCTAGTAGATATTTACAGAACATTTCATCTCATGGCTACAGAATGCATATTCTTCTCAATAGATAGATCATTCTAAAGGATAACCATATGCTAGGTCACAGTACAAGTCTTAAAACATTCAAAAAATTGAAATAATATCAAGTATCTTCTCTTCTCTAACCATAATGGGATAAAATCAGGAATCAATACCAAGAGAAATTTTGGAAACTATGAAAACACATGGAAATTAAATAATATGCTTCTGAATGACCAGTGGGTCAATAAAGAAATTAAGAAAATTGACAAATTTCTTGAAACAGATGATAATGGAACACAACATACCAAAATCTATGGGATACAGCAAAAGCAGTACTAAGAAGGAAATTTATAGTGTCTACCTCAAAAAAGAAAAGGGTGGGGCAGTGGTAAATGCCTGTAATCCCAGCACATTGGGAGGCCAAGGCAGGCATATTGCTTGAGCTCAGGAGTTTGAGAACACCTGAGCAATATAGTGAAACCCCCATCCTACAAACACAAACAATTAACAAAGCACAGAGGTGCACACCTGTAGTCTCAGCTACTCAGGAGACTGAGGTGGGACGATTGCTTGAACCTGGGAGGTCAAGGCTGCAGTAAGCCAAGATCATGCCACTGCACTCAAGCCTGGGCAACAGAGTGAGAACCTGTCTCAATAAAAATAAAAAATAAAAATGAAGAAAAACTTCAATAAATAACCTAATGATGCATTTTAAAGAAATAGAAAAGCAAGAGTAAACCAAACTCAAAATTAGTAGAAGAAAAGATATAATAAACATCAAAGCAGAAATAAATGAAATTGGAACAAAGAAAACAATACAAAAAAATCAACAAAATATAAAGTTGATTTTTCAGAAAGATAAGAAAATTGACAAACCTTTGGCCAGAAAAAGAAAAAAACAGAGAAGACCCATATACATAAAATCAGAGACAGAAAAGGAGACATTGCAACCACTACCACAGAAAATCAAAGGATTTTTAGTAGCTACTATGAGCATCTATATTCCAATAAATTGAAAAATCCAGAATAAACAAATTCCTTTGCATATACAATCTATCAAGATTGAACCATAGGCTGGGTGTGGCAGCTCATGCCTCTCATCGCAGCACTTTGGGAGACCAAAGCAGGCAGATTACTTGAGCCCAGAAGTTTGAGACTAGTCAGAGCAACATGGCAAACCCCATCACTATAAAAAATACAAAAATTACACAGGTATGGTGGTGTGTGTTTGTAGTCCCAGGTACTCAGGAGGCTGAGGTGGGAGGACCACTTGTGTCCAGGAGGACAAGGCTACAGGGAGCTATAATTACACAATTGTACTCTAGCCTAGAAAACAGAGTGAGATCCTGTCTCAAAAAAAAAAAAAAACAGAAACACATTTTTTTAAAAAGATCGAACAATGAAGAAATCCAACACCTGAACAAATCCATAACAAGAAACAACATGAAAGTCATAATAAAAAGTCTCCCAGAAAGAAAAGTCCAGGACCCAGTGGCTTCACTGTTGAATTCTACTGAGGCTTTGAAAAACTAATACCAACCCCACTCAAATTATTCCAAGAAAATAGAGGACAGTATACTTCCAAATTCATTCTACAAAGCCAGTATTACCCTGATATTAAAACCAGACAAAAACACATCAAAAAAAAGAAAACTACAGGACAATTTCCCTAATGAATATTGATACAAAAATCCTCAACAAAATACTAGCAAAGTAATCCAACAGCACATTAAAAAGATCATTCATTATGACCAAGTGAGATTTATCCCAGGGATGCAAGGATGGTCCAATGTATGCAAATCAATTAATGTGATTCATTAATCATATCAACTGAATCGAGGACAAAAACCATGTGACCATCTCAATTGATGCTGAAAAAGCAATTTGGATATTTTAACAATATTGATTCTTCTAATCCATGAACATGGAATGTTGTCCCATTTTTATGTCCTCTTTAATTTCTTTTATCAATATTTTATAGTTTCATTATAGAGATATTTCACTTCTTTCATTAATTCCTAGGTATTTTGTATTTGTTGCTATTATAAATGAGATTACCTTTGTGATTTCTTTTTCAGATTGCTCACTGTTGGCAGATAGATGTGCCACTGATTTTGTATCCTGCAACTTTACTTAATTTGTTTGTCAGTTCTAATAGTTTTTCTGTGGAGTCTTTAGGTTTTTCCAAATATAAGATCATATAATCTGCAAACAAGGATAATTTGACTTATTTCTTTCCAATTTTGATGCCCTTAATTTCTTTTTCTCATCTCATTGCTCTATCTAGGACTTTAGTACTATGTTGAAAAACAGTGGTGACAGTGGTCATCCTTGTCATGTTCCAGATCTTAGAGAAAAGGCTTTTAGTTTTTCCTCATTTGGTATGGTGCTACTTGTGGGTGTGTCAAATATGGCTTTTAATATGTTGAGGTATGTTGCTTCTATACCCATGTTGTTAAAATATCCAGGCTACCTAAAGCAATCTACAGATTCAAAGCAACCCCTATCAAAATACCAATGACATTCTTTAAAGAAATAGAAAAAGCAATCCTAAAATTTATATGGAACCACAGAAGACCCAGAATAGCCAAAGCTATTCTAAGCAAAAAGAACAAAACTGGAAAAATCATGTTACTGACTTCAAAATATACTACAGAGCTACGGTAACCAAAACAGCATGGTACCAGCATAAAAACTGACACACAGACCAACAGAACAAAATAGAAAACTCAAAAGTAAATCCACATGTGTAGTGAACTCATTTTTTGAAAAAGATTCCAGGAACATACACTGGGGAAATGACATTCTCTTCAATAAATAGTGCTGGGGAAACTGAATATCCATATGCAGAAGAATGACACTAGACCCCTATCTCTTGTTATATAAAAAATTAAATCTAAATGGACTAAATACATAAATCTGAGACCTGAAACTATGAAACTACTACAAGAAAACATTGGGGAGGCCAGGTGCAGTGGCTTACACCTGTAATCCCAGTAATTTGAAAGGCAAAGGTGGGTAAATCACCTAAGTCAGTCAGGAGTTCAAGACACACCTGGCCAACATGGTGAAACTCCATTTCTATTAAAAATACAAAAAATTAGCCAGGTCTGGTGGTGAGTGCCTATAATCCCAGCTATTCAGGAGGCTGAGGCAGGAGAATCACTTGAACCCAAGAGAGAGGTGGAGACTGCAGTAAGCCAAGATTGAGCCATTGCACAACAGCCTGGGTGGCAGAGTGAGACTCCATCTCAAAAAAAAAAAAAAAAAAAAAAAGTAAAAAAGAAAAGAAAGAAAACATTGGGAAACTCTCTAGGACAGTACAGTGGGCAAAGATTTCTTGAGTAATATCCCACAAGCACAGGCCACCAAAGCAAAAATAAACAAATGGGATCACACCAAGTTAGAAAGCTTCTGCACAACAAAAGAAACAATCAGCAAAGTGAAAAGACAACCCACAGAATGGGAAAAAATATTTGTAAACTGCTCATTCGACAAGGGATTAATAACTAGAGTATATAAGGAGCTCATATAATTCTATAGGAAAAAATCGAATCATTCAATTTAAAAAATGGCACAGGATCTGAATAGGCATTTCTCAAAAGAAGACAAAAATGGCAAACAGGTTTGTGAAAAGGTGATCAGTGTCATTGATCATCAGAGAAATGCAAATCAAAACTACAATGAGATATCATTTCACCTCAGTTAAAATTGTGTGTATCCAAAAGTGTAGCAATAATGAATGCTGGCAAGGATATGGATAAAAGGGAACCCTTGTACACTGTTACTGGGATTGTAAATTAATACAACCACTATAACAGTTTGGAGGTTCCTCAGAAAATTGAAAATAGGCTACTATATAATCCAGCAATCCTACTGGTGGGTATAGACCCAAAAGAAAGAAAATCGGTATATCAAAGAGATATCTGCACTCCCACATTTATTAAAGCACTATTCACAAGAGCCAAAATTTAGAAGCACCGTAATTGTCCATCAACAAATGAGTGAACAAAGAAAATGTGGCACATATACACAGTGGAATACTATTCAGCCAGAAAAAGAATGAGATCCTGTCATTTGCAGCAACATGGATGGAACTGAAGATCATTATCTTAAGTGAAATAAGTACTTAAGTGGAGATGGTAAATGGGTAGAAAAATAGAAAGAATGAATAAGAACTAGTATTTAGTAGCACAACACGGTAACTATTGTCAATAATAATTTAATTGTACATTTTAATGTAACTAAAAGAGTCTAATTGGATTGTTGTTAACACAAAGGATAAATGCTTAAGGTGATGGATAACTCATTTACTCTGATGTGATTGTAACACATTGCATGTCTGTATCAAAATAACTCATGTACCCCATAAATAAATATATATATATACTTACTATGTATCCACAAAAAAATAAAAATTAAAAAAGATAACAGATGTAAATGTACTTTATAAAATATGAAGTATTCTACCACAAAAGGCCTTATTATTGTCAACTGTGTCATGTAGTTAATGAGATTTTTAATTTCACCCTCCAAGCAAAACCGTAATTGCATAATTCATATTTTGACCAAATAAATAAATAAAATAAGCTCATTAAAAGGCATTCTTAAAATATATTATCTGAACACCAACTGCAATTGCAAGTTCTCTCATTTTAAAACCAGCTGCTCCTTCAAGCTGATGAAAACACAATAAAATATATCTAAGTATTTTAGCCACATCCTTGTATTATGTATGCTTTACATACAGTGTCACATCACTCCATTGTATCATAATTTGATGACAAAAGCTGAAAAGTATATCTGTGTAAAATCAGTTCATCTTCTTTACACAAATGACCATATTCAGGAGGATTCTATTTTTTTCATAATTAAGAAACAGAAACCTCTAAGATACTTTTGGCACTTACAAAAATAATACAAACAATAGAGGGAACACTAAAAGTTAGGCAGCCTATGGTCTATCAACTAAAAAAGGAGCACGGAACAACTTTTAAATAATATTAGTAATAGTAATGTCAACTCTTTGCTGAGCACATACCATAAGCCAGACATTGTTAAATGCTTTACTAGTATTACCTCTTCGCTTCTTCACAGCCATCCTATCAGGAAGGTATTTAATTATCAGCCTGATTTTATAAATACATAATGAAGTCACAAAAAAAGGAGTTAAGTAAGTTGCCAGGGTCACAAAGCTGATAAAAAACAAAGAAATTATTACAATTCAAGTCTGCCAGACTCCAGGGTCCATGGACTCTTGTCTTAGCCCTTCACTAAATATTTCACATACACACTTATACTTAACTTGGTTGTCACCATTTATTGTAAGAAACATCATCTCCAGCTACCATCCCTAAATACACAAAACTTAATCTAAATATACATAGTTTATTTGTCACCAGTCAAATTAGTATTATATGTGGAAAAATCTCACTTTCTTTCAAGTTCCATTGACCCAATTATTCAGAATACATATAGATAAGTCATTTATAACCACTTAACTCTCTCTTATTTACTTGTATACAACTACTATTCTAAAATCTAGCAGGAAGTTTTTAAAGCTCAAATGTTTAAATTCTTCTTCTTCTAAGGGGAATGGTGTTTGAGTATTTTTCATGCAACAGATGTTTCATATACTTTATCTCACTTAATTCTCAAACACAATAAAGTAAGCATTAATACCTCAATTTGCTTATGAATTAAGCTGTAGTCCAAGGCCAGGATCACACTATAAGAACCCGTGCCCTTACTAGGCTCCAAAACCCACTCCCTAACCAGCCCAGCCACCCTGCCTAAACCAAGAATGAAACGTGGGAAAATAGACAAATACACCAAGATTATATATGCTTGCCAGCGGGGCGCAATGGCTTACTCCTGTAATCCCAGCACTTTGAGAGGCCGAGGCAGGTGGATTGCTAGGAGTTTGAGACCAGCCTGGGCAACATGGTGAAACCCTGTCTCTACTAAAATACAAAAAAATTAGCTGGGTGTGGCTGCGCTCCTGTAGTCCCAGCTTTGGGAAGCTGACACAGGAGAATTGCTTGAACCTGGGAGACAGAGGTTGCAATGAACTGCAATGTACAACACAAACAAGAGAAACACAGATAATAGAAGATCAAGATCAATGGAAAAGATGGATATCTTTCTTGGTGCTCTTTTCTTAGCCCTTCACAAAATATTTCACATACTAAACTAGGGGTGAAGGGGCCTCATAAAACCAGTGAAAGAGAGTTCTTTGTTCTTCAGTTCCTCATACAATAGAATGTCACGATTTCCTTTTGAAATGCAGGAAATATCCCCATCTTGTGGGATTTTAGGGTATCACTGTAACAGATTACTTTGCCCATATTACATTTTTGCAACCACAGGCTTTATTGCTTAATAGAAGAATCTCTTATCTATGTTCTGGTTGTTTCAAAGCCATATAACAAAGGATTTACATTATACAGATGTGGAGATGTTCCATTACATTTGCTTTTCTGAATAAGAAGAGAATTTCATCCTACCCCACTCCATAAGCAACATATTTCTTAAAGACAAGAACCAACACACAAACGAGGTAGTGATGGTTAATACTGTCAACTTGATTGGATTGAAAGATGCAAAGTGTTGATCCTTGGTGTGTCTGTGAGGGTGTTGCCAAAGGAGATTAACATTTGAGTCAGTGACCTCAGGAAGGTCACACCCACCCTTAATCTGGGTGGGCACCATCTAATCAGCTGCCAGCAAATATAAAGCAGGCAGAAAAACATGAAAAGCTTAGACTGGGTTAGCCTCCCAGCCTACATCTTTCTCTTGTACTAAATGCATCCTGCCCTTAAACATCAGACTCCAAGTTCTTCAGCTTTGGGACTCGGACTGGCTTCATTGCTCCTCAGCTTGCAGATGGCATATTGTGGGACTGTGGGACCTTGTGATAGTGCCAGTTAATACTACTTAATAAACTCCTATATACATACCTCTGTATTGGTCAGGGTTCTCTAAAGGGACAGAACTCTCTTCAGAAAGATAGATGATTAGATAGATAGATAGATAGATAGATAGATAGATAGATAGATAGATAGGCAGGTAGATAGGCAGATAGACAGACAGACAGACAGACAGATAGACAGATAGATAGATAGACAGATAGACAGATAGATAGTTCTGTCCCTTTAGAGAACCCTAACCAATACAGAGGTCTTATCCATCTCTGTATCAGCAGCACCTAGCATAGCACCTGACACATAGCAGATGCTACATTTAATGAGTCAGTTAAAAAGCTTTAATAATATAAATTTGTATTGAATCATAAATCCAAGTAATAAGTGGTTGAGCATGGCAGAATATTTTATCAACTTCAAAACTTAAAGACTCTTTAAAACACCAGCTAACTTGAATTTTAAATTTTAAAAAACATTAAAGTAATTATTTATAGATAAGTATTCTTTTTGTGTACAAGTAGGAATAGATAGAGAAAATCCTCAATGTGTTCTGTTCAAATTAATCTCATGAAATGAATCCAAGCTAGGATATTCCTTCCTGCTGATTCCTTAACAGAAATTTCAATAAAAAGCTCTAAGATTCAGGAACCCCTGCAATTTCAGTATTTAGTTATGTTAGTGGTGGTCTAGGTAGCCTGGACGATATTTCAGCTCCTACTAGCTGTCCATCATGCCACCATCAGATGACTGGTACATGTCTTCTCACAGTACTGCCATGCCGTTATACCAGCTCTTTCTCATTTTTGTTAAGCATGCAAACAATTGCAAAACTACTACATTTATTATATTGGCATCATATTCTCAGCAAGTTACCTGGGAGCCCAAGTGGTATTTTGTATTATCATATATATATTTCAGCAATGTGATTTTCCTCTTTTAGTGACTGCATATTTTTAAAAGGTATCACAGAAGAGATCACTATGATATTAGGATAGAAAAGTTTTTTGAGTCAAAAGAGAAAAATCACTGCAAAAGTGAATTTAAAGTTTGTTCAGAACAAAACAAAAATTATGACAATAAGGGCATTTTATATTGAAGTTATACTGGAAGTACAGTTTCACAAATTAAAAATCCTACATCAGGCTGGGTGCAGTGGCTCATGCCTGTAATCCCAGCACTTTGGGAGGCCGAGGCAGGTGGATCAGCTGAGGTCAGGAGTTCAAGACAAGCCTGGCCAACAAGGCAAAACCCCGTCTCTACTAAAAATAAAAAGATAAAAATTAAATATCAGCTAGGCCTGGTGGCAGGCACCTGTAGTCCCAGTTACTCAGGAGGCTGAGGCAGAAGAATCGTTTCAAAAGGGGAGGAGGAGGTTGCAGTGAGCCAAGATCATGCCACTACACTCCAGGCTGGGTAACAGAGTGAAACTTCATCTTAAAAAATAAACAATTTAAATAAAATAAATTTAAAATAAAAATTATATGTCAAAGGTTAACCTACAGCCTGGCAATATGGGGAAATACTGTCTCTACTAAAAATACAAAAAAATTAGTGTGTGTGGTGGCACTTGCCTGTGGTCCCAGCTATTCCAGAGGCTGGGGTAGCTGTGATTGCACCACTGTACTCCAGTCTGAGTGACAGAGTGTGATCCTATCTTAAAACAAAAAAAGTTAACCCTAAATATACATGTTCTTCAAATTAATTGTTAACAAATGATCTATTAAGTAATATCAAGTTATTGCTTTTATGCTGTTAATGTCCAGGCATGAGGCTTCTTAAAAGTTAAATGATATTTTAGATCATAATTCCATGAATATGAAATAGCATTAAAATCATGGACAGAAAAAAGCAAGAACAGAAGTTATCATGGTCTATGCCCTACTTAACAGAACTACTAATAAATAACATTTATTTATCTTACTCTATTATGTACACTATACAATATAGTACATATATGTATATAAAATATACATATCAATTTAATAATAAATGCACAACTTGAAAATACACTGGAAATTGATTTAGGATGTTCTCTTTTAAAACTTTGGTATAAAATACTTTTAAAAGACTGAAGAACTTATTGCAACACAAGAACTCTTATTGAAACATGCATTTTTAACACCAGGGCAGAGCAGACAGCCTCGATTAGGAAAGCTAGAGGATATTTCATTTGATTGCTCCAAAAGATGAAAAGGGAAGAAAGAAAAAGGATGAAACAATTTCAGATGCTTTCAATGCATTTATCAAATCCGAATGAACTGCTTTTGACTGTGGATGTAATAAGTCAGAAGGCATTCACTAAACCAAAAGGCAAGAACTTCTTTTCCACTGTGACTAATTCAACTTAATGAATTATTTAAAAAAAAAAAAACTACATATATAAGATATAAGAAGAAAAGGGAAGATGATAGAAAGGCAAGCAACAGCTAGTACATTTTATGAGAAGAAAATAGCCACAATTTTGAACCGATTAAAGTTAGAATTTCTCCCTGACCTTGAATTTGACAAAACTCAACATAAAGGCCAACCTTATAAAAGAACTTCAATTATAAGAGGTTATCTAAAGAGCACTTAAACTGGTTTTCAAGATGAAATACTAACTGAAGTTTGTATTTATTTCGTAAACAACCATGTTAACCTTGCTATTTGCACTGCCAATGACATCTTCCCAAGACTACAGGATTCCTATGCTATAAATCTTTACTAGATAAGCAGCTCATTCCTTGTTTGTCAAAGTGTAGTAGGAAGTTGTACCAGAAAAATAATACAGAAATGAATCAAATGCAGTACTGTATATTACAAAAACAAAATATATTATAGTACATGACATATACTTTGTAATAATCCTTTATCCCCCAAAAACAAAATTGGTATTACAGTAACCAACACTTACGCATCTGAGAATCGTCTTAAGAGCTAATAAAAGATAATATAGTATTAATAATCCCTGCATGTGTTCATTGTTTTGTTGTTCACAAACTTCCTTTGCCAGGGTTCTGTCCATTGAACTTGTCCTGTGAGACAAGAGCATCTGAGACTTACAGAAGTGACCTTATTTGCCCAAGGTCGTATGACTAAGAAGAGGCAAACTTAGAACTCAGGCACAGTGTAGGCTTTTCCTGGACAACTGAACTGTTTCTCTGAAGTTATTGCTTCTCTTCAGGGATAGGAGATGTGAAAAAGATAACATTGCAATGACAACACTCATAAGATTTTCATTGATCTGTTTACAAATAAACAGAAAGTCACAATTATTTCAGCATTTAATATTTCTTCAAACGATCTTCCATAGATTTAATGTTTTAAACAAGCAATATTAAATAGAATTTCAAATACAGTAGGAACCTTTTAATAAAATGCCATCAGGGCCACTATTAGGTTGTTAATGGAAGAGGTCAAAGTATAAAACCTTTAAAATATAATAATTACTGTATTTTATTTTACTTGAAAACATTAATGTACATTTATTCACATTTTTTTTTCTATTTAAGACAGAGTCTCACCCTGTCACCCAGGCTGGAATGCAGCGGCACAATCTCTGTTCACTGCAGCCTCTGCCTCCCCACTTCTGGGTTTAAGTGATTCTCTTGCCTCAGGCTCCTGAGTAGCTGGGATTACAAGCATGCACCACCACACCCACCTAATTTTTGTATTTTTAGTAGAGATGGGGTTTCACTATGTTGGCCACGCTGGTCTCTAACTCCTGACCTCAAGCAATCCTCCCACCTCAGCCTCCCAAAGTGCTAGGATTACAGGCATGAGCCACTGCACCAGACCTACTCACTAAGTTTTTTTTAATGTAGAGCCAAATACTTGTGTTTGAGAATTGGCCCAGTAACTTACTCTAAATGTCTGTCTTACAACAACCCCATCTATAATTAATCATATACATTTTCCAGTTTCAATTTACTCAATTTGAAGCTAAAACTTAATTAACTGAGGAGAAACTGCCTAGTCTCAAAGTATCTCCCCTTAGAAAACATATTAACAAAAAAGATAAACATAAATTTTACAGTAAAGAAACCCAACAGATACCAAGTAATAACACCACCAGTACTAAGATATATCAATACCATAAACCCCTTGATAGGATATACTATGAATGACAGAATACCACTTCTGCAGTTTTCTTGCCCAAAGCGTGTAGCCTCATTTCAATTATGAGAAAACATTATACAAGCCAAAAGTGAGGGACGTTCTGTAAGGTAACTGACCAATTCTTTTTAAAGTGTCAAGATCAGGAAAAACAAAAATTGAGCAGCAATGACAAAATGAAGATAAAGAAGAAATAGCCACTAAATAATGCTTTGGGGGATCCTGGATTGGATCTTGAAACAGAAAAAAAGAAATTAGTGGAAAACCTCATGACATTTGAATAAGGTTTGTTATTTAGTAGTATTGTACCAATGTTAATTTCCTGTTTTTGTTAATTGTTTTGTGGTTACGTAAGATTAACACATTGGAGGAAGCTGCCTAAGGGACATACAAGAACTCTATATGCTATTTTTATTTTATTTTATTTTATTTTTGTGATGGAGTTTCGCTCTTGTTGGGCTCACCGCAACCTCCACCTCCTGGGTTCAGGCAATTCTCCTGCCTCAGCCTCCTGAGTAGCCGGGATTACAGGCACGCGCCACCATGCCCAGCTGATTTTTTGTATTTTTAGTAGAGACAGGGTTTCACCACGTTGACCAGGATGGTTTCAATCTCTTGACCTCGTGATCCATCTCCCTCAGCCTCCCAAAGTGCTGGGATTACAGGAGTGAGCCACCGCGCCCGGCCTATACGCTATTTTTTATAAATTTTCTGTAAGTCTAAAATTAGTTCAAAATAAAAAGGTAAAACAACTAACAAACAAAAACTCCTACAAAGCAATCAGTTTTAAACCAGTAATAACACCAAAATCCCAATAGGAAAAAAGCTTATTTCCAGCAGGAATAAGCAAGTCATAAAAGAAAAAAACAAATGGCCAGTGGCAAGCACATAGAAAGAAGGTTCCAACTCAATAATTAACCAAAGAAATGCAAATATAAACAACGAGATACTTGCATTTGCATTCCTTCAACGAAGAATTTGCATTTCTTCATTTTGTTTTATGAATACTATTCAGTGGGTGTAGTTTATAGGGAGAAAGGCACACAAAACCACTCAGGTGGGAGTGTAAATTGATATAAACTTATTTGGGAAAATCTTTTTAAATTTAAACGTATATATCCTTGGGACTAGCCTTTCTCCTTCTAAGAATTCATTTTGAAAACATAAATAGGAATACAAAGGACATTCATTGCAATGGTATTTATAATAATGAAAATTCTTAAAACAACCTAAATATTTACCAGTAGGAAAAGGTTAATTATGATGTGCCCACATAATGAAATATTATACAATAATTAATACAAAACAGTATATAGATTTATCTTTATTGACATAGATATGTGATTATTATGTATAATAATATAGTTATGAAAGAAAATTTATGGTAAATAACTATTATAGTACAAATTACAGCATAAAATATAGTACCTATCAATACATTAGAAAATATGGGAAAATATGTATATGTATGTGTGTATATTTTCTTCCTGGTTTATTTTTATTTTCTTTTTTCCAATTTGTCTCTTCTAATTTTCTACAATTAATATGTATTACTTTTGCAACACAATTTTTTAAATTAATGCCCACCCAAATTTTATTTACTTCTCAGGGATCTCAGATTGTGCTAACGTCACTATCTCCATTTGACCAAAAATTGAAAAACCGTCTATGCATATGACTGCACTTTCAGGAATTGTCACTAGGTGGTACACTATTTCTCTAGCAGATGTTCAAGACCTTTTCGTTTAAGTCAGCTGTATGTACTTACTGCTGTGACTCTAGAGAAAATAACTTAGTTCAATAGCTTTTTCCTGTAAAAATTCCTTCACCTTCCCCCACATCACTAACAACTTAATAGCCAATTGCTCCATTACCTTACTATAGGCACTCAAGAAATGTTTGTTGGGCAAATAAGGCATAATTAAAAATAGAAGCCAGGTGCAGTGGCTCACGCCTGTAATCTCAGCAATTTGAGATACCAAAGCAGGTGGATCGCTTGATCTCAGGAGTTCAAGACCAGCCTGGGCAATGTGGTGAAATCCTGTCTCTACAAAACAAATTTAAAAATCAGCCGAGTGTGGCGGTACACACCTACAGTCCCAGCTACTCGGGAAGCTGAGGTGGGAAGATGATTTGTGGCCAGGAGGTCAAGGCTGCAGTGAGCCATGACTGCACCACTGCACTCCAGCCTGGGTGACACAGCAAGACCCTGTCTCAAAAATAAAAATAAAAAAAATAGAAATGGCTAAAAATTGATCAGCTTCTTCAATTATTTTGTCAACTTTCTAAACAAAGTTAAATGGGTTTCATGGGTGCCTTTTTTATACAATACTCTGCATCATGAATCTACAAAAAAATGGAATCAACATTTCTCAAACATACTTAAGTCCCTTTTCTTATAAAGCATCTTTGAAGGAAAGACATTCCAGGGAATATGATTTGGAAAACCTTGTCCTTAATGCTTTTCCATCTCGTTTAATATAATCACCTTAGCGTCAACCCATCTGAAGTTCCAGTCTTCTTTACTCTTCATTATGGACTTCAACTTTGCTGCATTCATATTCCCCAGGACTATCAAGTCCCATGTTGACACTTGCTATTATGTTGCTAGCCAGGTGCTGACATCTATCAAATGCAAACTCTCTGCACTTAAAGCACATCTCCCTGAGTAGGGCCAGTTTCATCACAGGTGTTGATTAAGCAGATCCCGTTCCTATTCACAACCGATTCCAGTCTGAACTAAACTCAATTCAAAGGCAAGAACATGCCTACTCTCCAGCCTCTAGTTCAAGTGAGACATTAAAATCTCATTTCCCTGGAATGCTTATGAAATAAAGCTGAGTGAGTTACTATCCACTTATTAAGGCAAACTTTGAAAATGTCCTCATTGTCTAAAGAAAATAAAAAGTCAACAAGATACATAGACATAGTCTTATTACACTAAGAAATTGTCTAAAGAAGAAACTATTATTATCTATTACTTGGGTTCCTGTTTGTCTCTTCCACAGACTGTGAGCCTCTTGAGCAGGCGTCCCCAAACTTTTTACACAGGGGGCCAGTTCACTGTCCCTCAGACCGTTGGAGGGCCGCCACATACTGTGCTCCTCTCACTGACCACCAATGAAAGAGGTACCCCTTCCTGAAGTGTGGCGGGGCGGGGGGGTGGCCGGATAAATGGCCTCAGGGGGCTGCATGCGGCCCGCGGACCGTAGTTTGGGGATGCCTGCCCTTGAGAAGAAGAACCATGTATATAGTTCATCTCAGCTCTCCCAGTAAGCAGCATGGTATCTGGAACACTGCAGGCTTTAATAAATAAATGTTTAAAGAATAAATAAATTAACAAATGAGTAAATGAGTAGAGTAATATGTTTGTTATAAATTCTAAAAGAAACTGGTTCTAATAAATCACATTTCAAAGATGTTCTAATAATATCACATTTTAAAACCCTGTATTAATATATTTTCTAATAATATCATATTTAGTTCTTATAATATCTAGTTCTAATAATAGAATAAGATAGTTCTATTAGTTCTACTAAAATCACATTTTAAAACCCTGTATTAATATATGTTAACATCAAAATTGCTTTCTCATTCATTTATTCTTTCAGAAAACCATTAAGTACATACTGTATTTCAGATGCTGTGCTAAGGATATAAAGATGAAATAGAAATACTTTTGTCTTCAAGAAGTATAGTATAGTGAATAAAAATAATTTACATGTATTTGATGTTTCCTCATGTACTATCATACTTGATACAATAATTCAGTGAGACTGATGTATTTCCTGTCTACATTTTTTATTGATTGACTGATAAGGTTTCACTCTGGAGTGCAGTGGTGTGACCATAGCTCACTGCAGACTTGACCTCTGAGGCTCAAACAATCCTCCCACCTCACTCTCCCAAGTAGCTGAGACTACAGGGGTGCATCACCACACGCAGCTAATGTTTTTATTTTTTGTAGAGATGGAGTTTCTCCATATTGCCCAAGCTAATCTTGAATTCCTGGGCTCAAGTGATTCTCCTGTCTGTGCCTCCCAAAGTGCTGAGCCCTGTCTGGGCCTCCCAACTGATTCTCCTATCTGTGCCTCCCAAAGTGCTGAGATTACAAATATGACTCACCATGCCTGGCCTACTTTTAAATTTTTTTAAAGTAATATGTAGGTACAAAGGAATTCTTATGAAATAGATGTAGGTATAAAGTATAACATACTCCTGTGTAGATGTCCCCAACTTAAGAACAAGGACATCTAAGTCCTCCATGACCTTTTTGATTTCCCCCAAAAAAAATACTTTCCTGGATTTTCTTTTTATTCTTCCCTCATTTTTATTTACATTTAACCACGTTTGTTTTGCTAAGCAATATATTATGTGGTTTTGCATGTTTTTGTACTTTGTTCAAATGGAAACATGCTGTAAACTTACTCTTTCTGCTCAACATTATAGTTTTGTCTCATAACTTCTTAATCCACATGGATTTGTTTTTTTATATATAGTATGAGATAAAGTTCCAATTTCAGTTTTTAAATTTACACAACCACACAACCAGTTGTTCCAGTGCCACTTATTGAAAATGTCATCTTTTCCTAAACAATTTGCAGTGTCATCTCAGTCATAAATAAAATTTCCATTTTTGTTTTGGTCTGTTTCTGGGCTTTCTTTTCTCCTTTGTTGATCAACTTGTACAGCTTTGTACCTAATCCAGATTGTCTAAAGAAATAGAGCTAAATAATAAATTCTTAATTTTGATAAGGAAGTTATTCTACTCTGTACTGCTTCTTTAAAGTGTCTTGTTTACTCTTAATCATTTTTACTTGCCTATAAATTTTAAAATCAGTTCATCATATCTCCTTTATAGATATAATTGAATGGAATTTCAAAGTGGCTTATAATGAGCCATGATGAAGACAAAGTTTGAACCCATGCCTTCTAACTCCCAAGTCCAAGACTCCTTTTTTCTTTTCTTTTCCTTTGTTTTGTTTTGTTTTTTAGACAAATTCTCACTTTGTCACACAGGCTGAAGTGCAGTGGTACAATCATAGTTCACTGTATCTTCAACATCCTCAGCTCAAGTATTCTTCCAGCCTCAGCCTCCTCAGTAGCTGGGATTTCAGATACACACCACTGTGCCCAGCTTTTTATTTTTATTTTTATTTTTTATAGAGTTGGAGTCTCACTTTATTGCCCAAACTATTCTCAAACTCCTGGCTTCAAGCAATCCTGCCATCTTGGCCTCCCAAAGTGCTGGGATTACAGGCATAAGCCACCATGGCCAGCCTCTAAGACTCCTTCTATGTAGCACTCAGCATTTCAGGGGATAATACTTTTTAATATCCCCATCAAAAGATAAACTCATACAGCTACTTCAGAGCATTCTGCAACTAATTCATCAGAAGATCCACCAAAATGTAACGTTCTTTAAAGGATTCCATGGGACTATGCTGAAGTTCTTTAATGGATAATTATTGCAAGGCTGCTAGATGTTTGTTCAACATCCAATTATTCTCTCATTGTTCCTCAGTGATACAACTTTCATTTTATTGAGGCATGAGACCAAAGTTGCCCAGCTAATAAATGCTAAATTTCCCAGCCACCTTTACAGATAGAGGCATCCATGTCTCACTGTTCTGCCCAAGGAGACATAAGCAGGTGTTTGGAAGCAGGAAAAAGAAACATTCCTCAAAGAGGGAGGGGGCAGACTCAGCTGACAGCCTTTGTGGCCCTTGGTGTCCTTTGTTCTTTCTTCTTCATGCATCCTGAACTGCACAAATAATGGCAAGTGCTGCAGCAGCCACTTGCATTTGGCCACCGGGCCAAGGCCAAGAGAAACTGCAAAGATGTAAGAAATATGCTCTCCTTGAACCTCTATACCTTCCTTGTATATCATTATTTCAGACTTGGGCATTTTATTTAAGAAAAATAATCCTCTACCTGACTCAAGACACTGCTGTTTGAGTTTTCTATTACAAACAGCCAAATTTAATCTCTACTGATAAAGAAATAGCACATTTGCTCTAAAATTATATCTGCTTACAGTTAGCTCTTCCATGGTATATAGTACGGAACTTTAGAGCTCCAACCCAGGTATTCAGTCAAAGTCCTTTTCCAAGGGACAAATCGAGCTCCATCGATGGTACTACTCATGCTCATGCTTGAATGAGTTAGGCACCTGTTCCCCCACAAGCTGAGGCTATACCCATTTACCATGAAGAGTTCTTGTGAGGTTCAAATGATAAAAGTATACATGATTTGACAAAAAACAACTCATTGCATGCCTACCATGAACAAGTACTCTTCTAGTCACAGTGAATAAAAGACACTCCGCATTCAGGTAGCTATAATAGAGAAGGTGATAAAAGACACATAATATCAATAGGTGAAAGGGCTAAGAAGAAAAATAAAGTATGCCCCTTGGCTAGGTGTGGTGGCTGATACCTGTAATCCCAGCACTTTGTGATCCAAGGCAGGTGGATCATTTGAGGTCAGGAGTTCAAGAATATATGCCCCATTAAACTTGCACTCTTACCTGCTTCAACTTCCCTCATGCTGGGGTCAGACGTACATGACTCTAATAAGTACATATATATATATATATATATATATATTTTTTTTTTTTTTTCTTGAGACAGAGTTTCGCTCTTGTTACCCAAGCTGGAGTGCAATGGCGCAATCTCGGCTCACCGCAACCTCTGCCTCCTGGGTTTAGGCAATTCTCCTGCCTCAACCTCCCGAGTAGCTGGGATTACAGGCACACGCCACCATGCCCAGCTGATTTTTTGTATTTTTAGTAGAGACGGGGTTTCACCATGTTGACCAGGATGGTCTCGATTTCTTGACCTTGTGATCCACCCACCTCGGCCTCCCAAAGTGCTGGGATTACAGGCTTGAGCCACCACGCCCGGCCCCAGTAAGTACATATTAACAGTTTAAGTCCTTTTTAAAAGATTCAGACCAGGTGCAGTGGCTCACTCCTGTAATTCTATAACTTTGGGAGGCTGAGGAAGGTGAATCACTTGAGGTCAGGGGTTTGAGACCAGCCAGGCCAACATGGCAAAACCCCATCTCCACTAAAAACAAAAAAAATTAGCCAGGCATGGTGGTGGGCACCTATAAACCCAGCTACTCGGGAGGCTGAGGCACAAGAATCGCTTGAACCTGGGAGGCAAAGGCTGCAGTGAGCCCAGATCACGCCACTGCACTCAGCCTGGGTGACAGAGCCGCACTCTGTTTCAAAAAAATATCATTAACGCTTAAAGGAAGACAAAATAGTAGAAGGCATTTAGCCCCACTTCCCTTTCAATGTATGCAAGCATGAACATTTGACATTCTACAGATACTGACCATCTGATAAGACATCATGCTAAAGGTTTTAAGGGGTTCAGAGATTAAGACATAGTCCTTGGTTTGAAAGAGTTTATAATCTAGTAAAGAAAACAGGCTCACTTGATGATTCCACCTCCTGAGGTTGGGACTCAGATACTTGGAATAAGAGATTGAGGGCCCAGGTCAATGGGCACCTGCACATTTCTACCATCTACCATGGGCCCAGAAAAAAAGAATTGTGGTAACATTGTATTTATCAGAAATGCCACAGAGCATCTGTTTTTTACATTTTATATATAGGATCTCTGTTCTTTTTTATTCCTATTTGCCTTATTTGACATAATGTGTATTTCCATTAAATCTGGAAGTCCCAATTCCTTTTGAAAAATTTTAAAAAGAGAGTATAAACTAATTTATAGATTGAGGTGGGAGCATCACTTGAACCCAAGAGTCTCAGGCAGCAGTGAGCTATGATCACACCACTGCACTCCAGCCTGGGCAGCAGAGCAAGACCCTGTCTCAAAATAAATAAAATGTCATAAACTATGAGATATAGAGGAAAGATTATTAAAACAAATCATAAATATTGGTTCTAAGATTCATTGACTATGTGATCTTTGCAAGTGATTTAAACTCTCTAAACACCATATTTTCCCCCACGACCTGAGGCTATACCCATTTACTATGCAGAATGCTTGTGAGGCTCAAATGATAAAAGTGTATGTGATTTGACAAAAAACAATTCATTGAATGCAAACCATGAACAAGCACTCTTCTAGTCACAGTGAATAGAAGATACTCTGCACTCATGTAGCTTTAATATAGTAGGTGATAAAAGACATGTAATATCAATAGTGAAAGTGCTAAGAAGAAAAATAAAGTATGTAATTTTCATTACCATTAAAGATAGGGAATTAGACAGCATGTAAAGAAGTCTCCAGGGTTAACTTTCCCTTTAGCATAATGAGTTTAGGCTGCTCTGAGATGTTTTACTTTATGAGCAGAATGTGCCTTTTGTGATAGGCTTGCCGGGGAGGAGTACCATTTGAACAGAGTCCTGAATGAACAGACAGATAGGCAATATAGATATCTGGAGAAAGACTATTTAAGCAAAGAGAAAAAAGGGCAACGGCTCAGAGGCCGGAGCATATTTGACCATTCAAATACCCAGCAGGTATCCAGCACATGATAATTCCTTTGCAGCAGTGATATTTCCAGCTGCCCACTCTGCAGCAAAGTTGTACCACCCCTTCATCTTCTTCAGTCTGAACTCTGGACTATAGCATAAGCTCTCTCTTTCTTCTGTATTCTCATACTACCAGCAATCTAACATTCTCACTCTCTTCTTAGCCTAAGAATAGACTCTCTCCACAAATGCTTAAAGTGCCCTCTTTTTTAAAGTTAATATATACTGAGAGCTAGATATGTGTCGAGCACTTTACTAAACAATTTGAGTATCTTAACTTATTTGATCCTCACAAAAATCCTAGATAGTTAGTATTGTGCTCCAAATGTGGAAACCAGATTCAAAAGTTGAATATGGTCAAGTTCATCTGGCTGAGTTGAAACTTCAACCCGAGCCATCTCGTATTTATGTCCATCAGATTAGCCACTATCCTATGCTGCTTTCTTGTCAACTGAAGAAGACACTGCAGACCTACTGATGAACAAGTTTGGAATAGTCTCTGTTGAGGAAAAATCAATTGTCCTAAAAGAGCGATTTGCAGTTCCATCCTTCTAAAATTCTGGAGTGCTCACAGTCATTCATTCATTCAACATTTATTAAGCACCAATTATGGGCAAGGACTGTGCAAAGTTCTGGGGATAGAGCACACAGCTAAGAAAGTCCCCTGTCACAGTGAGTCAAAGGTATATCAAAACTCTGGAAGTGGAATTTGTTTGCTATACTTCAAGAATGGGGGAAATGATATAAATAGAATAATAAAATAATTATAATAAACTGTTACCACCAGAGTATCTCAATTGCAAAGATAAGTTGAAAATCACTTCTCTAAAGAAGAGGGAGAGTCTAAAGTAATCTGCCTGTGTCATAATCAAGTCCCATTTGCTATATCCCAAAGAAGTCTCTTTATACCAGATTTTCAAGCATCCCATCATTAAGAATTAGAAGTCATTAGGTCCAAAATGTTCTTTATTGTTTGATGGCTTTCATCTATGTGCATTTTTACTACCTGGGGTTTGAGAGGCTGTAAACTAAATTTCATAAACCATAAAAACTTACAGTTCTATTAACGTACGACAAGCTTAATGTTTCATTTACTATCTCCTTCAACCTTATTGAAGTTTCACCTTTCATCTTTCCCATATGCATACTGAGTTCTGTGCACCTATGTGGGTGAGCTGCTAACAAGCAACAAGACTGTATTGATACTGTTCATATGCTCTACAGTATCCTGTTTTTCACCTACAGAGTGCTGGCTGGCAAACCCAAGGAGCACTCAGAATATCACACTCTGTTAGGCAGCAATGAATTTTATGAAGTTTAAATGATCCCTACTGACTCTGGGGGATAAAATCCTAGCTAACACAATAAGCACTGTGGAATATAATTTTCAGTGATGATAGAAATGTCGTATATCTGTGTTGTCCAATATAGTAGCCACTAGCAACGGCAATAGAACATTGGAAATATGGCTAGTATAACCAAGAATGTAAATTTTAAATTTCATTTAATCTTAATGAATTTGAATTTTAAAACTCACTTTTGCTGATAGCTACTATATGATAGACACACAAGAGAAAGATTTCTCATTATTTTAAAATATTCTTAATGGCATGAAAGCTACTACAATTCTTTTTCATTATTTTTTCTTTTTTATTTTATTTTATTTTTAATTGACAAATAGTAATTGTATATATTCATAATATACAATGTGATATTTTGATATATGGTTATATTGTGGAATGATTAAATCAAGCTAATTAACAAGTCTCACCTCACATACTTATTTTTTGCAATGAAAATATTTAAAATATACTTTTTCAGAAAATTTGATATATACCATGCTAAAATTCTTAAACTGACTTTTTCATAAAACAATAATTTTATAATTCTATTTTAGGGCTTCTACTGCTAATAAAAAGTGGCGGTGATTGATTTATTGCAAAATTACATTTTCTTTTTAAACAACAAGTGCATATTTTATGGCTTATCTCACTAATGCCACAGAGCTAAATGCCTCACTTTAAGGTGTTTATATTTACTAGTGCAAAATTTGGGGACATGCAGAGTTTAGTATTCAAGATAAGGTTTCACCTAAAAGGCAGAGAGAAGCATTTCAGTCCATTGACAGATGAAGGAATATACGAATCCATTAGTATATACATAGAATAGAATATTATTCATCCTTAAAAAAGAAGGAAATTCTGATACATGCTGAAACCTGGATGACATTTGCTAAGTGAAATAAGCCAATCACAGAACGACAAATGCCATATGATTCCCCTTATATGAGGTGCCTAGAGTAGTCAAATTCATAGAGATATAAAGTAGAATAGTGATTACCAGGGGCTGAGGATAGGGGAGATGGGAAGTCACATTTAATGGATACAGAGCTTCAGCTGGGGAAGATGAAAAGGTCCTGGAGATGCAGACAATTGCACAACAATGTGAACATACTTTATACCAAAGAACTGTACACTTAGAAATTGTTAAAATGGTAAAATTCACATTGTGTATATTTGACAATTTAAAAATTCAGTAATTCTAAAAAAAAGCATTTCATAAGATGAGCTCTTACACAGTAAATCAGACATTGTAGTCAACCCTCAGTCTTCCCAAAGCTCCTGAAGAAAAAGAATAGATCAGATTCAACAAATTATAGAGAATCCAAGATCCCTAATAACGCAGACATTACCTGCTTAATTTGAGAATATGTGACAGAGTAATTTTTACTTGGAACTATCTTCATCAGTGGAGTTGGTTTACAGAATTTTTAAAAATTTATTATCACTTTATTTTTATTTATGTTTAAAATTTTATTTAGGTTCAGAGGCACATGTGCAGATTTGTTATATACCTGTATAACATTGTGTGTTGCAGGAGTCTGGTGTACAGATTGCTTCATCACCCAGGCAATGAGCATAGCACTTGATAGGTAGTTTTTCTATCCCCACCTTCCACCCACTCTCCCACCCTCAAGTAGGCCCTGTGAAGCTATACTAGAAAATCCGAGGTGACTAGGGACTATAGTAGACCCCCACTATACTGCCTAAGCACCACCTACTGGATCATACCTCAAAGCTTCAACACCAAAAATACCTTGCTAACATACCCCTATGTAAAACTAAAGATAAGAAGTCAGCTACAAATAAAGACCCTGCACAAAGACTCAGCTTGTGGAAACATCTAGAAAAGAAATCAACTGATAGTATTCAATCTATACCTCAGTTAAAGGGACACACACATACAGAGATGAGAAAAAACCAATGCAGGAACTCCAACAACTCAAATGGGCAGATTATCTCATGTCCTCCAAATGACCTCACTAGTTCTCCAATAAGCGCTCTACATGAGTCTGTTTTCACATTGCTATAAATAACTATCTGACACTGGGCCATCTATAAAGAAAAAGGGTTTAATTGACTAACTGTTCTGCATGGCTATGGAAACCACAGGAAACTTACAATCACGGCAGAAGGAGAAGAAGAAGCAAGCACCTTCTTAGAAGGCACCAGGAGAGAGAGAAAGCAAGCAGGGGAACAGCCAAACACTTTTAAAGTGTCAGGTGTCCTGAGAACTAACCCACTATCATGAGAAAAACATGGGAGAAACCACCCCCATGATTTACTCATCTTCCACCAGGTCCCTCCCTCAACATGTGGGGATTAAAATTCAGGATGAGATTTGGGTGGAGACACAAACCCAAACCATATTATTCCACCCTCAGCCCTTCCCAAATCTCATGTTCTTTTCACATTTCAAAACCAATCATGCCTCCCAAAAGTTCCCCAAAGTCTTAACTTATTCCAGCATTAACTCAAAAGTCCAAGTTTCATCTAAGACAAGGCAAGTTACTTTCACTGATGAGCCTGTAAAATCAAAAACAAGTTAGTTACTTCCAAGATATAATGGGGACAGGCACTGGGTGAATGTTCCCATTCCAAATGGGAGAAATTGGCCAAAAATACTTACGAACATAAATAAAAGGATAGCAAAAAATCTACCAAGCAAATGGAAATAAGAAAAAAAGCAGGATTGCAATCCAATTTTCAGACAAAAACCAACAAAAATCAAAACAGACAAGGGTATTACAAAATGGTAAGGGGTTCAATTCAACAAGAGTACCTAACTATCCTAATTATATATGTACCCAACACAGGAGCATCTAGATTCATTAAGCAAGTTCTCAGAGACCTTCAAAAAAACTTAGCTTCCCAAACAATAATAGTGGGAGATTTTCAACACTCCACTGACAGTATTAGACAAATGATTGACGTAGAAAATTAACAAAGATATTCACAACCTGAACTCATCATTGGACCAAGTGGATCTGATAGACATTTACAGAACTCTCTACCCCAAAACAACAATATACATTCTTATCATTGCCATATAGCACATACTCTAAAACTGACCACACAATAGAACATAAAATTATCCTCAGAAAGTGCAAAAGAACTGAAATCATACCAAACACACTCTCGGACCACAGGACAATAAAGGTAGAAGTCAAGAACAAAAAAGAACATTGTAAATCATGCAACTACAGGAAAATTAAACAACCAGTCTTAAATAATGTTTGCATAAATAATGAAATTAAGATAGAAATCAAGTAGATCTTTGAAAATAATAAGAGAGGCTGGGCGCAGTGGCTCAAGCTTGTAATCCCAGCACTTTGGGAGGCCGAGGAGGGTGGATCACAAGGTCAAGAGATCAAGACCATCCTAGTCAACATGGTGAAACCCCGTCTCTACTAAAATACAAAAAAATTAGCTGGGCATGGTGGCACACGCCTGTAGTCTCAGCTACTCAGGAGGCTGAGGCAGGAGAATTGCTTGAACACAGGAGCCGGAAGTTGCAGTGAGCAGAGATCGCACCATTGCACTCCAGCCTGGGCAACAAGAGCGAAACTCCATCTAAAAAAAAAAGATAATAATAAGAAGAAAGATACAATGTGCCAGAATCTCTGGGACACAGCTAAGGCAGTTAGTGTTAAGAGGGAAATTTATAACACCAAACACCCTCATTGAAAAGTTTTGTACGAAGATCTCAAATTAATAACTTAACATCACAACTAAAAGAACTAGAGAAGCAAGAGCAAACCAACTCCCATACTAGCAGAAGACGAGAAATAACCAAAATCAGAGCTGACCTGAAGGAAATTAAGACATGAAAAACCATTAAATATCAATAAATCTGGGAGTTGGTTTTTTTGAAAACACCTAAAATAGATAGGCCGCTAGGTAAACTAATAAAGAACAAAAGAGAAAAGATACAAATAAACACAACTAGAAACAACAAAGGGGATATTACCACTGACCCCACAGAAATAAAAATAACCATCAAAACTACTATGAACACCTCTAGGCACACAAACTAGAAAATTTAGAAGACATAAACTCCTGGACACATACACCCTCTCAAGACTGAAACAGGAAGATATTAATCCCCTGAACAGACCAGTAATAAGCTCCAAAATTGAATCATTAATAAATAGTCTACCAACCAAAGAAAGCCCAGGACCAGATGGATTCACAGCCAAATTCTAACAGATGTAAAAGAAGAGCTGGTACCATTTCTACCGAAACTATTCCAAAAAATTGAGAAGGAGGTGAACTTCCCCAACTCGTTCTATGAGGCCAGCATCATTCTGGTGCCAAAACCTGGCAGAGACAAAATAAAAAAAGGAAACTTCAGACCAATATCCTTGATGAACATTGATACAAAAATTCTCAACAAAATACATGCAAACTGAATTCAACAGCACATCAAAAAGCTATTCCATGATCAAGTAGACTTCATCCCTATGTAAGTTTGGTTCAACATAGGAAAATCAATAAATGTAATTCATCACATAAATAGAACTAAAGACAAAAATCACATGATTATCTCAATAAAGGCAGAAAGGCTTTCAATAAAATTCAGAATTCCTTTTTTTTTTTTTTTTGAGACAGAGTCTCACTCTGTCACCCAGGCTGTAGTGCAATGGTACGATCTCGGCTCACTGAGACCTCTGCCTCCCAGGTTCAAGCCATTCTCCTGCCTCAGCCTCATGAGTAGCTGGGATTACAGGCGTGTGCCACTGCACCCAGCTAATTTTTGTATTTTTAGTAGAGACAGCGTTTCAACATTTTGGCCAGGCTGGTCTCGAACTCCTGACCTTGTGATCCACTCGCCTCGGCCTCCCAAAGTGCTGGGATTACAAGCATGAGCCACTGCACCCGGCCTCAACATTCCTTCATGTTAAAAACTCTCAATAGGCCAGGCACAGTGGCTCACGCCTGTGATCCCAGTACTCTGGGAGGCCAAGGCAGGGTGATCATTTGAGGTCAGGTGTTGAAGACCAGACCAGCTAACATGGTGAACCCCCATCTCTACAAGAATACAAAAATTAGCTGGGCATTGCAGCACATGCCTGTAATCCCAGTTACTCGGGAGACCGAGGCACAAGAATCACTTGAACCTGGGAGGTGCAGTGAGCCAAGATCATGCCACTGCACTCCAGCCTGGAAGATGGAGTGAGACTCTGTCTCAAAAATAAATAAATAAAAAAAATAAACTAGGTATCGAAGGAATATACCTCAAAAAGTAAATGCCATATATGGCATACCCATAGCCCACATCATACTAAATGGGGAAATGCTGGAAGCATTCCCCTTAAAAACTGGCACAAGACAAGGATGCCCTCCCTCACCACTCTGATTCAACATAGTATTGGAAGTCCTGGACACAGTGATCAAGAAAGAGAAAGAAATAAAAGGAATCCATATAGGAAGAGAGGAAGTCAAACTATCCCTGTTTGCAGATGACATGATTCTATATCTAGAAAACTCCATAGTCTCAGCCCAAAAACTTCTTCAGCTGATAAACTACAGCAAAGTTTCAGGATACAAAATCAATATATAAAAATCACTAGCATTCCTATACACCAAGAACAGCCAAGTGGAGAACCAAATCAGGAACACAACCCACTCACAATTGCCACAAGAGAATAAAATGCCTACAAGTACAGCTAACCAGAAACCAAGAAGTCAAAAAATTTCTACAATGAGAATTACAAAACACTGCTCAAACAAGTCAGAGATGACACAAACAAATGGAAAAACATTCCACGTTCATGAATAGGAAGAATTGATATCATTAAAATGGCCATACTAACCAAAGCAATTTACAGATTGAGTGCTATTCTCATCAAACTACCAATGACATTCCTCACGGAACTAAAAAATTAAAAGATAAATAAATAATAAAAAGTAAACTATTTTAAAATTTATGTGTAACAATGAAAGAGCACAAATAGCCAAGGTACTCCTAAGCAAAAAGTGAAGACATCATGTTACCCAATTTCAAACTATACTATGGGGCTACAGTAACCAAAACAGCATGGTTCTGGTACAAAAACAGACTCATAGACCAGGGAAACAGAATAGAGGGCTCAGAAATAATGCTACAAACCTACAACCATCAGATCTTCATCAAAGCTGACAAAAACAAGCAATGGGAAAAGGGCTCCTTATTCAATAAATGGTGCTGGGTTAACTGGCTACCCATACCCGGAAGATTGAAACTGGATCCCTTGAATCATATAAAAAAATCAACTCAAGATAGATTAAAGACTTAAATGTAAAACCCAAAACTGTAAAAACCACAGAAGACAACCTAGGCAATACTATTCTGGACATAGGAAACAGCAAGATTTCATGATGAAGACACCAAAAGCAATCAGGATAAAAGCAAAAATTGAAAAATGTAATCTAAACTCTAAACTTAAGAGCTTCTGTGCAGCAAATGAAGTATCAACAGAGTAAACAGACAACCTACAAAATGGAAGAAAATATTTGCAAATTATGCATCTGACAAAGGCCTAATATCCAGCATCTATAAGGAACTTAAGCAAATTACAATAAAATAAACAAACAATCCCATTAAAAAGTGGGCAAAGGATGTGAACAGACATTTTTCGAAAGAAGATACAGTCAGGGCATGATGACTCATTCCTGTAATCCCAGCACTTTGGGACGCCCAGGCGGGTGGATCATCTGAGGTCAGGAATTCCAGAGCAGCCTGACCAACATGGTAAAATCCCATCGCTACTAAAAATACAAAAATTAGCTGGGCGTGGTTGCACATGCCTATAGTCCCAACCACTTGGGAGGCGAAGGCAGGAGAATCACCTAAGCCTGGGAGGTGGAGGTTGCAGTGAGCCAAGACCATACCACTGCACTGCAGCCTGGGTGACAGAGCAAAACTCTGTGAAGAAGAAGAAAGAAGAAAGAAGAAAGAAGAAAGAAGAAAGAAGAAAGAAGAAAGAAGAAGGAGAAGGAGAAGGAGGAGAAGGAGAAGGAGAAGGAGAAGGAGAAGGAGAAGGAGAAGGAGAAGGAGAAGGAGAAGAAGGAGAAGGAGAAGAAGAAGAAGAAGACATATATGTGGCCAAGAAACATGAAAAGAAGCTCAATATCGCTGATCATTAGAGAAATATAAATCAAAACCACCAGTTTTAGTTGATGAGATACCATCTCATACCAGTGAGAATAGCTCTCAAAAAGTAAAAAAATAAAAAAGATGCTAGAGAGGTTGCAGAGAAAAGGGAACACTTATACACCATTGGTGGGAGTGTAAATTAGTTCTTCCATTGTGGAAAGCAATGTGGCAATTCCTCAAAGAGCTAAAAACAGAATTACCCCGTGACCCAGGAATCCCATTACTGGGTGTATACCCAAAGAATATAGATCATTCTACCATAAAGACACATGTATGTACATGTTAATTGCAACTTCGCGATAGCAAAGACATAGAATCAATCTAAATACCCATCAATGACAGATTGGAAAAAGATGATGTGGTACGTGTATACCATGGAATACTATGCAGCCATAAGAAAGAATAAAATGGTGTCTTTTGTGGGGACATCGATGGAGCTAGAAGCCATTACCCTTAGCAAATTAATACAGGAACAGAAAGCCAAATACTGCATGTTCTCACCTATAAGTGGAAGCTAAATGATGAGAACTCATGAACACAAAGAGGATAACAACAGACACTAGGGCCTACTTGAGGCTCGAGGGTGGGAGGAGGGAGAGGGTCAGAAAAAAATTCCTATTGAGTACCAGTCTTAGTACCTCAGTAATGAAATAATCTATAAAACAAACTCCTATGACAAGAGTTTACCTATATAACAAACCTACAATGTACCCCTAAACCTAAAATAAATGTTTAAACATTTAAAAATAAAAATAAAAGGACTGCATTTCCTAGTCTCCTTTAAAATTATGTATGACCATGTGACTCAGGTCTAGTCAAAGAATATAAGAAGAAGTAAAACATTCTTCCCAGGGGACACTAGGCAATGTCTGGAGTCATATTTCATTGTCACAACTGGGGGGCAGGAAGGTGACATTCCTAGCACCTATTGAGTAGAAGCCAGGGATGGTGCTAAACATCCTATGATGCACAGGACATATCCTCACAACAAAGAATTATCTGGTTCAAAGTATCAGTAGTCCGATGGACAGAAATCCTCACTTAAAAGGGAAAGACACTGCCTTCCCTTTCTTTTTCCATTCTCTCAGGTTGAAATTGGCACATAGGAGCAGTTCATGTTGGACCACAGAGATAGAAGCAACATCCTGGAGACGACAGAGCAAAACAGAATGCTGGTGCCTCATTACTTCACAGTACAGAGTCACCCTATCATCTCAGACTTTAAGTGAGAGTGAAATAAACTTCTGTCGTGTCTAATCTACTGGTATTTTGAGTCTCTATTTTATGCACCCGAAGCTGTATCCTAACCAACAGAGAAGCCAAACTTAACTGCGAGTCCTTTCAGATGGACTGCCATCAAAGAGTGACTTTAAAAATCATGGGGACAAGCCGGGCGCGGTGGCTCAAGCCTGTAATCCCAGCACTTTGGGAGGCCGAGGCGGGTGGATCACCAGGTCAAGAGATCGAGACCATCCTGGTCAACATGGTGAAACCCCGTCTCTACTAAAAATACAAAACATTAGCTGGGCATGGTGGCACGTGCCTGTAATCCCAGCTACTCAGGAGGCTGAGGCAGGAGAATTGCCTGAACCCAGGAGGCAGAGGTTGCGGTGAGCCGAGATCGCGCCATTGCGCTCCAGCCTGGGTAACAAGAGTGAAATTCCATCTCAAAAAAAAAAAAAAAAAAAAAAAAAAAAAAAAAAAAAAATCACGGGGACAGATATCTCTTCTTTACTATATAGCCTCCATTTCCCCATGTAACTAGCAGAATTTCCTTTTCAAAAATCCTCCCAGCCCTCTTCCCTGCCATGTTGTTTGGATGGGAATGACTCCAATACCCACATCCACAGTGGACCCTGATTGGCTTAAGCAAAACCCCAACTCCTTGGCTATGGTAATTTACTCTAAGGAAGACTTTCACTGTTCCACTGGACCTTTCAGATGAAGATGTGGGACTTGGAAATGCTGCAGCCATCTTGTCTCATTAGGGATGCAGCCCAATGATAAAGCTGGCATCACAAAGGAAGAAAGAGTTGAAAGATGATGAGAAACCCATCATTTGATCCCCCAGATCAAACTGCATCTATGATAAGCCCTACCTCTGGCTCTTTCAAATACGTGAGCCAATAAATGTTTTACTTACACAAATTTTTGTTAGGTAGTCTGTCACTTGCAACTGAAAGAATCCTAACAGGTACAGATAGTTTTACAGTTTAACAAAAAAAAATCTGACGGAAGATTCACTTTTGGGACCTTTTATTTCACTCAAGAATTAGGACATTATCTGCAAGTTTCCTGTGGCAAGAAAACAATGAGAACAGAAGTTCTGCCATTGTCTAATAAATATGTGCTAGGGGAAGTAGATGTGAAGAGATCTGAATCATTTATATTTCTTAGTATTATATATATATCCCTTAGACTTTAGAAGTAGCACTGTTGCTCTCACACAACACAGCAGCTTCTCATTACCATACCTAACTTATCTGGTATTCAAATAAGCGAGCTAGAGGGGAATTCTATTTTCCTTCATGTTGTCATTCTCATAATTAGTTGTTAGTGAAGGCCAGAGGTGTCTGGTAATTATTATGATTATGTTCAATTGCTCAGTTTCCTTCAGAATTCATCATAAACTATCAGTTCTAGATACACAGAAATTTAATGTATTAGTATTTCTTAAACTTCCATTTCATTTGCCTATTTCTTATCCCTGGGTTCCATGTTGCTATCCTTCCTAAACATTGCCCAGGACCCCAGTTTCTACTGAATTAGATACCAGCTTCAAAGGAATTTTCAGGGATAGCACATGCTTTCAAGACTCAAGCAATGTTACTCTGATAGAATGTCAGAAAGGAGCTATGGCAGATGATGCTGGCAATGTTTTCAGGCTGGAAGTCTTCTTCATCATCCAAATTAGATGATGAATACATTTGTCTCAATGATAATTATGAGTTTTAGCTATTTTTTGTCCTGTATTTCATAAGTAATATTCAGCCTCTGTAGTTGTTCTTCATCTTGTATTTTATTGATCTTATATTATAGTAGATTATTTTTGAGACAGAGTCTTGCTCTGTCACCTAGGCCGGAGTGCAGCGGCACAATCTCAGCTCACTGCGACCTCCACCACCTGGGTTCAGGCAATTCTCCTGCCTCAGCCTCCCGAGTAGCTGAGTACAAGCACGCATCACCATGCCTGGCTAGTTTTTGCATTTTTAGTAGAGACAAGGTTTCACCATATTGACCAGGCTGCTCTTGAACTCCAGACCTTGTGATCCACCCACCTCCGACTTCCAAAGTGCTGGGACTACAGCTGTGAGCCACTGTGCCCAGCTGATGTTCCTGACTTTGATATGTGAAGACCATGTCACCCCAGATCTAGCCTACATGCAATTTAATAGCTGTGTATGTAACCTAGGAAAAGATATATAACCTCTCTGTGCCTTAACTTCCTCCTCTTTAAAATAAGAAGAAATGTGAATTGAAGTATTGCGTATTCTTATAATTGCCATATTTCAATTCAAACTGTAATGCTTTAAACACCAGTCACTCTGAAGTATTAGCAATCCACTACACAAATAACAGAAAGAAAGAGAGAGAGAGAGAGAGAGAGAGAGAGAGAGAGAGAGAGAGAAAGAGAGGGAGGGAGGGAGGGAGGGAGGGAGGATGTTGATACAATTCAGTGCTAAGACTTGAGGCCAGAGCTACAAATAGATAAACCTCACACATTTCACACATCAGATATTCTATGAAACTAGCTACTACATTCTCCATAAACAATTCAAGTGAAAATTTCTGATCTAGCAGAGCATCTACCTTGAAATATCTGTTGAAATACACTGACTCTTGCCTCAGGGCCTTTGGACACAATGTTCTGTTTACTTGAAATATTCTAGCACCTCTTGTTGCCCTGCTATTAACCATACATCCCATAAGACCTGAAATGTTTCCTACAATTTCCCATGGCAATGAAAGGATCGACTCTCAGTCTAGATACCACTTTTTGTGGAAAATCTTCCCTAACCCCCACCCCACCCATTCCAACCATTCTGCAGTTCCCTATTCTTCCCAGTTACAGCCATTACCAACCTGGATTTTAATTTTCTACTTACTATGTATTTACACAAAAATGTAGTATCTGCTATATGCAGATAGTAAGGGCTCAATAAACCTTACTGAAATAAGGGAGGGAAAGAAACCTAGATGGCTAGTTGGATAGCAGGAAGGATGAATAGGTAAGTACAGATAGTCTCTTCATGATTGTCCTTTGAAAATCTGAAAGCTGACAGGCCCACTTAAGATTGCAAGGCATTTTTAGTGTTTCAAAGTATTTCACATACATGATTTTATAATACCTTTCTGAGTTAATAAAAAGAGAAGATCTCTCTTTTAAAATATGAGTATAGGCCAGGCAGGGTGGCTCACAACTGTAATCTCAGCACTTTCGGAGGTTGAGGCAGGCGGATCATGAGGTCAGGGGTTCAAGACCAGCTTGGCCAACATTGTGAAACCCTGTCTCTACAAAAATACAAACAAACAAACAAACAAACAAACAAACAAAATACCTAGGTGTGGTGACATGCATCTGTAATCCCAGCTACTCAGGAGGCTGAGGTGGAAGAATTGCTGGAATCCAGGAGATGGAGGTTGCAGTTAGCCAGGATTGTGCCATTCTCCAGCCTGGGCAACAGAGTGAGACTGTCTCAAAAAAAAAAAAAAAAAAAAAAAAAAGAGAGAGAGAGAGAGAGTATAAAGACTGTTAAAAGGTAAGAAAATGCAGAGAGTTTAAACTAACATAAGAAAACATAGGGTCACCCGCAGGGGGCTGCACTTGGGGCTCTGCTCAGCCAACTCCACTGGCAGCTCCCGCAGCCCGTCCGCACTGACTTCATCTGCCTCTGCGCCCAGGGCAGCCACCGCCGGCACTGCGCCACTCTCCCGCCGCTCCTTGTCTTTCCGCGTTTGAGACCTTGAGGCCACAGGTGGCCACTCCACAGGCTCCTGGAGTGTTCTCGCCTCTTTCTGCAACTCCGTGGTGGACGCTCCAGTCAGGCCATGGCATTGAAGCTCCACTGCCGTCAGGGGGTGCCAAGCACTGGAGAAACTGACCCGCACAGTACAGCACCCTGCACACACACCACGTACAGGGGTAGGTCTCTGAAGCCCAGCTCTAGGTCCCACCCTGCCACTGAGAAGGAATGAGTGCATTGGCCCAAGCCCAGTGGGACACTTCACCTAGAACTCAGATGGAAACTGTGGGTAGTACTGGATTGCAGCCAGGGATGATCCAAGATGGCCAAACAGGAACAGCTCTGGATTGCAGTTTCCAGCGAAAACGCAGAGGGTGAGTGATCACCGCATTTCCAAACAAATTTTTACTGCCCTCAGACCAGGAGATTCCAGGCAGAAAAGTGCCATGAGGCTCTAGCACGGCTGAGAGCCAGCGCAGAGGGTCTCTGCACAAAAACTCACACAAATCTGGGCACCATTTCAACTGGCAACTGGAATGCCTGGGAGACAGAGTCACCCATTCAACTGAAAAAAGGGGGGCTGAAACAGTGAGCCAGGTGATCTGGTTCGGCCAGTCCCACCCCCAAAAAGACCAGCAATCTGAAACACTCTGGATTGAGAGTTTCACAGCAAGCACAGCTAGACCCCAGATGGCCCACCTCTTGGGGGCAGGGAGGGCATCCGCCATTACCAAGGCAGTCCACCACTATTGAGGCAGTCTGCTATCACTGAAGCAGTCCACCATTACCAAGGCAGTCAGCCATTACTAAGGCAATCCACCATTACCAAGGCAGTCTGCCATTACAGACACAATCCACCATTACTGAGGCAGTTCTAACTATATCTCTATAAACAATGTGCAAGGAAGTTCACACAGCAGCTGGGCAGAGCCCATGGCAGCTCAGTAACAATTCTGCTGGCAGACTGTGACTAGGCTACCTCCTCGCTGGGCAGGGCATCTCTGAAAAAAGTCAGCAGCATGTCAGGAACTTATAAATAAAGCCCCACCTTCCCAGGACAGAGTACCTGAGGAAAAAAGGTGATTATGAGTTCCACTGCAGCAGACTTAAACATACCTGCCCAGTAGCTCTAAACAGAACAACAGAGCTCACAGATCAGCACTTGAGCTCCTATAAGGGAAAGACTGTCTCCTCAAGCAGCACCCTGACCCCTGTATATCCAAAGAGACACCTCATAAAGGAGAGCTCAGGCTGACATCTGGTGGGTATCCTTTTGGGACAAAGATAACAGAAGAAGAAACTGGCAGCAACCCTTCCTGTTCTGCAGCTGCTGCAGGTGATCCCCAGGCAAGCAGGGTCTGGAGTGGACCTCCAGCAGTCCTACAGCAGAGGGGCCTGACTGTTAGAAGGAAAACTAAAAAACAGAAAGAAATAACTTCATCATCAACAAAAAGGACATCCACTCAGAGACCCCATCTAAAAGTCACCAACTACAAAGACCACAGGTAGATAAATCCACAAAGATGGGAAGAAACCAGTGCAAAAGGGATGAAAACACCCAAAACCAGAATGCCTCTCCTCCTCCAAGGGATCACAACTCATCACCAACAAGGGAAAAAGGCTGGATGGAGAATGAGTCTGATGAATGGACAGAAACAGGCTTCAGAAGGTGGGGTAATAAACTTCTCAGAGATACAAGAACATGTTCTAACCCAAGGCAAAGAAACTAAGAACCTTGAAAAAAGTTTTCACGAAATGCTAATGAGAATAAACAGCTTAGAGAGAAATACAAATGAATTGATGGAGCTAAAAAACACAGCATGAGAACTTTGCGAAGCATATATAAGTTTCAATAGCTGAATCAACCAAGCAGAAGAAAGGATATCAGAGATTGAAGACCAACTCAACAAAATAAAACAAGAAGGCAATGAAATAAAAAAATAAAAAGAAATGAACAAAGCCTCCAAGAAATATGGGATTATGTGAAAAGACCTAATCTACGTTTGGTAGGTGTGCCTGAATGTGACAGAGAGAATCAATCCAAGCTAGAAAACACTTTTCAGGATATTACCCTGGAGAACTTCCCCAGTTTAGCAAGGCAGGCCAATATTCAAGTCCAGGAAATACAGAGAACACCACAAAGATATTCCTTGAGAAGAGCAACCTGAGGCACAGATTCACCAGGGATGAAATGAAGGAAATCATCAGATTCACCAGGGTTGAAATGAAGGGAAAAAATGCCAAGGGCAGCCAGAGAGAAAGGTCAGGTTAGCCACAAAGGGAAGTCTATCGGACTCACAGCATATCTCTCTGCAGAAACCCTACAAGTCAGAAGACAGTGGTGGGGGGGGTGGGGGGGCAGTATTCAACATCCTTAAAGAAAAGAACTTTGAACTTAGAATTTCACATCGAGTCAAACTAAGCTTCATAAGCGAAGTAGAAATAAAATGTTTTATAAAGAAGCAATTGCTGAGAGATTTTGTCACCACCAGGCCTGCCTTACAAGAGCTCCTGAAAGAAGCATTAAACATAGAAAGGAACAACCAGTACCAGACACTCCAAAAACATACCAAATGGTAAAGAGCATCGACACAATGAAGAAACTGTGTCAACTAATAGGCAAAACAACCAGGTAGCATCAAAATGGCAGGATCAAATTCACACATAACAATATTAACATTAAATGTTAATGGGCTAAATGCCCCAATCAAAAGAAACAGGCTGGCAAATTGGACAAAATATCAAAACCCATCAGTGTGCTGTCTCCAGGAAACCCATCTCACATGAAGGATACACATAGGCTCAAAATAAAGGGATGGAAGGAGATTTACCAAGCAAATGGAGAGCAAATAAATAAATAAATAAATAAAAGGAATTGTAATCCTAGTCTCTGATAAAATAGACTTTAAACCAACAAAGATCAAAAGAGACAAAGAAGGGCATTAAATAATGGTCAACAGATCAATGCAACAAGAAGAGCTAATGATCCTAAATATACACGCACCCAATACAGGAGCACCCAGATACATAAAACAAGTTCTTAATGACTTACAAAGAAACTTACACTCCCACACAATAATAGTGGGAGACTTTAACACTCCACTGTCAGTATTAGATAGATCAACGAGACAGAAAATTAACAAGTATATCCAGGACTTGAACTCCAATATGGACCAAGCAAACCTAATAGACATCTACAGAACTCTCCACCCCAAATCCACAGAATATACATTCTTCACAGCACCACATCACACCTACCCTAAAATTGACCACATAACTGGAAGTAAATCGCTCCTCAGCAAATGCAAAAGAATAGAAATCATAACAAAGAGTCTCTCAGACCACAGTGCAATCAAGTTAGAACTCAGAATTCAGAAACTAACTCAGAACTGCACAACTTCATGGAAACTGAACTGAACAACTAGCTCTTGAATGTTGACTGGATAAACAATGAAATTAAGGCAGAAATAAAGATGTTCTTCAAAACCAATGAGAACAAAGACACAACATATCAGAATCTCTGGGACACATTTAAAGGAGTGTCTAGAGGAAAATTTATAGCAATAAATGCCCATGTGAGAAACAAGGAAAGATCTTAAATCAACACCATATCATCAAAATTGAAAGAGCTAGAGAAGTAAGTTCAAAAAAACTCAAAAGCTAGCAGAAGACAAGAAATAACTAAGATCAGAGCAGAACTGAAGGAGATAGACACACACACAAAAAAAAACCTTCAAAAAAATCAATAAATCCAGAAGCTGTTTTTTTTTTTCTTTTCTTTTTTGAGACATCGAGTTTTACTCTTGTTACCCAGGCTGGAGTGCAATGGCGCAATAGCGGCTCACCGCAACCTCCACCTCCTGGATTCAGGCAATTCTCTTGCCTCAGCCTCCTGAGTAGCTGGGATTACAGGCACGCACCACCATGCCAAGCTAATCTTTTGTATTTTTAGTAGAGACGGGGTTTCACCATGTTGACCAGGATGGTCTCGATCTCTTGACCTCGTGATCCACCCACCTCGGCCTCCCAAAGTGCTGGGATTACAGGCTTGAGCCACTGCACCCGGCTGCAGTGTGACTTTTAATACAAAGCAAGAAATTAATCCACTGCCATCTTAAAATCTCCAATCATTTGCATTAGTAAGAATAAAGATATACACATCTATGTTATAAAAAAAAAATAAAGTTAATTGAATATGACTCACCTGCAAACTCATATGATTGTGTGTACTGTGCACAATGGCCATGTGTTTTGCATATTGTTGTTTTCAAAGGGATTATGAATTGCAATTTTGATTAATTGGACTAGTTCTTGAATGTAGAATCAAACTGAAAGCTTTATAATTCTTAGGCCCCTTAATGTCCTTTATATACTTTCATTGGAGGTCCTGAAAACCATTTTCAAAAACTGAAATTAATTTTTGTCCTATTTCCCTAGAGACAAATGCCGTGAATTTCATCATGCCATGATGATTACAAATGCTGAAATGACTCATGATACAATTAGATATTTTTTGTACAAGTCAAGCTTATAAACTATACCTAAAACCGGTTCACTTTAAAGTATCCCAAACAAATTTAGCAGCAGCTTATACAAAGACGTAGTAGGAGAGAACAAGGAATACTATGGGAACTGCAGGAAAACCAACAAGGCAGAAACACATGTAACAAAACAGAGAAACTTTTACTATTTTGGCAGCTAGTACAAGAATTCCTCTAAGAATGTAACACCATATTTTAAAGAAATACTTTAATATACTACATGGGATGAGAGATAAGACCTTAAGGGACATAGTCATGCTAAAACTCATGTAAATAAACAAGAATAGAATCTGGAAATAGAAGAACACTTTGTTTTGGTGAGCCCTTTGATGGAGTTGGGTAAAGCCAAATTGCTCAGTACAATGAAGAGATAAATGTAAAGAACTTCCAGTGACGGTAGGGGCTCGATCCAAAGAGGCCGTATGCCTTTGAAGGAAGATAAAACACAAAAACAGTCCCTGGAGTGCCACAGCTGAGAAAGAACTTTGGGGGAAAAAATGTCAAATGGTTATTTCTATACCAAATATAATAAAATATCCCCCTCGTCTCGCCATAAATTCCCTGTTTCTCACTATGACTTTTATAAATGTGGGTTTGGGAAAGATAATGTGATGATATGCAAGCATTCTGTGTCTATGAGGGTATAATATTTTTGAAAATAGTGATCAGGGAACAGCTGGCATCTGAGCTTACATACAGTGTATGAGGAAAGTGAGAAGGGATGAGTCCGCAGGAATGAGCAGGACAATTTTATGAGGGGCTATGACAGCAGTCTTTAAAATTGTGCACCTTATCCTGGGGCAAATAGGAAACAGTTAAAAAGATTTAAGGATAGGAATGACATCATCAGGTTTATAATTTTAAAATAATATTCTGGCCAGGCACAGTGGCTTACACCTATAATCCCAGCACTTTGGGAGGCCAAGGTGGGTGGATCATCTGAGGTCAGGAGTTCAAGACCAGCCTGGCCAACATGGCGAAACCCTGTCTCTACTAATAATACAAAAATTAGCTGGGCGTGGTGGTGCACGCCTGCAATCCCAGCTACTAGGGAGGCCGAGGCAGGAGAACTGCTTGAGCCCGTGAGGCAGAGGTTGCAGTAAGCCAAGATCACAACATTGCACTCCAGCCTAGGTGACAAAAGTGAAACTTCATCTCAAAAATAAATAACTAAAATAAAATTTAAAAATAAAAGAATATTCTGGCAGCAATTCAGAGAGTGGGTTGTTGGAAGCAATGTTAGAGGCAGAAGGAAAGTTTGTAGCAATCCAGGTAAGAAATGTTAATAGCCTGAGCTGGTAGACTAGTAGTAGAGATGGAGAGAAATAGACAAACTTAGACATATTTAAAAGCTATAACAAATGAATCTTAATAATTGATTGGATGTGGAAAACAGACTGACCAATCTTCCTGGTATTTTCAGAACCGAGGAGATTCTAGAATGCGGCAGTTCCAGTTTAAAAGTGGAGACAGCTCTGAACAAACCTTTCCAGTTTGCATGGGACTGAGGGATTCCACATGCTAAAACCAGAAAAGTCCTGAGAAAACTGGGACCCAGTTTCTGGCTTAGGAATAAAGGCTTCAGTCCATGAGACAGGAAAGGCAGGAACAGGAACAGATTCAGGTAGGAAGAGGATGCTAAGTTTTATTTTTGAACATGTTCAGTTTCAGGAGCCAATAGGACTCCAAGAATAAATATCCAGTAGACAAATTCCTTTAAGAATCTGATACTCAAGAGGAAAAGTTAGCTCTAAAACATAGTTTTGAAAGTTATCAGCCCTTGAGGCTATGTATGCGAATGAATAAGATTGTCCAGGCATAGTTTATACAGATATCAGGGAAGGAAAGTGAGGAACGGTGACGAAGAGAAGGGGACTGAGAACAAAATTCTGGTAAATATCAATACTTACAAGATATATAAAGGTGACTGTAATGGAGCCGCTATAGTGACAAGATAAAAACCAAGAGTACATTGTCTGGAAGTCAGAGCAAGACAATATTTGAAGAAGGAGGTGAGGTGAGAGTCAACTGCTACAGACAAACGAGATAAGATAAAGGCTAAAAATTATCCTCTGGATTTAAGAGCTAAAAAATCATTATTGATCTAGTGAAAGCAGTTTCAGAGAAATGGTAGAAAGAAACAAGACTGAGGAATGAATGGCAGATAAGAAAACAAAGATACAGAGATAAGGATAAAGATATCTCCTTTGGAACGTTTCAAAGGAGGTGAGATGTAAGGAGAGTAGAAGGAGAGATGTAGTATTGAGGGAACGTTTTTCATAATTATCTTAGCACAGGATCTCTAGGAAACAGAGCCTGAAGTAGGATTAAGATGCTGTTCTTTTTCTGTGGGATTCAAGCCCAGGGCAGTGAGGGTGAAAGGGGAAAATTGGCCAAGATGAGATGCAAAGCTGTGTTGAAGCACTGATTTCTACTTCATAATGAGCCATGAAGAAACAGAACAGGTTGCTCCTCAGGTATATTTGCAGACCTTTTTGAGGGGCTGTCAGAAGAAATTTCACCTCAAGAGTAGCGTGTGGAGAGAAGATGGGTTGAGAATTTACCTTATTCTTTCCTACTCTGGAATCTCATTGGTCAACGCTGATCTCATAGTTTCTTTTGCTTTTCTAATTCCTTGAGGTGAAGCATTAGGTGGTTTATGTGAAATCATTCTATGTTTTAATGTAATCATGTTTTAATGTTTCCTCTTAGTACTGCTTTCCATATGTCCCTAGATTTGGTATGTCGTGCTTCTGTTTTCATTTTTTCCAAAAATGTTTTAACTTCCATCTTAATTTTTTCATTTGCCCATTGATTGTTCATGAGCAAGTTGTTTAATTTCCATATATTTGTACAGTTTCCTTCCTACATTCTTGCTGATTTCTAGTTATATTGTATTATGGCCAGAAAAGATACTTGATATGATCTCAATTTTTTAAAATTTGTCGGGACTTGTTTCATGGCCTACTGTATAACTTATGTTGAATAATATTCCGTGTGCTGTTGTGAAGAATGTGTATTCTGGTCAGCTGCAGTGGCTCATGTCTGTAATCCCAACACTTTGAGAAGCTGAAGTGAGAGGCTTGCTTATGCCCAGAAGTTTGAGACCAGCCTGGGTAACATGAGGAGACCCCATCTCTAATCTTTACAAAATTTTTTGAATTAGCTAGGCATGGTGGTCCACACCTGTAACCCCACCTACTCAAGGGGCTGAGGCAGGAGGATGGCTTGAGCCCAGGAGGTCAAGGTTGTAGTGAGCTGTTATTGCACCACTGCACTCCAGCCTGGGTGAGTGACAGAGTGAGAACCTGTCTGAAAAAAAAAAAAAAGAAAGAAAGAAAGAAAAAGAATATGCATCTATTGGATAAAATGTTCTGTAACTGCTTGTTGGGTCCATTTGATCTACAGTACAGTTTAAATCCAATGTTTCTCCATTGATTTTCTGTCTAGATGATCTACCCAAACCTGAGAATGGGGTGTTGAAGTTTCCAGCTATTATGGTACTAGAGTCTATCACCTCCTTTAGCTGAAATAATATTTGATTTATATTCTAGGTCCTCTGGTGTTGGTTGCATATATATTTACAATTGTTGTCTCCTCTTGCAAAATTGATACTTTTATCATTATTGAATGATCTTCATCTCTTTTTATAGTTTCAACTTAAAGTCTATTTTATCTGATATAAGTACAGCTGCTCCTGCTTGGTTTGGTTCCATTTGTGTAGAATATCTGTTGCCATCCCTTCACTCTCTTTTTCTTTCTCCTTCCTTCCTTCCCCCCTCCCTCCCTCCTTCCTCCCCTCCTCCCTCCCTCCTTTATTTCTTTCTTTCCTTTCTTTTTCTTTCTCTTTCTCTCTCTTTCTTCCTTTTCTTTCTCTTTCTTTCTTTCTTCTTGCCTAGGCTGGAGTGCAGTGGTGCAATCACAGCTCACTGCAGCCTCTACCTACCCAAGCTCAGACAATACTTTCACCTCAGACTCCCAAGCAGCTGGGACTACAGGCATGCACCACCATGCCTGTCTAACTTTTGTATTTTTTATAGAGACAGGGTTTTGTCATGTTGCCCAGGCTGGTCTCAAACTCCTGGGCCCAAACAGTCTGCCCGCCCCATCCTTTTACTTTATATGTATGTCTGTACTGGTGAAGAGAATTTCTTGTAGGCAGCATGTAGTTCAGTCATTTTTTTAAAATCCATTCAGCCTTTCTATATCTTTTAATTGAGGGATTTAATCTATTTACATTCAAGGTTATTACTGATAAGTAAGGACTTACTCTTGTCATTTCGTTGTTTTGGGATTGTTTTGTAGATCTTTCATTCCTTTCTTCCACTCTCATTGTTTATCTTTGTGGCTTGGTGGCTTTCTGTAGTGATACGGTTTGGTTCCTTTCTTTTTCTTGTTGTATACCTGCTCTACCAGTGAGTTTACATTTTTTTGTGTGTTTTTATGATGGTAGTTATTATCCTTTTGCTTCTAAATGTAGGACTCTCTTAAGCATTTCTTGTAAGGCTGCTGTAGTGGTAATAAATTTCTTCTGTTTTTGCTTGACTCAGAACACTATTACTCCTTCATTTTTGAAGAATAACTTTGCTGGAAGTTTTTTTTTTTTTTCTTTCAGCACTTTGAATATGTTATCTCATTCCCACCTAGCCTATTAGTTTTCTTCTAAGAAACCTGCTGTTAGGCTAGTGGAAATTTCCTTAAATGTGACTTGACACTTTTCTCTTGCTATGTTTTACATCTTCACTTTGTCGTTGACTTTTGACAGTTTGAATATTCTGTGCCTTGGCAAAGACCTTTATGGGATTGAATCTATTTGGTACCTTTTGAGCTTCATAAATCTGAATGTCTACATATCTGCCAATACTTGGGAAGTTTTTAGCTATTAGTTCATTAAATATGCTTTTCTATGCTTCTTCCCATCTCTTCCCTTCTGGAACTTCCATAAAGTGAACACTTGTTTGCTTATTGGGGTCCAGTAAAGTACCAAAGGCTTTCTTCATTCTTTTTAATTCTTTTTTTTTTCTTTTTGTCTGACTGGTTTATTTCAAAAGACCTTTCCTCAAATTCTGAGATTTTTTTTCTCCTGTTTGGTCTAGTCATGGTTGTATTTGTTATTTCATTCACTGTATTCTTTAGCTCCATGATTTCTGTTTGATTCTTTTTTATGATCTCTACTTCTTTGTTGAACTTCTCATTCTTATCATGAATTGTCTTCCTGATTTTTTTGAATCGTCTACCTGTATTCTCTTTCAGCTTTCTTAAAATAATTATTTTAAATTCCTTTACAGGCATTTCATAGGTTTCATTTTTATGAAATTACTAGAGAATTAGTGTGTTCCTTTGGAGGTGTCATGTTTTCTTATTTTTTCATATGTAATATGTTCCAATGTTAATATGTACACCTGGAGGAAAAGTCACTTCTTCCAATTTTATGGAGCAGCTTTCATAGGAAAAGATTTTTTTCTGTAGATGTATCCCATAATGTCAGTTGTGTACATTTATACACTCAGGTGTTTTGGCTTTTGTTCTGGATGAATGTGGTAGTATAGTCTCCAAGTGATTGTTTTAGCAGAAATCAATAGCAGGAGTGTCTGCAAGTGCCTAGTGGCCTAGATTGTGGGTGTTTGTGGAGGTAGTGGTGTGACTTTGCTTGGGGCAGGGCTGCTGAGAGGGCCAGTTATCAGGCCCTAGGGTTGCACATGCTGGACACAGTGGCCATGCCAGGTACAGGAGCAATGATGGCAGCTGTAGCAGGCACTGGGTGTCTCAATCCTCAGTCACCAGGGAGTACACATGTACATGAGGGCTCAGGCACTTGTGGGGATAGGGTCACCAGTGGCAGCAGGTGATGGATCAGCTGGTCTTCAGTCACTGGGGAGCATGTATGGTGTATGATGACTCCACAACTGGGAAGGCAAGGTCACTAGTGGCAGTGGGCACCAGGTGGACTGGTCCTATGTCCTTGGAGGAACCACTTATATACCTCTTTAGTATATCTCTCAGTTTTACCTATCTAAGGCATATCTACTGTTCAGGGTACTGCTGTAGCAATTGACTTAGTGCAAACACAATCTTATTCTGTCTCTCTTCATGCCCATGCTGCATGCTTCTCACCTGTTATCCTAGCATTTCTGTATTGATTTCAAGGAACAAATGCTGCAATACTCTACTTGTGACCCATATATGCATTCCCTATATGTGACAGGGGGTTACCACACGGGGTGAATCTTTGACATTGTTTTCCCTCCACCACCTCCATACTTTCGGTGCCAGGTACCAAAGGACCTTTTCATAGTTATACACCTCTAGCCTTGCATCAGCTATTGCATTGCCAGGTAGACTGTAGGCATGTTACTAATGCTGGAAGCCAGGCCAGGTGCAGTGGCTCATGCTGGTAATCCCAGAAGTTTGGGAGGCCAAGGTGGGCAGATCACGAGGTCAGAAGTTTGAGACCAGCCTGACCAACATGGTGAAACTGTGTCTACTAAAAATACAAAAATTAGCCAGGCATGGTGGCATGTGCCTGTAATCCCAGCTACAGGAGGCTGAGACCGGAGAATCACTTGAACCTAGGAGGCAGAGATTGCAGTGAGCCAAGATCACGCCATTGGACTCCAGCCTGGGTGATAGAGTGAGAATCCATCTCAAAAATAATAATAATAATAATAATAATACGATAATAATGCTGGAAACCACTCACACACTGAGATACTTTGCTGCTATACACTGTAGTGACCACAAACTACATAAATATATCAAACTAAATGATTTGCCAATTCAACTTCCTCTTATCCAGATCCCCAAAACACCTCCAATGTCACCAAACTCAAAGGTAAATATGAGGTAGGGGTCTCCAGAGAAGCCACTCTGTGTGTGTGTGTGTGTGTGTGTGTGTGTGTGTGTGTGTGTTTAGAGAGAGAGAAAGAGATTGTAAGAGCTTATATAATTATGGAGGTCATGTGGTTATGTGTCATGTGATTATGGAGGCTATAGAGTCCTAACATCTGCTTTCTGCAAGCTGATGATTCAAAAAAAAGACAATAATGTAGTTCCAATTCAAGTCTGAAGCCTGAGAACCATGAGCACTTATAAGGTAAGCTCCACTTTGAGGGCAGGGAAACTCTGATGTCACAGCTCAAGCAGTCAGTCAGAGAGAGATAATTCTCCCTTGCTCTACATTTTATAAGCCCTCAGTGGACTGGATGATGCCCACTTATGCTGAGGAGGGCCAGCTGCTTTACTCCACGAATTTAAATGCTAAATACTCTGGAAACACATGCACAAAAACACCTAGAAATAATGCTTAACTAGATGATGTGGTTTGGCTCTGTGTCTCCACCCAAATCTCATCTGTGGCTCTCATGATTCCCACATGTTGTAGGAAGGACCTGGTGGGAGATGGTTGAATCATGGGGACAGGTCTTTCCCATGCTGTTTTTGTGATAGTGAATGGGTCTCACAAGGTCTGGTGGTTTTTAAAATGGGAGTTTCCCTGCACAAGTTCTCTTCTCTTGTCTGCCGCCATGTGAGACTTGCCTTTCACCTTCCACTATGATTGTCAGGCCTCTCCAGACAGACAGAACTGTAAGTCCAATAAAACTCTTTCTTTTGTAAATTTCCCAGTCTCAGGATATCAGCAGTGTGAAAATGAACTAATACTACAGATATCTGGCCATCCAATGGCCCAGTCAAGTTGATACATAAAATTAACCCTCACAGGTTCACCACTTCTTGTCAACTTGACATCCATGCACATTTCCTTAAACCATACTTAATTGCCAAATAAACATAATTTAAAAGGCATAACTCCACCTAACATGATACAACTATCCTGTATGTAACCAAAATCTCACTGACCCTTCCCTAGGAGTGGAGTTAAAGCCCTTGAATAATTTGAGTAATGCTTATTCTTCTCTTTGACATTTCATAACTTAAATACTATGATGAAAAATTAACAATATTTAGATACTATGAAATAAAGCCAATATATCCTACTTATAAATATGTATATGTACAAATATGTATTAAACATATATTTTTACTTTTTATCTTAATCCCTTGTCATGTAACAAAATAAGCAGGAAATGCTCATGACAATTACAGTCTTCCTTTCTGTAACTAGTTACATGGTCATAGGTATTTTTAACTACCTTCTTCTGCTACCATTTGCCTTTAGAAAAAATCTTCGCTGGTCATAGTTCTTTACCTGGTGGTAAAGAACTCAGTGCTTATTTACGCTGCTAGCAGACTGGACATTCAGCAGTTGCTATAACTAGGTCAGCGTTGGTGAGTAGAAGTGCATGTTGCTGGGCCCATGCATACCCTCCATTCCTGCCCCATGGTCAATTTATCCACGGTCCAATGGACAATGGAAGGGGTATCTGGGGAAAGAGAGTGACTGGTATCCACAGGATGGGTCGTTCTATCCATTAGTTCATTGGAATCCTGTTTAGCTAGTGGTAAAGAACCCAAACTTTCATTCCTGAAGTGTCTGGGCCATTAGCAGTTCAGCCTGAATTAGGTTGTTATAGTTTTTCATTTATCTTAATCATAGGGCATGGTAATACTAGAAGATTCCCTAAGAGATCTTCTGTATTCCACACAGTCTTCCTTACCTCCTTTGTGGCGTAGTAATCAAAGTTCCCCTTGGTTAGTTAGGATCAATCACCCTAGCCAGCAAGTAACTGCCTTCTTTGCCTATTAATTCAGAGGCATGAGAAATGCTAATCTGGCCAGGTGACATTCTTAACTTCCAGGTCAATGGAATTATTGTTGTGCCTCTTCTGGGAGCATGCCTTTCTTTGGAACTAGAGCCTCTAGGCCAACAGAGCCTAAGGTCATAGACACAGGAGGCAAAATTTTGCTAGTGTGTCATTAGGAATAATAGTATGTGGTGTTATTCCCATTTCTACCCTTTGCTTCTGGGACCCACAAATTTTGGCTGAGGGGAAAAGGGCACTATATATTGGGTATTGATTCAGAGAATATACGTTCTCCATATATAGCCTGCTAAAGAAACTTGTCTCAGCTTCACAAGGTATTGCCATTAGATGGTGCTACAACTGGGTGTTCAAAAAACCATTCCATTGTTCTGTCAAGGTAGTTGCTTTAGGATGGTGGAAAAGTTGGTAAGATGGATGAATTCCATGAGCATAAAACCATTGCAATACTTCATTTGTTGTGAAGTGAGTTCCTTGATTAGAAACCACTAATGTGAAATACCATGACAGAAGATAAGGCATTTTGTGAGTCCACAGAGAGTAATTTGACAGAAGCATTGCATACAGAGAAGGCAAATCTGTATCCAGTCAGAGTCTATTCCAATAAGAACAAAATGCTGCTCTTCTATGATGGAAGTGGTCCAATGTCATTAACCTGCCACCAGTAGCTGGCTGATTACTCTAGGAAATGCTGCCCTATCAAGTACTCAGTATTCATTTATGCTGCTAGCAGATTGGACATTCAACAGTGGCCATAACCAAGTCAACCTTTGTGAGCTGAAATTCATGTTGCTGAGCCCATGCATACCTTCCGTCCTTGCCACCACAGTCAATTTATCCATGAGTCCATTGGACAATGGCAGGGGTGGCTGGGGAAAGAGACTGACTGGCATCCACAAAATGGGTCACTGTGTCCATTTGAATATTAAAATCCTCTTTTGCCAAGGTCACCCTTTGTTGAGTATTCACATGGAACACAAATATCTTCACGTTGTTTGCACAATCAGAGAGGACTATCTACAAATCTCTTTCCCAAAATTTTCTTGCCACCCATTTCCAATCATGTTCCTCACAGCTCCCTGATCATCCAGCCAAACTATTGGCCACAGACTATAAATCAGCATATAATCACACATCAGGCCACTTCTTCCAAGTGAACAACTTGGTGCACTGTTTGATGTTCTTCCCACTGGGAAAATTTCCCTTCACTGTCCATCACAGATATCTCAGAGAAGGGTTATAGCGCTGCAGCTGTCTACTTCCAGGTAGTGCCTGCATATTATGTAGAATCATATGTAAACAAGGCTTAGTTCTTCTCTCTCTCTCTTCTGTCAGTTAATAACAGTACTCTCCCTGCAAGGTCATAGGTGCAGGCTGGAAGAGAGAAAGAAGTGTAATAGGAATAGGAACCATGGGCATTTGGGCCACTTTGTCAGGTAACACTTGTGTTTTTAGGGCCTGCTCAGGCCCAGTCAAAATACACCAGCTCCATTTGATAATGAAATGTTGCTGTGCATGCCTTATTTTATGGCTTGGTGGGTGAGATAACACCCAGTTTTTGATGGGCAGCTCAGATCACATGGTAGTTTAGTAACTTGGCCCATAGTTAAGCATTTAATTTCTACTAAGGCTGGAGAGCAGATCAAAAGTGATTTCTCAAAAGAAGAGTAGATATCTGAGAATGATGACAAGGCCTTGCTCCAAAATCCTAAAATGTTGAGCTGCAATTTATCTGTAAGGGTCTGGCAAAGACTTCAAACAATATCCCTATCTTCCACCAATACTTCAAACACATTGGATCTGCTGGATCATACGACCCAAATGCCAGAGAAACTTGCAAAATAGCCTGGACCTATTGCAGAATCTTGTCTTGTTCTGGGCCCCACTTAAAACTTTCAGCTTTCTAGCTCACCCAGTAAATGGACTAGAGTAACACCTGAATGAGGAATATGTTGCCTCCAAAATACAAAGAGCCCCACTAGAAGGGGGACATGCCACATACTTTTAAACAACCAGGTTGCACAAGAACTTACTATTGTGATGACAGAACCAAGATAGGGATGGTGTTAAACCATAAGGAACCAGCATCATGATCCAGTCACCTCCCATGAGGCACTATCTTCAGCACTGGGGATTACAATTCCACATGAATTTCTGGGTGGGGACACAGATCCATATCATATCACTATCCCTTCCCAATCAATGCTCTGACTTTAACAACAGACACTCTTCAAGGCTGGGAGTTCAAATTGTCACAGGATGAGAGGTTCTGGTTTTGATTTTCAATAATCTCAGCCCTGCCAATACAAGAGATAAGGCTCTTCTTTGGGGCACACATGTAAGTTTTCAGGTCATTTATGCAGTGCTTGAGCTGGTAATTCAAATGCTTGACCTAATCCTTTTCTTTACCTACTTTGTCTAGTGATGTTAAAAGCAATCAGCCAATTCTATTAGACTCATTCGTTTGCCAAAAATGTTCAAAAGTAGCATATATACAAACACCCAAACACTTGCATTTTATAAGTAGTAGATTTGGAGTATCCATGTATCTTTATTGCTAGACCTTGTTATGAACTATCAGTTATCTCTTTACTTCTGGAAATAAAGTCATTAGCACCTTTAAATATAATCAGATTAGACAGCCAGTTCAAGAAACTCTCAAACTAACTTACAAAATCCGTTTTTTAAATTATGTTCCTCTAAAAACACTCTCAATACCAAAATCTGTATTAGTTAGGAATCTCCAAAAAAGCAGAACCAACAGGACATACACACACACACACACACACACACACACACACACATATACACACATATATATAAATTCATACATGAATATTTGGGGTAATTGTTGTATGTATTCATATATATATATGGAGAGAGAGAGAGAGAGAGAAAGAGAGAGAGTTGGGAAGGAGTTATAAGGAGTTGATTTGGTTCACACAACTCTGGAGCCTGAGAAGTCTCCGGATCTGCAGTTGACAAGATGGAGACCCAGGAAAATTGACTGTGTAGTTCCAGTCCAAAATCCAGTAGGCTTGAGATCCATGAAGAGCTGGTTCTTTAGTTTGATTCTGAAGGCAGGAAAAGACAGATGTTCCAGTCCAAGGAGTCATACTGAAGTTTACTCTCAATTGAGAAAAGGTCAGACTTTTTTTTCTATTCAGGACTTCAACTGATTAAATGAGGACCACTCACATTAGGAAAAGCAATCTGCTTTACTCAGGCTATCAAGTCAAATGTTAATATAATCCAAAAAGCAGGCCAGCCACAGTATCTCACACCTGTAATCCCCATACTTTGGGGGGCCAAGGCAGGAGGACTGCTTGAGGTTAGAAGTTTGATACCAACCTGGGAAACACAGTGAGACCCTACATCTAAAAAAAAATAAATTAAAAATTAAAAATGTCAAAAAACACCCTCAAACACATATCCAGAATAATGTTTGACAAAATATCTGGGTATCCCATTGTCCAGTCAAGTTGGCACATAAAATTAATCATCAATGGAAATCAAACCAGAATGACCTAGTATTCTTTACGAATTACAGTAAACTTACCTTACTTTTTTCAAATATCACATATACATATGACCATATGAGCATACTGAAATGCCCATGCAAGTGAGAAGTCCTGTTTATTCATCAGTTTCAAAGCATTAGTAAGTGACCTAGATAGTGAACTTACATAAACACATATCACCAAAATACACTGCCAAAAAAAAAGCACCACCAACACCACGATATAACACTTTTTTTTCTAAAGTAGTTTTGTCCAATATTCCCAATCTATGTGATAGTCCATCCTAAGAATCATTGCTGTGACCACAGAGCCTAAGACTGCCATACACACGTGGATCATGGGAATGGATACTTGACTATTTCAACTGTTCTTCATTTTGTATAACCATCAAAGCAATTCTCTCCATTCCACTTGAAATGAATAGCACGTCTTGAGGTTTTGGACAATACTATATTCCTTATCTTTATCAGAAAAAAAAAAAAAAAACACAACGAAAGATACTTTTATTGTCCCTCAAGATTGTAATTGGTTGAATAATTTTCTGCTATAGCATGGGATACATTGCAGTCCTTTCAACTTTAATTAAACATGATTTTATTCTTAAAGCAAAATAATTCATCATTTTAAATCTTTCTTTTCCAAGAAACAAACTTATACTATTTCCACAAGATCAACTAGCAGAGTACTTGAAGCTTTGGTTCCCAAGATGGAAAGTTCCTTATGAATCAGTACCAAGTACAGCATTGAACCAGGAAAGTCTTACTTTCTGAAGGTTTCCAAGGGTCCTAACTCATGGAGAGTCAGGGAAAGGATATGTTTTTTATTTGTGTATCTTAAAAAGGACCAAGGAAGATGTTTTTTCCTTTTTTTTTTTTTTTTTTGAGATAGAGTCTCGCTCTGTTGCCCAGGCTGGAGTTTAGTGGCACAATCTTGGCTCACTGCAGCCTCCACCTCCTGGGCTCAAGTGATTCTCCTACCTCAGCCTCCCTAGTAGCTGGGATTACAGACATGCATCATCATGCTCAGCTAACTTTTGTATTTTAGTAGAAACAGGGTTTCACCATGTTGGCCAGGCTGGTCTTGAACTCCTGACCTCGGGTAATCCGCCCACCTTGGCCTCCCAAAGTGCTGGGATTATAGGCGTAAACCACTGCACCCGGCCGATTTTTTTTTCCTTTTAAATTCCACTGGATTGGTCAAAGGCAGTGGCTCAAACCTGTAATCCCAACCCTTTGGGAGGCTGAGATGTGCAGACTGCTTGAGTTGAGGAGTTCTAGACCAGCCCAGGCAACATGACAAAACCTCATCTCTTTAATAAAAAAAAAACAACTAAAATTAGCTGGGTATAGTGGGGTGTGCCTGTAGTCCCAGCTATTCAAGAGTCTGAGGTGGGAGGATCACCTGAGCCCCGGAGGTAAGGCTGCAGTGAGCCTTGATTGCACCTCTTTGCTTCAGCCTGGGGAACAGAGTGAGACCCTGTCTCAAAAAAAAAAAAAAAAAAGTCAAAAACTCTGAATTGCTTTCTAGCCCTCATATTCCCACTAGTAAGTGTAACCTAGAAGGAAAATAAAAAAGGATTACAAGATAGTCTTTTGAGGAGGTTCCAATACAAAATACAAGATAATCGCTCTTTTAATCCTCTGCAATCTGTATAATAAGACCTTCTCCCTTTGTTAATAATGTTTTCATTCCAGAAGAAAGTACTGCCTAGGGCACTGAAAAACGGTCATCCTCTTCTCCCCTTTATGCTTCAGAATCTTAAGAAAAAAAAAAAAAGATTAGAAATTGAATGTGTATGGAATGCAAAAAGAAGGGTAGAAGTATAATAAAATAAAGGTAGTATTAGACTTATATAGAGGCATCAAAAAATGAACTTTTATTTTTTGATGAAAAACTCTCAAAACAAGATTCCAGAGTCCTTTTTCTCCTTTTCTCTAATCTCTTCTAATTGGCTTGCCAAATTAAACAATGTTCTCCATTTCCTCTCTAAAATATAAGACTTAAGTCCAAGTACACTGAATAGAATATATCATATTGATCCTGGTTAGTAGGCTATATTTCACTACATCCCCATACTTCTCTTTCCATTGGCTAGGTTGTATGCTAATCAAGAATTACTTTGGGGTACATTTTCATTATTCTTTTTTTTTTTCTTTTTTTTTGAGAAAGAGTTTCGCTTTTGTTACCCAGGCTGGAGTGCAATGGCGCAATCTCAGCTCACCACAACCTCCGCCTCCTGGGTTCAGGCAATTCTCCTGCCTCAGCCTCCTGAGTTGCTGGGATTACAGGCATGCACCACCATGCCCAGCTAATGTTTTGTATTTTTAGTAGAAACGGGGTTTCACCATGTTGACCAGGGTGGTCTCGGTCTCTTGACCTCGTGATCCACCCGCCCCGGCCTCCCAAAGTGTTGGGATTACAGGCGTGAGCCACCGCGCCCACCACATTTTCATTATTCTAATTGCTTTTTTGAGTTAAAAATGTTGTAAACTGGTGAAGTATGTGTGAGAAAAGAAAGTTGTGTTTATGAAATTTAAGCTAAATGCTTTGGTAAAGTCTAGATAAAAGCAGTTGCTTTTAAGAGCAGGTGAGACAAGTACAAAAGATTGGGGAAAAGCATTAAAAACCTCAGTGGATATTATATTAAGATTGCAAGACAGAGTCTCACTGCTGCACAGGCTGGAATGCAGTGGCCTGCTTTCGGCTTACTGCAACCTCTGCCTCCCTGGCTCAAGTGATTCTCATGCTTAGCCTCCTGAGTAGCTAGGGTAACAAATGGGCACCACCACACCCAGCTAATTTTTTTGCATTTTCAGTAGAAACAGGGGTTTCACTATGTTGGTCAGGCTGGTCTTGAACTCTTGGCCTCAAATGATCCACCTGCTTCAGCCTCCCAAAGTGCTGGATTTACAGGCATGAGCCATTGCACCCAGCCTGCTTTACAAATATCTTTAAAGTTTTGTTCAGCTTTCAAGAAACCAAAACTAAAAATTGTAGGCAATGCATTTTGATTATGGTTGAACGGAAAAAGACAACTTAGAAATTCAATAAGTGTATCCACATTTTAAAAAAATAATCAAGGCCTTAACCCAACTTCAAAATAGTGCTATATACGCGTACAGTTTCAGGTGTTAATCAAAAATACAATGTTAATGTAATATTTTGAATGATTCTCCACTTTGACTTTTTAAACTGTCTGATTACAATTCTCAAGAGCCTTCCACTACACACCATTTACATGCTCACCTTCCATATGTTATGTTCACTAATTTCTCAATGCCTACTCAATGAACTCTAAACTCTGTGGTCTGGCAAATCTATACATTTTTACCTAACTTCATGTTCTATTTTTATTTTCTATTCATATACCTTATCTTTAGTCCATTAGATTTATTACTCTCTGAACATATGGTTTAGAGAGTAAGCTCATGCTATGCTATTTAAAAGGACGGAAGGAAGGAAGGAGGAGAGGAGGAGAGGAGGGGAGAGGAGGGGAGAGGAGGGGAGAGGAGCGGAGAGGAGGGGAGAGGAGCGGAGAGGAGGGGAGAGGAGGGGAGAGGAGGGGAGAGGAGGGGAGAGGAGGGGAGAGGAGGGGAGAGGAGGGGAGGGAAAGGGAGGGAAGGGGAGAGGAGGGAAGGGAGGGACGGAGGGATAAACCTGGTGGACCTTTGGAGGACAGGATGAGGAAGTGCCAGTTACAGGTTGAGGGAGTTGCAATGTCATCCCATCATGGGTGGGATAGTTGTAAAGTGAATTAGGAGAAACTAAAAGACTCTGGGCTGGGGAGGAAATGACAGATCCTCTATTAGCTGACCATCAACAGAGTTTCAACCAAGAATTTCTAGAACAACCAACAGACTATGTGATTTCAGAACAATTTCCAAAATAATAAATCTTGAAGACTTAAATCTCTTCACTTCTCTCATTCCTGATTCAAGAGGGAATAATTAATTTGATTATTTTTCCACTTTCGGCATTACTTTTCTGCCTCTAATTTTATTATTATTTTTTTATCAATTTTACATAGTTTTCCTAAAAATCGACGGTGTCCCAAAGGAGTTGAAAGCATATGTCCATGCAAAAAGCTGCACAGGAACATTTATAACAACTTTACTCATAATTGCCCAAACTTGGAAGCAACCAAGAAGTTCTCCAATAGGTAAATGGATGAATGAACTATGTTACCTCCAGACAATGAAATAATATTCAGTGCTAAAAAGAAATGAGACATCAAGCCATGAAAAGACAAGGAGAAAATTTAAATACATATTACTAAGTGAAGGAAACAAATCTGAAAAGTTACATGCTGTTTGATTACAACTACGTGGCATTCTGGAAAGGACAAAACTACGGAGACAGTAAAAATAACAGTAGTTGCCAAGGGTTAAAGGGAGGCAGGAATGAATAAGCAGAACACAGGATTTTTAGGACAGTGAAATATTCTATATGATACTATAATAGTGGATACATGTTATCATACATTTGTTCAGACTTACAGAATGTACAACACCAAGAGTGAACCCTAATGTAAACTATGAACTTGGGTGGTAATGATATGTCAAGGCAGGTCTGTCAGTTGTAACAAATGTACCATGCTGCTGAGAGATATGAATAATGGGGGAGACTGCACATGGGGGCAGAGGGTACACCTGAAATTTCTGTATCTTCCTCTTAGTTTTGCTTGAGCCTAAAACAGCTCTTTTAAAATGAAAAGTCTTTTTTTAAAAAAAAAATGACAGTGTTATAAAAATTTCTAAGCTAGAAAAGACCTTGAGTGATTATCTTCCATTTCCCTATTTTAGACAGCATCACAATAACATCATCCTAGACAGATGAAGAGCTATTATTTTTAAAACCTCCGGAGTAGAAGATTCTACAACCTCCCAACATTAACAACTCTCACTGTCAGGAAATTCTTCCATCTATAATCTAAATCTCTCATGCTGCTGTTCAAATCACTTTTCACTCTGCAGAGCTGAGTCAATATTGAGAACAGCTGGTCTTCAGTTTCTATGTAGAAATTCTTCATTTTCTGCCACTGTAATGTAATGAGATTGTATTTTCTGTGTAGCTTTGATTTAGTTCTTCACTTACATCCTTGTCCAAGCTGATTAACCCGTTTCCCAGCCTACACATAGAGTTCATTTGTACCCTTATCTAGACTCCTACATCCCTTTTCAAGTATCTCTACTAGAGCATTATCACAACTTAGTGTAATTATATGTTGATGTGACTGTCTCCCCACACCTCCTTCTATCTTATTCATATGCCTATCTCTGCAACTGATATGTAATTGGCCTTCAATAAATGACTGTCCAATGAATGAATGAATGAATGAAATGGCACCTAGATAAACCATTTTCTTCTAACTATTTAGCTAAGGATGTGGGTATCCTCTGTCAGGTAAGTTTCTCTTGATAAAAAGTAACAACTATTACTAGTTTCGACAAAAACAGAGAATGTATGGAAGAATACTAGAATTGCTTACAGGATCAAAGGAAGAAAGATCAGAAAAGGTAAGAACTAGGGGGTTTTCTCTGCAGGAGGTTGTGGGCCTTCTTTCCAGAGTATTGCAATGTGTCTCAGCTACCAACGACTTTAAATTATACTGTTTCTCTTCTTGCAACACTTCCAGTACACAAAAGAGACAAACTGATTGGCCCACTTAGGTTAGATAACAGACCTGAACCAATTAGTCATGGTCCAGGGAACAAAGATGGCTAACGGAGACACAGCTATCAGGGCAAAGGCCAGCAGAGGACATGTCTGTGCATGATGGCAGCTCCCCAGAAAAGAGGAACCCTGCATTGTAGAGACAGCTGGAACGATGACTACTGCAAACAATCACTGAGCCCTTGGGCCCATTGTCACAGCTGAGTTATTGAGAGGATGTCACAGACCTAAATAAACAAGGTAATTATACTTTTTTTTCATTTGGTTATTTTTCTTTAGGCCCTCTGGTACCAAAATTTAAGATAAAAACCTATCTTACTGAGTTGAAATGTAAATTTCCTTTGAACTAGGGATCAGTACTTGAGCTAGTGATAAATATTATCAAAAGATTTACAGCACACAGAAAAATCTTTCAGAAATTCAGTACTTTTTATATGTCATTGAATTAGTAGCAGACACATATCGGAGCTACTGAATCGCAAAGAGCAAAAAGGTAGAGGTGTTGCCATGGCCTAACACCCTGCCAAGTTGCTCCACATGCCTGCAGCATCCTATTCTGAAGTTCCTCACGAGTACACATGAGAAGAAGACATTGTAAAAGGAGAGGAGGAACAATTGGTCAGTTATGTAATAACAATACTTTGCAATAATTTAGAAGTTTTCAGTTTAAGTCAAATTATTTCATATCTCTTGTCTCATTTTGCAATTGAGTTAGACACCTATGACACATTAAAATAGCCACACAAAAAATTCTTTGCGGCTCTTTCCACAAAGAGAAGTCAATTTCCCAACCCCTTGAATCAGAGCTGATAGAGACTCGGTTTGACTGAATGAGAGAAAATGACTTGGTGTGAATTCCAAGCTTACGCCTTGAGAGACTTCACAAACAAGCAAACAAAAAAATAAGAAATGATGTGGAGACACCAAAATTTGAAGGTATTCGTTGCATTGAAGTAGATAACCTAAACATCACTCAAATGCAGCGGCCCTTTGCCCTTTATTTAATTTGGCACAAATCTATTATCTTCTTACGAAGAAACTTTTGTTTGGTGTATCTTTATCTTTCTATCTATTCATCTGTCTATGAAACCCCCAAGTTTATAGGCAAAGCAGTTTGGTTTCCTAACATTTTAGAAAACAAAAATATACTTCGAATTTGGCTAATCCAGAAGTGCTATTCTCCAGGTTAAGACATTCAGGCAGTGTATAAAGTTTTCCTAAATTTAAGATCACTTTCAAAATTCTTGCTGGTTTTTTGCTTTTTGGTTGTTTTGTGTGTGTGTGTGTTATTTGCTGAGAGAATTAAACTTAACATTTTTATGTTTCCAGTTCTGTTCTCCTGTTTGAGTACCTGAAAGTTAACAGGGTAGTTGTAATCTACAGGCCATCTCCCTGGATGTGGAGATTTGGCTCTGCTTCACTTCAGCTTCTCTGACTTCCTGATTTGAAGATCTGTCACAGGCCCCTGCTGTGAGATCTTCTTTTTCTGTTTTGCTTTTATCTTTACTCAGAGACTTTCAAGAATTCTTCTTTGTTCCTCCCATTTCCATAGTTACTTTGGTATTTGAATATCTTCCTATGTTTCATTCTGCTGAAAGAGTTTATGGATGCTTAGTTTGAATATAGGATGAGAGCTGGGATACTTAATAATTAGCACAGAAGCCAGCCTAGAAATTCCCACAGCTGGCTGTACCATATACCCTTCTGTACTCATTATTTTTACTATGGTTTTGGTAATATTTTGCTTCTCAAAAACGAAACAAAATGACTTGACTAAAGAGGATCATATGGCTCTACCTTTTTATTTATTTTTAATCTAATGCCATTATTGTTCTTTTGTCGGTTTCCAGTTCTGATTTTATTTTATCCCATGATAATTCTTTGGTTTTCTATATCTCATTATTCTATTCCCCCTTCCCTAAATATAGCATCTCTTTTTACTCTGAAAAAGGATTGTGATCATCCTGATAAACAGTAGGCAAAAAAATCCTAAGCTCTTTCGAACAAGAGTTAAAACATATTATTTTAAGAGATGTCTTCAATCTCTATGATTTCTCCAGACACCAGGACACAATAGAACCAGCTGCCTCTCTTCACATTCATTAGCTGCCACCCCAAAAGAAACAATGATACCCTGAAATGAAGGGAGGAAGGGGCTTCATGAGAAAATTGGGACACTATTGATGAAAAACATCAAAAAGAAATTCTTCTAATTCACTTTAAATGGAGTTTCTATTGGGAAAAAATAAATAAATAAAGTGGAGCATTTGATCCCATTCATCAAAAAGCACTTACTGAGCTCCTTGGTAATACAGGTTATATCTGCATGCCTCAGTTTCCAGCGTGCTTATATAAATTATCTCATATGTGAGGTAGATAAGCAGATAATCAATGAGTTATTGTCTATGAAACAGTTTAACTGAATACACAATATAAACATTAAGAAAAAATATTTCTGTTTTACGCATAAGCAAATGGGGTCTCAAAGAAGTGGAGATCCCTACCTAGTCTCACAGGCCTGGTGTTCTGACTTCCATAAAGCTTTGCATCACACTGCTTTCCTGTGAGTCTCCTCTGTGCAAGGCAGAGGGATATATGGAAACCTCTGATTTGAAAAGGTTTACAAATCAGTTACAGAGAGATGTCACACACATAAAAGAGTAACATGATGATGATGGTGGTGGTGGTGGTGATGATGATGTTAGTTAACACTTTTATAGTGCTTACCCTGTGCTAGGCATTGTTACACATGCAGTGATCCATTTAATTCTCTCAGCAATCTTTTAAAATAGGCATCATGAGATAATTGAGGCACAGAGAGATTTAGTTACTTGCCCGAAGTCACCCGGATAGTGGGTGGTAGGACTGAAATCATTCGATGTCAGCTGCCTGGCACCAGGGGCTATGTTTGACTACTATACTCTACTGCCTTTCTGTAAAACAGTATATGGAATACATTCCATATTCATGATGTAATTAGTATGCTAGAATGTCAGGGAGATTTATATTGGGGGAAAAAAAGACAAGCATTTGTCTCACCAAAAAACTGATATAGAACAGAAATTTGGGGGAAGATTTAGTTAAACAGAAGAAGCTAAGAAAATATGAAAGGTAGAAAAGAAAAAGAAATTCTGCTCCATGTTTTCAGGAACTACCCATGGAACCTGTGTGACTAAAAGAGAGGATCTGTGTGGTGGCAAAATGGATATTGACTGGAGTGTTAAGCGTGAATATATTGTGACTTGTCTGCAATGAAAAGCTAAGACTAGACTCAGTAACAAATAATGGGAAACTGCAAAGGCTAAAGTTCTCAAAAATTTGCTTTCCTGTGATAAACATTAGGGAGAGGAAGGCATAAAACTGAGAAGAGCAGTTAAGCAACGATTGCACTAGTCCCTGTGTCATGAGGTCACAGAGGGGCTTAGGCTAGAGTGATGTGCACGGGGAAGGGAAGGATAGCAAGGATATAACCAACATTACCCACTGAGGATTAATAGGACCTGGCGACTGACAGGATGAGGAAAATAAGAAATTCCCAAGGTGACTCGAAGCTTCCAAGCTTGCATGAATAAGAAAATAACAATGCCATTTATAGAAACATGGATGTCCAAAAAGGGAGCTGATTTGGAGACATTCAGATTTGAATATACTAAATTTAGGGTGACAGGATAAATCCAAGTTGAAAGGCTGAGAATTGATCAGCAAATATTTATTGAACCCCTACATTGTGTTAAGACAACATACTAGAGCCTGGGGAGACTGCTGTGACAATAAAAGGCCCCTCCTCTCGGAAGCTTGGAGTGGCAACTAGAGGATTATGTAGATTAGAAGAAAGCCAATCTGCTAGACTAGATGGCTAGAACCGGGATGGTGCTGTGTGTGTGTGTGTATGTATATATATATATATATATATTTTTTTTTTCTCTCTCTCTCTCTCTTTCTCTCTTCTTATATTTAACCTTCTAAGATTCAACTATTTATAATCAGTCTTTTACCCCATTGAGTGAATTACTATGCACAGTTGTTTTTCTTCACAGAGAATTAAAGTTAAAAATGCTTATTTAGGAAACCTAGAGACAGGAGGGTATTTCGCATACCAGCTTGGGTTTGCTAACAATAGGAATTATCAAGCTTCCAGTCAAGAGCCAGCACCAAAAAGAGGAAATAAACCAACTGCACAACAACCTGTTTGTTGATGGAGATCAGCAAGTTGCTCCTCAAATGGGCATGCAGCCCCTAGGCAGATGACAACTATTTGCAGCTCACCCTTGTGCCTGTCACTGGGTCTGGAGCTTCGTTTCAGAGTAGAGGAACTAGAACCTCCACTGTTCTTAGTGTATAGGTGCCCAAGTGCTAGATATGGCCTATGGGCCTATTCTGTGTGGCCTATATAAGATTGTTTCTTTGAGACAATACTTAAACTTCAGGTTTGGAATTCAGAGGTTACACATAAAACTCAAGATTTCCAGCTGCTCTTGAAAAATCAGAATGTATTGTCAACATTGGGTCTGCTTTTCTGCTGACAATATTGGGGTGGAGTTAAGTTAGAACTGCTCCCACATAGACACAGTCCATACCCCTCATACAACAAATACTTGGTTACCTCACTCCTGATGTTATCTGTCTGGCTCCTGTAGTATTTGAACTTGCAAACTCTCCAATGTGTAGTTCTCTAGGGAAGTTAAGCAAACGTGCTTGCTGGCAAGAGATAGTAGACCAAGAAACTGTAGCTGCATCCGACATACTAAGAGCAATGAAAAATTGAAGGCACTCTCCAATAGTAAATAGGGGGCTCTTTCAGGAGAAAGATGCTTTGGTCATTAGCAAATGACACTTTGGGCATGTAATTTATATTTTCTGAAACTCAACCTCCTGATTTGTAAATTGAATCTAATAGGGATTCAACAATCCCACTACTGGTTATGTATCCAAAGGAAATAAAATCAGTGTATTGAAGAGATAGCCGCACTTTCATGTTCACTGAAGCATTATTTATAATAACTAAGATAGACAATCAGCCTAAGTGTCCATTAACAGATGAATGTACAAAAAAAAATGTGTTACATATACACAATGTAATCCTATTCAGCCTTTTAAAAGAAGGAAATCCTATCATTTGCCACAACACGGATAAACCTGGAGAAGATTAAGTGAAATAAGCCAGGCAATCAAGGGACAAAGAACATATGATCTCAAATGTAGAATGTAAAAATGTTGAACTCATAGAAGTAGACAGTGTAATGGTGGTTACCAAGGGCTGGGGGTGTGGAGTTGGGGGGAAGATGTTGGTCAAAGGATATAAAATTTCAGTTAGACAGCAGGAATAAGTTCAAAAGATCTATTGTACAATATGATTGCTATAGTTAATAACAAGATATTGTATCCTTGAAAATTACTTGAAGGGTAGCTTTTAAGTGTTCTTACCAGACACGCACAAAAAGTATGTGATGTAATGCATGTTAATTCACTTGATTTAGTCATTTCACAATGTGTACATATTTTTAAATGATGTACATGATAAATACATAGTTTTTATTTGTCAACTAAAACATTTTAAAAAGAAACTAGCCGGGCGCGGTGGCTCAAGCCTGTAATCCCAGCACTTTGGGAGGCCGAGGCGGGTGAATCACGAGGTCAAGAGATCGAGACCATCCTGGTCAACATGGTGAAACCCCGTCTCTACTAAAAAATACAAAAAATTAGCTGGGCATGGTGGTGCGTGCCTGTAATCCCAGCTACTCAGGAGGCTGAGGCAGGAGAATTGCCTGAACCCAGGAGGCGGAGGTTGTGGTGAGCCGAGATCGTGCCATTGCACTCCAGCCTGGGTAACAAAAGCAAAACTCCGTCTCAAAAAAAAAAAAAAAAAAAATGAAAGAAACTAACAGGATTTTCCCCCCTAAAAAATTGCTGATGCCATTAAATGAGATCATGCAACATGAAATCCTTAGTGCAGCACCTGGCATTTATGATTGCTAAGTAAATTAAAATAATTCTTATAATTGTAGGTATTCTTTTCAGAGGCAATCACAAGCTTCAGGTGCAAATGTAAGCTGGCTTTCTGTATACTTCACTCACGTATGTCTACTAAGCACCTATTCTAGCTTCATGCAAGGCATTGGAAACACATATAGAACAGACATACCATCTAAGAAGAAAAATTGGAAGTAAAAGACTGAGAAGAGGCCAAGAAAATTCAAGACCACAGTCAAGGAAAGAGTATAGGCCAGTTGCAGTGGCTCACACCTGTAATCCCAGCACTTTGGGAGGCCTAGCTAGGCACATCACCTGAGGTCAGGCGTTCAAGAACCAGCCTGGCCAATGTGGTAAAACTCCATCTCTACAAAAACACAAAAATTAGCCGGGCATGATGGCAGATGCCTGTAATCCCAGCTACTCGGGAGGCTGAGGTGAGAGAATCACTTGAAGACGGGAGGCAGAGGTTGCAGTGAGCCGAGATCATGCCATTACACTCCAGCCTGGGCAACAGAGTGAGACTCTGTCTCAGGAGAAAAAAAAAAAATTATACAGAAAGATGTCACAAAAAGATGAAAGGCAAAGAATAAGTCTCTTCCTATGTTGAATTTAGATACAACATTTCATCCTCCACAGAAAAATGAGCATCCACAAAAAATGACTCTAACAACTAACCCTTACATAGCACTTACTACACATCAAGCAGTATTCCAGCTGTTAATACTTTATACATATTAGTTCATATAATTTGCAGAACAACTTTTAGATAGGTTATTTTATTTGGCTTTTACAAGTGCATAAAAAATGGCTCACAGAAGTCAATAATTTGCCCAAGGTTATTCAACTAACAAATTGGTAGAGATAAGCTTTAAAACTAGGAATTCTGACTCCACATCAATGTTTTTAAGCACTTTCAGATATGTAGAAGGTAACTTGCAATTAGATTCTGGAAAAAAATGTATTTTCATGACTGACACCCTTCCAAAAAATGTAGTCTAACATGTGCAACCCAGCATGCTACTTTCTAGAATACATATAGAAGTAGACTAATGAAATCTGACCTTCCATGTTTTCTGATCAAACTTTTGCTTTGCTGTCAGAAAAGATTAAAACCAAATCAGGGTTTTGAAGTTCTGAGGAGGAAATAAACAGACCTTGGGCATGCCCAGGAGCAGGCACACCACTTCTGCTTTCCAGTGAGTGCTGAAATTCTGAAAAAGAGAGCTGAATTTGGAAACTGAATGACTGACCATATAAATAATGTTTAAGCCAGGCATGGTGGCACATGCCTGTAGTCCCTGCTACTGGGGAGGCTGAGGTGGGAGGATCGTGTGAGCCCAGAAGTTTCAGTCCAGCCTGGACAACACAGGGAGACCCCATCTCTAATATAATAATAATAATATGTAAAAAACTAAAATGTGATAGAATGGGATGTGGATTGCTGCCCCTCCCAGGGTGGGAGCACTTCACTGAGTCAGAGTAGCAAGAGATTCTCAATGTCTTGCCAAACTGTCTGAGTACTTGGCACAGTTCAATTACACACCAAAAAAAAAAAAAAAAAAAAAAAAGAAAAAAAATCACAAATACAGAAAATGAGGTCAGTAATGATACTAGAAACTTTTTTATTGGAGCACTTACTCTGTGTCAGGTACAATTCCCAGTGCTTCCCAGGCCGTATCTCGTTTAACTTTATAACTCTATGAGAGAGGTAGTAATATTTTCATTTCATAAAGGAAGAAACCAAAGCACAAAGGTCACACAACTAATAAGCACTTTCCAGAATTTGAACTCAAGTAGCTTGGCTTAGAGCCCATTGTTAATCACAACCATTTATTACATTCAGGTAAACATGTAATCTTGATTTTTAAATATCTTTTGACTAGGTTGATATTTTTATACAACATAGAACATTTCTCAGGCCTTATTAAGGCCTGAATCAAAAAGCCCATGATCTTAACTGCAGAGGGGTTGATCTCCCTATTAACATTTCTCTCCTATTAACTTGGGCTAGGCCTAAACTTTAAAGCTGATACATATTTTTAGGTTGGGTATAGATACAGACATAAATGTTGACACTAGTTTCTAGAATGATTGAGAAAGAAATTATATGAAATTTGAGTTGGTAACAGATATATCTTCATGTTTATTTAGATTGATTAAGTAGTTGTTTTCTTTTCATGTAGAGTAAATTTTGTTATTTTAAGTGGCACAATTAGATAGTAAATCCATTAAATATTTTTTTCTACCTACAAGAACAAAATTTGAATAGAATCTTCAACATGAAAAACTAAAATCTCCTCACTAAAATCATATAATGGTTCACCACTAGATGGAGCAACTAAATTTTAATTTTTTTTCATTCATGGCAAATCTTTAAGCTTCTTTTGAATTTAGTCCTGATTTTAGGTTGCCTATTTCTTAACTGCTCCCTTTTCTTTTTCTTTATCAGATGTTTAGAAGCATATTACAATCTCTAGTAGAGAAAATTTAATAAAAACAATGCCACAATTAGTGCACTGAATGCTTGTAAAGAAAGTTTTGAGACAAAAGGAAACTAAAAAAGATTGACCATAGGCAAATAAAAGTTTAGGAATTAAAGCAAAATAAAAAATTTTAACTTACATTAATTTTAATATGTTTAACAATGATATTCACTGTTCTATCTGCAATCTACTATCTGACAATGTTACTCATCCCGTTAAACCAAGCAAAAAAGACCTCTTACCTACCAGAATAAGTATCACACAGTTTGTGAATATATAGCTTCATGCATACATGATTCATGAATGCATCAAACAATACAAGTCCTAGCTGAAAGACTCAGGATAATGTTTGATAGTTTGACATGAGAAACACAACAGTTTAGGCTTAGTAATTTCTGTGCAATTCAGGGAGTTTTTACAGACCATGTGTATTATTCTCTTTCCACTAAAAACCAAAGCAATCATTCATTCATTTAATAAGTATTTATTGAGAGATGGCTATGTGCTGAGCCTTATAATGTCCGATCACTTTCATCACAGAGACAAAAGATATTGTCCCAGAATTAGTTCAAAGCTGATCATCCCCTTAAATTTGCAGCCTAGCATAGGTCTGCTGTGGACCAACAAGGAGGAAAAATAGCTAGAATTAATAACTGCTGAAGCTTGTGAAAATCAAGGTGATGAAAGAAGATAATCTAAACTGAATGAGGACAGGATGTTTCCTTTATCCTCTACTGACTAAGGTTGTCACCAGTTGCTGTACATAGGACATTAGAAATCAGCATCAGAACCACACAGAACATTATTTAAAATTTATTCTGTGCATCACTGTATTTAATATAGCTATTTGCAAGTTTTATGCTCATATTTCAGGCCAAGCCATTTTCATCTTTTTGTCACTATTACAAAGACCTAAATAATACTTTGTATAACATTAAAATTCTTTGTCTAGACTGACAACTGGGGTCAAATTCTGTTAATCAGAAGGCCCAGGTCAGGTGAGCAGCACTTAAAAAAAAAAAAAAAAATTCCTCATTAAAGTTTTTTCCTGCTTGAATGGGACAGCCACATTAATGCTCAAACACATTTCCAATTAGGCTTTTTGGTTATGCACTCAATGACTATGAAATTTTATCATATTTTTTTAAATTAATAATTACTTTTTTATTTCAAGAGACAGGGTTTGTCTGTTGCCCAGGCTGGAGTGCAGTGGCACGATCTTAGCTCACTGCAGCCTCCAACTCCTGGCCTCAAGTGATCCTCTACCTCAGTCTCCGGAGTAGCTGTGACTACAGGTGCATGCCACCACTCAGCTGAATTTTTATCTTATTTAGACTTCAAAGAAGTTGACTGTTTTCCAAGTCCTTAGGAAATTCAAAATAACAAATGAGAAAGAGGATGACAATAACAGATATTTATTGAGCACCTGTTATTTTCAGGGCAATGTTTTAAGCATTTTATTTCACTTAATCTTCATGACAACCTTATGAGGTAGGTACAATTATTATCTGCAACTTCATACATGATAAAACTGAAGAGCAGAAAGGTTAAGTAACTTGCCCCACAGTTACATGGCTTTTATATGGCAGATCTGAGATTTCCACACAAACAACCTGGATCCAGACTCACTATGAAAACCACTAGCTATATTATGAAGAAAGATTGTTACTGGCAGACTCATAGACAGCAGCAAGAAATGACCATTACTAACTTGACAGCAAGGGAAGAGATGAAACACGAAGAACAGCTAAAGAAATTCAAAGTGCACAGCAACCTAGGGTCCTTTTAAACACCAGGAAACTGCTCTTTAAATAATTTTTGGTTTTGTTTGTTTGTTTTTTTCTTTTTTGAGACGGAATCTCACTTGGTCACCCAGCCTGGAGTGCAGTGGTGGGATCTCCACTCACTGCAATCTCTGCCTCCCAGGTTCAAGCGATTCTCCTGCCTCAGCCTCCAGAGTAGCTGGGACTACAGGCACATGCCACCATGCCCAGCTAATTTTTTGAAATACATAGTTTTCCAGATTTTCCAAGACAATTCAGATTTTACATATTTCTATAACCCCTACAAAGAAACCCAAAAATTTCCCACTGTTTTTCTCAGTTTTCAACTCAGAAAATATAGTTACTACCCAAAGCTTACTCGGCATGTAGGACCGTCTAGCAATGATTACAATGCAGCCCAGAAACTATCAGAGTCTATGTGCGAATCCAACTGTATCCTGGTAGGAAACATCATGGACTCCTAAGTTCTCTGAGAGCCATTTGTGTTCCCCCTCCTGCCCAAACTAGGGACCCTGATAGAATAGTCAGGCTTTCTCCTAATGAGGGGCTGGAATCTAACGCGTACTCACAGATAGCCTCCACTAAGGGGAAGGCTTACAGAGGAGATACCACAAATCTTGTTAAGATGGCAGGGCATGTGCCCCACCCGACCAGGAGAACTAGAGTTACTGGATTTGTGGGTATGCACAGCATACTAAGGAGTCAGTCCTCACAGATATAACATGGCTTAGACCCGATCATATGTGTCAGATGAGGAAAGGGAAAAGCTGTGAAAACTAGCCCCACTCCTATGAGACAAGCAGAAGCAAGAGAATATTGGTATACTACTGTCTGGCTCCACTGGGATCGACATCCTGAGCCAGCTTTTCAGGGTGAGTCCCCCTTTCTCCTAAGACAAAAAATGAACTAGAGAGCCTTTTGGGAGCTCTATGAACTCTCTAGAGAAAGACAAATAATTCCGTATACAAATGATGCCATGAGAGTGGAGTGGGTATATGCATGGGTCCAGGTTTTATGATCCCTAAAGCTAATATAATTTAGGAATACATTTTTTAAGAAAAAGAACACAAAACAATGAATACAAACAATTAGATTCAAAAATGAAAACTCATATCCAATGAGAAATCACAACAAATTACCAGTCTTGAAAAACTGACAGATACCACAAACATTCAGAAAAATGACATAATATTTTATTAATTAATTTTAAAACATAATCTATAATGCTTTTTTCTATATTTTAGGACTGTTATCAAATTTGGAAAATATTGAGGTTTTATCATAAATCAGCTTAAGATTTCAGGAAAATTCAGGTTTTCTTGGCAAGGACTACAGCAAAGAATTCTTTGAATTCACAACACTCTAATTGTATTGCTGGGGTGTTAGAAGCAGCACAGAGGTGGTGAGCCTGAAAACTTAAGCTTCCTTAACTTAATGAAAAACACACTTCTCTGTGAGCAGACAACTTCCAAGGTAGATTTGAGAAGCAGTAGAAAGCTCAGTAGTGATTATTTCTGTGTGGGCAATAGAAGCTAGCTGCCTGCTGGAAGACTCCCACAGGTGGCCATTCGGAGACTTTGGGAATCCCTTTACTTTGGGAATCACTTTACGTCTCAACAAAGTAAGCCACACATTATCAACAGCAACTCAGAGGCTTTAGCTGGGTGTAGAAATCTCTGCATCTGCAAAGTAAAAGAGGATTTGCATGAATTTGGACCATGTCAGTCCCTAGTGAGAGTGGCCTGAGATGCTACAGAGTGCTGCCCAGAGGAAAAGTATACACTCAAATGCAGAAGACAGGAACAGATGCATCATCATGGGTGGTTTTCAAAAACCACTACTTTATTTCATTTAGAAATATAGTGTTGCAATTGATGGTATTTAGGGGCTCTACCTGAAAACAATGTTTCAGCTTTGAAATCAAGTAGACTTAGATTTCTTCACCCTGTTTCAACATTTATTAACTCTTGCTAATCTTGTTTCATCTATAACCTCAAACCACACACAATCCCCTTCACCTCCAGGCAGTTTTAAAACAAACTCTAGACATCATTTACTGCTCAATCATAAGTATTCCGACTGTAACTTGAAAAGAAAGGACTCTAGAAAATATTAACCCTAATATCATGATCACACTTTTGAAATTAATACTATTTCTATAATATCAAGAAATGTGCAGTTATATACTTTCTTCTATTGATGCAAAAACTGGAAGAAAGAAAACCCTCCAATAAACTGACAGTGAAAAATACTGTTTAAATCTTAGTTTTGATGAGTATGTGACCATGCTATGAGTATGTGACCATGGCAAATACAAGTAATCCTTCTGGACCTGGATTTACCCCTCGAAAGTGAATAAAATGCCTGACCCACTTAGTTCTAATTCTCTCATCACTGTTTGCAAATACCAGGTTACTTTTTTAAGCTTTAATATCTCAGTAAAATGATAATAAAAACTACCTTAGAAAGTTGTTACGAATATTAACGAAGATAAAACATGTGAAGTGCCTGGCATAAAACTATCACTCAAAATAATATATTAGTTATCTTTCTCTTTTGAATCCCAAACTTAACTTGAAACAATACTGCTACATGTAGTTGTGTATAATCAATGCTCTGATTTTCTCCCTCCTATATTTATGATGACCTAGCAAACAGCTCAGTTTGTGTGTAATCCAAAGATCAGAGAGATTTATTGACTTGCCCAAAGTGCACAGCTGTTGAATATCTGAACCAGAATTTGCATAGAAAGCTCCTTACTCCTCCTATTCTTCTGAATCTGTGATATCAAATGAAATTTAATCTGTGCTTAGAATATTCTGTTCAGAGACAGGGAGACATATAATCATCTCAAGGAAAAATTTCATTTAGGTTGTTTTTTAAATTTTTTTGAAACTTGGAGAAAATGAAACTACCTTAAAAATTATTTCTTGGGTGTTCAATATGCCAGAAGTTTCAGTTCTACTCTCTCTCCTAAAACAAAGCCATGTAAAGGTTTTATAAAAACTAACCATATTGAAGCTCAAATGTCCAATTTGTTATATAAAGTTTAACCTTTTAAAGCCAAGTGTTTATTGACCTTCAATAAATAATCACATTTAAAATCTGTCAATGAGAGTTTGCAGTGATTTTTAAATACTACACGAAAATGGCCGTATTTTCTCATAAAATGAAATCAGAAAATATTACCTACCAGAAACACTGTAGCTTGACCAAATGCTAATTGCAAGCAGTGTTCCTGTTGTAACTTGGGTTGCGGGTGGTATGCTAGATACTCTCCAATCTTTCTTGATTTTGTGTATTCAGAAAGCCGAAGCCATGAAGTGGCTGTGGCTTCCCAGCAACAGGTCCTCCAGTAGGAGCACAGGCTCTTCAGACTCTGGGATTCATTTCCTTAACTTACTCACTTTAATGCCTTCTGGGTGAATACTAGGTCTTTCTCAGCTACAAAATCTATTTTTACAACTTTTTAAAAAATCTCGGTGGTTTTGTATTTTTTTCTTTGTATGAATCCCACATTTCTTCTTGTTTCTAGGTATTTTAAGTGGTTTGTTGCTATGTGAGTGAAATTCTTATCCTTGAATTTTCTTACTGACATTTATTGGTATATACGTAAATTTTCATGGGCCTAGGGTTTAATATTCCCTATGAGACCTGTATGAGAAGACAGAAGAGATGCCCTCAAACATCTCCAGTCATAGGTAACCGTTAACCCTAAGGCAGCGTTGGAATTCAAAATGACTTCAGACAATTAGAGAAACGTTCTAAACAAAGGATATCATATTGAGTGATGGCAGATGTTACAGAAAACAATAACAAATCTAATTATCAGAAAGAAAATAATAATTAGCCGACCATGAGTGAGCATGAGGCACTGCATTTTTTTGTGACCTATAAAATTGAAATCTGGAGTATAAGAACCATTAAGCAAGCTTCCTTCTGTTTTCAGTGCCAGGCATCCTCTTACTCTGAAAAACGAAATTTTTTTCATTTAAGTAAAAATAAATCTCTACCACAACACCCTCTAACTCTGACAACCACCACTTGAATATAAATACAAAGAGATCTTAGAACCTAAGTGACATGAACACTGTAAAAATGAGTATAAGAGTTTAAAAAAAAATTAGAAGATGGAATTACAGGAAGGATAAAGGAAATGTCCTGTAATGCCCAACATTGTCCATATACACTGATGACAAAACAAGATGAAACAGCCTTAACCCATAACATGAAGTCATGCTGTCAATGTCAGTGTTTTCAGACAGCAGGTTTATTAATCATTGAAACGAACTGACACATGAAGTTGTCAAATTTTCTGTTCTGGAAGTGTTATTAATTTTTTAATGTGCTACTGGATTCTAAGAATACTGACAATTTAAGTGATCTCAGACTGTTTTTAAAGATGCAAGTGGCTAAGCTAGTCACAGTTAAGAAAGTAAATAAATCACCTTATTCCTGAATGCAAACAAAAGGACTTTATAGTGGCTTGGAAAAATCATAATCTTTTTTTACAGTTCTTAGTGTAAGAGGAACACAGGATGTTTACACCCAGCAACCTTCCAGGCCTAGTCTCTGGTGCCTGCTGTGCTTCATTAAGGATAGATAAGAAGCAACTTGGAAGTAAGGTAGGATCTTATAGGATCAGATACAAACTTATCTCTTAACTAGCCCAAAGAATAAGCAGGGAAGAGACTTTCAGCAGCTGAGAAATAAACCTTTAGGATTTTCAAATGGATGCTGGTATAATTTAATTAACTTAAAGAGATTTGGGATCAAAGGACTTGCATTTAAGGTTAGTATAATCTCTTACAGAAAACATTAAGCACGGGTTAGGAAAGATAACAGCAATGCCAAGGACTATAACAGAGCCTAAAGAATTATTCCTTGCTCCATTAAAAAAAAATACATATACATACATATATGTGTATGTATTTTTTAAATATATATACATATACATATATACATATGTATATGTATATGTATTTTTTTAATGGTATATTCAGCATTGAGATGTTGCCCTTTGAACTGCCCAGTGTCAGTACCGAACAGTTAAACCAAATCACAAAGGGTCTTGTGTGCCATGCAAATTAATTGAACTTGATCTGGTAGGTAATAGGAACTATCTTAGGAGTGGCGAAATCTGAGTTGCATTTTAGAAATTTCTTTTCAATGGCAACATGAAAGATGGACTACAGAAGGCTTGAGACTAGAGACAGGGAAATCTTTTAAGAAGCTATTTTAAAAGTCCAGAAGAGATGATATACATCTAAGGGAAGGCCTTATGGCAATGGCAATCAGGCTTATGAGAAGAAAACTAGTCTGAGCAAGAGATGTTTGAAAAGTAGGTTCAACATAACTACGTTACTAATTAAATGAGAAACACAGACATGAGACCATTCTAAGTTTTCTGGCTTGATTAGACAGGTGATTCATAGTACCATTAACTCAAGTAGATAATGTAGAAGGAAAAGTACATTTCAGGAAAACAGTAATAATGAGTTTAGTTGAAGATACATGCATAGGGTCTGAGCTAGAAATAGTTCATTGTTCTTTAGAAACATTTTGTTGTTAGGACAAAGAGTTGAGCAAGACAGACATACATGTGTAGGTGATAACCTACTTAATAGGAGTTGATGAGTTCCCTCATGTGTGGAAGACTGATTCCTAATCACTTCCCAACTCAATACACCTGAGTCCTACATCATCGTCTATTGGCAAGTGTGGCAATATAGTCATTTTAAAGGGATATGTTAAGATTCTCACCTTCCAGTGTAAAGAAGCATATTAAGTGACAGAATCCCTGAAAATGGCAATACTTAAGACACTACTGGGTAAACTTGAATGTATAAAAACCCCTAGTGAGCTTGTTAAAATGGGCAGGGTGCAGCAGCTCATGCCTGTAATCCCAGCACTTGAGAAGGCTGAGGCATGAGGATCTCTTGAGGCCAGAAGTTCAAGACCAGCCTGGGCAGTATAGTGAGATCTCCATCTCTACAAGGGGAGAAAAAATGAAGATGTTTATGTCCATCCCCAAAGACAAATTCAGTGGTCTGGGTGGGCTTCAGGAGCCTGCATGTTTAAAAACCAACTCCAGTTATTTCTTATAAACACAGAGGTTTGTGAAGTTCCTTGGAAGGTCTAATTAAAAAGAAAAAATATAGTAGTCAGAATTTTGCATATGTGGATTTTGCCTTTAAAATGACCATGTGTTTAACTTGTGTCAGATTATCTCCTTTGGTTTTAAAGTTCATGCTTTTAGTCAAAACCTAGCAATTATTTTTCCTGGAAACGTTTATAACAAGTAAATCTGTCTGCCTTGAGTCATACAGCGTATTTCCCTTTCCCGAGGCTTAACAAAGAAGAAAATAATCTAAAGTTAAAACAAAACAAGTGGTGAAGAGGAATTGGTTTACGAAATTTGAAAGTGACTAATTTAAAATTTTAGAGTCATTATGCTTAATGGACAGGGTCTTAGACGAAATTACAGAAAACCTGCATTAGTACTAACCTTGAGCTAGTATTTTGGCATGTCTATGCTTTCATTTTGCCGTTTATCTCAAGAAAGTCTTGAGCTTCAAAAATTTCTTAAGATTCTGGACAATATTGCATGTTAGACTGAGCCAAATTAAAATGGTATTTAGCCATTTTTGACCTACAAAAATGGCAATTTCATATGGTTCAACATATCTAGGATGGAAATGACCTATTTATTCAGCATGATCAGTCTGGGGCTCTGTGTCTTTCTACCTCACAATTGGCTTGCCTTATTTTTCTCCAATTACAATAGTCTTCCTCCATGGCCATAAACAGACCACACTCACTTTCTGTCTTTCTAGCTCTGAAACTTCAAAGGAACAATCACCCTTTTTACCTCTAAATTGAAAAATCCTCCAGAAGGACTAAGATTGGAATAGCCTGGAGTACCACTATGGGCTAGAAATGGATCACTCTCATACCCCAGTGACCAGAGGGAAGAATAGTATGAACGGTAGCATTTGGTCCCCTAAAGAAGGTGTGGTGCTGTGCAGACAAACCTATAGATAGTCTCTACATCTCTGTATGTCTCCGGGTGCATAGAGATTTAAAATATACTTTCCTCATAGAAAGGAAACATTGTAACTAGACTAAACTAAACCAGAAGGAAGAAGATTTGAATTCAAAATCTTTGTGACTTGAAAAGTCATTTTCTTCTTTTGAATATATTTTCTTATATGAAAAATGTATTATAAATACCTCATAGGGCTATTACAGTATTATATAAAATCATGCATATGAAACTACTTTGGAATTTGTAAAGAACTACAGAAGTTAAGGAATCTTTCACTCAATAAGCATCTATTGAGTGCCTACCGGGGGGTTGTAAACTTTATTAGTTTCTGGAAATATAAAGATGAATACACAATGATGAATACAATATGATATTTTTGCCCTCTGTAACATCATAAAGGATCTGCATAACATCTAGTATAAAAATAAGCATATGATTATCTCAATAGATGCAGAGAAGGCCTTTGACAAAATTCAACTGCCCTTCATGCTAAAAACTCTCAATAAACTAGGTATTGATGGAACGTATCTCAAAATAATAAAAGCTATTTATGACAAACTCACAGCCAATATCATACTGAATGGGCAAAAACTGGAAGCATTCCCTTTGAAATATGGCACTAGACAAGGATGCCCTCTCTCACCACTTCTATTCAATATAGTATTGGAAGTTCTAGCCAGAGCAATCAGGCAAGAAAAAGAAATAAAGGGTATTCAATTAGGAAAGGATGAAGCCAAATTGTCTCTATTTGCAGACGACATGATTTTATATTTAGAAGACCTCATGGTCTCAGCCCAAAATCTCCTGAAACTGATAAGCAACTTCAGCAAAGTCTCAGGATACAAAATCAATGTGCAGAAATCACAAGCATTCCTATACACCAATAGCAGACTTAAAGAGAGCCAAATCAAGAACAAACTGCCACTCACAATGGCTACCTAGGAGAATTTGAAAGAGAATAAAATACCTAGGAATACAACTAACAAAGAATGTAAAGGACCTCTTCAAGGAGAACTACAAACCACTGCTCAAGGACATAAGAGAGGACATAAACAGATATTTTGTGTCTCATTCCATGCTCACGGTTAGAAAGAATCAATATTGTGAAAATGGCCATACTGCCCAAAGTAATTTATAGATTCAATGCCATCCCCATCAAGCTACCAATGACCTTCTTCACAGAACTGAAAAAACCACCTTAAACTTCATATGGCACCAAAAGAGAGCCCGCATAGTCCAGTCAATTCTAAGCAAAAAGAACAAAGATGGAGGCATCACACTACCAGACTTCAAACTATGCTACAAGGCTACAGTAATCAAAACAGCATGGTACTGGTACCAAAACAGAGATATAGACCAATGGAACAGAACAGAGGCCTTGGAGGCAATGCCACACATCTACAACCATCTGATCTTTGACAAACCTCACAAAAACAAGCAATGGGGAAAGGATTCCCTGTTTAATAAATGGTGTTGGGAAAACTGGCTAGCCATGTGCAGAGAGCAGAAACTGGACCCCTTCCTGATACCTTACACTAAAATTAACTCCAGATGGATTAAAGACTTAAACATAAGATCTAACACCATAATAAACCCTAGAAGAAAATCTAGGCAAAACTATCCAGGACATAGGCATAGGCAAGGACTTCATGACTAAAACACCAAAAGCACTGGCAACAAAAGCCAAAATAGACAAATTGGACCTAATTTTTTGCTTCTGCACAGCAAAACAAACAAACAAACAAACAAACAAACAAACGAAAAATCATTAGATTGAATTGGCAACCAACAGAAGGGGAAAAATTTTTGCAATCTACCCATCCGACAAAGGACTTATATCCAGAATCTACAAAGAACTGGAACAGATTTACTAGAAAAAGACAAACAACCCCATTTAAAAGTAGGCAAAGGATATGAACAGACACTTTACAAAAGAAGACATATATGAGGCCAACAAACATATTAAAAAATGCTCATCATCACTGGTCATTAGAGAAATGCAAACCAAAACTACATTGAGATACCATCTCACACCAGTTAGAATGGCGATCATTAAAAAATCTGGAGACAACAGATGCTAGATAGGATGTGGAGAAATAGGAACATTTTTACACTGTTGGTGGGAGTATAAATTAGTTCAACCATTGTGGAAGACAGTGTGGCGATTCCTCAAGGACCTAGAAATAGAAATTCCATTTGACCCAGCAATCCCATTACTGGGTATATATCCAAAGGATTATAAATCATTCTACTACAAGGACACGTGCACACGAATGTTCATTGCAGCACTGTTTACAATAGCAAAGACCTGGAACCAACCCAAATGCCCAACGATGATAGACTGGATAGGGAAAATGTGGTACATATACACCATGGAATATTACGCAGCCATCAAAAACGATGAGTTCACGTCCTTTGTAGGGACATGGATGAACCTGGAAACCATCATTCTCAGCAAACTGACACAAGAGCAGAAAATCAAACACCGTATATTCTCACTCATAGGCGGGTGTTGAACAATGAGAACATATGGACACAGGGAGGGGAGCACTAGACACTGGGGTCCGTTGGGGGGAAATGGGGGAGGGGCAGGGGTGGGGAGGTGGGAAGAGATAGCATGGAGAGAAAAGGCAGATACAAGTGAGGAGACGGAAGGCAGCAAACCACACTGCTATGTGTGTACCTATGCAACAATCTTGCATGTTCATCACATGTACCCCAAAACCTAAAATGCAATAAAAAAAAATAAAATAAAATAAAATAAAATAAAAAATAAATGAATAAATCATTCTATTATAAGGACACGCACACATGAATGTTGATTGCAGCACTGTTTATAATAGCAAAGACCTGGAACCAACCCAAATGCCCATCGACGATAGACTGGACAGGGAAAATGTGGCACATCTACACCATGGAATACTATGCAGTCATAAAAAAACAGTGAGTTCGTGTCCTTTGTAGGGACATGGATGAACCTGGAAACCATCATTCTTAGCAAGACACAAGAACAGAAAAAAAAACACTGCATGTTCTCACTCATAGGTAGGTGTTGAACAATGAGAACACATGGACACAGTGAGGGGAGCATCACACACTGGGGTCTATGGGGGGAGCTAGGGGAGGAGCAGCGGGGGGTGGGGAGTGGGGAGGGATAACATGGAGAGAAATGTCAGATATAGGTGATGTGGAGGAAGGCAACAAACCATATTGCCATGTATGTAATTATGCAACAATCTTACATGTTCTTCACATGTACCCCAAACCTAAAACTCAATAAAATATATATTTAAAAAAGAACTTAACACTGTTTATATCAATTACATATCATTATATCATAATGAACAATATATTTTGTTCATTATGTGTCATTTTGCCTAAAATAAAAGTTGCCAAGAATGTATTGATGAGGTTAAGTGAGGATTTACTGTGTACCACTTTTCATTTATCAAATAATGAAACAATCTAAAAGTTTGATAAACTCTACTGTTGAAGTCATAGGCAGACACTCATGCATAGTTGATGGAGAATATAAACTGTTAAAACTCTATGAACATCAAACTTAAAATTGTGCATGATGTTTTTAAATATTATTTATAACATCAAAATAATAAAATCAAAACAAATGTCTACCAATAGAAGACAAGTTATGACATATGCATATGATGGAGTTTGCGGCTGTTCTAAAAAATAATGATGGTTCAGTTAAAGGTGCCGTATTTACTCACCCCTTCTGTTCCTCTCCATTAGAGCCACACATACTTGCTGCTTCTAGTTGTCTATGTTGGCCATTAATGGTAGTGTAAATTAGTTCAACTGTTGTGGAAGACAGTGTGACCATTCCTCAACGACCTAAAGACAGAAATACCTTTCAACCCAGCAATCCCATTACTGGGTATGTACCCAAAGGGCTATAATGGTTCTGTTATAAAGACATATGCACACATATGTTCATTGCAGCACTATTTATAATAGCAAAAACATGGAATCAACCTAAATGCCCATCAATAATAGACTGGATAAAGACAATGTGGTACATATACACCATTAAATACTGTGCAGCCATAAAAAGAACAAGATCATATTCTTTGTCAGGACATGCATGGAACTAGAGGCTATTATCCTTAGCAAACTAACACAGGAACAGAAAGTCAGATATCACATATTCTCACTTATAAGTGGGAGGAGAAAGATGACAACACATGGACAGATACAGGGGAACAACACACACTGGGACTCATTGGAGGGTGGGAGGAGAAAGAAGATCGGGAAAAATAATGAATGTGTATTAGGCCTAATACCTGGATGATGTAATAATCTGTACCAAAAAATCCCCATGACACAAGTTTACATAAATAACAAACCTGCACATGTACCCCTGAATTTTAAATAAAATTTAAAAAAAATAAGCTCAGTGCATCTTAAGTCTTTTAAACCTTAAAATAAACCAAATACTTAAGAATTAAGAAGGTCCACTTACTGAACAAATGCCAGGGTAGTCTATATATATGATAGAATAGAGATATTACTCAAAATTTGAGCATAAAATTGAATCTCTAAAGCAAATCTGTCACTCACTTTACCACTATCCTTTTCACAAGACTGTATTTTATTCTGCTCACCTCCTCAACAAATGATTTCTTCCTAAAATTAACACTGATGGCCCCTGTCTGGCTTCTTTCCTCAAAAGCGATCCTGTGGCTAATTCTCTATGGAATGTTTCTCATCCTTCTATACAAACATATACAGCAATTCTTACAAGTCTCCCTCCCATGCTATCTCATCTCGATTTTCCAAAGAAGCCAATTTCGAACCTCATTCATGTTCCTTTTTTTTTTTTTTTTTAACCTTGTCTTATGTTGGCGCAATTCTCGTATTAAATTACATGGTCCTACCTGAGTCAATGCTTTGGGAAGGTGTTAATAAAACTGAGACTTGTCTACAATGAAATGATTTTGTAGTGCCCCAACCATTCTGAATCTAAAAGTATCCCTTATCATTGGTGTCAGTCAAACTGATTTCTCTGATAGTGGTTTACATTTCTATCACCCTGACCCCCATTTGCAAATATGACATTTTAAAATTTTTAACAAGATTAAACAACAAATTGTAAGAGACTTTCAGGAACTTCTTGCAAAAACATACTTGCTTAACTACGCATGCAAGTTTATTTGCCAATTACACATTTATTCAGCCTAAACTGGTTACATTACAGTAAGTTCCTGTCTCTGCCAGAGCTGTATAAAATTCCCAGACCGAGGCTAGCTTAGTGGTCTAATGTCATTACTTATTGCTGGTACTTTTTACCTATTGCTTATAGTTTTGTCATGGGTTCCTAACCCACTCCTATTGCAATTATTTGCCTGGATTTGTTTGTTCATTTTTTTCTTCAGCAACTATTTGCTGAAAGTCTACTATATGCCAGGTCCTAGTCTTAGCTGGGTGAGTACAAAATTAATAAGACACAGTCTTTGCCCTCAAGGCCCTACAAAGCAGTAGAGGAGATGGAGAACTGAAAAGATAATTGCAATACAGGAGATGTGATGGATTACGGAAAGTATAGTTTTTGTCTGCCTCCCCCTAGTTCCTTCAGGAAATAATTCCCCTACTCAACTGATCTAAAAGGTCACTCATATTAGTTCAGGGATGAGCATGTACCCGTCCCAGGCCAATCCAAAAACTCGGAACTTTTCAGCTAGAAGTATAAGGGAGGAGAATACTGGTATTGCTTTAGGATCACAAGCTCCAAGTACGAAGCCTGAAGCATGCAGATATTGCCACTATTCATGTGAAATGCCAAATGAGATGTTGATGGTGGCACTTTTCCCACCAGGTAGGTTTTATTCAGGAGAGGCAGACGCTAACACGCCAGGAGAGGCAGACGCTAACACGCCAGGAGAAGCAGAGGCAAGCAAGACCTGAAAGACAGAAAGGGCCTTGCTGATCCTTGGGTCTAGTATGCTGAAGCTACCACTTCCCTGAACTTATCAGTTTTGTGTGGAGGTAGGTAGTCCTGGGTTGGTATGGTCCACAATCATCAGGGATCCAGGTTCCTTCTGTCTTTTTGCTCTACCATCCATAGCACTGAATTACATCTCATGTAGCAACTGCATTTCTGAGAGAAAGCTTGTCTCAGTCTACTCAGGTTGCTAACACAAAATATCATAAACTAGGTACTCCCAACAAAATAAATTAATTTCTCAACGTTCTGGAGGCTGGGAAGTTCAAGATCAAGGTGGCAGTAGGTTCCGTATCCGGTGAAGGCAAATTTTCTAGTTCATAAATGGCTCCCTCTAAATATGTTCTCACATGGTGGATGACATGACGGGTCTTTCTTGGGCTTCTTATTACGGCACTAATCCTATTCATGAGGGGACTACTTTCATGACCTAACCATCTCCCAAACACCCCACCTTCTACTACCATCACCTTGAGGGTTCAAATTTCAACATTTGAATTTGGCAGAGAGGGGAACAAACATTCAGGCTATAGCAGGGCTCTGCTATGTTCTGGAGTCTCTATCATCCCTTAATATTTCCTAGAGTTCTGTCTGAGTTGTCATGTATCCTCAAGCTTACAGTGTTGTTTTTCTTATAGCCTGCACTTCTCTCATATACATAATCCAACTACCTTATGGAGACTTTCCAAGTATGGTCTCTGATGAAAAGAAGGGGGACTTCTATTTAAATGTACCCTTGTAAGGTCAAGTTAGAAGTCTAACCTCTTCTTTCTTGTAAAGCTTTTGAAAAAAATTAAGGTAAACTCATCTTTTTTGGCAATGTTCTCAACTCCATGGTCACAGGACAATAGTGTATCTACCTGTTGTGAAGAATATGAGGTATATCCTAAGTAATTTCTTCCTAGAAATAGATGTGCTTCTAACATTTTTTAATAGCACTCTTCTTTTTAAGAGAAGATTTAGGGTTATCCCAATGATGACATCATTCTCATTCTCTCTCTTTCTCCCTCTCTGTCTCTCTCTGCCTCTTTCTCTCTCTCTCTCTCTCTCTCTCACACACACACACACACACACCCATACACACACATTCATGAATGCTTTATAGAATGAGAAAAAAAGGCTTAGAACTACAGATTCATTCACATAATGTGAAGCCTATTTAAGTACACACATGAATGTGTCACACATTTGAATTTCATCTTTATGTGTAGCAATAACAGATATTGAAAGTATAACCCCAACGAAGATAGACATTATGGTAAAGCTTTGAATGGGACAGGGAGTAGAGACATATTGTCAACACTAAACATGCAAATGATTTCACTATTCTTGTGAAGTACTAAATGAGATTAATTTGTTGGTTAACTGGGGCCCTGTGTGAACTTTAGTATATGTCAGTAGTTTCGGGAAAGGATGTTCCATCTTATGATTAGGAAGAGAAGACTAAGTTAGGGTTAGGGAATTAGGAATTGTGGGTGGGAAGAGAGAATGCTCTATGTCTGAGATCATGGCTCACTTCTCTGGTAATTCAGAAGGCATGACCTGCAAACAAAGGAAATCTAAGGCTAAGAGAGAATTACAGATCAGTTGTATTGCCAGAGAGGTAATCTCTGCTATGTGATTTGTAGTGAGGAGGAAAAACACAGGGAATCTAGATCGTTGTAACTGCTAGCTCCAAATGACTGGAAAAAAAAGAAAACCAGACATGAAAAAAAAATGCTGTAGAGAACTTGCTGAAGAATTTTATGTTGTCAACAGTAAGCAGGTACCAGCAGCAGAAAATAGTGCAATTGATTTTGTAGGAATAGCTCATCCAAATATGCTAAGTGATTTGGGAGAATACTTAGTACATTATGAGCCTATGAAATATATTGGGGGCTTGGGCTGGGCGCGGTGGCTCATGCCTGTAATCCCACCACTTTGGGAGGCCGAGGCGGGTGGATCACGAGGTCAAGAGACCGAGACCATCCTGGTCAACATGGTAAAACCCCGTCTCTACTAAAAATAGAAAAAATCAGCTGGGCATGGTGGTGCGTGCCTATAATCCCAGCAACTCAGGAGGCTGAGGCAGGAGAATTGCCTGAACCCAGGAGGCAGAGGTTGCCGTGAGCCGAGATCGCGCCATTGCACTCCAGCCTGGGTAACAAGAGCGAAACTCCGTCTCAAAAAAAAAAAAAAAAAAAAGAAAGAAATATATTGGGGCCTTAACTGGGGATGTGGCAGTGGAAAAAATAAGGGATGGATGTAAGAAACATTAATAAAGTAATAAACAGATAAGACTTGCAATCGACAATGGGTGATGTGAGAAAAAAGTAGAGATAGGAGTCAAAAATCACTTAAATTATTTTGAGTCTGGATAACTAGAAGAATGAAGATATTTTTCGTAGAAATAAGCAAACTTGAAAGGGGAGACTTGTTTAAAGGAGATGTGTTCAGCTCTAAATAATCTGTTTGAAGTGAAAGTGAATATAAGGAGAAATTGCAGACTATTCAATGTGAGGCTGAAGATAACAAGAGAGGTCAAGGATAGAATTCTAAATTTGGGGGTTAGTAGAAGCTGGAAGAGTAGATGAGATCACTGAGGGAGGTGCTGAGATTCAAAGATGTGTGAGGCTGTCTTTTCCTCTGTTCCTACCTATTAATCTTACATATGTAGATGGAAGATACACAATTATTGCCTTGAACTGGTGATCATTTATTGCCTACAATTGAGACACAACGCACCCGGGGATACTTGGTTTGAATTAGATTAGTTCAATTAAGAAATTTAAATATACAGAGTGAGAATATTTTATTAACAGAAAGCTGCTCCTAACTTTCTCATAGTGTTATAAACTAAATCTAGTGTGAAGTATATTAAAACTTAAGAGTGCCAAACAGTACTGAATGAATGCATAGTCTTCACATAACATTTTTTTCCTTAAATCTATTCACAGTATGTTTTTTAAAGAAGAATTTCAAGATCATTTCTGAATTTTCTGTCTTTTAGTTTTAAGTTAGACAAATGAGATATGTCTTTTCACATAGAGTGTTAAAGGGTCTAGAACATTGTGTAATCCAAAATACCTATGCAAATGCTTAATTGTATAAAGAATATTATGCAAATGTTTAACTGAATAAGGAATAAGATGTCATTATTAATAATGACTTGTGAATGTAATTAGAAATGAGTAATTAGGAAAACACCACAGTAATAAATGGTGTATTTCAAAAGTAGGGCACTAGGGATATGAAAATATGCCTTTTATATGTCCTTTTCATGCCAGCAGAACGTTATCTGTGGTATTCCTATTTAAGCACATGATTTGAAGTGAACAGGTAGGGATAAAAGGGTCATAATGATCTCCTAATTCCTTTGAGTATATTGAGTAATATAAAATACTATATTCACTTTGGAGGAGTTTTTAGAAAATTTTTTAACATAAAATGTTTATATATAAAATATATATTCTATTATACAGATTTGAATAGACTAGGGATCAAATAAAATATAATTTTATTTTGTTTATTTTGTTCTGCCTCAACCTATTAATCAATGGATTTCAGAGTTCATAGATGCATAAGTGAGTGATGGCATTGAGAGAACATAGCTTCTGGAGCCAGACAATTTTGAGTTCTGGTTCTGCCTCCTGCATCTGTGAAGCCATGGGCAGTTCACTTAACCCTGCTAAGTGTCAGTCCTCATCTATAAAAGATAAGTACTAACACTACTTACTTAATAGGGTCATTGGGAGGATAAACTATAAAACATTTAGAACAGTATTTGGCATAAATATTTACTATATTATTATTATTCATAAGACATATATTTGACCCATGCAAACACACACACACACACACACACACACACACACACACACCCCCCACATACAAGTTGTCTTTTGTCCTACGTAATGGTTGGGCACAATAAGTATACTGACCAAGGCAAATAGGTAGACAGAATCATCACTTTGGTCTCAGGCAGCTGAACTTAGAGCTGTTATAGGCTCCTCTGGAAACAGGTAAAATTGAATGTGTTTTATTTAACTTCTAAATTCTACTGTTGTTGTTGTTGTTGTTTTTAATCTCTTTGTTCTTTACTGTTTTACTGTTTGTGGTATCATTAAACAGATGCCAATACAGGGAAACAGAGATATACCAAATAGTGCAATAGTCAGGTAAAACTGATAACAGTACAATTGTAGGGGCGATTTGACCTAAAACTAGAGCTCAAATCTTAATACTCTTGCCTGCCTCCCTGCCTGAAATTAAAATAAAAAATTTTCTGTACTTTGGCTTATCATATTTTATTTTCTGTACCTTAGCTGATCCACAAGACAATTCAAATTTAGAAACAAATAAGACTCTAATGCAATCGCTTGATATTTAAGAAAATTAGAGGCTGGTCGCAGTGGCTCATGCCTGTAACCCAGCACTTTGGGAGGCCAAGGTGGTCAGATCACAAGGTCAAGAAATTGAGACCATCCTGGTCAACATGGTGAAACCCCGTCTCTACTAAAAAATACAAAAATTAGCTGGGCGTGGTGGCACATGCCTGTAGTCCCAGCTACTCGGGAGGCTGAGGCAGGAACACTGCTTGAACCCTGGAGGTAGAGGTTGCAGTGAGCCGAGACTGAGCCACTGCACTCCAGCCTGGTGCCTGATGACAGAGCGAGACTGTCTCAAAAAAAAAAAAAAAAGAAAGAAAAAGAAAAAGAAAATTAGATTTGGATTACATGTAAACAAATTGACAATTGCTGGACAGAGATTTGAAGTCATCAAATTAATCTAATATATACTTACATCTGAAAATTATTTCCCTTATTTTCAACTGCTAAATGTAAAACCGAGCTATTCTATTTCCAAAGTCAATAGTAGAGAGCTGACTTAAATTTGTCTGCTTGAAATACAGTCAGCTCTCTCTATCTATGAATTCCCTATCTTTGAATTCAGCCAACATCAGATTGAAAACATATTTAAAAAAATGGATGAGGCCGGGCGCGGTGGCTCAAGCCTGTAATCCCAGCACTTTGGGAGGCCGAGGCAGGTGGATCACGAGGTCGAGAGATCGAGACCACCCTGGTCAACATGGTGAAACCCTGTCTCTATTAAAAATACAAAAAAACATTAGCTGTGCACAGTGGCACGTGCCTGTAATCCCAGCTACTCAGGAGGCTGAGGCAGGAGAATTGCCTGAACCCAGGAGGCGGAGGTTGCGGTGAGCCAAGATCGCGCCATTGCACTCCAGCCTGGGTAACAAGAGCAAAACTCCATCTCAAAAAAAAAAAAAAAAAAAAAAAAAAAGGATGGTTGCATATGTACTGAAGGCATACAGACATTTTACTTGTCAGTATTCCCTAAATGGTATAGTAAGACAACTATTTACACATTTACATTTTATTAGGTATTCTAAGTAATCTACAGATGACTTAAAATATACGGGATAGGCTATATGCAAATATTATGACATTTTACCCAAGGAATTTAAGCACAATTTGGGTACAAGGGGGTGGTCCTGGAAACAGTCATCCATGAACAAATGTATATAGATTTGACAAAAGGGAGAATTTTAAGACTGTAATTGATAAGGCAGATATGGATTATTGAGGCAAGATATTAAAGTTAGAATTGTTTTGAGGGTATGAGTTAGGTTCAAAACACACAAGAATTTAAGAAGCATATAGAGATAAAGAAAAAAAAATCCAAACCCTAAAAAGAGTGAATGCTGTAGCTTGCGGAATATTACCTTTATTCTTTTTTTTCCCTTCATTATCAATGCAGACCTTTATTCTACATATCTTCACCACTCTATTCAAAGTAATTTCTAACCACATGGGATAGAGAAGGAGCTAAGTAGAGGAGAGCAGGAGAAAAAAATGATGGTATGCTGAAAAACATAATTTGTCAATTATAGATGTAACTACAATTTGTTTACAAGCTATATACATCAAAGAGACCACATCAATATCACAGAAAGTGTAGAGGGAATGAATATATAGAAAATCCCATCATTACACTTCAAATCTCTGCCAGTAATGTCCTGCCTTTCATCCATTAATACTGCCTTAGGCAAAGGATGTCCTATATACACTGCATACGGATAACAAATCAAATCTAACACTTTAAGTAAGCTTTGTATTTTCATAAAAGTCTTTATAGCTTCTGGCCTCATTTACCTTTCAAAGAAAAACAAATAAGTTGAGATTATCATTAAAGCTAAGAAATTTAAGTTCTTTCAGTATTTAAGTGATAGAAGGCCCAAATTGAGATCAACTTTCAGCATGGTACCTAGGGTAAGTAAAACAAGTGCTAATGAAAAATGATTCATTCAGAGCTGCCATAACTAAAATGTTAGCCTACATCATGAATCAGTGAGAGGAGAAAAATGCATTTGAAGGTTAATGGTTTCAAAAAGATAGTTCAAAAGTGAAAAATTGAGTTAATGAAAAATATCTTAAATAGTAGTCTACAAAAAATTATTTGCTTTATTATTCTATTACTATACTACTCACATAATGCCAAACCAAGTGGCTGAAATATTAAAAAATCATCTGGCTAATCAACAGTTATTTTAAACAAACATAAGTGAATTTTAACATTGTACAGTTATACACACATGATGTCTACATGGTGAGTTTTGACATATTAGTCATAGCCTAAATAATACCTTTAAAAATAACTGACTTAAAAAGAAATAAAAATGAGCATTTACTTTCCCTTATTTTGATAAACCTGTGTCCATTTTCATTTATCTTTATTCACATATTAATATATTATAAATAGTGAATTTCACATTTAAACATGATTTAATCAGTATTAAAGATTATAGTACAGATGACTAATGTGACATATTTTATTAACTCAGTACAAAAAATATTTTTGGTATGTTGACCTTGTCTAGATGACATGCATATTTTAGGCAAATAATTACTCCAAATACAGTTTATCAGCATGAGAAAACAACGAAAAAATGATGTTAATAAGTAAGATATATATATGAAGAATTTATGGTAAGACAAATATAACTCTAAAAGCAACTCCTATTCTTTTGGGTAAAAGCCCTTAAAATATATTTATACCTACAATAGGTGATACAATGTCATTGTATCTACAATACTTCATATTTAATACAAACTCAACTTATCAAGTTTATCATTTTCATTCTTTGTTTTAATGTAGCCAATAGTTCTTAGCTTTCCATTGTTAGCTCATAAGAAAATAGAAAGTATCTTTCTCTGAAGCAAGTAAATTCTTGAGAAAAGTCTTGAATACTTTTCTGCAGCCCCAATTTCAAGTCAATAGATTAAGTGTCCACATTGTTTGCAAGTAAGTCACAGCTGTCTAAATTGCTTCAGAAATGTTTAGCAGATTGCTTTAGTAGGATAACACAGTTTGAACCATAGTTTCTTGAATACATCTTGCTGGGAGCTTATCTCATTCAAATGATGAAAGCAGTTGAAGCATGATATTTGAAATCAGCCACATTTTGCTCTAATAAAGGAGAATTTTAGGAAGTTCTAGTTGTGATAGGCAACAAAGTAGAGCAATTGAAATGTGGATCTTATATTTAATACAATTCAAACTGCTTGTGTATGTGTGTGTGGTGATAAGATACTTTAAAAATAAAATTTCATTTGGCAAGAGGCTTACAGTTAAACTGTAAAAGCAATACACAGATCATGTGAATTACCAGCATATAAAAATAAATATGCAAATGACTGTAATATTCTTTTCCAAAATAGCATCTTTAATAGGAAAACCTTCATAAGAATCTTTATAAAGTGACATATTTTAAAATCATATTTATGTTTTATAAGTACCTATAACTAGCAGTTCTTATTTTTAATTGGAAAATACACATCTTTTCAGCCACACCTGAATAAATGGTATGTATGCACATAAAGAATGAGTCCATGTATACACCTCTATTATAAATGCTAAAAACATCAAACAAGTTCTTATCAAGAACTTTCTATTCATATTAAGCTTTCTATATTACTGGATGCTGTGGAGATTACAGAAGTAATATATATTGTTTTCACTCAAGAAACTCAAAATTTTCATGGGAAACACAGAAGGGAATATAGTTGGGTCCTAATGTGTATACAGATATAACCCCAGTAAATTTTAGATACTCCATAAATTTTGTCAAATAAGTGAATGAATTATAAAAGCTAAACTTTTTTTTTTTTTTTTTTTTGAGACAGATTCTCATGTCTTCCAGGCAGGAATGCAGTGGTGTGATCTCAGTTCATGGCTACCTCTACCTCCCAGGTTCAAGTGATTCTCCTGGCTCAGCCTCCCAAGTAGCTAGGACTACAGACGTGTGCCATCATGCCATTTTTTTCTTTTTTCTTTTTTCTTTTTTTTTTTTTGTATTTTTAGTAGAGACAGGGTTTCACCATATTGGCCAGGCTGACTTCAGGCTATCTGCCTGCTTTGCCCTCCATAAGCCACCTCTCCCAGCCAAGCTAAACTGTCTTTACTCACTCAATTTAGATAATTTAAATATTTCAAAAAGTTCTATCAACGGGAAGTTTGAGAAGAGAGGCTATTTAAATATCTGACTTGAAATGTATGTTCTAGTTAAATATTGCCATGTATTTATTGCCATGTATATCCATTATTCTGTCCCCGCTATCCCCAACCAAACCAACCAATCGTTTTACCATGCTTACAAATTCTATGCTTTGGGAGTTTGTACAGGGCATAGTGGGGATTGTTCGTCTCTTTCCATGACGTCTAGGGCCTCAAATAGGATGCCTCCAACAGCTGGAAGCAACTTGATCTGATAGAGGCTGGAAGAGCTGAGAATGGAAGATCTCTTACCAAGAGGGAAACTGGTCTTTACTCTCCTGTCTGGTGACTCGGCTGGGATGATTTGAAGGCTAGGCTCAGCTGGGACTACTGACCACAACACCTATATGTATGGCTTCTCCATGAAGCTTTGATTTCTCACAGAACAGTAGCTGGGTTCTAAGAAGGTTCAAGTTAGGAAGGAGTGTTCTAAGAATTTATGGTCTTTTATTTTATTTTATTTTATTTTTGAGACGGAGTTTCATTCTTGTTACCCAGGCTGGAGTGCAATGGCACAATCTCGGCTCACCGCAACCTCCGTCTCCTGAGTTCAAGCAATTCTCCTGCCTCAGCCTCCCGAGTAGCTGGGCCTACAGGCATGCACCACCGTGCCCAGCTAATTTTTGTATTTTTAGTAGAGACGGGGTTTCACCATGTTGACCAGGATGGTCTTGATCTCTTGACCTCGTGATCCACCCATCTCGGCCTCCCAAAGCACTGGGATTACAGGCGTGAGCCACTGCGGCCGGCGAATTTATGGTCTTTTTAAAAAATAACTGATACAAATAATACCTTTGCTCTGGAGCTCACATTTTAAATGCTGAGAAATAGAATGCTTTATCAATGGCAAAAATCATTGACTAAAATATCTATGAAGTGGATACTGTGAATTGTCTGTCAAAATCCACCATGTTTCTCTCCTTCAGGAAGAGATGTAGCGGGGTCTGTAACTACACAGTTAGAGATGACATTTCTCAGCCTTATTTGAAGCTAGGTATGGCCAAGTGACTACATTCTCACAATGGAGTATGAACAGAAATGTGTAATTTTGAGCTGGACCTTAAGACATTGGACATATGATCCTCCATGCTCCTTTTTCCTTCACATAAGGTAGATCATGGAGTTCCTTGACCCAGCTTCAATCATGCAGCTGAGAATAATGCCATAGGGGGTGGTAATAAGGTAGAAAATGCATAGCATTAAGACAGAAAAAACGGGTTCCTGGTGCAGTCATTGTATGTGAGAAAGACACAAATTTCAGTGTTTTTTAAGCCATAGTGTTCTGGGTCCTCTTTGATAGAAAAGTTAAGCTTTACTCTAATTAGATAGTATATACACATTATTGAATGACAGCTGGATGCTGAAGAAATGATGGTATAGAAAGCAAGCTCCCTGTTGTCCATCTCTCCCAATCAAACCCTTTAAAATGTTTGGTATGGTCAATATTCTTTTTATCTATTGACTTTTATTGCTATTTTAAGTTGCAGAAGATGTTTCTTCTAAAGGAAGCACTAGTAGTAAAATGGTCACGTTTATTATGTAAATCTTTTCATACTTATATTCCTTTTCCATTTTGACATGGCCAAACTTTCCTCTGCCCCCACACAACACACACAGCACCAACATTTCACTTGAAAGGCCCAGAAACCTGGAGACAACAGATGCTGGAGAGGATGTGGAGAAATAGGAATGCTTTTACACTGTTGGTGGGAGTGTAAATTAGTTCAACCATTGTGGAAGACAGTGTGGCAATTCCTCAAGGACCTAGAACTAGAAATATCATTTGACCCAGCAATCCCATTACTGGGTATATACCCGAAGGATTATAAATTGATCTATTATAAAGACACACGCACATGTATGTTCATTGTGGCACTATTTACAATAGCAAAAACTTGGAACCAACCTAAATGCCTATCAATGATAGACTGGATGAAGAAAATGTGACACATATACACCATGGAATACTATGCAGCCATAAAAAAGGATGAGTTCATGTGCTTTGCAGAGACATGGATGAATCTGGAAACTATCATTCTCAACAAGCTGACACAAGAACAGAAAACCAAACACAGCATGCTCTCACTCATAAGTGAACAACAAGAACACATGGACACAGGGAGAGGGACAATACACACTCGGGGTCTGTTGGGGGATGGGAGGCGAGGGGAGGGATAGCAAGGGGTGGGGAGACTGGAGAGGGATAACATTAGGAGAAATACCTAATGTAGGTAGGTGATGGGGGGATGGAGGCAGCAAACCACCATGGCATGTGTATATCTATGCAACAATCCTGCAGAAGTTCTGTACCCCAGAACTTAAAGTAAAATTTAAAAAAAATTGTTTTAAAGTTCAACCTCTCAATAGTAATTAAAACACTTTTTTTACTTTTCTGAGATCAGGCGCGCTCACTGCAACCTCCACCCCAGGTTCAAGCGATTCTCCTGCCTCAGCCTCCCGGGTAGCTAGAACTACAGGCTCCCGCCACCATCCCTCTTCTATTTTTAGTAAAGATGGGGTTTCACCATGTTGGCCAGGCTGGTCTGACCTAGTGATCCGCCTGCCTCAACCTCCCAAAGTGCTAGGATTCCAGATGTGAACCACCACGCCCAGCCTTAAACACTTCCACTACTTCAAATACATACAATTCAAAACCTTGGCATTCATTCAATTCATTATGTACCAAGTCAGAAAAATGGTATTTTCTGATACCCCTTTCAAAAAAACAGTTTATATATTTTGAAGAAATGTCCAAATAATCTTATTTCGGATAACAGCTGAGAATCAGAAAAACCTGAGTATGATCAAACTATAGCAGGGAAAGGAGCAGGATTTGCTTGTTAATGTACTAATGGTGGAAAAAGAGCAATAGACCCAACATTGGGGTGAAAGGCATCAGATCCTGTAGGGTGATCCCTCTTAAATGTTTGGTATGAATTCATGAAATGCTTGAGGACAGAGGGTTTTGGTGGTTACAAGTTATGGGCTTAGCTTCTTCTGGTCCATATCAATATAGGCATAATCAAAGAACAAAGGTGACAGAGGAGTGTTGTGGGAATATATGAGGAGGGAGAGAGAAGCAGGAAAGTATTTGAGAATAACCTTTCAGGGTCCAAAAATTGGACTAGGAGAAAAGAGGCTCCTGACTTTAGAGGTTATGAAACTGGGTCTTCAAGGCAAGCTTACCTAATTTTCTGAGGGCCATGGAGTCCCTAGCTAACAGCCTATATTTCTATAATACATACAGAAATGCACATACATATACACACAATTATCTACTGTATGAGATACTATACTAGGCTACTTAAGACACACCGGCCTTTTCTAGTGGCTTCAAGTTTAGTGTGAGAGCAAGACTGTAGGCAATGACTACACAGTGAAGAAACTGCCCAAATAGATGTATAAACAAAGTACTATAGGAATGTTCATATGAGGTCTAATATGTACTCATTGCTTATAATTTAATTTGCTGGTGTTAGAATCCTTTGGGAACAATAAGCAGACTGGGTAGAGACGGAGTCATTGGAAGAAGTTAAACTGTGTTGCTGGTCCTATCTACTTGTAAGCTGTAGGCAGGACTGTGGTGTCATGCTTTCTCTGATGGTTATCTCCCGGGCTTAACAGCCTAGTAATGACTGTTTGCTTAAACACAGACCCACGCACACATAAGCTTAAGCAGGAAGGGAAATTTATGAGGAGAACACAAGGAACCCAAGAACAAAGAATAGAGTAGCTGGACTTCCTGGAAGACTGGAGCCAGCAACTATTAAGACATCAGGAACCAAATCTGTATTTCCTCTGCCATCCTGAGGCCACATATTCTTTCAGCTCTGCTTCTCTTTGAACATGACTAGATTCTCCTATCTATCAAATCTATTCCCTTCTCTCCATTTCTACTGCCATGACTCCACTTTAAAGTACTACCCACCCTTTTTGCCTAGAAAACTAAAATGCCCCCCCAATTTTTCTCCCCAAATCGACTCTTGATCATTTCAAAACTGTTTTCCTCATTACAGCCAGAGTGACTTGTTTAAAATGACAAATTCATTCAACGGTATTTTCATTATTGCTAGGATAAACATTAAAATCTTTTTAAAATTTTATTATTTGAGAGAGGGTCTTGCTGTGTTGCCAAGACTAGTCTCTAGTTCCAAACCTCAAACGATCCTCCTCCCGTAGCCTCCTGAGTTGCTGGGATTACAGGTATAAGCCACCCTGCCTGGCTTTCAAAATCTTAAACATGGAACTGGACTACTATTCACCCATATTCAGTACCCCTCATTGTGATACTGCTGTCTGGGTCCCCTTGTTGCTCTCAGGTATGGCAAAGGTTTGGCTGATGAAAAGAGAAAAAAAAAATGTGAGCCTATACTTCAAGAGCCATGCTTTAACACTTTTTCTTCTGCCATGATAATGACAATGTTTCAGACAGATTGCTCAGTCAGCCTGAGTCC